>NC_053439.1:52304028-53664730 GCF_007990345.1 Gossypium hirsutum | reverse complement strand
ATCATAACTGGAGGTTCTATACCAATGGACTCCGCCACACTGAGCGCGAAGACACCAGATTAGCGTAACGCGGATTTGGTTTGATTTGTCTCTTCGTTCTTCCAGTGGCAATGCTATATGGTTTTTCTTGAGGTGACTCATCTTCATCGGAATCTTGCACCTCAACTTGATCATCCTGGACTGAAGTACCTTCCGTAGGAATTGGAGCGTCCACCTGACACTCCACCTGCTTCTCAACACCGTGATCTCCCATTCTATCTGACTCCTCCTTTTCCCGGGAATTTGTGGTGGATCGAAGCATGGATGACTCATCAAAAGTCACATCTCTGCTGATGATGAACTTGGACGAAACCGGATCAGGACACCACAACCTGTATCCTTTCACCCCTTGGCCGTATCCAAGAAATATGCATTTCTTCGCCCTCGGTTTGAGTTTTCCCTCATTTACATGAGCATACGCAGGGCAGCCAAACACTCTTAAACCAGAGTAATCAGCAGGAGAACCAGACCATACTTCCTCAGGAGTCTTCAGCTCAATAGCTGTTGACGGAGATCTGTTAACCAAATAACAAGCAGTATTAACAGCTTCAGCCCAAAATTCTTCACCGAGCCCAGCATTTGATCGCATGCAACGAGCTCGCTCCAAGAGAGTTCTATTCATGCGTTCTGCAACTCCATTTGTTGTGGTGTTCGACGAACAGTGCGGTGTCTCACTATTCCTTCATTTTTGCAGAACTCATTGAATTCACCTGAGCAAAACTCCAAGCCATTATCCGTCCGGAATCGCTTGATCTTCTTTCCTGTTTGATTTTCGATCAAAGCTTTAAATTGCTTGAAGTTGATGAGAACCTCATACTTGCTCTTCAGAAAATACACCCAAACCTTTCTCGAGTAATCATCGATAAAGGTAAGCAGATATCTGTAACCACCTTTAGAAATTGTCGGAGAAGGCCCCCAAAGGTCAGAATGGAAGTAATCCACTGTGCCTTTTGTCTTGTGAATCCCAGTGCTGAACTTTACCCGAGTCTGCTTACCGAAGACGCAGTGCTCACAGAAATTCAACTTTCCTGTACACTGCCCAGACAATAATCCTCGTTTGCTTAGCACCGATAAGCCTCTCTCGCTCATATGCCCGAGCCGCATATGCCATAACTTCGTGGTGTCAGAATCTAGATCATCTGATGATGACACTCCCGCAACACCTGTAACCGAGGAACCATCGAGGAAGTAAAGGCCCCGCTCCAAATTACCACGTATCACAGTCAAAGCACCCGAGAATACCTTGAGAACTCCACCTTCAGCAGAGTACCGAAAGCCTTTCTTGTCCAACGTACTCAAAGAGATCAAATTTTTCTTCATTTCTGGAATGTGCCGAACATCAGTTAGAGTTCTAACAATACCGTCAAACATCTTTATACGAACTGTGCCAATCCCCATGACTTGACATGCGTGGTCATTTCCCATTAGTACTGAACCAGAATGCTTCTCGTATGTTGAGAATGCATCTTTCGAAGTACTTATATGAAATGTAGCTCCCGTATCAAGAATCCATCTCCCACCAGCGTAAGAGTCGGATACTGCAAGAACGATCTCGGCATCACTTGAAGAATCTGCATCAGCTACATTCGCACGATCATTTTGTTGCTCCTGTGATTCTGATTTCTCCTTCCTTTTCGGACAATCTACCTTCATGTGCCCGTACTTCTTACAGTAGTAGCACTGTATTCTCTTCTTGGACTGCGATCTAGGATGGCTTTTACTTGAACTTCCACCCTTTGCCTTGGATCTTCCTCGAGCAACCAAGCCTTCGCCTTCATTGTTTTCGACCACCTTACCAGTGATTTCTTCCTCAACTCACTGGAACTTAAGGCATTTTTCACCTCCTCTAGAGTCAGGTCATCACGACCGTACATCATTGTATCAACAAAATTCTCATACGAGGGAGGCAAAGAACACAAAACAATTATTGCTTGGTCCTCATCATCGATTTTGTTATCGATATTATTCAAATCCATGATAATGGAATTGAATTTATCCAGGTGCTGGGAAACAGGTGTACCTTCCTCCATCTTCAGGGCATAGAGTCTTTGCTTGAGGTAGAGCCGGTTCGTCAATGACTTCGTCATGTACTTGCTCTCTAACCGGAGCCACAAACCGGACGCGGTTTTCTCATCCGCTACTTCTCGTAGCACTTCATCTCCTAGACATAGCAGAATAGCACTATGTGCTCTTTCTAGCATGTCATCCTTTTGCTCTTCCGAAAGCGTGCTTGGTAATTTATCTTTACCAGACAATGCTTTTAGCAATCCTTGTTGAACCAGCACTGCCCGCATCTTGATGCGCCATAAACTGAAACTATTTTTCCCGGTAAATTTCTCGACATCATACTTAGTCGATGAAACACTTGTAGCCATAATTTGGAACCTTTGAATGAATGATAATATTTTCTTCCTGATGTGAAAGATCAGACAAAGCTGCAGTCACAGGGCAATTCAGAAAATATTATCACTCCTTCAACTACGCTCTGATACCAATTTGTTGCGGAAAGGATCGATTCGAGAACTCCGATATGACTACAAGTAAATTGACCGGAACGAAAATAAAGTGCACACAAGGATTTACGTGGTTCGGCTTTAATGCCTACGTCCACGGGCAGAGGCGAAAAGAAATTTCACTATAACAAGATGAAGATTACAAGTGTTTTACACTCAAGACACAACCCGAGAACCTCACAACTCTCAACCCCTATAGAAAACCCGAAAGCTAAAATCCTAGCTTTCAAAGAACAAGCTTTGCTCTCTCTTGGTTTGGGATGATGAATATGGCTAATGAACCTCTCTATTTATAAGAGAGTTCAAGGACATAATTGTCCAAAACTTTGGCAAAGATTTGTGGTTGAAAATGGACACCAACAACCATCCACTAATCCACTACCACCAACAACCCACTACCAACAACAACAATCCACTACCAATTTTAAGCCATTTCTTAACAATAATTTTATTTCACTCTAACGAACTAAACGTACCATAATTATAAGTAAATTATGTATTACCATTTTATTGAATTTTATTTTTTACATATTACCTTTTAAAAAGCAGTCGCGATGAAAAGATTAATCACTATTGTAAAATCAGATACCTTAATTCCGTAATTTTTTTTATAAAAACTATCTTTTATACTCTGCCCAAAGATTGTTGCTCATATATAGGAAAAGGCTAACAACCATCTTTTATTTATTTTTTAGAGGCAATTTGATAAAATTTAAAAAAAGGTTTTAAAAAAAGAATAATCTCATTTAAACTATCAATTAAGCTTTGGCTTAAACATTTAAATTTTAGGCTTAATTTAATTCAACTATTTTTTAAGAATATTTTAAATTATATAATATATGGTATAACTCCAAAAAGAACTTGTACCAAAAATAAAGCACAAATGGGCACCAGCATAATTTGAAAATTTTGAGTTTATAAGATACCCAAAACTATTGTTAGACCACAATTTCATAACTCAAATTGATTAAATATTTTTACACTAACATATTATTTTAGAAATATGTATAAATTTGACGTAGTTATTTAAATCGGATTAAATAGGATTAGTCGATTAGTTGAATCAAGAATTGACCAATATATTGATCCGTAGTGGCGGAGCCAGGATGTTAATCTTGGGGGTCAAGCTAAAATTAGACGTGCTACTTAACAAATGATCTAAACATATAAATAATCGATTCAAAAGAAGTAGTATTCCAACATAACAATCAATTTGAACATATAAACAATGGATTCAAAAGCAACAGTATTCCAACACAACAACCGATTTAAACATATAAACAATCGATTCAAAAGAAGAAAAAGTAGTATCCCACCATAATAATCGATTCAAAAGAAACAATTTTTCAACATGACAATTAATTTAAACATATAAACAATCTATTCGAAAAAAGCAGTACTCACAAGTTATTTTTGTGCAAGTATTGATAAGGGACAAATGTTGTGCAAGTATTGATAAAGGACCAAATGAATATTAACAGTAAATTTACGTTGGAGTTTGAATCAATTTAAACAATAATGAATCGATTCAAAGTGTTAAACACTGTTACTTTGCAACTGGATTCATATGAAAATCATGCAGATAATGAGGTGGAAGACCCTTCCTAATAAATTGATTTTATCTTTTTGCTTGTGGTATGGTTGTTGATTTGATCTGATTGTTGATATATTGTATTATTGGGTTTGATATTATTAACAACTTATATTTCTTAAAAGTGAAAAAATATCGATTATGCTTTCATGGTGTTTTGTTAAGTTCGGTTGCTTCCGAACAGATGGATATATAGGAATAGATGGAGAATGGCGACGAGGCCCTTTTTAGTTTCACTACGTAAGAATATATGATTCAAGTTTGGATCCTAAATCAACATATCAATGATTGTGTGGATGAGCAGTTTTTAGTATATCATTTAAATTAAAAACATGTTTTACTAATAAACATAACACATAGTATAGGAAAATAATATATAATGATTTCTCGATTTGATCTAAACATTTGGTATCAATACTTATATACACCGGTGTAAAATTAGTTGTTTTCCCTTAAACTTTCTATCGAACGTGTCAAAAGTGAAGGGAGATTCCCTCAATATTCGGTTGAGGGCAAATATGTAAATACACTGTATAAAGTATGAGGAATCATTTCTCTTCTAGAGTAAGAACAACCGTAAATATACCTTTGCTTGCTTCACACGTACAACAGGAGGTTTGAGGGAAAAATAACTTACATACACCTGTGTAAGTCAATATTGAAAGGGACCAAATGAATATTAGCAGTGAATTTATGTAGGAATTTGAATCAATTCAAACAATAATGAATTAATTCAAAACAACAAACAATCAATTGAAATAAGCAAAGAATCGATTCAAACTCCAACATAAATTCATTTGGTCCCTTATCATTTTAGGAAAAGAAGCGATTTAAAACAACCAACAATCAAAGAAGTAGAGAATAAAAGGAAATGCTACGCAACAATCAAAGAAGCAAAGAACAAATTAATTAGATGTGTTATGTAACAATCGATTTAAACATATAAGCAATCGATTCAAAAGAAGTAATATTCCAACATAATAATCGATTTAATCATATACACAATCAATTAAAAAGAAGCAGTATTCCAACATAACAATCAATTTAATCATATACACAATCGATTCAAAAGAAGTAGTGTTCCAACTTGACAATCGATTTAAACATATAAAGAATTGACTCAAAAGAAGCACTATTCCAACATGATAATCGATCCAAAAGAAGCAATATTTTTGGAAAATTGCAAAAAAATCTTAAACTTGGGGGGCTACTTAGGCCATAGTATATCTACAAAGGGCTAAATTGCAAAAATTTTAATCCTTGGGGGTGCCATGGTCCCCTGGGCCTCTATTAGGTTTCGCCATTGTCGATTTGAATAGAGATGTTAAATTAATTGACCCACAAATTGTTTTGAGCCTGATTGAATTGAATATTTTCCCAAATTTCTTAACATTTTATATGGACATCTTAACATTTTTTAATGTTTACATTATAGAATCATATGTATTACTATAGATTTATTTTCTGAAATAAATTATATAATTTTAAAAATAACATAAAATAATTTATTAGAAAATTAGTAAATGACTCGAGCCTTGAATTTTTATGCCCGATCCCAACTCGTATTTTAAATTGGACTAACTTTTTGTCCAAGTCCATTTTTCGAGCTTGATAATTTTGTCTAAATCCTCCCAAATCTCGAGCGGGGATTGGATGAGTATCTCGACCTAGAAGTTAAAAGGTTAAAATATGTCATAAGTTCTTGTACTTTTAAAAATTTTGGAGTTTAGAACACGTACTTTTATTTCTAGAGATTTAGTCTCTTTAGTTTCTGTTGGTTAACATTTTAATTTTTTTTGTTAAATGTGTTAGGGTGGCATTTTGAAATTAAAAAAAAAACCTTATTTGTTAACCATGTAATTACAAAAATGATGTTGTAATTAACTTGAATTTAACAAAAAAATAACAGGGTTAACAATTAGATTTAAGTTTTGAAATATTAAAAAAAGAGAGACTAAAATCCTTAAAAATAAAAATATATGGCTACCAACTCACATCAATTTGGATTTGACATAAATCTTCAAGGAGGCAAAATGAAGTAAGAATGTATTCTCTTAAAAACTAAATATTTAAATCAGAACATCTAACTGATATTTGTTTGATATTTTAAGAGAATTTTTATGAACAAATCCATGTAATAAAATGAATTAACGTTCCACCGTAAAAGAGACATGATCCTATTCGAATAATTACACTCTTGAATGAAGGGATCAGCTAAATTTTAGTTATGGACTCACAACAATAAGATTGATAATTAGTAGCACTAGGTTGTAGAGTTCTCTATAACAAACGTCGGAGAAAGAATTAATATGCTTCACTATGTTTTGGATAATAGTGCTACTCGATCTAGACTTTAGATCCCATGAGCTTGTTAGTACTTATCAAACCATTTGGTGCTCAACCTTTTTGTTAATATTATTATTTGAATAATTATAAGTGTTAGACATAATGGTAAGTTATATTATACTTTTTAAAAAATATAGATCTAAATTTTAAAGATAATATTATTGAGAAAAACAATCACAAAAAAATATTATTTGAATTGAGTTCTTCCTAAAATATTGTGAACCAAAAAATTTGAAGGCTGCAACGAGGGATTCTACTTTGCATTACCAACCCATCCTCTTCCCTACTTTTATTGCACTGAAATTGGTTAGCCCACGAATTTATTATGTTCGGTGAAACAGTTGGGCCATAATTTTGTTGGGGCCCCTCTTTAATTGCTAATGGCCTAAAGTCTTGGAACGTAAGCATGGCTCCAAAATGAAAAGTAAGCGTTTTCTAGTACCACTATTTTCCACGCCAAGTACTTGGGAATTATTCTCCTCCTCTTATGTCCTCTATATTAAATCTGACAAAATTCAATATTTATTTAAGTAAGTTAATTTTTTTGAATTATAATATTAAGTAAAACTCGAATAATCAATGCAAATAGTGCGATTCAAATTTAGGTCACATTTAGGGTGATGAACAACCTTAATCATCAGGCTATCACATATGGATTTCTAAGCACGTCAAATTTGATGATTCATATATGTGAATTGTTTTTGATTAATTATATTAAAATTTTAAAATACATATGATAAGAATATTCGTTGAATTTTTATTATTTTTAATTTTTAAAAATTTATTTAGTTTAGATAACACGAACAAATCAAATAAACAATTGACGACTTGATCATTTTAATCACCAATTCTTTTTCAAAAACAATTAATTCTTCATTCATGCATAGATACTAAAATTGTTTCTTTATTATACCGAACTTGATGTTGGATCGCCGGCACCCCTACGGCGCAGCGAAAAAAATTAAAATCGGCGACCCTTACCATGGATCCATGTGTGAGGAACGAATTGGGGTGATCAAGGTTACGAAATTACCTAATGTTTATTAAGAGTAGACACAACACCTCAACAACGAGTAGTCTGATCTGCTGTCGAACCAAGCCGCAATCTATCGTGATCCCGGCCTCTACGTAATCCACCCAGTTGAATACGAACGGAAGGAATCCCCAAAACAATTTTGAGAGTTATTTTTCTTTGACGGCTGCTAGACCCAAACAAAGAAAATGGGATTATATATATATCCTTTTGTTTTAGGGTTTTTAGGAATTAAAAAATATAATAATATTTTAAACCGAAAATTATAATTACATTAATTATAATATAAGTTCAGTAAACCATATATTTATTTGAATTCTTATGCTAACCAAATTCATGTCCTCACTACACGTACAACACTTGAATGTTTAATGTGATGTCTATGTGATATATTGTGGTTGTGGTTTAATTATTGACTGTATCTACCAAGTCATTAGCTAGTAAAAGTATCAAGGAGATCATTCTATTGAGAGTCAAATTGTATTTAACCCATTTTATTTAAAAACAAACAAATTAGTCCATATACATTAGATAAAATAACAAATTTAAAAACTAACGTGAATGACGAAATAACTAGATAGTTGCATGTGGCATGTCGCATATACCTCATGTTGATTACATGGACCAATTTTTAACAATAACAATGGATAATTTTTTTAACAAAAGAACTAATTTACTATTTTCTAAGTAGAGGAAACAAAATATAATATGACTTAAAATACAAGAACCATAGCATTTTTACTAATATTAGCCTGAAGATGATGGCTATATTACGTGTTGTGTTAGCTATAACCATCACGTTAATCAATACATTGTATTTTTCACGCAAAATTAGTAATATAGAATACGTAACTCACGTTGGTAGATTTGGAAAAAAACAACATGGCCGACATGAATTTCTTCGGGCAGTTGTATGAACTTATGGAAGGATTGACCCACCATGGATTGGGAACTGCCACTTGACTGCTAATAATATCTGCTTTGCCATTCATATATACATACATATACATATATATCTATCTATATATATATATGTGCTGGAACCTTGTTATTACATAAAAAAATACAGGACGACTTCATTTTCTTCTTCAACGGCAATGTCAGAAATCTCGCGATGTACTTATCATGTATTCTTGAGTTTTAGAGGTGAAGATACGCGCAAAAGTTTCACTGATCATCTTTACACAGCTTTGGTGCACTTAGGAATTCAAACATTTAGAGATGATGAGGAAATCGAGAGAGGGAATAACATAAAAGATGAAATTGAAAAAGCAATACTACACCACTCCAAAATTTCTATCGTTGTTTTCTCAAAGAATTATGCTGCATCCACATGGTGTCTTAACGAACTTGTAATGATATTGGAGCACAAGAATCCTCTAAACATATTGTGTTGCCAGTTTTCTATGATGTGGATCCGAGTCAAGTCAAGAACCAGACGGGAAGTTACGCAGAAGCATTTACCCAACATGAACAAAACTTCAAGTCCGAAACCAACATGGTACAAAGATGGAGGAATGCTTTAAAAGAAGTTGCGGCTATAGGAGGCATGGTTCTACAAGACAGGTACATTATACACATAATCAAGTTCCATATGGCTACTTCAATCCTTTTCATTAAGACTTGATAGAGTAGAAAGAAAATTAATAGAAAATATTGTTAGGTAGCGTTTGGAAATTAAAATGATTACTTCAATCTATTTTAAAGGGTTAATTATAAGTCAGATTTTAAATTATTTCTCAAACATTAACATGTTTTAATTGAGTCATTAAAATATTAGTATTGTATCATTGAGGTCTTTCTATCAAATAAGTCATCAGCTTAAGCATTAAATGTTAGCTCGAATTTGATGTGGGATGTTTTTAAAACACATAGATCAAATTTTAAATGTGTTTGCACCTATCACATGAACAACTTGAATTTGACGAGTTGAAAACAAAAAGAAATAGTCTCTTGAATTTAATGACACTATTTGTGGTTTTCTAAGATGTCATTGTTGGTAATGCGAAAGAATATTTTTAATTGCGGAAAATTCTCTAACTGTTGCATAAAATATTTTTAGAATATTTTCAGTTAGGAAAATTCTTTGCTGTTTTTGGAAACAAAAACTGTTATTTTACCATTTGCCCATCAAAAAATTGTATAAATAGGAGGCCATTCTCCCACCTAACACAACAAGAGAAAAAAAAACTTCTCTATGTTCTCTAAATTCTAGTGTTCTGCAAAATTACACGAGAGGGAAATTCTGTCTAAGAGATTAAGTTTTAAGCGGGACTATTTGTGACCCCTTTAATCTTTCTTGAGAATTGAATTTTTTTTCCGGGAAAAGTAATGTCAATTGTGTTCCACCTTTCTTTATTCGGGTGTACAAATATTGGAGTATTGTGTTGGGGGGTAACGTCTACTACATAATTACACCGATCAGGGTGAATTTGCCTTTAATGCAGTGGTTCTTCCACAACACAGTGATTCTTATTTTATTTACATTCAGTTTGGTCTCCTGTAACTTTTCTATTTTGCAATAGTATATTTACAACAATTATATCCAAGTTATTCGTATAATAGGTCTACACATATTCAAAGTATTACAATGAATAAAAAATAAATATATAAATTCATGTAAATAACATGAATTTATTAAACTTTCATAAAGAGAAAGTTGAAATTTTGAGTATAGGTTATTTCTAAAATGAATTTCATTAATTTTTATTTGCTTTATTTGATTTGATTTGATTTAGAATGTATCATATATGTTGAAATGTTGCATTAGTTTGATCTTATTTTTACTTGAACATATATATCGAAATGTTGCATTAGTTTCTTATTTTTACCATGAACATATAATCTCATAAAAAAATCAAAATATATGCAAGAAAAGAGAAAATATATTACTAACTTTTACTTAATTTCCAAGATTTTACCATTAAGTTGTTTTTTTAAATTTGCAGGCATGAATCACAATTCATTCAAGATATTGTTAATGAAGTTCAAAATAAACTTCATCTTATTTCTTTGTATGTCCCTCCTTATTTAGTTGGAATAGATTCTCTCATGACACAAATTAATCAATGGTTAGAACAAGATGGAGCAAATAAAGTTGGCATTGCAACTATTTGTGGCATTGGAGGCATTGGGAAGACAACCATTGCTAAAGTTGTTTACAATCAAAACATCCCGAGTTTTGAAGGTTATAGTTTCCTTGCTGATGTTAGAGAAACAAGTCAAGATTGCAATGGTTTAGTCCGTTTGCAAAGACAACTTATTTCAGATATCCTTAAAGGAAAATCACATAAAATATACAATATAGATAATGGAATTAACAAGATTAAAGAAATTGTATGTTGTAGAAGAGTTCTTCTTGTTCTTGATGATGTTGATGAATTGGGAAAAATAAGAAAATTAATGGGAACTCAAATTCCTTTTCATCCGGGAAGTAAAATCATCATAACTAGTAGAAACCGATGCCTATTGAATGCACATTTTATAAGCCAAATGTTTGATTTGGAAGCATCAACTAGTTGTGGAGGCTTAAGCAAGCTATTTGAAGTAAAAGAATTAGCTTCAAGTGAATCGCTACAACTTTTTAATTGGTATGCTTTTGGTCATAACTCTGTGCCTAAAAGTTCAATGGCATATGCAAGAAGTTTAGTGAAACACTGTGGTGGGCTTCCGTTAGCTCTTCAAGTTTTGGGCTCTTCATTATCTAGCAAAAGTGTGAGTTCTTGGAAAAGTGCATTGGAGAAATTGGAAGAAATCCCTGACAGCAAAATTCAAGAGATTCTAAGAATAAGCTATGATTCTTTGGAAGACGATCATGACAAAAATTTATTCCTTGACATAGTTTGTTTATTCATTGGGAAGGATAGAGATTACACGACTACAATTCTAGATGGTTGTGATTTCTATACAACAATTGGGATTGAAAATCTAGTAGGCAGGTCTCTCTTAATCATTAATGAAAAAAACAAGCTAATGATGCACCAAATGATTAGAGATATGGGACAAGAAATTATTCGTCAAGAATCTTCTGATATTGGGAAACGAAGCAGATTGTGGCATAAGAACGCGTTTGATGTAATAAGAGAAAAAATTGTAAGAAACATCGTTTTACTCAACTTTTTTCTTGTGTGCATGTAAACTACTTTTTTTTATCAAATTTCTTTTTATTTTTTAAAAAAGTTTTTCTGATGCAGGGTTCCAGAACAGTTAAGTGCCTCACACTTGACCTAAAAGGATTGCTAGAAGACAAGGCTAAAAGGACAAATACAACTCTACATTTTCCAAAGCATTCCAAAAGTCAGTTTCTCATGTCAAATGATGTTGATATGGAAACTCAAGCATTTGCAAAGATGAAGAGACTTAAACTGCTTCAACTGGATTATGTAAGACTTAAAGGAGACTTCAAAGACTTTCCCAAAAGATTAAGATGGTTACGTTGGCGTGGGTTTTGTATGCAATCTTTTCCGGTGGATTTTGATATGAATGAAATAGTTGTTCTCGACATGCGCAACAGTAAACTTAAACAAGTTTGGAAGGATACAGAGGTATGATATATACTAATTTTCCTTCTTTTTCTGTGTGTGTGAAACAATAATATATAAATGAAGGGTTTTCCTTTTTTGCAGTGCCTCCCAAATTTAAAGATCCTTAATCTCAACCATTCACATAGCCTTCTTAAAACCCCAAGCTTTTCAGGACTCCCTAGCCTTGAGAAGTTGATGCTCAAAGATTGCATAAATTTGGTGGAAGTTGATCAATCCATTGGTGAGCTAAAGCTGCTTACTTTCTTGAACCTTAAAGATTGCACAAGTCTTAGGCATCTTCCAAGGACAATTGGTTCATTAATATCACTTGAACAGCTTATCTTATCTGGTTGTTCAAGACTTGATGATGTTCCTAGGGAGTTGCATAATATGGAATCATTGAAGGTGCTTAATTTAGATGAAACTGCCATATATCAATCAAGATTGGGGTTGCATTGGCTCTTACTGAAAAGAAGCAAAGGATTGGGTTTCTCTTGGGCATCTCTACCGAGCTCTTTGGTAAAGTTAAGCCTTGAAAGTTGCAAATTATCTAATGATGTCATGCCCAATGATCTTTGTAACTTGGCTTCCTTGAAATCCTTAAATTTAAGTAGAAACCCAATTCATTACCTACCCGAAAGCTTAAAAAACCTTACAAAACTTGAAGAACTTCTATTGACTTCTTGCACTGAACTCCAAATGATCCCAAAGCTTCCGGTCTTGCTCAATGTTTCAGAGTGCAAGTTTATTTTTGGAGACAATTCTCCATTTCGAGGATCTGGGATAAATAATGTTCCATGCTTCTTTTCTTCCACACGATGTGTTATTTTTGGATGTGAAAAATTGACTGAGGTTGAAGATCTATTCAAGTTGGAACCAATTGAAAACTTTGAAGCAGAAGAGATTAGAAGATTATTCAACGTAGATTCCATTAACGGAAATCGACTGCAACTTTATAGCTACCTAACAGACAGCATAATGCTAGCTACCCCACAGGTCCAATAGTTCTCCAACTTAAATTTTAAATCTATTTTTTCTCTTATACTAAATCATCTAACTTGTTTTTTTTTTGGATCAGGTCTTGCAAGAACGTGGTATAACAAGCACATTTGTTGTAGGAAGTGAAATTCCGATTGGGTTTAAGCATGGCACTAACGAGCATCGAATCTCTTTTTTTTTGCCAACACCAGCTCATCCAGATGAAAAGATCCATTGGTTCAGCTTATGCATTGTTTTCTCTTTAGCTAGTGATCAAATGTCGGAGTTTCTACCATGTGTCCACATTTTCAATGAGACCAAAACGATCATGCTGAGATATCGCTCAAGTTTCATTGGAATTCCTCAGACTAACGATAAGACAATGTTGTGGTTGATTCATTGGCCAGTAACGGACTTTCAGTTTGAAGGTGGTGACCTTGTGAGTTGCATGGTAGTGCCTATTCATCTCAGCATAAGAAAATTTGGCGTTACTTATGAATCAAAACACAACATTAAATATGAATATGGCTTTTCGCACTTATCTACAGGTATGAGTAGACTTCAAATAATTATATTTTAGTAAATACATCCTATTATATTTATTTTATATGTGACTAACAAATGTTCAAGAAATGATGAATGTTTCTCTAAAAGACTTTCTAATACAATAAAATATTATCAAGAATGTGACAATTTAATAGATTATGAGAGAAATTTAGCTTAATAATAAAGTGATAATTATAAAGTTATGCTGCAATTGGGGTCTAATGAAAATAAGTTAATTGTTTGATAAATGATTAATCCAATAGTACTAATAGAAGTGGAAACTAAAATAATGGATAAAATTATAAAAGTGGTGTTTTGATTAACATATTTAATAGTTTTAAAGTTCATATTTTATATAAAAATGAAAAATAAAGATATAATGTGTATAATTGATTACTTCTTACAAGTCTTATAATACATCTTAGTGATAATAACATTACTACTTTGATATCTTTTTTTCATACAATATTGAGTATGGGAGATGGGTCAAGATTTGAATTCGTGTCAAATGAGTGTCTAGTAAAAGCTTTAATTATCACTCCGTTCAAGTCAATATTATTACTTTCTAATAAGCATATTATGTTGATGATCACTAAAATTGATAAATAACACATTATTGTACATATTTTAGGAGATGAAGTTTCCACAAGACATATCAAGATGGACCAAACTAAACACTTGCTCAGTTTGGAATCTTATGGAAATGCTAAAGTGCAATTTTGCAGTTATATAGAAGAATCAAAAATGGTTGCTTCCCCACAGGTTCCCTTTACAAGTTCCAAGTTTTTAAAATTATTTATATACTGTATAATTTTTAATAACTCATTCTCCAACCCATGCTACAGGTATTATATGATTACGGTATAATTACAACATTTGATCCAGTGCCATTTGATTACAGTGGTTATTACTATGGCCATCAAGCTGGCAAGACTGAGGTTTCAATATCAGTGCCCCCAAACTCTAGTCAAAACATAAGTTGCTTCTTAAATTCGATTATCATTTTTTCTGCCAAGAATGATAAAACATATGGATTTTTACCATGCCTTGAAATTGTGAACGAGACAAAAGGTACAAAGTGGACCTACTCCAAACATTTCATGGGAATTCCTGAAACTAAGAATACCTTATACTGGACGACTTGTTGGAACTTTAGGGGTGATGAATTAGAAGCTGGTGATCATGTTAGTCTTCGAGTTCTTTCAGATTTATCTGTGCTAGAATTTGGTATTGACCTTGTATACGATTATGAGCTAGACGACAACCCAAATATTTTCAATCAATTGCCATGGATGAGTAAATGTTTTAAGTATCTTCTCGGGATTTTTGTTTATATTTCGTCGAAATCCCAAAAAGACTTGTATAGGTTGCAAAGTTTAGTCAAATGTTGATTATTGTATATGATTATCAATTGCATAGTCACTTTTTATATTTAAGGGCAAACTATATTCATGGTCACTTTTGTTTACTTCAGGTTACATTTTAGTCACTTATATTTGAAATGTTACGTTTTAGTCACTTACATTTTCATGTTGTGACATTTTAGTCATTAAGCCATTAATTGCTGTTAACAATGTAACGGTAAGCTGACGTGGCACGTTAAATAATCATTTCAAACAAAAATTTAGGTTAAATTATACAATTGGTCCTTATATTTTTTTCATTTTGAGCAATTTAAATTTTTTCTTTTATGTTCTTTTAACTTTCTTTTTTTTCTTTATTTTCCATTTTCTTCTGCTTCCCCCTCTGTTTTCCTACATTCTCCATTTCTTTTAACATATCAGAAAGTCGAACTGGTTTATGGGTTTTGATTATAGGCAATGATGGCTTTCGACTTTCTACTTCTTTCTTCACTGCCAATTCGACTTCTTAATATGTTAAAAGACATGGAGAAGGTAGGAAAATAGAAGGAGAAACAGAAGATAATGGAAAATAAAGAGAAAAAAGAGAGAGTAAAGTTTAAAGAATATTAAACAAAAAAAATTAAATTGCCCAAAATAAAAAAAATACGGGGATTGGTTGTATGATTTAACCTAAAATTGTTGTTTGAAATGATGATTTAACGTGCCATGTCAGCTTACCATTACACCATTAATGGCAATTAACGGCTCAATGATTAAAATGTTACAACACGATAACGTAAGTGACTAAAACATAATATTTTAAACATAAGTGACCAAAATGTAACCTAAAGTAAACAAAAGTGACTATAGGTATAGTTTACCCTATATTTAATAGACAAAAGTTTCTAGTTGTATCTTATCAGAGTTGTTGCTATATAATTAAAGATACTCAATTCATGTGAAGAAAAAAATTGAACACGATTAGTATTAAAAAAAACAACGTTATAGATATTTAGAGAGAAATAATTATTTGTGAAAATCAATAAATGTGAATTTTAATTTCAAGAAATAAGTTTTCTAAACCTTTTATTAACGGTAGAAGATATTTGAGTTATTTCGAATGATCTCCTGATAAATGTGAATTATCTGTGCTAGAATTTGGTATTGACCTTGTATATGATTATGAACTAGACGACAACCCAAAATTTTTCAGTCAGTTGCCATTGATGAGTAAATGTTTTAGGTATCTTCTCGGGGTTTATGTTTATATTTTGTCGATCGAAATCCCAAAAAAACTTGTATAGGTTGCAAAGTTTAGTCAAATGTTGATTATTGTATATGATTAATTGCATAGTCACTTTATATATTTAATAGAAAAAAGTTTCTAGTTGTATTTTATCAGAGTTGTTGCTATATAATTAAAGATACTCAATTCATGTGAAGAAAAAAAAAATTGAACACGATTAGTATTGGAGAAACAGTGTTACAGACATTACGAGAGAAATAATTATTTGTGAAGATCAATAAATGTGAATTTTAATTTCAAGAAATAAGTTTTCTAAACCTTTTATTAACAGCAGAAGATATTTGAGTTATTTCAAATGAACTCCTGATAAATGTGAATTAGGGAATCTTTGGGAAATAATATAGAAGTGTGTTGTTTTCTAGGATTTATTGTATATATACTACAGATGATTTGTTCAGGCTTGTCGATGATAGCTCTACCATGACGAAGTTGCTACAGAAAATGTTAGTTATGTGCAATTGAATAATGCCATCAGAGTTTCAAACAGTTGAAAGCTATGATAACAGAAGTTCCAAAATTGAATTTGGAATAGTATTGAAGAACATTATTCTTGGTAATTCACTTAACTTGTGCTTTTAATCAGATCCGTGGAGTTACTGTTAACTATTACTAGGCTAAATCCTTGGAGAAAATGGTGATTTCAGTTTATGTTTCTAATCTTCCTTCTTGTTTTCATTGGAAGGGACCATGGAAAATCTCTGAGTTCCATGGCAAAGTGTTGGACGCGTTTATTCCTGAGAAGAGGCATCGAAAAGGTCTACGTTTTGGTTGAGTAAGATTTGCAAGCATTGTGGATGATAAGAGGGCAGTTAGTAAACTTAACGGATTCTGTATATATGGAAGTAAAGTAAATGTGAACTTAGCTCGCTTTAAGGGAAAAGTGGTGTACTGGAAGAAAGTTGAAAATGGTAAGCTAGGAGGTGATGATCGTAGAGATGAATTAGGAGGAGAAAACTAGAAAAAAAATTCTTGGGGGAACACCAATAGGTGAAGAGATCAGATAGTCAATGAGGATTCTAGAGAAGCTAGGGATGTAAGCTATCAATAAGAGGGAAACGAATCAATACAGATATAGTTATTTTTTAATAATTTTATTATATAAATATTTAGAAAATAGAAATCATAGTCAAACTGAAATTAGAATTCCTTTTCCAACGAGGAAAAGGATTGAGTCACCACCGACTCTAATAAGATTATATAAACCCAACAAGTCTCCTCACTGTAAATTCATATCATTAGCGATTTCAATTCATTTATTTGTTTGGATTACAAGAAATCATGCTATACTATCAAAGAAGATTTCATAATCGCCCAGAAAGGTATTACAGTCCGAAATTTACTCGTTCCAAACTGAATGATAACGGTAATTCATGGGAACCATTACTGCATGGGAGAAAAAATTCTGCATAAAAGTGGGTGCAATGCCATGGAAAAGATTTGTTGAATCAAAAAATAATTTGTTCAAAACAGATAAAGTATTCGAATGGGACGATTCAGTTGGTTTAAAAGCTTTCCAAGAAGCCAAACAGAGATTCTGAGAATATTATCATCGTTTTCCTTGCACAAATAAGTTGCCAAGTAATGTAGCAGATATGTATATCGATGATATTGATTGGAACTCCAAAATCGACCCAAAACCTTTTTTGGAAATAAAGTCGATTTCCGATGATGAAGAGGAAGAAGAAGAAGTTAAAAGGATTGATTCATTTTCGATTCCATTAGAGCAAATTAAAGCCACCGGATGGGAGTACGATGAGCCTACATCACGCTTACCTACCATAGTTGGATCATAGAACAAGCAAATACAATGAAATTATCTTAAACACTCTCTCTTTTTCATTATTATTATTTGAATAAGGTTATGTATGGTAGTCATTTAATTCAATATATATTAATTTTTACAATTTTGAATTTCGATAGTCATGACTAATTATAATGTCTAATTCAATTAATATATACTGATTATGAATATTGAATATCTAATCTAATATTTATTTGACACCTTTTAAATGACATTAAAATGCCGATTTATTACCATTTTGGCTATATTCATTATTAGAAATATATCAAAATTTAACATTTTATTTAATCACGTCATATTTCATCATTCATATATGTAAATTGTGTTTCATTGATTGTTTTAAAATTTTAAAACAAAATCTTTTTGTTAATTATAACCAGAAAGTAAACATAAAGATAATAGTTTAAGATTTAAGTTTGCAAGTTAAAATGCGATTATTTTTTAAATAATTAACAATAAAAAAACAACAACTTAAAAATCACAGTTAAAGTCAAAATGGAATTCCTTTTCCAACCAGGAAAAGGGAATTGAATTACCGCCCATATAATCTTATATAAACCCAAGTCCTTTAAAATCATGGTTCAATTTCAAGTCATTCATTGTCTTTCTTGAATCAAAAGAAAGCATGTCATATCATCAAAATAGATATGATGTTCATCAAGAAAGTTATTACTAGTCGAAATTTATTCATCTTAAACTAAAAATAATTCTGCATGAAAATGGGTGCAATGTCATGAATAATATTTGTTGATGCGAAGAGTAATTTGTATAAAATTAATAAAGTATTCGAGTGAGATCATTCGGTTGATTTAAAATATTTCCAAGATTTCAAACAGGGAAAATTATTATGGTTTTCCTTGCAAGAACTAGTTGCCAAGTGCATTTTGAATAGATCAAGTAAGAATATTCCTCGGAAAAGATATGCAGGGTTGCTGGGCTGTAGTGGTCAAAATGTTACGAATTATATTGGGCGATGAAAGTATTTCAACTACTGTTAAGATTAAAGAGTCTGCTCTTCAATGACAATTCTTTGTCTCGATCATTTATGCTAGTCCTCAAATCAATAAAAGGAATATTTTATGGGAATGTTTAAGTTTGATTGTAGATAATATGACAAAACCATGGATTCTTAGCGGTGATTTTAACTCTATTCTAAGTATGGATGAGTGGAAAGGCGGTAGGGGGTGTTCTCATTTCCAATCGTTTTGCTCTAATAATCATCTATGTGACCTGGGATTCCAAAGACCAAAATTCACCTAGTGTCACGGCAATTTGTACGAGAGGCTAGACAGAGCCTTGGCTGCTATTACTTTAACGGAATAACGAGAAGCAGAAATTACTCTAGCTGTTGAAGTCAGCTCCCATGTAGCAGCAAAGGTGGCCATGCAAGGAACGTACTTCAACAGCAAAATTGGTGCAGCAAGCTGAAGCTATCCATTTAGTTTCCTTAATTGAATGTTTTGTATTTAGTTAGGATCAAACTTAGTTGGTAGCTGCATTTTGATGTAACTAAGTGATGAATGACAAGTTTAGGTAGCTGTTTATGTATTCAAACAAGTTTACCAAGTTACTAGGCAAATTAGTGGTGTTAGGTAAGTTATTAGGTGATAACTTGTTTGTTTTGCTGTTGTAATCTCTTATATGTATTGGCATTATGCCTTCTAAAAGTATGTATGAAAAATATCAGCTCTTTTCATTCAAAATTGCTCTCTCAATTTCTTTGTTTTCCATTTGCATGTGTTTCTGTTCTTGCTTCTGAGTTTGTTTCTCCAGCAAGGCTCGAGGCTTGCCATACAAGCAAGATTGAAAAGCAGTCTGCTGCTGCCTCTTGCACCAACAATTGGTATCTAGAGCTCTTGTCTTAGTGGACCTGTTGCTTCAAACCAAGGAACCTGATGGCTTCTTCAGGATTTTCACCAGCAGCCCCACCAGTCTTCAATGGAGAAGGCTTTCACATATGGCTGGTCAAGATGAAGACTTACCTACAGGCCTTCGATCTGTGGGAAGTTGTCAACATAGATACTGAGCCAGCACCACTGAGGGCTAATCCCACAGTAGCTCAGATTAGGCAACATGCTGATGAGAGGACCAAAAGGCACAAAGCCATGTCCTGCATCCAGAACTGTGTGTCAGATGTCATCTTCACCAGAATCATGGCCTGTGAGACTCTAAAACAGGCCTGGGATAAGCTTAAGGAGGAGTTTCAAGGCACTGAGAGAACAAGGCAACAGCAGCTGTTGAATTTGAGAAGGGGTTTCGAGAACCTGAAAATGAAGGAAGAAGAAACAGTGAAGCAGTATGCAGACAGAATCATGGCAGTGGTTAACAATATAAGGCTCCTAGGTGAGCACTTTGATGAGGCAAGGATAGTGGAAAAAGTCCTCTCCACTTTGCCTGAGAGATATGAGGCCAAGATATCCTCTTTAGAGGACTCAAGAGATCTTGCTACCATCTCTTTGACTGAGCTAATCAACACCTTCTATGCTCAGGAACAAAGAAGAGCTAGCAGGACTGAAGACAACCAGGAAGGTGCATTCAATGTCAAGGCCAGAGAAGCCTCGAGCACCAATGCTCAAAGAGGCAAAAAGCCTTGGAAAAGCAGGCCTAAGCCTGATGCTGCAAGGAGCAATGACCAGCCCTGCAGATATTGCAAGAAGCTAGGCCATCCAGAAGACAGATGCTGGTTTAGGCCAGATGCAGTATGCCAACACTGCAGGAAGAAGGGCCATGTTGAAAGGGTCTGTAAAAACAGGAGTAAGCCAAGGCAGAATCAATTTCAGCAGTCAAAGGTTGAAGCTCGAGTAGCTGAGGACAGTAGTGACCAAGAAGAACAGGTCTTTGCTGTTTCCTGTTTAGCTGCTGAGAAGAAATGCTCAAAAGGCTGGTTGCTGGACAGTGGTTGCACTAACCACATGTCACCAGATGCCTCCTTGTTTAAAACCTTGGACAGAAGCTACAAAACCAAGGTCAAGGTTGGAAATGGTCAGTTTATAAGGGCTGAAGGAAGAGGAGAAGTGCTGATATGTACTCCCACAGGCAACAAGATCATTCCAAATGTGCTGTTGGTGCCAGAGATTGACAGAAACCTTCTCAGCATAGCTCAACTGCTCGAGAAAGGTTATTCTGTTGTGTTCAAGGACAAACAATGCCACATTATTGATCTAAGTGGATCAAGCCTTATGACAGTCACAATGACTGATAAATGCTTTGAGGTTCACTGGGCAAATGACTCAAACTCAGCATACACAACTTCTGTTGATGACTTCAAGCTTTGGCATCAAAGGCTTGGACATGCCAACTTCAGATCAATGGCTCGATTGGCCAAAGAGGGCTTGGCAGAGAACTTCACCAGCTCAGTAGAGTATGATGATGTGTGTGAAGTTTGCCAGATGGGGAAACAGGCAAGACTGCCATTTCCTACAAATTCAGCTTGGAGAGCTACTGAAAGACTGCAGCTGGTGCACTCTGATGTATGTGGCCCGATGAGGACTGAATCACTCAGCAAAAACAGGTATTTCATCCTCTTTATTGATGATCTTACAAGGTTTTGCTGGATTTTCTTCTTAAAACACAAGTCTGAGGTAGCTCAAGTGTTTGTGAAGTTTAAAAATGCTGTAGAAACAGAAACAGGTTGCAAGCTGAAATCGATAAGGACAGACAATGGCACTGAGTACACTTCAGCTCAGTTTCAAGCCATTTGCAATGATGCTGGTATCAAACATCAGCTTACAAATGTCTACACACCTCAGCAGAATGGGGTAGCTGAAAGAAAGAACAGAAGTCTGATGGATATGGCCAGATGTCTCCTGTTTGAAAAGAAACTGCCCAAGACCATGTGGGCTGAGGCAGTAAACACTGCTGTTTACCTTCAGAACAGGCTTCCTACCAAAGCTCTTGCATCCGAGACACCTTTCGAGGCTTGGTTCAGTTTCAAGCCTTCCTTGGCACATCTGAAGGTGTTTGGTTGCCTGTGTTATGCACAAATACCAGCAGCAAAGAGAGACAAGCTCTCTAAAAGGGCTCAACCAAGTGTTCTAGTAGGCTACAGCTCAGTCAAAAAGGGCTACAGGGTTTTGGATCCCTTGACAAACAAAGTCCAAGTGAGCAGAGATGTCATCTTTGATGAAAAAGCCTGCTGGAATTGGGAGAAAAATGAGCCAGAAGCAATTTCAGAAGACCTAGTGCCTAATCAAGCTGAACTTGAGCAGCTAGGACCTGAAATGGATGTTGATGATGTGCCTGTGAGAGGCACAAGGCCCCTAGAAGATATTTATGAAAGGGCACAGGTTGCAATAGCAGAACCTAGCAGTTTTGAAGAGGCTGAGGCAGATGAAGGTTGGAAACAAGCTATGGTTGATGAAATCAACATGATTGTAAAGATTCAGACATGGGAGTTGGTTGAAAAGCCTGCCAACAGAAAGACTATCGGTGTAAAATGGGTCTATCGAGTGAAGCACAATGCGGATGGAAGTTTAAACAAGCTAAAGGCCACGCTAGTTGTAAAGGGCTTCAGTCAAAGGTATGGTCTGGACTACATGGAAACATTTGCTCCAGTAGCCAGACTCGATACAATCAGATTGCTGATTGCAGTTGCTGCTCAGAACCAGTGGACAATCCACCAAATGGATGTCAAGTCTGCATTCCTCAATGGATTCCTAGAAGAGGAGATACACATCGAGCAACCCCCAGGTTTTATAATGCCTGGTCAGGAACATTTGGTGTATAGGCTAAGAAAGGCCTTGTATGGCCTAAAACAGGCCCCTCGAGCCTGGTATGCTCGAATTGGCTCATACTTGGTCAATTTGGGATTTGAAAGGAGTGCTAGTGAGCCAACACTCTATGTTAAGAGGAATGGAGCTGAAACACAGCTTATTGTGTCACTATATGTTGATGATCTTCTAGTGACTGGAGGAGACAAGTTTATGATGGCTGATTTCAAAGCAAGAATGAAGGAAATGTTTGACATGTCAGACCTGGGATTGATGACATATTTCCTAGGAATGGAAGTCAATCAAGTAGAAGGAGGAATCTTCTTGAAACAAAAGACATTTGCCTTGAAAGTGCTGGCTAAATTCTCAATGGAGAATTGTAAACCAGTGAGCACACCAATGGCTATTGGCATAAAGCTATCGAGCCAGGAGGAACATGAATCTGTCTGTGAAACAGATTACAGAAGCCTTGTTGGCTGTTTATTGTATTTGACAGCAACAAGACCTGACATTCTATTTGCTGTGAGCATGCTGTCACGATTCATGCATTGCTGTAATCAGCAGCATTATAAAGCAGGAAAAAGGGTTCTGAGGTACATCAAAGGTACCTTAAACCATGGAATACAGTTTAGAAGGGCTGAAGAGTTGAAACTGATTGGCTACACTGATAGCGATTGGGCTGGTTCAAAGGATGATATGAAGAGCACTTCTGGCTATGCTTTTACACTTGGCTCAGCTATGATTTGTTGGAGCTCAAGAAAACAAACAATGGTGGCTCAATCGACAGCAGAAGCAGAGTATGTAGCAGCTGCCAATGCTGTTAATCAAGCTATGTGGCTTAGAAAAATTTTGAGCGACTTGAATCTACAGCAGAATGAAGCAACTGTGATACATTGTGACAACAAGTCAGTAGTTGCTATTGCTAAAAATCCTGTCTTCCATGGCAGGACAAAACATTTCAACATCAAACTCCATGTGATAAGAGAAATGGAACAAGCTCGAGAGATCGAGCTAATCCATTGCAGTTCTGAAAATCAGATTGCTGATATCTTCACAAAGCCTCTTGGTGTATCAAGATTTCTAAGCCTAAAGAGGGAGCTAGGAGTCTGCTGCATAGAAGCTGAGGAGGAGTGTTGAAGTCAGCTCCCATGTAGCAGCAAAGGTGGCCATGCAAGGAACGTACTTCAACAGCAAAATTGGTGTAGCAAGCTGAAGCTATCCATTTAGTTTCCTTAATTGAATGTTTTGTATTTAGTTAGGATCAAACTTAGTTGGTAGCTGCATTTTGATGTAACTAAGTGATGAATGACAAGTTTAGGTAGCTGTTTATGTATTCAAACAAGTTTACCAAGTTACTAGGCAAATTAGTGGTGTTAGGTAAGTTATTAGGTGATAACTTGTTTGTTTTGCTGTTGTAATCTCTTATATGTATTGGCATTATGCCTTCTAAAAGTATGTATGAAAAATATCAGCTTTTTTCATTCAAAATTGCTCTCTCAATTTCTTTGTTTTCCATTTGCATGTGTTTCTGTTCTTGCTTCTGAGTTTGTTTCTCCAGCAAGGCTCGAGGCTTGCCATACAAGCAAGATTGAAAAGCAGTCTGCTGCTGCCTCTTGCACCAACACTAGCTGTTGTTTATTCTCTAACCTGGCCAACTTCAGATTGGCTTCTCGAATAGTTTCTTACAATCTCTTTATCTCTGCTTGATCCTCCAATGTTTGACGAGTCTTTGCCAACTTATCCTTTAGCCATGAAAGCTCCAAACCGGGGACCCCGTGTCTTTCACCCTTACTAACATATCATTGATATCAGTTAGCTCAAGCTTATTCAGATTGCTTTCTAATTTCTGGTAAATTTCACCAACTGCGGTCATAATGTTGCTTTGAAACTCTCGATTATTGAATTGAAATTGGTTAGCAAAGTGAGCATGGTTTTGAAATATTTTATTGAGCGCGTCAGCATTGTGTTGATGAATCTCGTATCTGTTGACGATGGCTGTTGTGACATCTGACATCAGAGGTAATTAAAGATCCTGTCATTATTTATATACCTATTATTTGCAAGCATGAACATTTACAGGTATGAATTATGAGTCTATTGTACGATTTGAAGCTTACATGCAGGGATTATATATAAGGCTTTTATATAGCAAAAGGAGTGTTAGGATGTCCTCTTTTAATCAATGGAGTATAAGGTTTTACATTTATCATGAAAACCCTTTTGTAGAAAAAAAATGTAATTGTAGCAAACATGAGTCTTGCAAAATAGCTTATCATCAAGTTAATTAAGGAGTAGGCTTTTTAACGTTGCCATAACATTTCTTAGTAATTTGTTTGAACAATCTTAAAGAGGTGAGCATTTAGTAACTGGTCTGCCTCTATTGTTCTGTTCTCTGTTTTGCTTTGCTACTCATCTTTATATATTTCGAATGAAGATGATTGATCAAGAGAAACTAGCTGAGAAAGTGAATTTTACCCTAATACATGTGGGAGGAAGAGTAGAGAAATTAACATTGAAAATGGAAACAAGCGACCAAAAGGTGGTAAGGATTGAATTTTGAGTTTCACAGAGCAAATTATGACCTGAAAATGCAAGCATGTATCGTCCACTAACTTCTTTTCTATTATTTTAATGAATGATGCAAAAATGAAGTTCAATATTCAGTTATCACCAATTAAGTTTTTAACTCATCTCTCTTACTCCTACAGGCATGTTTGTAGAACTTGTCATTCCTTTAATTTCTTTAACGAGCTGTCTATTTTATCTTTTGCAAACTATAAACTGATCGGATCATCACTATTCATTTTTTCTTTAATTTCTTCATTCATTCTCTTGTTTACATGTAGTTGTAGAGAGAATGCTATCCTGCTATTGTCCATTCAAGTTTATGTACCAGGTTGAAGTTTGAATCCAAAACTTTAATATTATAGTGTAAGAGAGATACGACATGAACACTTAAACTTTAAATAGTTATTTCAGGACTGTCTGATTGATCCCACATTTATGGTAAGATACCAAATCAAACAAGAAATATCAACTAGAAACACACAAAAAAAAAGAGAAATCCTGAGTAGGAAGGCTGTCAGTTTCTAATTCTCTGCGTAATGCTGTTTACTCTTCTCCTTATTTATTGTGTTATCATGTTGTAAAGTTTTTAATTTTATCTGCTTATTTTTGGACCAATATCTGATTCTGTTTTGCTTATAGGTTTCTCCAGCACATTTGAATCCTGAATCTTCTAATCATATGGGTGCTTTGGGAGAAGTGGAGATTTTGTGGCTCAGAAAAGTTGGTTAGATGATTTGCTCCAAAGTAATGGCTGCAAGCTACTATTTCATGAATTTATTGTTTCTTTGAGTTATATTGAAGATAATTATTTCATTTATTCTCAACCTTTGATGTCACAGCTGTCATCATCAACAGATACGAGGTTTCTCAATACAATGCTGACGCGCTCAATAAAATATTTCAAAACCATGCTCACTTTGCTGACCAATTTCGATTGAACAATCAAGAGTTTTAAAGCAACATTATGAATGCAGTTGCTGAAATTTATTGAAGATTAGAAAGCGATCTGAATAAGCTTGAGCTAACTGATAACGATGATATGTTGGTAAGGGTGAAAGACATGGAGATCCCCTGATTGGAACTTCCATGGCTAAAGGATAACTTGGCAAAGACTCGTCAAACATTGGAGGATCAAGCTAATACTCGATTTTTAGCGGCTTTTTTTATTCAAACGCCACTAAAAATACTGCTAAAGGCCTGTTTTGATGTAGTGAGAGATAAAGAAATTGCGAGAAACTATCCGAGAAGCCAATTTGAAGTTGGCTAGGTTAAAGAAGAAACAACAGCTAGAGTAATTGCTGCTTCTCGTTATTTTGTTCAAGTGATGCATACATGGTACTTTTTGTGAACATTGATTACCCTAGTAAATTCAGATTAGAGAAAATATTTTGATGAGATGAGATTTTTCAGGTAAGAATTATTCAAATAAGAAATTTCCAAATCCAAATTGGATGAGAGTTTTTAAATTTGAAGAGGAACTTTTATGTTGGATGAGGGTTTTTAAGTTGATTCTTCCATTAATAGTAGTTTGGTTATGAATGATACTATACGTGCACTTAGATGACATATAAAAGGCAAAAGTTAAAATCATATGAATAAGAAAAAAGATTAAAAAATTAGGTTTTTTATCCGAGTTGGTTATGTGTATTAATTTAATTTAATTACATTTATTTACTTAAAAAATTAATTTGAATATATTGAAAAAATAAAATATAAAAAATAATTGTATAAATTAAAAATTCGTAATTTTCTTGATATATATTAAGTTATATATTAATTTTATGCAGTAAACCATTTTAATTAAATTTTTACTTTTAATATTATTTTAAACATAAAAAATAAATATTAACTATGAATAAGAAAGATGGTAAAGTAGAATATAACAAATTCACCCAAAAATATTGTAGTAACACGTGTTCTGT
This sequence comes from Gossypium hirsutum, assembly GCF_007990345.1. Classification (NCBI taxonomy): domain Eukaryota; kingdom Viridiplantae; phylum Streptophyta; class Magnoliopsida; order Malvales; family Malvaceae; genus Gossypium; species Gossypium hirsutum. The sequence continues at coordinate 53,637,512 of NC_053439.1, read as the reverse complement.
TAGGTGTTTTATGTTAAATTATAGGATATAGAGAAAATATAAGGCAAGGCAGTTACAACATTGAGTAAAACTAATGTTCAAAATGGCGTGGGTTGTACGTGAATATATGTATTTATATTCTTATTATTTTTAGAAGACATTAAAGAGGTTGTACAATATTTATTTTTACACAATCATAAATGTTGACACCATTTTTTTGACGGAAAACGGGGTCAACTTGGATTTTGAAAATAGAATGAAAACGGAAGTCGCCACCAATCTTTTTTTTGATGAGGTGTGATCTGGTCACCTCGTAAAATGGTTGTTTTTAATAAACGATTTGATTTTATTAAAACAACGAGTTTGGTCTACGAAATCCAAAAAAAGAAAAACGGGTTCGGGAGTCGGTTACGCACGAGGAAGGATTAGCACCCTCGATACGCCCAAAATTGGTACCTAGTTGATTAATCAGTGTCTTAGTGTCGAAAATTAAAAATTTGAAGAGTTTTAAAAAATACGATCCTTAAAAGACACTCTGATAACGTGAATTGAAATATAAGATTCTCTTGTTCCGAAGGAATATCACATCCAGCACGTTAGGACACGACACTCTAAACCATCGAAACCAAGATCACCTTATAGTTTAATGAAACCATACTTTGAAGCTTTAAGAGGATATTTGGCTATTTAGTCGAACGAGGAATCGAAGCCCAGCACGTTAGGGCATGTTTTCTCGATTTTCCAAACGCGAAATATTGCCTCATTTAGAAAAATTTTCCTTTTGATGTTTAGTGTCAATGCTTGACAAAACAACAACGAATACGACAAGGTGAGCAAAGTAAAGTGAGTAACAACAATACAATAGGCAAAATGAAATGACGAGGCGATTACATAAACAAAGCATACAAATAAATAAATAGAACTAATCTTTTAGAAAAAGCACAAGTGTACATGAATAAATAAACAAACGCCAAATAACAATGATGACAATAAATACAATTATGTAAAAATGTATATGCATGTATAATTTTAAGCCATAAAATAAGAAATGCATATAAATTATAGAATATGAAAACATAGATAAATATATATATATATATATATGTGTAAAAATAATATTATAAAAAGGGTACGTATACATGTATAAAAAAATAAATGTATTAACAATGAATATAATAGGGGTAAGAAAACAATTATATACACAATATATATGTAACGTGGTACTAAGGATATATATATACAATACAGTATTTAAAATAATATTTACGTAATACAAAATATAATATTAAAAGGTATATGTACATACGTAATATATAAATACATATATAATATAATGTTAAAATATTTACATAATACTAAAATATTTAGGTAATATATGCGTATATTGAAAACTAGTAATAATATTACCGAGGTATATACAAATATATCAAGTATATATACGTATTATAAATATATAAATATATAACAAAGCATAAACTAATAAAAATAATAAGAATAATAATAATGATAACATTGGAATATAAAAGAAACAAACATAACCTTAATAAAATATTAAAATAAAGTGAAATAAAAATATTAAATATGAGAATATATATAGGTATACACGTACATAATAAAAATATATACTAATACATAATAATAATGGTAATACTAATAATACTAATAATATAAAATAACAAGGATATTTAATAAAGATATAAAAATCAACAAAAAGGACTAAAATTGAATTAAAAACAAAGTTGTGGGGCCAATTTGAAACGAAAACAAAGAAAAGGGACTTAATTGTACGCGCGTGAAACGTTGGGGGACCGAAACAATGATTATTCCTTTCCATTAAAACGCAGCACATTGGCGGGGACTAAATCGAAAAGCGCGAGAAATTATAGGGCCAAATTGAAAACCATAAAAAACTTAATTGTGAAGCATCAGAAAAGCGGAAGGACTGCGCGCATAAATATCCCATTCAAATGAAAACACGCGGATCCTCTAGCGGGTCGGGTCGGATGGGTCGGGCATGGCCAAAACGACGTCGTTTTGGGGCTTAAGTGTAGCCCCCAAAACGACGTCGTTTTGGAGGGCTATATAAGGCCTAAACTAACCAAAAAAATCATTTGGGGAGAGGGAAAGAAAAAAAAAGAAGAGAGAGGGAAGAGAGAAGGGAGGGGGGAAGGAAAATCCGGCCAGGGGGCCGGTCACCGGACGGCCACCGGAGGCTCGCCGTGCGGTGGCCGGAAAAGGTATAAAAATTATTTTTTTGTTTTTTATTATTATTCGATTATATGTGTATATATATGCTAGAAATGAGGAAGAAAAGAAAAAAATGGATTTAAGAAGATAATAGAGAAAAATAAAAAAAAACAAAATCACCTTCCGATTTATGTTTTCGTTCCTTGTTTCCCCTTTTTTTGTATTTTTCTCTACTTTTTGTATTAAAATGTCGAAAAAAAAAAGAAAAAACCCCCCAAATACAACCGATTCTTCCCTTTGAAATCTCCAAAAAAAACATAAAAATCCCCCCCTTTACAATGACCATAGGGCTTTTATATAGCCCAAAATCCAAAGAAAAAAAAATACAAAGAATTTCATTTTTTGGTGTTTTTCTTTGTTGTCCTTTTTTGTCTTCTTTTGCAGGCATAGAGTGGTGGAGGCAAGTGGGTGTGCTGGTGGCAGACAACTGGTAGTGGCGGGCCAAGGTGGGGCGGCGGCTAGGGTTCTTCTCCTCTCTTTTTTGCTGAAAATTGTTTAGGTTTGGGCTGGGCTTAGGGTTTTAGTCTGTTGGGCTAAATTGGGTTTGGTTAAGGTTGGTTTAAGTTGGGCCAAAATTGGGCCTTTACAATAAAAAAAAATGTATGTACAATGTTTAAAAGATAGAAATGTTGTATATCTATACTTATCTTTTAAGAGATATTTTATTGGGAAGATTCTAGAATATAGGATATTATCTAGAAAATTAAATATTTTAGATGAACATCCTAATTATTAGATATTTATAAAATAAATGGTAAGGATGTTTACATGTGTTAATAATCTAACAACCCCTAAACTTTATAAATAAGGTAATTGTAAAGAAGAAAAATGTAGTAAGGTAAATGTGTGCCATATTGTAAATGTATTGTGTATTACTAAAATGGTTCTCTTCTCTTGTACTTGTAATTGTAATATTATACCGCAAGACATGAACACTTTAAACTTTAAATAGTTATAATCGTATATAAACCCAAGTCGTTCAATTTCTAGTCATCAATTGTCTTTCTTGAATCAAAAGAAATCATATCATGTCATCAAAATAGATATCCTGTTCATCAAGAAAGTTATTACTGATCGAAATTTATTCATCTTAAACTAAAAGATGACAGTAATTCATGGAGCTATTCCTTGCATGGGAGAAATAATTTTGCATGAAAGTGGGTGCAATATCATGAAAAATATTTATTGATGCGAAGAATAATTTGTATAAAGCTGATAAAGTATTCGAGCGAGATGATTCGATTAATTTAAAAGATTTTCAAGATTTCAAACAGGGAAAATTATTATGGTTTTCCTTACAAGAACAAGTTGCCAAGTACATTTTGAATAGGTCAAGGGAAAACATCCTGCTTCTCGTGGTTCCTCTATTAGGAAAAAAAATCTATTCCATTCAATAAAAGTACATAAAATTCTTCATGAATGTTTAAAAATATTAAATAGTTCTTTGCTAGTTGCCTTTAGAATGAATTTTTTTATCAATTACTTATCTAATACTTTTACCAAAGACTTTTACTTATGGACAAAACTCCTTGAAATATTAGAGAATTGATTATCATCACGGCTACCAACTCACATCAGTTTGGATTTGACATAAATCTTCGAGAAGGCATAATGAGGTAAGAATATGTTCTCTTAAAAACTAAATATTTAAATCAGAACACCCAATTGATATTTGTTCAATATTTTAAGAGAATTTTTATGAACAAGTCCATGTAATAAAATGAATTAGTATTCCACCATAAAAGAGACATGATCCTATTCGAATAATTACACTCTTGAATAAAGGGATTAGCTAAATTTTAGTTATGGAGTCACAACAATAAAATTGATAATTAAACGTCGGAGAAAGAATTAATTTGTTTCACTACGTTTTGAATAATAGCGCTACTCGATCTAGACTTTAGACCATGAGCTTGTTAGTACTTATCAACCATTTGGTGCTCAACCTTTTTGTTAACATTATTATTTGAATAATTAGCAATTGTTAGACATAATGATAAGACATATTATACTTTTAAAAAAAATATAGATCTAAATTTTAAAAATAATATTATTGAAAAAAATAATCACGAAAAAAATATTATAATCGAGTTCTTCCTAAAATATTGTGAACCAAAAAATTTGAAGGCTGTAACGAGAGATTCCACTTTGCATTACCAACAATGTAAACCTTAACCTTATCCCATCCTCTTCACTACTTTTATTGCACTGAAATTGGTTAGCCCACGAATTTATTATGTAATTTTGTTGAAGCCCCTCTTTAATTGCTAATGGTCTAAAGTCTTGGAACGTAAACGTAATTGAAACGCGTTTTCTAGTACCACTATTTTCCGCACCAAGTACTTGGGAATTATCCTCCTCCTCCTCTTACGTCCTCTATATTAAATGTGACAAAATTCAATATTTATTTAATTATATTAATTTTTTTAATTACAATAACAAGTAAAGCTCGAATAACCAACGCAAGTAACGCGATTCAAATCTAGACCACATTTGGGTTTATGAATAATCTTAATCATCAGGTCATCACATGAGGTTCTCTAAGCATGTCAAATTTGATGATTCATATATGTAAATTGTTTTTCATTAATTATATTAAAATTTTAAAGTAGATATGGTAAGAATATTCGTTGAATTTTCCTCACCAAATGGACCAAATGTTGAGCACCAAATAATGGACCGTAAGCATGACTCCGAGATGAAAAGCGATTGAAACGCGTTTTCTAGTACCAATATTTTCCACACCAAATACTTCGGAATTATTCTTCTTCTCTTATGTCCCTCTCAATTCACATTTTCAATTTACTTTAATGTGCAATATAAGTGAATTTTTATTTTTTATTATTTTTTTAGTCTTTAAAAATTTATTTATTTTAGATAAAACGAACAAATCAAATAAAAAATTGATGATCTGATCAATTTAATCACCAATTCTTTTCCAAAAATAATTAATTCTTCATTCATGCATAGATACTAAAATTGTCTCTTTACTATACCGAGCTTGAATGTTTAATGTGATGTCTATGTGATATATGTGGTTGTGGTTTAATTATTGAGTGTATCCACCAAGGTATTAGCCGGTAAAAGTATCATGGAGATCATTCTATTGAGAGTCAAATTGTACTTAACCCATTTTATTTAAAAACAAGTAAATTAGTCCATATACATTATATAAAAGAACAAATTTATCATTTTTATTAAAAATTTCATTTATTTTTGTTGTTAAAAACTAAAGTGAATGATGAAATAATCAGATAGTTGCATGTGGCGTGTCACATATACCTCATGTTGATTACATGGATCAATTTTTAACAATAACAATAGATAATTTTTTTAACAAATGAACTAATTTACTTTTTAATATAATATACAAAAATTAATTTAATATTTTTTAAGTAGAGAAAACAAAATATAATATGACTTAAAATACAAGAACCTTCATAATATTTTTACTAATATTAGCCTGAAGATGATGTCTATATACGTGTTGTGTTAGCTATAACCATCAAGTTAATCAATACATTGTATTTGTCAAGCAAAATTAATAATATAGAATACGTAACCCAAGTTGGTAGATTTGGAAAAACACAACATGGCCGACTTGAATGTCTTCGGGCAGTTGTATGAACTGGTCGAAGGATTGACCCACCATGGATTGGGAACTGCCACTTGACTGCTAATAATATCTGCTTTGCCATTCATATATATATATATGCTGGAACCTTGTTATTACATAAAAAATACAGGACGACTTCATTTTCTTCTTCAATGGCAGTGTCAGAAATCTCGCGATGTACTTATCATGTATTCTTGAGTTTTAGAGGTGAAGATACGCGCAAAAGTTTCACGGGTCATCTTTACACAGCTTTGGTGCACTTAGGAATTCAAACATTTAGAGATGATGAGGAAATCGAGAGAGGGAATAACATAAAAGATGAAATTGAAAAAGCAATACTACACGACTCCAAAATTTCTATCGTTGTTTTCTCAAAGAATTATGCTGCATCCACATGGTGTCTTAACGAACTTGTAATGATATTGGAGCACAAGAAATCCTCTAAACATATTGTGTTGCCAGTTTTCTATGATGTGGATCCCAGTCAAGTCAAGAACCAGACGGGAAGTTATGCAGAAGCATTTACCCAACATGAACAAAACTTCAAGTCCGAAACCAACATGGTACAAAGATGGAGGAATGCTTTAAAAGAAGTTGCGGCTATAGGAGGCATGGTTCTACAAGACAGGTACGTTATACACTTAATTAAGTTCCATATGGTTACTTCAATCCTTTTCATTAAGACTTGCTAGAGTAGAAAGAAAATTAATAGAAAATATTGTTAGGTAGCGTTTGGAAATTAAAATGGTTACTTCAATCCATTTTAGAGGGTTAATTATAACATAGATTTTAAATTATTTCTCAAACATTAACATGTTTTAATTGAGTCATTAAAATATTAGTATTGTATCATTGAGGTCTTTCTATCAAATAAGTCATCAGCTTAAGCATTAAATGTTAGCTCGAATCTGATATGGGATGTTTTTAAAACACATAGATCAAATTTTAAATACGTTTGCACCTATCACATGAACAACTTGGATTTGACGAGTTAAAAATAAAAAGAAATAGCCTCTTTAATTTAATGACACTATTTGTGGTTTTCTAAGATGTCATTGTTGGTAATGCAAAAGAATATTTTGAATTGCGGAAAATTTTCTGACTGTTGCAGAAAATATTTTTAGAATATTTTAAGTTAGAAAAATCCTTTGTTATTTTTAAAAACTAAAACTTTTATTTTACCATTTTGCTCATCAAAAAATAGTATAAATAGGAGGTCATTCTCCTACCTAACATAACAAGAGAAAAACAACTTCTCTATGTTCTCTAAATTCTAGTGTTATGCAAAATTACACGAGAGGAAAATTCTGTCTAAGAGACTAGGTTTTAAGTAGGACTATTTGGAGTATTGTCAATCGTGTTCCATCTTTTTTATTGGGTTTAAGAATATTGGAGTATTGTGTTGGGGGGTAACATCCATTACACAATTACACCGATCAGGGCGAATTTGTCTCTAATATTACAGTGGTTCTTCCACAACACAATGATTCTTATTTTATTTACATTCAGTTTGGTCTCCTTAACAATTATATTTTGCGGTAGTATATTTGCAACAATTATATCAAAGTTATTCGTGTAATAGGTCTACACATATTCAAAATATTACAATAAATAAAAAATAAATATATAAATTCATGTAAATAACATGAATTTATTAAACTTTCACAAAGAGAAAGTTGAAATTTTGAGTATAGGTTGTTTCTCCAATGAATTTCATTAATTTTTATGTTGCTTTATTTGATTTGATTTGATTTTGAATGTAATAATTCTATCATATATATTGAAATGCTGCATAGTTTCTTATTTTTACTTGAACATATAATCTCATAAAAACAATCAAAATATATGCAAGAAAAGAGAAAATACATTAGTAACCTTTACTTAATTTCCAAGATTTTACTATTGAGTTGTATTTTTTAAATTTGCAGGCATGAATCACAATTCATCCAAGATATTGTTAAAGAAGTTCAAAATAAACTTCATCTTATTTCTTTGTATGTCCCTCCTTATTTAGTTGGAATAGATTCTCTCGTGACACAAATTAATCAATGGTTAGAACAAGATGGAGCAAATAAAGTTGGCATTGCAACTATTTGTGGCATTGGAGGCATTGGGAAGACAACCATTGCCAAAGTTGTTTACAATCAAAACATCCCGAGGTTTGAAGGTTATAGTTTCCTTGCTGATGTTAGAGAAACAAGTCAAGATTGCAATGGTTTAGTCCGTTTGCAAAGCCAACTTCTTTCAGATATTCTTAAAGGAAAATCACATAAAATATACAATATAGATAATGGAATTAACAAGATCAAAGAAGTTGTATGTTGTAGAAGAGTTCTTCTTGTTCTTGATGATGTTGATGAATTGGAAAAAATAAGAAAATTAATGGGAACTCAAATTCCTTTTCATCTGGGAAGTAAAATCATCATAACTAGTAGAAACCGATGCCTATTGAATGCACATTTTATAAGCCAAATGTTTGATTCGGAAGCATCAACTAGTTGTGGAGGCTTAAGTAAGCTATTTGAAGTAAAAGAATTAGCTTCAAGTGAATCGCTACAACTTTTTAATTGGTATGCTTTTGGTCATAACTCTGTGCCTGAAAGTTCAATGGCATATGCAAAAAGTTTAGTGAAACACTGTGGTGGGCTCCCATTAGCTCTTCAAGTTTTGGGCTCTTCATTATCTAGCAAAAGTGTGAGTTCTTGGAAAAGTGCATTGGAGAAATTGGAAGAAATCCCTGACAGCAAAATTCAAAAGATTCTAAGAATAAGCTATGATTCTTTGGAAGACAATCATGACAAAAATTTATTCCTTGACATAGTTTGTTTATTCATTGGGAAGGATAGAGATTACACGACTACAATTCTAGATGGTTGTGATTTCTATACAACAATTGGAATTGAAAATCTAGTAGGCATGTCTCTCTTAATCATTAATGAAAAAAATAAGCTAATGATGCATCAAATGATTAGAGATATGGGACGAGAAATTATTCGTCAAGAATCTTGTGATATTGGGAAGCGAAGCAGATTGTGGCATAAGAACGCTTTTGATGTAGTAAGAGAAAAAATTGTACGAAACATCATTTTACTCAACTTTTTTCTTGTGTGCATGTAAACTACTTTTTTTCTTTTTTATCAAATTTCTTTTTATTTTTTAAAAAAGTTTTTCTGATGCAGGGTTCCAGAACAGTTAAGTGCCTCACACTTGACCTAAAAGGATTGCTAGAAGACAAGGCTAAAAGGACAAATACAACTCTACATTTTCCAAAGAATTCCAAAAGTCAGTTTCTCATGGCAAATGATGTTGATATGGAAACTCAAGCATTTGCAAAGATGAAGAGACTTAAACTGCTTCAACTGGATTATGTGAGACTTAAAGGAGACTTCAAAGACTTTCCCAAAAGATTAAGATGGTTACGTTGGCATGGGTTTTGTATGCAATCTTTTCCGGTGGATTTTGATATCAATGAACTAGTTGTTCTCGACATGCGCAACAGTAAACTTAAACAAGTTTGGAAGGATACAGAGGTATGATATATACTAATATTCCTTCTTTTTGTGTGTGAGAAACAATGATATATAAATGAAGGGTTTTTCCTTTTTTGCAGTGCCTCCCAAATTTAAAGATCCTTAATCTCAACCATTCACATAGCCTTCTTAAAACCCCAAGCTTTTCAGGACTCCCTAGCCTTGAGAAGTTGATGCTTAAAGACTGCATAAATTTGGTGGAAGTTGATCAATCCATTGGTGAGCTAAAGATGCTTACTTTCTTGAACCTTAAAGATTGCACAAGTCTTAGGAAACTTCCAAGGACAATTGGTTCATTAATATCTCTTGAAGAGCTTATCTTATCTGGTTGTTCAAGACTTGATGATGTTCCTAGGGAGTTGCATAATATGGAATCATTGAAGGTGCTTAATTTAGATGAAACTGCCATATATCAATCAAGATTGGGGTTGCAGTGGCTCTTACTGAAAAGAAGCAAAGGATTGGGTTTCTCTTGGGCATCTCTACCGGGCTCTTTGGTAAAGTTAAGCCTTGAAAGTTGCAAATTATCTAATGATGTCATGCCCAATGATCTTTGTAACTTGGCATCCTTGAAATCTTTAAATTTAAGTAGAAACCCAATTCGTTACCTACCCGAGAGCTTAAAATACCTTACAGAACTTGATCAACTTCTATTGACTTCTTGCACTGAACTCCAAATGATTCCAAAGCTTCCGGTCTTGCTTGATGTTTTTGAGTGCAACTTTATTTTTGGAGTCAATTCTTCACTTCTTCCACGCTTCTTTTCTTCCACACGATGTGTTAATATTTTTGGATGTGAAAAATTGACTGAGGTTGAAGATCTATTCAAGGTGGAACCAATTGAAAACTTTGGAGCAGAAGAGATTAGAAGATTATTCAACGTGGATTCCATTAACAGAAATCGACTGCAACTTTATAGCTACCTAACAGACAGCATAATGCTAGCTACCCCACAGGTCCAATAGTTCTTCAACTTAAATTTTAAATCTAATTTTTCTTTTATACTACTTAATCATCTAACTTGTTCTTTTTGGATCAGGTCTTGCAAGAATGTGGTATAACAAGCACATTTGTTGTAGGAAGTGAAGTTCCGATTGGGTTTAAGCATCGCACTAACGAGCATCGAATCTCTTTTTTTTTGCCAACACCATCTCATCCAGATGAAAAGATCCATCGGTTCAGCTTATGCATTGTTTTCTCTTTAGCTAGTGATCAAATGTTGGAGCTTCTACCAGGTGTCCACATTTTCAATGAGACCAAAAGGATCATGCAGAGATATCGCTCAAGTTTCATTGGAATTCCTCAGACTAACGATAACACAATGTTGTGGTTGATTCACTGGCCAGTAACGGACTGTCAGTTTGAAGGTGGTGACCTTGTGAGTTGCATGGTAGTGCCTATGCATCTCAGCATAAGAAAATTTGGCGTTACTTGTGAATCAGAACACAACATTGGATATGAATATGACTTTTCGCACTTATCTACAGGTATGAGTAGACTTCAAATAATTATATTTTAGTAAATACATTCTATTATATATTTATTTTATTGTTTCATTTTATATGTGAATAACAAATGTTCAAGAAATGATGAATGTTTCTCTAAAAGACTTTATTATCAAGAAATGTGACAATTTAATAGATTATGAGAGAAATTTAGGTTAATAATAAAATGATAATTATAAAGTTATGCTGCAATTGGGGTCTAACTAAAATAAGTTAATTGCTTGATAAATGATTAATCCAATAGTACTAATAGAAGTGGAAACTAAAATAATGGATAAAATTATAACAGTGGAGTTTTGATTAACATATTTAATGGTTTTAAAGTTTATATTTTATATAAAAATAAAATAAAAAATAAAGATATAATGTGTATAATTGATTATTTCTTACAAGTCTTATAATACATTTTAGTGATAATAACATTAATACTTTGATATCTTTTTTTCATACAATATTGAGTATAGGGGATGGGTCACGATTTTAATTCGTGTCAAATGAGTATCTGATAAAAGTTTTAATTATCACTCCATTCAAGTCAATACTATTATTTTGTAATAAGCATATTATGTTGATGATCACTAAAATTGATAAATAACACATTATTGTACATATTTTAGGAGATGAAGTTTCCACAAGAAATATCAAGATTGACCTAACTAAATTCTTGCTCAGTTTGGAATCTTATGGAAATGTTAAAGTGCAACTTTGCAGTTATATAGAAGAATCAAAAGTGGTTGCTTCCCCACAGGTTCCCTTTGCAAGTTCCAAGTATTTAAAATTATTTATATACTATATACTTTTTAATAACTCATGCTCTAACCCAATGCTACAGGTATTATATGATTACGGTATAATTACAACATTTGATCCATTGCCATTTGATTACCATGGTCATTACTTTGGCCATCAAGCTGGCAAGACTGAGGTTTCAATATCAGTGCCCCCAAACTCTAGTCGAAAGATAAGTTGCTTCTTAAATTCGATTATCATTTTTTCTGCCAAGAATGATAAAACATATGGATTTTTACCATGCCTTGAAATTGTGAACGAGACCAAAGGTACAAAGTGGACCTACTCCAAACATTTCATGGGAATTCCTGAAACTAAGAATACCTTATACTGGACGACTTGTTGGAACTTTAGGGGTGATGAATTAGAAGCTGGTGATCATGTTAGTCTTCGGGTTCTTTCAGATTTATCGGTGCTAGAAATTGGTATTGACCTTGTATACGATTATGAGCTAGACGACAACCCAAATTTTTTCAGTCAGTTGCCACGGATGAGTAAATGTTTTAAGTATCTTCTCGGGATTTTTGTTTATATTTCGTCGAAATCCGAAAAAGACTTGTATAGGTTGCAAAGTTTAGTCAAATGTTGATTATTGTATATGATTATCAATTGCATGGTCACTTTATATATTTAAGGGAAAACTATATCCATGGTCACTTTTGTTTACTTCAGTTTACATTTTAGTCACTTATGTTTGAAATGTTACGTTTTAGTCACTTACGTTTTCATGCTGTGACATTTTAGTCATTGAGCCATTAATTGCTGTTAACAATGTAACGGTAAGCTGACGTGGCACGTTAAATTATAATTTCAAACAAAATTTTAGGTTAAATTATAAAATTGGTCCCCATATTTTTTTTTTCATTTTGAGCAATTTAATTTTTTTTCTTTTATGTTCTTTTAACTTTCTTTTTTTCTTTATTTTCCATTTTCTTCTGCTTCCCCCTCTATTTTCCTTCTTTCTCCATTTCTTTTAACATATCAGGAAGTTGAATTGGTCGTAAAAAAAAGAGTCATGGTACGGGTTTATGGGTTTTGATTATAGGCAGTGATGGCTTTCGACTTTCTACTTCTTTCTTCACTGTCAATTCGACTTCTTAATATGTTAAAAGACATGGAGAAGGTAGGAAAATAGAAGGAGAAACAGAAGATAATGGAAAATAAAGAGAAAAAGAGAGAGTAAAGTTTAAAGAATATAAAAGAAAAAAATTAAATTGCCCAAAATAAAAAAAATATGGGGATCGGTTGTATGATTTAACCTAAAATTTTTGTTTAAAATGATGATTTAACGTGCCACGTTAGCTTACCGTTACACCGTTAACGGCAATTAACGGCTCAATGATTAAAATGTTACAACACGATAACGTAAGTGACTAAAACGTAATATTTTAAACATAAGTGACCAAAATGTAACCTAAAGTAAACAAAAATGACCATAGGTGTAGTTTACTCTATATTTAATAGACAAAAGTTTCTAGCTGTATCATATCAGAGTTATTGTTAGATAATTAAAGATACTCAATTCATGTGAAGAAAAAAAATTGAACACAATTAGTTTTGGAGAAACAGTGTTACAGACATTACGAAAGAAATAATTATTTGTGAAGATCAATAAATGTGAATTTTAATTTCAAGAAATAAGTTTTCTAAACCTTTTATTAACAGCAGAAAATATTTGAGTTATTTCAAATGAACTCCTGATAAATGTGAATTAGGGAATCTCTGGGAAATAATATAGAAGTGTGTAGTTTTCTAGGATTTATTGTATACTATAGATGATTTGTTCAGGCTTGTCGATGATAGCTCTACCATGACGAAGTTGCTACAGAAAATGTTAGTTATGTGCGATTGAATAATGCCATCAGAGTTTCAAACAGTTGAAAGCTATGATAACAGAAGTTCCAAAATTGAATTTGGAATAGTATTGAAGAACATTATTCTTGGTAATTCACTTAACTTGTGCTTTTAGTCAGATCCGTGGAGTTACTGTTAACTATTACTAGGCTAAATCCTTGGAGAAAATGGTGATTTCAGTTTACGTTTCTAATCTTCCTTCTTGTTTTCATTGGAAGGGACCATGGAAAATCTCTGAGTTCCATGGCAAAGTGTTGGACGCGTTTATTCCTAAGAAGAGGCATCGAGGTTCGGCTTTTAAAGGATTCCTTCTCTTCTTTTCGATTTTGACTCGACTTTTAAAGGATTCGGCTTTGAATCCAGGTTCTAAGGGGAACGGGCTTCAAGTAGGGCTAAGAAAGGTTCCATTTTGCACCTCCGGCTGCCGTCTACGGCGGAGGTGCGCCGGAGCCTTTCGTCGGTTTCTGGGGAGAGGTTTTTGAGAGAGAGAGAGAGTTTTTTTTTAGAATGATTAAAAATGATTTTTTTTTAAAAATTTTTTGATTTATATAGGCTGGCAAAACGCACCGTTTTACCCAGCCCTTCAAAATTCCAAAACGGCGCCGTTTTAGTGGGGGATCCGCGCGTAGACCCGACCCGCCTAGGGGATCCGCGCGTTTCTGATCAAGGGGATATTTGTGGTCTTGGTCCCTCCTCATTATTGATTTGTTCTAATTTAGCCCTTTTGCTTGGTTATTTATTTTTTAATTTGGCCCCAAAATTTTATTTCGTCTATAATCGGGTCCCTGGCTCACTGACCCGCTGGAAAGTGGACACGTGTCCAGGGATTGGTTTATTTCCCCGTTTGGTCCTATTTCTTTTCGCGCGTGTCACATTTTAATCCATTTCTTTGTTTTTCAGTTTTGATTTCGCCCCTGAGATTTAGTTTATTTTCAATTTGAAACTGCTTTTGTTTTTTCTTAGCTTTTTTATTATTAAATTAATTATTTTAATCTTATTACTACTATCATCATATCATTAATGTTATTATTATTATCATTATATTTCCACTCATATTTACTTATATAAATTTTGGATATATGTGACATATTATATTATAAATATATAATTACTTACATATATATATACGTATACATATATATATATTTTAAACTTATTTAATATATACATGAATACTCTTTTATATATATATAGGTATATCTATATACTTTTTTTCTCTCACAAATATGTATGTTCATACTCATATATATATATATATTGAAATATATTTTTTATATTTTTATCTTATTTTATTTTTTTATATATTTCACATATATATTCTTCCTATACATACACATGTATATACATACTTACATTGTTTTATAATATACACATTCATATCTCTTTTGTCTATAAGTAACATATATATAAACACGTGTATTAATATCGAGTTTCGTTTCTACTATTTCATGTTAGATTAATTTTATTAGATGCATAAATTATGATTTTTAAAATAAGCAAAATTTCGTGTTTAGATTTGAGAAAGTTGTACCCTAACTTACTGGATTTCGATTTTCACAATAAATCTAAATACGTGAATCTTTTCAAACTCAAGTTTTAAATGATCTCGGGAATAAAAAAGATAGTGTCCTAACTTACTGGTCGTGATCCCTTTTTTAAATCCGAGATAGCTAAATACCTTTTAAATTTCCAGCATTCATTCGAGCATCGGGAATTCGAGACATTGTGTCCTAACTTACTGAATATGATTCTCTTCCTCGATTAACGTGAAATATGCCCCCATTTTCCAAAAAATTTCAACATTTTAATATAAGGATCGTATTTTTAAATTTCTTCAAAGTTTTCAATTTTCGATATTAAGACATTAACTAATCAACTAGGTACCAATTTTTGGGTGTTACGAGGGTGCTAATCCTTCCTCGTACGTAACTGACTCCCGAACCCATTCTTCTGAATTTCGTGGACCAAACTCGTTGTTTTAATAAAATTAAATTGTTTATTAAAAACAACCACTTTTACGATGTGACTCAATCACACCTCATCAAAAAAGATTGGTGGCGACTCCCGTTTTCGTTTTCAAAACCCAAGTTGACCCCGTTTTTCATCCAAAAAATGGTGTCAACACTTGCATGGGAGAAAAAATTCTGCATAAAAGTGGGTGCAATGCCATGGAAAAGATTTGTTGAATCAAACAATAATTTGTTCAAAACCGATAAAGTATTCGAATGGGATGACTCAGCTGGTTTAAAAGCTTTCCAAGAAGCCAAACAGAGATTCTGGGAATATTATCATCGTTTTCCTTGCACAAATAAGTTGACAAGTAATGCAGCAGATATGTATATAGATGATATTGATTGGAACTCCAAAATCGACCCAAAACTTTTTTTGGAAATAAAGTCGATTTCTGATGATGAAGAGGAAGAAGAAGAAGTTAAAAGAATTGATTCGTTTTCGATTCCCTTAGAGCAAATTAAAGCCACTGGATGGGAGTATGATGAGCCTCCATCACGCTTACCTACCATAGTTGGATCATAGAACAAACAAATACAACGAAATTGTCTTAAATACTCTCTTTTTTTCATTATTATTATTTGAATAAGATTATGTATGGTAGACATTTAATTCAATATATATTAATTTTTACAATTTGGAATTTCGACAGTCGTGACTAATTATAATGTCTAACTCAATTAATATATATTGATTATTAATATTGAATATCTAATTTAATAATTATTTGACACGTTTTAAATGACATTAAAATGCCGGTTTATTACCATTTTACTTATATCCATTATTAAAAATATAACAAAATTTAATATTTATTTAATCACATCAAATTTCATCATTCATGTATGTGAATTGTGTTTCATTGATTGTATTAAAATTTTAAAACCAAATAATTTTGTTAATTATCATCAAAAAGTAAACATAAAGATAATAGTTAGTATTTATCCACCATTTGGTGCTCATCCTTTCTGTTAAAATTATTATTTGAATAATTAAGGTATTGTACTTTTAAGAGAAATGTAGGTCCGAATTTTAAAAATAATTACAAACCTTGAGTATAAACTATAAAACAAATATGAATGATACCAAAAAAATATTATTTGAATTATGTTTTTCTTAAAATATTGTGGACGAAAAAGTTGGAGGGCCGTAACGAGGAGAGTGTTAGCACTCGAGCGAGTAGTACCAGACACTGGTGGAATTATAGAGGTGGTTGAAATGTAACGTAAGAAATGTTTATAATATATAATGACTTTTCATAGTCTACTGCTCTTACCTGCTTTTTCACATCGCATGTCAATCTTAGCCTTATCCCATCGTCTTCACTACTTCTATTGCCCTGAAATTGGTTAGCCCATGAATTTATTATGTTGAAGCCCCTCGTAATTTGCTAATTTAGGGCCAGCTTTGATTTGATATAAATCATTATTTAAAGTCTGAATTTGATAATTTATTCAAATAAACTCTATTCAGATAATATTAACAAGCTCAATGGTCTAAAGACTAAGACCGTAAGCATGACTCCAAAATGGAAAGTAATCGAAACGTTTTCTAGTACCTCTATTTTCCACACCAAGTACTTGGGAATTATTCTCCCCCTCTTCTGTCCCTCTCATTTCTCTTTTTCAAATTTACTTTAATGTGCAATATACGTCAATATTTATTATTTTATTTAATTTTAATTTTTTTAGATTTATTTTCTTTAAATAATAACAAGAAGTCAAATAAAAACTGGTGATTTAGTCCATTTAACCACCAATTCTGTTTCTGAAATCAACCGGTTATTAATGCTTCATTCCTACATAGGTGTTAAAGATAATAAGACTGTTAGAGAGGCAGTTAGAGTTAGCTGAGTTGTTAGCTAATTTGTTAAGGAAGGCAGTTAATTGTACCTATAAATATACACGTCTAGCTTTGTATTGGACTAAGTAATAGACTAAATTCAGATTGAAAACATATTTCTTCATTGATTTTCTCTAGTTTACCTAGATTTCTTCACATAACAATACAGGATGACTTCATTTTCTTCTTCAATGGCGGTATCAGATATCTCGCGAGGTACTTATCATGTATTCTTGAGTTTTAGAGGTGAAGATACGCGCAAAAGTTTCACGGATCATCTTTACACAGCTTTGGTGCACTTAGGAATTCAAACATTTAGAGATGATGAGGAAATCGAGAAAGGGAATAACATAAAAGATGAAATTGAAAAAGCAATACTACACCACTCCAAAATTTCTATCGTTTTTTCTCGAAGAATTATGCTGCATCCACATGGTGTCTTAACGAACTTGTAATGATATTGGAGCACAAGAAATCTTCTAAACACATTGTTTTACCAATTTTCTATGATGTGGATCCGAGTCGAGTCAAGTCAAGAACCAGACGGGGAGTTATGCAGATGCATTTACTCAACATGAACAAAACATCTAGTCCAAAACCAACATGGTACAAAGATGGAGGAATTAATGCTTTAAAAGAAATTGCGGATATAGGAGGTATGGTTCTACAAGATAGGTACGTTATATGCATAGTCAAGTTCCATGTTTTTCATTAAAACTTTAGTTGGTAGAATGAAAAGAAAATTAAAAGGGTGAAAAAATAAAAATATAAAAAATATATAATTTTTCTGCTTTCCCTTTGGCAAAAAAAATATTGTTAGGTAGCGTTCAGAAATTGGTTATATTTTATTGATTGAATGTTACATTAAATCATAATAACAACTCATATTGTAATATATTGGTCGAGTATTCATTTTTCTTAAAAGCAATTGGATTCGAATCATTGTACTAAATAATAATTTATAAACTTAGGTCGTTAGTTCTTTCAAGTACTCAGCCCATTATTTCTTTTCACCTTATAAGAAAAATGGTTATATTTTAGTTTTGATTTTTTTGCTATGGTTATAATTTGTTTGTTCCTCTCTCTCTCTATATATGTATACATTTTGCAGAGTTTATATAGGGGAAGGATGTAGATGGTGGATAGTGGTTGAAGAGATGGATCACCCCCAAGACCTGATGTAGTTCAATCTCCCAATCTTGGTTTGATTGTTATTTAACTCATAAAACCCATTTAATAAGAAAATATTATCAATACAGATATAGTTATTTTTTAATAATTTTATTATACAAATATTTTAAAAATAGAAATCATAATTAAACTGAAATTGGAATTCCTTTTCTAACAAGGAAAAGGATTGAGTCACCAGCGACTCTAATAATATTATATAAACCCAACAAGTCTCCTCACTGTAAATTCATGTCATTAGCAATTTCAATTCATTTATTTGTTTGGATTACAAGAAATCATGTCATACTATCAAAGAAGATATCATAATTGCCGAGAAAGGTACTACAGTTCGAAATTTACTCGTCCCAAACAAAATGATAACGGTAATTCATGGGAACCATTACCTGCATGGGAGAAAAAATTCTGCATAAAAGTGGGTGCAATGCCATGGAAAAGATTTGTTGAATCAAAGAATAATTTGTTCAAAACCGATAAAGTATTCGAATGGGATGATTCAGCTGGTTTAAAAGCTTTCCAGGAAGCCAAACAGAGATTCTGGGAATATTATCATCATTTTCCTTGCACAAATAAGTTACCAAGTAATGCAGCAGATATGTATATCGATGATATTGATTGGAACTCCAAAATCGACCCAAAACTTTTTTTGGAAATAAAGTCGATTTCCGATGATGAAGAAGAAGAAAAAGAAGAAGTTAAAAGGATTGATTCGTTTTCGATTCCATTAGAGCAAATTAAAGCCACTGGATGGGAGTACGATGAACCTACATCACGCTTACCTACCATAGTTGGATCATAGAACAAACAAATACAACGAAATTGTCTTAAACACTCAGTTTTATTTTTCATTATTATTATTTGAATAAGATTATGTATGGTAGTCATTTAATTCAATATATATATTAATTTTTACAATTTTGAATTTCTAAACTCATTTATAATTCAATTAATATATATTAATTATTAATATTGAATATCTAATCTAAAATTTAGTTGACCCGTTTTAAATGACATTAAAATCCCAATTTATTACCATTTTACCTATATTTATTAATAAAAATATAACAAAATTCAATATTTATTTAATCACGTCAAATTTTATCATTCATGTGTGTGAATTGTGTTTCATTGATTGTATTAAAATTTTAAAACCAAATATTTTTGTTAATTATCATTAAAAAGTAAACATAAAGATAATAGTTTAAGATTTAAGTTTGCAAGTTAAAATGCGATTATTTTTTAAATAATTAACAATAAAAAAACAACTTAAAAATTACAATTAAAGTCAAAATGGAATTCCTTTTCCAACAAGGAAAGGGAAATTGAATTACCGCCTATATAATCTTATATAAACTCAAGACCCTTCTTTAAAATCATAGTTCAATTTCATGTCATTCATCATCTTTTTTGGATCAAAAGAAACCATGTCATATCATCAAAATAGATATCACGGCAATAATTCATGGAGACCATTTCCTGCATGGGAGAAATAATTCTGCATGAAAATGGGTGCAAGGTCATGAACAATATTTATTGATGCAAAGAATAATTTATATAAAGCTGATAAAGTATTCGAGTGAGAAGATTCGGTTGATTTAAAAGATTTCCAAATTTTCAAATAGAAATTCTGGGGAAATTATTATGGTTTTCATTTGAAGAACAAGTTGCGAATTACATATTAAATAGATATGGTAAGAATATTCCTTGGAAAACATTTTTCTTCTCGTGGTTCATTTATTAGGAAAAAAAATCTATTTCGTTCAATAAAAGTAAATAAAAACCCTTCATGAATGTTGAAAAATATTAAACAACTCTTTGCTAGTTGCCTTTAGAATGAAAATTTTTATCAATTACTTATTATCTAATACTTTTACCAAAGACTTTCACTTATGGACAAAACTCCTTGAAATGTTAAAAGAATTGATTTCCATCCTGGCTACCAATTCACAACAATTTGGATTTGACATAAATATTTAAGAGAACTCTTATAAATAAACCACTACACCAGATTAGGCTTTTAGAGGCACTTTTTGCGGCGTTTGGAACAAAAGCGCCACAAAAAATAGAGCATTAGCGGCGATTTAGCCAAAGCGCCGCTAAAGGTAGAGCATCAGCGGTGTTTATACGGAAGCGCCGCTAAAAATAGGAATTAACGGCGTTTTATATAAAGCGCCACAAAAAACCTAAGACGAACGGCGTCGTTTTTTGCGATTTTTTAAACATTTAGCGGCGTTTTTGTCTAAGCGCCGCTAATGCTCGGGTCTATAGCGGCGTCTTTGTCTAAGCGCCGCTAATGCTCGGGTCTATAGCGGCGTTTTCGTCTAAGCGCCGCTAATGCTCCGAGTCTTTAGCGGCGCTTTCGTCTAAGCGCCGCTAATGCTCCGAGTCTTTAGCGACGCTTTCGTCTAAGCGCCGGTAATGCTCCGAGTCTTTAGCGGCGTTTTCGTCTAAGCGCCGCTAATGCTCTGGGTCTATAGCGGCGTTTTCGCCTATGCGCCGCTAATGCTCGGGTTTTTAGCGGTGTTTTTATATATGCGCCGCTAATTCTCCTGTATTCAGCGGCGTTTGTATCTAAGCGCCGCGAATGTATTAACCTTTAGCGGTGTTTTTGCTGAAGCGCCGCTAATAGTAACACAAATCTTATAAGTTGAAATAATTAATATTTTGTTCTATTTATTATATATATATAGTGGGACAATTTACATTTAAATTATAATTAACAAATAATATTGATTAATAAAAAAAGTTTTTATTAAAGAGAAGTCGTATATATGTAACAGCTAACTATTTATAACAGTTGATTTAAACTACTTTACGAGAGAAAATATATTAAATTATGAATAAAATAAAATATAGTAAAACTTAAATTGTTGTATTAATGTAAAGAGTAAATTAAAAATAGAATTAACTTTTTATAAGAGTAATAAATTAATTTTGGTAGTACGTATATATTGTTCGACTAATTTATATATATTTTAACAATAATTATTGACTATATTTAATTTAATTATGATTATATATATTAAAGATTTAGGGAATTTTTTTTATGGACGGTATTTTAATGAGTACGGGGTATAAATTTAAGGTAATTGGGGATTTAAGGTTAATTTAAGGGTTAGAGGTTTTGGGGTTTGAGATTTAGGGTTAATTTCAACGGTCATGTGTTAGGGTTTAATTAATTAGATTTGTTTTTTATTATTTTTTATGGTGATCAATATATACGTTCTTATATATTTGTAAAATAGATATTCAAGAATAAATTTAATATATTGAATATTATAATAGGTAGATCATGATCACTTTATGCATGTCGATTAATCGATAATTATCAATATGTCTACAATTTTGTGAAAACGTCACCGTTTGTTTGTGGAATTGAAAAATTTAAGGTTTAGGTGTTAGGGGGATTTAGGGTTTAAGGGTTATGCTTTAGGGGTTAGGGGATTTAGGGGTAAGGGGCTAAGGGGTTATGGATTTGGGCCGGGTTTAGGGTTTCAACGATTATGTTATAGTTTAAGTTATTAGATTAATTTAGTTTTATCAAATATGTTCTTATATATATATTTCTAAAATATATAATATTTAATAAATTTAATATATTGAAATTATGAGTATATAGTTTAAATTTATTTATTTATCAATAAAATTAAATATTATAAATTTCAAACTTTATACAAAAAAATAAATATTATAAAGGTAATATTACAAATTATTAAAAGTTTTTATTACTATTAATTATTGTTTAATCAATTATAACTATTTTATATATGATTATTAAAGATTTAGGGATTATTTCTGATGGCCGTGCTATTTTAAGGATTAGGGGGTATATATGGATTTAAGGTTTGGGATATAGGGTTAGGGGTTTAAGTTTTACGAGTTACGGGCTAAGGGTTAGTGGTTTAGAATTTATGGTTTAGGGTTTCAGGGGTCGGATAAGGATTTTAATTAGGTTAGTTTAGATTAATTTCTTTAAATAATGTTTTAAAAAATCAAATTAAAGTACCAATTGATATCAATTATATTAATGTTTTTGTCATTTAAATATTATTTTAAATAGAATTAAGTTTAATAAGTTAAAAAATAGTTTGAAATATGCATTAAAGCTTTATTAAACGGCGCCGTTTCAGATTATAACTTCAATTTGTAGTGGCGTTTTTTGGAAACGCCGGAAATATACAAGAAATAGTGGCATTTTCCTAACAAACGCCGGAATGGTGTTTTAAAATTTTGGCAAAACGATGCCGTTTCTGTTCCGCGTGTTTTTACTTATCATTTTCTGTAAGGCAGAACACAAACAGAAACAGAATCAGAGAGGAGAAAACGAAAGCTATAATATCGAAAGAGAAAATACAAAGGAAAAAAGGGAGAGGAGAACTCATAAATCGGGTGAAACGAAGCAACAGTTGAGCCAATCTTGACAGGATACCATCAAAGTTGCGGAATTTGTGGTGAAAAAGGTAAGCTTTTTGTCTTTTAAATCGCTGTATCTTGATTTAGGGTTTGGGTTAAGTGTAATTTGGGAAACTGGGGTTTAAATAATAAATTCAATCACCAACCTTTGGTCTGTTTGTTTGGGAATTCGGGGAATTTCGGCGTTTTTGCGTGTCAAGGGTTTGGGAATTTGGGAATTTCCTTTAGTGTTCCCCCAAGTCAAATTTCCACGATTTCATTTCCCCAATTTCCCAACTTCTTTTCCCCCAATTTCCCCCAAGTTATTCTTCCCCAAAGTATTTTCCCCAATTTCCCAATTGCTCAATCCCTTTCTGATAGCCGAACAACATTATTTTCTGGTATCGATGGGCTTCCCCTTTCCCGTATTTTTTTGTGCATTTTGGGTTTGGACCAATGGCAATTCATTTTTGTAACATTGGCTTAGGGGAGAGCTCAATAGATTCACTTTCACTATCCCTTTACATGTTTTGGTTTTGGTTAGTCTTACTGACGTATTTGCCATCTATGTTATTCGAGTTAAATGAGATGAGTGTTGGGTATGAATTCGAGTTAAATGAGATTAGTGTTAGGTATGAATATATATATTTTTTGAAATTTAAAATTTATGTCTGCATGTTTTGTCGTAAAAAATTATATGCATATTGTATATTTTAAACTGCTGCTTTCTCTTTATATATGTTATTTACTTTATTGTTGCTTGGCTCATCTCTGTATAGATGACCCTGTATAATGTTTTCTTAGTCAACTGCAGCAGAAAGTAGACTTTTTGATCAATTGATAAACTGCTGGAAATTCAATCGTGAAGCAATCCCAGGAACTTGCAGCCTCTACTTCCTTGCAGCCTTTACTTCCTTGTGAACTTTAAGAGGTTTGTATATTTAATTTGCTAAATTTATTAGTTAAAGCAAATGTTCATCACTTTCTTACTTTAATTATTATGATTATTATTAACTTAATGAGTCCATGAATGAAATCCAAAACTGATGTTAACCAAATTTACTATAGTTGAATTCATCACTTTGTTAGCTGATAATTATTGAGTAGTGTAGACACCGAATTTTATTTAAGTCTACCAATTATTGAGTTTAATTTTTCAAATGAAAAGAAAATTCTAAATTCTGAATCAATGTTGATTTGGACAAATTAATTAGAGGACTTTGATTGAATTTGGATCCATTTTCACTATTTGGGTAATGTATGATCCTTTTATTTTTTATGCTAAATACATATATATTTTTTTGGCTTTGACCATTAATGTTAGATTTATATAATTCTGAAAATATATTTTACAATATTTGGTCCATATGACCTTGAGCCTGTTGATGGAGTCAAAGTTGCCAACCACCACTGCCAAGGACAACTCCCTCTCCCATCTTCACCAGCGCCAACTGCTCCAACCTCTACTCCAGCCCTACCATCACACTATTCACTAAATAAGAGTCCAGATCACTACTTCAGCTTGCACCTACCGTCAACCTCACACCCAAAACCCCAGTCAACCCGAACATCATCATAACCAAATCCACTACCAGCTACCTCAGTAAAAAAAAACACACTAGATCGCAAGTAAAAAGGAGGAGGGAGAGCAAATACAACCCTTAATCGAAACTACCAAAGCCAATATAAAAAATTGATAAGGATACAGCTCAACAATTTTCAACCAATTCTCTTATTGATGGCTTCGGTTTAACAAAAAATTGAATAGTATAACTCAATTAGGATGATCAATTTTAAGAAATAATGTTATATCTTAAATTATCTTGAGTTATTTTTCTTTGTAAGTAGACTATATTGACATTTAATAATTATGAAGTTATTTTTTACTGTTGGATATTTACATTTCGTCTTCTTTGAAATCAATTTATGCTTTTATGTCTATTTGATTATCCATGAAATTAATTATTTTAAGGTTTGTTACTGTTCCTCCCAATAATGTTTAATTTTTAATTTTACGTTTGGATTAAACTATATTCTTTTATTAGATTATCTAAAATGAGGAAAGATTAGGAAAAGAAGAGATTAACAATAACTTTCATTTGATTAAATGGTAGAAAGAAAAGGAGGTAATATATTGTATTCTATTTTGTATATAAAGTTCAATTCAAAATTTCTCTTTAATTTTTTATTTTGATGGGTTGAGAATTTAAAACACACATTCAATTCGGTAAGAATGTGAGATGGTTGGAGTTAAAATGCCATTGACAGCTACCTAATAGAGAGACGGTCCACGTTTTTTATACAAACTCAATTCCCTATTTGCTACTAATTTCTTAGTCAAGTTGCATGCAAAATGCTTATTTACCTTATAAAATACTATTTGTATAATATTTGTAACTAAAATTAATATTATATTTGTATCTAAAATTAATATTATATTATAAAATACTGTTTATCCAATCTTTTTTTTAAACAAAATTGTTTATCCAATGTTTATATTATAAAATCAATATTTGTCTCTTATTGTAAGGGACATAACTTAATTAATTAATATTATACATAACTTACATTAATATTATACATAGATGACATAACTTAATTAATTAATATTATACATAACTTACATTAATATTATACATAAATGACATAACTTAATTAATTAATATTATACATAACTTACATAAATTAATTAGTTAATATACATAAATTACATAACTTACATTAATATGATACATAAATGACATAACTTAGTTAATTAATATTATACATAACTTACAACTTACATAACTTACATATTTTTAATTATTCGTAAATTACATAACTTACTTAATTTTCATAATAAATAACTTACATAAATAACTTCTTACATAACTTATGTGACTTACATAACTTACATAGCATAATTTTCATAATACACAACTTACATAATTTGGGGAATAAATAACTTACATAATACATAACTTACATAGCTTAACTATACTTATTCCTAAATCCTAAACCCGTGCAAGTTATTGTCAAGATTAGGCTTCAAGAAATAAGAAATGGACCGGTCTTGGATGAATTTGTCAAGGGTAAGCGACGGTTACCGAAATGGAGTACAAACTTTTCTAAATTTTGCATTTCAATATGCAAGCCAAGAGAACATGATTCTTTGCCCGTGTAAGAAGTGTGTCAACATAAACTGGCATTATCGTGAAGTTGTATACGAGCATCTAATTGTTGATGGGTTTGTTCGTGGTTATAAACAATGGTTTTTTCATGGAGAATGCCCGCCTAGTACTTCCTCTTCAAGGATGGATGTATCTTATGATAGTACTGCCTACCATCAGTCTGTTAGAGGAGATGACATGGAAGGGATGTTGCGGGAAGCATTTAATATTCACAGTCATGGTTTAGAGTCGTTCCCACCCGACTTTGTGCCATCTGATGATTGTAATCTCGGTGGAAATACTTTTACCGAACCCGGAAGAAACCAACATCATGAAGAGCCGAATGGAGAAGCGGTAAAGTTCTACGCGCTACTTAATGAGATGAACGAAGAACTATATGAGGGATCGAAATTTTCAAAAATGTCGTTCTGCATTCGTCTTTTCCAATTAAAATGTTTGGGAGGATGGACCGGGAACTCATTGACAATGCTGTTAGAGTTTTTGAGAGAAATGTTTCCGTTTGCAAAAATCCCTCAGTCATGCAAAGATATGAAGAAAATGATAAAAGACTTAGGTCTTGGGTACAACAAAATCCATAGTTGCCCGAATGATTGCATGTTGTACTGGGGTGATCGGAGAAACCAACAGTGCTGTCATGTATGCGGCGAATCCCATTGGATGAATAGAAACACAGAAGATAGGAACGACGATGAAAATGTTGCACAGCCAAGAAAGAAGCCGGTCAAGATTTTGCGGTATTTTCCGCTGATACCAAGGCTTCAAAGGCTTTTCATGTCGTCGAAGATAGCAGAGTCAATGACGTGGCACCATGAAGGACGAACCGATGATGGACTATTAAGGCATCCAGCAGATTCTTTAGCTTGGAAATCATTTGACAATAAATTTCTAAGCTTTGCAAGCGATCCGAGGAGTGTCAGGCTTGGCCTAGCATCTGATGGATTTAATCCTTACAAGATCATGAGTACTGCATACAGTACATGGCCAGTGGTGCTTGTTCCTTACAATCTGCCTCCGTGGATTTGCATGAAGCAATCTTCCCTTATCTTATCTATGATTATCCCTGGAGAGAAAGGGCCCGGTAATGATATCGACATTTATTTACAGCCACTTATTGAAGAGTTAAAACAATTATGGGCTGGTGTCGAGACATATGATGTGCTGAGAAAGGAGAACTTTAATTTACGTGCAGCTTTGATGTGGACCATTAATGACTTCCCCGCTTATGCCAATTTATCCGGTTGGAGTACCAAGGGTCGTTATGCGTGCCCCTGTTGTGCTGCACAAACATGTTCGCAATGGTTATACAATGGGAAGAAGTTCTCTTACATGGGGCATCGTCGGTGGTTACCGGAAAATCATATATTTAGATTTCAGAGTTCGGCATTTGACGATACTAAAGAGTTTAGAGAAGCTCCTTCGCAGACAAGTGGATCTGAAATCTTGTTAATGTTGGAAGATATGAATTTCAGTTATGGGAAGATGAATCAACCGGCAAACACGCAAAGAAATAGAAAATCAAATGATGAAGCTGATGATAACTCTGATGAAGAGGACGATCCTAATGAGGCGGACTTGTGGAAAAAAAGAAGTATTTTTTTAGTTACCTTATTGGGAGCACCACCTTTTACGACACAATCTTGATGTTATGCATATTGAGATAAATGTCTGCGAGAACATTGTCTGTACAATTTTGAATGTAGACGGAAAATCAAAAGACAATCTTCAAAGTTGACTTGATTTAGTTCAGATGGGAATTCGACTTGATCTTCATCCGAATCCACTTCCGAATGGTAAATATCGGTTTCAGCCTTCAATTTTCTCAATGTCGAAGATAGAGAAAGAAGTGTTCTGCATGGTGTTGAAGGATATAAAGGTTTCAGATGCGTATGCATCAAATATATCTCGATGTGTTAGTGTTAAAGATCAAAGACTATATTCGCTAAAGTCACATGACTATCACATCTTGATGCAAGATTTACTGCCAGTTGCTCCACGATGTTGTATTTCGAAGAAGGTGACGTCTTGTATAATTGAACTATCCAATATAATGAAAGCCATTTGTGGCAAAGTTTTGGATGTTCAAGAACTTCAGAAAGTACAGGATCGAGCCGCTTTAACTCTATGCAACATGGAGAAAATCTTCTCACCTTCCTTCTTCACTATTATGGTTCACTTGATAATCCATCTCCCGCATGAAGCAATTCTTGGCGGACCCGTTTTCTATCGATGGATGTATCCCATAGAAAGGTGTTAATTACAATTTTGTAAATTTTCCTTCATTCACCCATGTGCCTTTAGTTACAACTTTTGACAATGTTGTATATTGTGTTTAGGTTCCTATCAAAATTAAAGTCTTATTGCCGCAACAAGCGTTATCCAGAAGGATCGATTGCTGAAGGCTACTTGGCAGAGGAATGTATGACCTTCTGTTCAAGATATTTGGAAGATGTTGAAACAAGGTTGAACAGACCAAATAGAAATGCTGGACTCACGGATCGTAACTTTGCCGACAGTTATTTGTTCCAAAGTTTTGGAGAACCAATCGGTAAAGTTGAAATTGCAGAACTAGATGATTTATCGTGGGTACAAGCACATCGATATGTTCTGTTTCACCACGAATCAATGGAACCTTTACGCAAGTAAGTTCTAGAAATTTGATAAATATTTATCATTTCAAAATTGTTTATAGTCTAACAAACTTAACATATTTGTAACATATTGAGTACAAACAAATATTGAGATCTCGTTCGCGCTCCCGAAGAACACAACATCGAGATATCAATAAGTTGTTTACAGAATCTTTTCATGAATGGTTAAGTCAAACAGTATGTAATTGGAGCTTTCACCGACAAATAATAATATTTGTTCAAAACATTTTTAATTACTCAGTTTACTTTCCATTCAATAGGTTTGGAGTGGGAAGAACGTCACCGACGAAGTTAAATGGCTTTCCCAAGGTCCAAATCGGGTGGTTAAAAGATATAGTGCATTCCTCATAAATGGATTCAGATTTCATACAAAATATCGCGAGAGATTGAGGAGAACGCAAAATTGTGGAATAGTTGTTAATTCCTCAATTACAAGTTATGCTAGTGCTAGGGACAATAATCCTGTGGAGGGAAATGTGGAATATTTTGGACTTCTTACTGACATAATTGAGTTGGATTACTACGGCAAATGGAAAGTTGTCTTATTTCGAGGTGATTGGGCCGATGTTAATACTGCACGTGGAATCAAGCAAGATCAATTTAGTTTCACAATGGTAAACTTCGCTCGATTGATTCACACAGGACAACAATTGATTGATGAGCCGTATGTATTTCCTTCTCAAGTCAAACAAGTTTTTTACTCAAAAGATCCAACTGATGAGGGTTGGTACGTTGTACTCCGTAACATCCCTAGAGACTTGTTTGACATGGGCAGTGGAAGTAGAGATGACATTGACAACAGAACACAAACTTTACCATTTTCAGAACAGAACTTAAACGAAAACATCCCTAGTACTAGTACACAATTGCAATGGGTCCGCCAGGATACGGATGAAGATATTTACGAATTATAATGTAGTCAGCTTTTACAATTATCTAATTATATTTACGAATGATGTTATTGTTGTAATTGTATACTAAGTTTTCAACTAATTTATTTGTATTGCAGATAAAATGCCTAGAAGAAAAGTGCGATTGCACCGCATTGTTCAAGGTACTCCAAACTCGGCGGAAACAAACAGCACTGAACAACAGACTGCAATTGGATCTTCGAATGTTCCGGTTACACTTGAGGAACATATAGAAGTTCAAAGTAATTTAACATTTAATTTTCATGTGTGCTGACTTCTTGTTTATTTTTTTTTAAATTTCGTATATTACAATACTTTTATTTTTCAGATGAAACTGGTGAGACGCGGAGAGTTCGCGGACGTACAGTACTGAGCGATTTATATGACCTAGATCCAGTCGAGCGTGTCCAAGTATCCAGTAATAGCTTTGGTCAGCCTGTTGGATCAGAAGCCCGCCTTTTAGCAGGATACATGGGCATTCTAGCACGGAATGCAAATATGTTGCCAATTAACTTCGAGTCATGGCATAAAGTGCCCGAGAGTAACAAGAACCAAGGCCTCGATAACATTAAGGTAACAAAACGTGTATGTCATTTATAATACTTGGGTTTAAGTTTCGTTTACATTTACTTTCTTAAGTTGTCTTTTTTGTAGGCGAGATTTGCTCTAGAAGTCTCCGATGCTTATGTAAAGAAGGCATTGGGAAAAAGATGGAGAGACCATAAGAGCACTTTAAAGAAAGAATATTTTAAAACAAAAACAACACTCGACGAGAGATTACAAAATGTCCCGTCGGGAATGCTGAGGTGCCACTGGGAAGAGGTCGTTAGATTTTGGACTTCGAAGAAAGGAGAGGTATGTGTAACTTATAAAATTTTGTAATTATTTTGGTGTATAGTATTTCCTAATTAACGTACTAATAATTTCATAATGTAGGATCGTGAACAATTTGGAAATAGAGTAGGCAGCAACAAAAATTCACTCACACAGCTGGGTCGAAAAGTTTTGCGTGTGTAGCTCATGCAGAGGTATTTTGAAATGCTTTTAATATTGGCAGATATTTATTACTTTCTATCAATTAATATTTTTACTATTGTATTGTAGGAACTGTCGTCCGGTCAAAAAGTTGGACGACTTCAACTTTTTGACATTACACATAGGAAGAAAGATGGAAACCCTATGACTCCTGAAGCTGCAGAAATTATGGTACGTTTGCTTAATACAATTTCACTTGTTTTAATTATTTATATAGTGTTTACTTTCTAATGATTTATTTCATTTATTATAATGCAAATATTGTTAAGTTATGTTGCATTCTTATTTTTAATATATATTGCGTTCCTATCTATGTGTGATTTATTTTTTAGGAAAAATTAAAGAATAAAAAGGCGGAGTACGACGCGATTGCATCCAGTGATAGTTCTGTTCATATTGACGACATTGATAACTGGATTATCACTGAAGTTTTGGGTCCTGAAAGGTATGGTCGGGTTCGATTCCAAGGATATTTTGTTAACCCGTCCCAATATTTTGGATCTTGCTCGCAACAGTATATGCCTTCGGGGAGTCGAGCTGAAGCTAAAGTTCAGAGGTTAAGAGACCAGATTGCTCTGATGCAAGCGACAACAACTGAGCAAATTACACAACTTAAAGCAGAGGCAACATCGAGAGAAGCTGATGTTCAAAAAAGATATGAAGAACTCCAGCTACAACTTAAAGCAGATGCAGCAGCGAGAGAAGCTGAGGTTCAACGAAAGTATGAAGAACTCCAGCAGCAGCTTAGAGCAGATACGGTAGCAAGAGAAGCAGAGGCAGCAGCGAGAGAAGAACAAGCTACAGCAAGGGAAGCAAAGGCTAAAGCGAGGGAAGCAGAGGCTGCAGCGAGGGAAGCAGAGCAGCGTCAAAAGTTTGATGAACTCCAGCAGCAGCTCTAGAGTATGATAAAGATGTTTCAGCAGTCGCAACAGCCGTCGTCTTAGACTATCGTGTAAATATACTTCAATTTTGACTTTCAATTATCATTTTAACTTTTAACATTTTTGTAAGAATAATACGAATTTGTTTATATTTATTGATATTTATTATATTATTTGTTTAATCCATAGATTTGTTACTTTTGGCTGGTTTAGATATGATTTCTTTTGATTTGTTTTTTACAGGAGGGCAGAAAATATAAAAAAAATTTACAAATCTGCCAAATTTAGCGGCGTTTTTGGTAAAAGCGCCGCTATAGATTAGGGTCTTTAGCGGCGTTTTTGCGCGAAGTGCCGCTATATAGACAAAGGGTATTTAGCGGCATTTTCTGGATAAGCGCCGCTATAGATCAGGGTCTATTGCGGCGTTTTTGGGAAAAGCGCCGCTAAAGGCCATGATCTATAGCGGCTCTTATATAAAAAACGCCGCTAAAGACCCTGATCTATAGCGGCGCTTTCAACAAAAACGCCGCTAAAGACACCAATCTATAGCGGCGGTTATATTAAAAACGCCGCTAAAGCTCTTAGTCTTCAACGCGTTTGTGATAGAAGCGCCGCTATAGACCAACACCTTTAGTGGCATCTTTTGCGGCGCTTATCAAAGCGTCGCTAAAAGTATTTGCGGCGCTAAAAAGCGCCGCTAAAGGCCTAAAAAAGCGCCGCTAAAAGCCTGTTTTGGTGTAGTGAACCCATATAATAAGACGAATTAGTGTACCACTGTAAAAGAGATATAATCCCTATTCGAATAATTACACTCTTGAGTCAAGGGATCAACTAAATTTTAGTTATGGAGTCACAACAATAAAATTGATAATTAGTAGCACTAGGTTGTAGAGTTCTATATATATAATAAACGTCATTTGGTCGCCGGGAAAGAATTGATTTGTTGCACTATGTTTTGGAATTTGGATAATAGTGCTACTCAATCTAGACTTTAGACCATTAGCTTGTTAGTATTTATAGAATATTTGGTGCTTAATCTTTCTGTTAAGACTATTATTTGAATAATTAAGGTATTGTATTTTCAAGAGAAATAGATATCTGAATTTTAAAGACAACATTATTAAGAGAAATAATCATAAACCTCAAATATAAAAATATTATTTGAATTGAGTTTTTCGGAGGAAAAAGTTGGAGGGCCGTAACGAGGAGAGTGTTAGCACTCAAGAGCGAGTAGTACCGGATTCTGGTGGAATTAAAGAGGTGGTTGAAATGTAACGTAAGAAATGTTTATAATATATATTATGACTTTTCATAGTCTACTGCTCTTACCTGCCTTTTCACATCCCATATCAACATTAGCCTTATCCCATCGTCTTCACTACCTTTTTTTATTATTATCAAATTTCTATTTATTTTTTAAAAAAGTTTTTCTGATGCAGGGTTCCAGAACAGTTAAGTGCCTCACACTTGACCTAAAAGGATTGCTAGAAGACAAGGCTAAAAGGACAAATACAACTCTACATTTTCCAAAGCATTCCAAAAGTCAGTTTCTCATGGCAAATGATGTTGATATGGAAACTCAAGCATTTGCAAAGATAAAGAGACTTAAACTGCTTAAACTGGATTATGTAAGACTTAAAGGAGACTTCAAAGACTTTCCCAAAAGATTAAGATGGTTACGTTGGCATGGGTTTTGGATGCAATCTTTTCCGGTGGATTTTGATATCAATGAACTAGTTGTTCTCGACATGCGCAACAGTAAACTTAAACAAGTTTGGAAGGATACAGAGGTATGATATATACTAATTTTCCTTCTTTTTGTGTGTGTGTGAAACAATAATATATAAATGAAGGGTTTTCTTTTTGTGCAGTGCCTCCCCAATTTAAAGATCCTTAATCTCAACCATTCACATAGCCTTCTTAAAACCCCAACCTTTTCAGGACTCCCTAGCCTTGAGAAGTTGATGCTCAAAGATTGCATAAATTTGGTGGAAGTTGATCAATCCATTGGTGAGCTAAAGATGCCTACTTCTTGAACCTTAAAGATTGCACAAGTCTTAGGAAACTTCCAAGGACAATTGGTTCATTAATATCACTTGAAGAGCTTATCTTATCTGGTAGTTCAAGACTTGATGATGTTCCTAGGGAGTTGCATAATATGGAATCATTGAAGGTGCTTAATTTAGATGAAACTGCCATATATCAATCAAGATTGGGGTTGCAGTGGCTCTTACTGAAAAGAAGCAAAGGATTGGGTTTCTCTTGGGCATCTCTACCGGGCTCTTTGGTAAAGTTAAGCCTTGAAAGTTGCAAACTATCTGATGATGTCATTCCCAATGATCTTTGTAACTTGCCTTCCTTGAAATCCTTAAATTTAAGTAGAAACCCAATTCATTACTTAGCCGAAAGCTTAAAAGAACTTACAAAACTTGATGAACTTGTACTGACTTCTTGCACTGAACTCCAAATGATTCCAAAGCTTCCATTCTTGCCCAATGTTTCTGGGTTCTCGACAGTATCTGCAGTAAAAAGCTTTAGTTCAATTCTTCCATGCTTCTTTTCTTCCAAACGATGTGTTATTTTTGGATGTGAAAAATTGACCGAGGTTCAAGATATATTCAAGTTGGAGCCAATTGAAAACTTTGATGCGGAAGAGATTAGAAGATTATTCAACGTGAATTCCGTCAACAAAAATCGAGTGCAACTTTATAATTGCCTAACGGACAACATAATGCTTGCTACCCCACAGGTCCAATAGTTCTCCAACTTAAATTTTAGATCTTTTTCTTTTTGTCTTATATTACTTAATCAACACATTCGTAATCATCTAACAGTTTTCTTTTCTATCAGGTCTTGCAGGAATGTGGTATAACAAGCACATTAGTTTTAGGAAGTGAAGTTCCGATTGGGTATAAGCATCGCACTAACGAGCATCGAATCTCTTTTCTTTTGCCAACACCATCTCATCCAGATGAAAAGATTCGTTGGTTCAGCTTATGCATTGTTTTTTCTTTAGATGGTGATCAAATATTGGACCTTCCACCAAGTGTCTACATTTTCAATGAGACCAAAAGGACCACGGGGAGATATTGCTCCAGTTTCATTGGAATTCCTAAGACTAACGATAACACAATGTTGTGGTTGATCCATTGGCCAGTAACGGATTGTCAGTTTGAAGGTGGTGACCTTGTGAGTTGCATGATAGTGCCTATTCATCTCCGCATAAAAAAATTTGGCGTTACCTATGAATCCGAACACAACATTAGATATGAATATGGTTTTTCATATTTATCTACAGGTATGAGTAGATTTCAAATAATTATGTTTATGGCATATTACCCAATGCACTATTAACATTAATGAGTAAAACACATGGCTAAAAAGATATATCCTTATTGAAATAATGAATTATATGAATATCTAATTGTGTTTTCGACGGTAAGATTGTATTTTAGTTAATACATCCTATTATACTTATTTTAATGCCCCCTTTAGATTGTTTGAACATATGTTTCCTTTTAGATGTCAATAAAAAAATTCAAAAATTGATATATGTTTCTCTAAAAGGCTTTCCAATACAATAAAAATATAACTTAAGTTTAATAGATTCTGAGAGAAATTTAGCTTAATAATAAAATAATAATTATAAAATTATGTTGCAATTGAGGTCTAATCAAAATAAGTTAATTGTTTGATAGATGATTAATCTATCACCTAAGTGGAAACTAAAATAATGGATGAAGTTAAAAGTGGTATTTTTAAAGTTGATATTTTATATAAAAATAAAAGATACAGATATAATTGATTTTTTTTTTCAAAAAAGTGTATAATTGGTTATTTCTAACAAGTCTTATAACATATTTTAGTCATAATACATAAAATTAGTTGTTTGATATTTTTTTTCATACACAGTTTAAACCCATATTATATGGGTGTCTGATAAAAACTTTAATCAACGTTTTTTTTCATGTCAAAATTAATACTTTGGTATTATAATAGGCATATTATGTTGATGATCATTAAAATTGATAAATAACACATTATTGTACACATTTTAGGAGATGAAGTTTCCCCAAGAAATATCAAGATGGACCTAACTAAAAACTTACTCAATTTGGAATCTTATGGAAATGTTAAAGTGCAACTTTGCAGTTATATAGAAGAATCAAAAGTGGTTTCTTCCCCACAGGTTCCTTACGAGTTCCAAGTTTCAAAATTTATTTATATACTATATATTTTTAATAACTAATTCCTTAACCCAATGCTACAGGTACTATACGATTATGGCATAATTACAGCATTTGATCCAATGCCATTTGATTACTATGGCCACTACTTTGGCAATCAAGCTGGCAAGACTGAGGTTTCATTATCAGTGCCCCCAAACTCTAGTCGAAAGATTAGTTGCTTCTTAAATTCGATTATCATTTTTTCTGCCAAGAATGATAATACAAATGAATTTTTACCATTCCTTGAAATTGTGAACGAGACTAAAGGTACAAAGTGGACCTACTCCAAACATTTCACAGGAATTCTTGGAACCAAGAATACCTTATACTGGTTTACTTGTTGGGACTTTAGGGGTGGTGAACTAGAAGCCGGTGATCATATTACTCTTCGGGTTCTTTCAGATTTATCTGTGCTAGAATTCGGTATTGATCTTGTATTTGATTATGAGCTAGATGACAACCCCAATTCTTTCAAGCAGTTGCCATGGATGAGTGAATGTTTTAAGTATCTTCTCGGGGCTTTTATTTATATTTTGTCAAAATCCCAAAAAGACTTGTATAGGTTGCAAAGTTTAGTCAAATCTTGACTATTGTAGGATTGAAATGGGGTAAATGAATATTTTGGCTTAGACATTGCCAGCTTGGCTTGGTTGATTTCATCTTATATTTAATCTCTATTCTTTTATGTAAGTTATTGATATTGATTCTTGGTAATTCAATTAACTTGTGCTGTCAATCAGATGTTGTGGAGTTATTGTGCTTTTAATCAGATGATGTAGGTTAGTTGATTTCCTTCCTGAGCGGAGGGCAACTTGGCTTGAAGTTCATGGGTTACCTCTGCACTTATGGAATAGCATGACTCAGAAAAGGTATTGGATTTTAAAGTTTTAATAGGCTATAATTTTGTAAGAATAACGAGTTTTAATGAGAATTTGGATTTAATGTTTACTTTGGGTTTGGGTTTGGGTTTGAGTTTGTAAACAGGTTATGGTCTTATGGGTTTAATAATTAAAATCTTAATCGATTTATTCGTTTTAAAAATTTTGCATGAAAGTGGGTGCAATGTCATGGAAAATATTTATTGATGCGAAGAATACTTTGTATAAAGCTTATAAAGTATTCGAATGAGATGATTCGACTAATTTAAAAGTTTTTCAGGAAGCTAAACAGAGGTTCTGGGAAAATTATCATGATTTTCCTTACAAGGATAAGTTGTCAAGTTATGCAACTGATATGTATATTGATGATATCGATTGGAATCCGAAAATTGATCCAAAACTTTTCTAAGAAATTAAATTGATTTCATGATGGAGAAGAGGAGGAAAAAGAAGTAGATGTACTAAAGTGCTAATCGAGCATAAATGCATCGACCTCACCAACCACACCAGAATATGCTTGTACCCTAGGGTATTTGAGCTGGTGATACGATCTTGACCCTTAAGGTATTAAAGAATTATCACAATATAGTACATACATAGCGGTGAATTTCCCATATAATGCTCTAAGTTTTATTGTGATTTGTTAAAATTTATTATAAAGTAATATATGTTTTAGTGGTTAAGTATTTTAGTTGTTTGTTGGAAGTTTTAGGTTCAAATCCTTCTATTGGGAAAATCATTTATTTTTGTTCCTAGGCCTATCTTTGTTCATTGGGCTTAAATATTATTTTTGTTCAATTTATATTAAAGTAAGTTTAATGGTTTGGTGGTAAAGTGTAAATTAAGTTTAATGGTTTGGTGGTAAGTTTAATGGTTTATTGGGCTTAAATCATTTTTATAATTTTATTTATAATTTTTTATAATTTTAATAATTTTCTTTTTACTTTATAAAGTTAAATAATTACTAATGAAGCATATACCTAGACAATCACATGTCATGTCAATAAAGTTAACTTACAAAGAACCATTACTTTGGTACTTTATGACCATTAATATAATATTTCACAATATAATAATAAACGATTATGTGTAAATAATTAAAATATAACTTCTGCCATGCCAGACTTAGTTGGGTTGGACACAATGATTAAAATGTTACGAATTGATAATGTTAAGTACCCGTATTTTGTCCTTCAAGCTTGAGCCCTATGAAAGAAAAATTATATCAAGCACTCATGTCTCATCTTGGTCATTGAATTCTTTCTAATTTGGTCCATGAACTTAAATTCTGTTAATGTGTGATGATGTGATAATAAGAGATTATGTCAATTCATCATTTGAAAATTTTAAAAATTAAATAAGCCCAAGTGGTGATGTGATACAATATTGTCATGTCTCATTATTACATTTTAATGGAATATAAGGACCATTTGCAAAATGCTGTTTAGGTTCATGTCCATTAATTTTAGTTTAGGTTCTTTTTAGATTTATTTAGTCTAAGTTTGAATATATTTTGATTTTAAATTCAATTGTATTTTAAATTGGATTCATTTGAATTATAATTGCTTGAATCGTGTTAATAAAAAAAATATAAGAACCAAGATGTGAGATTAGGAGAAAGAATTAAATGAAACTTGAATATTAAATTAAAATATAATTGTGTTAATAACAGTAATGCGACTAATGCAACTTAAACCTATATAACACTTGGGTGATGAACACCTTAACACTATTATATAAAAATTATCATAAAAAAAAGAAAAAAGAAAGACAACAAAACAAAAGTAGAGGGAACAAAAACTAAAACCCAAGTAGAGCCCAATAATTTTTTTGTGGGGCTAAAATAGTAAAATTTTCTTTAAAAAGAAACTCCTTCCTACCCTCATCTCTCAGCGTTGGCCGCCAAGCAGGGATCTCACCATTACTCAGATCCAAATCCTCTTTTGCAAGGTAAATTTCGAAACCCTAAAATATATCTACTTACAGTATCAATTACCTTATCTCAGCCTCTACGTTACTCCTCTACATTTTATTTTCTACTTTGGATTCCGCCTTATCTTGTACTCTTTCTCTATTTACTTAGTTCGAAGAACATCTGAAAATATGTTGACGCAGCTATTGAGATCTTTAGTGGTAGCGGATGCTGCTGCTATTTTGAATTAGCGGCTGTGAAACCACTATGCCTACCCTATTTGAAACCCTGAGGCCATTCGGCCATTTGCCTTATATAAGTGTAAATTTTGTTATTGGAGAACATAAATGCTATTCAGTTGTGTGGAGGAGTTCTTTTCACTTTAGGTCATTTTTGTTCTTTTCCGTTTTTGCCCGTCCGTAAGCAAAATCACTCTAGTCTTGAGTCTCATTCTCACCATTTTGGTGTTTCCTTTTACAGATGCAAATTTTGTAGTTGTTTTTCCTTATCTGCTGATGTTTCTGTTACTAATTCTTTTTAGTAACTTTTAGGAAATAGATAGTAGATGGTAAAAGAAGCAATGAACCAACCACTGTCTTTTATATTTTGTTTTAATATATTTTTGCAGAGATGTAGATAGTAGATAGTATAAGGAGCGATGAACCAAGATCCACAATCTCTTTTATAATCTGTTTTAATTTGTTTCAGTATTTTATTTTGCGAAGTTTATATTATATAGGGGAAGGATGTTGATAGTGGATAGTGCTTGAAGCGATGAGTCACCCCCAAGACCCTTAATTCAATATGCAGTTCAGTATTCCGGTGTCTTGGATCGGACTGGATTTGTTGACAAATGCATTTTTGAAGCAGATAACAAATCTAAAAATGCTTTTCCAGTCAACAAATACCAGTTTGAGCTGAGATTGGGCTGAGATTCACAAATCCCTTCCTCACTCAATTCAACGGTCTGATTCAGGGAAAGTTCTTTTCTTTTGAAATTTACCTTTAAATTTTACTAGGTAATGTTTAGTTTGCAGTCGTTTCTTCCCTCTCTTCGACATTTTTTTATCATCAATAAACATACCGTAATGTTTTTCCTAATTGATGCTCAGAGTGTATGGTCTTTTAAGCTGCAAAGTGCATGCCCAAATTTCTTGGCTGATTTCAACAGATAGGGACCAAATAAGCTTTCTTAGCAAAGCGAATCAAGTTTTCTTTTTCCCTCGAAGAATCCAGTTCTGAAGACTATACCGATAGTATTAAGTGCGATATCTATGGCAATAGTAGATGTTGGATTTAGATCAAATTATTAACTTAGAAGCCGGACTGATGGACGGTAAAGTGCTTCATTTATGATTTACATCAGTGTATTAGCCGTAATTTATGCAGACAGGTACCAATCATCTCGTCTTTGGGTCTCCTTTCTCTCATTTCTTTTCTTCGGATAAATGATTATTAATTGTCTACTTTGCATATCCAGGAACATGTCTTTTGTGACCACAAGAAGGCAAGAAGAAACAAGCAACGACTTATGTTAAGATCTACGACATTTTGAACTTGGCAAATCCTTTTCAAGGACATTGTGCAAATAGTGGATGAACTGTTAATACTCCAACCCCAAATTTTCATTTATGGTTCGTGTCTATATTTATAAATCTCAGTAATTGCTTTTGCTTCTCTAAGAAAAAGAGAAGGCAGACTGAAGCTGTCCAAGAAACCACGGGTTGACTAATTGCTACTTGTTATTGCGGTCAAGTAAGTCGAAATCTATTTGACGTTGGAATAGAATCTTTTAATGGTTTAGTGGGATGCTTTTGTGTTTGAATCAGGAGTTTTTACAACTTGGAAGAATGGTTTGGCTTTGCTGACTTCAATTCAGAATGTGCATAGGGAAGCGAATCGGCTAGCTGATGCTCTGTCTTTCTTCAAACCAGAATGTTGGCATGCAAATTTTTAGTGTGCCGCCAGCAGGACCTGCTCAAGTGCTACAAGAGGATATTCAAGGATTGGCTTTGCCAAGAATGGTTTACATGGACTTTGTGCGTATTTCATATACGAACAAACTCCAATTCAATTCTAAATTTATTCTTGTAGAATTCGTTGGATAATTTAATCGGTGCCGTTAAAAGCATTCAATAAGTGTATCGATTGCGTTGTTCAAACGGTTGGTTCGATTAATATTTGAACCGAATTACTTGAAATGTAAAAAGTTTTAACCATGAACTGAATTGAAGTTTTTTCAAGTACATTAATCGAATTGAAAAATTTTGGTTAATTTGGTCGGTTAATTGAAATATATATTTTTTATCTTTTGATTAAAATAAGTATAAAAAATAATAAGAATATAGTGCTAATGGTCATTTCTTTTAATAGTTCAAAAGCTTTTAAATGGGGTTGAAAGTAATAAATAAAACTGTAAAAACATTACATAAATCTTTAAAGTTAATAATTATATATAATATATATTATTTATTTTGATTAATTATTTGATTTTGAATCGAATTAATTGATAACTGAAATTTTAAAAAATCATTAACTGACTTTCGATTGAACTAAATTCAACCATTGGTTGATTAATCGAATTAGACTGGTTAAAACGATTGATTCGGTTTTA
This sequence comes from Gossypium hirsutum, assembly GCF_007990345.1. Taxonomy (NCBI): domain Eukaryota; kingdom Viridiplantae; phylum Streptophyta; class Magnoliopsida; order Malvales; family Malvaceae; genus Gossypium; species Gossypium hirsutum. The sequence continues at coordinate 53,596,282 of NC_053439.1, read as the reverse complement.
ACTGAACTATGAACATCCCTAGCTACTACAACATTAACCTTTGCATAAAAAACCCGTAAAAGATAAATATAATTTAGTGAATATTTATATTTAGAAAATAAATAATTTTTTGAAAATTTAAATAATTTTTTTAGAATTATCGTTAAAAAAGGTTGCGAAAGGATGAAATTGAATATTTTAACTAGAGGTCAAGGTCAAATTAGATAATATCTTTTGGGTTAATGTACCAAGTCACTATAACTCAAAATTGGGATGTTAGGAAACTCTCCTTTGCGGGACATGTCACTCTTGCCCAATCAGTTATCATTCTTGCCCAGTCAGTTCTCTTAGCTATTTCAAACTACTTTATGCAGTCCTTGTTAATCTCGAAAGGTGTGTGATGAGATAGAGAGGATAGTAAGATAGTTCATTTGGGGTGGTTCTGCTGGGCATCCAAAAACAACTTTAGAAGGTTGGGAGTCCATTTGTCAACCTAAGTCTTGAGGGGGCCTCGGGTTTCGGCACCTCCAAGACCAAAATAATTCCTTACTTATGAAGATTGGGTTCAATCTAGTCTTTATAAAGGGTGCTTTATGAGTTCGTGTCCTTTGTTTGAAATATGGGTGGAAGAATCAGCTTCCAAATTCTATCCACAAAAATCAATGCTCTCATCTTTGGAGTTCCCTTTCTAAGGTGTGACCCATTTTTTTGTGAGAATCTTATGTGGTCTGTAGGTGATGGCTCTAATTCGTTGTTGGAAAGATTCTTGGATACTAGAAGTTGGTCCTCTTTTTTTCTTATGTTCTAGCTCATGCAAGCATAGGTTTGGAGAGCACTTTGAGGGATTGGGTTCTTCTTGATGGTTCTTGGAAAGTTAATTTGCTTCGTATTTGGCTACCTAATGACGTGATAAAGTGTATAGTAAGTATCCCCCCTTCTCACTGTATTGGTGGAGAGGATGGGATCATTTGGCTCGATCTGATTGAGAGTCTTTTTCTGTTCGTAATGCTTACTGGGCTTTAAAAGAAGATTCTTGGAGTCCTAAAGATGATAGTTGAAAGTCTATTTGGAAATATCAAAGCCCACAGAGAGTTCATCTTTTTCTTTGGTTTGTGTTCAAACATAGACTTCTTACTAATTTAGAGAGCGTTAAGAGAGGAATTGAGCAAAACACTGCGTGCTCTTTATGTGGTCATAATACTAAGGACATTATGCATGTACTCCAAGACTGTTTGACGGCTAAGGAAGCATGGAAGCTTGTAGTCCTTCCTAAGATGCAATCCAGGTTTTTTTTTTTGATTCCCTTCAAAATTGGTTTTCCACTAACCTTTGTTGCCATTTTAAGATGCAGGATAAGGAAATTACTTGGTCAAGCTTATTTGGATTAATTGCTTGGAGAATTTGGAAGAACATGAATCTTTTCATCTTCCAAAACATTAACTGGACGACTTATGAAATTGTTAAAGTCTCTCTCAATTGGGCCAAACAATTTGAACCTTTTCTAAATGAGGCCAAGCCTAATTCACCAAATTCGGAAATTCATTCCCATTATAAAGGCAATTGGGTTTATTTATTTATTGATGGAGGAGTGGCTAGAGCTTTTGAAAATGCATCCGTGGGTGGGTGGTTCGTGATTAGGCTGACAATTGGATTTTGGGCTTTAATCATTATTTGGGTAGATGTTCACCTTTGGAGGTAGAACTTTGGGGTATTCTTGACAGAATTCTCATTTTATTAAATAAGGGCTACAAGAAAGTCAAGATTTAGACAGATAACCTTGAGGTGGTTAGTGCCTTGTCTATGGAGGAGTCGGTGGACTCCGGTATTACCTTGCTCAGAAGAGTTAAATGTATTTTACGTTTTGAAGGTCAATGGAAAATTAAGTATGTTCCTAGGGAGTGTAATTTAATTGCAAATCAATTGGCAAAGATTAGTCTCTCTTGGCAGACCTCCCTTCAGATATTTGAAGCACCTCTTAATTCGGTGGTTACGGCTATCTAACGAGACAAAAACCTTTAGAGTCTTTCAATAGTTGATACTTGAATTTCTATTTATTATTTTTTCATTAAAAAAATATTAGTGATTAAAATGTAACTTTTTATAGTTTAGTGAATTTTTTATTATTATCGAGAGTTGAGTAATTTAATTTTTTTTCTTTAAAGGAACTGACATTTGCTAACACACCCTTGGCAATACCCCTGCAAACGTATCAACTTAATTTTTCTCAAACGGGAGAAACGAGAATTATTGATAACTTCAACAGTAAATGTAGATTATTGTGAACACACAAATGGAAAATAGACTACTTTTTCAAAATTTGGGATTTAATCAATTTCTTTTTAATATTTTTTCGAATAATTCAGAAAAGCGAAATTCGCACGATCGTGCGAATGCATCAGAAATAAAAGTCTTGAGGAAAAAATGATAAAAGATTTCTGCGACGGCATAAGAAGTCTCTACTCTGCAATCGTAAGCAATGTTAAGCTCCATTTCTCTTCGCTCTTTGCTGGTTTGGTTTATATTTTTCTCTGGTCTACTGGATAGAATCGAGTTTGACTTTGCTTTTTTTAGAAATATATTTTGCTTTTAAAGGGAAATTTGAACTTACAGAATATTGTAAGATATTTTTATATCATTTTGCTTGATTCTCAGATTGTACGTCGTTCAAGGAATATATGGGGAATTTCATAGAATTGGAATCAGATAAAGATAAGCGCAGTCGTAAAAGAATCAAGGTACCTATTCATTTTCTTTCCTTTCTTGCAATTAAGCTATTTTCTTTATCGTTTAGGGTTTGTTTAATAATAGTTACTCTCCATATATATGCAGGACTGTAACGAGCTGGTGGGAGAATTGATGCGTATGCTATTGGATGGTGATGACAGATATCAAGCTGCTGTGAGACTTTTCCTCTCTTTTTATAATTTGTATTTTGAAAAAAAAGAAAGAAAAAAGAGCAAACTAATCCATGCCAATCCGACTCCCACTACAACGTAACATGTCAATCCTGCAATTTCTGACTCTTTTTTTCCAAATACCAGGAGTGTGTTCAACTTTTTGCTACAAGTATCAGATTATCGTGCTTTTGTTTTTACTCAAGAATATTGAGCTAAAAAACTGAGGGTGCAAGTTCATTTATGTTTCTAATTGCTTTTAGTAACTTTTTTGAATGTAGAGGAAATGGGAAGAAAAGAAAGAGATAGTAGTGGAAGGGATGAATCGGCTTCGTGACCCTCAACTCTTACTGCAACGATTGAAAAATTTGATGCAGCCCAGGATTGTCGATAATGCCAGTTCCAGTCTTAGCATCGAAAATGCATTTCAAGAGCTTGATTCATTTTTGAACCAGTCAACAAATCCAGTCCGGAACATAGAGTGTGCTGATGAGATTTGCAAGGACCTTCCTCACGTAATCTCACTCATAGGTACGATTTTTATGTTGATTAATGCCATTTGTTGTTGATGTTCTGGAGACTGCTTAAGGAATACCAGAGACAGACATCCTAGGCATGTTTTAATAACTCTTTTTTACATATATAAATATATTAATCTTGATTTGTTTTAATCATTTAAATTAAAATTTGTTATCTGCTTTCTTTATATTTCAGTAAAAGCATTGCAGGGAGAGGCTATTGTGGACCAAACAGAGGAATTAATCTCAGAGGCTAAGTTCTTTAGCATAGTGGAAAAAATAGTAAACAAAGTTTTGGCTTCTGTTTTAGTAATGCTACAAGATATTAAGAACCAAAAGCTTACAAATCCTGTTAGTATTCAAGATCTTGTGCAAATGGAAGATGAACAGTTTATGTTCCATTTTCCTCTAACCCCTGATTGTACCAGAGGTGCGAAGATTCACATCAATCTACAGGTAAACATTTTGAGTAGAAGCACCCAATTTGTCATTAGTATTTTAATCAATGGAGCTTTAGATTTTACTTTTATCATGAAAATTATTGTAGAAAACATGACTCTGTAACTTAGTAGTAGCGGCATGACTTTTCTTTCTTGGTAATTTGTTCTTGCATTATTAAATTTTTAGGGTTGATGTGGTAAGTTTATTTAGAAACTGTCTCTTATGCGCCTTGGCGTAGGATCTAGTCACAGGTCTAGTTGAGAAAGAATTCTTGCCTCGACCAATGGTTACTCAAAAATAACGTTTCTTTTTTATAGAATAACTGCTTATCTCTTTATTTCAATTGGCAACCTTTTATTGACTGTTAATAACAAAGGAAAGAGTCCAAATAGAAATCCTAAATTAGAGTGTATGAAGAAAATAAAAATCTAATATAATAGAAAAAATAAGTAAAACTAAAACTCTTAGTAAAACCTGATATAATAAATAAATAAAACTAAAACTCCTATTGTAATAAAAGCGTCCATATCATTACTCCCCTCCTTGGAGTTGAGCTTGTCCTCAAGCTCAAATTCAGAATAAACTTCAGAACTTATCCAAAATCATCTACCTCATCATCATCTTGCTTGCCTTCAACATTTGGTACTTCTATCCAAAATAACCTTTTACATTTGTGTCCCATGGAATAGGACTCCTCACAATTATAACACAACCCCTTAGCCATTCTTTCCGCCATTTCTGTCTATGTCAGTCTCTTAATAAATGGTGCAGAAGAACCTATTTTGCCGTTGTTCCCCGTTGGTTTTGTTGTTTGTCCCCCTCCCTTTGCAATCTAGTCACAGGTCTAGACGAGAAAGAATTCTTACATCGACCTATGATTACTCAAAAGACAGATTCATCCTTAACTGAACTCCCTCTTATAATATCGTTTCTTTTTTATAGAATAATTGCTTATCTCTTTATTTCATATTGGCAGCATTTTATAGTCTGTTAATAACGAAGGAAAGAATCCTAGTAGAATTCTTAACTTGAAAATAAAAACCTAATATAATAGAAAAAATAAGTAAAATTAAAACTCTTAATAAAACCTGATATAATAAATAAATAAAACTAAAACTCCTATTGCAATAAAAGCGTCCATATCAGTCTTCTGGAGGTGTACACAGAATAACTTGTCTTTTGGCTCTCATGTTCTGTTCTGTTCTTTTTTTTCACTTAGAACCGAATTTTGATTTTTGTTGAGCAAATTATGACTTGAATAGGCAATCATGTATTGTCGACTAGTTTTCTATTCAATCCTTTCAATAAATGATGCAAAAATCAAGTTTAATTCTCTGTTGTAATAATAGATTCTCTTTTAACCAATGAAAATTTTAACCCTTCTCAGCTATTCCTACTGTCATATAAGTACAACTTGTCATCCCTTTAATTTCTTTGACGGGCAGTTTATTTCATCTTTTGCAAACTATAAAGTGATACAACCAAAAATATCACTTCTTTTTATTAATTCTCTGGGTTACATATATATATATATATATATTGGCCAGAAATGTTTGTTACTTTCTTTGTAAGCAATTGTTGAACTCAGATTATTCTACCTGAACATTAGTTAGCAGACAGAAATATTTGTAGTTTAAATATTCGGATTTTTATGTCTTATGATCCTTTTATGTCCTTTTTCTTATGGGTCTTAGATTGTACGTTCATTCAAGGAATACATGGATGATTTCAATGAATTGGAATCAAATACAGATAAACGCAATCATAGAAATATTAGTCAAACACACACCAAAGTCCTGAGTAGGAAAAGGGGCTTAATGTTGTGTACTTCTCTCCTTATTTGCAGGGTTATCATGAAGTAGACTCACTAGAAAAGGGGCTTAATGTTGATCCAGTAAGTATTGGCCTGTATATATTTTTTAAATTCAAATTGCTTATTTTTGGATCAGATCTGATTCTCTTTCTCTACAGGAGCTTCTGTCACTGCCGTTGTTTGATATTGAAAACTTTCTTCTGTCAGGTAATTGCTGCAAGTTGATAAATGATCTTATAAAATCCTCAGCTTTTTACTTGTTAATTGTAAATATTAATATCCTTTATGTTTCCTACCTTAATAACTTTGTTTTCTAGACGACAAGATATACAATGATCTGACTGAAGGCAGCGGTGATGTCAGAGAAAATCAAGACGATATGAAGCTGTCAACTGTCCAGGGGTATACAATATTTATGAACTCAAGTGCTCACTGACATTTCAAAAGCACCCTTATACTGATAACAATTTTTTTTATGTAGTCATGCAGACGTTCAAAGGATCATTATGAACTCACTAGATGAAGTTTACCATAAAATAGTAAGTAACCCAGAGATACTTGAGCTAAAAGTCATCACAACTATGGAGGCAATGGTGCAAAACATCATGAATAAGTTGATGAAGGCTCGTGCTCATGAAATGGAGTATCAAGCAGAGGAGAAGAGATTTGAGAACACTACACCAAAAGCAGGATTTAGCGGCTTTTTGTGGCGTTTGTAGATTAAACGCCGCTAAAAATCAGGCATTCGCGGCGTTAATCACAAAACGCAGGTAAAGATCCATCAATAGCGGCGATTCTATCAAAACGCCGCAAAAAGAGCACCATCAGTGGCGTTTTTAAACAAAAACGCCGTAAGAAAGCTGACAAAACGCATCGTTCAATATTCAGGAATAGTGGCAATAGCGGCGCATTATGAAAACGCCATTATAGAGTGCAATTAGCGGCGTTTTTTTGTATGTGCCGCAAAAAATGTTAAACAAAACGCAACGTACAATATTGAGTTATGGTAGAATTAGTGGCGCTTCTGTATAAACGCCGCTGAAGCACATCATTAGCGGCGCTATAGAACAAGCGCCACAAAATATTTGAACCAAAACGCAGCATCTGGCAATGAGGCATAGAGCCAATTGTGGCGCTTGTGATAAACGCCGCTATAGCCTGATATTAGCAGCGTGTAACTGAAAAACGCCGGAAAGTTTGAAAGCGAAACACAACGTTTCGTCTTGAGCTATAGTGCCTTTAGTGGCGCTTACCCATAAACGCCGCTAGATATCAGCTTTTAGTGGCGCTTTTGCTTAAGCACCGCAAAAAATTTGTCCAAAACGCATCGTTACGGCTTCACGTATAGATTAATTAGCGGCGCTTATTTGGAAACGCCGCTATAGAGTAATTTTTAGTGGCGCTTTAGATTAAAAACGCCACAAGAAACTTAATTTATTTTTCCATTATTTTAGGATTTATTTTTCCATTATTTTTGCTATAGAGTTTTAGGGTTTTTGGTATATATACTATTTTCTATTTTGGGGTAGGATTGAAGGTTTGATGTTTAAGGTTTAAAGATATATATCTACTACTATTTGAAAACTAGTTAAAGAATAACATTTTAATTTTACTGGGATCCGTGCCACGTTGTAGCACACCTATATTAAATAATTAAATAATATAAAATATATGTTCTGTACTAAACTAACACATTGGGCACCCGAATTTTCAAAGATATGGTTTAGGATTATGGTTTATGACTTACGGTTTAGACTTTAGGGGTGGCCAAGTTTAGGGTTTAGAGTTTATGATTTGGTGGTTGTTGTTTGTGGTTTACGGGTTTAATTTTTATGGTTAATTTAGGGTTTAAGATTTACGGTTCATGCGTACGATATATTGTGGATTGGATTTTGTGGTTTGGTGGTTTATGGTTAATTGACGAGTTTAGGGTTTAAGTTTTATGATTTGGGGTTTGTGGTTTAGGGTAAGGGTTTATATAGTTTGGGGTTTAGGGTTTACGATTAATTAATTAAGGCTTACAGTATAGTGGTTTATAGTTTGGGGTTTGATGGTTACGGATAAATAATATGGTTGATGATTTTAGGGTTTCAGATTGGGGCTTTTGTGTTTAATTATAGATATTCTAGATTAATATAAATGAAAATAATGTAAATATAAATTAATATTTTAAAAAATATATCAAAATGGGTTAAATCCCAAAAGCAGACACGAACAATGTTTTATTGTTCAACTATTTTATACATTAACTTTTATCGTGTGTGATCCAGATAATCTTGTAAAATAGTAACATAATTATTGATATAATTAAAATAAAATTTTATTCATATTGCATACATAAATAGTTATATTTATTCAATATAAAATATACTGATGTATTTTCTTTTTAAAATGTGTAATTATTAGTTAAAATTTTCTCTCTAATTTAAACGAAATCATTGAAATATCGGTTAATTTTATTGAAATGTTAGCAAAAAATTGCCGTTTTGTTGTTTCCATTTAGTGGCGCTTTTTGTAAATGCCGCAATAGTGTATTATGAGTTAAGAAACTGCGTCGTTTGGCATTGTCTTTAGTGGCGCTTTCCCTAAAGCGCCACAAATTTTAAGTTTTATATATAAACGGTGCCGTTTTACGTATTTTAGTTGTGGCGTTTAGGGTTGAAAACGCCAGGAGTTTAATTTAACTGATGTCGAAACGACCGCATTTGACTGTATATTTTGTGGCGCTTATGTATAAACGCCGCAACTGGGTTAGATAGGAAAAAAACGGCGTCGTAATACTGTATAGATAACTTTATATATGCATGTATATTGAATGGTTAAATTAGGGTTTAAGATTTAATTGAGACTTGTTAAATGATACAATTAATTAATTAATACTTTTATATTATTAAAATGTGTTATCTAGGAAAAATGTAGGAATTTTGAATTCATTGATATATTCCTTGGTAATGAAATATAATACTTGATTAATTCGTTATGTATTTGTATAATAATAAATAAGAACTAGAAAGCAAAAGAAAAAATTATAACAAATTAGTCTAAAATATTAAAAGTTAATTACGAATATAAAAGTAAACTTTTAGTAGTGTACAATTGTTTTAATAAATAATAAATTTTTATTATTATTGTATTATCATTGTCAAAAGGATTGCTAAACTTTAATTATACTTAGTAATTAAAAGATACAGTTAATAAAAGATACAGGTAAAAAATAAATAAATAAATAAAAGATGTGAGTTTTCGCGGCGTTCTTAGCAAAACTGCCTCAACAAGTTATTAAAGATTTGGTGAAAACGATGTAGTTTTGTTTGAGAATTGAATGGCTTTTGCGGCGCAAGTGTCGAAACGCCACTAAAGGTTGGATTTAGCGGTGCTATGTGGAAAACGCCGCAAAATTTCTTTCCGGTTTTAAATAAACGATGTCATTTTATCTGCCACATTAACAGCATTAGTGGCGATAGGTTAAAAACGCCGCAAAAGATCGTCTCTTACATCCCAATTACTCCCAACACTTATCCAAAATTCCCCCCAAATTTCTCCCCAAAATTGCTCCCGATTTTTCCCCCAAAAATCCCCCAATTCTAGAACCCTAGGCTGCTGCGCCCCAACCATCTCTGCTACATTGCTCGTCGACCCTTCTGTTCTCGCTCGTCAACCGTCGACCGTCACAGTGCTGTACCACCGCAGTTCTCTGCCGTCGCTAGGGTACAACAGTCGACAGGTTTTCCTCCTTCTCTCCTTCACTGAAATAGATTTGCAGGCTTGTAGTGAAAATTTTGTTAATAATTTGCATATTCTTCAAGTTCCCATGAAAAGCTTTCAAATTTAAGGACATATTTGCATGTGGGTCCTCTAATTCTTATCCCATGTGCTCACATTTGCCTTTCCGATCAACATATTATGGTTTAATATCTCATTCTCATTTTAGTACATGGTAAAATGTAATATAAGTTTGAGGTTCATTCATGAAAGTACAAGAGATGCTTCGAACTAATATAAGTTGGTCAGTAGACAATGGAAGAAGTGTGACGATGTTAATAGAAAGGTAGCTGCTTAATGTAAGACCTTTGATTAGCAAAAGCACTATGGAAGCTAGCGGTTTGGAGAATGTTCGGGTCTCCGATATGGTAGATAATCATGACAATTGGAAATGGGATTCCTTTGCTTATCTTTTAGAATAGTCGATCCTTTTGTAGATTGCTTCGATTCCCCTTCCAAAAGATAATTTAGGGCTTGATTAATGCATATGGAGGTGCCCCTTCTAAAATATAATTTAGGATTTGATTAATGCATGTGGAGGTGGTCTAGCGTTGGTAAGTTTACAATCTCAATGGTTATAAGCAACAATGGTTGGAATTGGAATCGAAAGAGGATCATTTGACTAAATTATGGAAATTGAGAAAAATGTCTTGTCATTATCCTTTGATGGCACTATTAGTGAAGAATTTGAGCATTATATACACCTTCAATTTGCGTTTAATATAAGCTTTTCTGTAGCTTATACCATGAAATAAAAATTTAATATGAAACCATCATATGGTACTAATAAAATGGACACAAAATAGAAATAGTAGATAATGTTTGAAATTACAGTTTTTAAATTCTTAGAGCACCAATTGAATTAAATATATCAAACTTTAGATTTAAAATTTTCATGCCAAATGACCTAACTGAAATTAACTGAAATTAATGTTACTGCCTATCATTTATGATGTTGTTAAATTTGACTTGAGAGACGTAGAAGCCACGTTTTCAATCAAGACTTGAGAGACGTAGAAGCCACATTAATATTATACATAAATTACATAACTTAATTAATTAATATTATACATAACTTACAACTTACATAACTTACATTAATATTATACATAAATTACATAACTTAATTAATTAATATTATACATAACTTACCTAACTTAATTAATTAATATTATACATAACTTACAACTTACATAACTTACATTAATATTACACATAAATTACATAACTTACATTAATATTATACATAACTTACCTAACTTAATTAATTAATATTATACATAACTTACAACTTACATAACTTACATTAATATTACACATAAATTACATAACTTACATTAATATTATACATAAATTACATAACTTAATTAATTTATATTATACATAACTTACAACTTACATAACTTACATTAATATTATACATAAATTACATAACTTACATTAATATTATACATAAATTACATAACTTACATTAATACGACATAACTTATTAATATATTTATGGATAAATGATACATAACTTACATAACTTATTAATACTTTTACATTTTTAATACATAACTTATATAATACGACATAACTTATTAATATATATCATATGATAACTTAGATAGTGAAACAATACCAATGAAGTTAACAACTTACCCTTGTAATTTCTGCTGAAAATCAGACTTGCAATAATTAAGCAATGGACCGGTCTTGGATGTATTTGTCAAGGGTAAGCAACGAATATAGAAATGGAGTACAAACTTTTCTGAATTTTGCATTTCAATATGCAAGCCAAGAGAACATGATTCTTTGCCCCTGTAACAAGTGTGTCAACATAAACTGACATTATCGTGAAGTTGTATACGAGCATCTAGTTGTTGATGGGTTTGTTCGAGGTTATAAAAAATGGTTTTTCCATGGAGAATGCCTGCCTAGTACTTCCTCTTCAAGGATAGATGTATCTTATCCTGGTACTGCTTACCATCAGTCTGATAGAGGGGATGACATGGAAGGTATGTTGCGGGATGCATTTAATATGCATAGTCATGGTTTTCAGTCGTTCCTGGCCGACTTTGTGGCATCTGATAATTGTAATGCTGGTGCAAATGCTTTTACTGAACGGGGAACAAGTGTACCTCATGAAGAGCCGAATGGAGAAGTGGTGAAGTTCTATGCGCTTCTTAATGAGATGAACGAAGAACTATATGAGGGATCAAAATTCTCCAAAATGGCTTTCTGCGTTCGTCTTTTCCAGTTAAAATGTTTGGGAGGGTTGGTACGTTGTGCTCTTTGACAATGCTGCTAGAGTTTTTGAGAGAAATGTTTATATTTGCAAAAATCCCTCAGTCATGCAAAGATATGAAGAAAATGATAAAAGACTTAGGTCTTGGGTACAACAAAATCCATAGTTGCCCGAACGACTGCATGTTGTATTGGGGCGATCGGAGAAACCAACAGTGCTGTCATGTATGCGGCGAATCCCGTTGGATAAATAGAAACACAGAAGACGGGAACGACGATGAAAATGATGCATAACCAAGAAAGAAGCCGGTCAAGATTTTGCGGTATTTTCCGCTGATACCAAGGCTTCAAAGGCTTTTCATGTCGTCGAAGACAGCGGAGTCAATGACGTGGCACCATGATGGATGAATCGATGATGGATTATTAAGGCATCCAGCAGATTCTTTAGCTTGGAAATCATTCGACAATAAATTTCCAACCTTTGCAAGCGATCCTAGGAGTGTGAGGCTTGGCCTAGCATCCGATGGATTTAATCCTTACAAGATCATGAGCACTGCGTACAGTACTTGGCCAGTAGTGCTTGTTCCTTACAACCTGCCTCCGTGGATTTGCATGAAGCAATCTTCCCTTATCTTATCTATGATTATCCCTGGAGAGAAAGGGCCCGGGAATGATATCGACGTTTATTTACAACCACTTATTGAAGAGTTAAAACAATTACGGGCTGGTGTCGAGACATACGATGTGCTGAGAAAGGATAACTTTAATTTACGTGCAGCTTTGATGTGGACCATTAATGACTTCCCCGCTTATGCCAATTTATCCGGTTGGAGTACAAAGGGTCGTTATGCGTGTCCTTGTTGTGCTGTACAAACATGTTCGCAATGGTTATACAATGGGAAAAGTTCTCTTACATGGGGCATCGTCGGTGGTTACCGAAAAATCATAGATTTAGATTTCAGAGTTCAGTATTTGACGGTACCGAAGAGTTCAGAGAAGCTCCTTCGCAGACAAGTGGATCTGATATCTTGTTCATGTTGAAAGATATAAATTTCGGTTATGGAAAGATGAACCACCCGACAAACATGCAAATAAATAGAAGATCAAATGATGAAGCTGATGATGACTCCGATGAAGAGGATGATCCCAATGAGGCAGACTTGTGGAAAAAAAGAAGTATTTTTTTTGAGTTGTCTTATTGGGAGCATCAGCTTTTACGACACAATCTTGATGTTATGCACATTGAGTAAAATGTCTGCGAGAACATTGTGGGTACAATTTTGAATGTAGATAGAAAATCAAAAGACAATCTTCAGAGTCGACTTGATTTAGTCCAAATGGGAATTCGACCTGATCTTCATCCGAGTCCACTTCCTAATGGGAAATATCGGTTGCCGTCTTCAATTTTTTCGATGTCGAGGACAGAGAAAGAAGTGTTCTGTACAGTGTTGAAGGATATAAAGGTTCCAGATACGTATGCATCAAATATATCTCGATGTGTTAGTATTAAAGATCGAAGACTGTATTCGCTAAAATCACATGACTATCACATCTTGATGCAAGATTTACTGCCAGTTGCTCTACGATGTTGTATGTCGAAGAAGGTGACGTCCTGTATAATTGAACTATCCAATATAATGAAAGCCATTTTGGATGTTCAAGAACTTCAGAAGGTACAGGATAGAGCCGCATTGACTTTATGCAACATGGAGAAAATCTTTCCACCATCCTTCTTCACTATTATGGTTTACTTGATAAACCACCTTCCGGGAGAAGCAATTCTTGGCGGACCCGTTTTTTACCGATGGATGTATCCCATAGAAAGGTGTTAATTTATTTTAAAAACTCTCCTTCCGTAAACCCTATATGCCTTTAAGTACAAATTTTCATAACATTATTTGTCGTGTTTAGGTTCCTATCCAAATTAAAGTCTTACTGCCGCAACAAGCGTTATCCAAAAAGATCGATTGCTGAAGCCTACTTAGCAGAGGAATGTATGACCTTCTGTTCGCGATATTTGGATGATGTTGAAACAAGGTTGAGCAGACCAAATAGAAATGCTGGACTCACAGATCATAACTTGGCCGATACTTATTTGTTCCAAAGTTTTGGAGAACTAATCGGCAAAGTGGAAATTGCAGAATTAGATGGTTTTTCGTGGGTACAAGCACATCGGTATGTTCTGTTTCACCACGAATCAATGGAACATTTACGCAAGTAAGATTATTTATCTTTTAACCATTTGATTGATATTCATCAATTAGTCATCAGTTGTTTATCTTCTAACAAGCTGAACATATTTTTTACATAGTGAGTACAAACAAATACTGAGATCTCGTTCGCGCTCCCGAAGAACACAACTTCGAGACATCAATAAGTTGTTCATAGAATCTTTCCATGAATGGTTAACTGAAACGGTATGCAATTGTAGCTTTCATCGACATATAATTATAATCTTGTCTCATAACATTTGAAATTACTCAGTTGACTTATCATACAATAGGTTTGGAGTGGGAAGAACGTGACCGACGAAGTCAAATGGCTTTCTCAAGGTCCAAATCGGGTGGTTAAAAGATATAGTGCGTTCTTCATAAACGGATTTAGATTTCATACAAAATATCGCGAGAGATTGAGGAGAACGCAAAATTGTGGAATAGTTGTTAATTCCTCAGTTACTAGTTATGCTAGTGCTAGGGACAACAATCCTGTCGAAGGAAATGTAGAATATTTCGGACTTCTTACTGATATAATTGAGTTGGATTACTACGAAAAATGGAAAGTTGTCTTATTTCGAGGTGATTGGGCCGATGTTAATACTGGTTGTGGAATAAGCAAGATCAATTTGGTTTCACAATGGTGAACTTCACTCGATTGATTCATACCGGACAACAATTGATTGATGAGCTGTACATATTTCCTTCTCAAGTCAAACAAGTTTTTTACTCAAAAGATCCAATTGATGAGGGTTGGTACGTTGTGCTCCGTAACATCCCTAGGGACTTGTTTGACATGGGCAGTGGAAGCAGAGATGGCGTTGACGACAGAACACAAACTTTGCCATTTCCAGAACAAAACTTAAACGAAAACATCCCTAGTACTAGTACACACAGTCAATGGGTCCGCCAGGATATGGATGAAGATATTTATGGATTATAATATAGTAAGCTTTTACGATTATTTAATTATATGTAATATCATATCATAATATTGGTCTTATTATATATTTCAACTATTTTAAACATATTATTATTGTTGTAATTGTATATTAAGCTTTCCACTAATTTATTTATATTGCAGATAAAATGCCTAGAAGACCCGTGCGAGCACACCATATTGTTCAAGGTACTCTAAACTCGACCGAAACAAACAGCACTGAACAAAAACTACTATTGGATCTTCGAACATTCCGGTTACACTTGAACCTATAGAAGCTAAAAGTAATTTAACATTTAACTTACATGTGTGTTGACATATTATTTATTTTATTTTTTAAATTTCTTATATTACAATACTTTTATTTTCTAGCTGAAACTGCTGGGATGCGAGGAGTTCACGGACGTACGCTACTGAGGGATTTATACGATCTAGATCCGGTCGAGCGTGTCCAAGTATCCAGTAATAGCTTTGGTCAGCCTGTTGGATCAGAAGCTCGCCTTTTAGCAGGATACATGGGCATTCTAGCACAGAATGCAAATATGTTGCCAATTAACTTCGAGTCATGGCATAAAGTGCCCGAGAGTAACAAGAACCAAGCTCTCGATAACATTAAGGTAACAAAACGTGTATGTCATTTATAATACTTGGGTTTAAGTTTCGTTTACATTTACTTTCTTAAGTTGTGTTTTTTTTAAGCGAGATTTGCTCTAGAGGTCTCCGATGCTTATGTAAAGAAGGCATTGGGAAAAAGATGGAGAGACCATAAGAGCACTTTAAAGAAAGACTATTTTAAGACAAAAACAACACTCGACAAGAAATTACAAAATGTCCCGCCGGGAATGCTAAGGTACCAGTGGGAAGAGGTCGTTAGATTTTGGACTTCGAAGAAAGGAGAGGTATGTGTTACTACACAAATCTTGTAATTATTTTGGTTTATAGTATTTAATAATTAACGTACTAATAATTTCATAATGTAGAATCGTGAACGAGTTGGAACAAGTAGTAGGCAGAAACAAAAATTCACGCACACAGCTAGGTCGAGAAGTTTTGCGTGTGTAGCTCAGGCCGACGTATTTTGAATTTTGTAATACTGGCAGATATTTATTTCTTTCTATCAAATAATATTTTTACTATTGTATTGTAGGAAGTGTTGTCGGGTCAAAAAGTTGGACGCCTTCAACTTTTTAACATTACACATAGGAAGAAAGATGGAAACCCTATGACTCCTGAAGCTGCAGAAATTATGGTACGTTTGCTTAATACAGTTTGACTTATTTTAATTATTTATACTGTTTATTTTCTAATGGTTTATTTCATTTCTTGTAATGCAAATTTGTTAAGTTATGTTGCATTTGTTTTTTTAATATATATTGCGTTCTTAACTATGTGATTTATTTTTTAGGAAAAACTGAAGGATAAAAAAGTGGAGTACGAAGCGATTACTTCCAGTGATAGTTCTGTTCATATTGACGACATTGATAACCGGATTATCACTGAAGTTTTGGGTCCTGAAAGGTATGGTCGGGTTCGATTTCAAGGATCTTTTGTTAACCCATCCCTATATTTTGGATCCAGCTCGCAACAATACATGCGTTCGGCAAGTCAGGCCCAAGCTGAAGTTTAGAGGTTAAGAGACCAGATATCTCAGTTGCAAGCGACAACAACTGAGCAAATTACACAACTTAAAGCGGAGGCAACATCGAGAGAAGCTAAGGTTCAAAAAAGATATGAAGAACTCCAGCTACAACTTAAAGCAGATGCGGCAGCGAGAGAAGCAGAGGCAGCAGCAGAGAAGCTGAGGTTCAACGAAAGCATGAAGAACTCCAGCAGCAGCTTAAAGCAGATGCGGCAGTGAGAGAAGCAGAGGCTAAAGCGAGTAAAGTAGAGGCTGCGACGAGGGAAGCAGAACAGCTTAAAAAGTTTGATAAAATCCAGCAGCAGCTTCAGAATATGATGAAGATGTTTCAGCAATCGCAACCGCCGTCGTCTTAGACTATCGTGTAAATATACTTCAATTTTGACTTTGGTATTATCATTTAAACTTTTACAATTTTTGTAAGCATAATACGAATTTTATTTTATTTATTGACATTTATTTTAAATATTATATAGATTTATTACTTTTGGTTGGTTTAGATTTGGTTTCTTCTGATTTGTTTTTACGAGAGGGCTGCAAATAAAAAAAACTTTCCAAATCTGCCAAAATTAGCGGCGTTTTTTGCATAAGCGCCACTAAAGACCATGGTCTATAGTGGCATTTTTTTCCTAAGCGCCGCGAAAGACAATGGTCTATAGTGGCGTTTTTCGCCTAAGCGCCGCGAAAGACCATGGTCTATAGTGGCGTTTTTCGCCTAAGCGCCGCTAAAGACCATGGTCTATAGTGGCATTTTTTGGTCAGCGCCGCTAAAGACCACAGTCTATAGTGGCGTTTTTTTCCTAAGCGCCGCGAAAAACCATAGTCTATATTGGTGTTTTTCGCCTAAGCGCCGCGAAAGACCATGGTCTATAGTGGCGTTTTTCGCCTAAGCGCCGCTAAAGACCATGGTCTATAGTGGCGTTTGTTGGTTAAGCGCCGCTAAAGACCATGGTCTGTAGTGGCTTTTGTTGGTTAAGCGCCATTAAAGACCATGGTCAGTAGTGGCGTTTGTTGGTTAAGCACCGCTAAAGACCATGGTCTATAGTGGCATTTTTTGGTAAGCGTCGCTAAAGACCACGATCTATAGTGGCGTTTTTTTTAAGCGCCGCTAAAGATCACGGTCTATAGGGGTGTTTTTATTTAAGCGCCGCTAAAAAACATGGTCTATAGCGGCGTTGTAAAAAAACACCGCTAAAGTTCCTGATCTTTAGCGGCATTTATCATAGAAAGCGCCGCGAAAGTTACCGACACTGTCATTAACAGCAATCTTTGCGGTGCTTTGCGAAGCGCCACTAAAAGTATTTGCGGCGCTAAAAAACGCCACTATAGACCTAAGAAAGTGCCGCTAAAACCCTGTTTTGGTGTAGTGGAAGAAGAAAGCTAATATTAGAAAAGACAGACTGAAGCTAGAGAAGGATGGAGCTGACTTAAAAGAGAAGAAACTAAAGCTGGATCAGGACGAAGCTGACTTAAAAGAAAAGAAACTGAAGCTGGATCAGGACGAAGCTGGGTTAAAAGAAAACCAACTGAATCTAGCCAGTTTGCCGAAAAAGCCACGGGTTGAGTAATTTGCTTCTTTGAAATACAATCTCAATGGTTTATTGGGATGTTTATGAACTGAAGATACTGTCAGTATGCATTTGTGTGATGGTTGTGTTTGAATGTCAATGGTTTATTGGGATGTTTATGAACTGAAGATACTGACAATATGTGTTTGTGTGATGGTTTTGTGTTTGAATCCCAATGGTTTATTGGGATGTTTATGAACTGAAGATACAGACTGTGTTTGTGTTTGAATTTTCTGGTTATTGTCAAGAGTCTAAAACTTCAAAGAATATTATGAACTGCTGCATGTTCATGGTATGCGTTTTTATTTTTGTGGGTTTTGATCGTTATTTGTAGTGGAACTTGATTATTCTAATTATAAGAGTTCAATACTTCCCATGATCTCTGACAAGGTGAGGGTTCCCACTTGTTGTCATCTATAGTTTCTACTCAATGTTTCACTAACAGATCTTACGATTGCTAACACTGCATGGTTTAGAGGAGGATTTTTATTTTTTTATTTTTTATGCTCTTGGTTTAGAGTAAGTTTGGTGAGACAGAGAAGGTTCCGATTTATTTTAATATCAGTTGTAACTTCAACAGCTTGAAATTCATATAATTAGGGTTGTTTGAACCGAATTAGATCGACTGATAAATTGGTTGAATTGGAAATTGATTAAAGAATCGATTTTGAGAGAGTATTAAACTCACAACTCTTCAAACTAATAAAAAAAGTTTTACTCATAAGGCAATATCTAAAAATTAATCATATTTCACAAATATTATTTGAAGTTTAAACATAATCCCCTATGCGTCGGGTTGAGTTTCGGTTAGATTTAAGTATGTTGTTAACACATTTTCTGGTTGTCAAGAAACCAAACCCAGTCTGAAATATGTACCTAAAATTTGTTTAAGCCCATCCATACTTATAAATAGTTAACCCAAATTCATTTTAAATCCACCCATATAATTATTTTTTTAAAATTATTTATATTATTTTTAATACTATTTAATAATTTATATATTTTATTTATTAAACTTTTATATATATTCATCTTAATGTTTTTTTAAATTTTTACGATATTATATATTATTATAAATTTAATTTTTGTATTATATATTACACAATATATAAAAATAATATAATATAAAAATTACAAATTTTAAAAATGGGCCGAGCCTAGTTCAATCCTTGAATGTTCATATATGAGTTTAACTCATATTTTAAATAAACTTAATTTTTTTTGTCTAGTCCTATTTTTAGGGTTTAATATTTTTACCAAAACTCCTTCAAAATTTAAACAATCTTTTAAGTTTAGATCAATAACTCAACCCATTAATAAGTCTAAATATCATATATAAAATGGAAGTAAATAAAGGAGAAAGAAAACTTAAAGGATTGAATCTTGAAGGTTATTTATTCAATGTTATTATTAATCAATATAGTAATTTGGACATGTACACTGCTTGATGAAGACTTGGTGTTGTACTTTGAATTTCGTCTTATTTTCAGATGATTTTTACGGGCAAATTACCAATATAAGCCCTTTTTTTCAAAAATTACCGAAATGGGCCCATTATTTAATTATTTACCAGAGTGGTCCATTTTTCGGCAAATCGCGTCCACGTCAGCGCGATGTCAGGGGACGCGCCAGGAAATTGCGGCCACGTCAGCGCGATTTGCTGACATGGCAACAAATCGCGCCCTCTAGAACACGATTTGATGCCACGTCAGCAAATCGCGCTGACGTGGCCGCGATTTCCTCCGCGCATGAACAATGCTCCAACGGTCAAAAATTTGACTGTTGCCCCCCCAACGGTAAAAAAAAGCTATAAATACCCCCACCCCTTTTTATTTTTTCACAAACTAATGCTCTCTCGTATTTCCTCTCAATTTCCTTCCAAAATTCTTTCAAATCCATATTTAATTTCAATTTTCTCTTAATTTCCTTCCAAAATTCTCTCAAATCCATATTTAATTTCAATTTGCTCTCAATTTCCTTTTTAAAAATAATTTAAAAATAATTTTATATTTTTTATAATTCGTAAAAATTTGTACGATTTCATCAATGGCTGGATCATTGACTTGTCTTGATAAGCATCACATATCGGTGGAACAAATGAAAATAGTAAGTGTGAAATTTAATTTTTAAATATAATTTAAGAATTTTTTATTTATGCATTTTTAGATAATTATTAATTTATTATTTGTTATAAAAGTCTGTAGATCGGGTATTGGAATGCAAGATCTAGAATATGCATGCTCCTCCATCACCGTTAGTAGAGAACTACCTGCGGGAAGCAGGTTTTTGGCACATGGCGATGGTAGGCCGGGGATGCAAGTTGTACCCGAAACTAATCAGTGCGTTGATCGAGAGGTGGAGACCCGAGACGCACACATTCCATCTTCCAAGTGGAGAGTGCAAGAAGATGTCAGTTTGCAATTAGGATTACCGGTGGACGGGTACCCAGTCATCGGGTCTACCCAATCTAGCGATTGGGGGGCGGTGTGCTACGAGCTTTTGGGCGCTATTCCGGAGAAAATGGAGGGAGGTAAGATTGAGATGGGCTAGTTACGTGACACATTCCCTGATCCGGATGAAGATTCAACCGAAATTGAAAGAATCCAATATGCTCGGGCCTACATTCTTCAAATAATTGGTGGTTATCTGATGCCCGACACGTCACAGAGCCGCGTACATCTAAGATGACTGCTGAAACTCGTCGATTTTAGAGTAGCCAGTGAATAGAGTTGGGGGTCTGCCGTCTTGGCAACGTTATATCGGGAGATGTGCAGGGCGACGCGACCGAGGAGAGCAAAAATTGGAGGTTGCCTGTCACTACTACAGTCGTGGGCACGATTTCGCTTTCCATTTCTACGTCCTCGAGTGGACCACCCATATACATTCCCACTCATAACGACGTAAATTTTATATTAGATTTTACAATTATTATGTAGATTTTTAAAAATAAAAGTATGCTAAAATTTTATTTAATTAGGTGGAACCATCCGGCAAGTCATGCTCGATTACCTACCTCTCTTGAAGATATACGGCTTCAATTAGACCAACAGTCGGAAGCACATGTAAGTATTAAATAAAATTGATATTTCCATCATTCGCTAGTCGATTGGTATTTAGTATTTAGTATTATGTATATAACTAATATTTCTATCATGTTCATATAGTTTCAATGGACACCATATGAGGATCTGGCAATTCGGGCAGTAATCCCGGAAGAGTTCTTACAAAATCCACAAGCTTGGCAGGTGAAAGTCGTGTTGATCAACTACGCAACCATGGAGCCGCACCAGTCAGACAGAGTGCAACGACAGTTTAGATGTAGACAACTGATTCCCGTAGATCCTGAGGTGTTTGACAATCAACACAAGGTCGACCTTTGGCAATTGAATACGGATTGGCTGAGTTATCGGTCTGAGTACATGGAAATGTGGGAAGATCAGTATGAATATATACCTACTCGGGAACCAATCATCGTTCCGGAGTTAGCGTGCGTTACAGAATACATGCCATGGTTTAGGATCCATGGCAAGCTGTATTTACTGACGCCAGAGGAGAGGCAGCGACAAATACGTGTCGAAAGGGAAAGGCGCGAGCCTCTAAATCCAAGATGACAAGACGACAAGACGACGAAGGTAGCCCCTCAACGAGGCCCAGACATTCACCCGGCTCATCATCAGTGGCCATGCAATCACCAGGCCCAGCGAGAGCACCGACACAGTCACCCGATGCAGCAGTTCAGCCGATGATACCCACGCAATCGTCTTTTCAAATGATGTCAAGTGCGTTTCCTAGCCCTTATATGTATCCTTACCCTTATATGTATCCTTTTCCGAGTCCTATGGCAGGTTTGAGCCAAATGCCTGGTTCAGCTCCATTTCTTGTTATGCTGAGTGGACCGCCGATGTATAGGCCAGCGGCACACTAGGGATCGCAAGAGGGGCCGTCGGGGAGCTCTCCCTTTTACCAATCCCCACCAACGTATGAGTTTCAAACACCGTCGCCGTTCGTGATGCAAACACCTCCACATACACTATTCTTTGAAGGTGGATCATCATCCCAAGTCCGACAATAGATGTCGTACCGGAAGGACCAGAATCCCTGCCGGAGGAGCAACAACCGTCGCCGGAAGCTAGAGAAAGAAGGAATCTAGCGCATAACCGTCGACGGCCACCATGTGGCACTGAATCCCCCGGGCATAGACATTGATTGCCGTATTTAAATTTATTTGTACAAATATTTTGAATATTTTGATATTATTTGATGTAATAAAATAGAAGTTTATTTGATGTAATAAAATAGAAATTTTTGAATATTTTGATATTATTTGAGAATTCTACTAACCATTAATACCCTTAACTTAAAAACCCTAACCTAATTAAATTAAAAACCCTAACCCTTAACTTAAAAACCCTAACCTAATTAAATTAAAAACCCTAACCTAATTAAATTAATTAAAAACCCTAACCTAATTAAATTAAAAACACTAACAATTAAATTAAAAACCCTAACCTAATTAAATTCAAAACCCTAACCCTTAACTTAAAAACCCTAACCTAATTAAATTAAGAACCCTAACTTAATTAAATTAAAAACCCTAACCCGTTACTTAAAAACTCTAACCCTTAGCTTAAAAACCCTAACCCTTAACGTAAAAACCCTAACCTAATTAAATTAAGAACCCTAACCTAATTAAATTAAAAACCCTAACAATTAAATTAAAAACCCTAACCTAATTAAATTAAAAACTCTAACCTAATTAAATTAAAAATCCTAACCCTTAGCTTAAAAACCCTAACAATTAAATTAAAAACCCTAACCTAATTAAATTTAAAACCCTAACCCTTAACTTAAAAACCCTAACCTAATTAAATTAAAAACCTTAACAATTAAATTAAAAACCCTAACCCTTAACTTAAAAACCCTAACCTAATTAAATTAAAAACCCTAACCTAATTAAATTAAAAACCCTAACCCTTAACTTAAAAACCCTAACCTAATTAAATTAAAACCCCTAACCTAATTAAATTAAAAACCCTAACAATTAAATTAAAAACCCTAACAATTAAATTAAAAACCCTAACCTAATTAAATTAAAAACCCTAAACCCTGAACTTAAAAACCCTAACCCTTAACTTAAAAACCCTAAACTAAGTTAATTAAAAACCCTAAACTAAGTTAATAATTTTACTTTCACATAATGTTAGATTTGGAAAAATGTTTTTTCCTAGTACTAACAATTAATAATTTTATATAATTTGATAATTTTTCTAACCATTAATACAATTTATCAATTAATAATTTTACTTTCACATAATGTTAGATTTGGAAAAATGTTTTGACAGGTACTAACTGTAAAAGCCCAAATTTGCCCGGCCCACCAGAGAAAATAAAACAAATCAAAACAGCCCTAAAAAAATTAAAAACCCAGCCCAAAAACTAAAAAATTTTAGAAAACCCTAATCCCCCTAACCCTAGGCGCCGCACCACTTACCCTCTGCCATCACCAACTCTGCCACCACCACCTGCAACGCCACCTGCTCCACTTACAATGAGAAGAAAGCACACAAAGAAACAGTAACAAGCAAGCAAATAAAAAAAAATTGTAAAATGGCTATAAAAGCCAAGCAAAAACTGATTGTAAAGCTCTCTTTTTTTTACTAGAATAAAAAATAAAAGAAAGAACTTTGAACAGGTTCATTACTGTTTTTGTTTTTTTATTTTTATTTCATTTTTATTCTTTCTTTCGCTTTTTTTACATATGAATAAACACAAAAAAGGAAAAGAGGAACTCACCATAGTTGTTACGTGCCTTTTGTTTTTTTGGGTGTTTTGAGGCCGGATTTGAGTTTAGTGGGCCGAGATCTAAAAAAGAAATTTTTTTACCCCCGCCAGTCACTGCGCACGGCGGTGCCGACATCGGCGACCGGAGTCCGGCATGGTGGTCAGTGGCCGGAACGTGGCCGGAGGGAGAGGGGCTAGAGAGAAAATAAAAAGGGGGCTAAAGTTTTTTTTTCTGAAATGGTTTTAAAATGATTTTTTTTGTTTATTCTTACTTATATAGGCCCCTGAAACGACTCCGTTTTGGGCAGGCCTTCCAGGCACCAAAATGGCGTCATTTTGGCACGACCCGCGCGATGACCCGACCCTGGGGGGAGGATCAGAATGTTTTTTCAAAAGGGGATATTTGCGCGCAGTCCCTCTGACTTTGCAGCGCGTTGCAATTTGGCCCTTTTTCGTTATTTTCTTTTATTTTAATTTAGCCAAATAGTTTTATTTTTGTTTCATTTTAGTCCGTTGCAGCGCTGCGTTTTGAGGCTTTGGTTGATTTACCATTTTGGTCCCTCCTCTTTCGGCGCGTGTAGCAATTTAATCCTTTTCGGTTTTTTATTTCAAATTCGCCCAGTATTTTCGTTTCTATTTTGATTTAGCCTTTTTTTAGCAATTTTATTATTTAGTTAATTATTTTATTATTGTTTTCATTATTATTATCATTATTATTATTAATTATTATTAGTTTTATTTTCCTTTTATTTATTTTTGACTATTGTGTTAATATATTAATTAGTTTTATTTTATTTTAGCTTTATTTTTATTTCATATATATATACATATATGCATTATACACTTACATATTTTTATATAACTTATCTTTATGTACATATGCACATATATGTAAATACTTATATTTTTATATTTTAAAATTCATAAATATCTTTTATTTTCTTTATTTATTTACATGTTCATTTTTATTATTTGTTATGCTTTAGAATTTTTATTTATTATTTGTTATTGTGCTTGCATGATTATTTTTTTTTACATTAGTCTTATTATTTATTTATCTTTTATTTTGCTCGCATTATTTTACTTACATTATCATCATTATCATTATTTTGCATCCATTTTACCCGGATTTATCAAAAATGAAAAATTTCAAAATAAAAGTAACACTCGGTATTTGAGATCTTCGAGAAAATCGAGCCCTAACGTATTGGGTTTCGATTTTCTTTGTTGAATTTAAATAATCGAAGTTACTCTTTTTTATAAAAAGACATATATAAAAACTCATTATCGAAAATTCAATACGTCGTGTCCTAATGCATTGGACATGACACGTTGATTTCTCGAAACGAAGATTTTTTTTAATTAAATGCAGTATTCAATGTTTAACATTTGAAGAAATAGTACCCTAACGTATTGGGTTGCAATTTTTTTTTCATATGATTTAAACAATCGAACACCCTTTTAAACTTTACTATGCGAGTTTTAGACTATCTCATTTCTGAAAAGGTAAAATATCGTACTCTAACGCATTGGGTGTGACATTTTCTTTTTCTGAAATGAAAAAGTCTTAACGAGTAGCTCAATTTTTATAAGTTTTCTTTCAAAGAAAATTAAGGATCGTATTTTTAAAATTCTTCAAAGTTTCAATTTTTGACATTAAGACATTAAGTAATCAACTAGGTACCAATTTTAGGCGTATCGAGGGTGCTATTCCTTCCTCGTGTGTAACCGACTCCCGAACCTGTTTTTCTGAATTTCGTGGACCAAACTTGTTATTTTAATAAAATCAAACCGTTTATTAAAAACAACCACTTTTCGAGGTGATCCGATCACACCTCATCAAACGGTGGCGACTCCATTTTACGTTTTCATTTTTAAAACTCAAGTCGACCCCATTTTATCCAAAAAATGGTGTCAACACTAACAATTAATAATTTTATATAATTTGAAATTATTACTAACCATTAATACAATTTATCAATTAATAATTTGACAAACTTAATTTTTTTACAATTACATTCAACTATTACGATTAGGGCATGATCGACTTGTATGGCCTGGATTCCTACACCATCCGCACAACTTTGTTTGACTGGCTGTTTCTCGGATATGCATATTGTTACGTATTCTAGTCAAGCAAGGTCGACCCTTTGGTTTGCGACGTAATTCTCTATCAGGAAACAGCTTAAAAGGAGCAAGAGATACGGACAACCACTTACGTTCATCTGGGACAGGTGGGAAAACGTGTCTCCAGACGTTGTACATGTTTTCTAATTTGTACACTTCGTCCACATAACTCATCGAATCCAGACGGAGATTCAGACAAGCTGCAATAACATGCACGCATGGATAACGAAGTGCATCAAACATCCCACAGTCACAAGTCCTATTTCGCAAGTGTACACGATATTGCCCGCCAACAACACCTTGGTGCGGTCTGTCAAACTCTGTCACGCGAAACCATAAATTGTCTCGTTCGTGACACACTATGTGCATGGTGTTTGCCCTCGCATTGACCTTGTTAATTTCTTGAACTACCTTACTGCACCATACATGGCCTCCCTGCATCTGACCTGCATAACTTGCTGCTCGCTTTGGAAATAGCGCTGCCAACCGAAAATATGTCTCTCGCACAACCGATGTTATCGGTAGATGGCGCGTTCCTTTAAGAACAAAATTTATGCATTCAGTCAGGTTTGACGTCATACGGCCATATCGTAGGCCGCCGTCGTATGCTTGTGCCCACTGTTTGAAACGTATGTTACAAAGGTAGTCCGCCCCTTCTCCGTTAATTGAACGTAAAATTGCCAACATCTCGTGAAAACGATCTTTATTTATTTCATACCCTGCCAATATAAGATCATAGCGATAATTTATACCACTTCTACCAATAAAACTAATTCAAATTGACAAACAAAATAACACAGATATAGACTAAATACCAATGTTGGTCACTTGTCGTCGTTTGCTCTTAGATGGATATTGCCTGTAGTAGTTCGAAGCAATGTGTCTTAGGAAATATATATGGTGTGTGCGCTGCCATAAGCTTCACTGTCGATCAAATGCAGCTAGTATACCGGTGCCCCAATCTGAAATAACACAGATATCAGGTTGGGGGCACACATGCCTCCTTAACCTAGAGAGAAAGAAATCCCAGTCATCAGACGACTCCCCCGGTGTTATTGCAAATGCAATTGGAAGAATTCTCCCATCACTATCCTGTGCCACTCTAAGCAATAGCCGATGAGTATACCTACCGAACATGAAGGTACCGTCAATATGTACCAACGGCTTGCAGTATGGAAATACGTCTCGGCATTGCTTAAAGGTCCAAAACAGGCATTTGAACACTTAGCATCCACGTAGAAATCGACCGTTGTAGTACGCATGTTCCGTTTCAAGGTCTGTGATGGCACCTGGGACGTATCTCTCTAGCACCTGACACCACTGCCATATTTCATTATATGAGGCGTCCCACCCACTATGCATCTTCTCCAACGCCTTTTGCTTAGCTATCCAAGCCTTGCAGTAAGAGGGCGTGTACCCCATTTGGCTACGGATATTGGCAATTAACACCGGCACTGAAGTCGTGGGATCTGCTTTTACCGTGGGCAGTATCAAGCTAGCTAACATAGCTGAATCCATCTTGGGATGATTTTGTAAAACACCTATAAATCGAGTAAATTAAATAATGCAACATTGCATAATAAAAGTATTATTCAGAAACCGTCAATACTATACCTGCAGCACATGTATGTGGACCTTTGTACTTTTTAACCTCCCACAACCCTGTCCTTTTCCTTAACGAGGCGTAGATTTTCCATGAACATGTGCCATCTTGGACCGCACACTTCGCCTCAAACTTATCAGATTTGGATTTAACGACGTTGTAGTTAATGATGTTTTTGATGCTATGTTGTTTCAAAACACCAATAAAACTATCCTTGTCGGTAAACTGATTACCAACTTCAAATTCACCGAAATCTGCCCCCGAAATTGTACAATCACGCAACCAGTGTGGTAGATCTGGAAACTCTAACGCATCATCAGCAGACAGATCGACATTATGCATGTGGGCTGGAGGTGAGTATGCTCTGAATCATGGGTTTTCCTCTTCATCTGAACTCCTTTCAGCATCTTCAGGTTCTGTTGGAATAGGCTCTGGTTCAGAAAATTAGCCAACTTCTGCACCATCCGTGTAACAGCCTAATTTTCAGTGGTGTCAGAAATAGTGATTCGAGATCACTAAATCTGACAAGTGAGTCTTAAAATTTAATAAATTAATAATTATGGGTCAAGTGTGAATTTAGAAGAATTTTTGAATTAGTGAATTTTGTGTTTTAAAAAGAATTTAATAGGTAAATTGGGTCTAAAACGATGTATCGAGACCTCGAGTTCATAAGCTGAACCATAAATATTTTTATGAATATTTATGGTGTGTCATTGAGTTAGTATAAAAGTTTCGTTAGAAAATTTTAACGTTTGGATAGTCAATTAATTAAAAAGGACTAAATTGGAAATAGTGCAAAATTTGTTAAATTGTGGTCAAATAGCTTAAGTGACTATTAAGGAGGGATTTAAAAGGTAATTAGGCCCAAATTATATGGCTGGACGGTTGGGCAAGAAAAATCAGCAGAAAGTAAGGAGAAATAAGGGCAAAATTGGAAATTTCATAAATTAAATATATAAAATAAAGATAAAAGTGAAAAATCTAGAGATCTCTTCATATTTTATCAGAAAAAACGCCATAGAAGGTCTGAAGAAAGCTGGGTTTTCATATTTTTACACCATGTAAGCTCAATTCTTGCTTTTTCTTTGTAATTTTTCATGTTTTGTGACTTTTACAACTAGGTCCAACTATTGAATTCATTAGTTTTGATTCTATGAATGATTTTGAAAGTTACCATGAGTGAGTTCTGGAATTTTATGATGAATTATCATAGAATTAAAGCTTTAATTTTATTATATGATGATTTTATTAAGTAATTTTGGTAGAAATTGATTTTAGGGACTTAATTGTGAGAAAGTCTGGAATTAGGGTTTGGTGTTGCGGTTTTGAATATGAAAGGATATTTAGTAGTCTAAAATAGTTGGACAAGGTGTTAATTGAGAAAAACTAGATCAATTGAGGGGTTAATTGAGTAAGGATCAAAGTGTAAAAACTGTAAAATTTGGGGTAAAAGTGTAATTTCGAAAATTTAAGTGCAAAAACTGCGAAATGAATTAGAATAGAATTAAATGCTGATGAATGAATAAATTTGCATTTTAGATCGAGAACCTGAAACAAGTCGAGGAAAAGAAAAAGTAGCTGATTAGTCTCTGAACTTTTACGAATTCAGCAAATTGACCCAGGTAAGTTCATATGGCTGAATTTTTATGATTAATTGTTAATGTGGAAATGATATAATGTATCAATTTGTATATTGTTGTTGAATTATGAGTATGGTAAAAATGAGAATAAAATGAGATTGTTAGTTCAAATTAAGGGATCCACAGGATTGAGTACATACGTTCGACAACCAGTGATGAATTGACGGATAAGTTCATTGAGGCTCCATGGCAAAATGTGAAAAGTAGGTATGGTGTTTCAGTGAAGAAAACCATACTGAGTTGCGAAAAGTAGGTACGGTGTTTCAGTGAAGAAAACCATACTGAGTTGCGAAAAGTAGGTACAGTGTTTCAGTGAAGAAAACCATACTGAGTTGCGAAAAGTAGGTATGGTGTTTCAATGAAGAAAACCATACTGAGTTATAGCAATGTGAAACATCCAAGCAAACCGTGGCTCCGGGAAAACGATGTACTCAAATCCGTAAGACGATCCTTAATTTGACAAGTGTTTATTTGTAAGTGTAATTGAAGCTAAATGTCGAAAAATAAGTTGACATCTGACATCGAGCTCGATTGGATAGAGTCATGGTATGAAATTGTGGTTGGCAGGAAGTGTTGAATTTTTATTTGTCTATTAATATTGTTAGTGAAATTGTGGTAAGATTTTATTATGAGCCTATGAACTTACTAAGCTTCCATAAGCTTACTTGTGTGTGTTTAATGTTTCTTGTAGATTGATATATATATACGTTTGGAGGATCGGATCTACATCAACGATCACACTATCCAGATTTACTCCGGTAGATTTTGTTAAACAACTTTTTGGATTTATATGGCATGTATAGGGAATTGAAATAAAAAGTATTAGTATGAATGACTAAGTATGCAAAATAAATTTGAATGTTATGGTTGTGTTAGATATCGAAATATATACATGTTTTTAATTTGAAATGGTTGATTGGTTGAACTTCATTAGTATTTAAATGAAGTAGTTGAAATACTGGAATGGGTTGTGATTTAAATTTGCAGGGAAGGTTAGATAATTATAAATGGGTTATATTGAATTTTTTTTTATTTTATGGAGCAGTTCTTGGACAGCAGCATTGAGGTAACTTTGAAAAATCACCAAAAATAGTGTAAATTGAATTAGAAGCTGAATAAGATATGAAATTAAAGATGAATGAGTCTATGTTCACATGAAAGAAAAAGAGTAAGCAAAAGAGTTATATATTTTTAGATATTTGAAATTTAGTAAAACAGGGCAAGAACGTTTGTGAAGTCCCCTGTTCTGACTTTAGAAATTCATTAAAAATTGTACAGAAGGATTTATGAGTTATAATTTATATGTATAGATTCCTTATTGAGTCTATTTTCTGTAGAAACAAGTAAGAACTTCGTATAAAAATCCTACAGTGAGAAAACTTATTTTTAGTGACAAGAGGTCAGGACAGTCAGGTGGTGAAACAGGGGAGAATTTAACTAATAAACTGTACTAATTGGCCTGACCAAAAATTCTGAAAATTTTATGGTAAGTAGATATATGAGTCTAGTTTCAGGAAAAATTTACGGAGTTAAATTTTTAGTTCTGTCTCTCAAGTTATAATTAATTTAGTAACTGCTGCGCGATTGGACAAATTGCTGTAAATAGTGAAATAAATTTTCAAACCAAGTTTTTATGCTCCGAATTAGTAAGATAAGTTAAGTAATGCCTCGTGCTTGACTTTGACAACAGTTTCGGGTACGAGGTGTTACATTTTATTGGTATCAGAGCTTCGGTTTAGTCGATTCTCGAAATGAATGTAATGAGTAAAGTGTTGAGAAATACATGCCATATAAATCTGTGATAGTGTGATGTGTATGATCCGATCTGATTCTTGTTTTCTTTTATAGATTTTAAAGATGTCAAATAGACCTGAACATGATGAACAGGAAGAAGCTAATAGTAGAGTACAGACCTCTGAACAAGGAACAAGGAACAAGCAGTAATGTTCCAATTTCTCTGGCTCCAGAACAAGATCTTAAAAATATGATATATGGAGTGATGAATCAGTGGTTTACTGATCTAATGCAAGGAAGAACTCAAACTCAACAACCTCCTCCCCCTACTGCACCACCTGTGGCACCCCCGGTTGCTCCTCCACCTCCTTTGACAACTGAATCTAGTAAACATTCTCCGATTGAAAAGCTTAGGAAGTTTGGAGCTGAAGAGTTTCGAGGTAGATCGGATGATGACCCAGTAAAAGCTGAGTATTGGCTACAAAGTCTGGTAAGAATTTTTAAACAAATGGCTTGTTCTCCAGATGATTATCTGAGATGTGCTATGTCTTTGTTAAAAGAAGAAGCATATAATTGGTGGGAAACTGTGGAAGCAATAGTATCTGAAGAGAGGCTTACTTGGGAATTTTTCCAGAGTGAGTTTAAAAAGAAATATGTCGGTAAGAGATATCAGGACAAGAGGAAGAGGGAATTTCTTGACTTGCGACAGGGAAATCGAACGGTGGCTGAATATGAAAGAGAATTTGTATACCTCAGTAAATATGCTCGAGATATTGTGCCGACTGAAGAAGAAATGTGTATTAGATTTGAGGAAGGGTTAAATGATGAAATTAGAATGATGATTGGAGGCACTGAAATTCGAGAATTTGTTACTCTGTCAGATCGAGCCCAGAAGATGGAAGAAGTATACAACAGAAAGAAGCAAAGAGAGAGTCGGAACAAATAATCTTTCAAGAGGGGTTATTCTAGATCAATATCGACAGTTCCAGCTAAAAAGTTCAGAGATGATTCAAGCCGACCTACTTCAACTTCAGAAAGATTGAATAGAAGTAAGACAATTCAGGGGAATGTTGGAGTGACTATTAAACCTGCAGCTAGTGTTAGCAGTGTACAAAATTTTCCCAAGCCTAGATGTAAAAATTGTGGGAGGTTTCATATTGGTGAATGTTGGGGCAGAATAGGAGCTTGTTATAGGTGTGGGGGTACCGTTCATTTTATTCGAAACTGCCCCAAACTGTCGAAGGAAGAAGAAGAACAAAAAGAAAAACAAATAGTTACCTCTCAGAAAGGCAAACGTTCGGGTCAAAGTAGTGCAGCGGGAGCTAGTCACTCGGGAATAAGAGATTCTACTGTTCGATCAGAACCTCGAGCACCTGTACGTACATATGCCATTCGAGCAAGGGAAGAGGCTGCAGCTCCAGATGCGATAGCTGGTATTTTCTATCTTTCTGATGATTCCGTGTATGCATTAATTGATCCTGGATCTACACATTCTTATGTTTGCACTGCATTAGCATCAAAAAAGAAATTATCAGTTGAATCTACTGATTATGATGTGCAAGTTACAAATCCATTAGGACAAAGTGTACTAGTTAATTTAATATGTCGAAATTGTCCACTGAAAATACAAGGCTGTGATTTCCCTGCTGATTTGATGTTGTTACCTTTTCGGGAATTTGATGTTATTTTGGGAATGGATTGGTTAACAAAACATGATGCTGTAGTGAACTGTCGCGAGAAACGGATTGATTTGAAAAACCAGGCAGGAAATGTAATTTCAATCGAGTTTGGAAATATAAAAGATGATGTTAGAATTATTTTCGCCTTTTTAGCTCAGAATAATGAAGCGTATTTAGCTTATATTCTTGATACCCGGGATTCTGGATCAAAGCTAGAACAGTTATCAGTTGTCAGTGAATTTGCTGATGTGTTTCCTGAGGAATTGCCAGGTTTACCGCCAGATCGTGAAGTTGAGTTTGTGATTGATGTGATCCCAGGAACAGCCCCGATATCCATAACGCCGTATAGAATGGCACCAGCAGAATTAAAAGAGTTGAAAACTCAGTTGCGGGAGTTATTAGACAAAGGGTTTATCAGACCGAGTATGTCGCCCTGGGGTGCACCTGTCTTGTTTGTGAAAAAGAAAGACGGTTCTTTAAGACTGTGTATAGAGTACAGGCAGTTGAATAAGGTAACAGTAAAGAATAAATATCTTTTGCCTCGTATTGATGATCTGTTTGATCAGTTGAAAGGTGCTGCAGTATTTTCCAAAATAGATCTTCGATCCGGGTATTATCAGTTAAAAGTTAAAGAGTGTGATGTGCCGAAAACTGCCTTCCGAATCCGATATGGTCACTATGAATTTTTGGTAATGCCATTTGGTTTAACCAATGCTCCGGCTGCTTTTATGGATTTGATGAATCGAATTTTTCAGTCATATTTGGATAGATTCGTGGTTGTGTTCATTGATGATATATTGATTTATTCAAAGACAGAGTCCGAACATGCACAACATCTAAGGATTGTATTACAGACTTTGCGGGAGAAACAGTTGTATGCGAAATTTAGCAAATGTGAATTTTGGCTTCATGAAGTTTCATTTTTGGGTCATATTGTATCAGCTGATGGAATCAGAGTGGATCCAAGTAAGGTAGCAGCATTGATAAATTGGAAAGTTCCGAAGAATGTTACTGAAGTGCGAAGTTTTCTGGGATTGGCTGGTTATTATCGCCGATTTGTCAAAGATTTTTCAATGATTGCCTTACCGTTGACTCGATTACTACAAAAGAATGTTGAATTTACATGGTCAGATGAATGTCAGCAGAGTTTCGATCAGTTGAAAAAGATGTTGACAGAGGCTCCAGTGTTGACTCAACCGGAGTCGGGTGTACCGTTTATAGTATATAGTGATGCATCTCTGAATGGTTTGGACTGTGTACTTATGCAGTCAGGCAAGGTGGTGGCATATGCTTCTCGACAATTGAAATCGCACGAGAAAAATTATCCTACACATGATTTGGAACTGGCAGCAATCGTGTTTGCTTTAAAGATATGGAGACACTACTTATATGGTGAGAAATGTTATGTGTATACTGATCATAAAAGCTTGAAGTATTTAATGACTCAAAAAGAGTTAAATCTGAGATAGAGACGATGGTTGGAGTTGTTAAAAGATTATGATCTTGTCATTGACTATCACCCAGGAAAATCAAATGTAGTGGCAGATGCACTCAGTCGAAAGTCGTCTTTGTTTGCACTTCGAGCTATGAATACTCATTTATCTATTAATGAAGATGGTTCTGTGTTAGCAGAGTTGAAAGTGAAACCTATATTCTTTCAGCGGATTCAAGAGTTGCAAAAAGATGATCCAAAATTAGTACTGAAGAAACAGATGGTTCGGGACAAATTGAGTTCAGATTTTAGTATTGATGATGGAGGTATGTTGCATTTACGCAATAGAATTTGTGTTCCGAATAATTCAGACTTGAAGAATGATATTCTTTCTGAAGCCCATAACAGCATGTATTCTATTCACCCGGGCAGTACGAAAATGTATTGTGATTTGAGAGGAACTTATTGGTGGCCTGGTATGAAACGAGAAATATGTGAATTCGTTGCAAAGTGTTTGATTTGTCAGCAGGTAAAAGCAGAACACCAAGTGCCCACAGGTTTGTTACAACCCGTGATGATTCCAGAGTGGAAATGGGAACATGTCACGATGGATTTTGTATCCGGATTACCAGTAACTCCGAAGAAGAAAGATTCGATATGGGTGATTGTTGATCGGTTAACTAAGTCAGCACATTTTATTTCAGTCAGAACAAATTATCCACTTGAAAAGTTAGCGGAGTTATATGTGTCAGAGATAGTGAGGTTACATGGGGTGTCGATATCTATTATTTCAGATCGAGATCCGAGATTTACCTCGAGATTTTGGAGTAAATTACAGGAAGCTTTGGGCACCAAATTAAATTTCAGCACAGCTTTTCATCCCCAGACAGATGGGCAGTCAGAGCGAGTGATTCAGATTTTAGAAGATATGTTAAGGTGTTGTATACTTGAGTTCGATGGTAGCTGGGAAAGGTATTTACCTTTAGCTGAATTTGCTTATAATAATAGCTACCAAACTAGTATCAAAATGGCACCGTTTGAAGCTCTGTATGGAAGGAAATGTAAAACCCCATTGTATTGGTCTGAATTAAGTGAATCAAAGTTAGTGGGACTGGATTTGATTCGGGAAACTGAAGAGAAAGTCAAGATTATTCGAGATAGTTTGAAAGCTGCTTCCGATCGTCAGAAGTCGTACACAGATTTGAAGAAAAGAGATATAGAGTTCAATGTGGGTGATCGTGTGTTCTTGAAAGTTTCTCCATGGAAGAAAGTTTTACGATTTGGCAGAAAGGGAAAACTTAGTCCACGATTTATTGGGCCGTATGAAATCATAGAAAGAATTGGTCCGGTAGCTTATAGATTGGCTTTGCCTCCTGAACTTGAGAAGATCCATAATGTGTTTCATGTATCTATGTTGAGAAGGTATCGATCAGACCCTTCGCATGTGATTCCTCATACTGAAATAGAAATAGAAACAGACATGACCTATTAGGAGGAACCGGTTAAAATTTTGGCTCGAGAAGTTAAAGAATTGCGGAACAAACGGGTACCGTTGGTAAAGGTGCTATGGCATCGACATGGTATGGAGGAGGCAACCTGGGAAACAGAAGAATCAATGAAATCACAGTATCCGAATCTATTTTCAGGTAACAAATTTCGAGGACGAAATTTTCTAAGGGGAGGAGAGTTGTAACAGCCTAATTTTCAGTGGTGTCAGAAATAGTGATTCTAGATCACTAAATCTGACAAGTGAGTCTTAAAATTTAATAAATTAATAATTATGGGTCAAGTGTGAATTTATAAGAATTTTTGAATTAGTGAATTTTGTGTTTTAAAAAGAATTTAATAGGTAAATTGGGTCTAAAACGATGTATCGAGACCTCGAGTTCATAAGCCGAACCATAAATATTTTTATGAATATTTATGGTGTGTCATTGAGTTAGTATAAAAGTTTCGTTAGAAAATTTTAACGTTTGGATAGTCAATTAATTAAAAAGGACTAAATTAGAAATAGTGCAAAATTTGTTAAATTGTGGTCAAATAGCTTAAGTGACTAATAAGGAGGGATTTAAAAGGTAATTAGGCCCAAATTATATGGCTGGACGGTTGGGCAAGAAAAATCAGCAGAAAGTAAGGAGAAATAAGGGCAAAATTGGAAATTTCACAAATTAAATATATAAAATAAAGATAAAAGTGAAAAATCTAGAGATCTCTTCATATTTTATCAGCAAAAACGCCATAGAAGGTCTGAAGAAAGCTGGGTTTTCATATTTTTACACCATGTAAGCTCAATTCTTGCTTTTTCTTTGTAATTTTTCATGTTTTGTGACTTTTACAACTAGGTCCAACTATTGAATTCATTAGTTTTGATTCTATGAATGATTTTGAAAGTTACCATGAGTGAGTTCTAGAATTTTATGATGAATTATCATAGAATTAAAGCTTTAATTTTATTATATGATGATTTTATTAAGTAATTTTGGTAGAAATTGATTTTAGGGACTTAATTGTGAGAAAGTCTGGAATTAGGGTTTGGTGTTGCGGTTTTGAATATGAAAGGATATTTAGTAGTCTAAAATAGTTGGACAAGGTGTTAATTGAGAAAAACTAGATCAATTGAGGGGTTAATTGAGTAAGGATCAAAGTGTAAAAACTGTAAATTTTGGGGTAAAAGTGTAATTTCGAAAATTTAAGGGCAGAAACTGCGAAATGAATTAGAATAGAATTAAATGCTGATGAATGAATAAATTTGCATTTTAGATCGAGAACCTGAAACAAGTCGAGGAAAAGAAAAAGTAGCTGATTAGTCCCTGAACTTTTACGAATTCAGCAAATTGACCCAGGTAAGTTCATATGGCTGAATTTTTATGATTAATTGTTAATGTGGAAATGATATAATGTATCAATTTGTATATTGTTGTTGAATTATGAGTATGGTAAAAATGAGAATAAAATGAGATTGTTAGTTCAAATTAAGGGATCCACAGGATTGAGTACATACGTTCGACAACCAGTGATGAATTGACGGATAAGTTCATTGTGGCTCCATGGCAAAATGTGAAAAGTAGGTATGGTGTTTCAGTGAAGAAAACCATACTGAGTTGCGAAAAGTAGGTATGGTGTTTCAGTGAAGAAAACCATACTGAGTTGCGAAAAGTAGGTATGGTGTTTCAATGAAGAAAACCATACTGAGTTATAGCAATGTGAAACATCCAAGCAAACCGTGGCTCCGGGAAAACGATGTACTCAAATCCGTAAGACGATCCTTAATTTGACAAGTGTTTATTTGTAAGTGCAATTGAAGCTAAATGTCGAAAAATAAGTTGACATCTGACATCGAGCTCGATTGGATAGAGTCATGGTATGAAATTGTGGTTGGTAGGAAGTGTTGAATTTTTATTTGTCTATTAATATTGTTAGTGAAATTGTGGTAAGATTTTATTATGAGCCTATGAACTTACTAAGCTTCCATAAGCTTACTTGTGTGTGTTTAATGTTTCTTGTAGATTGATATATATATACGTTCGGAGGATCGGATCTACATCAACGATCACACTATCCAGATTTACTCCGGTAGATTTTGTTAAACAACTTTTTGGATTTATATGGCATGTATAGGTAATTGAAATAAAAAGTATTAGTATGAATGACTAAGTATGCAAAATAAATTTGAATGTTATGGTTGTGTTAGATATCGAAATATATACATGTTTTTAATTTGAAATGGTTGATTGGTTGAACTTCATTAGTATTTAAATGAAGTAGTTGAAATACTGGAATGGGTTGTGATTTAAATTTGCAGGGAAGGTTAGATAATTATAAATGGGTTATATTGAATTTTTTTTATTTTATGGAGCAGTTCTTGGACAGCAGCATTGAGGTAACTTTGAAAAATCACCAAAAATAGTGTAAATTGAATTAGAAGCTGAATAAGATATGAAATTAAAGATGAATGAGTCTATGTTCACATGAAAGAAAAAGAGTAAGCAAAAGAGTTATATATTTTTAGATATTTGAATTTTAGTAAAACAAGGCAAGAACGTTTGTGAAGTCCCCTGTTCTGACTTTAGAAATTCATTAAAAATTTTACAGAAGGATTTATGAGTTATAATTTATATGTATAGATTCCTTATTGAGTCTATTTTCTGTAGAAACAAGTAAGAACTTCATATAAAAATCCTACAGTGAGAAAACTTATTTTTAGTGACAAGAGGTCAGGACAGTCAGGTGGTGAAACAGGGGAGAATTTAACTAATAAACTGTACTAATTGGCCTGACCAAAAATTCTGAAAATTTTATGGTAAGTAGATATATGAGTCTAGTTTCAGGAAAAATTTACGGAGTTAAATTTCGAGTTCCGTAGCTCAATTTATAATTAATTTAGTAACTGCTGCGCGATTGGACAGATTGCTGTAAATAGTGAAATAAATTTTCAAACCAAGTTTTTATGCTCCGAATTAGTAAGATAAGTTAAGTAATGCCTCGTGCTTGACTCCGGCAACAGTTTCGGGTACGGGGTGTTACAATCCAGCCCGGGCTCTCGAGGTGGATCCACATCGGAGTCATCTTCTAACCCACAATCATCTGCAGCGTACGAGGTCCCCTCACCGGTTGACGTCGTAGGGAGTACGTCATTCCTTCTTCTGGCCATTTGATAACGTCCCCAATTGGATGTAGATTGCCACCCACTAGAACTTGATGCCGTTCCCAGTACGTATTTCCAGCATCAAACATCGAGCCACTGACGTAGATGTCTCATCCACCGACAGAGTGTCTCGCGGGGGATGTGCATTCGACACCGCTACCGAACATGGGCTGTTCCGTATTTTGTAACCTACTAACCGAGTGTCAGCCAGGGGTCGTGTATACATCTTGAACACAGGTCGAAAGTACATTGTTGGCGATGTAAATTGTACATATAACTCAATATAAGGTGCTCCACTAGCAAGATGAGTCTGCACCATTGCCTCTAGGCTATGAGCACCTTTTATGTCGAACGAGTCATATGTCACCGGATCAACAGAAGAACAAAATCGATATGTGATAGACAAAACTTTCATTGGCGTCGTTCTGAAAATTTTACGCCTAATTCTTTTACGAAGTTCTGTCAAATCTATGTTCTGGTTAAAAACCAGTCACACCGTATTCTCCGACAAAAAAATAACACCATTCTCGGTGTGGCAAACCTCACCATCGTAGTAAATAACAGCACTAATACGTTCACTCATATTTGAAACTCTAACCTTTTTAACCTCTCTAAATTATTTCTGCTGTGACTTATGCATTCTGAGAACATTTTCTGCCTAATTTATAGCCTCAGCCTAAACATACTACTATAGAAAAAGCGCGTCCACGAGGGCGCGATTTTCACAAATCCTTCTCAAATAGCATCCTGCTAGAAGCGATTTTATACTATTTGCTCAGAAACATCAAAAAAATTATTTCTTCCATGACCGACTGTAGCAAAAGCGCGTCCACGAGGGTGCGATTTTACAAATTCTTCTCAAATAGCATCCTGCTATAAGCGATTTTATATTATTTGCTTAGAAACGTCAAAAAAATTATTTCTTCCA
Organism: Gossypium hirsutum; assembly: GCF_007990345.1. Classification (NCBI taxonomy): domain Eukaryota; kingdom Viridiplantae; phylum Streptophyta; class Magnoliopsida; order Malvales; family Malvaceae; genus Gossypium; species Gossypium hirsutum. The sequence goes on along the minus strand of NC_053439.1, from coordinate 53,556,717 downwards.
TGACCTACTGTAGCAAAAGCGCGTCCACGAGGGCGCGATTTCACAAATTCTTCTCAAATAGCATCCTGTTAGAAGCGATTTTATACTATTTGATCAGAAACGTCAACTCGAAATTATTTCTTCCAAGACCTAAAAACCCTAAAAGCCTGAACCCTAAGCCCTAAAAGCCGAAACGCATCCCCAGAAATGCGCTACGTGGCGAAGGAAATCGCGGCCACGTCAGCACGCGTCCCTTGACATCGCGCTGACGTGGACGCAATTTGCTGAAAAATGGACCATTCCGGTAATAATTAAATAATGGGCCCATTTCAGTAATTTTTAAAAAAAGGGCTCTTTTGGTAAAATGGCCGATTTTTACTATCATTTTTTTAAATCAAGATACAAAAATATTATTACCAGCTCATTCATTCTACCCAACCAAATTATCATATTTATTCCATTCAATTACAATTCTATTTCATTCCTAAAAGTTATTATTCTATTATAATTTTATTTCACTCTAACGAACTAAACGTACCATAATTATAAGTAAATTATATATTACCATTTTTTACATATTACCTTTTGAAAAGCAGTAACAATGAAAAGATTAGTCACTACTACAAAATCAGATACCTTAAACTATCTTTTATACTCTGCCCAAAGATTGTTGCTCATATAGAGGAAAAGGCTAACAACCATCTTTTATTTATTTTTTAGAGGTGGTTTGATAAAATTAAAAAAATGAGATTTAAAAAAAAGAATAATCTCATTTAAACTATCAATTAAGCTTTGACTTAAACATTTAAATTTTAGGCTTAATTTACTTCAATCTATTTTTTAAGAATATTTTAAATTATATAATATATGGTATAACTCCAAAAGAGCTTGTACCAAAAATAAAGCACAAATGGACACCAACATAATTTGAAAATTTTGAGTTTATAAGATACCCAAAACTATTGTTAGACGACAATTTCATAACTCAAATTGATTAAATATTTTTACACTAACATATTATTTTAGAAATATGTATAAATTTGAGGTAGTTATTTAAATCGGATTAAATAGGATTAGTCGATTAGTTGAATCAAGAATTGACCAATATATCGATCCGTAGTGGCGGAGCCAGGATGTTAATCTTGGGGCCAAGCTAAAATTAGACGTGCTACTTAACAAATGATCTAAACATATAAACAATCGATTCAAAAGAAGTAGTATTCCAACATAACAATCAATTTGAACATATTAACAATGGATTCAAAAGCAACAGTATTCCAACACAACAACCGATTTAAACATATAAACAATCGATTCAAAAGAAGAAAAAGTAGTATTCCACCATAATAATCGATTCAAAAGAAACAATTTTTCAACATGACAATTAATTTAAACATATAAACAATCTATTCGAAAAAAGCAGTACTCACAAGTTATTTTTGTGCAAGTATTGATAAATGACCAAATGAATATCAATAGTAAATTTATGTTGGAGTTTGAATCGATTCAAAGTGTTAAACACCGTTACTTTGCAACTGGATTCGTATGAAAATCATGCACATAATGAGGTGGAAGACCCTTCCAAATGAATTGATTTTATGTTTTTGCTTGTGGTATGGTCGTTGATTTGGTTTGATTGTTGATATATTGTATTATTGGGTTTGATATTATTAACAACTTATATTTCTTAAAAGTGAAAAAATATCGATTATGCTTTCATGGTGTTTTGTTAAGTTCAGTTTCTTCCGAACAGATGAATATATAGGAATAGATGGAGAATGGCGACGAGGCCCTTTTTAGTTTCACTACGTAAGAATATATGATTCAAGTTTGGATCCTAAATCAACATATCAATGATTGTGTGGATGAGCAATTTTTAGTATATCATTTAAATTAAAAATATGTTTTATTAATAAACATAACACATAGTATAGGAAAATACTATATAATGATTTTTCGATTTAATCTAAACATTTTGTATCAAAGAGTTATCAATATTTATATACACCGGTGTAAATTAGTTGTTTTCCCTTAAACTTTCTATTGAACGTGTCAAAAGTGAAGGGAGATTCCCTCAATATTCGGTTGAGGGGAAATATGTAAATACACTGTATAAAGTATGAGGAATCATTTCTCTTCTAGAGTAAGAATAACCATAAATATACCTTTGCTTGCTTCACACGTTCAACAGGAGGTTTGAGGGAAAAAGAACTTACACACATCTGTGTAAGTTAATATTGATAAGGGACCAAATGAATATCAATAGTGAATTTATGTAGGAGTTTGAATCAATTCAAACAATAATGAATTAATTCAAAACAACAAACAATCAATTGAAATAAGCGAAGAATCGATTCAAACTCCAACATAAATTCTTTGCTGATATTCATTTGGTCCCTTATCATTTTAGGAAAAGAAGCTATTTAAAACAACCAACAATCAAAGAAGTAGAGAATAAAAGGAAATGCTACGCAACAATCAAAGAAGCAAAGAACAAATTAATTAGATGTGTTATGTAACAATCGATTTAAACATATAAACAATCGATTCAAGAGAAGTAGTATTCCAACATAACAATCAATTTAATCATATACACAATCAATTAAAAAGAAGCAGTATTCCAACATAACAATCAATTTAATCATATACACAATCGATTCAAAAGAAGTAGTGTTCTAATTTGACAATCGATTTAAACATACAAAGAATCGACTCAAAAGAAGCACTATTCCAACATGATAATCAATCCAAAAGAAGCAGTATATTTGGAAATTAAATTGCAAAAATCTTAAACCTTGGGGGGGGGGGCTACTTATATGTTTGGGAGGGCCATAGTATATCTACAAAGGGCTAAATTGCAAAAATTTTAATCATTGGGGGTGCCATGGCCCCCTGGGCCTCTATTAGGTTTTGCCATTGTTGATTTGAATAGAGATGTTAAATTAATTGACCCACAAATTGTTTTGAGCCTGATTGAATTGAATTTTTCCCAAATATCTTAACATTTTATATAGACATCTTAACATTTTTTAGTGTTTACATTATAGTACTATCATATGTATTACTATAGATTTATTTTTTGAAATAAATTATATAATTTATAAAAATAACATAATATAATATATTAGAAAATTAGTAAATGGCTCTGGCCTTGAATTTTTATGCCCGAGCCCCACTCGTATTTTAAATCGGACTAACTTTTTGTCCAAGTCCATTTTTTGAGCTTGATAATTTTGTCTAAATCTTCCCAAATCTCAAGCGGGGATTGGATGAGTAGCTCGACCCAGAAGTTAAAAGGTTAAAATATGCCATAAGTTCTTGTACTTTTAAAAATTTTGGAGTTTAGAACACGTACTTTTATTTCCAAAAATTTAGTCTCTTTACTTTCTGATGGTTAACATTTTAAATTTTTTTGTTAAATGTGTTAGGGTGGCATTTTGAAATAAAAAAAAACCTATTTGATAACCATGTAATTAGAAAAATGATATTGTAATTAACTCGAATTTAACAAAAAAAATTAACAGTGTTAACAATTGGATTTGAGTTTAGAAATCTCAAAAAATAGAGGGACTAAAATCCTTAAAAATAAAAATATATAGCTACCAACTCACATCAGTTTGAATTTGACATAAATCTTCGAGAAGGCATAACGAGGTAAGAATATATTCTCTTAAAAACTAAATAACACCTAACTGATATTTATTCGATATTTTAAGAGAATTTTTATGAACAAGTCCAAGTAATAAAATGAATTAGTGTTCCACCATAAAAGAGACATGATCCTATTCGAATAATTACACTCTTGAATGAAAGGATCAGCTAAATTTTAATTATGGAGTCACAAGAATAAAATTGATAATTAGGAGCACTAGGTTGTAGAGTTCTATATAACAAACGTCGAAGAAAGAATTAATTTGTTTCACTATGTTTTGGATAATAGTGCTACTCGATCTAGACTTTAGACTAGAGGTGTCCATGGACCGGGCCGGGTTCAGGCCGAGTCCAGAAAAAAATTCGGGCTGCATCCTAGGCCCGGGCCAGGCCAGACCCAAAATATGAGCATGAAAATTTGTCCAGGCCCGGGCTGGGAAAAAAAATTCTAAGCCCGAGCCCGCCCTGGCCCTTTTTTAATAAACACAAAAAATTTATTTTAAAAATAAAAAATAAAAAAATTATTTTAAAAATATTTTAAAATAAAAAAATAAAATATATATTTATTATATTCGGGCCGAGACGGGCCTAGGCCAAAAAGTGATGCCCATGGCCCGGCCCATTTTCTAAACGGGCCTCGTTTGCCCAAACCCATATTTGGGGCCTATATTTTTACCCGAACCCTCCCATATTTTGGGCGGGCAGTCGGGCAAGGTCGGGCCGCCCGGCCCATGGACACCTCTACTTTAGACCATGAGCTTGTTAGTACTTATCAACCATTTGGTGCTCAACCTTTTTGTTAACATTATTATTTGAGTGTTAGACATAATGGTAAGACATATTATACTTTTTTAAAAAGTATAGATCTAAACTTTAAAGATGATATTATTGAAAAAATAATCACGGAAAAATATTATTTGAATCTAGTTCTTCCTAAAATATTGTGAACCAAAAAATTTGAAGGCTGTAACGAGGGATTCTACTTTGCATTACCAACAATGTAAACCTTAACCTTATCCCATCCTCTTCACTACTTTTATTGCACTGAAATTGGTTAGTCCACGAATTTATTATGTTAGGTGAAACAGTTGGGGCCATAATTTTGTTGAAGCCCCTCTTTAATTGCTAATGGTCTAAAGTCTTGGAACGTAAGCACGGCTCCAAAATGAAAAGTAATTGAAACGCGTTTTCTAGTACCACTAATTTCCACACCAACTACTTCGGAATTATTCTCCTTCTCTCTTCTCTTATGTCCCTCTCAAATCTCATTTTCAATTTACTTTAACGTGCAATATACGTGAATTTTTATTATTTTTTAATTTTTAAAAATTTATTTACTTTAGATAACACAAACAAATCAAATAAAAATTTGACTATCTGATCAATTTAATCACCAATTCTTTTTCAAAAACAATTAATTTTTCATTCATGCATAGATAATAAAATTGTTTCTTTACTATACTGAACTTGAATGTTTAATGGGATGTCTATGGGATATATTGTGATTGTAGTTTAATTATTGAGTGTATCCACCAAGGTATTAGTCTGTAAAAGTATCATGGAGATCGTTCTATTGAGAGTCAAATTATATTTAACCCATTTTATTTAAAAAAAAGTAAATTAGCTCATATACATTAGATAAAAGAACAAATTTATCATTTCTATTAAAAATTTCATCCATTTTTGTTGTTAAAAACTAACGTGAATGACGAAATAGCCAGATAGTTGCATGTGGCGTGTCACATGTACCTTATGTTGATTACATGGACTAATTTTTAACAATAACAATAGATAATTTTTTTAACAAAAGAACTAATTTACTTTCTAATTTAATATACAAAGACTAATTTACTATACTTTAAGTAGAGAAAACAAAATATAATATGACTTAAAATACAAGAACCTTCATAGTATTTTTACTAATATTAGCCTGAAGATGATTTCTATATTACTGTTGTGTTAGCTATAACCATCAATTTAATCAATACAATGTATTTGTCAAGCAAAATTAATAATATAGAATACGTAACCCAAGTTGGTAGATTTGGAAAAAAAAACGTGGCCGACATGAATTTCTTCGGGCAGTTGTATGAACTGGTGGAAGGATTGACCCACCACGGATAGGGAACTGCCACTTGACTGCTAATAATATCTGCTTTGCCATTCATATATATATATATATATATATGCTGGAACCTTGTTATTACATAAAAAATACAGGACGGCTTCATTTTCTTCTTCAATGGCAATGTCAGAAATCTCGCGATGTAGTTATCATGTATTCTTGAGTTTTAGAGGTGAAGATACGCGCAAAAGTTTCACGGATCATCTTTACACAGCTTTGGTGCACTTAGGAATTCAAACATTTAGAGATGATGAGGAAATCGAGAGAGGGAATAACATAAAAGATGAAATTGAAAAAGCAATACTACACCACTCCAAAATTTCTATCGTTGTTTTCTCAAAGAATTATGCTGCATCCACATGGTGTCTTAACGAACTTGTAATGATATTGGAGCACAAGAAATCCTCTAAACATAGTGTGTTGCCAGTTTTCTATGATGTGGATCCGAGTCAAGTCAAGAACCAGACGGGAAGTTATGCAGAAGCATTTACCCAACATGAACAAAACTTCAAGTCCATGGTACAAAGATGGAGGAATGCTTTAAAAGAAGTTGCAGATATAGGAGGCATGGTTCTACAAGACAGGTATGTTATACACATAATCAAGTTCCATATGGTTACTTCAATCCTTTTCATTAAGACTTGATAGATAGAGTAGAAAGAAAATTAATAGAAAATATTGTTAGGTAACGTTTGGAAATTAAAATGGCTACTTCAATCCATTTTAAAGGGTTAAATATAACTCAGATTTTAAATTATTTCTCAAACACTAACATGTTTTAATTGAGTCATTAAAATATTAGTATTGTATCAATAAGGTCTTTTTATCAAACAAGTAATCAGTTTAAGCATTAAATGTAAATAACATGAATTTATTAAACTTTCACAAAGAGAAAGTTGAAATTTGAGTATAGGCTGTTTCTTAAATGAATTTCATTAATTTTTATGTTGCTTTATTTGATTTGATTTGATTTTGAATGTAATAATTCTATCATATATGTTGAAATGTTACATTAGTTGCTTATTTTTATTAGAACATATAATCTCATAAAGACAATTAAAATATATGCAAGAAAAGAGAAAATACATTAATAACTTTTACTTAATTTTCAAGATTTTAGCATTGAGTTGTATTTTTTAAATTTGCAGGCATGAATCACAATTTATTCAAGATATTGTTAAAGAAGTTCAAAATAAACTTCATCCTATTTCTTTGTATGTCCCTCCTTATTTAGTTGGAATAGATTCTATCGTGACACAAATTAATCAATGGTTAGAACAAGATGGAGCAAATAAAGTTGGCATTGCAACTATTTGTGGCATTGGAGGCATTGGGAAGACAACCATTGCCAAAGTTGTTTACAATCAAAACATCTCGAGGTTTGAAAGTTTTAGCTTCCTTGCTCAAGTTAGAGAAACAAGTCAAGATTGTAATGGCTTAGTTCGTTTGCAAAGACAACTTATTTCAGATCTCCTTAAAGGAAAATCGCATAAAATATACAATATAGATAATGGAATTAACAAGATCAAAGAAATTGTATGTTGTAGAAGAGTTCTTCTTGTTCTTGATGATGTTGATGAATTGGAAAAATAAGAAAATTAATGGGAACTCAAATTCCTTTTCATCCGGGAAGTAAAATCATCATAACTAGTAGAAACCGATGCCTATTGAATGCACATTTTATAAGCCAAATGTTTGATTTGGAAGCATCAACTAGCTGTGGAGGCTTAAGCAAGCTATTTGAAGTAAAAGAATTAGCTTCAAGTGAATCGCTACAACTTTTTAATTGGTATGCTTTTGGTCATAACTCTGTGCCTGAAAGTTCGATGGCATATGCAAGAAGTTTAGTGAAACACTGTGGTGGGCTTCCGTTAGCTCTTCAAGTTTTGGGCTCTTCATTATCTAGCAAAAGTGTGAGTTCTTGGAAAAGTGCATTGGAGAAATTGGAAGAAATCCCTAACAGCAAAATTCAAGAGATTCTAAGAATAAGCTATGATTCTTTGGAAGACGATCATGACAAAAATTTTTTCCTTGACATAGTTTGTTTATTCATTGGGAAGGATAGAGATTACATGACTACAATTTTAGATGGTTGTGATTATTATACAACAATTGGAATTGAAAATCTAGTAGGTAGGTCTCTCTTAATCATTAATGAAAAAAATAAGCTAATGATGCACCAAATGATTAGAGATATGGGACGAGAAATTATTCGTCAAGAATCTTCTGATATTGGGAAACGAAGCAGATTGTGGCATAAGAACGCGTTTGATGTAATAAGAGAAAAAATTGTAAGAAACATCATTTTACTCAACTTTTTTCTTGTGTGCATGTAAACTACTTTTTTTATCAAAATTTTTTTTATTTTTTAAAAAAGTTTTTCTGATGCAGGGTTCCAGAACAGTTAAGTGCCTCACAATTGACCTAAAAGGGTTGCTAGAAGACAAGGCTAAAAGGACAAATACAACTCTACATTTTCCAAAGCATTCCAAAAGTCAGTTTCTGATGGCAAATGATGTTGATATGGAAACTCAAGCATTTGCAAAGATGAAGAGACTTAAACTGCTTCAACTGGATTATGTAAGACTTAAAGGAGACTTCAAAGACTTTCCCAAAAGATTAAGATGGTTACGTTGGCATGGGTTTTGTATGCAATCTTTTCCGGTGGATTTCGATATCAATGAACTAGTTGTTCTCGACATGCGCAACAGTAAGCTTAAACAAGTTTGGAAGGATACAGAGGTATGATGTATACTACTTTTCCTTCTTCTTTGTGTGTGTGTGAAACAATAATACATTTATAACAGAAGGGTTTTCTTTTTTTGCAGTGTCTCCCAAATTTAAAGATCCTTAATCTCAACCATTCACATAGCCTTCTTAAAACCCCAACCGTTTCAGGACTCCCTAGCCTTGAGAAGTTGATGCTCAAAGATTGCATAAATTTGGTGGAAGTTGATCAATCCATTGGTGAGCTAAAGATGCTTACTTTCTTGAACCTTAAAGATTGCACAAGTCTTAGGAAACTTCCAAGGACAATTGGTTCATTAATATCACTTGAAGAGCTTATCTTATCTGGTTGTTCAAGACTTGATGATGTTCCTAGGGAGTTGCATAATATGGAATCATTGAAGGTGCTTAATTTAGATGAAACTGCCATATATCAATCAAGATTGGGGTTGCAGTGGCTTTTACAGAAAAGAAGCAAAGGATTGGGTTTCTCTTGGGCATCTCTACCGGGCTCTTTGGTAAAGTTAAGCCTTGGAAGTTGCAAATTATCTAATGATGTCATGCCCAATGCTCTTTGTAACTTGGCTTCCTTGAAATCCTTAAATTTAAGTAGAAACCCAATTCATTACCTACCCGAAAGCTTAAAAAACCTTACAAAACTTGATGAGCTTCTACTGACTTCTTGCACTGAACTCCAAAAGATTCCAAAGCTTCCAGTCTTGCCCAATGTTTTTGAGTTCTTGACAGTATCTCCATTTAAAGGATATGGGGCAATTCTTCCATGCTTCTTTTCTTCCACACGATGTGATATTTTTGGATGTGAAAAATTGACGGAGGTTGAAGATCTATTCAAGTTGGAACCAATTGAAAACTTTGAAGCAGAAGAGATTAGAAGATTATTCAACGTAGATTCCATTAACAGAAATCGACTGCCACTTTATAGCTACCTAACAGACAGCATAATGCTAGCTACCCCACAGGTCCAATAGTTCTCCAACTTAAATTTTAAATCTATTTTTTCTCTTACACTACTTAATCATCTAACTTGTTTTTTTGGATCAGGTCTTGCAAGAATGTGGTATAACAAGCACATTTTTTATAGGAAGTGAAGTTCCGAGTGGGTTTAAGCATGGCACTAACGAGCATCAAATCTCTTTTTTTTTGCCAACACCATCTCATCCAGATGAAAAGATCCATCAGTTCAGCTTATGCATTGTTTTCTCTGTAGCTAGTGACCAAATGTTGGAGCTTCTACCAAGTGTCCACATTTTCAATGAGACCAAAATGATCATGCAGAGATATCGCTCAAGTTTCATTGGAATTCCTGAGACTAACGATAACACAATGTTGTGGTTGATTCATTGGCCAGTAACGGACTGTCAGTTTGAAGGTGGTGACCTTGTGAGTTGCATGGTAGTGCCTATTCATCTCAGCATAAGAAAATTTGGCGTTACTTATGAATCAGAACACAACATTAGATATGAATATGGCTTTTCGCACTTATCTACAGGTATGAGTGGACTTCAAATAATTATATTTTAGTGAATACATCCTATTATATTTATTTTATTTTTCATTTTCTATGTGAATAACAAATGTTCAAGAAATGATGAATGTTTCTCTAAAAGACTTTCTAATACAATAAAAAAAATTATCAAGAAATGTGACAATTTAATAGATTATGAGAGAAATTTAGCTTAATAATAAAATGATAATTATAAAGTTATACTGCAATTGGGGTCTAATGAAAATAAGTTAATTGTTTGATAAATGATTAATCCAATAGTTCTAATAGAAGTGGAAACTAAAATAATGGATAAAATTATAAAAGTGGTGTTTTGATTAAAATATTTAATAGTTTTAAAGTTTATATTTTGTATAAAAATGAAAAATAAAGATATAATGTGTATAACTGATTATTTCTGATAAGTCTTAGAATACATTTTAGTGATAATAACATTACTACTTTGATATCTTTTTTTCATACAATATATGGGTCACTATTTGAATTCGTGTCAAATAGGTGTCTGATAAAAGCTTTAATTATCACTCCATTCAAGTCAGTACTATTAATTTCTAACAAGTATATTATGTTGATGATCACTAAAATTGATAAATAACACATTATTGTACATATTTTAGGAGATGAAGTTTCCACAAGAAATATCAAGATGGACCTAACTAAACACTTGCCCAGTTTGGAATCTTATGGAAATGTTAAAGTGCAACTTTGCAGTTATATAGAAGAATCAAAAGTGGTAGCTTCCCCACAGGTTCCCTTTACAAGTTCCAAGTTTTTAAAATTATTTATATACTATATACTTTTTAATAACTCATTCTCTAACCCAATGCTACAGGTATTATATGATTACGGTATAATTACAACATTTGATCCGTTGCCATTTGATTACCATGGTCATTACTTTGGCCATCAAGCTGGCAAGACTGAGGTTTCAATATCAGTGCCCCAAAATCTAGTCGAAAGATAAGTTGCTTCTTAAATTCGATTATCATTTTTTCTGCCAAGAATGATAAAACATATGGATTTTTACCATGCCTTGAAATTGTGAACGAGACCAAAGGTACAAAGTGGACCTACTCCAAACATTTTATGGGAATTCCTGAAACTAAGAATACCTTATACTGGACGACTTGTTGGAACTTTAGGGGTGATGAATTAGAAGCTGGTGATCATATTAGTCTTCGGGTTCTTTCAGATTTATCTGTGCTAGAATTTGGTATTGACCTTGTATATGATTATGAGCAAGATGACAACCCAAATTTTTTCAGTCAGTTGCCATGGATGAGTAAATGTTTTACGTATCTTCTCGGGGTTTATGTTTATATTTTGTCGAAATCCCAAAAAAACTTGTATAGGTTGCAAAGTTTAGTCAAATGTTGATTATTGTATATGATTATCAATTGCATAGTCACTTTATATATTTAATAGACAAAAGTTTCTAGCTGTATCTTATCAGAGTTGTTGCTATATAATTAAAGATACTGTTGATGTTTAGAACTCGAACTTTGATGGTTGATCGAGAGATTTGAAGTAGAAAGAAGAGACGGGAAGTTTTTAAATAGAAAAATAATTGAAGACTTGAATAAATAATTGATTTTCACCTCAGCTATTTAAATACAAAAGTTCAAGCTAAAAATAAAAAAAAAAGGTTCTAAAAAACTGCTAAAAATCTGGTAACAAAATAGCAAACAAATCAAAAATCTAATCTCCTAAAGTCAAGGAGAATTATTCAAATTTAGTAACAGAAAAAATTAAATGGCAGCAATCTTAAACACATGATCTTAACACTCCTTGTTTAGATGTTGCAAACTCCAATTATCTTTTTGTCCAGAGGTCGATCAACCAACTTCCAAGTTTTGTTTTTTTCGATCATCGCAAGCTCCTCCTTCATTGCAGCCATCTAATGTTGACTGTTTTTTTGCATCATCATACCCTGCAGGCTCACAAATAGCCATATTACATCTTTGGTAAATGTCTGAGAGCAGCCTTGTACCTCTGACAGGTGCATCATCAGCCAAAACATCTTGCCCTTCATCTTCAAGCTCTTCTAACATGCTGCCAATGGTAAAACGATTTGGTACACTATAAGTTTGGTTCGCCTTGGTCGAGTCTTCCCAATTCCATTGTTTATTTTCAACAAAATAAACATCTCTGCTCACAGTAACACGTCCAGTGTGTGGTTGAAAGACTCTATAAGCTTTAGATACAATGCTATACCCAACAAAAATGCCAGCTTCTGCCTTTTTGTCAAGCTTATCTTGCTTGACCTGTGGAATGTAAGTGAAACACAGGCAGCCAAACACTCTAAGAAACTTTAAAGAGGGTTTGTAACCATACCAAGCTTCAAATGGCGTCTGATCCTTCACAACTTTTGTTGAAATCTGATTTTGCAAGAACACAACAGCGTTTGCAGCTTCTCCCCAAAATCCTTTTGGAAGATTCTTCTCATGAAGCATACATCGAGTCATCTCCATTATGAATCTGTTCCTCCTTTCACTGACTTCATTTTGTTGTAGAGTGTATGGCGCCGTCAACTGATGCTCAATTCCAGCCTCTTCACAAAAACTATTAAAAGTTTCTGAAGTGTACTCCTTGCCATTATCAGATCTTAAAATCTGAATCATGCATCCACTTTCATTCTCAACTCTAGCTTTGAATTTCTAGAACACACCAGCAACTTCTAATTTTTGCTTCAACAAAAAAATCCAACACATTCTTGTTATATCATCAATAAATTCTATGTAATAGAGGCTACCATTTAATGAAGGCGTTCTCTGAGGACCACAAAGATTAGTATGAACAAGTTGTAACTTCTTCGAGGCTCTCCAGGCTTGTTTAGGAAAGGGTTGTCTATGTTGTTTCCCAAATTTGCAAGCTCGACAATGAGGTAGATCATCATCAATGTCTGTAAGTCCTTCCACCAGCTTCTTCGACTACATTAAAAGCAATCCTTGATGGTGAAAGTGCCCAAGTCTCTTGTGCCAAGTCTCAGTAGCACTAACTCTGGATTTAAAAGCCATTTGCTCATTTTCCATTGGATTAAGAGCAAAACTTTTCATTTCATTTTGACATTGAACAAGTCTCTGCCATTAGCATCTCTGATCAAGCACTGCTTATTTTCAAATAGCACTTTATAGCCTTTATCCAGCAGCAACTGACCAACACTTAAGAGATTTTGATCAATTTTAGGTAAAAACAAAACATCTGAAAAGAATTTTGTACCTTCATAGCTTGTAATAGCTACTATGCATTTTCCCTTGACTTCCAAGTACTTACCATTTCTAATCCTCACTCTTTTGACTTCAGTGTTCTCAATTCCTCGAAGAGCTCATTGTCATACGTCATGTGATTTGTGCACCCACTATCAATCAACCAGCTCTCACTTGATTCTCTGCCTGAGAAACAAGTAACCACGAACAATTGATCTTCTTCTTATTGATCAGCTACCTGTGCATCTAGTTCTTGCACCTGGCCTTTGACCTTGCAAATCACTGCTTCATGTCCAAGTTGATTGCATTTGGAGCATTTGGCATCAGGTCTTTTCCAACATTTGAATGGTGGATGACTTTTCTTCTCACAATGGTGACAAGGTGGGTAGGATTTCTTGACACCTCCTCTTTTGCTCTTCTGATAATTGCCTGATGAATTTTCTCCGCTCGTCGACTAGTTCTTAAAATTTTTCTTCTTTTTATACCTATTATTGTCTTGATGCTTGACAGGTAAGGCCCCTTCTATCACTCCCTCTTGCCTCATGGATCTTCTTTGCTCTTGTGCTTGTAAAGCATTCAAGAGCTCTGCAAGAGAGATCTTTGACACATGTCCTTGGTGTTCTCCAGAGTAGTAATGGTGGCTTCAAACTTCTTTGGAACAGTGACCAGCAGCTTTTCTACGATTCTAGAGTCGTTCAACTCAGAACTAAGCAATCTCACCTTGTTGGAAATACTGAGAAGTCTGTCAGAATATTCTTTCACTGACTCAGACTCCTTTATCTTCTGCAACTCGAAATCCCTGATTAGATTCTGGACTTTCATTCTACGAATCCTCTCATCTCCTTCATACTCAGCCTTGAGGTAATCCTAAATTTCCTTTGCTGATTTCAGAGACATTATTCGTGTAAAAATCATTTGAGACACAGCTGCAAATAAGCAAGATTTTGCCTTTGATTTCCTTGTCTTCTTTTCCTTTTGTGCTTTAATCTGTGCCACAGTAGGATTTGCTGGAAGTGGTGGGACCTCGTAATCCTCTTCTACATGTTCCCAAAGATCCAAATCCAAATCTACATATTATCCTATGTATAATGTCATGTTAGCTTTTTTTATTTTTGCATATTACTCACTAAAAATCTAATTAATTGATTAATAACTATCATTTACATCGAGATTAAAATTTCAAAATTTAAAAAGTATAGAGACTTAGAATGATCCAATTAGGGCATATAGACTAAGCCTACAACCATACGTGTAGTGCAATACTAGTAATTGAACTTAATGGATGTAACTACTACTTCAAAAAGTAAAGGGACTGAAATTATTCAAATTAAAAGATAGGAACTGAATTCACAACTTTTACAAAGTACAGGGACTAATAGAAGATTTTAACCCTTTGTGTTTTTTAAGAACTCCTTCCTACCCTCATCTCTCTTCGTACGGATCTTTGTCCCAAGCGAGCATCTCACCACGACTCTGATCAAATGAGGTAAATTCGAAGCCCTTAAATTTGTACTTGAGTATCAGTTATCTGATCCAAGCCTCTGTATGTGATTTTTCTGCTTTGGATTTCGAAGAACATATGAAATTTGTTCACACAACTAATGAGATCTTTAGCTATTTTGAAATAGCGGCTGTGAAACCACCATGCAACCGTATTTGATATCTAACTTTCCTGCCTTCCATAATTTGTGTGTGTGTGTGTGTGTCTCTCTCTCTCTCTCTCTATATATATATATATATTTTTTTTTGCAGAGTTTATATAGGGGAAGGATGTAGATGGTGGATGGTGGATAGTGGATAGTGGTTGAAGCGATGGATCACCCCCAAGACCTAATGCAGTTCAGTCTCCCAGTCTTGGTTTGATTGCTATTTAACTTATAAAACTCATTTAATAAGAAAATATTATCAATACAAATATAATTATTTTTTAATAATTTTATTATACAAATATTTAGAAAATAGAAATCATAATTCATTAAATGTTAAAGTTACATATTTTATGTAATTAAATTGGTTAATTTATGAGAGTGCACCACTAATTTTTCCATGTTTTTGTTGAATTTTGTGTAGGAGTGCAATTTGGGGCTAAATAGAAGAAAAATTTTGAAGAAAGAAGCAAAGAAGGAGGACCAAAGCAGAATTTTTCCAAGATTAATTAGCTGAAATTTTTGTTGACTTAGTGGGAGATTATGTAGGGATTTTTAATATTCTATTCATTGATTTTCTATACTAGTTGGCTCTTAATTTAGCAAAGCCACTAGTATAAATAGTGGACTACTTTGTTCATTTTATCATCAAGTCTTGAATCAAGTTATTAATCAAGTTTTTTATTACCAAGTTTTTTTTATTAAGTATCCATTTCAGCTTTAGGCCGGAATTAGCCTCGTCAAAACCCGTGAGTTACACACTCGAGCAAATTAACTCCTAAATTCCAGTACTTATTATTTCTTCAGATTAAGAGTATGATTTTGTCAACTCACAAAGTCAGATCAACATTAAGTCAAAAAAGACGTCGTTTGATTTAGTGTGGTTAGACGTACAGTTGGAATTCTGAAAGGAACGTTTCTAATCGGTTTTCTGTGAACACATTGGCGTGCCAAGTGGAGATTGCTGTTTGGTTCCGTCAAGGGAAGTAGTAACTGGATTTAAATGTCCCACGCGGTTGAGGGCATTGGTTCGAGCTAGGCTCTTCTAGAACGCAAAGCTGCAGGAGTTCTAAATCACGAAACATTTCGTGGTTGTTCGATCGGTAAGGGTTAGTTATTGGATGCTCCATAACTAATTTACACAAGGAAGAGTTGGTGTCCAAGGCGTCCTTGGTAGCTATAACTAGCTTATTAGTAAAGAGGAGTTCATCTAATTTTGAGGATCGGTTCAAAGACGAGGAAAAATCCATGCCTAAAGCTGAGCTTATTTTAATTAATTTTTCTTCAGATTTATTTAATTGCCTTTTATTATTTATTTGCAGCTTTTACTTTTTACGCATTTTATTTATTTATTTCAGGTTCCAAGTTTTCGATTTTATCCTTCCCCCAAATTTCTTGGGCACGACAACTGCCCCGACATAAATCTGGTCAAGAGAGCAACAATTTGCAGTAAACCCAGTCTCTGAGGGATCGACCCTACTCCCTATACTGCTTGAATTTTCAAAATTAGGTGTAGGTTTATATTGGTGGACTCGACACCCATCAGTTTTGGCCACGTTGCCGGGGACTAGCAACACTTACAATTGTTCTCGAGGAGCCCAGAATTTGAATAACAGGGAGACATTCCAAGACAAAATTAAATCCCCCATGTCAGCCCACAAAATTCTTTTAATTTCAGCAAAGGCCCAATCCACCTACCCACCATTTAACACCGTGGACACACCTGCTAGGCAACCCTCCACGACGTTGAAATACATCGGGAGTTTCTTTTTCCTTTCCCTACTTACCTTTACTTTTTATCATTTAATTCAATTCAAATTACATTAGGGACAATGTAAAATAAGTAGGGGGAAGGGAACATATATTGGTTCTATTTTGCTTATTCGTTGTCGCTGTTTTTGCATATTTTCCGTGAAAGGTAAATTTTTTCTTTTGATAAATTAGGATGGTACACTTATGGTTTGACCTATTTAGCTATTTAGTTCTTTACACAAACTTTTCAATAGGCTAGACGTAGTGGGAAAGAATTTTTTTTTTTAGGAATTATGAGTTTGCTTGACTGCCTACCTCATATCACATCTCAATTTTTTTCCTTCTCTTCTTAAAAAAAACAAAGAGAGAAAAAAAAGAGAAAAAAAGAAGAAATGAATAAATACTCCTCTGATACGAATGTTAAGAGTGAAAAATTGGGGTTGTACATCAGGCTGAGTAATCGGAATGTGGTGCTTGGGTTGTCATCACATCTCGCGCAAAGTGTGACTATATAATTTCTTTGCACTCACTCCGCTAACAAGCTATCACGAGTAGGGCGAAATAACCCGCTTAGAGACATCCGAATCGAGTAACCAGAACATGGTGCTTGGGTTGTCATCTTGTCTCGCGTAAAAAAAATTCGAAAATGTCCTAAGTACACAAAAAATTATTATTATTATTATTATTATAAATAAAAATAAATTAGGGGTAGGTCTATCAAGCTCTAATAAATTCTGAAATATATTTACTTACTTCATAGGCTAGGTTATTTGAGATGTTAATGTGCTAGGATTAAATTGTTGAATTGTGCAAACCATGGTGGTCAAGCCCTATTTTGGAGAAATTTTTTTTCTTTTTGTAGATACATACAAAATGCTCGAGGACTAGCATAAGCTAAGTAGGGGGATTTGTTTAAATGCTAAAGTTACATATTTTATGTAATTAAATTGGTTAATTTATGAGAGTGCAACACTAATTTTTCCATGTTTTTGTTGAATTTTGTGTAGGAGTGCAATTTGGGGCTAAATAGAAGAAAAATAAGACTATTGGGCTAGATTGAAGAAAGAAGCAAAGAAGGAGGACCAAAGCAGAATTTTTCCAAGATTAATTAGCTGAAATTTTTGTTGACTTAGTGGGAGATTATGTAGGGATTTTTAATATTTTATTCATTGATTTTCTATACTAGTTGGCTCTTAATTTAGCAAAGCCACTAGTATAAATAGTGGACTACTTTGTTCATTTTATCATCAAGTCTTGAATCAAGTCATTAATCAAGTTTTTTATTACCAAGTTTTTTTATTAAGTATCCATTTCAGTTTTAGGCCGGAATTAGCCTCGCCAAAACTCGTGAGTTACGCACCCGAGCAAATTAACTTCTAAATTCTAGTACTTATTATTTCTTCGGATTAAGAGTATGATTTTGTCAACTCACAAAGTCAGATCAACATTAAGTCAAAAAAGACGTCGTTTGATTTAGTGTGGTTAGACGTACAGTTGGAATTCCGAAAGGAACGTTTCTAATCGATTTTCTGTAAACACATTGGCATGCCAAGTGGAGATTGTTGTTTGGTTCCGTCAAGGGAAGTAGTAACCGGATTTAAATGTCCCACGCGGTTGAGGGCATTGGTTCGAGCTAGGCTCTTCTAGAACGCAAAGCTGCAGAAGTTCTAAATCACGAACGTTTCGTGGTTGTTCGATTGGTAAGGGTTAGTTATTGGACGTTCCAGAACTAATTTACACAAGGAAGAGTTGGTGTCCGAGGCGTCCTTGGTAGCTATAACTAGCTTATTGGAAAAGAGGAGTTCATCTAATTTCGAGGATTGGTTCAAAGACGAGGAAAAATCCGTGCCTAAAGCTGAGCTTATTTTAATTAATTTTTCTTCAGATTTATTTAACTGCCTTTTATTATTTATTTGCAGCTTTTACTTTTTACGCATTTTATTTATTTATTTATTTCAGGTTCCAGGTTTTCGATTTTATCCTTCCCCCAAATTTCTTGGGCACGACAACTGCCCCGACATAAATCTGGTCAAGAGAGCAACAATTTGCAGTAAACCCAGTCTCTGAGGGATCGACCCTACTCCTTATACTGTTTAAATTTGCAAAATTAGGTGTAGGTTTATATTGGTGGATTCGACACCCATCAATAATCAAACTGAAATTAGAATTGTTGGAAAAGGATTGAGTCACCACCAACTCTAATAATCTTATATATAAACCCAACAAGTCCCCTCGCTGTAAATGCATATCATTATCGATTTCAATTCCTTTATTTGTTTGGATTACAAGAAATCGTGTCATACTATCAAAGAAGATATCATAATCGCCAACAAAGTTACTACAAAAAAGAAATTTACTCGTCCCAAACCGAATGATAACAATAATTCATGGGAACCATTACCAGCATGGGAGAAAAAATTCTGCATAAAAGTGGGTGCAATACCATGGAAAAGATTTGTTGAATCAAAGAATAATTTGTTGAAAACCGATAAAGTATTCTGATGGGATGATTCAGCTGGTTTAAAAGCTTTTTAGAAAGCCAAACATAGATTCTGGGAATGTTATCATCGTTTTCGTTGCACAAATAAGTTGCCAAGTAATGCAACAGATATGTATATAGATGATATTGATTGGAACTCCAAAATTGATCCAGAACCTTTTTTTGGAAATAAAGTCAATTTTCGATGATGAAGAGGAAGAAGAAGTTAAAAGGATTGATTCATTTTCGATTCCATTAGAGCAAATTAAAGCCATTGGATGGGAGTACGATGAACCTACACCACGCTTACCTACTATAGTTGGATCATAGAACAAACAAATACAACGAAATTGTCTTAAACACTCATTTTTTTCATTATTATTATTTGAATAAGATTATGTATGGTAGTAATTTAATTCAATATATATTAATATTTACAATTTTGATTTTCGACACTCATCCTTAATTATAATGTATAATTGAATTAATATATATTGATTATTAATATTGAATATCTAATCTAATATTTATCTGACACGTTTTTAATGGCATTAAAATACCAATTTATTACCATTTTACCTATATTTATTATTAAAAATATAACAAAATTCAATATTTATTTAATCACGTTAAATTTTATCATTCATGTATTTTGAACAACCTTAATCATCAGGCCATCACATGGGATTCTCTAAGCACATCAAATTTGATGATTCATATATGTGAATTGTTTTTCATTAATTATATTAAAATTTTAAAATAGATATGGTAAGAATATTCGTTGAATTTTCTTTTTCTTCACTTTGTGCTTCAATTAGGAAAGAAATCTATGCCATACCACAAAAAGGATATGAAGATCCTTAATGAGTACTGGAAAATATTTAAACAATTTTGTGCTAGTTGCCCTCAGCATGAAATTTTGAATCAATTACTCAACCTTACCCTTATCCCATCCTCTTTAATTGCTAATTTAAGGCCGACAAATCATTGTTTAAGGTCTGATAATATAATTTTTTTAAAGTGTACAACTTTGACGTTTTCCTTCCTTTCTACTACCTCTGTTGAAAAACTCTATTCAGATAATATTTTTAATAAAAATGGTGAGCACCAAATGGACCGTAAGCATGACTCCGAAATGAAAAGCGATTGAAACGCGTTTTCTAGTGCCACTAATTTCCTTAAGCATGACTTCGGAATTATTCTCCTTCTCTTATGTCCCTCTCAATTCTCATTTTCAATTTACTTTAACGTGTAGTGAATTTTTATTATTTTTTAATTTTTAAAAATTTATTTACTTTAGATACCACGAATAAATCAAATAAAAAATTGACGACATGATCAATTTAATCACCAATTCTTTTTCTAAAACAATTAATTCTTCATTCATGCATAGATACTAAAATTGTTTCTTTACTATACTGAACTTGAATGTTTAATGTGATGTCTATGTGATATATTGTGGTTCTGGTTTAATTATTGAGTGTATCCACCAAGGTATTAGCCGGTAAAAGTATCATGGAGATCATTCTATTGAGAGTCAAATTGTATTTAACCCATTTTATTTAAAAACAAGCAAATTAGTCCATATACATAGATAAAAGAATAAATTTATCATTTTTATTAAAAGTTTCATCCATTTTTGTTGTTAAAAACTAACATGAATGACGAAATAATTAGGTAGTTGCATGTGACGTGTCACATGTACCTCATGTTTATTACATGGACTAATTTTTAACAATAACAATGGATAATTTTTTTTAACAAAAGAACTAGTTTACTTTCTAATCTAATATACAATGACTAATTTATTATTTTTTAAGTAGAGGAAACAAAATATAGTATTACTTAAAATACAACAACCTTCATAGTATTTTTACTAATATTAGCCTGAAGATGATGTCTATATTACGTGTTGTGTTAGCTATAACCATCAAGTTAATCAATAGATTGTATTTGCCAAGCAAAATTAATAATATAGAATACGTAACCCAAGTTGGTAGATTTGGAAAAAAACAACATGGCCGACATGAATTTCTTCGGGCAGTTGTATGAACTGGTGGAAGGATTGACCCACCATGGATTGGGAACTGCCACTTGACTGCTAATAATATCTGCTTTGCCATTCATATATATATATATATATGCTGGAACCTTGTTATTACATAAAAAATACAGGACGGCTTCATTTTCTTCTTCAATGGCAATGTCAGAAATCTCGCGATGTAGTTATCATGTATTCTTGAGTTTTAGAGGTGAAGATACGCGCAAAAGTTTCACGGATCATCTTTACACAGCTTTGGTGCACTTAGGAATTCAAACATTTAGAGATGATGAGGAAATCGAGAGAGGGAATAACATAAAAGATGAAATTGAAAAAGCAATACTACACCACTCCAAAATTTCTATCGTTGTTTTCTCAAAGAATTATGCTGCATCCACATGGTGTCTTAACGAACTTGTAATGATATTGGAGCACAAGAAATCCTCTAAACATAGTGTGTTGCCAGTTTTCTATGATGTGGATCCGAGTCAAGTCAAGAACCAGACGGGAAGTTATGCAGAAGCATTTACCCAACATGAACAAAACTTCGAGTCCGAAACCAACATGGTACAAAGATGGAGAAATGCTTTAAAAGAAGTTGCGGATATAGGAGGCATGGTTCTGCAAGACAGGTACGTTATACACATAATCCAATTCCATATGGTTACTTCAATCCTTTTCATTAAAACTTGATAGAGTAGAAATAAAATTAATAGAAAATATTGTTACGTAGCGTTTGGAAATTAAAATGGTTACATCAATCCATTTTAAAGGGTTAATTATAACTCAGAAACATTAACATGTTTTAATTGAGTCATTAAAATATTAGTATTGTATGAATATGGTTTTTCTATCAAATAAGTCATCAGCTTAAGCATTAAATATTAGCTCGAATCTAATGTGGGATGTTTTTAAATCACATGAACAACTTGGATTTGACGAGTTGAAAACAAAAAGAAATAGCCTCTTGAATTTAATGACACTATTTGTGGTTTTCTAAGATGTCATTGTTGATAATGCAAAAGAATATTTTGAATTGCGGAAAATCATTGCAGAAAATATTTTTAGAATATTTTCAGTTAGGAAAATCATTTACTATTTTTGGAAATTAAAACTTTTATTTTTTTATTTTGCCCATCAAAAAACAGTATAAATAGGAGGTCATTCTCCCACCTAACACAACAAGAGAAAAACAACTTCTCTATGTTCTCTAAATTCTAGTGTTCTGCAAAATTACACGAGAGGGAGATTTTGTCTAAGAGATTAGGTTTTAAGCGGGACTGTTTGTGACCTCCTTAATCTTTCTTGGGAATTGAACTTTTTTTCTGGGAAGAGTAATGTTAATCATGTTCCACCTTCGGGTGTACGAATATTGGAGTATTTTGTTGGGGGGGGTAACGTCCACTATACGATTACACCGATCAAGGCGAATTTGCCTCTAATGCAGTGATTCTTTCACGACACAATGATTCTTATTTTATTGACATTCAGTTTGGTCTCTTGTAACAATTCTATTTTGCAGTAGTATATTTGCAACAATTATATCTAAGTTATTCGTGTAATAGGTCTACACATATTCAAAATATTACAATGAATAAAAAATAAATATATAAATTCATGTTATTAAACTTTCACAAAGAGAAAGTTGAAATTTAGAGTATAGGTTGTTTCTCAAATGAATTTCATTAATTTTTATGTTGCTTTATTTGATTTGATTTGATTTTGAATGTAATAATTCTATCATATATGTTGAAATGTTGCATTAGTTTCTTATTTTTATTTGAACATATAATCTCATAAAAACAATCAAAAAAAGAGAAAATGCATTAGTAACTTTTACTTAATTTCTAAAATTTTACCATTGAGTTGTATTTTTTAAATTTGCAGGCATGAATCACAATTCATTCAAGATATTGTTAAAGAAGTTCAAAATAAACTTCATCTTATTTCTTTGTATGTCCCTCCTTATTTAGTTGGAATAGATTCTCTCGTGACACAAATTAATCAATGGTTAGAACAAGATGGAGCAAATAAAGTTGGCATTGCAACTATTTGTGGCATTGGCGGCATTGGGAAGACAACCATTGCAAAAGTTGTTTACAATCAAAACATCCCAAGGTTTGAAGGTTATAGTTTCCTTGCTGATGTTAGAGAAACAAGTCCAGATTGCAATGGTTTAGTCCGTTTGCAAAGGCAACTTATTTCAGATATCCTTAAAGGAAAATCACATAAAATATACAATATAGATAATGGAATTAACAAGATCAAAGAAATTGTATGTTGTAGAAGAGTTCTTCTTGTTCTTGATGATGTTGATGAATTGGAAAAAATAAGAAAATTAATGGGAACTCAAATACCTTTTCATCTGGGAAGTAAAATCATCATAACTAGTAGAAACCGATGCCTATTGAATGCACATTTTATAAGCCAAATGTTTGAGTTGGAAGCATCAACTAGTTGTGGAGGCTTAAGCAAGCTATTTGAAGTAAAAGAATTAGCTTCAAGTGAATCGCTGCAACTTTTTAATTGGTATGCTTTTGGTCATAACTCTGTGCCTGAAAGTTTAATGGCATATGCAAGAAGTTTAGTGAAACACTGTGGTGGGCTTCCGTTAGCTCTTCAAGTTTTGGGCTCTTCATTATCTAGCAAAAGTGTGAGTTCTTGGAAAAGTGCATTGGAGAAATTGGAAGAAATCCCTGACAGCAAAATTCAAGAGATTCTAAGAATAAGCTATGATTCTTTGGAAGACGATCATGATAAAAATTTATTCCTCGACATAGTTTGTTTATTCATTGGGAAGGATAGAGATTACACGACTACAATTCTAGA
Source organism: Gossypium hirsutum (assembly GCF_007990345.1). Taxonomy (NCBI): domain Eukaryota; kingdom Viridiplantae; phylum Streptophyta; class Magnoliopsida; order Malvales; family Malvaceae; genus Gossypium; species Gossypium hirsutum. The sequence continues at coordinate 53,532,757 of NC_053439.1, read as the reverse complement.
TGGTTGTGATTTCTATACAACAATTGGAATTAAAAATCTAGTAGGCAGGTCTCTCTTAATCATTAATGAAAAAAATAAGCTAATGATGCACCAAATGATTAGAGATATGGGACGAGAAATTATTCGTCAAGAATCTTCTAATATTGGGAAACGAAGCAGATTGTGGCATAAGAACGCTTTTGATGTAATAAGAGAAAAAATTGTAAGAAACATCATTTTACTCAACTTTTTTCTTGTGTGCATGTAATCTACTTTTTTTTTTTATCAAATTTCTTTTTGTTTTTTAAAAAAGTTTTTCTGATGCAGGGTTCCAGAACAGTTAAGTGCCTCACACTTGACCTAAAAAGATTGCTAGAAGACAAGGCTAAAAGGACAAATACAACTCTACATTTTCCAAAGCATTCAAAAAGTCAGTTTCTGATGGCAAATGATGTTGATATGGAAACTCAAGCATTTGCAAAGATGAAGAGACTTAAACTGCTTCAACTGGATTATGTAAGACTTAAAGGAGACTTCAAAGACTTTCCCAAAAGATTAAGATGGTTACGTTGGCATGGGTTTTGGATGCAATCTTTTCCGGTGGATTTTGATATCAATGAACTAGTTGTTCTCGACGTGCGCAACAGTAAACTTAAACAAGTTTGGAAGGATACAGAGGTATGATATATACTAATACTCCTTTTTGTGTGTGTGTGAAACAATAATATATAATTAATGAAGGGCTTTCTTTTTTTGCAGTGCCTCCCAAATTTAAAGATCCTTAATCTCAACCATTCACATAGCCTTCTTAAAACCCCAAGCTTTTCAGGACTCCCTAGCCTTGAGAAGTTGATGCTCAAATATTGCATAAATTTGGTGGAAATTGATCAATCCATTGGTGAGCTAAAGATGCTTACTTTCTTGAACCTTAAAGATTGCACAAGTCTTAGGAAACTTCCAAGGACAATTGGTTCATTAATATCACTTGAAGAGCTTATCTTATCTGGTTGTTCAAGACTTGATGATGTTCCTAGGGAGTTGCATAATATGGAATCATTGAAGGTGCTTAATTTAGATGAAACTGCCATATATCAATCAAGATTGGGGTTGCATTGGCTCTTACTGAAAAGAAGCAAAGGATTGGGTTTCTCTTGGGCATCTCTACCGGACTCTTTGGTAAAGTTAAGCCTTGAAAGTTGCAAATTATCTAATGATGTCATGCCCAATGATCTTTGTAACTTGGCTTCCTTGAAATCCTTAAATTTAAGTAGAAACCCAATTCATTACCTACCCGAGAGCTTAAAAAACCTTACAAAACTTGAAGAACTTCTATTGACTTCTTGCACTGAACTCCAAATGATTCCAAAGCTTCCGGTCTTGCTCAATGTTTTTGAGTGCAAGTTTATTTTTGGAGACAATTCTTCATTTCATGGATATACGGTAATTATTCCATGCTTCTTTTCTTCCACACGATGTATTATTTTTGGATGTGAAAAGTTGACTGAGGTTGAAGATCTATTCAAGTTGGAACCAATTCAAAACTTTGAAGCAGAAGAGATTAGAAGATTATTCAAAGTGGATTCCATTAACAGAAATCGACTGCAACTTTATAGCTACCTAACAGACAGCATAATGCTAGCTACCCCACAGGTCCAATAGTTCTCCAAGTTAAATTTTAAATCTATTTTTTCTCTTATACTACTTAATCATCTAACTAGTTCTTTTTGGATCAGGTCTTGCAAGAATGTGGTATAACAAGCACATTTGTTGTAGGAAGTGAAGTTCCGATTGGGTTTAAGCATGGCACTACCGAGCATCGAATCTCTTTTTTTTTGCCAACACCATCTCATCCAGATGAAAAGATCCATCGGTTCAGCTTATGCATTGTTTTCTCTTTAGCTAGTGATCAAATGTTGGAGCTTATACCAAGTGTCCACATTTTCAATGAGACCAAAAGGATCATGCAGAGATATCGCTCAAGTTTCATTGGAATTCCTGAGACTAACGATAACACAATGTTGTGGTTGATTCATTGGCCAGTAACGGACTGTCAGTTTGAAGCTGGTGACCTTGTGAGTTGCACGGTAGTGCCTATTCATCTCAGCATAAGAAAATTTGGCGTTACTTATGAATCAGAACACAACATTAGATATGAATATGGCTTTTTGCACTTATCTACAGGTATGAGTAGACTTCAAATAATTATATTTTAGTAAATACGTCCTATTATATTTATTTTATATGTGACTAACAAATGTTCAAGAAATGATGAATGTTTCTCTAAAAGACTTTCTAATACAATAAAAATATTATCAAGAAATGTGACAATTTAATAGATTATGAGAGAAATTTAGCTTAATAATAAAATGATAATTATAAAGTTATGCTGCAATTGGGGTCTAATGAAAAAATTTAATTGTTTGATAAATGATTAATCCAATAGCTAATAGAAGTGGAAACTAAAATAATGGATAAAATTATAAAAGTGGTGTTTTGATTAACTTATTTAATAGTTTTAAAGTTATTTAATGTGTATAATTGATTATTTCTTACAAGTCTTATAATACATTTTAGTGATAATAACATTACTACTTTGATATCTTTTTTTCATACAATATTGAGTATTGGGGATGGGTCACGATTTGAATTCTTGTCAAATGGGTGTTTGATAATTATCACTCCATTCAAGTCAATACTATTATTTTTTTAATAAGTAAATTATGTTGATGATCACTAAAATTGATAAATAACACATTATTGTTTGTACATATTTTAGGAGATGAAGTTTCCACAAGAAATATCAAGATGGACCTAACTAGACACTTGCCCAGTTTGGAATCTTATGGAAATGTTAAAGTGCAACTTTGCAGTTATATAGAAGAATCCAAAGTGATTGCTTCCCCGCAGGTTCCCTTTACAAGTTCCAAGTTTTTAAAATTATTTATATACTATATACTTTTTAATAACTCATTCTCTAACCCAATGCTACAGGTATTATATGATTAGAGTATAATTACAACATTTGATCCATTGCCATTTGATTACCATGGTCATTACTGTGGCCATCAAGCTGGCAAGACTGAGGTTTCAATATCAGTGCCCCCAAACTCTAGTCGAAAGATAAGTTGCTTCTTAAATTCGATTATCATTTTTTCTGCCAAGAATGATAAAACATATGGATTTTTACCATGCCTTGAAATTGTGAACGAGACCAAAGGTACAAAGTGGACCTACTCCAAACATTTCATGGGAATTCCTGAAACTAAGAATACCTTATACTGGACGACTTGTTGGAACTTTAGAAGTGATGAATTAGAAGCTGGTGATCATATTAGTCTTCGGGTTCTTTCAGATTTATCTGTGCTAGAATTTGGTATTGACCTTGTATATGATTATGAGCTAGAAGACAACCCAAATTTTTTCAGTCAGTTGCCATGGATGAGTAAATGTTTTAAGTATCTTCTCGGGATTTTTGTTTATGTTTCGTCGAAATCCCAAAAAGACTTGTATAGGTTGCAAAGTTTAGACAAATGTTGATTATTGTATATGATTATCAATTGCATAGTCACTTTATATATTTAATAGACAAAAGTTTCTAGCTGTATCTTATCAGAGTTGTTGCTATATAATTAAAGATACTCAATTCATGTGAAGAAAAAATTTGAACACGATTAGTATTGGAAAAACAGTGTTACGTACAGATATTACGAGAGAAATAATTATTTGTGAAAATCAATAAATGTGAATTTTAATTTCAAGAAATAAGTTTTCTAAACCTTTTATTAACAGCAGAAGATATTTGAGTTATTTCGAATAAACTCCTGATAAATGTGAATTAGGGAATCTCTGAAAAATAATATAGAAGTGTGTAGTTCTCTAGGATTTATTGTATACTACAGGTGATTTGTTCAGGCTTGTCGATGATAGCTCTACCATGACGAAAGTTGCTACAGAAAATGTTAGTTATGTGTGATTGAATAATGCCAACAGAGTTTCAAATAGTTGAAAGCTATGATAACAGAAGTTCCAAAATTGAATTTGGAATAGTATTGAAGAACATTGTTCTTGGTAATTCAATTAACTTGTGCTTTTAATCAGATGCCGTGGAGTTATTGTTAACTATTACTAGGCTAAATCCTTAGAGAAAATGGTGATTTCAGTTTATGTTTCTAATCTTCCTTGTTTCCATTGGAAGGGACCATGGAAAATCTCTGAGTTCCATGGCAAAGTGTTGGACGCGTTTATTCCTAACAAGAGGCATCGAAAAGGTCTAGGTTTTGGTTTAGTAAGATTTGCAAGCATTGTGGATGATAAGAGGGCAATTAGTAAACTTAATGGATACTGTATAGATGGAAGTAAAATAAATGTGAACTTAGCTCGCTTTAAGGGAAAAGTGGTGTACTGGAAGAAAGTTGAAAACGGTAAGCTAGGAGGTGATGATCGTGGAGATGAATTAGGAGGAGAAAACGAGAAAAAACATTCTTGGGGGAACACCAATGGGTGAAGAGATCAGATAGTTAATGAGGATTCTAGAGAAGCTAGGGATGTAACGTATCAATCAGAGGGAAACGAATCAATACAGATATAGTTATTTTTTAAAAATTTTATTATACAAAAATTTAGAAAATAGAAATCAGAGTCAAACTGAAATTAGAATTCCTTTTCCAACAAGGAAATGGATTGAGTCACCACCGACTCTAATAAGATTATATAAACCCAACAAGTCTCCTCACTGTAAATTCAAATCATTAGCGATTTCAATTCATTTATTTGTTTGGATTACAAGAAATCATGCCATACTATCAAAGAAGATATCATAATCGCCCAGAAAGGTACTACAGTCCGAAATTTACTTGTCCCAAACTGAATGATAACTGTAATTCATGGGAACCATTACCTCATGGGAGAAAAAATTCTGCATAAAAGTGGGTGCAATGCCATGGAAAAGATTTGTTGAATCAAAGAATAATTTGTTCAAAATAGATAAAGTATTCGAATGGGATGATTTAGCTGGTTTAAAAGCTTTCCAAGAAGCAAAACAGAGATTCTGGGAGTATTATCATCGTTTTCCTTTCACAAATAAGTTGCCAAGTAATGCAGCTGATATGTATATCGATGATATTGATTGGAACTCCAAAATCGACCCAAAACTTTTTTTAGAAATAAAGTCGATTTCCAATGATGAAGAGGAAGAAGAAGAAGTTAAAAGGATTGATTCATTTTCGATTCCATTAGAGCAAATTAAAGCCACTGGATGGGAGTACGATGAGCCTACATACCATAGTTGGATCATAGAACAAACAAATACAACGAAATTGTCTTAAACACTCTTTTTTTCATTATTATTATTTGAATAAGATTATGTATAGTACTCATTTAATTCAATATATATTAATTTTTACAATTTTGAATTTCGACAGTCATGACTAATTATAATCTCTAATTCAATTAATATATATTGATTATTAATATTGAATATCTAATCTAATATTTATTTGACACATTTTAAATGACATTAAAATGTCGGTTTATTACCATTTTACCTATATTCATTATTAAAAATATAACAAAATTTAATATTTATTTAATCACGTCAAATTTCATCATTATTCATATATGTGAATTGCGTTTCATTGATTGTATTAAAATTTTAAAACCAAATATTTTTGTTAATTATCATCAGAAAGTGAACATAATGATAATAGTTTAAGATTTAAGTTTACAAGTTAAAATGCGATTATTTTTTAAATAATTAACAATAAGAAAACAACAACTTAAAAATCACAGTTAAAGTCAAAATGGAATTCCTTTTCCAACAAGGAAAAGGAAATTGAATTACCACTTATATAAACCCAAGTCCTTTAAAATCATGGTTCAATTTCAAGTCATTGATTGCCTTTCTTGAATCAAAAGAAAGCATGTCATATCATCAAAATAGATATGATGTTAATCAAGAAAGTTATTACTGGTTGAAATTTACTCATCTTAAACTAAAAGATGACAGTAATTCATGGAGACAATTCCTTGCATAGTAAAAATAATTTTGCATGAAAGTGGGTGATAAATAATATTTGTTGATGAGAAGAATAATTTGTGTAAAATTAATAAAGTATTCGAATGAGATGATTGGGTTGATTTAAAAGATTTTTAGGATTTCAAACAGGAAAAATTATTATGATTTTCTTTGCAAGAACTGGTTGCCAAGTACATTTTGAATAGATCAACTAAGAATATTCTTTGGAAAAGATTTTGCTTCTCGTGGTTCCTCTATTAGGAAAAAAAATCTATTCCATTCAATAAAAGTACATAAAAACCCTTTATGAATGTTGAAAAATATTAAAGAGCTCTTTGCTAGTTGCCTTTTGAATTAAATTTTTTACCAATTACTTATCTAATATTTTTATGAAAGACTTTTACTTACAAGCAAAACTCGTTGAAATGCTAGAGAATTGATTTCTATCATGACTATCAACTCACGTCACGTCAGTTTGGATTTGACATAAATCTTCGAGAGGACAGAGTGAAGTAAGAATATATTCTCTTGAAAATTAAATATTTAAACCAGAATACCCAACTGATATTTGTTCGATATTCTAAGAGAACTCTTATGAACAAGCCCATGTAATAAGACAAATTAGTATTCCACTATAAAAGAGATATGATCCCTATTCGAATAATTACACTCAAGAGCGAGTAGTGCCGGATTCTGGTGGAATTAAAGAGGTGGTTGAAATGTAACGTAAGAAATGTTTATAAATATTAGCCTTATCCCATACGATCAACATTAGCCTTATCCCATCGTCTTCACTACTTTAAATGAATTTATTATGTTGAGTGAAACAGTTGGAGTGAAAACGAAAAATTTTTAATTTAATTTTTTAAAAATTATAAAGATGTAGACTATTAAAATAGTAAAATTTTACTTTTATTGTTATAAAATGTATAATTTTATTTCGGCCTCCCTTCAAAAAATTTTCTAGCTCCACCCTATTAAACTGTTACAGAATTGATTTTCATCATGGCTAACAACTCACAACAGTTTGAATTTGACATAAATCTTGGGTAGAATGAGGTACGAATACATTCTCTTGAAATTATATATTTAAACCAGAACATCCAATTGATATTTGTTCGATATTTTAAGATAACTATTATAAACAAGCATATGTAGTTATAGGAACTAGTGTTCCACAAATAGTAATCAAATCATCTCCCAAGAATGCTTTTCCTCGTTTTCTACTCCTAATTCATCTCTACGATCATCACCTCCTAGCTTACCATTTTCAACTTTCTTTTAGTACACCACTCTTCCCTCAAAGCGAGCTAAGTTCACATTCACTTTACTTCCATATATACAAAATCAATTAAGTCTACTAATCGCCCTCTTAGCATCCATAATTCTTGCAAATCTTACAAAACCAAAAGATAGATCTTTTCAATTCCTATTGTTAGGAATAAACACCCAACACTTTGCCATGGTACTTAGAGATTTTCCAGAGTCCCTTCCAATGAAAACAAGCGTGAATATTAGAAACATAAATAGAAATCACCATTTTCTCTAAAGATTTAGCCTAATAATAGTTAAAAATAACTCCACGACATCTGGTTAAAAGCACAAGTTAATTGAATTACCAAGAACAAGGTGCTTCATTGAAGAACTTGAGCAAAAATCAATATCGATAGCATACATAAAAGAATTAGAGATTAAATATAAGATGAAATCAGCCAAGCCAAGGCGGCAATGACTAAACCAAAATATTCATTTGCTCCATTTCAATTCCTACAATAATCAGCATTTGACTAAACTTTGCAACCTATACAAGTTTTTTTGGGATTGTGACGACAGAAAAACAAAAGTCCCGAAAAGATACGTAAAACATTTACTCAACCATGGTAACTGACTGAAAAAATTTGGGTTACCATCTAGCTCATAATCATATACAAGGTCAATCCCAAATTTTAGTACAGATAAATTTGAAAGAACCCGCAGACTAATACAATCACCAGCTTCTAGTTCATCACCCCTAAAGTTCCAACAAGTCGTCCAGTATAAGGTATTCTTAATTTCAGGAATTCCCATGAAATGTTTGGAGTAGGTCCATTTTGTACCTTTGGTCTCGTTCACAATTTCAAGGCATGGTAAAAATCTATATGTTTTATCATTCTTGGCAGAAAAAATGATAATCGAATTTAAGAAGCAACTTAACTTTCGACTAGAGTTTGGGGGCACTGATATTGAAACCTCAGTCTTGCCAGCTTGATGGCCAAAATAGTGGCCATTGTAATCAAATGGCAATGGATCAAATGTTGTAATTATGCCGTAATCGTATAATAGCTGTAACATTGGGTTATAGAATAAGATTTTAAAAAATAGTATATAAATATTTTTTAAAATTTGAAACTTGTAAAGGGAACCTGTGGGGAAGCAACCACTTTTGATTCTTCTATATAACTGCAAAGTTGCACTTTAACATTTCCATAAGATTCCAAACTGGGTAAGTCTTTAGTTAGGTCCATCATCATATTTCTTGTGGCAACTTCATCTCCTAAAATATGTACAATAATGTGTTATTTATCAATTCTAGTGATCATCAACATGATATGCATATTAGAATATTAAAATAGTAGTCTTGACTTGAATAGGTTGCTGGTTCAAGCTTTTGTCCAACATCTATTTGATACAGATTCAAACCGTGTGACCCCATCACTTTCTCTTAATATTATATGAAAAAATCAAAATACGAATATTATATCACTAAAATGTATTATAAGACTTGTAAACTAACAATAGGATTAATCATTTATCAAACAATTAAATTATTTTAATTAAATCCCAATTGCAACATTTATCATTTCTTAATCATTTGTTATTTACATCTAAAAGGAAACATTAAAAAAATAATAGGATGTATTCACTAATATATAATCTTGTCATTGAAAACACATTAAATATTCATATAATTTATTATTTTCTTTGTCAAAAAAAAATTATTTCAGTAAGGATATATCTTTAGTTTAGATAAGTGTTAATAGTGCATGGGGTAATATTCCATAAACATAATCACTTGGAGTCATAGTCATACCTGTAGATAAGTGTGAAAAGCCATATTTATTTCTAACGTTGTGTTGTGATTCATAAGTAACGCCAAATTTTCTTATGCCGAGATGAATAGGCACTACCATGCAACTCACAAGGTCACCACCTTCAAACTCACAATCCGTTACTGGCCAATGAATCAACCACAACATTGTGTTATCGTTAGTCTCAGGAATTCCGATGAAACTTGAGCGATATCTTTGCATGATCCTTTTGGTCTCATTGAAAATGTGGACACTTGGTAGAAACTCCAATATTTGATCACGAGCTAAAGAGAAAACAATGCATAAGCTGAACCGATGGATCTTTTCATCTGGATGAGATGGTGTTGGCAAAGAAAAAGAGATTCGGTGCTCATTAGTGCGATGCTTAAACACAATCGGAACTTCACTTCCTATAACAAATGTGCTTGTTATACCACATTCCTGCAAGACCTGATCCAAAAAAAAACATGTTAGATGATTAAAAATGTGTTCATTAAGTAATATAAGAGAAAAAAAAATAAAGTTAAAATTTAAGTTGGAGAACTGTTGGACCCGTGGGGTAGCAAGCATTATGCTGTCTGTTAGGTAGCTATAAAGTTGCAGTCGATTTCTGCTAATGGAATCCAGGTTGAATAATGTTGGAAACGTGATGGGCCGAAAATTTACTTTTTATTACACACTCAATATATTACAATACGAAGATTACAAATATTTTCTCAATGACTAGATAGTCTAGCTGCTGCTAGATTTTAACTCACTCAAGGTTTGCTAACCTTCTCACTCTCACTCACGTTGCTTCTCTTATTTCTTTTTTTCTTATCATTTTTCTTTCTTACAACACAAGTTCAAGCCTCTATTTATAGGCTGATAAAGTGACAACAAATGTGGCTATTAATCCACTTAATTTCCAGCCACAAAACATCTCAATAATGGAGCACTTTGTATGGCTAAAATTTCAGCACTTTGCATGGCACAAAATTGCTCCACGTCTCATGCTTCTAGATTATGCTTGGAGTGGGTTTGATTTCTAACACTCCCCCTCAAACCCAACTTTCATACCGAGCTTCTCTTTGAATTTGTTGAATGTCTCCACTTTCAACGGCTTTGTGAAAATATCTGCCAGTTGATCTTCTGTCCTGCAATGGACCAACTCCACGTTTTTGTTTTTCACTTGCTCTCGGATAAAATGATACTTCGTATCGATGTGCTTGCTTCGGCTGTGCGACACCGGATTCTTGGCAAGTGATATAGCGGATTTGTTGTCAACGTAGATGGTAATTGGACCTTCATTTGAAACACCTATTTCTCCCAAAATATTCTTCAACCACATTGCTTGGCATGTACAAGTTGCTGCGGCCATATACTCTGCTTCACATGTTGAGAGAGCAATTGTTTGTTGCTTCTTTGACGACCATGAAAAAACTGCGGAACTGATGTGGAATGCATATCCGGAAGTGCTTTTCCGATCATCCAAGTCTCCCCCATAATCGCTATCTGAGTAGCCAACTAATTTTGAATCTTGTGAGTGGGTATAGAATAAACCATGGTTCATCGTACCTTTGATATATCTCAAAATTCTTTTTGCGGCAATTAAGTGGTCTTGCTTCGGCTTCTCCATGAATCTGCTCACCAATCCTACTGCATATGTAATATCTGGTCGTGTGATTGTCAAATACCTTAAACTTCCAACGAGACTTTTAAACAACGTCGGATTTATCGACTCCCTTGTCGAATCAACACTTAGCTTCATCCCTGGATCAGCTGGCGTGACTACTGGCTTGCAATCCTTCATTTTGAACTTGTTCAAAATCTGCTCCGCATACTTCTTTTGAGAGACAAAAATTCCATCTTGCATTTGTTTCACCTCGACTCCAAGAAAGTATGACATCTCACCGATATCTGTCATTTCAAATTCTTTAGTCATAGCTTTCTTGAAATCATCAGACATACCTGGATTGTTTCCGGTGAAGATCATGTCATCCACATATAGGCATACGATCATGATATCTCCATATCCATTCTTCTTTGTGTACAGGGTGTGCTCGTGCGGGCTTTTGATGAATCCATTTCTTCGGAAGTACTCGTCGATCCTTGTGTTCCATGCTCTTGGGGCTTGCTTCAATCCATACAAAGCTTTCTTCAATCGGTAGACTTTGTCCTCCTTTCCTTGTATGCTATATCCAGGTGGTTGTTCTATGTAGACTTCCTCCTCCAAGTAGCCATTCAGGAATGCAGACTTGACGTCCATCTAATAGATTTTCCATTTGTATTGTGCTGCGACCGCTATGAGAAGCCTAATTGTGTCTATTCTTGCGACTGGAGCAAATATTTCATCATAGTCCACTCCTTGTCTTTGCTTGTAGCCTTTGGCGACTAGTCTTGCCTTGTATTTCTCTACTTTTCCTTCTTTGTTGGTCTTCGTCTTGTACACCCACTTGACACCAATCGGGCTATGTCCTTCTGGCAGACTTGTTAGCTCCCACGTGTCATTCCTTCTTATTGCAGCAATCTCCTCGTCCATGGCCTTCTTCCATTTATTGTCTTCAATTGCTTCTTCGTATGTCACTGGATCACATTCTGTCATTAGACAGAATAGTGAATAATCGAACTGCGTCTCTACAGGTTCCGTAGAATTGTAGATGTCGTTGAAACTCCGTGTTCTTGTGGGTGCTTCATCTGAGCTGCTGCTTCCGCTGCTGCTGGTTGGTGACGAAGGGGCTGTTGTACCAGGACTTTGATCATCGCCTTGTTCTTCTTGGTTGATGACATCATTGTCGTCTTCGTTGAAAAATAATCCTTCCACTTTCTTTTCTTCTTCACTCCATCTCCAGTAATCCGCTTCATCGAACTCGACATCTCTTGAGATAATCAATTTCTTAGTAAGAGGATTATAAAGTCTGTAGGCCTTACTTCTTTTGTCATAGCCTATAAAGATACACTTCTCTCCTCTATCGTCAAGCTTTTTCCTCTGTTGCTCAGGAACGTGTGCATATGCAATGCATCCAAAAATTTTGAGGTGTCCAACTCTTGGCTTGTGACCGCTCCATGCTTCTTCTGGTGTCTTGTGTCTTACACTTTTTGTTGGACATTGATTCAACAGATAAACTGCGCATTCAACGGCTTCAGCCCAGAAAGTTCTCGGAAGGTGTTTACCTTTTATCATGCTTCTTGCCATATCCAGAATTGTCCGATTCTTCCTTTCTGCAACTCCGTTTTGTTGTGGAGTGCGTCTGGCTGTTAACTGATGAATGATTCCATGATCCTTGCAGAAACTTTCATAAAGCTTTGCAGTATACTCGCTTCCTCTATCGGATCTGAGTATCTTCAAATATCGACCACTCTGTTTTTCCACCATTGCTTTGAACTCCTTGAATTTTTCTAGGGCTTCCGATTTTGCTTTGAGAAAATAAACCCAACATTTTCTGCTATAATCATCAATAAAAGTTAGGTAGTACCTGTTTCCACCGAGTGATTCAATGTCGTACGGACCAGATATGTCGGTGTGTACAATTTCCAATGGTCTTCTAGCTCTTCGAGATTTTCCTACTTCAAATTTCTGCCTATGCTGCTTTCCTTTGACACAGGCTTCACACAGTTGATCTGGATGATTAATACTTGGTAATCCATTCACCATATTTGTCTTCGACAACAGCTTCAAGCCAGAAAATCTGAGATGTCCGTACCTTAAGTGCCACAACCATGATTCATTCTTCAGATCCGTCTTCATGCATTTTACTTCTCCAGACTCGATGTCGAGGGTGAAAAGACGATTTCGCGTCATATCAACTCGAACAACTAATTCTCCACTTTTGTTCCTGATGGCGAGTGAGCGGTCTTTCATATGAACTTCATATCCTTTTTCTAGGAGTTGACCAAGACTGATCAGATTGCTCTTCAAAGCTGGTACGTAGTAAACGTCTGAGATGTACTTCTTCTCTCCATTCCTTTGTGTTATAACAACCTTGCCCTTTCCTTTGATTTCTGCATGTGAGTTGTCTCCAAAAGTTATTTGTCCATGAAATGTTTCATCTAATTCTGTGAACAGCTCCTTTCTTCCACACATGTGGTTGCTTGCACCGTTGTCGAGATACCACACACTTCTCTTGCGATCTTCATTTTCTCCGTAAGCGAGAAAGACACTTGATTCCACTTTTTCGTTGCCTTCTGCTGCGACTGCTACATGGTTTCTTTCATCCACTTTGTGTGTTGATCTGCACTCGTAACTGAAATGTCCATACTTGTTACAGTTGTAGCATTGTACCTGAGATTTATTTTCTTGAAATCTGCCTCGGCCACGACCTCTAGATCCACGTCCACGGTTGGATGTTTGATAATCTTTATTTTCTTGATATCTCCCATATGATTGATTTCCACGTCCTCGTGATCCTCTTCCTCCTCTGTTTCCACCACGGTAGCCTCCACGGTATCCTCTGCGGTTTCCTCTTCCTTGGTTAAAGTTATTACTTGTTTCTCCGTCGTCGACGGACAACTTGCTATGCAAGGCTTGATCAAGATTTTCACTATCTTCATTTAGCTTCATCTTTTGCTCATGGGCTTGCAGAGAACCCACAAGTTCTTCGAGCGACATCTTTGACAAATCTTTTGATTCTTCGATGGCAACGACTACGTACTCGAATTTGCGTGTGAGTGACCGTAGAATTTTCTCCATCACTCTTACCTCGTCAAGAGTTTCTCCATTTCGTTTCATTTCATTTACCACCGATTTTACACGATTGGCATAGTCATCGATATTCTCGGAGCTCTTCATTTTTAACATTTCAAATTCAGCTCTAAGTGACTGAAGGCGTACCTTTTTAGCTTTTTCTACACCTTGAAATGATTTTTGCAAAATCTCCCATGCATTCTTCGCGTTCTTCACATCTGATATTTTCTCGAAGGTTGATTCATCCATACCTTGAAAGATACTATTCAAGGCCTTTTGATCCTTTTTTCGTGCTTCTCGTAACGCCTTCTTAGTGTCATTTGATAAAGCTGCTTCTGTAGCGGCATCTCCGGGCTCGATGTATCCTTTTTCAACGATCTCCCAACAATCTTGCGAACCGAGCAAAGCCTTCATTCGAATGCTCCAATTTCCATAATTTGTCTTCGTCAATTGTGGAACTTGTAGCTGAATTACGTCGCCCATATCGACTTGTTAGATGAACACCAAAGGTACTCCGAACTGGACACGAACCGGACACGAACCGAACTCCGAACCAAGCTCCGAACCGTAGCTCTGATGCCACTTGTTGGAAACGTGATGGGCCGAAAATTTACTTTTTATTACACACTCAATATATTACAATACGAAGATTACAAATATTTTCTCAATGACTAGATAGTCTAGCTGCTGCTAGATTTTAACTCACTCAAGGTTTGCTAACCTTCTCACTCTCACTCACGTTGCTTCTCTTATTTCTTTTTTTTCTTCTCATTTTTCTTTCTTACAACACAAGTTCAAGCCTCTATTTATAGGCTGATAAAGTGACAACAAATGTGGCTATTAATCCACTTAATTTCCAGCCACAAAACATCTCAATAATGGAGCACTTTGTATGGCTAAAATTTCAGCACTTTGCATGGCACAAAATTGCTCCACGTCTCATGCTTCTAGATTATGCTTGGAGTGGGTTTGATTTCTAACAAATAATCTTCTAATTTCTTCTTCTTCAAAGTTTTCTATTGGTTTCAATTTGAATATATCTTGAACCTCGGTCAATTTTTCACATCCAAAAATAACACATCGTGTGGAAGAAAAGAAGCATGGAAGAATTGCCCAATATCCTTTAAATGGAGATACTGTCAAGAACTCAAAAACATTGGGCAAGACTGGAAGCTTTGGAATCTTTTGGAGTTCAGTGCAAGAAGTCAGTAGAAGTTCATCAAGTTTTGTAAGTTTTTTTATGCTTTCGGGAAGGTAACGAATTGGGTTTCTACTTAAATTTAAGGATTTCAATGAAGCTAAGTTATAAAGATCATTGGGCATGACATCATCAGATAATTTGCAACTTTCAAGGTTTAACTATACCAAAGAGCACGGTAGAGACGCCCAAGAGAAACCCAATTCTTTACTTCTTTTCGGTAAGAGCCAACGCAATCCCAATCTTGTTTGACATATGGAAGTGTCATCTAAATTAAGCACCTTCAATGATTTCATATTATGCAACTCCCTGGGGACATCATCAAGTCTTGAACAACCAGATAAAATAAGCTCTGCAAGTGATATTAATGAACCAATTGTCCTTGGAAGTTTCCTAAGACTTGTGCAATCTTTAAGGTTCAAGAAAGTAAGCATCTTTAGCTCACCAATGGATTGATCAACTTCCACCAAATTTATGCAATCTTTGAGCATCAACTTCTCAAGGCTAGGGAGTCCTGAAAAGCTTGGGGTTTTAAGAAGGCTATGTGAATGGTTGAGATTAAGGATCTTTAAATTTGGGAGGCACTGCAAAAAAAGAAAACCCTTCATTTATACATTATTGTTTCTCACAAACACAAAAAGAAGGAAAATTAGTATATATCATACCTCTGTATCCTTCCAAACTTGTTTAAGTTTACTGTTGCGCATGTCGAGAACAACTAGTTCATTGATATCAAAATCCACCGGAAAAGATTGCATACAAGACCCATGCCAACGTAACCATCTTAATCTTTTGGGAAAGTCTTTGAAGTCTCCTTTAAGTCTTACATAATCCAGTTGAAGCAGTTTAAGTCTCTTCATCTTTGCAAATGCTTGAGTTTCCATATCAACATCATTCGCCATGAGAAACTGACTTATGAAATGCTTTGGAAAATGTAGAGTTGTATTTGTCCTTGTAGCCTTGTCTTCTAGCAATCCTTTTAGGTCAATTGTGAGGCACTTAACTGTTCTGGAACCCTGCATCAGAAAAACTTTTTTAAAAAATAAAAGGAAATTTGATAAAAAAAAAAAAGTTTAAATGCACACAAGAAAGAAGTTGAGTAAAATGATGTTCTTACAGTTTTTTCTCTTATTACATCAAACGCATTCTTATGCCACAATCTGCTTCATTTCCCAATACCAGCAGAGCCCAAATTACAACCAAACCTAATTAACCCAAACCCAAAATCTAAAAGCCCAAACCCAATACACCCAACTACCCTAACCCATGTTCAGAAAAGAAAAAGAAAAAAGCAGCAGCAACCCTAGGTGCGCCGCACCTAGGGCCTTCTCACCAACTCCTCTGCTCTGCCGTTCACCTGCTTTCTGCCATTGCCCAACTGCCCACCTGCAAACGAGTAAAGAAAGCAGCAACAACAGCAATGAAAAGAAGAGAAGTGACAGTGTGTAAAAAAATGTACACAAATGGGTATATAAAAAAGGGCTTGATCACTGTAAAAAGAGGGGGATTTTTATTGGATTCTTTTTTTTCCTTTTCGGCAAAAAAGCCGAGTTTGCTGTAAAAGAAGAAGAGTTTTCTCTTCTTTCGTTTTGCTACGAACGTTTGAAATAAAAAAAAACAAAAAAAAGAGCAAGTTTAAAGGTTTTTTCTTCTTAGATTCGCATTTTTTTATCTTTTATTTTTTCATTTATTTTAGATATCAATAATATAAAATAAAAGAGAGAAAAAATTTACCTTTGAATTTTCCGACCACCGTGTACGGTGGCCGGCGCGACGCCGTCAATGGCGGAGGATCGCCGGAACCCTTGGCCTGACTTGGGGCCTGAGAGAGAGGGGAGAGAGCTCTTTCTCTGTTTTTTAAAAAATGCTGAAACTGATTTGTTTTTGGGGTTTTTTTTAATATTTATAGTAAACACAAAACGGCGCCGTTTTGACACGCCCTGACCCGCGCGTCGACCCAATCCGACCCAGGGGATCCGCGTGTTTTCGTCAAAGGGGCTATTTGCGCAATAGGCCCCGACGCTTTTGTGCAGTAGCCGATCTGATCCTTTTTGGTTATTTGTTATTCGGCCTGTGAATTTAGTTTGTATTTCGATTTGGTCCTTAGACCATGCCCCCCCTCGGTCGAAACGCAGCGTTTCAGTGAAAGGGAATATTTCTCAACAGGTCCCTTGCGCTTTAAGCGCGTTTTATTTCGGTCGCTGGCCACTCCTTTCTTATTTTATTTGCGATTTTCCCCCAGATTTCTGTTTTAAGTTCAAATTAGTCCCTTTTCGTTATTTTGGTTAGTTTATTTTTAAAATTGACAAATTTAATGATGCTGTTATTATTATTATCATTATAATAATTGCACATATATATATATACACGTCTATATCCACCATACATTTTTATAAAGGATCCATACGCCTATAATTTATATTTATTTATTTACATACTTACATATTATTTATACTTTATATACACACACTTGCACATTTTATATTTCATAATTTTAAATATATATACACATATTCTTCTTACTCTTTTTTTTTATGTATATACAAATTTACCTCTTTATTTCATAACTTACATACATATCTACACATTCACAAACATTTTAATTTTCATATATATACTTCATATCTTATTATATATATACATATATATATATCTTTATATACGTTTTTACTTGCATATATATTTTATGTCTTATTTTATATATATATATCTTTAAATTCATATTTTTAATTTTCATATATATATACATGCTTGCATATTCCTTATTATATATACTTTATATACATATACATGTATATCCACACTTACATAAAATTTTATATTTAATAATTTTAAAATACATATATATATATTTCATATTTCCATAATTTTATGCATATACATACATATTTCCCTTATATGTACTTACCTTTTTTATATTTTATATTTTATAATTTTCATATATTTTCCTTTATTTTTTCTTTCATTTATGTCCTTATTTATATGTCCATTTTTTATGTTTTAGTTTGTTTATTTATTTATTCGTTATGGTATATACATGATTGATTTTTATTTATTTATTCATTTTTGCTTATATTATTTTTGTTCAAATTGTCATATTTATTATTCCATTATGTATATTAACACCATACTTCAAAAAAGGAAAATTTTTCTAAATAAGGCAATGTTTAGCTTTTGGAAATTCGAGAAAACGTGCCCTAATGTGCTGGGTTTCGATTTTTCTCGTTCAACCAAATAGCTAAATATCCTTTCAAAAGTTTCAAAATAAGGCAATGTTTTGCCGTTTAGGAATTCGAGAAAACATGCCCTAAGGTGCTGGGTGTCGATTTTTCTCGTTCAACCAAATGGCTTAATATCCTTCTTAAAAATTTCAAAATAAGGCAATGTTTTGCGTTTGGGAATTCGAGGAACGTGCCCTAAGGTGCTGGGTTTCGATTTCTCGTTTAACCAAATTGCCAAATATCCTATTGAATTTAAATCCATACCGTACGAGTTTTTTTAAGGATCGTATTTTAAATTTCTTTAAAATTTTTAATCTTCGACACCAAGACATTAAGTAATCATCTGGGTACCAATTTTGGGCGTATCGAGGGTGCTAATCCTTCCTCGTGCGTAACCGACTTCCGAACTTGTTTTCTTGGATTTTGTAGACCAAACTTGTTGTTTTAATAAAATCAAACCTTTTATTAAAAACAACCACTTTTCGGGTGATCCAATCACACCTTATCAAAAAAGATTGGTGGCGACTCCAGTTTTCGTTTTTATTTTTCAAAACCCAAGTCGACCCCGTCTTCCATCAAAAAATGGTGTCAACAGCTTGACAACTCCACTGGGGACTTTTTCAAAATAAGTGAGTCGAGCCACGAGTTGATTACTTTTTGTCTTTTTGTCGAAAATTGAAAATTTGGTTTAAATTTACGATCCTTTCATGGCATTTCATTCTTCATTATAATTTTCATTATTGTGGTTTATAATTGCTCTGTTTGTTTAAATTTTGGTATTTTTCTGTACATTGCATTGCATGACTGTTGGTCACACCCTTTTAAGTGTGAGTGAGAAACTAGTCCTTCGTGAGGTTTTCACCTCCGTGCAGGATAGTGGATCACTTCCGGGATACATCCGTACCTATGTCTTCGTGAGATTTTCATCTCCGTTCAGCCATAGGGAAATGTATTCCCCTGAACCGAACTCGGTCTGTATGAACCTATAATGGGTGAAGATCGAGGAATCTGCTGGTTCGGGTACCTTATCTTTAGAACCAACCCTCATATAGTAGACTTAGGAACTTAACCTAGGTGAGCCACTCCAAATCCCTAGTATTTACCTGATTAGGTACTTTTTGTTTTCCGTGCTTGCTTAGGTTTCGTTCTAACCCTTCTTGTTGTGTTTTGATTATGATTGCATTACATTGCATTTGCATCTTAAGAAAGAGATATTGATTCAAGTTCGATTACTAAATTAGAAAGCTTGTCATGGAATACGGATTCCTTGATAAATTGGAAAACAATATGACTTCCCAAATATATTCTGAGAAACACAGGAATGGCGATGGAAGAGTTCGTGACCCTGCTTCGTGGCCTGAGGATTCAAGGCAATTGTCTAAGAGCCTTCAACATTCCACTCCCTTAAAGAAGCTGACGAGCCTTATGAAGATGGGCAGATGTTGGATCACGACCAAGATCAAGAGAAGGAGCTAGCAATGGCATCTATTGGCAAGATTACCTCAAACATGCGGATGAAGAAAAAGACCAATGTTGTTTCTTGGAATATGAGGGTGAGGTCGTACATGTATCCATTTTGTGTAAGGGAATTTGCTTTCTAGAAAAGTTTCCTAAATGTAATTGAATCAGAATCAACGTCTCTTTAGGCATTCATTTCATGCATTTGTATTACATTGCATCATATGCATTAGATTTTTACGAAGTGACCCTAATTAGGTAAAATTATTTCAGAAAGTCTGGAAAACCAACATTTTTGCGGTACCCGAATAAAAACTAAAGGAATGGACCAAAGGTTGGAGAGTTTAGAGCGAATGCAGATACAGATGCTAGAGCAATTGGCCAAATTTCAACAAGATGTGAAGGATCAGATGCTAGGAGTCCAGAGAAATCTGATGAGCCAGTTAACACAGTTGTTGGATATGAGGTTGGAGAAAGGAAAAAACCTCGTGGTCCACTTTGGGAATGATAATGAAGGTCCTGCATATCTTCCAAACTTTACTCCAACCGACATCCAAGCACAACCAAACACATATCCACAAAGGGTAACTGTCAACATCCAAACCAATAACTCGACACCGGTAAATTTCGCGACAGGTTCAGGTTCCAATCTGAGGGGCAATCTAACTAATTCTGCTGTCCTTGATGATCTAGTGGGAACAAAACAGGAAAGGGTAGAGTTCTCAAAACAATTCGAAGATCATTACAAACAGAAAGGGCAAGAATGGAACTCCCAAAACAATACTTCAAAGGTCTCGAGGAAGAGGAAAAATGAGGTGAGCAATACGGGTAGGCATAATGAGGGTTATTCAAAGTCGATTACCGCAGGTCAGCAAAGGTCGGTTGTTACTGGCCATCAGATATCCCCAAGACATGAATCTGGCACTAAGCAAAGCATTAAGAAGTCTCAATTTACACCGATCTCAATGTCGTACCAGGAGCTGTATCAGAGTTTATTTGACGCACATGTTGTCTCCCCTTTCTACTTGAAGCCTTTACAACCTCCGTACCCCAAATGGTATGACATAAATGCGCAATGTAACTATCATGCGGGAATTACAGGGCATTCTATAGAAAACTGCACTGCCTTTAAAAAGTCGGTCGAAAGATTTATCAATATGGGCATCGTCAAATTTGAGGATTCACTCAGTACAGAAAACCCGCTACTCAATCATATGGATAATGAAAGGAATGCGATGAATGAAGAGATGTTGGGAAATGTTCGCATTAGTGCCGAATACGAAGAAGCAACTGGAGAAGAGATCTTGTTAGATGTTCGCCCTTATAAACTTGGGAGTGTTCTAAAGAAACCCCTGTAGTATTTAGAGCTTACTCAGAGTAATATTCAAAACACACTTGTTGCTTTCAGCCTAGAGCAACAAGAAGTCTTTTATGAAATAGGCTCATGTCTGAACGTCATTATTTTAATGGAATGCATCTTTGCGATCTTTTGAACCAATATTCTTTCATTTCTTGAATGATTATTCTTTTATTCTTTCATCCAAGTCATTTTTTTTCATTCATAATCATACTGTGCAGATAATTATTCTTAAATTCATACATTCTTTGTATATTCTTTTGTACCTACAGTAGGGCCCTGGATATCAACGACATGAATGACACTGCTACAGACTTAGAATCTCCTTTTAAGTGAGACATGTGTTTAGAGGGATCTCATGCCTTTGAAGATGACATAGATTGTAACCTATCTCTGGACTTGTTGAGGATGGTAGAATAAGAGGATAAATAGGTCCTACCTCTCAAGGAATCATTAGAATTTGTGAACTTGGTGAAGACTAGAATTGACCTAACCACAGAGACGAAGCAAAACCTTGTTGAGTTACCTATAGAGTTCAAAGATGTCTTTGTATGATTATACCAGGGTATGCCTCGATTCTTATAATAAATCTGCACAACAGCATGATGTCAGAAATTCGCAGTGCGAACGATGCAATTCTTTGCCGGGGCAATGCCTCTCTCGCTGAGTCAGCATAGCTTTGCCCATTTGAAGTTGAGTTTCCATCCCTTCAAGATGTTGTTGGATTTTGCCCGGATTAAAGAGGAAGATCCAAAAGTTTTCTGTCGTAGTTGCATCCCAAAAGGGCTCTATGAAAGAAATCTGGTACCAAAGAAGGTTTTTCACATACAAGATGAAAGTGGAAGATCTTATGTGGAAGAATTTATAATAACATTGATTCTGGTCGAAAAGCATGACCAGGACTTGCCTGATCTCATGAGTTCGGACTCAAAAAAAAGGGAAAAAACAAAAAAAACAAAAACAAAAATAAAAAATAAAAAATCGAAGTCAAAAAAAGAGAAAAAAGAAGAAAAAATAAAAATAAAAAGGAGAGGTTAAGGCGAAAACCCGCAAAGGGCGCTTTGACCAAAGGTGGATCTGAGTTGAAAACCCGAAAAAGGGCGACTCAAATTTTGAGCAAAAAGGGGCATGGACATTACCATTATCGAAGACTTCTAATGGGCATTGCTTCATTTTTTTTGAGAGGATACTTCATGAGCCAAAGTCATCGCATACCAATACAGAATTTCAAAGAAGAGGGTATTGGAGAATGCATTGAGCTTAAACAATAGCACGATAGTTGAGGTCTCAAATTAACTCAGAAGTGGACACCACGATTCGTCACTGAAGTTCCTAGAGTTGAACATCAAAAAATTGAAGGAAAATCACTGAGACTTACAAGGATTGACGTGAGAAATTACCATTTGCCCTCATTGTTTGTCGAACATCGGTACTGGGGCAACACCTCTCTTTTTGGTTTACAGGATTGAGGTAGTTCTACCTATTAAAATCCCCTCATTGCTCGTTGAAGGGATCCAGTCGCAATGTGATCAGTTGGCCCTAGGAAAAGGGTTAAAAGCTATTCATCAGGGTCAGATGTACCATAAATAAATAATATGAGCCCATAATAAACATGCTCGTCTCAGAGAATTCCACAAGAGGGCTGGATGTTGAAAAAGATTCTTCCTTAACAAAAGGATTCTAAAGGGAAATGAATGTCAAACCAGGAATGTCTCTATATTGTAAAGAAGACCATTTTCAGAGGAGCACTGATCTTGAGTGAGATTGCCAATCCTATAAACTCGGATCCAGTCAAGAAACACTTCGTTTAAAGAAGAAGAAATGACCAAGGTGAAAATTCGCAAAGGGCATTTTGAAAAAAAAAACTTTGCTAGGGCAATGCCGTTCTCTTGAGCCTATCGCGTTTTTGCCTATTGAAGACGAGATTCTTTCTGAGTTTTTGGACCCAATCCCGATCAAGGAGGAATGTTCAAAGTTATCCATCATGGTCAAATGCGCCAAAAGCAAATGACGTGAGCAAAAAAAAGGGAGAAGAAGAAGAGAATTCCATGAGAGGACCTAGTATCGAAGAAGATCCTTCCCACACAAAAAGAACTTCATGCCAAGATGGGAAGAACCTTATGTGGAAGGCCTTATCTGGAAAAGCGTAAATCTTGATCGGAAAGGATAACGAGGACATGTCTAATCCAATGAGTTCAAAAAAAAAGGGGAGAGGCCAGGGTGAAAACCCGCAAAGGGCACCTTGAGACCAAAGGGGATTTGAGTTGAAAACTCGAAAAGGGCGGCTCAAACTTTTGATCATAATAGGACATTAAGTGATCAGAGCGACTCAAGTTTTGGATCAAATTGGGGCATGAAGTGATCAGATTGGGGCATGTAGTGATCTTGCTTTACCTGAAAGGGTAAGGCGACATCTTGAGGCATCGACAGAGTCCTGTAGATCTCCTAAACACATGTCAAACTCAGGAAAGTGTTCAGAAAGTTTGTACAGAGAAGTTCAAGCTGCGATATCTGGGGCACCTAACCTTCATACTATTGAATTTGTTGTTGTTCTTGGAATGCTTCATCAAGATACGTGTTCCAATCAATTCCTCTTTTATTCTTGCTACCCTTGATAATTTATTCATTTCGAGCTATGCTCTCAAATCAATTCTATTTTATCTATCGTTATGATCTTTTGTAAGCATGTTGCATTAGAATAATGATTAATGGACTAATAATACTTTCACAATGGAAGTTTTGCATATTACTCTAGAAGTTTCTAAATAATATAGGAACCTGAAACAGGACTATTGTTTAGAAAACACCAAGTTTAAAGGGTGAAATATCTAAGAAAGAAGAATCTAAGTTAAAGACTATCCTTTCAGATTTTGTTGTCCAAACATTGATTGAACAAAATGACAAGCTACCTTGTTGGTGACAAAGCTTCAATGAACAAACGAGCAATGATCACCAAATGATAAGAAAAGGGTTTCTCGGAGAAGAAAATTTTGCAATTGTGCATGAGCGTTTGGTATGACACATTGGGAATAAGGTAAAGGACCAAAGAGCTTCACATTCTGTATCCTGGAATTGCGATAGGAAAAGATTGAGAAAAGCCATATCTTTCTACCCTTGGGTTACAGTGGGAGATTCATGGTACAAATTTTATGTCCCAACGGATTGAACTTTGAAAATTACAGTGGTGGCAATCCGACCAAGTAAGAGATGAGCATTACCAACCGGATAAGATAGCATTTGGACGTGTTGGCAATAAAGCCTTCTTGAGCAATAGGCAATAACAACTCAAACATTAAAAATGGATCATTCTCATGACATTCTGCATTCATGCAAATATCATTCAGACACATCTAGTTAGGAAATTTTAATTCATTTTAATCATGACATCCTAAACACTAGGCATAAATAGGTCCATCAAATGGATTATACAGGTCATGTTCCCTAGAGAACAGATCAATGAAGATGGCAGATCTTGTTTTTCTGAACTGACAGAGAAGCAGATCGAAGTAACCATAGATTGCAATTTAAAAGATCGAAGCCATAACGGTGAATCTTACTTTCAGGCGATGCAGCGGAACAGATTGAAGCTACAACGGCGAGTCTCACTTCCCCATTGCAAAAGATCGAAGCCACAATGGCGAATCTTACTTTCAGGTGATGCAGCGGAACAGATTGAAGCTACAACGGCGAGTCTCACTTCCCCATTGCAATTTAAAAGATTGAAGCCACATCGGTGAATCTTGATTAAAGCTACAACAGCGAATTTTACGCCCCAAGTGATGCAGTGGAATAGATTAAAGCCAAATTGGTGAATCTTGTTTCTCCGATATTGCAGTTAAAAAGATTAAAGCCACATCGGTGAATCTTGATTAAAGCTACAACAGCGAATCTTACGCCCCAAGCGATGCAGTGGAATAGATTAAAGCCAAATTGGTGAATCTTGTTTCTCCAACATTGCAGTTAAAAAGATTAAAGCCACATCGGTGAATCTTCATTAAAGCAACAACAGCGAATCTTACGCCCCAAGCGATGCAGTGGAATAGATTAAAGCCAAATTGGTGAATCTTATTTCTCCAACATTGCAGTTAAAAAGATTAAAGCCACATCGGTGAATCTTAATTAAAGCTACAACAGCGAATATTACGCCCCAAGCGGTGCAGTGGAATAGATTAAAGCCAAATTGGTGAATCTTGTTTCTCCGACATTGCAGTTAAAAAGATTAAAGCCACAATGGCGAATCTTACTTTCCAGAAGTTACGAGTTACAAATCCTATCTCTCTGATATTACAGTGGAGTGGATCGAAGAACCAAAGTCTTATCCCCCTGAAGATGCAGTGTGGCAAATTGAAGGTACAAATCTTACCTCCCTGAGGTTACAGTGGAGCAGATTGAAGCCAGAGATCTTATCTCTCTGAGATTACAGCGGAATAGATCGTAGAGTAGATCACATCAGATTGAAGCCAGAGATCTTATCTCTCTGAGATTACAGCAGAGTAGATCGCATAAGGTCTTATCTCCCTGAGGTTACAGTGGAGTAGACCGAAGAATTTCAGATCTTATCTCCCTGAAGTTGTAGTGGAGCAGACGAAAAATACCAATCGTGTCTCTCTGAAGTTGCAGTGGAGTGGATGAAAATGATGAATCATATACCTCTGAAGTTGCAGTAGGTCGAATTGGATCAAACCTTATCTCCCTGAAGTCTTAGTGGAGCAAGTTGAAGATTTCAGATCTTATCTCCCTGAGGTTACAGTGGAGCAGACAAAAGAAACCGATCCTATCTCCCTGACGTAGCAGTGGAGCAAACTAAAACCACAAATCTCGTCCCCCTTTGAAGTTACAGCAGATTAGATTGAAGCCACAAGTCATATCTCTTCTTGAAGTTGCAGTGGAGAGGATCGACGCAACAAGACAAAGTGGACTGAAATGAAGCTACCTGAAGAAGAAAGGCACCAAAAAGTAAAGACTCAGCGAGACCGGGCAAATTTGGTCTTTCTTGGTCTTTGCCCTGTTCTCATTACACGACAACGAGCAAAGAGGGGCAGCTGTACAAGCCCAAATTTACCCGGGGCCTAATATGGTCCAAATAAAAACCATTACAAACCAACCCACCTAAACACTAACCCACAACCAGCAGAGCCCAAATTACAACCAAACCTAATTAACCCAAACCCAAAATCTAAAAGCCCAAACCCAATACACCCAACTACCCTAACCCATGTTCAGAAAAGAAAAAGAAAAAAGCAGCAGCAACCCTAGGTGCGCCGCACCTAGGGCCTTCTCACCAACTCCTCTGCTCCGCCGTTCACCTGCTTTCTGCCATTGCCCAACTGCCCACCTGCAAACGAGTAAAGAAAGCAGCAACAACAGCAATGAAAAGAAGAGAAATGACAGTGTGTAAAAAAAATGTACACAAATGGGTATATAAAAAAGGGCTTGATCACTGTAAAAAGAGGGGGATTTTTATTGGATTCTTTTTTTTCCTTTTCGGCAAAAAAGCCGAGTTTGCTGTAAAAGAAGAAGAGTTTTCTCTTCTTTCGTTTTGCTACGAACGTTAGAAATAAAAAAAACAAAAAAAGCAAATTTAAAGGTTTTTTCTTCTTAGATTCGCATTTTTTTATCTCTTATTTTTTTCATTTATTTTAGATATCAATAATATAAAATAAAAGAGAGAAAAAGGAGAGAAAAATTTTACCTTTGAATTTTCCGACCACCGTGTACGGTGGCCGGCGCGACGCCGTCAATGGCGGAGGATCGCCGGAACCCTTGGCCTGACTTGGGGCCTGAGAGAGAGGGGAGAGAGCTCTTTCTCTATTTTTTTAAAAATGCTAAAACTGATTTGTTTTTGGGGTTTTTTTTAATATTTATAGTAAACACAAAACGGCGCCGTTTTGACACACCCTGACCCGCGCGTCGACCCAATCCGACCCAGGGGATCCGCGTGTTTTCGTCAAAGGGGCTATTTGCGCAATAGGCCCCTCCGCTTTTGTGCAGTAGCCGATCTGATCCTTTTTGGTTATTTGTTATTCGGCCTGTGAATTTAGTTTGTATTTCGATTTGGTCCTTAGACCATGCCCCCCTCGGTCGAAACGCAGCGTTTCAGTGAAAGGGAATATTTCTCAACAGGTCCCTTGCGCTTTAAGCGCGTTTTATTTCGGTCACTGGCCACTCCTTTCTTATTTTATTTGCGATTTTCCCCCAGATTTCTGTTTTAAGTTCAAATTAGTCCCTTTTCGTTATTTTGGTTAGTTTATTTTTAAAATTGACAAATTTAATGATGCTGTTATTATTATTATCATTATAATAATTGCACATATATATATATACACGTCTATATCCACCATACATTTTTATAAAGGATCCATACGCCTATAATTTATATTTATTTATTTACATACTTACATATTATTTATACTTTATATACACACACTTGCACATTTTATATTTCATAATTTTAAATATATATACACATATTCTTCTTACTCTTTTTTTTTATGTATATACAAATTTACCTCTTTATTTCATAACTTACATACATATCTACACATTCACAAACATTTTAATTTTCATATATATACTTCATATCTTATTATATATATACATATATATATATCTTTATATACGTTTTTACTTGCATATATATTTTATGTCTTATTATATATATATATATCTTTAAATTCATATTTTAATTTTCATATATATATACATGCTTGCATATTCCTTATTATATATACTTTATATACATATACATGTATATCCACACTTACATAAAATTTTATATTTAATAATTTTAAAATACATATATATATATTTCATATTTCCATAATTTTATGCATATACATACATATTTCCCTTATATGTACTTACCTTTTTTATATTTTATATTTTATAATTTTCATATATTTTCCTTTAATTTTTCTTTCATTTATGTCCTTATTTATATGTCCATTTTTTATGTTTTAGTTTGTTTATTTATTTATTCGTTATGGTATATACATGATTGATTTTTATTTATTTATTCATTTTTGCTTATATTATTTTTGTTCAAATTGTCATATTTATTATTCCATTATGTATATTAACACCATACTTCAAAAAAGGAAAATTTTTCTAAATAAGGCAATGTTTAGCTTTTAGAAATTCGAGAAAACGTGCCCTAATGTGCTGGGTTTCGATTTTTCTCGTTCAACCAAATAGCTAAATATCCTTTCAAAAATTTCAAAATAAGGCAATGTTTTGCCGTTTAGAAATTCGAGAAAACATGCCCTAAGGTGCTGGGTGTCGATTTTTCTCGTTCAACCAAATGGCTTAATATCCTTCTTAAAAATTTCAAAATAAGGCAATGTTTTGCGTTTGGGAATTCGAGGAACGTGCCCTAAGGTGCTGGGTTTCAATTTCTCGTTTAACCAAATTGCCAAATATCCTATTGAATTTAAATCCATACCGTACGAGTTTTTTTAAGGATCGTATTTTAAATTTCTTTAAAATTTTCAATCTTCGACACTAAGACATTAAGTAATCATCTGGGTACCAATTTTGGGCGTATCGAGGGTGCTAATCCTTCCTCGTGCATAACCGACTCCCGAACCCGTTTTTTTGGATTTTGTAGACCAAACTTGTTGTTTTAATAAAATCAAACCTTTTATTAAAAACAACCACTTTTCGGGTGATCCAATCACACCTTATCAAAAAAGATTGGTGGCGACTCCCGTTTTCGTTTTCATTTTTCAAAACCCAAGTCGACCCCATCTTCCATCAAAAAAATGGTGTCAACAGTAATCACAACCATTTAGAATTGTAGTCGTGTAATCTCTATCCTTCCCAATGAATAAACAAACTACGTCAAGCAATAAATTTTTGTCATGATCGTCTTCCAAAGAATCATAGCTTATTCTTAGAATCTCTTGAATTTTGCTGTCAGGGATTTCTTCCAATTTCTCCAATGCACTTTTCCAAGAACTCACACTTTTGCTAGATAATGAAGAGCCCAAAACTTGAAGAGCTAACGGAAGCCCACCACAGTGTTTCACTAAACTTCTTGCATATGCCATTGAACTTTCAAGCACAGAGTTATGACCAAAAGCATACCAATTAAAAAGTTGTAGCAATTCACTTGAAGCTAACTCTTTTACTTCAAATAGCTTGCTTAAGCCTCCACAACTAGTTGATGCCTCCAAATCAAACATAATGCTTATAAAATGTGCATTCAATAGGCATCGATTTCTACTAGTTATGATGATTTTACTTCCCGGATGAAAAGGAATTTGAGTTCCCATTAATTTTCTTATTTTTTTCCAATTCATCAACATCATCAAGAACAAGAAGAACTCTTCTACAACGTACAATTTCTTTGATCTTATTAATTCCATTATCTATATTGTATATTTTATATGATTTTCCTTTAAGGATATCTGAAATAAGTTGTCTTTGCAAACGAACTAAGCCATTGCAATCTTGACTTGTTTCTCTAACATGAGCAAGGAAACTAAAACTTTCAAACCGCGGGATGTTTTGATTGTAAACAACTTTAGCAATGGTTGTCTTCCCAATGCCTCCGATGCCACAAATATTTGCAATGCCAACTTTATTTGCTCCATCTTGTTCTAACCATTGATTAATTTGTGTCACGAGAGGATCTATTCCAACTAAATAAGGAGGGAAATACAAAGAAATAAGATGAAGTTTATTTTGAACTTCTTTAACAATATCTTGAATGAATTGTGATTCATGCCTGCAAATTTAAAAAATACAACTGATCAATGGTAAAATCTTGGAAATTATGTAAATGTTACTAATGTTTTTTCTCTGTTCTTGCATATATTTTGATTGTTTTTATGAGATTATATGTTCAAGAAAAAATAAGAAACTAATGCAACATTTCAACATTTCAACATATAAGATAGAATTATTACATTCAAAATCAAATCAAATCAAATAAAGCAAAATAAAATTTAATGTTATTTACATGAATTTATATATTTGTTTTTTATGCAACTTTCTCTTTGTGAAAGTTTAATAAATTCATGTTATTTACATGAATTTATATATTTATTTTTTATTCATTGTAATATTTTGAATATGTGTAGATTTATTACACGAATAACTTGGATATGATTGTTGGAAATATAGTACTGCAAAATAGAATTGTTACAGGAGACCAAACTGAATGTAAATAAAATAAGAATCATTGTGTCGTGGAAGAGCCACTGCAGTAGAGATAAATTCGCCTTGACTGATGTAATCGTGTAGTGGACGTTACCCCCCAACACAATACTCCAATATTCATACACCCGAATAAAGAAGGTGGAACAGGATTGACATTACTCTTCCCGGAAAAAATTTTCAATTCCCAAGAAAGATTAAAGGGGTCACAAACAGTCCCGCTTAAAACCTAATCTCTTAGACAAAATTTCCATCTCGTGTAATTTTGCAGAACACTAGAATTTAGAGACCATAGCGAAGTTGTTTTTCTCTTGTTGTGTTAGGTGGGAGAACCGCCTCCTATTTATACTATTTTTTGATGGGCAAAATGGTAAAATAATAGTTTTAGTTTCCAAAAATAGCAAAGGATTTTCCTAACTGAAAATATTCTAAAAATGTTTTCTGCAACGGTTAGAGGATTTTCCACAATTCAAAATATTCTTTTGATTACCAACAATGACGTCTTAGAAAACCAAAAATAGTGTCATTAAATTCAAGAGTTTCTTTTTTTTTTGTTTTCAACTCGTCAAATCCAAGTTGTTCATGTGATAGGTGCAAACGTATTTAAAACTTGATCTATGTGTTCTAAAAACATCCCACATTAGATTCGAGCTAACATTTAATGCTTAAGGTGATGATTTGTTTGATAGAAAGACCTTGTTGATACAATACTAATACTTTAATAAATCAATTAAAACATTTTAATGCTTGAGAAATAATTTAAAATCTGAATTATAATTAACCCTTTAAAATGGATTGAAGTAACCATTTTAATTTCCAAACGCTACCTAACAATATTTTCTATTAATTTTATTTCTACTCTATCAAGTCTTAATGAAAAGGATTGAAGTAACCATATGGAACTTGATTATGGGTATAACGTACCTGTCTTGTAGAACCATGCCTCCTATATCCGCAACTTCTTTTAAAGCATTCCTCCATCTTTGTACCATGGACTCGAAGTTTGTTCATGTTGGGTAAATGCTTCTGCATAACTTCCCGTCTGGTTCTTGACTTGACTGGGATCCACATCATAGAAAACTGGCAACACAATATGTTTAGAGGATTTCTTGTGCTCCAATATCATTACAAGTTCGTTAAGACACCATGTGGATGCAGCATAATTCTTTGAGAAAACAACGATAGAAATTTTGGAGTGGTGTAGTATTGCTTTTTCAATTTCATCTTTTATGTTATTCCCTCTCTCGATTTCCTCATCATCTCTAAATGTTCGAATTCCTAAGTGCACCAAAGCTGTGTAAAGATGATCCGTGAAACTTTTCCGCGTATCTTCACCTCTAAAACTCAAGAATACATGATAAGTACATCGCGAGATTTCTGACACTGCCATTGAAGAAGAAAATGAAGTCGTCCTGTATTTTTATGTAATAACAAGGTTCCAGCATATATATATACATACATATATAGATGGAAATGCAGATATTAGTAGCAGTCAAGTGGCAGTTCCCAATCTATGGTGGGTCAATCCTTCCACCGAAGAAATTCATGTCGACCATGTTCCTTTTTTTCAAATCTACCAAATTGGAATACTTTTCTTATATTATTAATTTTGCTTGACAAATACAATGTATTGATTAACTTCATCGTTATCGTCAATACAACACGGAAGCATCATCTTCAACCTAATAATATCAGTAAAAGTATCTTCTTGTATTCTTGGTCAGATTGTATTTTATATTTTCTACTTAAAAAAATAAATAAATTAGTCTTTGTAGGTCCGATTAAAGAGTAAATTAGTTCTTTTATTAAAAAAATTCATCCATTATTATTAAAAATTGATCCATGTAATCAACATAAGGTATTGCCTGATTATTTTGTCAACCACGTTAGTTTTTAACAACAAAAAAAGATGAATCATTTTAATAAAAATGATCAATTTACTCTTCTATCTAATGTACATGGATTAACTTACTCTTTTAATAAAAGGAGTTAAATACAATTTGACTCTCAATATTAGAGCCTCCATGATACTTTTATCAGCTAATACCTTGATGGATAACACTCAATAATTAAACTACGACCACAACACATCTCAATTCAGTATAATAAAAAGACAATTTTAGTACCTCTGCATGAATAAAGTATTATTAACCAATTGTTTTTCAAAAAAAGTTAGCGATTAAATTGATCAAATCGTCAATTTTTTATTTGATTTGTTTGTCTTATTTAAAGTAAATAATTTTTTTTAAATTAAAAAAAAATACACTAAAGTAAATTTGAAAATGAGAATTGAGAGGGACGCAAGAGAAGGAGACTCATTCCAAAGTAGTTGGTGTGAAAATAATGGTACTAGAAAACGGTCCATTTGGTTTGCGACCAAAAATTGGTGGTAAACAGAAGTGGTAATAAGGAATTTAAAGGTCAAAGTTGTACAATACAAAAAAATATTATCAAATTCAGACATTAAATAATGATTTTATCAACCTCAAATTTGCAATTAAAGAGGGGCTTCAACATAATAAATTCATGGGCTAACCAATTTCGGGGCAATAAAAGTAATGAAGACGATGGGATAGGAATATTTGGTTTGTCGGCTCAATTCCTAACAAAATTTTATGTTCGATTGATATGTTCAAGTTTGGTTTGATCTAAAAAAAGGTTTAAATTTTTACTTAAGTTCAACACAGATAAAAATGCTATAACCACTAAAAATATTAAAATAAATATTTCTTAATATATTGAAAATAAGTTTAAAAAAAGTCTTTATACTTAAATAGCATTAAGATAACTGCAACTTAACAAGCAAATTTCTCTAAAATAATAACAAAATTAAATATAAAACAAGAGTTATGTAATATCTAAACAATAACAAAAAAAGTAGTAATAACATAATAGTAAAATGATAGCAAAATAGTGAGAAAACACAAGAGAAGCAATTTTTATTTGTCTTTTTACTAATTTGGGTCGGGTTGGGTCTGGGCTAAAAAAACCTTCCTCGATGCCCAGCCCGTTATTAAAATAGACCCTTTTAGTTTTTTTGCCTAAGCCCATTTTTCGGACTTATGTTTTTGCCCAAACTCTCGTGCTTTTTGGGTGGGTCAGGTGGCCCAACCAATGAATAGGTATATTTTATATTCATTTCTCATTTAAAAAAAAAACCATAATGAATCTAAAATACTACTTTAAAGAGTTTTCATTTCAACACAAAAATAGTTAACTATGTTAATTTATGTCAAATTTAAAAAAATTAAACTTCAAATTTAAATATAACGATTAAAACAATAATTTGATAAAAAAATAAATTTTATTTATTTACCTATGCTATGGCTAAAATGATTATATCATATGACATCTGAAAAGATGAAAAAACAAAATAAAATCTTAATAAACAAAAATTATATTGTGAAATAATTTCAAACGTTTTTTATTATCTACAAAAAATCAACTACATTATACTTATTAATTAATGAATGATAAATGTTGAATTGGAGATTATTTGTATCTATAGATGCATTTTTTAGTCAATTTCGCAATTTTTACTCAAATTTCACTGAATTGTTGTTACAATTATATGTTATCAAGTTGAAGGTCTATGACAAAAAGGACTTCTATAATTTCTGTTTATCTAATTAAATATTTAAGGTAAAGGTAAAATTAATTTTATATTTAATTTAATGGATAATAAAAGCTATACTTTAAAATAAAGGTAAAATTAATCATGTTTATCTTTATCTTTATCTTTATTATATATATATAATGCATCTTTATGTTTATCTAATTATTTCTAAAAATTTATTAAAAAAAATAATTCTTTACTCTATAATCATTATTTTTAAAATTACTTTATATTGAAAAAAGTTTGTTGATGCAAAAAATAATTTATTTAAACTGATAAAGTATTCAGTGGCAATCAGTCAAACAAAGATTCTCGAAAAATTATCATGGCTTTTCTTGTAAGAAGTAATGCAGTTGATTTATATATCAATGATATTGATAGGAATCTTGAAATCGACTCAAAACTTTTCTCAGAAGTTATAAAGCCACATAATTTGTTCGCATCTAGAAACTAATGAACCACGATGCCTTTTAATGCATGTTAAACATATTTTGTTAAACATATTTTGTTCACAGTTAAACATATAATTTAACTTTAAAAAAAATCAGCCCAATTTTAAGGTTTAATGGGATTTTATATCAATTTCTCATTTAAAAAAAAACCATAGTAGCATAATGAATCGAAAATAATAGTTTAAAGAGTTTTCACATTAGCACAAGAATATTTAACTATGTTAATTTATATCAAATTAAAAAAAATAAACTTCAAATTTGAATAAAATGACTAAAACAAAAATTTGATTGAAAAAATAAAATCATTTGGCAGTCGCTTTTTATTATCTAGAAAAAAATCAAGTATATTATACTTATTGATTAATGAATAATAATGTTGTGTAGATGTACATAAAATTTTTATATAAATACATAATTTTATATAAAATTATTTTATAAAATAATATAACCTTATGAAAGGATATTTTATTACAAGATGCATTATATTTTATAGAAAGATATATCTATTTGGCATTTCTATAAAGGATATTTCTATTCGTTATTTTCACAACAAAGGACCACTCATCCCAAACCCAAACCATTGCTTGCATGGGAGAAAAACTTCTACATATAAAGGAGTGCAATGCCATGGGAAAGATTTGTTGAAGCAAATAAAAATTTGTATGAAAATGACAAAGTGTTCAAGTGAGATGATTTAGCCGGTTTAACAGCTTTTCAAGAAATCAAACAGAGATTCTAGAAAATTTATCATGATTTTCCTTGTGAAAACAAATTTAATAAAGCATGGGCTTGTGCTTTCCACTCAAGTATGTTTATCATGAAGAATAACTTTAGATCGCTTTTTTCGATTGATGAGATGAATGCAGAGTCAACTGAAAATGAAGAATAACTTATGATGCGGTATTTTGGTTTGCATTTAAGACCTAGAAGTAGCAGCTCTCTCTTTTGAAGAAGATGCATCTTGTATAATAAAAGTCACTTTTCACATTGAAAGAAGGTTACAGGCCTCTCAACCTAATGCCTATAGTCTGGAAACTGGTTACGAACATGTTGGACACGCTAATATTTTCATTAATGTCAATCTGAAGTATTGCTAAGAGTGTGTTCTGTTAAATAATATGGTACTTTTCTTAGATTTGGAAAGTTGAACAATACAGGGGCTATGATTGACCAAGTCAGAGGGTTCTCCTATTTTATTTCATAAGGGTAAATCTAATGTGTGAACAAGTCGTCTACGTAGTTTATAGATGTTCTTATATGATTCTATGGTGTCGCATCGTAGTTTGTAGATTTTCTTATATGATTCTATGGTGTCGATGCTTGCAATTGGTTGGATTGAAAGATGCAACTTGGAAGAAGATAGAGTAATCTTTTTAGTCAATTTCGCT
Organism: Gossypium hirsutum; assembly: GCF_007990345.1. NCBI lineage: Eukaryota > Viridiplantae > Streptophyta > Magnoliopsida > Malvales > Malvaceae > Gossypium > Gossypium hirsutum. The sequence goes on along the minus strand of NC_053439.1, from coordinate 53,497,185 downwards.
AAATTACTGTTGCAATTTTCAAACTGAATTACTGTTGCAGTGTTCAAATAGAATGTTGTTACCAAGTTATAATTCTTTATTCAGTAATCATTACTTTTAAAATTTTAACGTTGAGTTTGATTGCTATTCAACTAATAAAGTTATTTAACTAATAAAACCCATTTAATAAAAAATATTATCAATATAGATATAATTATTTTTTAATAATTTTATTATACAAATAGTTACTGAAATTCCTTTCACAACAAGGAAAGTCCCTTCCCTTTAAATTCATATTTCTCGTATTATAATCGTCAAGAAAATTACTGCATACAGAAGTGTTAAGAAATGGCTTAAAATTGGTAGTGGATTGTTGTTGTTGGTAGTGGGTTGTTGGTGGTAGTGGATTAGTGGATGGTTGTTGGTGTCCATTTTCAACCACAAATCTTTGCCAAAGTTTTGGACAATTATGTCCTTGAACTCTCTTATAAATAGAGAGGTTCATTAGCCATATTGATCATCCCAAACCAAGAGAGAGCAAAGCTTGTTCTTTGAAAGCTAGGATTTTAGCTTTCGGGTTTTCTATAGGGGTTGAGAGTTGTGAGGTTCTCGGGTTGTGTCTTGAGTGTAAAACACTTGTAATCTTCATCTTGTTATAGTGAAATTTCTTTTCGCCTCTGCCCGTGGACGTAGGCATTAAAGCCGAACCACGTAAATCCTTGTGTTCACTTTATTTTTCGTTCCGGTCAATTTACTTGTAGTCATATCGGAGTTCTCGAATCGATCCTTTCCGCAACAAATTGGTATCAGAGCGTAGTTGAAGGAGTGATAATATTTTCTGAATTGCCCTGTGACTGCAGCTTTGTCTGATCTTTCACATCAGGAAGAAAATATTATCATTCATTCAAAGGTTCCAAATTATGGCTACAAGTGTTTCATCGACTAAGTATGATGTCGAGAAATTTACCGGGAAAAATAGTTTCAGTTTATGGCGCATCAAGATGCGGGCAGTGCTGGTTCAACAAGGATTGCTAAAAGCATTGTCTGGTAAAGATAAATTACCAAGCACGCTTTCGGAAGAGCAAAAGGATGACATGCTAGAAAGAGCACATAGTGCTATTCTGCTATGTCTAGGAGATGAAGTGCTACGAGAAGTAGCGGATGAGAAAACCGCGTCCGGTTTGTGGCTCCGGTTAGAGAGCAAGTACATGACGAAGTCATTGACGAACCGGCTCTACCTCAAGCAAAGACTCTATGCCCTGAAGATGGAGGAAGGTACACCTGTTTCCCAGCACCTGGATAAATTCAATTCCATTATCATGGATTTGAATAATATCGATAACAAAATCGATGATGAGGACCAAGCAATAATTGTTTTGTGTTCTTTGCCTCCCTCGTATGAGAATTTTGTTGATACAATGATGTACGGTCGTGATGACCTGACTCTAGAGGAGGTGAAAAATGCCTTAAGTTCCAGTGAGTTGAGGAAGAAAATCACTGGTAAGGTGGTCGAAAACAATGAAGGCGAAGGCTTGGTTGCTCGAGGAAGATCCAAGGCAAAGGGTGGAAGTTCAAGTAAAAGCCATCCTAGATCGCAGTCCAAGAAGAGAATACAGTGCTACTACTGTAAGAAGTACGGGCACATGAAGGTAGATTGTCCGAAAAGGAAGGAGAAATCAGAATCACAGGAGCAACAAAATGATCGTGCGAATGTAGCTGATGCAGATTCTTCAAGTGATGCCGAGATCGTTCTTGCAGTATCCGACTCTTACGCTGGTGGGAGATGGATTCTTGATACGGGAGCTACATTTCATATAAGTACTTCGAAAGATGCATTCTCAACATACGAGAAGCATTCTGGTTCAGTACTAATGGGAAATGACCACGCATGTCAAGTCATGGGGATTGGCACAGTTCGTATAAAGATGTTTGACGGTATTGTTAGAACTCTAACTGATGTTCGGCACATTCCAGAAATGAAGAAAAATTTGATCTCTTTGAGTACGTTGGACAAGAAAGGCTTTCGGTACTCTGCTGAAGGTGGAGTTCTCAAGGTATTCTCGGGTGCTTTGACTGTGATACGTGGTAATTTGGAGCGGGGCCTTTACTTCCTCGATGGTTCCTCGGTTACAGGTGTTGCGGGAGTGTCATCATCAGATGATCTAGATTCTGACACCACGAAGTTATGGCATATGCGGCTCGGGCATATGAGCGAGAGAGGCTTATCGGTGCTAAGCAAACGAGGATTATTGTCTGGGCAGTGTACAGGAAAGTTGAATTTCTGTGAGCACTGCGTCTTCGGTAAGCAGACTCGGGTAAAGTTCAGCACTGGGATTCACAAGACAAAAGGCACAGTGGATTACTTCCATTCTGACCTTTGGGGGCCTTCTCCGACAATTTCTAAAGGTGGTTACAGATATCTGCTTACCTTTATCGATGATTACTCGAGAAAGGTTTGGGTGTATTTTCTGAAGAGCAAGTATGAGGTTCTCATCAACTTCAAGCAATTTAAAGCTTTGATCGAAAATCAAACAGGAAAGGAGATCAAGCGATTCCGGACGGATAATGGCTTGGAGTTTTGCTCAGGTGAATTCAATGAGTTCTGCAAAAATGAAGGAATAGTGAGACACCGCACTGTTCGTCGAACACCACAACAAAATGGAGTTGCAGAACGCATGAATAGAACTCTCTTGGAGCGAGCTCGTTGCATGCGATCAAATGCTGGGCTCGGTGAAGAATTTTGGGCTGAAGCTGTTAATACTGCTTGTTATTTGGTTAACAGATCTCCGTCAACAGCTATTGAGCTGAAGACTCCTGAGGAAGTATGGTCTGGTTCTCCTGCTGATTACTCTGGTTTAAGAGTGTTTGGCTGCCCTGCGTATGCTCATGTAAATGAGGGAAAACTCAAACCGAGGGCGAAGAAATGCATATTTCTTGGATACGGCCAAGGGGTGAAAGGATACAGGTTGTGGTGTCCTGATCCGGTTTCGTCCAAGTTCATCATCAGCAGAGATGTGACTTTTGATGAGTCATCCATGCTTCGATCCACCACAAATTCCCGGGAAAAGGAGGAGTCAGATAGAATGGGAGATCACGGTGTTGAGAAGCAGGTGGAGTGTCAGGTGGACGCTCCAATTCCTACGGAAGGTACTTCAGTCCAGGATGATCAAGTTGAGGTGCAAGATTCCGATGAAGATGAGTCACCTCAAGAAAAACCATATAGCATTGCCACTGGAAGAACGAAGAGACAAATCAAACCAAATCCGCGTTACGCTAATCTGGTGTCTTTCGCGCTCAGTGTGGCGGAGTCCATTGGTATAGAACCTTCCAGTTATAATGAGGCTGTCACGTGTGATGAGTCGGCACAGTGGGCAATTGCTATGAGTGAGGAGATAGAATCTCTTCACAAGAACCATACTTGGGAGTTGGTTAAGCCGCCAAGTAACCAGAAGATAGTTGGTTGCAAATGGGTCTTCAAGAAAAAGGAAGGCATCCTAGGGGTTGAAACAACTAGATTCAAGGCACGATTGGTTGCTAAAGGCTTCACTCAGAAAGAGGGGATTGACTACAATGAAGTTTTCTCCCCAGTCGTAAAGCATTCTTCCATTCGTGTATTACTTGCCATGGTGGCCAAGTCTGATCTAGAACTTGAGCAGCTTGACGTAAAAACGGCGTTCTTGCATGGTGAGCTCGAGGAAACAATCTACATGCGTCAACCAGAGGGTTTTACAGTTCCTGGTAAAGAAGACCATGTCTGTCTATTAAAGAAGTCTTTATATGGATTGAAACAATCCCCAAGGCAGTGGTACAAGCGGTTTGATAGCTTCATGATTCAGCATGGTTACACAAGATGTGACTATGATGCTTGTGTCTATCATCGGAAGCTCTCAGATGGTTCGCACATTTATTTGTTGCTGTATGTTGATGACATGTTAATTGCTTCCAAAAACATGTCGGAAATCAACAAGTTAAAGTCGCAGTTGAGTGGTGAGTTCGAGATGAAGGATCTGGGTGCTGCCAAGAAAATTTTGGGCATGGATATTCACAGAGATCGCAAGGCGGGCAAGCTTCGTGTGTCGCAGAAGAACTACATTGAAAAGGTTCTTCAACGCTTCGGCATGGATAAAGCGAAAACTGTGAGTACTCCGTTGGCACCACATTTCAAACTCTCTGCAGAGTTGTCACCACAATCTGATGAAGAAAAGCAGCAAATGTCTCACATTCCATACTCGAGTGCAGTTGGAAGCGTGATGTATGCAATGGTTTGCACTCGTCCAGACATTTCACATGCAGTTAGTGTGGTCAGCAGATACATGAGTTGTCCTGGCAAGGAACACTGGCAGGCCGTGAAATGGATTCTCAGGTACTTGAGAGGTTCTGCAGATTTATGCTTGGTATATGATCAGAGTGACTGCACTAGCAGTGTCACGGGCTATGTGGACTCTGATTATGCTGGAGATCTGGACAAAAGAAGATCTCTGACGGGTTATGTTTTCACTTATTCTGGAGGAGCCATTAGTTGGAAAGCTGTGTTACAGTCTACCGTAGCCTTATCTATGACTGAGGCGGAATATATGGCGTTAGCAGAAGCAGTGAAAGAAGCATTGTGGATGAAAGGTCTAGTAAGCAGTTTGGGTTTACAACAGGATTTCACTGTTGTATTTTGCGATAGCCAGAGTGCCATACATCTGACTAAAAATCAGATGTTTCATGAACGGACCAAACACATTGATGTCAGATATCATTTTGTTCGGGAACATGTTACGCAAGGTGACATTGTTATCAGCAAGGTTGCTACCGAGAAGAATCCTGCAGATATGTTAACTAAGGTGATCCCTGCATATAAGTTCAAGCATTGCTTGGACTTGATAGGTATTCGGGATTGATTAGCACCAGAGAGGCGTTTGGAAGAGGTGATCCAGTTCGAGGAATTCACTATGATGTTCAGCTTGGTAAATTTCAAGCCAAGGTGGAGATTTGTTAAGAAATGGCTTAAAATTGGTAGTGGATTGTTGTTGTTGGTAGTGGGTTGTTGGTGGTAGTGGATTAGTGGATGGTTGTTGGTGTCCATTTTCAACCACAAATCTTTGCCAAAGTTTTGGACAATTATGTCCTTGAACTCTCTTATAAATAGAGAGGTTCATTAGCCATATTGATCATCCCAAACCAAGAGAGAGCAAAGCTTGTTCTTTGAAAGCTAGGATTTTAGCTTTCGGGTTTTCTATAGGGGTTGAGAGTTGTGAGGTTCTCGGGTTGTGTCTTGAGTGTAAAACACTTGTAATCTTCATCTTGTTATAGTGAAATTTCTTTTCGCCTCTGCCCGTGGACGTAGGCATTAAAGCCGAACCACGTAAATCCTTGTGTTCACTTTATTTTTCGTTCCGGTCAATTTACTTGTAGTCATATCGGAGTTCTCGAATCGATCCTTTCCGCAACAAGAAGTTTATTCATCTCAAACCTAAAGACAGTAATTTATGGAAATTATTACCCGTAAGGGAGAAAAAAATATGCATGAAAGTGGGTGGAATGTCATGGAAAAAATTTGTTGATGCGAAGAATAATTTGTTTAAGACTGATAAATGGAAAAGGTTTGTTGATGCAAAGAATAATTTGTTTAAGACTGATAAAGTATTTGGCAAAGAAAATATTGTTAGGTAGCGTTCAGGAATTGGTTATATTATTGATTGAATGTTACATTAAATCATAATAACAACTCATATTGTAATATATTGGTCGAGTGTTCATTTTTCTTAAAAGCAATCGAGTTCGAATCATTGTACTAAATAATAATTTATAAACTTAAGTCGGTTAGTTCTTTCAAGTACTCAAGTCCATTATTTCTTTTCACCTTATAAGAAAAATGGTTATATTTTAGATTTGATTTTTTTTACTATCGTTATAATTTGTTTGTCTCTCTCTCTCTCTATGTATATATTTAACAGAGTTTATACAGGGGAAGGACGTAGATGGTGGATAGTGGTTGAAGCGATGGATCACCCCTAAGACCTGATGCAGTTCAGTCTCCCAGTCTTGGTTTGATTGTTATTTAACTCATAAAACCCATTTAATAAGAAAATATTATCAATACAGATATAGTTATTTTTTTAAATAATTTTATTATACAAATATTTAGAAAATAGAAATCATAATCAAACTGAAATTGGAATTCCTTTTCCAACAAGGAAAAGGATTGAGTCACCACTGACTCTAATAATATTATATAAACCCAACGAGTCTCCTCACTGTAAATTGATATCATTAGCGATTTCAATTCATTTATTTGTTTGGATTACAAGAAATCATGTCATATTATCAAAGAAGATATCATAATCATCGAGAAAGGTACTACAGTCTGAAATTTACTCGACCCAAACTGAATGATAACGGTAATTCATGTGAACCATTACTTGCATGGGAGAAAAAATTCTGCATAAAAGTGGGTGCAATGTCATGGAAAAAATTTGTTGAATCAAAGAATAATTTGTTCAAAACCGATAAAGTATTCGAATGGGATGATTCAACTGGTTTAAAAGCTTTCCAGAAAGCCAAACAGAGATTCTGGGAATATTATCATCGTTTTCCTTGCACAAATAAGTTGCCAAGTAATGCAGCAGATATGCATATCGATGATATTGATTGGAACTCCAAAATCGACCCAAAACTTTTTTTGGAAATAAAGTCGATTTCTGATGATGAAGAGGAAGAAAAAGAAGAAGTTAAAAGGATTGATTCGTTTTCGATTCCATTAGAGCAAATTAAAGCCCCTGGATGGGAGTACGATGAACCTACATCACGCTTACCTACCATAGTTGGATCATAGAACAAACAAATACAACGAAATTGTCTTAAACACTCAGTTTTATTTTTCATTATTATTATTCGAATAAGATTATGTATGGTAGTCATTTAATTCAATATATATTAATTTTTACAATTTTGAATTTCTAAACTCGTTTATAATTCAATTAATATATATTAATTTTTAATATTGAATATCTAATCTAATATTTATTTGACACGTTTTAAATGACATTAAAATCCCAATTTATTACCATTTTACCTATATTTATTATTAAAAATATAACAAAATTCAATATTTATTTAATCACGTCAAATTTTATTATTCATGTGTGTGAATTGTGTTTCATTGATTGTATTAAAATTTTAAAACCAAATATTTTTGTTAATTATCATTAAAAAGTAAACATAAAGATAATAGTTTAAGATTTAAGTTTGCAAGTTAAAATGCGATTATTTTTTAAATAATTAACAATAAGAAAACAACAACTTAAAAATTAGTCAAAATGGAATTCCTTTTCCAACAAGGAAAGGAAAATTGAATTACCGCCTATATAATCATATATAAACTCAAGTCCCTTCTTTAAAATCATAGTTCAATTTCATGTCATTCATCGTCTTTTTTGGATCAAAACAAACCATGTCATATCATCAAAATATATATCACGTCCACTAAAAAAATTATTGAAATTTACTAATCCTAAATGGAAATATGGCAATAATTCATGGAGACCATTCCCTGCATGGGAGAAATAATTCTGCATGAAAGTGGGTGCAAGGTCATGAACAATATTTATTGATGCAAAGAATAATTTGTATAAAGCTGATAAAGTATTCGAGTGAGATGATTCGGTTGATTTAAAAGACTTCCAAGTTTCCAAATAGAGATTCTAGGAAAATTATTATGGTTTTCCTTTCAAGAACAAATTGCGAATTACATATTAAATAGATATGGTAAGAATATTCCTTGGAAAACATTTTGCTTCTCGTGGTTCATTTATTAGGAAAAAAAATCTATTTCATTCAATAAAAGTACATAAAAACCCTTCATGAATGTTGAAAAATATTAAACAGCTCTTTGCTAGTCGCCTTTAGAATGAAATTTTTTATCAATTACTTATTATCTAATACTTTTACCAAAGACTTTTACTTATGGACAAAACTCCTTGAAATGTTAAAAGAATTGATTTCCATACTGGCTACCAATTCACAACAATTTGGATTTGACATAAATATTTAAGAGAACTCTTATAAATAAACCCATATAATAAGACAAATTAGTGTACCACTTTAAAAGAGATATAATCCCTATTCGAATAATTACACTCTTGAGTCAGGGGATCAACTAAATTTTAGTTATGGAGTCACAACTATAAAATTGATAATTAGCAGCACTAGGTTGTAGAGTTCTATATAACAAACGTCATTTGGTCGCCGAGAAAGAATTGATTTGTTGCACTATGTTTTGGATAATAGTGCTACTCAATCTAGACTTTAGACCATTAGCTTGTTAGTATTTATAGAATATTTGGTGCTTAATCTTTCTGTTAAGACTATTATTTGAATAATTAAGGTATTGTATTTTCAAGAGAAATAGATATCTGAATTTTAAAGACAACATTATTAAGAGAAATAATCATAAACCTCAAATATAAAAATATTATTTGAATTGAGTTTTTCTTAAAATATTGTGGAGGAAAAAGTTGGGGGGCCGTAACGAGGAGAGTGTTAGCACTCAAGAGCGAGTAGTACCGGATTCTGGTGGAACTAAAGAGGTGGTTGAAATGTAACGTAAGAAATGTTTATAATATATTATGACTTTTCATAGTCTACTACTCTTACCTGCTTTTTCAGATCCCATATCAACATTAGCCTTATCCCATCGTCTTCACTACTTTAAATGCCGTGAAATCGATTAGCGCACGAATTTATTATGTTGAGTGAAACAGTTCAAGCAAAAGAATGAGAAAATTTTGATTTAATTTTTTAAAAATTATAAATATATAGACTATTAAAATGGTGAAATTTTACTTTTACTATTATAAAAATATATAATTTTATTTCAGCTCCTTCAAAAAATTGTTCAAAATTGATTTCCATCATGGCTATCAACTCGCAACAGTTTGGACTTGATATAAATCTTCGAGAGGGTAGAATAAAGTAATAATATATTCTCTTAAGAATTAAATATTTAAACCAGAACAATCAACTGATATTTGTTCGAGATTCTAAGAGAAGTCTTATGAACAAGCCCACGTAGTTATAGGAATTAGTGTTCCACAAATGGTAATTAAATCATCTCCCAAGAATGCTTTTTCTCGTTTTCTCCTTCTAATATTTCATCTCTACGATCATCACCTCCTAGCTTACCATTTTCAACTTTCTTTTGGTACACTACTCTTCCCTGAAAGCGAGCTAAGCTCACATTTACTTTACTTCCATATATACAAAATCAATTAAGTCTACTAAAATAACTCCGACATCTGATTAAAAGCACACGTTAATTGAATTACCAAGAACAAGGTGCTTCATTGAAGAACTTGAGCAAAAATCAATATCGATAGCATACATAAAAGAATAAGAGATTAAATATAAGATGAAATCAGCCAAGCCAAGGCGGTAATGACTAAACCAAAATATTCATTTCCTCCATTTCAGTCCTACGATAATCAGCATTTGACTAAACTTTGCAACCTATACAAGTTTTTTTGGGCTTTTGACGAAATAAGAACAAAAGTCCCGAAAAGATACTTAAAACATTTACTCATCCATGGCAACTGACTGAAAATATATGGGTTGTCATCTAGCTCATAATCATATACAAGGTCAATCCCAAATTCTAGTACAGATAAATTTGAAAGAACCCGAAGACTAATATGATCACCAGCTTCTAGTTCATCACCCCTAAAGTTCCAACAAGTCGTCCAGTATAAGGTATTCTTGGTTTCAGGAATTCCCATGAAATGTTTGGAGTAGGTCCACTTTGTACCTTTGGTCTCGTTCACAATTTCAAGGCATGGTAAAAATCCATATGTTTTATCATTCTTGGCAGAAAAAATGATAATCAAATTTAAGAAGCAACTTATCTTTCGACTAGAGTTTGGGGGCACTGATATTGTGTTGGTGCAAGAGGCAGTAACGGCTGTTTTGTATCTTGCTCGAATAGCAAGCCTCGAGGCTTGGTGAAGAAACAAACTCGGAAGCAGAAATAGAAAATGAAACTAGCTAGTGAAAAAAACAGAAAAGAGAGAAGAAGATTGAATGAAAATGAGCTGATTTCTTTCAATAATACATCAACAAGGCATTAAGCCATTACATATATTAGTCAACAAGTAAAACAAACAAGTAATCACCTAATAACATACCTAACACCACTAAATTGCCTAGTAACTTGGTAAACTTGATTGAAAAACAAAAACTTCTACCTAAACTTGTCATTCAGCACCTAATTACATCAAAATACAGTTACCAACTTAGTTCAAAACAAACTAAAACACAAAATGTTCATTTGAGTAACCAAAAGAAACAATGCAGTTTCGGTTTGCTGTTAAAGCACGATCCCTGCATGGCCACCTTGCATGGTCACCTTGGCTACTGCATGGGGGTTGACTTCAACACTCCTCCTCAGCTTCTATGCAGCAGACTCCTAGTTGCTTCCTTAGGTTTACAAATCTCGATGCACCAAGTGATTTTGTGAAGATATCAGCGATTTGATCTTCTGAGCTGCAATGAATTAGCTTGATCTCTCGAGCTTGTTCCATTTCTCTTATCACATGGAGTTTGATGTTGAAATGTTTTGTCCTGCCATAGAAGACAGGGTTTTTAGCAATAGCAATTGCTGACTTGTTGTCACAATGTATCACAGTTGCATCATTCTGCTGTAGATTCAAATCACCCAAAATTTTTCTCAGCCACATAGCTTGATTAACAGCATTAGCAGCTGCTACATACTCTGCTTCTGCTGTCGATTGAGCCACCATTGTTTGTTTTCTTGAGCTCCAACAAATCATAGCTGAGCCAAGAGTAAAAGCATAGCCAGAAGTGCTCTTCATGTCATCCTTTGAACCAGCCCAATCGCTATCAGTGTAGCCAATCAGTTTCAACTCTTCAGTCTTTCTAAACTGTATTCCATGGTTTAAGGTACCTTTGATGTATCTTAGCACCCTTTTCCCAGCCTTGTAATGTTGCTGGTTACAGCAGTGCATGAACCTTGATAGCATGCTCACAGCAAACAGAATGTCAGGTCTTGTTGCTGTTAAATACAGCAAACAACCAACAAGGCTCCTATAAAATGATTCATTGACAGGCTCGTGTTCTTCTTGGCTCGACAGTTTTATGCCAACTGCCATAGGTGTGCATGTTGGCTTGCAATTTTGCATTGAAAACTTGGATAAAACTTTCAAAGCAAACGCCTTTTGTCCCAAAAAGATTCCTTGACCAGCTTGTTGTATCTCTATTCCAAGGAAATAAGTCATCAACCCCAAATCTGACATCTCGAACATTTCCTTCATTTTTGCTTTGAAATCAGCCATCACAAGCTTGTCTCCTCCAGTCACTAGAAGATCATCAACATATAGTGACACAATAAGCTGTGTTTCAGCTCCATTCCTTTTAACATAGAGTGTTGGCTCACTAGCACTCCTTTCAAATCCCAAACTGACCAAGTATGAGTCAATTCGAGCATACCAGGCTCGAGGGGCCTGTTTTAGGCCATACAAGGCTTTTCTTAGCCTATACACCAAATGTTCCTTACCAGGCATTATAAAACCTGGGGGTTGCTCGATGTATATCTCCTCTTCTAGGAATCCATTGAGGAATGCAGACTTGACATCCATTTGGTGGATTGTCCACTGGTTCTGATCAGCAACTGTAATCAGCAATCTGATTGTATCGAGTCTGGCTACTGGAGCAAATGTTTCCATGTAGTCCAGACCATACCTTTGACTGAAGCCCTTTACAACTAGTCTGGCCTTTAGCTTGTTTAAACTTCCATCCGCATTGTGCTTCACTCGATAGACCCATTTTACACCGATAGTCTTTCTGTTGGCAGGCTTTTCAACCAACTCCCATGTCTGATTCTTTACAATCATGTTGATTTCATCAACCATAGCTTGTTTCCAACCTTCATCTGCTTCAGCCTCTTCAAAACTACTAGGTTCTGCTATTGCAACCTGTGCCCTTTCATAAATATCTTCTAGGAGCCTTGTGCCTCTCACAGGCACATCATCAACATCCATTTCAGGTCCTAGCTGCTCAAGTTCAGCTTGATTAGGCACTAGGTCTTCTAAAATTGTTTCTGGCTCATTTTTCTCCCAATTCTAGCAGGCTTTTTCATCAAAGATGACATCTCTGCTCACTTGGACTTTGTTTGTCAAGGGATCCAGAACCCTGTAGCCCTTTTTGACTGAGCTGTAGCCTACTAGAACACCTGGTTAAGCCCTTTTAGAGAGCTTGTCTCTCTTTGCTGCTGGTATTTGTGCATAACACAAGCAACCAAACACCTTCAGATGTGCCAAGGAAGGCTTGAAACTGAACCAAGCCTCGAAAGGTGTCTCGGATGCAAGAGCTTTAGTAGGAAGCCTATTCTGAAGGTAAACAGCAGTGTTTACTGCCTCAGCCCACATGGTCTTGGGCAGTTTCTTTTCAAACAGGAGACATCTGGCCATATCCATCAGACGTCTATTCTTTCTTTCAGCTACCCCATTCTGCTGAGGTGTGTAGACATTTGTAAGCTGATGTTTGATACCAGCATCATTGCAAATGGCTTGAAACTGAGCTGAAGTGTACTCAGTGCCATTGTCAGTCTTTATCGATTTCAGCTTGCAACCTGTTTCTGTTTCTACAGCATTTTTAAACTTCACAAACACTTGAGCTACCTCAGACTTGTGTTTTAAAAAGAAAATCCAGCAAAACCTTGTAAGATCATCAATAAAGATGATGAAATACCTATTTTTGCTGAGTGATTCAGTCCTCATCGGGCCACATACATCAGAGTGCACCAGCTGCAGTCTTTCAGTAGCTCTCTAAGCTGAATTTGTAGGAAATGGCAGTCTTGCCTGTTTCCCCATTTGGCAAACTTCACACACATCATCATGCTCCACTGAGCTGGTGAAGTTCTCTGCCATGCCCTCTTTGGCCAATCGAGCCATTGATCTGAAGTTGGCATGTCCAAGCCTTTGATGCCAAAGCTTGAAGTCATCAACAGAAGTTGTGTATGCTGAGTTTGAGTCATTTGCCCAGTGAACCTCAAAGCATTTATCAGTCATTGTGACTGTCATAAGGCTTGATCCACTTGGATCAGTAATGTGGCATTGTTTGTCCTTGAACACAACAGAATAACCTTTCTCGAGCAGTTGAGCTATGCTGAGAAGGTTTCTGTCAATCTCTGGCACCAATAGCACATTTGGAATGATCTTGTTGCCTGTGGGAGTACATATCAGCACTTCTCCTCTTCCTTCAGCCCTTATAAACTGACCATTTCCAACCTTGACCTTGGTTTTATAACTTCTGTCCAAGGTTTTAAACAAGGAGGCATCTAGTGACATGTGGTTAGTGCAACCACTGTCCAGCAACCAGCCTTTTGAGCATTTCTTCTCAGCAGCTAAACAGGAAACAGCAAAGACCTGTTCTTCTTGGTCACTACTGTCCTCAGCTACTCGAGCTTCAACCTTTGACTGCTGAAATTGATTCTGCCTTGGCTTACTCCTGTTTTTGCAGACCCTTTCAACATGGCCCTTCTTCTTGCAGTGTTGGCATACTGCATCTGGCCTAAACCAGCATCTGTCTTCTGGATGGCCAGGCTTCTTGCAATATCTGCAGGGCTGGTCATTGCTCCTTGCAGCATCAGGCTTAGGCCTGTTTTTCCAAGGCTTTTTGCCTCTTTGAGCATTGGTGCTCGAGGCTTCTCTGGCCTTGGCTTGAAATGCACCTTCTTGGTGATCTTCAGCTCTGCTAGCTCTCCTTTGTTCTTGAGCATAGAAGGTGTTGATTAACTCAGTCAAAGAGATGCTAGCAAGGTCTCTTGAGTCCTCTAGGGAGGATATCTTGGCCTCATATCTCTCAGGCAAAGTGGAGAGGACTTTCTCCACAATTCTTGCCTCATCAAAGTGCTCACCTAGGAGCCTTATGCTGTTAACCACTGCCATAATTCTATCTGAATACTACTTCACTGTTTCTTCTTCCTTCATCTTCAAATTCTCGAAATCCCTTCTCAAGTTCAACAGCTGCTGTTGCCTTGTTCTCTCTGTGCCTTGAAACTCCTCCTTAAGCTTGTCCCAAGCCTATTTTGGAGTCTCACAGGCCATAATTCTGGTAAAGATGACATCTGATACACAGTTCTGAATACAGGACATGGCTTTATGCCTTTTGGTCCTCTCATCAGCATGTTGTCTGATCTGAGCTACTGTGGGATTAGCCCTCAGTGGTGCTGGCTCAGCATCTGTGTTAACAACTTCCCACAGATCGAAGGCCTGCAGGTAAGTCTTCATCTTGACCAGCCATATGTGAAAGCCTTCTCCATTGAAGACTGGTGGGGCTGCTGGTGAAAATCCTGAAGAAGCCATCAGGTTCCTTGATTTGAGGCAACAGGTCCACTAAGACCAGAGCTCTCGATACCAATTGTTGGTGCAAGAGGCAGCAACAGGCTGTTTTGTATCTTGCTCGAATAGCAAGCCTCGAGGCTTGGTGAAGAAACAAACTCGGAAGCAGAAACAGAAAATGAAACTAGCTAGTGAAAAAAACAGAAAAGAGAGAAGAAGATTGAATGAAAATGAGCTGATTTCTTTCAATAATACATCAACAAGGCATTAAGCCATTACATATATTAGTCAACAAGTAAAACAAACAAGTAATCACCTAATAACATACCTAACACCACTAAATTGCCTAGTAACTTGGTAAACTTGATTGAAAAACAAAAACTTCTACCTAAACTTGTCATTCAGCACCTAATTACATCAAAATACAGTTACCAACTTAGTTCAAAACAAACTAAAACACAAAATGTTCATTTGAGTAACCAAAAGAAACAATGCAGTTTCGGTTTGCTGTTAAAGCACGATCCCTACATGGCCACCTTGCATGGTCACCTTGGCTGCTGCATGGGGGTTGACTTCAACATATTGAAACCTCAGTCTTGCCAGCTTGATGGCCATGGTAGTGGCCAATGTAATCAAATGGAAATGGATCAAATGTTGTAATTATGCCGTAATCGTATAATACCTGTAGCATTGGGTTATAGAATAAGATTTTAAAAAATATTATATAAATATTTTTTAAAAGTTGAAACTTGTAAAGGAACCTGTGGGGAAGCAACCACTTTTGATTCTTCTATAAAATTGCAAAGTTGCACTTTAACATTTCCATAAGATTCCAAACTGGGTAAGTCTTTAGTCAGGTCCATCATCATATTTCTTGTGGTAACTTCATTTCCTAAAATATGTACAATAATGTGTTATTTATCAATTCTAGTATGCCTATTAGAATATTAAAATAGTAGTCTTAACTTGAATACACTGATGGTTAAATCTTTTGTCAGACACCTATTTAACACAGATTCAAACCGTGTGACCCCATTCCTTCCTCTTAATATTATATGAAAAAAAATCAAAAACTAATATTATTATCACTAAAATGTTAAAATGTGTTATAAGACTTGTAAATTAATCATTTATCAAACAATTAAATTATTTTAATTAGATCCCAATTGCAACATTTATCATTTCTTAAACATTTGTTATTGACATCTAAAAGGAAACATTAAAAAAATAATAGGATGTATTCACTAATATATAATCTTGTCACTGAAAACACATTAAATATTCATATAATTTATTATTTCCTTTGTCAAAAAAATTATTATTTCAATAAGGATATATCTTTAGTTTAGTAAGTGTTAATAGTTCACGGGTTAATATTCCATAAACATAATCATTTGAAGTCATAGTCATACCTGTAGATACGTGGGAAAAGCCATATTTATATCTAACTTTGTGTTGTGATTCATAAGTAACGTCAAATTTTCTTATGCTGAGATGAACAGGCACTATCATGTAACTCACAAGGTCACCACCTTCAAACTCACAATCCGTTACTGGCCAATGGATCAACCACAACATTGTGTTATCGTTAGTCTCAGGAATTCCGATGAAACTTGAGCGATATCTCTGCATGATCCTTTTGGTCTCATTGAAAATGTGGACACTTGGTAGAAACTCCAATATTTGATCACTAGCTAAAGAGAAAACAATGCATAAGCTGAACCGATGGATCTTTTCATCTGGATGAGATGGTGTTGGCAAAGAAAAAGAGATTCGGTGCTCGTTAGTGCGATGCTTAAACACAATAGGAACTTCACTTCCCACAACAAGAGTGCTTGTTATACCACATTCCTGCAAGACCTGATCCAAAAAAAACATGTTAGATGATTACGAATGTGTTCATTAAGTAATGTAAGAGAAAAAAATAAAGTTAAAATTTAAGTTGGAGAACCTGTGGGGTAGCAAGCATTATGCTGTCTGCTAGGTAGCTATAAAGTTTCAGTCGATTTCTGCTAATGGAATCCAGGTTGAATAATCTTCTAATCTCTTCTTCTTCAAAGTTTTCAATTGGTCCCAACTTGAATAGATCTTCAACTTCAGTCAATTTTTCACATCCAAAAATAACACATCGTGTGGAAGAAAAGAAGCATGGAAGAATTGCCCAATATCCTTTAAATGGAGATATTGTCAAGAACTCAAAAACATTGGGCAAGACTGGAAGCTTTGGAATTATTTGGAGTTCAGTGCAAGAAGTCAATAGAAGTTCATCAAGTTTTGTAATTTTTTTTATGCTTTCGGGAAGGCAATGAATTGGGTTTCTACTTAAATTTAAGGATTTCAATGAAGCTAAGTTATAAAGATCATTGGGCATGACATCATCAGATAATTTGCAACTTTCAAGGCTTAATTTTACCAAAGAGCACGGTAGAGATGCCCAAGAGAAACCCAATTCTTTACTTCTTTTCGGTAAGAGCCAATGTAATCCCAATCTTGTTTGACATATGGAAGTTTCATCTAAATTAAGCACCTTCAATGATTTCATATTATGCAACTCCCTGGGGACATCATCAAGTCTTGAACAACCAGATAAAATAAGCTCTGCAAGTGATATTAATGAACCAATTGTCCTTGGAAGTTTCCTAAGAGTTGTGCAATCTTTAAGGTTCAAGAAAGTAAGCATCTTTAGCTCACCAATGGATTGATCAACTTCTACCAAATTTATGCAATCTTTGAGCATCAACTTCTCAAGGCTAGGGAGTCCTGAAAAGCTTGGGGTTTTAAGAAGGCTATGTGAATGGTTGAGATTAAGGATCTTTAAATTTGGGAGGCACTGCAAAAAAAGAAAACCCTTCATTTATATATTATTGTTACACACATACACACAAAAAGAAGGAAAATTAGTATATATCATACCTCTGTATCCTTCCAAACTTGTTTAAGTTTACTGTTGCGCATGTCGAGAACAACTAGTTCATTGATATCGAAATCCACCGGAAAAGATTGCATACAAAACCCATGCCAACGTAACCATCTTAATCTTTTGGGAAAGTCTTTGAAGTCTCCTTTAAGTTTTACATAATCCAGTTGAAGCAGTTTAAGTCTCTTCATCTTTGCAAATGCTTGAGTTTCCATATCAACATCATTTGCCATGAGAAACTGACTTTTGGAATGCTTTGGAAAGTGTAGAGTTGTATTTGTCCTTTTAGCCTTGTCTTCTAGCAATCCTTTTAGGTCAAGTGTGAGGCACTTAACTGTTTTGGAACCCTGCATCAGAAAACCTTTTTTAAAAAATAAAAAGAAATTTGATAAAAAAAAAGTAGTTTACATGCATACAAGAAAAAAGTTGAGTAAAACAATTTTTTCTCTTATTACATCAAATGCGTTCTTATGCCACATTCTGCTTCGTTTCTCAATATCAGAAGATTCTTGACGAATAATTTCTCGTCCCATATCTCTAATCATTTGGTGCATCATTAGCTTGTTTTTTTCATTAATGATTAAAAGAGATCTGCCTACTAGATTTTCAATTCCAATTGTTGTATAGAAATCACAACTATCTAGAATTGTAGTCGTGTAATCTCTATCCTTCCCAATGAATAAACAAACTATGTCAAGGAATAAATTTTTGTCTTGATCGTCTTCCAAAGAATCATTGCTTATTCTTAGAATCTTTTGAATTTTGCTGTCAGGGATTTCTTCTAATTTCTCCAATGCACTTTTCCAAGAACTCACACTTTTGCTAGATAGTGAAGAGCCGAAAACTTGAAGAGCTAATGGAAGCCCACCACAATGTTTCACTAAACTTCTTGCATATGCCATTGAACTTTCACGCACAGAGTTATGACCAAAAGTATACCAATTAAAAAGTTGTAGCGATTCACTTGAAGCTAACTCTTTTACTTCAAATAGCTTGCTTAAGCCTCCACAAGTACTAGTTGATGCTTCCAAATCAAACATTTGGCTTATAAAATGTGCATTCAATAGGCATCGGTTTCTACTAGTTATGATGATTTTACTTCCCGGATGAAAAGGAATTTGAGTTCCCATTAATTTTCTTATTTTTTTCCAATTCATCAACATCATCAAGAACAAGAAGAACTCTTCTACAACATACAATTTCTTTGATCTTGTTAATTCCATTGTCTATATTGTATAATTTATGTGATTTTCCTTTAAGGATATCTGAAATAAGTAGCCTTTGCAAACGGACTAAACCATTGCAATCTTGACTTGTTTCTCTAACATCAGCAAGGAAACTATAACTTTCAAACCTCGGGATGTTTTGATTGTAAACAACTTTGGCAATGGTTGTCTTCCCAATGCCTCCAATGCCACAAATAGTTGCAATGCCAACTTTATTTGCTCCATCTTGTTCTAACCATTGATTAATTTGTGTCACGAGAGAATCTATTCCAACTAAATAAGGAGGGACATATAAAGAAATAAGATGAAGCTTATTTTGAACTTCTTTAACAATATCTTGAATGAATTGTGATTCATGCTTGCAAATTTAAAAAATACAACTCGATGGTAAAATCTTGGAAAGTGAGTAAAAGTTATTAATGTATTTTCTCTTTTTTTGCATATATTTTGATTGTTTTTATGAGATTATATGTTCAAATAAAAATAAGAAACTAATGCAACATTTTAACATATATGATAGAATTATTACATTCAAAATCAAATCAAATCAAATCAAATAAAGAACATAAAAATTAATGAAATTCATTTGAAACAACCTATACTCAAAATTTCAACTTTCTCTTTGTGAAAGTTTAATAAATTCATGTTATTTACATGAATTTATATATTTATTTTTTATTCATTTTAATATTTTGAATATGTGTAGACCTATTACACGAATAATTTGGATATGATTATTGGAAATATACTACTGCAAAATAGAATTGTTACAGGAGACCAAACTGAATGCAAATAAAATAAGAATCACTCTGTCGTAGAAGAACCATTGCATTAGAGGCAAAATGGCCTTGATCGGTGTAATCTTGCTTAAAACCTAATCTCTTAGACAAAATTTCCCTCTCGTATAATTTTGCAGAACACTAGAATTTAGAGAACATAGAGAAGTTGCTTTTCTCTTGTTGTGTTCTGTGAAAAATGAGGAGAATGACCTCCTATTTATACAGTTTTTTGAAGGGCAAAATGGTAAAATAATCATTTTAGTTTCCAAAAATAGTAGATGATTTCCCTAACTGAAAATATTCTGAAAATATATTTTCTGCAACAGTGAGAGTATTTTCCACAATTGAAAATATTCTTTTGCATTACCAACAATGACATCTTAACCACAAATAGTGTCATTAATTTCAAGAGGCTACTTCTTTTTGTTTTCAACTCGTCAAATCTAAGTTGCTCATGTGATAGGTGCATACATATTTAAAATTTAATTTATGTGTTTTAAAAACATTCCACTGCACATCAGATTCGAGCTAACATTTAATGCTTAAACTGATGACTTGTTTGATAGAAAGCCCTTATTGATACAATACTAATACTTTAACGACCCAATTAAAACATGTTAATTTTTGAGAAATAATTTAAAACCTGAGTTATAATTAACCCTTTAAAATGGATTGAAGTAACCATTTAAATTTCCAAACGCTACCTAACAATATTTTCTATTAATTTTATTTCTACTGTATCAAGTCTTAATGAAAAGGATTGAAGTAACCATATATATGGAACTTCATTATGTGTATAACGTACCTGTCTTGTAGAACCATGCCTCCTATATCCGCAACTTCTTTCAAAGCATTCCTCCATGTTTGTACCATGGACTCGAAGTTTTGTTCGTGTTGGGTAAATGCTTCTGCATAACTTCCCGTCTGGTTCTTGACTTGACTCGAATCCACATCATAGAAAACTGGCAACACAATATGTTTAGAGGATTTCTTGTGCTCCAATATCATTACAAGTTCGTTAAGACACCATGTGGATGCAGCATAATTCTTTGAGAAAACAACGATAGAAATTTTGGAGTGCTGTAGTATTGCTTTTTCAATTTCATCTTTTATGTTATTCCCTCTCTCGATTTCCTCATCATCTCTAAATGTTTGAATTCCCAAGTGCACCAAAGCTGTGTAAAGATGATCCGTGAAACTTCTGCGCGTATCTTCACCTCTAAAACTCAAGAATACATGATAACTACATCGCGAGATTTCTGACACTGCCATTGAAGAAGAAAATGAAGTCGTCCTGAATTTTTATGTAATAACAAGGTTCCAGCATATATATATATATACACATATATGGATGAAAAAGCAGATATTAGTAGCAGTCAAGTGGCAGTTCCCAATCTATGGTGGGTCAATCCTTCCACCGAAGAAATTCATGTCGACCATGTTCCTTTTTTTCAAATCTACCAACTTGGGATACTTATTTTATATTATTAATTTTGCTTGAAAATACAATGTATTAATTAACTTCATCGTTATAGTCAACACAACACGTAATATAAACAACACTATAAACAACACGTAAAGATCATCTTCAACCTAATATCAGCAATTATTATGAAGGTTTTTATATTATAAGTTAGATTTTATTTTTCTTTTTACTTAAAAAAATAAATTAATTAATCATTGTAGATAAGATCAAAGAATAAATTAGTTCTTTTGTTAAAAAAATCCATCTATTATTATTATTAAAAATTGATCTATATAATCTACATTATTATTATTATTCACGTATATTGTACGCTAAAGTAAATTTGAAAATGAGAATTGAGAGGGACACAAGAGAAGGAGAATAATTCCAAAGTATTTGGTGTGAAAAATAGTAGTACTAGAAAACGGTCCATTTGGTGCTCATTATTTGAATAGAGTTTTTTCTTAATGTTGCGACCAAAAATTGGTGGTAAACAGAGGTAGTAATAAGGAAGGTAAAGGTCAAAGTTGTACAACACAAAAAAATATTATCAAATTCAGACATTAAATAATGATTTATCAACCTCAAATTTTCAATTAAATGGGATTACACTAGATTTGTTGATTGGCTGGGTATTCACTAATAAAATTTTAGGTTCGGTTGATATGTTTGAGTTTAGTCTGACCCGAAAAATGGGTTTAAATTTTTACCTAAGTTCGACCTAGATAAAAATGCTACAATTTAGGTCCGGTCTAGATCGGCCCTTTTTATTTTTAAAAATTTTCTTATATAAAACTTTAGAAATATAATACACCAAATACACTAAAAAACATTAAAATAAATGTTTCCTAACAAATTGAAAATGATTTTTTTAAATCTTTATACTTAAATAGCATTAAGATAAGTGTAACTTAACAAGCAAATGTCTCTAAAATAATAACAAAATTAAATATAAAACAAGAGTTACACAATATCTAAACAATAACAAAAAAATAATAATAACATAATAGTGAAATGATAGTAAAATAGTGATAAAACAACAAGAAAATAGCAATTTTTTCTTTGTCTTTTTGCTAATTTGAGTCAAGTTGGGTTCGGTCCAAAAAAACATTACCTAATGCCCAACCTGTTATTAAAATGGGCCTTTTTTTTTTGCCTCAGCTCATTTTTCAGGCTTAAATTTTTTCCAAATCCTCCCACTTTTTGGGTGGATCGAATGCCCAGCCAATAAACAAGTCTATTTTATATTAATTTCTCATTTAAAATAAAACAAAACCATTCCAACATAATGAGTCGAAGATACTACTTTAAGAAGTTTTCATTTCAACATAAAAAAATGTTAATTTATGTCAAATTAAAAAAATTAAACTTCAAATTTGAATGTAATAACCAAAACAATAATTTGATAAAAAAAAACAGATTTTATTTATTTACCTATACGATGCAAATTTAATACTTAAATTTGCGACAAGTATATATATATATATATATCAATCAATCACGAGAGTGGGAAAATCTTTTAGCAACGTAGTTTAAAAAGGAAAAGAAAAGAAATATAATGTTCTTTTAAACAATTTTTGTTTTGAAAATTAAAAATATATATAATTATTTCAAAAATTTTATAAAAATATAAATCTTTATTCTATAATCATTATTTTTAAAATTACTTTAAATTGAAAAAGGTTTGTTGATGCGAAGAATAATTTGTTTAAAACTGATAAAGTATTCAATGGCAATCAATTAAACAAAGATTCTTATAAGTACATTTCGTTATTCGATTAGCAGTCATATTCTGAGATATAGGAATGTGGCAGATTCTTGTATTTCAATTCCTCTTAAGGTAAACATTGATTAAACGTAATTCAACTAGGTTACTACTGGCAGCACTACCCATAAGAACGGACTCTACAAGTAGTGTATTGTCGCATTCAATCTCCAACTGTCTGTAACCTTTTTCCCATGCAATACGTAAACTTTCAAGAATAACCCGAGCTTCTACGCGAAAGACCGTTCTTGACGTTTGTTGAATTGGCATAATTTTCATAAGTGATGGTTTTTTTAATGTATGTGATATTAAGTTGTTACTCGTGTACTTATGGCTCCAAAAGAAAGTAGTACCAAAATAAAAAAAAACAAATGTACACCAGCAAATGTTGCAGTACATTTTCCAGTGAAAAATCCATTATAAACTCGTTAAATAAGTTATTATTGAAAGTCCAACCAATTTTTAATGTATAATCGTAAGTGATAGATGATATATAACGAAGTTACTCTCATTAGAAAGATGAGTTTTAGCAGGATAGGCCTCTTGGGTGGATTTGTGGATTTCATTGAAGTGAGGCGGAGATTATTAGGGTTGAAACTTCGATTAAAATCGAATTAATTCAGTTAATCAATTGATGGTCGAATTTAATTTGGTCAAAAGTCGGTTAATGTTTTTTTGAAATTTTGGTTTCGATTAAATTGATTCGAAATCAGCTAATTAACTGAACTTAATAATTATGTAGTGTCTCAAGGCTTAAAATTCCGATTAAGTCAATTAACTTTCAAGACCAACGGACATTATCAATGTATTTTTTTATATGTTTTATACTTGTTTTGATTAAAAGAGATAAACATATAAATTTCGATTAACTGATCAAATTAGCTGAACTAATTCGGTTCGATATTATTTTTTAAGTGTATGTGTTCATTAATGGCATTTATTGATTTTTTTTTTTGGAGTCTAAATTGAGGAATGCGTAAAAATGCAGTTCCCGAATGCTTATATCGATATATGGATGAGAAAGGGTTTGGAGAAAACTCATCATAGTAACATTGGGTTAAGAGGGTGTACTTAGGTTGGGTTATTTATATCTTTCTAGACGAACTTTGATTGGCAATCTTTCGAGCTATTTTTGGACAAAGAGAGCTTGTCATGTGGGTTTTGAGATGCCTTCTCCTGCTCTGATCTAACCAAATTAGAGGCTCAAAAGTGCTCACCTATTGTGATTTGTCTGGCAAAATGTTCACATCATTTGCTTAGGCGCAACCTTTGCTTGGGTTTGGACTTAGCTATGGTGGATTTAGACATTTTAGATCAATAGTGCACAATCCCAATTTCACCTGCCCAGGCAAACAAAAACCAAACAAAAATTACCAACCCAATACACCCAAACCTCAACCCAAAACAAAACAGCAGACCCAAAAGGCCCAAATCTAAACCTAGCCCAATACCCAATTAAACCCTACAGCAGCCCAACACCAAATCAAAAAAAAAGGGGGAAACCCTAGCCACCTAGGTTTTCTGACCCTTGCCCATGTGCCGCCGCTGCCCTCTGTCAGCCACCAACTCTGCCACCGACCACCAAGCACCTGGAAAACAGAAAAGCGAGCAAAACACGCAAGCAAAGAAGGACAAAACAGTAGTAAAAATAGTAATAAAATAAAATGATGTATCAATGGCTATAAAAGCCATGAAAAATTATTGTAAAAGGGGGGATTTTTCTTTTGGGGAAATAATAAAAGAAAATTGTTCAAAAAAGGAGCAAAGATTCAAAGGTTGTTTTTTTTTGTTTTGTTTTGTTTCGTTTTTATTTTTTATTTTTTTATTTTGAAATATTAAATAGCAAAAGAAAAAAGAAGTTTTTTCTTTTTTTTTTTTACCTTTTTGCTGTTGCCGGAGCACTCGGAGGGTGAAGGGCTGCATCGAAAAAAATGGTGGCCGGCGCGGTGGATGTAATGACGACCCAAGCACTACATTCCGGTTACTCAGCCCGATGTATAACCCCAATTTTTCACTCTTAACATTCGTATCAGAGGAGTATTTTTTTGCATTCAAAAATTTGACATATGATAAAAAGTAGGCAGTCAAGCAAACTCATAATTCCCAAAAATTTCTTACCCACGAAATTTAGGTTATTGAAAAGTTTATGTGTAAAGAACTAAATAGCTAAATAGGTCAAACCATAAGTGTACCATCCCCAATTTATCAAAAGAAAAATTTTACCTTTTACCGAAAACATGCAGAAATAACGATGACAGATAAGCAAATTAGAACCAATTTATATTTCCCTCCCCCCTACTTATTTTACATTGTCCCAATGTAATTAAAAAATAAAAGTAAAGATAAGTAGGAGAAAGAAAGAAAAAGAAACTCCCCTTGTATTTCAACGTAGTGGAGGGTGGTCTCGTAGGTAGAGTGGGCCTTGGCTGAAAAAGAATTTTGTGGGTTGACATGTGGAATTTAATTTTGTCTTGGAATGTTTTCTGCAAAAATAAAAATGAAAATAAAATAAAATAGTAAAAATAAATAATAATAATAGGAATTTTTTTTCAAATTTATTAGCTAAGCTATAAACTCGAGAAATATTATTAAAAACCAAGAGTACGAGATTTAGTAAAACAGTCGTGATAAATGCACCAAGTAAGTTCCCAGGAAAGAGAGGTGAGTCACAATGGACATACTTAAGTACCAAGTCTTTCCTTAGACAGAACTAATCCTTGACATGCATTTTCATTTTCCATTTTACCAAAAATTTTATTTGCATAAAGGAAAAAGAAAATTTGGGTTGCCTCCCAACAGCGCTTTGTTTAACGTCGTTTAGCTCGACGACCTGTGTTATTTAAATTCTTTATCCTTTTGTAATAGACTGCAAAGCGGTTGCATGATCTTCAAGAAGTCTTTTATGAATCGTCTATAAGATCCGTACACCGTGAAGTCATTCATGAAGACTTCAATGATTTTCTTGACATGATCAAAGAATTTGCTCGACATGCATCTCTGGAAAGTGGTCAGAGCATTATAGAGTCCAAACGGCATTCGTCTATACGCAAACGTTTCGAAAGGGCACGTGAAAGTTGTTTTGTCTTGATCCTCAGGCGCCACCAAAATTTGGAAAAATCCTAAATATCCATCGAGACAACAATAATGAGTCTTACCAGCTAATCGCTCGAGCATTTGATCGATGAAGGGAATCGAAAAATGGTCTTTCCGGGTAGCTGCGTTCAACTTCCTGTAATCGATGCAAACCCTCCATCCATTCTGGACTCGGGTAGGAACTAGCTCTCCTGACAAATTTTTCACCACTGTCACGCCAGTTTTCTTAGGCACGACATGAACCGGGCTAGCCCAATCACTGTCGGAAATCAGGTATATCATTTCAGCATCCAACGGTTTCTGGATTTCTGATTCCATTCTGACTTTTGGATCAGAGATCTGCTTTTCCCATTCGTTGTCTTGCCCATGACTTTTGTCTGAAACTATTTCCAAAACTTTTCTGCTACGAAGAGTTATTGCACTTACATTCTGCCTAGGATTCGGCTCTATCTAAGAAGGTAATTTACCTTAAGACTCTAAACGATTAACTGCCATCGAGAGTTTACTAACTTGATTAGTTAACTCCTGTATTGATGTATCTGTCCGTTGTTGGTATTTTGCAGCATCGACTACAAGTCTTTCCACAATAGCTTCTAGAGATGTGCTCGGCTTGGGTGGTAGTTGCGGTGGTTGCAAAGGTCTCGGTTGGTATGACGGATTATATCGAAGATTAGCTTCGTAATTCAAGTTGGGATGATCCTTCCACCCGGGATTGTAGGTGTTGGAAAAAGGATCATAGCGTCTTTGTGGAGGTCTCAGAAAACCTCCGACATCGTCAACATGTGTCGTTGATTTTTCGTTAAGGATTGGGCACAAATCCGTCGGATGTTCAGATGTAGTACAAATTCCACACAGTTAGGTCCGATTCTTCTTTTCTGTAAGCATAGATTGAACAATATTAGTGAGCTTATCCAATTTATCTTCTAAGGATGAAACGTTTACCCATTAACCCGTCTTGTGGGTTCTGAATTCGGCCAATACTGTTGAGAATTTACTGCCATGGTGGATATCAGTTCTCTTGCCCTTTGAGGAGTCATATTGACAAGCGCCCCTCCACTAGCAGCATCAATCATTTTCATTTCCATAGGGAGCAAACCCTCGTAGAAATACTGAAGAAGTGATTGCTCGGTCAAACTGTGTTGAGGACAACTTGCACACAGTTTTTTGTATCGCTCTCAATAGTCGTAGAGCGATTCACTCTCCATTTGTCAAATTCCCACTATGTCTCTCCTAAGTTCAGCTACTCGCGATGCTGGGAAAAATCTGTCAAGAAAAACACGAGATAAGTCATCCCACGTTGTAATAGAACCAGTGGGTAAGTAAAATAACCATTCTTTTGCTGTATCAACTAAAGAGAAAGGAAAGGCCCGAAGTTTAATTTCATTTTCGGTTACTCCCTGTGGTTTCATGCTTGAGCAGACCATGTGGAATTCTCTCAAGTGGGTATGTGGATTCTCATTCTTCAAGCCTCGAAAAGTGGGCAAAAGGTGGATCAGGCCTGACTTCAACTCGAATGGGGTTTCTCCGACTGGATAGTTGATGTACAACAGTGTTTCCTCGTTGGGAGCAGCAGCTAGTTGACGAATGGTTCGGTTCGCCATCCTTTCTGGTTCGTCGAGGTTGTCTTCTACTTCTTTTGTTTCAGGAAGTGGTTCGGTCTTAGGATCAACCACTTCGACTTGTTTTCCACGTTGAATTGCTTCTACACGTTTAAGAACTTCCGTCTCTTTATGTTGTGCTCGTGCTGATTTTTCGATCTCTGGGTCGTATTCGAGTTCTCCGGATGAAGATCTGGTCATGAAGATAATCTAAACAATTGTAAGTGTTGCCAGTCCCCGGCAATGGCGCCAAAAATGATGGGTGTCGAATCCACCAATATAAACCTACGCCTAATTTGCGATTTCAGCACTATAGGAAGTAGGGTCGATCCCTCAGAGACTGGGTTTACTGTAAATTGTTCTTCTCTTGACCAGATTTATGTCGGGGCAGTTGTCGTGCCCAAGATATTATGGGGGAGGATAAAGTCGAAAATTTGGAGCCTGAAATAAATAAATAAAAATCGTAAAAAGTAAAAGTTGAAGACAGAATAATAAAAACAGTTAAATAAAATATGTAAAAGAATTAATTAAAATAAGCTCAGCCTTAGGCACGGATTTTCCCTTGTCTTTGAACCGATCCTCGAAATTAAATGAACTCCTCTTCTCCAATAAGCTAGTTATAGCTACCAATGACGCCTCGGACACCAACTCTTCCTTGTGTAAATTAGTTATGGAACGTCCAATAACTAACCCTTACCGATCGAACAACCACGAAATGTTCGTGATTTAGAACTCCGGCAGCTTTGCGTTCTAGAAGAGCCTAGCTCGAACCAGTGCCCTCAACCGCGTGGGGCATTTAAATTCGGTTACTACTTCCCTTGACGGAACCAAACAACAATCTCCACTTGGCACGCCAATGTGTTCACAGAAAACCGATTAGAAACGTTCCTTTCGGAATTCCAACTGTACGTCTAACCACACTAAATCAAACGACGTCTTTTTTAACTTAATGTTGATCTGACTTTGTGAGTTGACAAAATCATACTCTTAATCCGGAGAAATAATAAGTACTGGAATTTAGGAGTTAAATTGCTCGGGTTCGTAACTCACGGGTTTTGACGAGGTTAATTCTGACCTAAAGCTGAAAATGAGTTTAGTTAACTAAGGTTTGGGGCATGTTGACTATTGGATAAATTAAATAAGATAAATGGGTGGTTGGCTACTGGAAATAAAAAGGGAATTTGAAAAAGGAATTGCAAATTATTTAATTGGGTGGCTAACTAGGAATTAATAAATTGAAGAAAAAGAAACTATGAACAACAGATGCTACGTGAGAAAAAATGGAGAAAAGATTGAATTCAAAGATGAAAGTTGATTTATGAATTGATGATTAAAATGAACAAATGTAGTCTCTATTTATACTAGTGGCCTTACTAAATTAAGAGCCAACTAGTATAGAAAATCAAGGAAAATATTCCATAATATAAAAAATATCCCAAAATAATCTCCCACTAAGTCAACAATATCAGCTAATTAATATTGGAAAAATTCTACTTTGACCCTCCTTCTTTGCTTCTTTCTTCAATCTAGCCCAATTGTTTCCTTTTTCTTCTATTTAGCCCAAAATTGCATTCCTGCACAAATTCAATAAATATGGCAAAATTAGTGGTGCATTCTAATAAATCAACCAATTTAAGTTACATAAAATATGTAACTTTAGCATTTAATCAAAGGTAAATTTCGAAACCCTAAAATATCTCTACTTACAGTATCAATTACTTTATCTCAGCCTCTACGTTACTCCTCTACATTTTATTTTCTACTTTGGATTCCGCCGTATCTTGTACTCTTTCTCTATTTACTTAGTTTCGAAGAACATCTGAAAACATGTTGACGCAGCTATTGAGATCTTTAGCGGTAGCGGATGCTGCTGCTATTTTGAATTAGCGGCTGTGAAACCACTATGCCTACCCTATTTGAAACTCTGAGGTCATTCGGCCATTTGCCTTATATAGGGTAAATTTTGTTATTGGAGAACATAGATGCTATTCAGTTGTGTGGAGGAGTTCTTTTCACTTTAGGTCATTTTTGTTCTTTTCCGTTTTTGCCCGTCCGTAAGCAAAATCACTCTAGTCTTGAGTCTCATTCTCACCGTTTTGGTGTTTCCTTTTACAGATGCAAATTTTGTAGTTGTTTTTCCTTATCTGCTGATGTTTCTGTTACTAATTCTTTTTAGTAACTTTTAGGAAATAGATAGTAGATGGTAAAAGAAGCAATGAACCAACCACTGTCTTTTATATTTTGTTTTAATATATTTTTGCAGAGTTTATATAGGGGAGGATGTAGATAGTAGATAGTATAAGGAGCGATGAACCAAGATCCACAATCTCTTTTATAATCTGTTTTAATTTGTTTCAGTATTTTATTTTGCGAAGTTTATATTATATAGGGGAAGGATGTTGATAGTGGATAGTGCTTGAAGCGATGAGTCGCCCCCAAGACCCTTAATTCAAGATGCAGTTCAGTATTCCGGTGTCTTGGATCGGACTGGATTTGTTGACAAATGCATTTTTGAAGCAGATAACAAATCTAAAAATGCATTTCCAGTCAACAAATTCAGTTTGAGCCGAGATTGGGCTGAGATTTACAAACCCCTTCCTCGCTCAATTCAACAGTCTGATTCAGGGAAAGTTCTTTTCTTTTGAAATTTACTTTTAAATTTTACCAGGTAATGTTTAGTTTGCAGTCGTTTCTTCCCTCTCTTCGACATTTTTTTATCATCAATAAACATACCGTAATGTTTTTCCTAATTGATGCTCAGAGTGTATGGTCTTTTAAGCTGCAAATTGCATGCCCATATTTCTTGGCTGATTTCAACAGATAGGGACCAAATAAGCTTCTTAGCAAAGCGAATCAAGTTTTCTTTTTCCCTCGAAGAACCCAGGTCTGAAGACTATACCGATAGTATTAAGTGCGATATCTATGGCAATAGTAGATGTTGGATTTAGATCAAAATTATTAACTTAGAAGCCAGACTGATGGACGGTAAAGTGCTTCATTTATGATTTACATCAGTGTATTAGCCGTAATTTATGCAGACAGGTACCAATCATCTCGTCTTTGGGTCTCCTTTCTCTCATTTCTTTTCTTCGGATAAATCATTATTGATTGTCTACTTTGCATATCCAGGAAAATGTCTTTTGTGACCACAAGAAGGCAAGAAGAAACAAGCAACGACTTATGTTAAGATCTACGACATTTTGAACTTGGCAAATCCTTTTCAAGGACCTTGTGCAAATAGTGGATGAACTGTTAATACTCCAACCCCAAATTTTCATTTATGGTTCGTGTCTATATTTATAAATCTCAGTAATTGCTTGTGCTTCTCTAAGAAAAAGAGAAGGCAGACTGAAGCTGGCCAAGAAACCACGGCTTGACTAATTGCTACTTGTTATTGCGGTCAAGTAAGTCGAAATCTGTTTGACGTTGGAATAGAATCTTTTAATGGTTTAGTGGGATGCTTTTCTGTTTGAATCAGGAGTTTTTACAACTTGGAAGAATGGTTTGGCTTTGCTGACTTCAATTCAGAATGTGCATAGGGAAGCGAATCGGCTAGCTGATGCTTTGTCTTTCTTCAAACCAGAATGTTGGCATGCAAATTTTTAGTGTGCCGCCAGCAGGACCTGCTCAACTGAGGGGATATTCAAGGATTGGCTTTGCCAATAATGGTTTACATGGACTTTGTGTGTATTTCATATACGAACAAACTCCAATTCAATTCTAAATTTATTATTGTAGAATTCGGTGGATAATTTAATCGGTGCTGTTAAAAGCATTCATCGATTGCATTGTTCAAACGGTTGGTTCGGTTAATATTTGAACCGAATTACTTGAAATGTAAAAAGTTTTAACCGTGAACTGAATTGAAGTCTTTTCAAATACATTAATCTAATTGAAATATTTTGGTTAATTTGGTTGGTTAATTGAAATATATATGTTTTTCTATCTTTTGATTAAAATAAGTATAAAATATAATAAGAATATAGTGCTAATGTTCATTTCTTTTAATTGTTCAAAAAACTTTTAAATGGAGTTGAAAGCAATAAATAAAACTATAAAAACATTACATAAATCTTTAAAGTTAATAATTATATATAATATATATGATTTATTTCGATTAATTATCCGATTTTGAATCGAAGTAACTGATAACTGAAATTTTAAAAAATTATTAACTGACTTTTGATTGAACTAAATTCGACCACTAGTTGATTAATCGAATTAGACTGGTTAAAACGATTAATTTGGTTTTAACTGAACTATGAACATCCTTAGCTACTACAACATTAACCTTTGCATAAAAAACCCGTAAAAGATAAATATAATTTAGTGAATATTTATATTTAGAAAATAAATAATTTTTTGAAAATTTAAATAATTTTTTGATAATTTAAATAATTTTTTGATAATTTTTTTAGAATTATCGTTAAAAAGGTTGCGAAAGGATGAAATAGAATATTTTAACTAGAGTTCAAGGTCAAATTAGATAATATCTTTTGGGTTAATGTACCAAGTCACTATAACTCAAAATTGGGAAGTTAGAAAACTCTCCTTTGTGGGACATGTCACTCTTGCCCAATCAGTTGTCATTCTTACCCAATCAGTTCTCCTAGCTATTTCAAACTACTTTATGCAGTCCTTGTTAATCCCGAAAAGTGTGTGTGATGAGATAGAGAGGATAGCAAGGCAGTTCATTTGGGGTGGTTTTGCTGGGCATCCAAAAACAACTTTTGTAGATTGGGAGTCCATTTGTTAGCCTAGGTCTTTAGGAGGCCTCGGGTTTCGGCACCTCAAAGACCAAAATAATTCATTCCTTATGAAGATTGGGTTCAATCTAGTCTTTAGAAATGACGCTTTATGAGTTCGTGTCCTTTGTTCGAAATATGGGTAGAAGAATCAGCTTCCAAATTTTATCCACAAAAATCAATGCTCTCATTTTTGGCGTTCCTTTTCTAAGGCGTGACCCCCTTTTTTGTGAGAATCTTATGTGGTTTGTAGGTGATGACTCTATAATTCGTTTTTTGAAAGATTCTTGGATACTGGAAGTTGGTCCTCTTTTTTCTTATGTCCCAGCTCATGCAAGCCTCGGTTTGGAGAGCACTTTGAGGGATTGGGTTCTTCTTGATGGTTATTGGAAAGTTGATTTGCTTCGTATTTGGCTACCTGATGACGTGATAAAACGTATAGTAAGTATCCCCCTTCTCACCCTATTGGTGGAGAGGATGGGATCATTTGGGCTCGATCTGGTTGAGGGTCCTTTTCTGTTCGTAATGCTTACTGGGCTTTAAAAGAAGATTCTTGGAGTCCTAAAGATGATAGTTGAAAGTCTATTTGGAAATATCAAAGCCCACAGAGAGTTCGTCTTTTTCTTTGGTTTGTGGTCAAACAGAGGCTAAGGAAGTTACTTGGTCAAGCTTATTTGGATTAATTGCTTGGAGAATTTGGAAGAACATGAATCTTTTCATCTTCCAAAACATTAACTGGACGACTTATGAAATTGTAAAAGCCTCTCTCAATTGGGCCTAACAATTTGAACCTTTTCTAAATGAGGCCAAGCCTAGTTCACCAAATTCGGAAATTCATTCCCATTATAAAGGCAATTGGGTCTATTTATTTTCTGATAGAGCAGTGGCTAGAGCTTTCTGAAATGCATCTGTAGGTGGGGTGGTTCGTGATTAGGCTGACAATTGGATTTTGGGCTTTAATCATTATTTAGGCAGATGTTCGCCTTTGGAGACAGAACTTTGGGGTATTCTCGACGAAATTCTCATTTTATTAAATAAGGGCTACACGAAAGTCAAGATTTAGACAGATAACCTTGAGGTGGTTAGTGCCTTGTCTATAGAGGAGCAGTAGACTCCGGTATTACCTTGCTCAGAAGAGTTAAACGTATTTTGCGTTTTGAAGGTCAATAGAAATTTAAGTATGTTCCTAGAGAGTGTAATTTAATTGCAAATTAATTGGCAAAGATTAGTCTCTATTAACAGACCTCTCTTCATATATTTGAAATACTTCTTGATTTGGTGGTTACAACTATCCAACAAGATAAAACTTTTAGAGTCTTTCAATAGTTGATAATAATACATTGTATTTCTATTTATTATTTTTTCACTAAAAAAAATGTTAGTGATTAAAATATAACTTTTTATAGTTTAGTGGAATTTTTTTTTTTTTTACGAAAGTTGAGTAATTTAACTTTTTTCTTAAAGGAGCTGACATTTGCTAACGCACCCTTGGCAATACCCCTTGCAAACGAATCAACTTAATTTTTCTCAAACAGGATAAACGAGAATTATTGATAACTTCAACAGTTAATGTGAACACACAAATGGAAAATAGACTACTTTTTCAAAATTTGGGATTGAATCAATTTCTTTTTAATATTTTTTCGAATAATTCAGAAAAGCGAAATTCGCACGATCGTGCGAATGCATCAGAAATAAAAGTTTTGAGAAAAAAATGATAAAAGATTTCTGCGACGGCATAACAAGTCTCTACTCTGCAATCGTAAGCAATATTAAGCTTCATTTCTCTTCTCTCTTTGCTGGAATATAATCCAGTTTGGTTTATATTTTTCTCTGGCCTACTGGATAGAATTGAGTTTGACTTTGCTTTTTTTAGAAATATATTTTGCTTTTAAAGCAAAATTTGAACTTACAGAATATTCTAAGATCTTTTTATATCATTTTGCTTGATTCTCAGATTGTACTTCGTTCAAGGAATATATGGGGAGTTTCATTGAATTGGAATCAGATAAAGATAAGCGCAGTCGTAAAAGAATCAAGGTACCTATTCATTTTCTTTCCTTTCTTGCAATTAAGTTATTTCCTTTATCGTTTAGGGTTTGTTTAATAATAGTTACTCTCCATATATATGCAGGACCGTAACGAGCTGGTGGGAGAATTGATGCGTATGCTATTGGATGGTGATGACAGATATCGAGCTGCTGTGAGACTTTTCCTCTCTTTTTATAATTTTTATTTTGAAAAAAAAAAAGAAAAAAGAGCAAACTAATCCATGTCGATCCGACTCCCACTACAACGTAACATGTCAATCCTGCAATTTCTGACTCTTTTTTTCCAAATACCAGAAGTGTGTCCAACTTTTTACTACAAGTATCAGATTATTGTGGTTTTGTTTTTACTCAAGAATATTGAGCTAAAAAACTGAGGGTGCAAGTTCATTTATGTTTCTAATTGCTTTTAGTAACTTTTTTGAATGTAGAGGAAATGGGAAGAAAAGAAAGAGATAGTAGTGGAAGGGATGAATCGGCTTCATGACCCTCAACTCTTACTGCAACGATTGAGAAATTTGATGCAGCCCAGGATTGTCGATAATGCCAGTTCCAGTCTTAGCATCGAAAATGCATTTCAAGAGCTTGATTCATTTTTGAACCAGTCAACAAATCCAGTCCGGAACATAGAGTATGCTGATGAGATTTGCAAGGACCTTCCTCACTTAGTCTCACTCGTAGGTACGATTTTTATGTTGATTAATGCCATTTGTTGTTGATGTTCTGGAGACTGCTTAAGGAATGCCAGAGATAGACATCCTAGGCATGCTTTAATAACTCTTTTTACATATATAGATATATTAATCTTGATTTGATTTAATCATTTAAATTAAAATTTGTTATCTGCTTTCTTTATATTTCAGTAAAAGCATTGCAGGGAGAGGCTATTGTGGACCAAACAGAGGAATTAATCTCAGAGGCTAAGGTCTTTAGCATAGTGGCAAATATAGTAAACAAAGTTTTGGCTTCTTTTTTAGTAATGCTACAAGATATTAAGAACCAAAAGCTTAAAAATCCTGTTAGTATTCAAGATCTTGTGCAAATGGAAGATGAACACTTAATATTCCATTTTCCTCTAACCCCTGATTGTACCAGAGGTGCTAAGATTCACATCAATCTACAGGTAAACATTTTGAGTAGAAGCACCCAATTTGTCATTAGTATTTTAATCAATGGAGCTTTAGATTTTACTTTTATCATGAAAATTATTGTAGAAAACATGACTCTGTAACTTAGTAGTAGCGGCATGACTTTTCTTTCTTGGTAATTTGTTCTTGCATTATTAAATTTTTAGAGTTGATGTGGTAAGTTTATTTAGAAACGGTCTGTTATGCGCCTTAGCGTAGAATCTAGTCATAGGTCTAGATGAAAAAGAATTCTTGCCTCGACCTATGGTTACTGAAAAGGCAGATTCGTCCTTGATTGAACCCCCTCTCAGAATAAGGTTTCTTTTTTTATAGAATAATTGCTTATCTCTTTATTTCAATTGAGAACCTTTTATAGACTGTTAATAACAAAAGAAAGAGTCCTAATAGAATTCCTAACTTAGAGTGTATGAAGTAAATAAAAACCGAATATAATAGAGAAAATAAGTAAAACTAAAACTCTTAGTAAAACTTAATATAATAAATAAATAAAACTAAAACTCCTATTGTAATAAAAACTTCCATATCATTACTCCCCTCCTTGGAGTTGAGCTTGTCCTCAAGCTCATCATCTACCTCATCATCATCTTGCTTGCCTTCAACATCTGGTATTTCTATCCAAAATAACCTTTTACATTTGTGTCCCATGGAATAGGACTCGTCACAATTATAACACAACCCCTTAGCCATTCTTTCCACCATTTCTGTCTGTGTCAATCTCTTAATAAATGGTGCAGAAGAACCTATTTTGCCGTTGTTCCCTGTTGGTTTTGTTGTTTGTCCCCCTCTTTGCAATGCTCTTAGTTGTTGGAATGATTGAATTGCTGCCAGTGTTTTGGGAAGTTAGCCAGTTCAGGATAGCTCGAGATGACAGTTTAGAAAAAGACATTTTGTTTACGTTCCAATGTTCGAGCCATATTCATTGCAACTCCAAGGTTTTCCGGTTGTTGCATCTTAATATCAATTCTAAGTTCCTCTACCAACCTGACAGTAAAGAGGTTTATTTGTTGTCGAGGTTTAAGATCAGCAGTCCTAGCCAATGGTGATTGAAATTGGCATTGATATTCCTCTACAGTCCCAGTTTGTCTCAAGTTGACAAGTTCCCCCAAGGGGTTATTACTCATGGGTGACCCAAACCTTACATGACAACACTCTTTGAAGTGTCCCCAATCAATATTTGCCTTTTCTTCCATTTGATCAAACCACAATTGTGCCTCTCCTAAGAGATGGAATGAAGCTAAGCCTACTTTGTCTTCTTCGTTAGTTTGTTGATTGTCAAAAATAATTTCGTATCTTTTCAGCCACCCTAAAAGATCTCCAACACTATCATAACTGGGAAATTCCATCTTAGAGTATCGTGGAACCATGCACCCACCACGTTGCGAGTCTGAATTCCTTTTCCCGCCTCTGCTGCTGTCCTGTTCTTCATTATTTTTTTTCTGAATCCCCTTTCGTTATCTTTTGGACCGAAAGAGCTAATATCACCGCCTGCTCCTCTAATGCTTGTTGCCTTGTAACAATTTGTTCCATCAAAGCCTCCATCTTGGTTGTCAAAGTCTTTTCATCACCCATGACAGCTGGCTCTGACACTAAGTTATGCGCCTTGGCGTAGAATCTAGTCACAGGTCTAGACGAGAAAGAATTCTTACATCGATCTATGATTACTCAAAAGACAGATTCATCATTAACTGAACCCACTCTCATAATATCGTTTCTTTTTGATAGAATAATTGCTTATCTCTTTATTTCATATTTGCAGCATTTTATAGATTGTTAATAATAAAGGAAAGAGTCCTAGTAGAATTCTTAACTTGAAAATAAAAACCTAATATAGTAGAGAAAATAAGTAAAATTAAAACTCTTAATAAAACCTGATATAATAAATAAATAAAACTAAAACTCCTATATAAAAGCGTCCATATCACAGTCTTCTGGAGGTGTACACAGAATAACTTGTCTTTTGGCTCTCATGTTCTGTTCTGTTCTTTTTTTTCACTTAGACCCGAATTTTGATTTTTGTTGAGCAAATTATGACTTGAATAGGCAATCATGTATTGTCGACTAGTTTTCTATTCAATCCTTTCAATAAATGATGCAAAAATCAAGTTTAATCCTCTGTTGTAATAATAGATTCTCTCTAAACCAATGAAAATTTTAACCCTTCTCAGCCATTCCTACTATCATATAAGTACAACTTGTCATCCCTTTAATTTCTTTGACGGGCAGTTTATTTCATCTTTTGCAAACTATAAGGTGATACAACTAAAAATATAACTTCTTTTTATTAATTCTCTGGCTTACATATATATATATTGGCCAGAAATGTTTGTTACTTTCTTTGTAAGCAATTGTTGAACTCAGATTATTCTACCTGAACATTAGTTAGCAGACAGAAATATTTGTAGTTTAAATATTCGGATTTTTATGTCTTATGATCCTTTTATGTCCTTTTTCTTATGGTTCTTAGATTGTACGTTCATTCAAGGAATACATGGATGATTTCAGTGAATTGGAATCAAATCCAGATAAGCGCAATCATAGAAATATTAGTCAAACACACACAAAAGTCCTGAGTCTGAAAAGACGCATTATGTTGTGTACTTCTCTCCTTATTTGCAGGGTTATCATGAAGTAGACTCGCTAGAAAAGGGGCTTAATGTTGATCCAGTAAGTTTTGGCCTGTATATATTTTTTAAATTCAAATTGCTTATTTTTGGATCAGATCTGATTCTCTTTTTCTACAGGATCTTCTGTCACTGCCGTTTTTTGATGTTGAAGACTTTCTTCTGTCAGGTAATTGCTGCAAGTTGATAAATGATCTTATAAAATCCTCAGCTTTTTACTTGTCAGTTGTAAATATTAATATCCTTTATGTTTCCTACCTTAATAACTTTGTTTTCTAGACGACAAGATATACAATGATCTGACTGAAGGCAGCGGTGATGTCAGAGCAAATCAAGACGATATGAAGCTGTCAACTGTCCAAGGGTATACAATATTTATGAACTCAAGTGCTCACTGACATTTCAAAAGCACCCTTATACTGATAACAATTTTTGTTTATGTAGTCATGCAGATGTTCAAAGGATCATTATGAACTCACTAGCTGAAGTTTACCATAAAATAGAAAGTAACCCAGAGATACTTGAGCTAAAAGTCATCACAACTATGGAGGCAATGGTGCAAGACATCATGAATAAGTTGATGAAGGCTCGTGAAATGGAGTATGAAGCAGAGGAGAAGAGATTTGAGAAGAAGAAAGCTAATGTTAGAAAAGACAAACTGAAGCTGGAGAAGGATTGTTAAGTTTAGTTCCCATGCAAAGGTGGCCATGCACGATATGCAAAGGTGGTCATGCTCGAAGAAATAGCAGCAAGCAGTGGTGCCATGGTGTGCAGCAACTGAAGTTTGAAGCTGCCAATCCACTTGCTATTTTTTAGTTCTATTTTGACTGTTTTGTAATCTAGTTCATGTTGAACTAAGTAGGTAAATGTTTTGATATTGATTGACTGAAAAGTCAGCAATGCAAGTTGTACAAGCTAATCTTGTAAGTTTCAATGCAAATTAGTGGAGTTAGGTAGTTGATTAGGTGATTACTTGTTTGTTTTACTTGTTGACTGAAATATGTAATGGCTTAATGCCTTGTTGGTGTGTTAATGAAAAATATCAGCTCATTTTTCATTCAATCTTCTTCTCTCTTTTCTGTTATTCACTAGCTAGTTTCATTTTCTGTTTTTGCTTCTGAGTTTGTTTCTTCACCAAGGCTCGAGGCTTGCTATTCAAGCAAGATACAAAACAGCCTGTTATTGTCTCTTTGTTCCAACAAGGATGAAGCTGACTTAAAAGAGAAGAAATTGAAGCTGGATCAGGACGAAGCTGACTTAAAAGAGAAGAAACTGAAGCTGGATCAGGACGAAGCTGAGTTAAAAGAAAACCAACTGAAGCTAGCCAGGTTGCAGAAACAGCCACGGGTTGAGTAATTTGCTTCTTTGAAATACAATCTCAATGGTTTATTGGGATGCTTATAAACTGAAGATACTGCCAGTATGCATTTGTGTGATGGTTGTGTTTGAATGTCAATGGTTTATTGGGATGTTTATGAACTGAAGATGCAGACAATATGTGTTTGTGTGATGGTTTTGTGTTTGAATCCCAATGGTTTATTGGGATGTTTATGAACTGAAGATACAGACTGTATTTGTGTTTGACTTTTCTGGTTATTGTCAAGAGTCTAAAACTTCAAAGAATATTATGAACTGCATGTTCATGGTATGCGTTTTTATTTTTGTGGGTTTTGATCGTTATTTTCAGTGGAACTTGATTATTCTAATTATAGGAATTCAATACTTCCCATGATCTCTGACAAGGTGAGGGTTCCCACTTGTTGTCATCTATAGTTTCTACTCAACGTTTCACTAACAGATCTTTTTTTTTTTATTTTTTATGCTCTTGGTTTAGAGTAAGTTTGGTGAGACCGAGAAGGTTCCGATTTATTTTAATATCAGTTGTAACTTAAACAGCTTGAAATTCATATAATTAAGGTTGTCTGAATCGAATCAGATTGACTGATCAAACTAGTTGAATTGGAAATTGATTAAAGAATCGATTCAGAGAGAGTATTAAACTTACAACTCTTCAAACTAATAAAAAAGTTTTATTCATAAGCCACTTAAAGAATATCTAAAAATTAATCATATTTTGCTAATATCGTTTGAAGTTTAAACATTTTCCCCTATGCATCGGGTTGAGTTTGGGTTAGAATTAAGCATGATGATAACACATATTTTGGTTGTCAAGAAACCAGACCTAGTCTGAAATATGTACCTAAAATTTGTTTAAGTTCATCGACACTTGTAAATAGTTAACCCAAATCCATTTTAAATCCACCCATATTATTTTTTTTAAAATTATTTATATTATTTTTAATACTATTTAATAATTTATATATTTTATTTATTAAACTTTTATATATATATTCATCTTAATGTTTTTTAATGTTTACGATATTATATATTACTATAGATTTAATTTTTGTATTATATATTACATAATATATAAAAATAATATAATATAAAAATT
Source organism: Gossypium hirsutum (assembly GCF_007990345.1). NCBI lineage: Eukaryota > Viridiplantae > Streptophyta > Magnoliopsida > Malvales > Malvaceae > Gossypium > Gossypium hirsutum. Next base: position 53,457,010 of record NC_053439.1, on the reverse strand, counting down.
ACAAAATTTAAAAATGGGCCGAGCCTAGTTCAGACCATGAATGTTCATATATGAGTTTAACTCATATTTTAAATAAACTTAAATTTTTTGTCTAGTCCTATTTTTACGGTTTAATATTTTTACCAAAACTCTTTCAAAATTTAAACAATCTTTTAAGTTTGGATCAATAACTCAACCCATTAATAAATCTAAATATGAAGTAAATAAAGGAGAAAGAAAACTTAAAGGATTGAATCTTGAAGGTTATTTATGTCTTATTTATTCAATATTATTATTAATCAATATAGTAATTTGGAGATGTACACTGCTTGATGGAGACTTGGTGTTGTACTTTGAATTTCATCTTATTTTCAGATGATTTTTACTATCATTTTTTTTAAATCAAGATACAAAAATATTATTACCAGCTCATTCATTCTACCCAACCAAATTATCATATTTCACTCTAACGAACTAAACGTACCATAATTATAAGTAATTTATGTATTACTATTTTATTGAATTTTATTTTTTACATATTACCTTTTGAAAAACAGCCACGATAAAAAGATTAGTCACCACTGTAAAATCAGATACCTTAATTCCGTAAATTTTTTTTTTTATAAAAACTATCTTTTATACTGTGCGCAAAGATTGTTGCTCATATATAGGAAAAGACTAACAACCATCTTTTATTTATTTTTTAGGGGCGGTTTGATAAAATTAAAAAAAAACGGGTTTTAAAAAAAAGAATAATCTCATTTAAACTATCAATTAAGCTTTGACTTAAACATTTAAATTTTAGGCTTAATTTACTTCAATCTATTTTTTAAGAATATTTTAAATTATATAATATATGGTATAACTCCAAAAAGAACTTGTACCAAAAATAAAGCACAAATGGACACCAGCATAATTTGAAAATTTTGAGTTTATAAGATACCCAAAACTTTTGTTAGACGACAATTTCATAACTCAAATTGATTAAATATTTTTATACTAACATATTATTTTAGAAATATGTATATTTGTGGCATAGTTAATTAAATCGGAATAAATAGGATTAGTCGACCAATTGAATCAAGAATTGACCAATATATCAATCCGTAGTGGTGGAGCCAATATGTTAATCTTGGGGGCCAAGCTAAAATTAGATGTGCTACGTAACAATTGATCTAAACATATAAACAATCGATTCAAAAGAAGTAGTATTTTAACATAACAATCAATTTGAACATATAAACAGTTGATTCAAAAGCAACAGTATTCCAACATAACAATCGATTTAAACATATAAACAATCGATTCAAAAGAAGAAGAAGAAGTATTCCACCATAACAATCGATTCAAAAGAAGCAATATTCTAACATGACAATCAATTTAAACATAAAAACAATCTATTCGAAAAAAGCAGTATTCACAAGTTATTTTTGTGCAAGTATTGATAAGGGACAAATGTTGTGCAAGTATTGATAAAGGTCCAAATGAACATCAACAGTAAATTTATGTTGGAGTTTGAATTGATTCAAACAATAATGAATTGATTCAAAGTGTTAAACACTGTTACTTTGCAACTGGATTCATATGAAAATCATGCAGATAATGAGGTGGAAGACCCTTCCTAATGAATTGATTTTATTTTTTTGCTTGTGTTATGGTCGTTGATTTGGTTTGATTGTTGATATAATGTATTATTGGGTTTGATATTATTAACAACTTATATTTCTTAAAAGTGAAAAAATATCGATTATGCTTTCATGGTGTTTTGTTAAGTTCGGTTTCTTTCGAACAGATGAATATATGGGAATAGATGGAGAATGGCGACGAGGCCCTTTTTAGTTTCACTACATAAGAATATATGATTCAAGTTTGGATCCTAAATCAACATATCAATGATTGTGTGGATGAGTAGTTTTTAGTATATCGTTTAAATTAAAAATATGTTTTATTAATAAACATAACACATAGTATAGGAAAATACTATATAATGATTTCTCGATTTAATCTAAACATTTGGTATCAATGAGTTATCAATACTTATATACACCGGCGTAAATTAGTTCTTTTCCCTTAAACTTTCTATTGAACGTGTCAAAAGTAAAGGGAGATTCCCTCAATATTCGGTTGAGGGCAAATATATAAATACACTGTATAAAGTATGAGGAATCATTTCTTTTCTAGAGTAAGAACAACCGTAAATATACCTTTGCTTGCTTCACACGTACAACAAGAGGTTTGAGGGAAAAAGAACTTACATACACCTGTGTAAGTCAATATTGATAAGGGACCAAATGAATATCAGCAGTGAATTTATGTAGGAGTTTGAATCAATTCAAACAATAATGAATTAATTCAAAACAACAAACAATCAATTGAAATAAGCGAAGAATCGATTCAAACTCCAACATAAATTCTTTGCTGATATTCATTTGGTCTCTTATCATTTTAGGAAAAGAAGGGATTTAAAACAACCAACAATCAAAGAAGTGGAGAATAAAAGGAAATGCTACGCAACAATCAAAGAAGCAAAGAACAAATTAATTAGATGTGTTATGTAACAATCGATTTAAACATATAAACAATCGATTCAGAAGAAGTAGTATTCCAACATAACAATCGATTTAATCATATACACAATCAATTAAAAAGAAGCAGTATTCCAACTTAACAATCAATTTAATCATATACACAATCGATTCAAAAGAAGTAGTGTTCCAACTTGGCAATCGATTTAAAGATATAAAGAATCGACTCAAAAGAAGCACTATTCCAACATGATAATTGACCCAAAAGAAGTAGTATTTTTGGAAAATTGCAAAAATCTTAAACCTTGGGGGGCTACTTATATGTTTGGGAGGGCCATAGTATATCTACAAAGGGCTAAATTGCAAAAATTTTAATCCTTGGGGATGCCATGGCCCCCTGGGTCTCTATTAGGTTTCGCCATTGTCGATTTGAATAGAGATGTTAAATTAATTGACCCACAAATTGTTTTGAGCCTGATTGAATTGAATTTTTTCCCAAATTTCTTAACATTTTATATAGACATCTTAACATTTTTTAATGTTTACATTATAGTATCATATGTATTACTATAGATTTATTTTTTGAAATAAATTATATAATTTATAAAAATAACATAATATAATTATATTAGAAAATTAGTAAATGGCTCGGGCCTTGAATTTTTATGCCCGAGCCCGACTCGTATTTTTAATCGGACTAACTTTTTGTCCAAGTCCATTTTTCGAGCTTGATAATTTTGTCTAAATCTTCCCAAATCTCGAGTGGGGATTAGATGAGTAGCTCGACCGAGAAGTTAAAAGGTTAAAATATGCCATAAGTTCTTGTACTTTTAAAAATTTTGGAGTTTAGAACACGCACTTTCATTTCCAGAAATTTAGTCTCTTTACTTTCCGATGGTTAACATTTTAAATTTTTTTGTTAAATGTGTTAGGGTGGCATTTTGAAAAAAAAAACTTATTTGGTAACCATGTAATTACAAAAATGATGTTGTAATTAACTCGAATTTAACAAAAAAAATTAATAGTGTTAACAATTAGATTTAAGTTTTGAAATCTCAAAAAATAGAGAGACTAAAATCCTTAAAAATAAAAATATATGGCTACCAACTCACATCAGTTTGGATTTGACATAAATCTTCGAGAAGGCATAATGAGATAAGAATATATTCTCTTAAAAACTAAATATTTAAATCAGAACACCCAACTGATATTTGTTGGATATTTTAAGAGAATTTTTATGAACAAGTCCATGTAATAAAATGAATTAGTGTTCCACCATAAAAGAGACATGATCCTTATACTCTTGAATGAAGGGATCAGCTAAATTTCAGTTATGGAGTCACAACAATAAAATTGATAATTAGTATAGCACTAGGTTGTAGAGTTCTATATAACACACGTCGGAGAAAGAATTAATATGTTTCACTATGTTCTGGATAATAGTGCTACTCGATCTAGACTTTAGACCATGAGCTTGTTAGTAGTTATCAAATCATTTGGTGCTCAACCTTTTTGTTAACATTATTATTTGAATAATTAGTAAGTGTTAGACATAATGGTAAGATATATTATACTTTTAAAAAATATAAATTTAAATTTTAAAGATGATATTATTGAAAAAAATTTAAATTTTAAAGATAATATTATTGAAAAAAATAATCACGAGAAAATATTATTTGAATCGAGTTCTTCCTAAAATATTGTGAACCAAAAAATTTGAAGGCTATAACGAGGGATTCCACTTTGCATTACCAACAATGTAAACCTTAAACTTAACCCATCCTCTTCACTACTTTTATTGCATTGAAATTGGTTAGCCCACGAATTTATTATGTTAGGTGAAACAGTTGGGGCCATAATTTTGTTGAAGCCACTCTTTAATTGCTAATGGTCTAAAGTCTTGGAACGTAAGCATGACTCCAAAATGAAAAGTAATTGAAACGCGTTTTCTAGTACCACTATTTTCCACACCAAGTACTTGGGAATTATCCTCCTCCTCTTATGTCCTCTATATTAAATGTGACAAAATTCAATATTTATTTAAGTGTGTTAATTTTTTTTAAATTACAATAGTAAGTAAAGCTTGAATAACCAACGCAAGTAGCGCGATTCAAATTTAGGCCACATTTAGGGTGATGAACAACCTTAATCATCAAGCTATCACATGAAGTTTTCTAAGCACGTCAAATTTAATGATTCATATATGTAAATTATTTTTTATTAATTATATTAAAATTTTAAAATAGATATGGTAAGAATATTCGTTGAATTTTCTTTTTCTTCACTTGGTGCTTCAATTAGGAAAGAAATCTATGGCATACCACAAAAAGGATATGAAGATCCTTAATGAGTATTGGAAAATATTTAAACAATTTTGTGCTAGTTGCCCTCAGCATGAAATTTTGGATCAATTACTCAACCTTACCCTTATCCCATCCTCTTTAATTGCTAATTTAAGGCCCATAAATCATTGCTTAAGGTCTGATAACATATATATTTTTTTAGTGTACAAGTTGACGTTTTCCTTCCTTTCTACTACCTCTGTTGAAAAACTCTATTCAGAATACTTTTAATAAAAATGGTGAGCACCAAATGGACGGTAAGCACGACTCCGAAATGAAAAGCGATTGAAACGCGTTTTCTAGTGCCACTATTTTTCACACCAAATACTTCGGAATTATTCTCCTTCTCTTATGTCCCTCTCAATTCTCATTTTCAATTTACTTTAACGTGCAATATATGTGAATTTTTATTATTTTTTAATTTTTAAAAATTATTTACTTTAGATAACACGAACAAATTAAATAAAAAATTGACGACCTGATCAATTTAATTACCAATTCTTTTTCAAAAACAATTAATTCTTCATTAATGCATAGATACTAAAATTGTTTCTTTACTATACCGAACTTGAATGTTTAATGTGATGTCTATGTGATATATTGTGGTTGCGGTTTAATTATTGACTGTATCCACCAAGGTATTAGCCGGTAAAAGTATCATGGAGATCATTCTATTGAGAGTGAAATTGTATTTAACCTATTTTATTTTAAAACAAGCAAATTAGTACATATACATTAGATAAAAAAATAAATTTATCATTTCTATTAAAAATTTCATCCATTTTTGTTGTTAAAAACTAACGTGAATGACGAAATAACCAGATAGTTGCATGTGTCGTGTCACATGTATCTCATGTTGATTCTATGGACCAATTTAATAACAATGGATAATTTTTTTTAACAAAAGAACTAATTTACTTTCTAATCTAATATACAAAGAGTACTAATTTACTATTTTTTAAGTAGAGGAAACAAAATATAATATGACTTAAAATACAACAACCTTCATAGTATTTTTACTAATATTAGCCTGAAGATGATGTCTATATTACGTGTTGTGTTAGCTATAACCATCAAGTTAATCGATACATTGTATTTGTCAAGCAAAATCAATAATATAGACTACGTAACCCAAGTTGGTAGATTTGGAAAAAAACAACATGGCCGACATGAATTTCTTCGGGCAGTTGTATGAACTGGGGGAAGGATTGACCCACCATGGATTGGGAACTGCCACTTGACTGCTAATAATATCTGCTTTGCCGTTCATATATATATATATATATGCTGGAACCTTGTTATTACATAAAAAATTACAGGACGACTTCATTTTCTTCTTCAATGACAATGTCAGAAATCTCGCGATGTACTTATCATGTATTCTTGAGTTTTAGAGGTGAAGATACGCGCAGAAGTTTCACGGATCATCTTTACACAGCTTTGGTGCACTTGGGAATTCAAACATTTAGAGATGATGAGGAAATCGAGAGAGGGAATAACATAAAAGATGAAATTGAAAAAGCAATACTACACCACTCCAAAATTTCTATCGTTGTTTTCTCAAAGAATTATGCTGCATCCACATGGTGTCTTAACGAACTTGTAATGATATTGGAGCACAAGAAATCCTCTAAACACATTGTGTTGCCAGTTTTCTATTATGTGGATCCGAGTCAAGTCAAGAACCAGACGGGAAGTTATGCAGAAGCATTTACCCAACATGAACAAAACTTTGAGTCCGAAACCAACATGGTACAAAGATGGAGGAATGCTTTAAAAGAAGTTGCGGATATAGGAGGCATGGTTCTACAAGACAGGTACGTTACACATGATCAAGTTCCATATGGTTACTTCAATCCTTTTCATTAAGACTTGATAGAGTAGAAAGAAAATTAATAGAAAATATTGTTAGGTAGCGTTCGGAAATTAAAATGATTACTTCAATCCATTTTAAAGGGTCAATTATAACTCAGATTTTAAATTATTTCTCAAACATTAACATGTTTTAATTGAGTCATTAAAATATTAATATTGTATCAATAAGGTCTTTTTATCAAACAAGTCATCAGCTTAAGCATTAAATGTTAGCTTGAATCTGATGTGGAATGTTTTTTAAAACACATAGATCAAATTTTAAATACGTTGGCACCTAGCACATGAACAACTTGAATTTGACGAGTTGAAAACAAAAAGAAATAGCCTCTTGAATTTAATGACACTATTGGTGGTTTTCTAAGATGTCATTGTTGATAATGCAAAAGAATATTTTGAATTGCGGAAAATCCTCTAACTGTTTCAGAAAATATTTTTAGAATATTTTCAGTTAGGAAAATCCTTTGCTATTTTTGGAAATTAAAACTGTTATTTTACCATTTTGCCCATCAAAAAATAGTATAAATAGGAGGCCATTCTTCCACCTAACACAACAAGAGAAAAACAACTTCTCGATGTTCTCTAAATTCTAGTGTTCTGCAAAATTACACGAGTGGAAAATTCTGTCTAAGAGATTAGGTTTTAAGCGGGACTGTTTGTGACCCCTTTAATCTTTCTTGGGAATTGAACTTTTTTTCTGGGAAGAGTAATGTCAATCGTGTTCCACATTCTTTATTTGGGTGTATTGTGTTGGGGTATTGTGTTGGGGGGTAATGTCCACTACACGATTACACCGATCAGGGTGAATTTGCCTCTAATGCAGTGGTTCTTCCACGACACAGTGATTCTTATTTTAGTTACATTCAGTTTGGTCTCCTGTAACAATTCTATTTTGTAGTAGTATATTTATAACAATTATATCCAAGTTATATATTCAAAATATTACAATGAATAAAAAATAAATATATAAATTCATATAAATAACATGAATTTATTAAACTTTCACAAAGAGATTTCTTGTTATTTTTAAAAAAAGTTTTTCTCGGGCTCCAAAACAATTAAGTGCCTCGCACTTGACTTAAAAGGATTGCAAAAAAACAAGGCTAAAAGGACAACTACAACTCTACATTTTCCAAAGCATTCCAAAAGTCAGTTTCTCTTGTTAAATGATGTTGATATGGAAACTCAAGCATTTGCGAAGATGAAGAGACTTAAACTGCTTCAACTGGATAATGTAAAATTTAAAGGAGACTTCAAAGACTTTCCCAAAAGATTAAGATGGTTACGTTGGCATGGGTTTTGCATGCAATCTTTTCCGGTGGCTTTTGATATCAATGAACTAGTTGTTCTCGACATGCGCAACAGTAAACTTAAACAAGTTTGGAAGGATAGACAGGTATGATTTATACTACTTTTCCTTCTTCTTTGTGTCTGTGTGAAACAATAATACATTTATAACAGAAGGGTTTTCTTTTTTTGTAGTGTCTCCCAAATTTAAAGATCCTTAATCTCAACCATTCACATAGCCTTCTTAAAACCCCAACCTTTTCAGGACTCCCTAGCCTTGAGAAGTTGATGCTCAAAGATTGCATAAATTTGGTGGAAGTTGATCAATCCATTGGTGAGCTAAAGATGCTTACTTTCTTGAACCTTAAAGATTGCACTAGTCTTAGGCATCTTCCAAGGACAATTGGTTCATTAATATCACTTGAAGAGCTTATCTTATCTGGTTGTTCAAGACTTGATGATGTTCCGAGGGAGTTGCATAATATGGAATCATTGAAGGTGCTTAATTTAGATGAAACTGCCATATATCAATCAAGATTGGGGTTGCATTGGCTCTTACTAAAAAGAAACAAAGGATTGGGTTTCTCTTGGGCATCTCTACCGGGCTCTTTGGTAAACTTAAGCCTTGAAAGTTGCAAATTATCTAATGATGTCATGCCCAATGATCTTTGTAACTTGGCTTCCTTGAAATCCTTAAATTTAAGTAGAAACCCAATTCATTACCTACCCGAGAGCTTAAAAAACCTTACAAAACTTGATGAACTTCTATTGACTTCTTGCACTGAACTCCAAATGATTCCAAAGCTTCCGGTCTTGCACAATGTCTTTGCGTGCATCCTTATTTCTGGAGGCAATTCTTCATTTCAAGGATATAGGGCAATTCTTCCATGCTTCTTTTCTTCCACACGGTCTGTTAATATCTTTGGATGTGAAAAATTGACTGAGGTTGAAGATGTATTCAAGTTGGAACCAATTGAAAACTTTGAAGCAGAAGAGATTTGTTGGTGCAAGAGGCAGCAACAAGCTGTTTTCTTTCTTGCTTGAGTAGTAAGCCTCGAGCCTTGATGAAGAAGCAAACTCGGAAGCAGAAAACAGAAAGATGAAACTAGCAAGTGAAAAACAGAAAAGAGAGAAGAAGATTGAATGAAAATGAGCTGATTTCATTCATTAACTCATGAACAAGGCATTAAGCCATTACATATATCAGTCAATAAGTAAAACAAACAAGTAATCACCTAATAACATACCTAACACCACTAAAATGCCTAGTAACTTGGTAAACTTGATTGAAAAACAAAAAAACTTCTACCTAAACTTGTCATTCAGCACCTAATTACATCAAAATGCAGCTACCAACTAAGTTTGATCCTAACTAAATACAAAGCATTCACTTAAAGAAACTAAATGGATAGCTTCAGCTTGCTGCACCAATTTTGCTGTTGAAGCACGTTCCTTGCATGGCCACCTTTGCTGCTACATGGGAGCTGACTTCAACACTCCTCCTCAGCTTCTATGCAGCAGACTCCTAGCTCCCTCTTCAGGCTTAGAAATCTTGATACACCAAGAGGCTTTGTGAAGATATCAGCAATCTGATTTTCAGAACTGCAATGGATTAGCTCGATCTCTCGAGCTTGTTCCATTTCTCTTATCACATGGAGTTTGATGTTGAAATGTTTTGTCCTGCCATGTAAGACAGGATTTTTAGCAATAGCAACTGCTGACTTGTTGTCACAATGTATCACAGTTGCTTCATTCTGCTGTAGATTCAAGTCGCTCAAAATTTTTCTCAGCCACATAGCTTGATTAACAGCATTGGCAGCTGCTACATACTCTGCTTCAGCTGTCGATTGAGCCACCATTGTTTGTTTTCTTGAGCTCCAACAAATCATAGCTGAGCCAAGTGTAAAAGCATAGCCAGAAGTGCTCTTCATGTCATCCTTTGAACCAGCCCAATCGCTATCAGTGTAGCCAATCAGTTTCAACTCTTCAGCCTTTCTAAACTGTATTCCATGGTTTAAGGTACCTTTGATGTATCTTAGCACCCTTTTCCCAGCCTTGTAATGTTGTTGGCTACAGCAGTGCATGAACCTTGATAGCATGCTCACAGCAAACAGAATGTCAGGTCTTGTTGCTGTCAAATACAATAAACACCCAACAAGGCTTCTGTAATCTGTTTCACAGACAGATTCATGTTCCTCCTGGCTCGATAGCTTTATGCCAATAGTCATTGGTGTGCTCACTGGTTTACAATTCTCCATTGAGAATTTAGCCAGCACTTTCAAGGCAAATGTCTTTTGTTTCAAGAAGATTCCTCCTTCTATTTGATTGACTTCCATTCCTAGGAAATATGTCATCAATCCCAGGTCTGACATCTCAAACATTTCCTTCATTCTTGCTTTGAAATCAGCCATCATAAACTTGTCTCCTCCAGTCACTAGAAGATCATCAACATATAGTGACACAATAAGCTGTGTTTCAGCTCCATTCCTTTTAACATAGAGTGTTGGCTCACTAGCACTCCTTTCAAATCCCAAGCTGACCAAATATGAGTCAATTCGAGCATACCAGGCTCGAGGGGCCTGTTTTAGGCCATACAAGGCCTTTCTTAGCCTATACACCAAATGTTCCTTACCAGGTACTATAAAACCTGGGGGTTGCTCGATGTATATCTCCTCTTCTAGAAATCCATTGAGGAATGCAGACTTGACATCCATTTGGTGGATTGTCCACTGGTTCTGAGCAGCAACTGCAATCAGCAATCTGATTGTATCGAGTCTGGCTACTGGAGCAAATGTTTCCATGTAGTCCAGACCATACCTTTGACTGAAGCCCTTTACAACTAGCCTGGCCTTTAGCTTGTTTAAACTTCCATCTGCATTGTGCTTCACTCGATAGACCCATTTTACACCGATAGTCTTTCTGTTGGCAGGCTTTTCAACCAACTCCCATGTCTGATTCTTTACAATCATGTTGATTTCATCAACCATAGCTTGTTTCCAACCTTCATCTGCCTCAGCCTCTTCAAAACTGCTAGGTTCTGCTATTGCAACCTGTGCCCTTTCATAAATATCTTCTAGGGGCCTTGTGCCTCTCACAGGCACATCATCAACATCCATTTCAGGTCCTAGTTGCTCAAGTTCAGCTTGATTAGGCACTAGGTCTTCTGAAATTGCTTCTGGCTCATTTTTCTCCCAATTCCAGCAGGCTTTTTCATCAAAGATGACATCTCTGCTCACCTGGACTTTGTTTGTCAAGGGATCCAGAACCCTGTAGCCCTTTTTGACTGAGCTGTAGCCTACTAGAACACCTGGTTGAGCCCTTTTAGAGAGCTTGTCTCTCTTTGCTGCTGGTATTTGAGCATAACACAAGCAACCAAACACCTTCAGATGTGCCAAGGAAGGCTTGAAACTGAACAAAGCCTCGAAAGGTGTCTCGGATGCAAGAGCTTTGGTAGGAAGCCTGTTCTGAAGATAAACAGCAGTGTTTACTGCCTCAGCCCACATGGTCTTGGGCAGTTTCTTTTCAAACAGGAGACATCTGGCCATATCCATTAGACTTCTGTTCTTTCTTTCAGCTACCCCATTCTGCTGAGGTGTGTAGACATTTGTAAGCTGATGTTTGATACCAGCATCATTGTAAATGGCTTGAAACTGAGCTGAAGTGTACTCAGTGCCATTGTCTGTCCTTATCGATTTCAGCTTGCAACCTGTTTCTGTTTCTACAGCATTTTTAAACTTCACAAACACTTGAGCTACCTCAGACTTGTGTTTTAAAAAGAAAATCCAGCAAAACCTTGTAAGATCATCAATGAAGAGGATGAAATACCTGTTTTTGCTGAGTGATTCAGTCCTCATCGGGCCACATACATCAGAGTGCACCAGCTGCAGTCTTTCAGTAGCTCTCCAAGCTGAATTTGTAGGAAATGGCAGTCTTGCCTGTTTCCCCATTTGGCAAACTTCACACACATCATCGTGCTCCACTGAGCTGATGAAGTTCTCTGCCAAACCCTCTTTGGCCAATCGAGCCATTGATCTGAAGTTGGCATGTCCAAGCCTTTGATGCCAAAGCTTGGAGTCTTCAACAGAGGCTGTGTATGCTGAGTTTGAGTCATTTGCCCAGTGAACCTCAAAGCATTTATCAGTCATTGTGACTGTCATAAGGCTTGATCCACTTGGATCAGTAATGTGGCATTGTTTATCCTTGAACACAATAGAATAACCTTTCTCGAGCAGTTGAGCTATGCTGAGAAGGTTTCTGTCAATCTGTGGTACCAACAGCACATTTGGAATGATCTTGTTGCCTGTGGGAGTACATATCAGCACTTCTCCTCTTCCTTCAGCCCTTATAAACTGACCATTTCCAACCTTGACCTTGGTTTTATAACTTCTGTCCAAGGTTTTAAACAAGGAGGCATCTGGTGACATGTGGTTAGTGCAACCACTGTCCAGCAACCAGCCTTTTGAGCATTTCTTCTCAGCAGCTACACAGGAAACAGCAAAGACCTGTTCTTCTTGGTCACTACTGTCCTCAGCCACTCGAGCTTCAACCTTTGACTGCTGAAATTGATTCTGCCTTGGCTTACTTCTGTTTTTACAGACCCTTTCAACATGGCCCTTCTTCTTGCAGTGTTGGCATACTGCATCTGGCCTAAACCAGCATCTGTCTTCTGGATGGCCAGGCTTCTTGCAATATCTGCAGGGCTGGTCATTGCTCCTTGCAGCATCAGGCTTAGGCCTGTTTTTCCAAGGCTTTTTGCCTCTTTGAGCATTAGTGCTCGAGGTTTCTCTGGCCTTGGCTTGAAATGCACCTTCTTGGTGATCTTCAGCTCTGCTAGCTCTCCTTTGTTCCTGAGCATAGAAGGTGTTGATTAACTCAGTCAAAGAGATGCTAGCAAGGTCTCTTGAGTCCTCTAGGGAGGATATCTTGGCCTCATATCTCTCAGGCAAAGTGGAGAGGACTTTCTCCACAATTCTTACCTCATCAAAGTGCTCACCTAGGAGCCTTATGCTGTTAACCACTGCCATAATTCTATCTGAGTACTGCTTCACTGTTTCTTCTTCCTTCATCTTCAAATTCTCGAAATCCCTTCTCAAGTTTAACAGCTGCTGTTGCCTTGTTCTCTCAGTGCCTTGAAACTCCCCCTTAAGCTTATCCCAGGCCTATTTTGGAGTCTCACAGGCCATGATTCTGGTGAAGATGACATCTGACACACAGTTCTGGATACAGGACATGGCTTTGTGCCTTTTGGTCCTCTCATCAGCATGTTGCCTAATCTGAGCTACTGTGGGATTAGCCCTCAGTGGTGCTGGCTCAGTATCTGTGTTGACAACTTCCCACAGATCGAAGGCCTGTAGGTAAGTCTTCATCTTGACCAGCCATATGTGAAAGCCTTCTCCATTGAAGACTGGTGGGGCTGCTGGTGAAAAACCTGAAGAAGCCATCAAGTTCCTTGTTTTGAAGCAACAGGTCCACTAAGACAAGAGCTCTCGATACCAATTGTTGGTGCAAGAGGCAGCAACAAGCTGTTTTCTTTCTTGCTTGAGTAGTAAGCCTCGAGCCTTGATGAAGAAGCAAACTCGGAAGCAGAAAACAGAAAGATGAAACTAGTAAGTGAAAAACAGAAAAGAGAGAAGAAGATTGAATGAAAATGAGCTGATTTCATTCATTAACTCATGAACAAGGCATTAAGCCATTACATATATCAGTCAATAAGTAAAACAAACAAGTAATCACCTAATAACATACCTAACACCACTAAAATGCCTAGTAACTTGGTAAACTTGATTGAAAAACAAAAAAACTTCTACCTAAACTTGTCATTCAGCACCTAATTACATCAAAATGCAGCTACCAACTAAGTTTGATCCTAACTAAATACAAAGCATTCACTTAAAGAAACTAAATGGATAGCTTCAGCTTGCTGCACCAATTTTGCTGTTGAAGCACGTTCCTTGCATGGCCACCTTTGCTGCTACATGGGAGCTGACTTCAACAAGATTAGAAGATTATTCAACGTGGATTCCATTAACAGAAATCGACTGCAACTTTATAGCTACCTAACAGACAGCATAATGCTAGCTACCCCACAGGTCCAATAGTTCACCAACTTAAAATTTAAATCTATTTTTTCTCTTATACTACTTAATCATCTAACTTGTTCTTTTTGGATCAGGTCTTGCAAGAATGTGGTATAACAAGCACATTTGTTGTAGGAAGTGAAGTTCCGATTGGGTTTAAGCATGGAACTAACGAGCATCGAATCTCTTTTTTTTTGCCAACACCATCTCATCCAGATGAAAAGATCCATCGGTTCAGCTTATGCATTGTTTTCTCTTTAGCTAGTGATCAAATGTTGGAGCTCCTACCAAGTGTCCACATTTTCAATGAGACCAAAATGATCAAGCAGAGATATCGCTCAAGTTTCATTGGAATTCCTGAGACTAACGATAACACAATGTTGTGGTTGATTCATTGGCCAGTAACGGACTGTCAGTTTGAAGGTGGTGACCTTGTGAGTTGCATGGTAGTGCCTATTCATCTCAGCATAAGAAAATTTGGCGTTACTTATGAATCAGAACACAACATTAGAAATGAATATGGCTTTTCGCAGTTATCTACAGGTATGAGTAGACTTCAAACAATTATATTTTAGTAAATACATCCTATTATATTTATTTTATATGTGACTAACAAATGTTCAAGAAATGATGAATGTTTCTCTAAAAGACTTTCTAATACAATAAAAATATTATCAAGAAATGTGACAATTTAATAGATTATGAGAGAAATTTAGCTTAATAATAAAGTGATAATTATAAAGTTATGCTGCAATTGGGGTCTAATGAAAATAAGTTAATTGTTTGATAAATGATTAATCCAATAGTACTAATAGAAGTGGAAACTAAAATAATGGATAAAATTATAAAAGTGGTGTTTTGATTAACATATTTAATAGATTTAAAGTTTATATTTTATATAAAAATGAAAAATAAAGATATAATTGATTATTTCTTACAAGTCTTATAATACATTTTAGTGATAATAACATTACTACTTTGATATCTTTTATTTCATACAATATTGAGTATAAGAGATAGGTCACGATTTGAATTCGTGTCAAATGGGTGTCTGATAAAAGCTTTAATCATCACTCCATTCAAGTCAATACTATTACGTTCTAATAAGCATATTATGTTGATGATCACTAAAATTGATAAATAACACATTATTGTACATATTTTAGGAGATGAAGTTTCCACAAGAAATATCAAGAAGGACCGAACTAAATATTTGCTCAGTTTGGAATCTTATGGAAATGTTAAAGTGCAACTTTGCAGTTATATAGAAGAATCAAAAGTGATTGCTTCCCCACAGGTTCCCTTTACAAGTTCCAAGTTTTTAAAATTATTTATATACTATATACTTTTTAATAACTCATTCTCTAATCCAATGCTACAGGTATTATATGATTACAGTATAATTACAACATTTGATCCATTGCCATTTGATTACAGTGGTCATTACTATGGCCACCAAGCTGGCAAGACTGAGGTTTCAATATCAGTGCCAGGGATTCATACCGTACCGAAAACCGATATACTGCCGAAACCGTATACCCGCAATACACAATAAGTAATGTAAAATTCACGACCGCGATACCCGCAGTGACCGCAATAGCGTCCGTTATGTCCGCGACCGCGACAAACGCGACGCGACCGAAAACGCGACCGCGACCGCAATTTAAATCCCTGATCAGTGCCCCCAAACTCTAGTCGAAAGATAAGTTGCTTCTTAAATTCGATTATCATTTTTTCTGCCAAGAATGATAAAACATATGAATTTTTTCCATGCCTTGAAATTGTGAACGAGACCAAAGGTACAAAGTGGACCTACTCCAAACATTTCGTAGGAATCCCTGAAACTAAGAATACCTTATACTGGTGCACTTGTTGGAACTTTAGGGGTGATGAATTAGAAGCTGGTGATCATATTAGTCTTCGGGTTCTTTCAGATTTATCTGTGCTAGAATTTGGTATTGACCTTGTATATGATTATGAGCTAGAGGACAACCCAAAATTTTTCAGTCAGTTGCCATGGATGAGTAAATGTTTTAAGTATCTTCTCGGGCTTTTTGTTTATATTTTGTTGAAATCCCAAAAAAACTTGTATAGGTTGCAAAGTTTAGTCAAATGTTGATTATTGTATATGATTATCAATTGCATAGTCACTTTATATATTTAATAGACAAAAAGTTTCTAGCTGTATCTTATCAGAGTTGTTGCTATATAATTAAAGATACTCAATTCGTGTGAAGAAAAAAAATTGAACACGATTAGTATTGGAAAAACAGTGTTACAGATGTTACGAGAGAAATAATTATTTGTGAAGATCAATAAATGTGAATTTTAATTTCAAGAAATAAGTTTTCTAAACATTTTATTAACAGCAGAAGATATTTGAGTTATTTCGAATGAACTCCTGATAAATGTGAATTAGGGAATCTCTGAGAAATGATATAGAAGTGTGTAGTTCTCTAGGATTTATTGTATACTACAGATGATTTGTTCAAGCTTGTCGATAATAGCTCTACCATGACGAAGTTGCTACAGAAAATGTTAGTTATGTGCGATTGAATAATGCCAACAGAGATTCAAACAGTTGAAAGCTATGATAACAGAAGTTCCAAAATTGAATTTGGAATAGTATTGAAGAACATTGTTCTTGGTAATTCAATTAACTTGTGCTTTTAATCAGATGCCGTGGAGTTATTGTTAACTATTACTGGGCTAAATCCTTAGAGAAAATGGTGATTTCAGTTTATGTTTCTAATCTTCCTTCTTGTTTTCATTGGAAGGGACCATGGAAAATCTCTGAGTTCCATGGCAAAGTGTTGGACGCGTTTATTCCTAACAAGAGGCATCGAAAAGGTCTACGTTTTGTTTTAGTAAGATTTGCAAGCATTGTGGATGATAAGAGGGCAATTAGTAAACTTAATGGATTCTGTATATATGGAAGTAAAGTAAATGTGAACTTAGCTCGCTTTAAGGGAAAGTGGTGTACTGGAAGAAAGTTGGAAACGGTAAGCTAGGAGGTGATGATCGTAGAGATGAATTAGGAGGAGAAAACGAGAAAAAACATTCTTGGGGGAACACCAATGGGTGAAGAGATCAGATAGTCAATGAGGATTCTAGAGAAGCTAGGGATGTAACGTATCAATTAGAGGGAAACGAATCAATATAGATTTAGTTATTTTTTTAATAATTTTATTATACAAATATTTAGAAAATAGAAATCATAGTCAAACTGAAATTAGAATTCCTTTTCCAACAAGGAAAAGGATTGAGTCACCACCGACTCTAATAAGATTATATAAATCTAACAAGTCTCCTCGCTGTAAATTCATATCATTAGTGATTTCAATTCATTTATTTGTTTGGATTACAAGAAATCATGTCATACTATTAAAGAAGATATCATAATCGCCCAGAAAGGTATTACAGTCCGAAATTTATATCGTCCCAAACTGAATGATAACAGTAATTCGTGGGAACCATTACCTGCATGGGAGAAAAAATTCTGCATAAAAGTGGGTGCAATGCCATGGAAAAGATTTGTTGAATCAAAGAATAATTTGTTCAAAACAGATAAAATATTCGAATGGGATGATTCAGCTGGTTTAAAAGCTTTCCAGGAAGCCAAACAGAGATTCTGGGAATATTATCATCGTTTTCCTTGTACAAATAAGTTGCCAAGTAATGCATCAGATATGTTTATCGATGATATTGATTAGAACTCCAAAATCGACCCAAAACTTTTTCTGGAAATAAAGTCGATTTCCGATGATGAAGAGGAAGAAGAAGAAGTTAAAAGGATTGATTCATTTTCGATTCCATTCGAGGAAATTAAAGCCACTGGATGGGAGTACGATGAGCCTACATCACGCTTACCTACCATATTTGGATCATAGAACAAACAAATACAACGAAATTGTCTTAAACACTCTCTTTTTTTCATTATTATTATTTGAATAAGATTATGTCCGGTAGTCATTTAATTCAATATATACTAATTTTTACAATTTTGAATTTCGAAAGTCATGACTAATTATAATGTCTAATTCAATTAATATATATTGATTATTAATATTGAATATCTAATCCAATCTAATATTTATTTGACATGTTTTAAATGACATTAAAATGCCGGTTTATTACCATTTTACCTATATTCATTATTAATAATATAACAAAATTTAATATTTATTTAATCACGTCAAATTTCATCATTCATATATGTGAATTGTGTTTCATTGATTGTATTAAAATTTTAAAACCAAATATTTTTGTTAATTATCATCAGAAAGTAAACATAAAAATAATAGTTTAAGATTTAAGTTTGCAAGTTAAAAGGCGATTATTTTTTTAAACAATTAACAATAAGAAAACAACAGCTTAAAAATCACAATTAAAGTCAAAATGGAATTCCTTTTCCAACAAGGAAAAGGAAATTGAATTACCGCCTATATAATCTTATATAAACCTGTACAAGCCCATTTGCCCGGGCCTAACAAACAAAACAAAAATAATTAAACCCAACTAGCCTAACCCAATACCCCAAGCCCAATATCCAGCCCAAACCCCAAAATTGACCCAAGAGGATTAGTCAAACTAGGGTTTCAGAACTGAAACCCTAGCCTAGCACCGCAGCCACCAACATCATTACCTGCCCCTTCCGCGCCGCACCTACCACCACCTGCTCCCATCACCACTGGCATCTGCAAAGGAGAAAGAAGCAAGGAAAATATATCAAAAACAGTAACAAAAATAGGCTATAAAAGCCGAACTTGTAACATGAAAAGGGACTTTTTCTTTAAAAAAAGAAAAAGCTATTTATGTAACACAAAAACGGATTAAACAAAGATCTTAAGTTGATTCCTTATTTTTCTTTTCGTATCTTTCCCTTTAGATCTGTTTTTTTTTTACTTTTATACATATAATATACATATACTAATAAAAAAGAATAGTTGATATTCGCAAAAAAAAATACCTCTTTTGAATTTTCCGGCCACCGCACGTGACGCCGGCGCGACGGAGGCACGGCGGTCACCTTCGCCGGATTCTGGGTTTCTGCCGGAGGAGGGGAAATGTTTTGAGAGAAAAAGGGGTGAAGGGTTTTTTTTTAAGAAATGAGAATTTGAATGTTTTTTTTAGTTTTTTTTCACTTAAATATCATTAGTAAAACGACGCCGTTTTGGGTGAGGGGATCCGCGTGTTGACCCGACCCGCACCCAAGGATCCGCATGTTTTCATTTAAGGGTCTATTTGCGCGCGCAGTCCCTCCGACTTTGAAGCGCATTGCAATTTGGCCCTCTTTGCCTTTTTTGTTATTTTTAATTTAGCCCCATAATTTTATTTTTTTGCTTCAATCTGGTCCTCTTCAACGCTGCGTTTTGGGGCTTTGGTTTATTTACTATTTTGGTCCCTCTATGTTTGGCGCGTGTTGCAATTTAATCCTTTTAGTGTTTATTTATTTCGAAATCGCCCAGTATTTATGTTTTTATTTCGAGTTAATCTCTTTTTAACAATTTTATTGTTTAATTAATTATTTTAGTGTCATTATTATTATTATTATTATTATCATTACTACTATTATTAATTATTATTGGCTTTATTTTCTGTTTATTTAATTTGTTACTATTATATTAATATATTAAGTAGTTTATAATATTTTCAACTTCATTTTTATTTTTTTATATATATATTTATGTATTATGCTTGCTCATATTTTATAATAGCTTACTTTTATATATGCATAAACGTATATATGTAAATATTTTTATATATTCTATAATTATATATCCATATGTATTGGTAAATCAATATATATTTTCTATACATTTTATAAATACACGTATATAAAATATGCTTTCATACACTTTTATTATATATATACATTTACATATACTTTATACGTCCAAAATATATCTTGTACATATTCTTTACGTTTTATGACTCATATATACCTACACATATGTATTTTTATATATTTAATGATTATTATATATGTATATATGTATGTACATACATTTACATGACTTTTAAATGTATAATAATTCCGAAACATGTACACTTACACACATTTTTCATATTCTCATTATTTTATTTATATATATGTGTTTATATATCTTTCATATTTGCATAATGTTGTTAATTTTGTTGATTTATTTGCACGTTTATTACTGTTTGTTCTCTTTCTTTAGTTCCTAATTATTTGTTACCTTGCCCTGATTATTTTTATTATTTATTGTTTGGCTTGTATCATTTTATTTACATTGTCACCATTATTATTTTACATCCATTTTACTCGAATTTATTAAGAACAAAAAATTTCAAAATAAAAGCAACACTCGGTATTTGGGATCTTCAAGAGAATCAAGCCCTAACGTATTGGGTTCTGATTTTCTTTGCTGAATCTAAATAATCGAGGTTACTTTTTTTTAAAAAATAAAAGCTCATTATCGGGAATTCAATATGTCGTGTTCTAACGTATTGGATGTGACATGTTGCTTTTTCGAGATGAGGATTTTCTTAAAAACAACCAAGGCAATGTTCAATGTTTGAAATGTTGAGAAATTGTGCCCTAACGTATTGGGTTGCAATTTCCTCATCTAACTCGAACAATTGAATATCCTTTTTTCAATTTTTATAGTAGGAGTTTTTATAAGCAACCTATTTTATACAAGTCATTTTAAGATAAAGGATCGTATTTTAAATTTCTTTAAATTTTTTAATTTTTGACATTAAGATATTAAGTAATCAACTGGGTACCAATTTTGGGCGTATCGGGGGTGCTAATCCTTCCCCGTGCGTAACCGACTCCCGAACCCGTTTTTTCTAAATTTCATGGGCCAGACTTGTTGTTTTAATAAAATCAAACCGTCTATTAAAAACAACCACTTTTCGAGGTGATCCAATCACACCTCATTAAAAAAGGATTGGTGGCGACTCCCGTTTTTTTCGTTTTCGTCAAAACCCAAGTCGACCCCGTTTTATCCAAAAAAATGGTGTCAACAGCTTGGCGACTCCACTGGGGACTTTAAATAAGAGAGTCAAGCCACAAGTTGATTACTTTTTGTCTTTTTGTCGAAAATTGAAAATTTGGTTTAAATTTACGAACCTTTCATTGCATTTCATTCTTTATAGTTTTCATCATTGTGGTTTATAATTGCTCTGTTTGTTTAAATTTTGGTATCTTTTGCATTGCATTGCATGACCGTTGGTCACACCCTTTAAGTGGGAGTGAGAAGCTAGTCCTTCATGAGGTTTTCACCTCCGTGCAGGATAGTTGATCGCTTTCGGGATACATCCGTACCTATGTCTTCGTGAGATTTTAATCTCCGTGCAGCCATAGGGAAATGTATTCCCCTGAACCGAACTCGGTCCATATGAGCCTATAATGGGTGAGGATCGAGGAATCTGCTGGTTCGGGTACCTTTACTTTAGAAGCCAAACCACATATAGTGAACTCTAGGAATCCACCCTAGGTAGAACCACTTCCAACCCCTAGTAGACACCTAAATAGGCGCTTTATTATTTATTGCTTTATTGAATTTTATTCTTATACTGATTTATTATGTTTTGTTTTGACTGCATGGCATACATGGCATTTCATTATAAAAGGCGTTGATTCACATTCGGTTACTAGATAGAAAGCTAATCATGGAAAGTGAATTTCTTGATAAAGTGGAAGATAATGCGATTGTCCGAATATGGTCAGAAAAAACGTAACTCGAGAAAGGAGACAGCTTGACGGAAGGATACACGTCAGAGTTATCAGACTTCACTTACATCAATGTAACTCAGAATAATTTTCAGGAGTTGAAGGAAATATGGGCCCAGTGGGATGATGAAGTCAAACAATTGTTTTACTCTAATTATGGTGACTTGCCTTATTTGCTTGATATTAAAGTGGACGAGCATTTGTTTCGAGCCCTGGCCCAATTTTGGAATCCCGCTTATTGCTACTTTACTTTTGGGGAGATAGACTTGGTGCCTACCATAGAGGAATATACAGCCTTACTGCGTTGCCCAAGGTTTCAGGCAGATAAAGTCTATTCTAAAGCCGTCAATGTCCCGACTTTTATGAAAAAGCTAGTGAACATCTTGGGAATGAGTGAGCAATGGGCCTCAGCACGGGTCAAACAAAAAGGAGAAAACAAATGTATTCCCTGGAGAAGTCTGTGTGATTTGATTTTAGCTCATCCTGATACGAAGAAAAAAGTCGATGTTTTTGCTTTGAGCATTTATGGGCTGATGATTTTCCCTAGAGCGTTGGGGTATATAGACGAGGCAGTTACTGATTTGTTTGATCGACTGGACAAGAGGGTCACACCTGTTCCAGCAATTTTGGCCGAGACATTTAGATCTTTAAGTGCGTGCCGAAGCCCGGGGGAGGGAAGATTCATTGGATGTACACAGCTCTTGTTAGTATGGTTCCACAGTCACTTCTGGAAAGTGGATAAAGTCTCTTACCGAGTATTTTCCAAGAATTATTCTCCATTAAAGGAATTAGTAGCCATGCCGAGACGTGACAACATTACCGTGGAAAGATGGATAGTGATTCCTCAAAATCTCAAAGATGAAGATGTTGAGTGGAAAGCTCCTTGGATGGTGCCCGATGAAATCTTGTATCGATGTGGGAATTTCGACTGGGTCCCTTTACTTGGGATTTGGGGAGCTGTTGGCTATGCGCCATTGATGGTACTGAAACAATATGGGTCAAGACAGTTCGTGCCTACCACCTAAGGACTAGCTCAGTGCGAGTTTTCGTATAAAGATGATGGTTACAAGAAGAAGATTCGAGAGATGACCAATGCTTGGAGGCAAACTCATCGGATGAAACGATTTACTGTGGGAGCGATGACGACCCCCGAGTATCATGGATGGCGAAGTAAGAGGATTAATGATAATATCCTCGGGCCAAGAGAAGATTGCGTTTGATCCATAGAGGAGCATTTGCAAATAGTTCCATCAGAATTAGAGATCATCAAACAGGACTTTGAAAAACGAAGTTTGGAATTGGAAAGGAAGATAGAGCAGCTAGAAGAGGAAAAGATGCGTTTGGGACTAGATGTCGATATCCACAAGTTGGAAGCTGAAAAGTTGAGGAAAGGGAAGAACAAGGCTGAAGAGGATTTAGATAGTCTAAAAACAGATTATAAGAAGCTGCGTTTGTCACTGAGAACTGCGGGTTTAGGTAAAACATCAGAGCAATGGTGACGAGAGGTAAAAGAAGAAAAGGCCAAAGTTGTTCAGTGGGAAAAGAAATTTCAAGATGCTCGAGCTCGAGAAAGCGTTTTGGAGGAAAATTTGTTAGAATGCCGAAATGAAGAAGCAAGATTAAAAGCCCAGATAGCTGAGTTGGAAAGGTCGCTTCACTTGTACCGTAGTCGTAACTCTATGATCGAGCTGAGAGCAAGTTTGAGCAAGATTAAAGAATTGAAGAAAAAGATAGAAGAACTTGAAGACGCATTGCGAAATTCTGAATTACGAGTAGAACTTCTTGAAAGACGTAATGAACAGTACCAGGAGCAGCTCCATCATCTTCAAAGTCAGATTAGAGATAAAGATTACGTTACGGGCGAAGCTGTGACTCAAGTGCGGGAAGTGGCTGACCATCTGCAAACCTTAGCGGTTCAGGCTGATATACTGAGTTTGAAATATGAATCAGAGTCAAGTCGGGGTCGAGAGTTAGCTTGGCTCCTTAAGAGGGTTAAGACTTTGAGCATAAAGGCAAAGCCGTATATGTAATCCACTTTATGTAAAGAAATTTGTTTTCTAGTCAAGTTTTTCTAATGAAATTGAATTAGAATCAATGCCTTTTCTTTGCTTTCATTCATCTGCATTTCATTTTATCATATGCATTAAAGTTTCAAAAATAATAATAATAATAATAGCTCTAATTAATGACAGTTACCTTGGAAATCAACGAAAATCTGTCAACTAGATATCATTACGGTACTCGCCGGAGAACCAAAGAAATGGATCAAACACTAGAGAAATTAGAGCAATTGCAAGAACAGATGCAAGCTCAGATGCAAGCTCAGATGCAAGAAAAACTAGCCAAACTGCAGCAAGATATGGAAGCATCCCAAAGAGAATTATTGAATCAATTAAAACAGTTAACGGCTGGAGGGCACGATAAGGGGAAGAGCCCCGCGGTAAATTTTGGGGATGATCACGAAGACCCTGCCTACCCTCCAGGTTTCGCCCCAACTAATGTCCAGACGCAACCAGGGGTGTACCCACAGAGGGTACCTGTCACCATTAGATCCCAATACCAAGTTGGTGCCCCAGTATCGATGAACTTCCCAACAGGTTCAGGCTCTAATCCCGGGGATAATCCTATTAATCCTGTGGTTCTAGATCTCGACGACGCGGCAGAAATAGAGAAGACAAGAATAGACCTGCCAAAACAATTAGAAGATCGTTGTAAATGGTTAGAAGAGAAGTTTCAAGCCATGGAAAATGCTGATTACCATCGAGGAGTAGACGCTAAAGATTTGAGCTTGGTACCTGATCTGGTGCTCCCTCCTAAATTTAAAATGCCGGAGTTTGAAAAATACAACGGGACCAGTTGCCCTGAAGCCCATATCACTATTTTTTGTAGGAGGATGACGGGATACATCAACAATGACCCATTGCTGATAAATTGCTTCCAGGACAGTTTGATAGAGTCAGCGGCTAGATGGTACAACCAATTAAGTCGGGCTAACATTCATTCATGGAAGGATTTGGCGTAAGCCTTTATGAAGCAGTATAGACATGTGATGGATATAACACCCGATCGAATTGTATTGCAAAACATGGAAAATAAGCCTAATGAGAGTTTCCGGCAATATGCTCAGAGATGGAGGGAAGTGGCTGCACAAGTTCAACCACCACTGTTAGAGAAAGAGATAACTATGCTTTTTATCAATACTCTAAAGGCTCCATTCCTCGGCCACATGTTAGGCAGTGCCACTAAAAGCTTTTCAGACATAGTGATGTCTGGAGAAATGATAGAGAATGCCATAAGATGCGGCAAGATAGAAGCGGGAGAAAGTACTAAAAGGTCAGCACCAAGAAAAAAAGAGCATGAGATAAACAATACAAGCATATTTAACAAGGACCATTCTAACACAATCACGGTGGGACAAGCCAGGGCAATAACCGCTAATCGGCAAGGTTATTTGAAACAGGAATCTAATCCAAGGCCAAATGTAGAGAGACTTCAATTCACACCCATCCCAGTGACGTATAGGGAATTGTACCAGAACTTATTCGATGCACATGTGGTATATCCATATTACCTGAAACCAATGCAACCCCCATACCCTATGTGGTATGACGCAAACGCCCAATGCGAGTATCACGCGGGGACCAAGGGGCATTCGATTGAAAACTGCACTGCATTCAAGAAGTTAGTTGAAAGACTTATCAATTTGGGGATCGTAAAGACAGGTGACTCATCAGGACCGAATGTAGCAGAGAATTCGTTGCCCAACCATGATAATAAAGGGGTAAATGCGATAATTGAGTATGAAGGAAGGAGAGTCAAAGCCAACATAGCAGAGATAAAGACCCCCTTGAATGGGTTTGGAAACAAATGATGAAAAGAGGTCTCATCAAGCAAGGTTCAATAGAAAGGCCTGAAGGAGCAAGGAAGTTTTGTGAATTCCATGAAGAAGAAAGCCATGACATCCAAGAATGCACCGAGTTCAGAACCATGGTGCAAAACTTAATGGATAACAAAGAATTGGAATTTTATGAAGAGATTAAGGGACTAGAAGAAGGAGAGGTTTATGCTACAGAAGAAGGATCTACGGGGAAAGCCCAAAAGGCTAATCACCCGGTGGTGATTATTGCAAAACCAATGAGCAGAGAATCTGGAATACAAATAGCACCAAAGGTCATAATCTAGAAACCTGTATCCTTTCCCTACAAGGATAGCAAAAAGGTTCCTTGGAATTACGACTGCAATGTAACAATCCTAGGAGAGGAGAGCTTGGTAAATGCTTCAGGAGAGGATGAAGGATTCTATACACGAAGTGGAAACGCTATGATCCGGCAAACGCAAGAGTGGAATCTGGAAAAGGAAAAGCCTTAGCGGTTGAATTGGGAAAAGCAAAAGCAAACAAAATTGAGACGCGTGTCAACCAGCCGGTAACTGAAAATGAGGCTAAAGAATTTCTAAAATTCTTAAAACATAGCGAGTACAGCGTGGTAGAACAATTACATAAGCAACCAGCTCGTATCTCGGTGCTTGAATTGCTTCTAAGTTCAGAGGTACATCGTAATGCGTTGATTAATGTGCTAAATGAAACTTATGTCGCTAGCGATATCTCAGTGAATAAGTTGGACCGTTTGGTTAACAATATCAGTGCCGACAATTTCATTTTCTTTAATGATGATGAAATACCACCGGGGGGAAGAGGAGCCACCAAAGCATTACATATCACTGCTCGCTGTGGGGAGTATACGTTAGCGGGAGTGCTAATTGATAATGGATCAGCCTTGAATGTTTTACCCCTATCTACCTTAAATAGGTTACCGGTGGATAGTTCCCACATGAAATCATGCCAGAATATAGTGAGAGCATTTGATGGTACCGAAAGGAAGGTGATGGGAAGAATAGAAATACCCCTCTTGATTGGCCCGAATACATACGAAGTGGATTTCTTAGTGATGGATATCAAGCCTTCGTATAATTGCTTCCTGGGGAGACCATGGATTCATTCAGCAGGGGCAGTGCCTTCATCATTGCACCAGAAGTTGAAATTAGTGACAGAAGGCCGGTTAATTACGATCGACGCTGAGGAAGACATTATTGCATCGGTAACCAGTGACGCACCATATTTGGGAACAGATGAGGAGGCGATCGAATGTTCCTTTCGATCCTTAGAGTTCGCAAATGCGACCTCTGTTATTGAGGGAAAGAGGATCCCAATTCCCAGCGTGTCTAGAGCCACGAAGATGGGATTACAAATGACAGTTGGGAAAGGAGCTGTGCCTGGAAGAGGACTGGGAAGATGCCTTCAAGGAAGAATAGAGGCACCAGTGGTGAAGGACAAATAGGACCGCTTTGGTTTAGGATTTAAACCAAATGCTAAGCAAAGAAGGAAAGAGTTAGAGAAAAGACAAGAGAGGAGGAAGGCGCATTTGAACGGAGAAGAAGTTGATTGGGAACCTATGTCTTTCCCCCACATATCTAGGACCTTCGTATCGGGAGGAACCATGTATTCTGGACTGAGGACTCCAAGAAGGAAGACCACAGAGGAAATATTAGGAAACCTGAACATCAATGCCATATTTGAAGAAGAATCTGAAGAAGGAAGTACATCAGGCATCTATCCCTTTGAACCTGGGAGTGTTTTAAACAATTGGACTGCAGAAGAAATACCTGAAGTTTTTAGAGCTTTTCCAGAGTAATATTCAAAACATACTAATTGTTTTAAGCTTAGAGAAAATGAAAACCTTTTGTGAACTGAAATGGGCTTATATTTGAACATTGTGACTTCAATGAAATATATCTTCACATTTTTTTTTGAGTATATATTCTTTTAAAATTCTTTTCATTCTTTCGTATGAATAGTCATCTTAGATGCTTATATTCCAAATCATTCTTTCATTCATGGCCATACTAAATAAGAATCCTTAAATTCATACATTCCCTGTACATTCTTTGGTACTTATAACAGGTTCTAAGATATCGATGACATGAGTGACTCTACTATGAACTTAGAGAACCCTTTTGAACGAGATATGTGTTTAGAGGAATCTCAAGATTTTGAAGATAACATAAATCGCAACCTGTCTCCGGACTTGTTGAGCATGATAGAGAAGGAAGGGAAACAAATCTTACCTCACGAAGAGACGATAGAGACGGTGATCTTGGAAGAAGGAAAGGTGGTGAAGATTGGCACATGCATAGTTGAAGAAGTAAAACAAGACCTCATTGGATTGCTTCGAGAGTTCAAAGATGTCTTCGCATGGTCGTATCAGGATATGCCTGGCTTAAATACAGATATTGTAGTTCACCATCTTCCTATAAAGGAGGATTGCAAGCCCATTCAGCAAAAACTTCGAAGAATGAGGCCGGATGTCGTATTAAAAATAAAAGAGGAAGTGCAAAAGCAATTCGATGCTGGATTCCTGCAAGTAGTTAAATACTCCGAATGGGTAGCCAAGATCGTACCCGTCCCTAAGAAAGATGGGAAGGTACGAATGTGTGTAGATTACAGAGACTTAAATAAAGCTAGCCCAAATGGTAATTTTCCCTTGCCTCATATCGACACTCTGGTAGATAACACGGAAGGACACTCACTATTTTCTTTTATGGATGGCTTCTCGGGATATAACCAAATTAAGCTGCATCCTGACGATATGAAGAAAACTACATTCATAACCCTATGGGGAACTTTCTGCTATAAAGTGATGCCATTTGGATTGAAAAATGCGGGAGCCACATACCAAAGAGCCATGGTGACCCTTTTCCATGATATGATGCATAGAGAAATAGAAATCTATGTGGAGGACATAATTTCAAAATCTAGAACAGATGAGGAGCATGTACAAGTCTTAAGAAAACTCTTTATACGGTTAAGAAAGTTCCAACTAAAGCTTAACCCAGTCAAATGTACTTTCGGAGCTAGATCGGAAAAGTTGCTAGGGTTTGTAGTCAGTGAAAGAGGGATTGAGATTGACCCAGAAAAAGTCAAGGCCATACAAGAATTGCTTTCTCTGTGCACTCAGAATGAAGTTAGTGGTTTCCTAGGAAGATTGAACTATATTGCTAGGTTCATTTCACAGTTAACGGAGAAATGCGACCCCATCTTTCGTCTCCTTAAGAAACATAATCCGAGAGTATAGATGAGAAGTGCCAAAAAGCTTTTGACAAGATTAAGTATTACTTGTCCAACGCCCCAGTGCTGATTCCACCCTGCCCAGACAAACCGCTCATACTGTATTTGGCAGTGTTTGAAAATTTCATGGGATGCGTGCTTGGTCAACATGATGAATCAGGACGAAAGGAAAGAGCAATTTACTATCTCAGTAAGATGTTCACCGAATGCAAAACAAGATATTCACCAATCGAGAAATTATGCTGTGCCCTAATCTAAACAACTCGGAGACTGAGACAGTACATGTTGTACCATACGACCTGGTTAATCTCCAAATTGGACCCTCTGAAATACTTGATGGAGTCAACCGCTCTGAATGGAAGAATGGCCCGATGGCAAATTCTTCTATCTGAAGTTGACATAGTCTATGTGAACCAGAAGGCAGTCAAAGGGAGTGCAATAGCAGAATTCCTAGCAAGTAGGGCTCTGGATGATTATGAGCCATTGAACTTCGATTTCCCAAATGAGGATTTGATGTATGTTGCAACTGTAGAGAAAGATTTCCAAGAAGATGGTCCTTGGAAGTTGAGTTTTGACGGAGCTTCAAATGCTATAGGCAACGAAATTGGGGTAATACTCGTGTCTCCTAGTGGAGATTATTATCCTTTCACTAGCAAATTGGACTTTGACTGCACAAATAACATGGCTGAGTATAAAGCTTGCATTATGGGCATCCGGGCAGCCATAGAGCGGAAAATTAAGGTGCTAGAGGTATACGTGGACTCTGCATTAGTAATTTACCAACTCAAAGGGGAATGGGAAACAAGAGACCCGAAGTTGGTCCGCTACCGAAAATTGATTATGGAGTTGATTGAGGAATTTGATAATGTCACCTTTAGTTACCTCCCACGAGATGAAAACCAGATGGTAGATGCTTTGGCCACTTTAGCCTCCATGTTTAAAGTGAACAAATTAGAAGATATGAAGCCTATCCAGATCAGCATCTATGAGGCCTCAGCCCATTGTTGCAACATTGACAATGAAGAGGAAAATGATGATCACCCTTGGTACCATGACATATTGCGATATGTGAAGAGTCGTGAGTACCCTGACCATGCGACAGAAAATGATAAGAAGACATTAAGGAGATTAGCCATTGACTATGTCCTAGATGGGGAAATTTTGTATAAAAAGGGAAAAGATCAAGTATTGTTGAGGTGTGTGGATGCTGTCGAGGCAAAAGAAATTTTGGAAGAAGTGCATGAAGGTATCTGCGGAACGCATGCCAACGGTTTCACGATGGCCAGACAAATTATGAGATTTGGGTACTATTGGTCCACCATGGAAGGGGATTGCATTAGTTACGCCAAAAAGTGTCGTAAATGCCAAATTTATGGTGACAAAATGCATGCACCACCTTCACCCCTTCACGTTATGGTTTCTCCATGGCCGTTTTCCATGTGGGGAATGGATGTCATCGGGCCAATATCTCCAAAGGCTTCTAATGGGCATCGGTTTATCTTTGTGGTTATTGATTACTTCACTAAATGGGTGGAGGCTGCTTCATATGCTAATGTTACAAAGTCAGCAGTTAGTAAATTCTTAAAAAAAGAGATTACATGTCGGTATGGGATGCCAGAAAGGATCATATCTGAGAATGCGCTGAACTTGAACAACAACTTAATAGCGGAAGTTTGTAGTCAGTTCAAGATCAGACACCATAATTCATCACCATACCGCCCAAAAATGAATGGGGCCGTGGAAGCAGCAAACAAAAATATCAAGAAGATTGTAGGGAAAATGACTGAAACCTATAAGGACTGGCACGAGAAACGACCTTTCGCTCTCTTGGCGTATCGTACCTCTGTTAGGACTTCTACTAGGGCAACACCGTTTTCTTTAGTCTACGGGATAGAGGCAGTTTTACCCATAGAAGTTGAAATCCCTTCTCCCCGGGTATTAACTGAACTAAAGTTAGATGAGGCCGAATGGGTTCAATCTCGATATGATCAGCTGAACTTGATAGAAGAAAAGAGACTAAAAGCTATTCGTCACGGTCAGATGTATCAAAAACGAATGATGCGAGCCTATAACAAAAAAGTTCGACCCAGAGAATTTCACGAGGGGGACCTAGTGTTGAAAAAGATTCTTCCTCTACAAAAAGATTTTAGAGGAAAATGGATGCCAAATTGGGAAGGTCCTTATGTTGTAAAGAAGGCCTTTTCTGGAGGAGCTTTGATCTTGAGCGAAATGGATGGTAAAAACTTGACAAATCCTGTGAACTCAGATTCAGTCAAGAAATACTTCACTTGAAGGAGGAGGACCAAAGTGAAAACCCGTAAAGGGCATTCAAAAAAAAGGGGGGGAGGCTAAGGTGAAAACCCATAAAGGGCGCTTTGAGACTAAAGGGGATTTGAGTTGAAAACCTGAAAAGGCAGCTCAAATTTTGATCAAGATCTGGGGTATGTGGTGGTCTCGATATACCTGAATCAACAAGGAAAGGGTAGACGACATCTTGGGGTATCGACAAAACCCTGTAGATTCCCTAAACACATATCAAATTCAGAATGGTTTTCAGAAAGCTTATGCAGGGAAACTCGTGCTGCGATATCCTGGGCACCTGTCGTCATCTTATTCATTTTGAATCTTGGCAAAATTTGTTGTCTCGATTAATGTATTCATTTCAAGCTTTGCTCCCCAATAAATTTTCATTTTGTCTATTGTCTTATTTCATTTGCTATCTTGATTAACCCATTCATTTCGAGATTTGTTCTCAATAACATTTGTTTGTTCGTTGTGATAATCTTTTTAAAAAAAAACATTTAGAATAACTATTAATGAACTGAATGTTCAAGCAAATGGAGTTTTGCATATTACTCTAGAAATTTCTAAATAATGAAGGAACCTGAAACAAGACTGTTGTTTAGAGCACACCAAATTCAAAGTGCCTACAAGGGAAAAGTCTAAGTCAGGACTATCCTTTCAAACTTTGTTGTCCAAACAATGATTGAACAAAATGAGGAGATGTCATGTTGGTGACAAGGCTTCAATGATTACCGAATGATAAGAAGAGGTTCTTCGGACAATTATGCATAAACTTTTGGTACGACGCCCTAGAAATGGTGTAAGTAGCCAAGGAAATTCAGATCCTGTAACTCCTAATTTACAGGAGGAGGAGGATGGTTTTCAATTTTATGTCCCAAATTACGATGGGCTTAACCTTGAAAATCACAATGAGTTGAACTTTGAAGAATACAGTGGGGGCAATCCAACTAAGTAAGAGATGAACATTACCAACCGGACAAGATAGCATTCGGGCGCGTTGGCAATAAGGACTTATTGAGCAAGGAGAAATAACAACTCAAACATTGAAAGATCATTTTGCATTCATGCATATGCATTTAGCCAGGGTATTTTGATTCATTTTTATCATAATCACTAGGCATAAATAGGTTCATATAGGTCATGTTCCCCAAAGAACAGATCAATGAAGATGGCAGATCTGGCTTTCCTGAGTTGACAGGAGCAGATCGAAGTAACCATAGATTGCAATTTAAAAGATCGAAGCCACAACGGCGAATCTTACTTTCAGGCGATACAGCGGAACAGATTGAAGCTACAACGGCAAGTCTCACTTCCCCATTGTAATTTAAAAGATCGAAGCCACAACGGCAAATCTTACTTTCAGGCGATGCAGCGGAACAGATTGAAGCTACAACGGCGAGTCTCACTTCCCCATTGCAATTTAAAATATTGAAGCCACAACGGCAAATCTTACTTTCAGGCGATGTAGTGGAACAGATTGAAGCTACAACGGCGAGTCTCACTTCCCCATTGCAATTTAAAAGATCCAAGCCACAACGGCGAATCTTACTTTCAGGCGATGCAGCGGAATAGATTGAAGCTACAATGGCGAGTCTCACTTCCCCATTGCAATTTAAAAGATCGAAGCCACAACGGCAAATCTTACTTTCAGGCAA
This sequence comes from Gossypium hirsutum, assembly GCF_007990345.1. Classification (NCBI taxonomy): domain Eukaryota; kingdom Viridiplantae; phylum Streptophyta; class Magnoliopsida; order Malvales; family Malvaceae; genus Gossypium; species Gossypium hirsutum. Next base: position 53,424,144 of record NC_053439.1, on the reverse strand, counting down.
TGCAGCGGAACAGATTGAAGCTACAATGGTGAGTCTCACTTCCCCATTGCAATTTAAAATATCGAAGCCACAACGGCGAATCTTACTTTCAGGCGATGCAGCGGAACAGATTAAAGCTACAACAGCGAGTCTCACTTCCCCATTGCAATTTAAAAGATCGAAGCCACAACGGCGAATCTTACTTTCAGGCGATGCAGCGGAACAGATTGAAGCTACAATGGCGAGTCTCACTTCCCCATTGCAATTTAAAAGATCGAAGCCACAACGGCAAATCTTACTTTCAGGCGATGCAGCGGAACAGATTGAAGCTACAACGGCGAGTCTCACTTCCCCATTGCAATTTAAAAGATCAAAGCCACAACGGCGAATCTTACTTCCAGGCGATGCAACAGAACAGATTGAAGCTACAACAGCGAGTCTCACTTCCCCAACATTGCAGTCAAATAGATTGAAGCTACAACAGCGAGTCTCACATCATTGGCGATGCAACGGAATAGATTGAAGCTACAACAGCGTATCTTACTCCCCTAACATTGCAATTAAAAAGATTGAAGCTACAACATCGGATCTTACTTCCCAGGCGACACAATGGACTGAAACGAAGCTACTTGAAGAAAAGAAGCACCAGAATAAATGAAGACTCGGTGGGACCGGGCAAAATTGGTCTTTCTTAGTCTTTGCTCTATTCTCATTACACGACAACGAGCAAAGAGGGGCAGTTGTACAAGCCCATTTGCCCGGGCCTAACAAACAAAACAAAAATAATTAAACCCAACTAGCCTAACCCAATACCCCAAACCCAATATCCAGCCCAAACCCCAAAATTGACCCAAGAGGATTAGTCAAACTAGGGTTTCAGAACTGAAACCCTAGCCTAGTACCGCAGCCACCAACATCATTACCTGCCCCTTCCGCGCCGCACCTACCACCACCTGCTCCCATCACTACTGGCATCTGCAAAGGAGAAAGAAGCAAGGAAAATATATCAAAAACAGTAACAAAAATAGGCTATAAAAGCCGAACTTGTAACATGAAAAGGGACTTTTTCTTTAAAAAAAAGAAAAAGCTATTTATGTAACACAAAAACGGATTAAACAAAGATCTTAAGTTGATTCCTTTTTTTTCTTTTCGCATCTTTCCCTTTAGATCTGTTTTTTTTTTGTTTACTTTTATACATATAATATACATATACTAATAAAAAAGAATAGTTGATATTCGCAAAAAAAAAACCTCTTTTGAATTTTTCGGCCACCGCACGTGACGCCGGCGCGACGGAGGCACGGCGGTCACCTTCGCCGGATTCTGGGTTTCTGCTGGAGGAGGGGAAATGTTTTGAGAGAAAAAGGGGTGAAGGGTTTTTTTTTTAAGAAATGAGAATTTGAATGTTTTTTTTTTTAGTTTTTTTTCACTTAAATATCATTAGTAAAACGACGCCGTTTTGGGTGAGGGATCCGCGTGTTGACCCGACCCGCACCCAAGGATCCGCATGTTTTCATTTAAGGGTCTATTTGCGCGCGCAGTCCCTCCGACTTTGAAGCGCATTGCAATTCGGCCCTCTTTGCCTTTTGTTATTTTTAATTTAGCCCCATAATTTTATTTTTTGCTTCAATCTGGTCCACTTCAACGCTGCGTTTTGGGGCTTTGGTTTATTTACTATTTTGGTCCCTCTATGTTTGGCGCGTGTTGCAATTTAATCCTTTTAGTGTTTATTTATTTCGAAATCGCCCAGTATTTATGTTTTTATTTCGAGTTAATCTCTTTTTAGCAATTTTATTGTTTAATTAATTATTTTAGTGTCATTATTATTATTATTATTATTATTATTATTATTATTATTATCATTACTACTATTATTAATTATTATTGGCTTTATTTTCTGTTTATTTAATTTGTTACTATTATATTAATATATTAAGTAGTTTATAATATTTTCAACTTCATTTTTATTTTTTTATATATATATATTTATGTATTATGCTTGCTCATATTTTATAATAGCTTACTTTTATATATGCATAAACGTATATATGTAAATATTTTATATATTCTATAATTATATATCCATATGTATTGGTAAATCAATATATATTTTCTATACATTTTATAAATACACGTATATAAAATATGCTTTCATACACTTTTATTATATATATACATTTACATATACTTTATACGTCCAAAATATATCTTGTACATATTCTTTACGTTTTATGACTCATATATACCTACACATATGTATTTTTATATATTTAATGATTATTATATATGTATATATGTATGTACATACATTTACATGACTTTTAAATGTATAATAATTCCGAAACATGTACACTTACACACATTTTTCATATTCTCATTATTTTATTTATATATATGTGTTTATATATCTTTCATATTTGCATAATGTTGTTAATTTTGTTGATTTATTTGCACGTTTATTACTGTTTGTTCTCTTTCTTTAGTTCCTAATTATTTGTTACCTTGCCCTGATTATTTTTATTATTTATTGTTTGGCTTGTATCATTTTATTTACATTGTCACCATTATTATTTTACATCCATTTTACTCGAATTTATTAAGAACAAAAAATTTCAAAATAAAAGCAACACTCGATATTTGGGATCTTCAAGAGAATCAAGCCCTAACGTATTGGGTTCTGATTTTCTTTGCTGAATCTAAATAATCGAGGTTACTTTTTTTTTTTAAATAAAAGCTCATTATCGGGAATTCAATATGTCGTGTCCTAACGTATTGGATGTGACATGTTGCTTTTTCGAGATGAGGATTTTCTTAAAAACAACCAAGGCAATGTTCAATGTTTGAAATGTTGAGAAATTGTGCCCTAACGTATTGGGTTGCAATTTCCTCATCTAACTCGAACAATTGAATATCCTTTTTTCAATTTTTATAGTAGGAGTTTTTATAAGCAACCTATTTTATACAAGTCATTTTAAGATAAAGGATCGTATTTTAAATTTCTTTAAATTTTTTAATTTTTGACATTAAGATATTAAGTAATCAACTGGGTACCAATTTTGGGCGTATCGGGGGTGCTAATCCTTCCCCGTGCGTAACCGACTCCCGAACCCGTTTTTTCTAAATTTCATGGGCCAGACTTGTTGTTTTAATAAAATCAAACCGTCTATTAAAAACAACCACTTTTCGAGGTGATCCAATCACACCTCATTAAAAAAGGATTGGTGGCGACTCCCGTTTTTTTCGTTTTCGTCAAAACCCAAGTCGACCCCGTTTTATCCAAAAAAATGGTGTCAACAAACCCAAGTCCTTTAAAATCATGGTTCAATTTCAAGTCATTGATTGTCTTTTTTGAATCAAAAGAAAGCATGTAATATCATCAAAATAGATATCATGTTCATGAAGAAATTTATTACTGGTCGAAATTTACTCATTTTAAACTAAAAGATGACAATAATTCATGGAGACAATTCCTTGCACGGTAAAAATAATTCTGCATGAAAGTGGGTTCAATTTCATGAATAATATTTGTTGATGCGAAGAATAATTTGTATAAAATTAATAAAATATTCGAGTGAGATGATTCGGTTGATTTAAAATATTTCCAAGATTTCAAACGGAGAAAATTATTATGGTTTTCCTTGTAAGAACTAGTTGCCAAGTACATTTTGAATAGATCAAGTAAGAATATTCCTCGGAAAAGATATGCAGGGTTGTTGGGCTGTAGTGGTCAAAATGTTACGAATTATATTGGGCGATGAAAGTATTTCAACTACTGTTAAGATTAAAGAGTCTGCTCTTCAATGACAATTCTTTGTCTCGATCATTTATGCTAGTCCTCAAAGAAATAAAAGGCATAGTTTATGGGAATGTTTAAGTTTGATTGTAGATAATATGACAAAACCATGGATTCTTAGTGGTGATTTTAACTCTATTCTAAGTATGGATGAGTGGAAAGGCGGTAGGGGGTGTTCTCATTTCCAATCGTTTTGCTCTAATAATCATCTATGTGACCTGGGATTCCAAGGACCAAAATTCACCTAGTCTCACGGTAATTTGTACGAGAAGCAGCAATTACTCTAGTTGTTGTTTCTTCTCTAACCTGGCCAACTTCAGATTGGCTTCTTGGATAGTTTCTTACAATCTCTTTATCTCTGCTTGATCCTCCAATGTTTGACGAGTCTTTGTCAACTTATCCTTTATCCATGAAAGCTCCAAACCGGGGACCAACGTGTCTTTCACCCTTACTAACATATCATTGATATCAGTTAGCTCAAGCTTATTCAGATTGCTTTCTAATTTCTGGTAAATTTCAGCAACTTCATTCATAATGTTGCTCTCAAACTCTCGATTATTCAATTGAAAATGGTCGGCAAAGTGAGCATGGTTTTGAAATATTTTATTCAGCGCGTCAGCATTGTGTTGATGAATCTCGTATCCGTTGACGATAGCTGTTGTGACATCCGACATCAAAGGTAATTAAAAATCCTGTCATTATTTATATACCTATTATTTTCAAGCATGAACATTTACAGGTATGAATTATGAGTCTATTGTACGATTTAAAGTTTACATGCAGGGATTATATATAAGGTTTTTATATAGCAAAAGGAGTGTTAGGATGTCCTCTTTTAATCAATGGAGTATAAGGTTTTACATTTATCATGAAAACCCTTTTGTAGAAAAAAAATGTAATTGTAGCAAACATGAGTCTTGCAAATTAGCTTATCATCAACTTATTTAAGGAGTAGACTTTTTAACGTTGCCATAACATATCTTAGTAATTTGTTTGAACAATCTTAAAGAGGTGAGCATTTAGTAACTTGTCTGCCTCTATTGTTCTGTTCTCTGTTTTACTTTTGTTGGAGCAAGAGGCAGCAGCAACAAGCTTCAACAAGATGCTTGTCTAGCAAGTCTCGTGACTTGTAGGAGAAACAAAGCAGAAAACTCAAATGGATTTTTAAGCAAAACTAAAAATGGAGAGCATATGGATGATAACTTGTTGAATTCATTTCATAAAACTAAATATGGCACAAAGCCAATACATAAAACAAGTTTACAATCTTGACAAAACAGTAGGTTGACCTAAACTTCACCTACTACCACTAATACACATAGTAACTTGTGCTAATTAGCTTGAACAAACAAACAAAGCTGATTTATCAGCTCAGTCAACATCAAAATTACATCAAACATAAACCTAACATAGTTATAAAGCAACTAAGTTACATTACTCTAACTAAAAATTACAAAATGAAACATAAACAGCTTGCTGACTAGGTGAACCAGTAGCTTCTGCATGTAGTGCCTTTGACAGTCTTGGTTGCTGCATGCTGACCATTACTTCAACACTCCTCCTTGGTTAGCATGTTGCAAACTCCCATATTAGCTCTCAGGTGTTGAAACTTGGAAACACTTAGCGCTTTTGTTAAAATATCAGCAATTTGCTCTTCAGAACTGCAATGTATCAGCTTAACAACATGAGCTTGCTCCATTTCCCGAACTGCATGAAGTTTGATGTTGAAGTGCTTGGTCCTTCCATAAAAAACAGGATTCTTTGTAATAGCAACTGCTGATTGGTTGTCACACATTATCTCAGTTGCTTCCTTTTGCTCATGATTGATATCTTTCAAAATTTTTCTAAGCCATATGGCTTGATTGACTGCTGCAGCAGCAGCCACATATTCTGCTTCTGCAGTCGACTGAGCCACTACTCCCTGCTTCTTTGAGCTCCAGCAAATCATAGCAGAGCCTATATTGAATGCATAACCTGTAGTGCTCTTCATGTCATCCAAGGAACCAGCCCAATCACTGTCACAATATCCAACTAGCTTCGAGTTCTCAGCCTTGGTAAACTGCATTCCATAGGACAAAGTTCCTTTGATGTATCTTAGAACCCTTTTTGCAGCTCTAAAATGACTTTCATTTGAACAATGCATAAACCTCGAGAGTAGACTCACAGCATACATTATGTCAGGTCTAGTAGCAGTCAAATACAACAAACATCCAACTAGACTTCGATAGGTTGTTTCACAAACCTTTTCATGCTTGTCTTGGCTTGAGAGTTTTTCTCCAACAGCAACTGGTGTGCTGGTTGCTTTGCAATTCTCCATTGAGAATTTGTTGAGAACCTTCATAGCAAAGGTCTTTTGACTTAGCCAAATCCCATTCTTAGCTTGAGTTACTTCCATGCCTAAGAAGTAAGACATCAATCCCAAGTCTGACATTTCAAAGTGCTGTTGCATTTTGACTTTAAAGCTGCTTAGCATCTCATGATCTCCTCCTGTCACCAGTAGGTCATCGACATATATTGAGACAATGAGCTGAGTTTCAGCACTAGTTGATTTAACATACAGAGTTGGCTCGCTGAGACTTCTTTCAAATCCTTGACTGATCAGATAGCCATCTATTCTGCTATACCAGGCCCTTGGAGCCTGTTTCAAGCCATACAAGGCTTTGTTGAGCTTGTACACCATTTCTTCTTTGCCGGACACCTTGAAACCTTGAGGTTGCTCCACATAAATCTCCTCTTCAAGGAATCCATTCAGAAATGCTGATTTTACATCAAGTTGGTGTATCAGCCACTGTTTTTGTGCTGCTAAGGCAACTAGCAGTCTAATAGTGTCTAGCCTGGCCACTGGTGCAAAGGTTTCCAGGTAGTCTGATCCATTCCTTTGACTGAAGCCTTTCACAACCAATCTAGCCTTTAACTTGTTTAAGCTACCATCAGCATTGTTCTTTACTCGATAAACCCATTTGACACCGATAATCTTCCTGTTTGTTGGTTTATCAACCAGACTCCAGGTCTGATTCTTTTCAATCATTTTGATTTCTTCAATCATTGCTTGCTTCCAGTCCTCCTGGCTTTCTGCTTCTTCAAAGCAACTTGGTTCAACAGTAGCCACTTGTGCTCTTTCATAAACATCAGCCAGTGATCGAGTGCCTCTGATTGGAACATCATCCACATCCATTTCAGATGTGTTTTCATCATTTTCAACTTGGTCCACTGCGAGATCTTCAGCCACTGCCTCTAGTTCAGCCTTCTCCCAATTCCAGTGTCCTTTTTCATTAAAAACAACATCCCTGCTAACCAATATCTTATTTGTAGCAGGTTCTAGGATTCTGTAGCCCTTCTTAACCAAGCTATAGCCGATCAGGATCCCTGCTTGAGCTCTTTTATCTAGCTTGCTTCTCTTCTCAGCTGGAACTTGTGTGTAGCACAGACAACCAAAGGTTCTGAGATGAGCCAGTGATGGCTTAAACCCAAACCAGGCTTCAAATGGAGTCTTCTCAGCCAGAGCCTTGGTTGGGAGCCTGTTTTGGAGATAAACTGCTGTGTTAACAGCTTCAGCCCACAGACTTTTGGGCAAATTCTTCTCAAACAGAAGACATCTTGCCATGTTCATCAAGCTTCTATTTTTCCTTTCACTGACCCCATTCTGTTGGGGTGTATACACATTAGTCAACTGGTGTTTGATACCTGCTTCTTCACAGTAGGCTTGGAACTGAGCTGAGGTGTACTCAGTTCCATTATCTAACCTCATTGCTCTAAGTTTGCAACCAGACTCAGTTTCAACAGTAGCTTTATACTTCAGAAACACAGATGGAACTTCTGATTTCTGTTTTAGAAAATAAATCCAGCAGTATCTTGTTAAGTCATCAATAAGTAGAATAAAGTACCTGCTTCCTTTGAGAGACTCAGTCTTCATTGGTCCACACACATCTGTATGCACAAGCTGGAGCTTCTCTGATGCCCTCCATGTTGTGCTTGTTGGAAATGGCAATCTTGCCAATTTTCCTTGCTGACATATCTCACAAAGCTCATCATTCTTCACTGAATCGATGAAATTTTCTGCCAGACCTTCATTGACCATGCGGGCTATGGATTTGTAGTTTGCATGTCCAAGCCTCTGATGCCAGAGTCTCGAGTCATCAGTGGAGGCTATGCAGGCTGAATGTAAGTCATTTGGCCAGTCTACTTCAAAACATTTATCAGTCATGGTGACTGTTATAAGGTTTGATCCACTTGGATAAAAAATTTGACATTCTTTCTCCTTGAAAACAACTGAGTAACCTTTCTCAAGTAGTTGAGTTATACTGAGAAGGTTCCTATCGATTTCAGGTACCAAAAGTACATTTGAAATGATTTTTCCACCTGTAGAAGTATGAATCAGCACATCTCCTCTTCCTTCAGCATTGATTAACTGACCATTTCCAATTTTTACTTTGGTTTTGCAGGTTCTGTCCAGGGTTTTGAAGATAGTTGCATCTGGTGACATGTGGTTTGTGCACCCACTGTCTAGAAGCCAGCCCTTTGAACCCTTCTTCTGATTTGCTGCACATGACACAGCAAAAACATGTTCTTCTTGATCACTGCTTTCTTCAGCTACTCGAGCTTCTACCTTTTGTTGCTGAAATTGATTCTGTCTTGGTTTGCTTCTATTCTTGCAAACTTTTTCAACATGGCCTTTTTTCTTGCAGTGTTGGCATACTGCATCTGGTCTAAACCAGCATCTATCTTTTGGATGACCAGCTCTTTTACAATGTCTGCAGAGTTGGTCACTGCTCCTAGCAGCATCAGGCTTAGGCCTGTTTTTCCAGAACTTTTTGCCTTTATGAGTTTTGATGCTCGAGGCTTCTTTGGCTTGAAAAGCCCCTTCCTGGTGCTCCTCTTGTCTGCTGGCTCTTCTTTGCTCTTGTGCATACAAGGCATTGATTAGCTCAGTTAAGGAGATAGTTGTCAAGTCCCTTGAGTCTTCGAGGGATGAAATTTTAGCTTCATACCTCTCTGGTAGAGTAGACATGACTTTCTCAACCATTCTAGCTTCACTGAATTGCTCTCCTAGGAGCCTTATGCTGTTTACAACAGCCATAATCCTATCTGAGTACTGCTTAACTGTTTCTTCCTCTTTCATTTTGAGATTTTCGAAATCTCTTCTCAAGTTGAGCAGCTGTTGTTGCCTTGTTTTCTCAGTCCCCTGAAATTCTTCTTTCAGCTTGTCCCAAGCCTCCTTTGGTGTTTCACAGGCCATGATCCTCATAAAGATCACATCTGTCACACAATTCTGTATGCATGACATGGCCTTGTGCCTTTTTGTTCTTTCATCAGTGTGTTGCCTTATTTGAGCAACTGTTGGATTAGCTCGAAGAGGTGCTGGCTCAGCATCTGAGTTAACAACTTCCCATAGGTCGAATGCCTTCAGGTAAGTCCTCATCTTAACTGCCCAAATGTTGAAGCCCTCTCCATTAAAGACAGGTGGTGAAGCTGGTGAAAAACCTGATGATGCCATCGTTTTGATACTGAACTACAACAGGTCCTCTAAGAATATGGCTCTAGATACCAATTGTTGGAGCAAGAGGCAGCAGCAGCAAGCTTCAACAAGATGCTTGTCTAGCAAGTCTCGTGACTTGTAGGAGAAACAAAGCAGAAAACTCAAATGGATTTTTAAGCAAAACTAAAAATGGAGAGCATATGGATGATAACTTGTTGAATTCATTTCATAAAATTAAATATGGCACAAAGCCAATACATAAAACAAGTTTACAATCTTGACAAAACAGTAGGTTGACCTAAACTTCACCTACTACCACTAATACACATAGTAACTTGTGCTAATTAGCTTGAACAAACAAACAAAGCTGATTTATCAGCTCAGTCAACATCAAAATTAAATCAAACATAAACCTAACATAGTTATAAAGCAACTAAGTTACATTACTCTAACTAAAAATTACAAAATGAAACATAATCAGCTTGCTAACTAGGTGAACCAGCAGCTTCTGCAAGTAGTGCCTTTGACAGTCTTGGTTGCTGCATGCTGACCATTACTTCAACAATTGTGGATGATAAGAGGGCAACTAGTAAACTTAATGGGTTCTGTATATATGGAAGTAAAGTAAATGTGAACTTAGCTCGCTTTAAGGGAAAAGTGGTGTACTGGAAGAAAGTTGAAAACGGTAAGCTAGGAGGTGATGATCGCAGAGATTAATTAGGAGGAGAAAACGAGAAAAAACATTCTTGGGGGAACACCAATAGGTGAAGTGATCAGATAGTCAATGAGGATTCTAGAGAAGCTAGGGATGTAACGTATCAATCAGAGGGAAACGAATCAATACAGATATAGTTATTTTTTAATAATTTTATTATACAAATATTTAGAAAATAGAAATCATAGTCAAACTGAAATTAGAATTCCTTTTCCAACAAGGAAAAGGATTGAGTCACCACCGACTCTAATAAGATTATATAAACCCAACAAGTCTTTTCACTGTAAATTCAAACCATTAGTGATTTCAATTTATTTATTTGTTTGGATTACAAGAAATCATGCCATACTATCAAAGAAGATATCATAATCATCCAGAAAGGTACTACAGTCTGAAATTTACTCGTCCCAAACTGAATGATAACGGTAATTCATGGGAACCATTACTGCATGGGAGAAAAATTTCTGCATAAAAGTCGGTGCAATGCCATGGAAAAGATTTGTTGAATCAAAGAATAATTTGTTCAAAACAGATAAAGTATTCGAATGGGATGATTCAGCTGGTTTAAAAGCTTTTCAGGAAGCCAAACAGAGATTCTGGGAATATTATTATCGTTTTCCTTACACAAATAAGTTGCCAAGTAATGCTGCAGATATGTATATCGATGATATCGATTGGAACTCCAAAATCGACCCAAAACTTTTGTTGGAAATAAAGTCGATTTCCGATGATGAAGAGGAAGAAGAAGAAGTTAAAAGGATTGATTCATTTTTGATTCCATTAGAGCAAATTAGGGCCACTGGATGGGAGTACGATGAGCCTACATCACGCTTACCTACCATAGTTGGATCATAGAACAAACAAATACAACGAAGTTGTCTTAAACACTCTCTTTTTTTCATTATTATTATTTGAATAAGATTATGTATGGTAGTAATTTAATTCAATATATATTAATACTTACAATTTTGAATTTCGACACTCATCCTTAATTATAATGTATAATTCAATTAATATATATTGATTATTAATATTGAATATCTAATCTAATATTTATCTGACACGTTTTTAATGGCATTCAAATGTCAATTTATTACCATTTTACCTATATTTATTATTAAAAATATAAAAAAATTCAATTAAAAATCACAGTTAAAGTCAAAATGGAATTCTTTTCCTTGTAGGAAAAGAAAATTGAATTACCGCCTATATAATCTTATATAAACCCAAGTACTTTAAAATCATGGTTCAATTTCAAGTCATTGATTGTCTTTCTTGAATCAAAAGAAAGCATGTTAATATGTTATATCATCAAAATAGATATCATGTTGATCAAGAAAGTTATTACTGGTCGAAATTTACTCATCTTAAACTAAAAGATGACAGTAATTCATGGAGACAATTCCTTGCATGGTAAAAATAATAATTCTGCATGAAAGTAGGTGCAATGTCATGAATAATATTTGCTGATGCGAAGAATAATTTGTATAAAATTAATAAAGTATTCGAGTGAGATGATTCGGTTGATTTAAAAGATTTTCAAGATTCAAACAGGGAAAATTATTATGGTTTTTCTTGGAAGAACTAGTTGCCAAGTACATTTTGAATAGATCAAGTAAGAATATTCCTTGAAAATTAACATTCTACTTCTCGTGGTTCCTTGCTAGTTGCCTTTAGAAGTAAATTTTTTACCAATTACTTATCTAATATTTTAACGAAAGACTTTTATTTATGAACAAAACTCCTTGAAATGTTAGAGATTTGATTTTTATCATGACTATCAACTCACATCAGTTTAGATTTAACATAAATCTTCGGGAGCGCAAAATGAAGTAAGAATATATTCTCTTGAAAAATTAAATATTTAAATCAGAACACCCAACTGATATTTGTTCTATATTCTAAGAGAACTCTTATGAACAAGCCCATGTAATAAGACGAATTAGTATTCCACTATAAAAGAGATGATCCTTATTCGAATAATTACACTCAAGAGCGAGTAGTCCCGGATTCTGGTGGAATTAAAGAGGTGGTTGAAATGTAACGTAAGAAATGTTCATAATATATTATGACTTTTCATAGTCTACTGCTTTTACTTGCTTTTTCACATCCCATATCAATCTTAGCCTTATCCCATCGTCTTCACTACTTTAAATGCCGTGAAATCGATTAACCCATGAATTTATTATGTTGAGTGAAACAGTTCCAGTGAAAACGAGAAATTTTTAATTTAATTTTTTAAAAATTATAAAGATTTAGACTATTAAAATAGTAAAATTTTACTTTTACTGTTATAAAAATATATAATTTTATTTCAGCCTCCTTTCAAAAAATTTTCTAGATCCACCCTATTAAACTGTTACAGAATTAATTTTCATCATGGCTAACAACTCACAACAGTTTGGATTTGACATAAATCTTCGAAAGGGTAGAATGAGCTAAGAATACATTCTCTTGAAAATTATATATTTAAACCAGAACATCCACTTGATATTTGTTCGATAGTTTTAAGATAACTATTATGAACAAGCATATGTATTTATAGGATTTAGTGTTCCACAAATAGTAATCAATTCATCTCACAAGAATGCTTTTTCTCGTTTTCTCCTCCTAATTCATCTCTACGATCATCACCTCCTAGCTTACCATTTTCAACTTTCTTTTAGTACACCACTCTTCCCTGAAAGCGAGCTAAGTTCATATTCACTTTACTTCCATAGATACAAAATCAATTAAGTCTACTAATCGCCCTCTTAGCATCCATAATTCTTGCAAATCTTACAAAACCAAAACATAGACCTTTTCAATTCCTCTTGTTAGGAATAAACACGTCCAACACTTTGCAATGGTACTTAGAGATTTTCCAGAGTCCCTTCCAATGAAAAGAATATTAGAAACATAAATAGAAATCACCATTTTCTCTAAAGATTTAGCCTAATAATAGTTAAAAATAACTCCACGACATCTGGTTAAAAGCACAAGTTAATTGAATTACCAAGAACAAGGTGCTTCATTGAAGAACTTGAGCAAAAATCAATATCGATAGCATACATAAAAGAATTAGAGATTAAATATAGATGAAATCAGCCAAGCCAAGGCGGCAATGACTAAACCAAAATATTCATTTGCTCCATTTCAATCCTACGATAATCAGCATTTGACTAAACTTTGCAACCTATACAAGTTTTTTTGGGATTTTGACGAAATAAGAACAAAAGTTCCAAAAAGATACTTAAAACATTTACTCATCCATGGCAACTGACTGAAAAAATTTGGGTTGTCATCTAGCTCATAATCATATTGTTGAAGTCAGCTCCCATGTAGCAGCAAAGGTGGCCATGCAAGGAATGTGCTTCAACAGCAAATTGATGCAGCAAGCTGAAGCTATTCATTTGGTTTCCTTAATTGAATGTTTTGTATTTAGTTAGGATCAAACTTAGTTGGTAGCTGCATTTTGATGTAATTAGGTGCTGAATGACAAGCTTAGGTAGAAGCTTTTTGTTTTTCAATCAAGTTTACCAAGTTACTAGGCATTTTAGTGGTGTTAGGTATGTTAGTAGGTGATTACTTGTTTGTTTTACTTATTGACTGATATATGTAATGGCTTAATGCCTTGTTCATGTGTTAATGAAAAATATCAGCTCATTTTCATTCAATCTCTTTCTCTCTTTTCTGTTTTCACTTGCTAGCTTCATCTTTCTGTTTTTTTTCTGCTTCCGAGTTTGCTTCTTCACCAAGCCTCGAGGCTTACTACTCAAGCAAGACTAGAAACAGCTTGCTGCTGCCTCTTGCACCAACAATTGGTATCGAGAGCTCTTGTCTTAGTGGACCTGTTGCTTCAAAACAAGGAACTTGATGGCTTCTTCAGGATTTTCACCAGCAGCCCCACCAGTCTTCAATGGAGAAGGCTTTCACATATGGCTGGTCAAGATGAAGACTTACCTACAGGCCTTCGATCTGTGGGAAGTTGTCAACACAGATACTGAGCCAGCACCACTGAGGGCTAATCCCACAGTAGCTCAGATTAGGCAACATGCTGATGAGAGGACCAAAAGGCACAAAGCCATGTCCTGCATCCAGAACTGTGTGTCATATGTCATCTTCACCAGAATTATGGCCTGTGAGACTCCAAAACAGGCCTGGGATAAGCTCAAGGAGGAGTTTCAAGGCACTGAGAGAACAAGGCAACAACAGCTGTTAAACTTGAGAAGGGATTTCGAGAATTTGAAGATGAAGGAAGAAGAAACAGTGAAGCAGTACTCAGATAGAATTATGGCAGTGGTTAACAGCATAAGGCTCCTAGGTGAGCACTTTGATGAGGCAAGAATTGTGGAGAAAGTCCTCTCCACTTTGCCTGAGAGATATGAGGCCAAGATATCCTCTCTAGAGGACTCAAGAGATCTTGCTAGCATCTCTTTGACTGAGCTAATCAACACCTTTTATGCTCAGGAACAAAGAAGAGCTAGTAGAGCTGAAGATCACCAAGAAGGTGCATTTCAAGCCAAAGCCAGAGAAACCTCGAGCACTAATGCTCAAAGAGGCAAAAAGCCTTGGAAAAACAGGCCTAAGCCTGATGCTGCAAGGAGCAATGACCAACCCTGCAGATATTGCAAGAAGCCTGGCCATCTAGAAGACAGATGCTGGTTTAGGCTAGATGCAGTATGCCAACACTGCAAGAAGAAGGGCCATGTTGAAAGGGTCTGCAAAAACAGAAGTAAGCCAAGGCAGAATCAATTTCAGCAGTCAAAGGTTGAAGCTCGAGTAGCTGAGGACAGTAGTGACCAAGAAGAACAGGTCTTTGCTGTTTCCTGTGTAGCTTCTGAGAAGAAATGCTCTAAAGGCTGGTTGCTGGACAGTGGTTGCACTAACCACATGTCACCAGATGCCTCCTTGTTTAAAACCTTGGACAGAAGTTATAAAACCAAGGTCAAGGTTGGAAATGGTCAGTTTATAAGGGCTGAAGGAAGAGGAGAAGTGCTGATATGTACTCCCACAGGCAACAAGATCATTCCAAATGTGCTGTTGGTACCTCAGATTGACAGAAACCTTCTCAGCATAGCTCAACTGCTCGAGAAAGGTTATTCTGTTGTGTTCAAGGATAAACAATGCCATATTACTGATCCAAGTGGATCAAGCCTTATGACAGTCACAATGACTGATAAATGCTTTGAGGTTCACTGGGCAAATGACTCAAACTCAGCATACACAGCCTCTGTTGAAGACTCCAAGCTTTGGCATCAAAGGCTTGGACATGCCAACTTCAGATCAATGGCTCGATTGGCCAAAGAGGGCATGGCAGAGAACTTCACCAGCTCAGTGGAGCATGATGATGTGTGTGAAGTCTGCCAAATGGGGAAACAGGCAAGACTGCCATTTCCTACAAATTCAGCTTGGAGAGCTACTGAAAGACTGCAGCTGGTGCACTCTGATGTATGTGGCCCGATGAGGACTGAATCACTCAGCAAAAACAGGTATTTCATCCTCTTCATTGATGATCTTACAAGGTTTTGCTGGATTTTCTTTTTAAAACACAAGTCTGAGGTAGCTCAAGTGTTTGTGAAGTTTAAAAATGCTGTAGAAACAGAAACAGGTTGCAAGCTGAAATCGATAAGGACAGACAATGGCACTGAGTACACTTCAGCTCAGTTTCAAGCCATTTGCAATGATGCTGGTATCAAACATCAGCTTACAAATGTCTACACACCTCAGCAGAATGGGGTAGCTGAAAGAAAGAATAGAAGTCTGATGGATATGGCCAGATGTCTGCTGTTTGAGAAGAAACTGCCCAAGACCATGTGGGCTGAGGCAGTAAACACTGCTGTTTACCTTCAGAACAGGCTTCCTACTAAAGCTCTTGCATCAGAGACACCTTTCGAGGCTTGGTTTGGTTTCAAGCCTTCCTTGGCACACCTGAAGGTGTTTGGTTGCCTGTGTTATGCACAAATACCAGCAGCAAAGAGAGACAAGCTCTCTAAAAGGGCTCAACCAGGTGTTCTAGTAGGCTACAGCTCAGTCAAAAAGGGCTACAGGGTTCTGGATCCCTTGATAAATAAAGTCCAAGTGAGCAGAGATGTCATCTTTGATGAGAAAGCCTGCTGGAATTGGGAGAAAAATGAGCCAGAAGCAGTTTCAGAAGACCTAGTGCCTAATCAAGCTGAACTTGAGCAGCTAGGACCTGAAATGGATGTTGATGATGTGCCTGTGAGAGGCACAAGGCCCCTAGAAGATATTTATGAAAGGGCACAGGTTGCAATAGCAGAACCTAGCAGTTTTGAAGAGGCTGAGGCAGATGAAGGTTGGAAACAAGCTATGGTTGATGAAATCAACATGATTGTAAAGAATCAGACATGGGAGTTGGTTGAAAAGCCTGCCAACAGAAAGACTATCGGTGTAAAATGGGTCTATCGAGTGAAGCACAATGCAGATGGAAGCTTAAACAAGCTAAAGGCCAGGCTAGTTGTAAAGGGCTTCAGTCAAAGGTATGGTCTGGACTACATGGAAACATTTGCTCCAGTAGCCAGACTCGATACAATCAGATTGCTGATTGCAGTTGCTGCTCAGAACCAGTGGACAATTCACCAAATGGATGTCAAGTCTGCATTCCTCAATGGATTTCTAGAAGAAGAGATATACATCGAGCAACCCCCAGGTTTTATAGTGCCTGGTAAGGAACATTTGGTGTATAGGCTAAGAAAGGCCTTGTATGGCCTAAAACAGGCCCCTCGAGCTTGGTATGCTCGAATTGACTCATATTTGGTCAGTTTGGGATTTGAAAGGAGTGCTAGTGAGCCAACACTCTATGTTAAGAGGAATGGAGCTGAAACACAGCTTATTGTGTCACTATATGTTGATGATCTTCTAGTGACTGGAGGAGACAAGTTTATGATGGTTGATTTCAAAGCAAGAATGAAGGAAATGTTTGAGATGTCAGACCTGGGATTAATGACATATTTCCTAGGAATGGAAGTCAATCAAATAGAAGGAGGAATCTTCTTGAAACAAAAGACATTTACCTTGAAAGTGCTGGCTAAATTCTCAATGGAGAATTGTAAACCAGTGAGCACACCAATGGCTTTTGGCATAAAGCTATCGAGCCAGGAGGAACATGAATCTGTCTGTGAAACAGATTACAGAAGCCTTGTTGGGTGTTTATTGTATTTGACAGCAACAAGACCTGACATTCTGTTTGCTGTAAGCATGCTATCAAGGTTCATGCACTGCTGTAACCAGCAACATTACAAGCCTGGGAAAAGGGTGCTAAGATACATTAAAGGTACCTTAAACCATGGAATACAGTTTAGAAAGGCTGAAGAGTTGAAACTGATTGGCTACACTGATAGCGATTGGGCTGGTTCAAAGGATGACATGAAGAGCACTTCTGGCTATGCTTTTACACTTGGCTCAGCTATGATTTGTTGGAGCTCAAGAAAACAAACAATGGTGGCTCAATCGACAGCAGAAGCAGAGTATGTAGCAGCTGCCAATGCTGTTAATCAAGCTATGTGGCTGAGAAAAATTTTGAGTGACTTGAATCTACAGCAGAATGAAGCAACTGTAATACATTGTGACAACAAGTCAGCAGTTGCTATTGCTAAAAATCCTGTCTTTCATGGCAGGACAAAACATTTCAACATCAAACTCCATGTGATAAGAGAAATGGAACAAGTTCGAGAAATCGAGCTAATCCATTGCAGTTCTGAAAATCAGATTGCCGATATCTTCACAAAGCCTCTTGGTGTATCAAGATTTCTAAGCCTGAAGAGGAAGCTAGGAGTCTGCTGCATAGAAGCTGAGGAGGAGTGTTGAAGTCAGCTCCCATGTAGCAGCAAAGGTGGCCATCCAAGGAACGTGCTTCAACAGCAAATTGATGCAGCAAGCTGAAGCTATTCATTTGGTTTCCTTAATTGAATGTTTTGTATTTAGTTAGGATCAAACTTAGTTGGTAGCTGCATTTTGATGTAATTAGGTGCTGAATGACAAGCTTAGGTAGAAGCTTTTTGTTTTTCAATCAAGTTTACCAAGTTACTAGGCATTTTAGTGGTGTTAGGTATGTTAGTAGGTGATTACTTGTTTGTTTTACTTATTGACTGATATATGTAATGGCTTAATGCCTTGTTCATGTGTTAATGAAAAATATCAGCTCATTTTCATTCAATCTCTTTCTCTCTTTTCTGTTTTCACTTGCTAGCTTCATCTTTCTATTTTTTTTCTGCTTCCGAGTTTGCTTCTTCACCAAGCCTCGAGGCTTACTACTCAAGCAAGACTAGAAACAGCTTGCTGCTGCCTCTTGCACCAACACATATACAAGGTCAATCCCAAATTCTAGTACAGATAAATTTGAAAGAACCCGAAGACTAATATGATCACCAGCTTCTAGTTCATCACCCCTAAAGTTCCAACAAGTCGTCCAGTATAAGGTATTCTTGGTTTCAGGAATTCCCATGAAATGTTTGGAGTAGGTCCACTTTGTACCTTTGGTCTCGTTCACAATTTCAAGGCATGGTAAAAATCCATATGTTTTATCATTCTTGGCAGAAAAAATGATAATCGAATTTAAGAAGCAACTTATCTTTCGACTAGAGTTTGGGGGCACTGATATTGAAACCTCAGTCTTGCCAGCTTGATGGCCATGGTAGTGGCCAATGTAATCAAATGGAAATGGATCAAATGTTGTAATTATGCCGTAATCGTATAATACCTGTAGCATTGGGTTATAGAATAAGATTTTAAAAAATATTATATAAATAATTTTTAAAAGTTGAAACTTGTAAAGGGAACCTATGGGGAAGCAACCACTTTTGATTCTTCTATATAACTGCAAAGTTGCACTTTAACATTTCCATAAGATTCCAAACTGGGTAAGTCTTTAGTTAGGTCCATCATCATATTTCTTGTGGCAACTTCATTTCCTAAAATATGTACAATAATGTGTTATTTATCAATTCTAGTATGCCTATTAGAATATTAAAATAGTAGTCTTAACTTGAATACATTGATGGTTAAATCTTTTGTCAGACACCTATTTGACACAGATTCAAACCATGTGACCCCATTCCTTCCTCTTAATATTATATGAAAAAAATCAAAAACTAATATTATTATCACTAAAATGTTAAAATGTGTTATAATACTTGTAAATTAATCATTTATCAAACAATTAAATTATTTTAATTAGATCCCATTTGCAACATTTATCATTTCTTAAACATTTGTTATTGACATCTAAAAGGAAACATTAAAAAAATAATAGGATGTATTCACTAATATATAATCTTGTCACTGAAAACACATTAAATATTCATATAATTTATTATTTCCTTTGTCAAAAAAATTATTATTTCAGTAATGATATATCTTTAGTTTAGTAAGTGTTAATAGTGCATGGGTTAATATTCCATAAACATAATCATTTGAAGTCATAGTCATACCTGTAGATACGTGAGAAAAGCCATATTTATATCTACCGTTATGTTGTGATTCATAAGTAACGCCAAATTTTCTTATGCTAAGATGAATAGGCACTACCATGCAACTCATAAGGTCACCACCTTCAAACTCACGATCCGTTACTGGCCAATAGATCAACCACAACATTGTGTTATCGTTAGTCTCAGGAATTCCAATGAAATTTGAGCGATATCTCTGCATGATCCTTTTGGTCTCATTGAAAATGTGGACACTTGGTAGAAACTCCAACATTTGATCACTAGCTAAAAAGAAAACAATGCATAAGCTGAAACGATGGATCTTTTCATCTGGATGAGATGGTTTTGGCAAAGAAAAAGAGATTCGGTGCTCGTTAGTGCGATGCTTAAACACAATAGGAACTTCACTTCCTATAACAAATGTGCTTGTTATACCACATTCCTGTAAGACCTGATCCAAAAAAAACATGTTAGATGATTACGAATGTGTTCATTAAGTAATGTAAGAGAAAAAAATAAAGTTAAAATTTAAGTTGAAGAACTATTGGACCTGTGGGGTAGCAAGCATTATGCTGTCTGTTAGGTAGCTATAAAGTTGCAGTCGATTTCTGCTAATGGAATCCAGGTTGAATAATCTTCTAATCTCTTCTTCTTCAAAGTTTTCAATTGGTTCCAACTTGAATAGTTCTTCAACTTCAGTCAATTTTTCACATCCAAAAATAACACATCGTGTGGAAGAAAAGAAGCATGGAAGAATTGCCCAATATCCTTTAAATGGAGATATTGTCAAGAACTCAAAAACATTGGGCAAGACTGGAAGCTTTGGAATCATTTGGAGTTCAGTGCAAGAAGTCAATAGAAGTTCATCAAGTTTTGTAAGTTTTTTTATGCTTTCGGGAAGGCAATGAATTGGGTTTCTACTTAAATTTAAGGATTCCAATGAAGCTAAGTTATAAAGATCATTGGGCATGACATCATCAGATAATTTGCAACTTTCAAGGCTTAACTTTACCAAAGAGCACGGCAGAGATGCCCAAGAGAAACCCAATTCTTTACTTCTTTTCGGTAAGAGCCAATGTAATCCCAATCTTGTTTGACATATGGAAGTTTCATCTAAATTAAGCACCTTCAATGATTTCATATTATGCAACTCCCTGGGGACATCAACAAGTCTTGAACAACCAGATAAAATAAGCTCTGCAAGTGATATTAATGAACCTGTACAACCCAAATTTAGCCCGGACCTCACAAAATCAAACCAGGCCCAACAAAACCTTAACCCAAACAAACCCCAAAGCCCATTACATAACAACCCAAATACCAACCCACCTAGACCTAATCCAGTAACCATCAACCCAATACAACACCTAGCTCAAACCCCAAAGTCCATTACAAACCCAACACCCAAAGCCCAATAGCCCGGGCCCAATTTCTTAAAAAATATCTGCCTAGGGTTTCAGAGACTGAAACCCTAGGCGCCGCCTCCCCCTTAGCCTTTTGACCTTTTGGCTCCCTGCCACTGCCGCCGTTGTCACGTCGCCGTTCATCCACTTGCGTCGGTCACCTGCAAAACACGCAAACAACAGCAACCACAAAATGAAAAGAAAAAAGCATGTAATGTTGGCTATAAAAGCCAAGTTTATTCACTGTAAAAAGGGTTGGCCCCTTTGTTCTATTGGCCTTAACGAATCAATTTCCCAGAAATAAAAGAAAACAAAGAATTTGAAGGTGATTTTGGTCTTTATTACTCTATTTTTTCTTTACATTTTATTTAATTTTTGAACTCTCGGCCTTAAAATCAAAAAAAAAGGGGGAAAAAGAAAGGAGGCCGCGCCGGAGAACGAAAAAATGAACAGTTTTGTCCCGTTTTTGAGTCTTCGGTCTTCTTTTCGCAGGTTTCGGCCTTAGATTTATAGCCTAGAAGCTACCGGCTTTGAAAAGGAGCTGAAAAGGCCCTATTTTACGCCCACGGCCGCCGCCCATGGAGGCGCTACGGCAGAGGAGCGCCGGAGCTTTTGGCCGGAATCCATGGCCGGATGAAAAAGGGACAGAGGTTTTTTCAGTTTTTTTTAGAAGGAGAAGAAGAAAATGAAGATTTAAAAAAATTTTGGCTTTAAATAACCCTTACAAAACGGCGCCGTTTTAACCTTAGGGGTCAGGTGCCAAAACGACGCCGTTTTGGCCCTGACCCGCGCGGTGACCCAACCCAGAGAGGAGGATCCGCGTGTTTTCTTAAAAGGGGTTATTTGCGCGCGCAGTCCCTCCTATTTTTTCAGCGCATTACAATTTGGTCCTATTTTGTTGTTTTCTTTTATTTTGATTTAGCCCTGAGATTTTACTTTTGTTTCATTTTAGTCCATTGAGGCGCTGCGTTTTAGAACTTTGGGTTTATTTTCTATTTCGGTCCTTCCCTTTTTACGCGCATCGCAGTTTGATCCCGTACCTTAATTTATTTCTTATTTCAGCCCGGAAATTTTGTTTCAGTTTTAATCTAGTCTTATTATTATTATTATTATTATTATTATTATTATTATTATTATTATTATTACTATTATCTTTACTATTATTAGTATTGGTATTATTGTTGTTACTTTTATATCTCTATTCATATCTACTTATGTATTTTTAAATATATATATGTCTTATTATTATCATATAAGTGCTTGTATATATACATATACATATTTTACATATAATTTATTTAATATATATATGTATACTCATATTTCCTTTTTTGTATATTTATATACATATACATATTTTTATTTTTATAAGTATATTTATATGTATGTATTTATTTTTTATATATCTTAATTTGTATAAGACATATACGTACATAATTTCAATATATTTTAAACATATATATAAATTAACGTATTTATTTGTATACATATGTATATTTTCATTATTTTTAAACTTTAATTTGTACATACATATTTTCTTTACAATGTATATGCACCTACTTTTTATATGTATTTCATTATTTTCAGCTTTCGCATTTTTTTTACTACTACGATTTTCATATTTTATTTTACTTGATATATTAAAACTTGCTTCAAAAATGATTTTTCGTATTTAGATTCGAGAGGATCATACCCTAACTTACTGGGTTTCGATTTTCACGATAAATCTACATGTATGAATCTTTTTAAACTCAAATTTTTAAATGATCTCGGGATTAAAAATCGCGTCCTAACTTACTGGTTGTGATCTCATTTTTAAATACGAGATGGCTAAAATATCGTTTAAATAAGTATTTTTCACTCGCGTATCGGGAATTTGAGACATTGTATTCTAACTTACTGGATATGATTCTCTTTCTCGATTAACGTGAAATATACTTCTTTTCCCAAAACTTTCCATTTTAATACAATGATCGTATTTTTAATTCTTTCAGGTTCTCAATCTTCGACACTAAAACATTAAGTAATCAACTAGGTACCAATTTTGGGCGTTACGAGGGTGCTAATCCTTCCTCGTACGTAACCGACTCCCGAACCCGTTTTCTAAATTTCGTGGACCAAAACTGTTGTTTTAATAAAATCAAATCATTTATTAAAAACAACATTTTTCAAGGTGACCCAATCACACCTCAAAAAGGATTGGTGGCGACTCCCGTTTTTATTTTCAAAATCCAAGTCGACCCCGTTTTCAATCCAAAAACTGGTGTCAACAGCTTGGCGACTCCACTGGGGAACCAAAATAAGAGAGTCAAGCCACGAGTTGATTACTTTTTGTCTTTTTGTCGAAAATTGAAAGTTTGATTTAAATATACGATCTTTTCATTGTATTTTCATTCGTCTGTATTATAATTGTCATCGTTGTGGTTTATAATTGCTGTGTTAGTTTAAGTTTAGATATCTCCACACATTGCATTGCATGACCGTGGGTCACACCCTTTTAAGTGGGAGTGAGAAACTACGCCTTCGTGAGGTTTTCACCTCCGCATGGGATAGTGAATCGCTTCCGGGATACATCCGTACCTATGTCTTCGTGAGATTTTCATCTCCGCATGGCCATAGGGAAATGTATTCCCTTGAACCGAACTCGGTCCATATGAGCCTATAATGGGTGAAGATCGAGGAATCTGCTGGTTTGGGTACCTTATCTTTAGAGCCAAACCTCATATAGTGGACTTAGGAACTTAGCCTAGATAGAGCCACTCCAAACCCCTAGTACTCACCCGATTAGGTACTTTCTGTTTTCCTTGTTTGTTTTTGTACTAGCCCTTCTTATTGTGCTTTGATTATGATTGCATTGCATCTGCATCTTAGGAAAGAGATATTGATTTAAGTCCGATTACTAAATTAGAAAGCTTGTCATGGAATACGGATTCCTTGATAAAGTGGAAAACAATACAACTTCCCAAATATATTTCGAGAAACACAAAAAGGGTGATGGAAGAATTAATGATCTTTACTTCGTGGCCTAAGGGTTCGAGATGATTGTCCAAAAGCCTTCGACAAGCTGACGAGCCTTATGAGGACGGGCAGGTGATGGATTGCAACCAAGATTAAGAAAAGGAGCTAGCAGTGGCATCTATTGAAAATTGGCGAGATTATCACAAACATGCGGATAAAGAAAAAGATCGATGTTGTCTCTTGGAATATAAGGGCGAGGCCGTACATGCATCTGCTTTATGTAAAGGAATTTGCTTTCTAGAAAAGTTTTCTAAATGTAACTGAATTAGAATCAATGTCTCTTTAGGCATACATCTCATGCATTTGCATTACATGAATTAAAGTCCATTGAAAAGCCCTAATTAGGTAAAATTATTTCAGCTAACCTGGAAAATCGACACTGTTACGGCACCCGTGCTAAGTCAAAAATTATGGATCAAAGGTTGGAAAAACTAGAACAGCTTCAAAAGGAAATGCAAGACCAGTTGCAGGTGCAAATGAAAGAACATGTGGAAAAGATCCAAAAAGACATGATACAAAAGATGAAGGAGTCTCAGGATGACCTAATGACTAAATTGACACAATTAATAACCAAGAGAGCGGATAAAGGGAAAGGTCCCGTGATTTGCGATGAAGAAGAAAACAATGATGAACCACTTTTTCCTCCAGAATTCACGCCTCCGTATGTGCAAGTTCAGACTGAACCACATCCACGAAGACCTTCTGTTTCGATTAGGCCTCAACATCTTCAAGGTGATGCTTCAATGCCGAAAAACCTTCAGGTCAGATTTGGTTCTAGTCCTGGCGATAATCTGGTTAATTTTGTTGTCCCGAATTTCGATGAAGTAGCTGAGAAAGACAAGGTGAAGGAAGAGTTACCAAAGCAGTTTGAGGAGAAATGGAAATGGATTGAAGAGAAGTTTAGGGCAATAGAAAGCATCGAAAGCTATCATGGAATAGATGCAAAAGATCTGAGCTTAGTTCCAGATTTGGTGCTTCCTTACAAATTTAAGATGCCGGAATTCGAGAAATATAATGGGATCAGTTGCCCAGAAGCCCATATCACTATGTTCTGCAGGAGAATGACGGGGTATATTAATAATGATCAATTATTAATACACTGCTTTCAGGATAGCCTCACAGGGGCAGCGTCTAAGTGGTACAATCAATTGACGCGTACCCAGATTAGTTCTTAGAGGGATTTAGCACAAGCCTTTATGAAACAATACAGTCATGTAGCTGATATGGTCCCTGACAGAATTACCCTGCAAAATATGGAGAAAAAGCCTAATGAAAGTTTTAGGCAATACGCACAGAGGTGGAGAGAAGTGGCAGTACAGGTGCAACCACCTCTTTTGGAAAAAGAAATGACGGTGCTCTTCATCAACACATTGAAGGCCCCGTTCATCACCCACATGTTGGGAAGTGCTTCGAAAAGTTTTTCAGACATAGTCATGAGCGGTGAAATGATTGAAAGTGCCGTGAGAAGTGGAAAGATTGATGCTGGAGAAAATAATAGAAGGTCAGACTTAAAGAAGAAGGAAAACGAGGTGAGCAATGTGAACACTTACAACAAATCAATTACACAGCCAAGAAAGGTGATTGCTAGTCAACAAGGTTCATCTAGACAAGAACCTTGTGTGAAACAAGGTACTGAGAACCTCCAGTTCACGCCAATTCCGATAATGTATAAGGAGCTGTATCAAAAGTTACTCGATGCGCACATTGTTTCCCCTATCTACTCAAAACCCCCACAGCCTCCGTACCCCAAATGGCACAATGCGAATATCATGCAGGAAATACGGGGCATTCCATAGAAGATTGCATTGCCTTTAAAAAGGTGGTTGAAAGGCTTATCAGTATAGGCATTGTTAAACTTCATGATTCCTCTAGTGCAGAAAATCGACTACCCTGTCATGACTGATAATGGAGAGAATACAATGCATAGAGATGTTGGGAAGTGTTCACATCAGTGACATGTAGGAAGAAGGGACCTTGTTAGATGTTGGCCCTTATAAATTTGGGAGTGTTCTAAGTAATCCCTGTAGTATTTAGGGCTTGTTTAGAGTAATGTTCAGAATACACTTGTTGCTTTTAGCCTAGAGGCAACAAGAACTTTTTTGTGAAATAGGCTCATGTCTGAACATCGTTATTTTAATGGAAATGCATCTTTGCGATCTTTTTGAACTAATATTCTTTCATTTCTTATGAATGATTATTCTTTTATCTTTCTTCCAAATCATTATTCCATTCATAATCCTATTGTACATAACTTCATATATTCTTTGGTACCTACAATAGGTCTCTAAATATCAATGACATGAATGACACTGCTACAGGCTCAGAATCTCTTTTTGAGCGAGACACGTGTTTAGAGGGATTCCACGACTTTAAAGATGACATAGATTGTAGCCTATCTCTGGACTTATTGAGGATGATAGAACAAGATGAAAAAATAGATCCTACCCTACAAAGAATCAATGAAATCCACGACTTCTCCCTATATGGGGCATGAAGGTTGTCGGGTCAATCTTGCCAAAAGAGTGGCGGTCATCTGTTTATCTTCTCGAGAAGAAGCTGCTTCATATGCCAATATCACAAAGTCGACAGTAAATTTTTGGAAAAATCATGTCAGCATGAAAAGCCGAAAAGGATCATATCTGATAATGCACTAAATTTGAACAAGAGCACTATATCAGAAGTTTGCAGTCTGTTCAAGATTAACACCATATCGCAAAAAAAATCTCTATTGGGGCAACACCCTCTTTTTGGCTTATCGCGACTTCACTTATTGAGGTCAATATTTTTCTTCTCTTTGAGTTTTCTGGATCCAATCCTAATTGAAGAGGAATGGTCAAATTTATCCATCACGGTCAAATGCGCCAAAAGTAAATGATGCGAGCTCACAAAAAAGGTTCGCCCTAGAAAATTCCATGAAGGGGGACCTGGTATTGAGGAAGATCATTCTCATGCAAAAAGAACTTCATGCCAAGCTGGAAAGGACCTTGTGTGGATGGCCTTATCTGGAAAAGCATCAATCTTAATCAGAAAGGATAACAAGGACGTGTCTAATCTTATGAGTTTAGCTGTAATCAAAGAATATTTCAAAAAAAAGAAGAAAAAGAAAAAAAAGGAGAGGCCAAGGCGAAAACCCGCAAAGGGCGCCTTGAGACCAAAGGGGCTTGAGTTGAAAACCCGAAAAAGGCGACTCAAATTTTGGATCAAATTGGGGCATGAGGTGATCAGAGCAGCTCAAGTTTTGATCAGATCGAGGCATGTGATGACCTTGCTATACCTGAATCAATAAGATATGGTAGGCAACATCTTGGGGCATCGACAAAGTCTTGTAGATCTCTTAAACACATGTCAAACTCAGAATGGTCTTTCAAAGAGTTTGTACAGAGAAGTTCAAGCTGCGATATCTGGGGCACCTAACATTCATACTATTTGTATTGAATTTTTTTCGATTTTTTTTGAATACTTCATTCTTTTTCAAGATACGTGGTCCCAATTAATTTCCTTTTTATGCTTACTATCCTTGATGATTTAGCCACTTCAGGCTATGCTCTCAAATTAATTCTATCTTATCCATCGTTATGATATTTTTGCAAGCATGTCGCATTAGAATAATGATTAATGGACTAATAAAACTTTCACAAGGGAAGTTTTGCATATTACTCCAAAAGTTTCTAAATAAATACAGGAACCTGAAACAGGACTATTGTTTAGAACACACCAAGTTTAAAGGTTGAAATATCTAAGAAGGAAGAGTCTAATTTAATATCATCCTTTTGGATTTTGTCGTCAAAACATTGATTGAACAAAATGACAAGATGTCGTGTTGGTAACAAAGCTTCAATGAACAAACAAGCAATGATCACCAAGTGATAAGAAAAGGGTTTTCTCGGATAAGAAAATTTTGCAATTGTGCATGAGCATTTGGTATGACACCTTGGGAATGAGGTAAAGGACCAAAGAGCTTCACATTCTGTATCCTTGAATTGCGATAGGAGAAGATTGAGAAAAGCCATATCTTTCTACCCTTAGGTTACAGTGGGAGATTGATGGTACAAATTTTATGTCCC
Organism: Gossypium hirsutum; assembly: GCF_007990345.1. Lineage (NCBI taxonomy): Eukaryota > Viridiplantae > Streptophyta > Magnoliopsida > Malvales > Malvaceae > Gossypium > Gossypium hirsutum. Next base: position 53,396,271 of record NC_053439.1, on the reverse strand, counting down.
AGTGGATTGAACTTTGACGTTCGCAGTGGGGGGCAATCAGATTAAGTGTTTCTTTGGATATGCCAGCTAAGCAAGAAGACGTTGTAGCACGTCAGTAGTAAAGCCTTAATAAGCTTTTGCGTGATGATAACCTAAGCATTAAGGAATCATTTTCATGACATTTTGTATTCATTCAAATGTCATTCATACACATCTAGTTAGGAGCATTTGATTCATTCTGATCATGTCATCCTAATCACTAGGCACAATTAGGTTCATAAAATAGAACATACAGGTCATGTTCCCCAGAGAATAGATCAATGAAGTTGCAGATCTTGCCTTCCTGCATTGACAGCGAAGTAGGTCACAGACATAAACCTTGCCTCTCTCGGTTGTGATGGAACTGGTTGAAGACAAAAGATCTTGCCTTCCTGTATCGAGAGCGAAGCAGGTCGAGGACACAAACCTTGCCTCTCTCGGTTGTGATGGAGCTGGTTGAAGACAAAAGATCTTGCCTTCCTGCATTAACAGCGAAGCAGATCGAAGACACAAACCTTGCCTCTCTCGGTTGTGATGGAGCTGGTTGAAGACAAAAGATCTTGCCTTCCTGCATTAACAGCGAAGTAGATCGAAGACACAAACCTTGCCTCTCTCGGTTGTGATGGAGCTGGTTGAAGACAAAAGATCTTGCCTTCCTGTATTGACAGCGAAGCAGGTCGAAGACACAAACCTTGCCTCTCTCGGTTGTGATGAAGCTGGTTGAAGATAAAATATCTTGCCTTCCTGCATTGACAGCGAAGCAGGTCGAAGACACAAAGCCTTGCCTCCATCGGTTGCAGTGGAGCTGATTAAAGAAGCAGGTCTTGCCTTCCTACATTAACAGCGAAGCAGACCAAAAACAAAGCCTTGCCTCCATCGGTTGCAGTGGAGCTGGTTAAAGAAGCAGGTCTTACTTTCCTACATTAACAGTGAAGCAGACCAAAAACAAAGCCTTGCCTCCATCGGTTGCAGTGGAGCTGGTTAAAGAAGCAGATCTTGCCTTCTTACATTAACAGCGAAGCAGACCAAAAACAAAGCCTTGCCTCCATCAGTTGCAGTGGAGCTGGTTAAAGAAGCAGATCTTACCTTCTTGCATTAACAGCGAAGCAGATCGAAAACAAAGCCTTGCCTCTTCGGTTGTAGTGGAGCTAGTTAAAGAAGCAGATATTGCCTTCCTAAGCACTAGCGGAGCAGATCGAAAATGACGAATCTTATCTTCCCCAGGAGTAGGGAAACAGATTTAAGCCACAAGTCCTATGTCCCTGACCAGTAGTGGGATAGGTTGGAAATTTCAAATCCTATCTCCCTGAGATTACAGTGGAGCGGATTAAAATAAAGGATCTTATCTCTCTGAAGTTACAGCAGAGTGGATCGCATCAGATCTTATCTCCCTGAGGTTACAGTGGAGCAGATTGAAGCCAGAGATCTTATCTCCCTGAGATTATAGCAGAGCAGATTGAAGCTAGTAATCCTATCTCCCTGATATTACAGTGGAGCGGATTAAAACCAAGGATCTTATCTCTCTGAAGTTACAGTAGAGTAGATCGCACCAGGTCTTATTTCCCTGAGATTACAGTGGAACAGACCGAAGAATTTCAGATCTTATCTCCCTGAGATTACAGTGGAGCAGATTGAAGCTAGTAATCCTATCTCCCTGAGATTACAGTGGAGCGGATTAAAATAAAGGATCTTATCTCTCTGAATTTACAGTAGAGTAGATCGCACCAGGTCTTATTTTCCTGAGATTACAGTGGAACAGACCGCGGAATTTCAGATTTTGTCTCCCTAACGTTGCAGTGGAGCAGACTAAAACCACAAACCTCATCCCCTGAAGTTGCTGCGAAGAAGATTAAAGCTACAAGTCAGATCTTTCTGAAGTACAATGGAGTAGATTGAAGTAACAAGCCGCAGTGGATTGAAACAAAGCTACTTGAAGAGAAGCGTCAAGAGAAGTCAAGACTCGGTGAGACTGGGCAAATTTGGTCTTTCTTAGTCTTTGCTTCATTCCCGTTACACGACAACGAAGTAAAGAGGGCAGCTGTACAGCCCAAATTTAGCCCGGACCTCACAAAATCAAACCAGGCCCAACAAAACCTTAACCCAAACAAACCCCTTAGCCTTTTGACCTTTTGGCTCCCTGCCATCGCCGCCGTTCTCACGTCGCCATTCATCCACTTGCGTCGGTCACCTGCAAAACACGCAAACAACAGCAACCACAAAATGAAAAGAAAAAAGCATGTAATGTTGGCTATAAAAGCCAAGTTTATTCACTGTAAAAAGGGTTGGCCCCTTTGTTCTATTGGCCTTAACGAATCAATTTCCCAGAAATAAAAGAAAACAAAGAATTTGAAGGTGATTTTGGTCTTTATTACTCTGTTTTTTCTTTACATTTTATTTAATTTTTGAACTCTCGGGCTTAAAATCAAAAAAAGGGGGAAAAAGAAAGGAGGTACCTTTCTTCCTACGCCGCGCCGGAGAACGAGAAGACGAACGGTTTTGTCCCGTTTTCGAGTCTTCGGTCTTCTTTTCGCAGGTTTCGGCCTTAGATTTATAGCCTAGAAGCTACCGGCTTTGAAAAGGAGCCGAAAAGGCCCTATTTTGTGCCCACGGCCGCCGCCCACGGAGGTGCTACGGCAGAGGCGCGCCGGAGCTTTTGGCCGGAATCTATGGCCGGATGAAAAAGGGAGAGAGGTTTTTTCAGTTTTTTTTAGAAGGAGAAGAAGAAAATGAAGATTTAAAAGAATTTTGGCTTTAAATAACCCTAAAAAACGACGCCGTTTTAACCTTAGGGGTCAGGTGCCAAAACGATGTCGTTTTGGCCCTGACCCGCGCGGTGACCCGACCCAGAGAGGAGGATCCGCGTGTTTTCTTAAAAGGGGTTATTTGCGCACTCAGTCCCTCATATTTTTCAGCGCATTACAATTTGATCCTATTTTGTTGTTTTCTTTTATTTTGATTTAGCCCTGAGATTTTACTTTTGTTTCATTTTAGTCCATTGAGGCACTGCGTTTTAGAACTTTAGGTTTATTTTCTGTTTCGATCCTTCCCTTTTTACGCGCATCGCAGTTTGATCCCGTACCTTAATTTATTTCTTATTTCAGCCCGGAAATTTTGTTTCAGTTTTAATCTAGTCTTATTATTATTATTATTATTATTATTACTATTATCTTTACTATTATTAGTATTGGTATTATTGTTGTTACTTTTATATCTCTATTCATATCTACTTTTGTATTTTTAAATATATATGTCTTATTATTATCATATAAGTGCTTGTATATATACATATACATATTTTACATATAATTTATTTAATATATATATGTATACTCATATTTCCTTTTTTGTATATTTATATACATATACATATTTTTATTTTTATAAGTATATATATATTTATATGTATGTATTTATTTTTTATATATCTTAATTTGTATAAGACATATACGTACATAATTTCAATATATTTTAAACATATATATATAAATTAACATATTTATTTGTATACATATGTATATTTTCATTATTTTTAAACTTTAATTTGTACATACATATTTTCTTTACAATGTATATGCACCTACTTTTTATATGTATTTCATTATTTTCAGCTTTCGCATTTTTTTTTACTACTACGATTTTCATATTTTATTTTACTTGATATATTAAAACTTGCTTCAAAAATGATTTTTCGTATTTAGATTCGAGAGGATCGTACCCTAACTTACTGGGTTTCGATTTTCACGATAAATCTACATGTACGAATCTTTTTAAACTCAAATTTTTAAATGATCTCGGGATTAAAAATCGCGTCCTAACTTACTAGTTGTGATCTCATTTTTAAATACGAGATGGCTAAAATATCGTTTAAATAAGTATTTTTCATTCGCGTATCGGGAATTTGAGACATTGTATTCTAACTTACTGGATATGATTCTCTTTCTCGATTAACGTGAAATAAACTTCTTTTCCCAAAACTTTCCATTTTAATACAATGATCGTATTTTTAATTCTTTCAGGTTCTCAATCTTCGACACTAAAACATTAAGTAATCAACTAGGTACCAATTTTGGGCGTTACGAGGGTGCTAATCCTTCCTCGTACGTAACCGACTCCCGAACCCGTTCTCTAAATTTCGTGGACCAAAACCGTTGTTTTAATAAAATCAAATCATTTATTAAAAATAACCTTTTTCTAGGTGACCCAATCACACCTCAAAAAGGATTGGTGGCGACTTCCGTTTTTATTTTCAAAATCCAAGTCGACCCCGTTTTCAATCCAAAAAATGGTGTCAACAGAACCAATTGTCCTTGGAAGTTTCCTAAGACTTGTGCAATCTTTAAGGTTCAAGAAAGTAAGCATCTTTAGCTCACCAATGGATTGATCTACTTCCACCAAATTTATGCAATCTTTGAGCATCAACTTCTCAAGGCTAGAGAGTCCTGAAAAGCTTGGGGTTTTAAGAAGGCTATGTGAATGGTTGAGATTAAGTATCTTTAAATTTGGGAGGCACTGCAAAAAAAGAAAACCCTTCATTTATATATTATTGTTTCACACACACAAAAAAAGAACGAAAATTAGTATATATCATACCTCTGTATCCTTCCAAACTTGTTTAAGTTTACTGTTGCGCATGTCGAGAACAACTAGTTCATTAATATCGAAATCCACCGGAAAAGATTGCATGCAAAACCCATGCCAACATAACCATCTTAATCTTTTGGGAAAGTCTTTGAAGTCTCCTTTAAGTCTTACATAATCCAGTTGAAGCAGTTTAAGTCTCTTCATCTTTGCAAATTCTTGAGTTTCCATATCAACATCATTTGCCATGAGAAACTGACTTTTGGAATGCTTTGGAAAATGTAGAGTTGTATTTGTCCTTTTAGCCTTGTCTTCTAGCAATTCTTTTAGGTCAATTGTGAGGCACTTAACTGTTCTGAACCCTGCATCAGAAAACTTTTTTAAAAAATAAAATGAAATTTGATAAAAAAAAGTAGTTTACATGCACACAAGAAAAAAGTTGAGTATAATGATGTTTCTTACATTTTTTTCTCTTATTACATCAAACGCGTTCTTATGCCACAATCTGCTTCGTCTCCCAATATCAGAAGATTCTTGACGAATAATTTCTCGTCCCATATCTCTAATCATTTGGTGCATCATTAGCTTGTTTTTTTCATTAATGATTAAGAGAGACCTGCCTACTAGATTTTCAATTCCAATTGTTGTATAGAAATCACAACCATCTAGAATTGTAGTCGTGTAATCTCTATCCTTCCCAATGAATAAACAAACTATGTCAAGGAATAAATGTTTGTCATGATCGTCTTCCAAAGAATCATAGCTTATTCTTAGAATCTTTTGAATTTTGCTGTCAGGGATTTCTTCTAATTTCTCCAATGCACTTTTCTAAGAACTCACACTTTTGCTAGATAGTGAAGAGCCGAAAACTTGAAGAGCTAATGGAAGCCCACCACAATGTTTCACTAAACTTCTTGCATATGCCATTGAACTTTCAGGCACAGAGTTATGACCAAAAGCATACCAATTAAAAAGTTGTAGTGATTCACTTGAAGCTAATTCTTTTACTTCAAATTGCTTGCTTAAGCCTCCACAACTACATGATGCTTCCAAATCAAACATTTGGCTTATAAAATGTGCATTCAATAGGCATCGGTTCCTACTAGTTATGATGATTTTACTTCCTGGATGAAAAGGAATTTGAGTTCCCATTAGTTTTCTTATTTTTCCAATTCATCAACATCATCAAGAACAAGAAGAACTCTTCTACAACATACAACTTCTTTGATCTTGTTAATTCCATTATCTATATTGTATATTTTATGTGATTTTCCTTTAAGGATATCTGAAATAAGTTGCCTTTGCAAACGGACTAAACCATTGCAATCTTGACTTGTTTCTCTAACATCAGCAAGGAAACTATAACCGTCAAACCTCGGGATGATTTGATTGTAAACATTCTTGGCAATGGTTGTCTTCCCAATGCCTCCAATGCCACAAATAGTTGCAATGCCAACTTTATTTGCTCCATCTTGTTCTAACCATTGATTAATTTGTGTCACGAGAGAATCTATTCCAACTAAATAAGGAGGGACATACAAAGAAATAAGATGAAGTTTATTTTGAACTTCTTTAACAATATCTTCAATGAATTGTGATTCATGCCTGCAAATTTAAAAAATACAACTCGATGGTAAAATTTTGGAAAGTGAGTAAAAGTTATTAATGTATTTTCTCTTTTTTTGCATATATTTTGATTGTTTTTATGAGATTATATGTTCAAATAAAAATAAGAAACTAATGCAACATTTTAACATATATGATAGAATTATTACATTCAAAATCAAATCAAATCAAATAAAGAACATAAAAATTAATGAAATTCATTTGAAACAACCTATACTCAAAATTTCAACTTTCTCTTTGTGAAAGTTTAATAAATTCATGTTATTTACATGAATTTATATATTTATTTTTTATTCATTTTAATATTTTGAATATGTGTAGACCTATTACACGAATAATTTGGATATGATTATTGGAAATATACTACTGCAAAATAGAATTGTTACAGGAGACCAAACTGAATGCAAATAAAATAAGAATCACTCTGTCGTAGAAGAACCATTGGATTAGAGGCAAAATGGCCCTGATCGGTGTAATCTCGCTTAAAACCTAATCTCTTAGACAGAATTTCCCTCTCGTATAATTTTGCAGAACACTAGAATTTAGAGAACATAGAGAAGTTGCTTTTCTCTTGTTGTGTTCTGTGAAAAATGAGGAGAATGACCTCCTATTTATACAGTTTTTTGAAGGGCAAAATGGTAAAATAATCGTTTTAGTTTCCAAAAATAGTAGAGGATTTCCCTAACTGAAAATATTCTGAAAATATATTTTCTGCAACAGTGAGAGTATTTTCCACAATTGAAAATATTCTTTTGCATTACCAACAATGACATCTTAACCACAAATAGTGTCATTAATTTCAAGAGGCTACTTCTTTTTGTTTTCAACTCGTCAAATCTAAGTTGCTCATGTGATAGGTGCATACGTATTTAAAATTTAATTTATGTGTTTTAAAAACATTCCACTCCACATCAGATTCGAGCTAACATTTAATGCTTAAACTGATGACTTGTTTGATAGAAAGACCTTATTGATACAATACTAATACTTTAACAACCCAATTAAAACATGTTAATTTTTGAGAAATAATTTAAAACCTGAGTTATAATTAACCCTTTAAAATGGATTAAAGTAACCATTTTAATTTCCAAACGCTACCTAACAATATTTTCTATTAATTTTATTTCTACTGTATCAAGTCTTAATGAAAAGGATTGAAGTAACCATATGGAACTTGATTATGTGTATAACGTACCTGTCTTGTAGAACCATGCCTCCTATATCCGCAACTTCTTTTAAAGCATTCCTCCATGTTTGTACCATGGACTCGAAGTTTTGTTCTTGTTGGGTAAATGCTTCTGCATAACTTCCCGTCTGGTTCTTGACTTGACTCGGATCCACATCATAGAAAACTGGCAACACAATATGTTTAGAGGATTTCTTGTGCTCCAATATCATTACAAGTTCGTTAAGACACCATGTGGATGCAGCATAATTCTTTGAGAAAACAACGATAGAAATTTTGGAGTGGTGTAGTATTGCTTTTTCAATTTCATCTTTTATGTTATTCCCACTCTCGATTTCCTCATCATCTCTAAATGTTTGAATTCCTAAGTGCACCAAAGCTGTGTAAAGGTGATCCGTGAAATCTATGGTGGGTCAATCCTTCCACCGAAGAAATTCATGTCGACCATGTTCCTTTTTTTCAAATCTACCAACTTGGGATACTTATTTTATATTATTAATTTTGCTTGACAAATACAATATGTATTAATTAACTTCATCGTTATAGTCAACACAACACGTAATATAAACAACACGTAAAGATCATCTTCAACCTAATATCAACAAGTATCATGAAGGTTTTTATATTATATGTTAGACTGTATTTTTCTTTTACTTAAATAAATAAATAAATTAGTCATTGTAGATAAAAATCAAAGAATAAATTAGTTCTTTTGTTAAAAAAAATTCATCCATTATTATTCTTAAAAATTGATCCATATAATCTATATTATTATTATTAAATATTCACGTATATTGTACATTAAGGGTCTGTTTGATTGCCAGTAAAATGTTTTCCGTAAAATGATTTCTGGAAAATGTTTTACTTTTCTGTAAAATGATTTACTAGAAAATATTTTCTGCTATTTGGTAGATTTCCTGAAAATATTTTCCGAAAAAGTTGTTTTTACATATATTAATATATATTAATAAATTTTTGTATTTTAAATTATTTTTACATATATTGCAATGATTTATTTATAATAATACTCAATTATTAAGCTACAATATTAATCGTTATAAATTGAAAAAAAATTAATATCAAATAAATTATTTGTAATTGTGTTACAAAAAAAAGTATTGAATAATTAAAAAAAACAAGTTACTGAAAAATCGATAAACAGAAGTAATTTTCTACCGGAAATGAAGGAAGGAATGAAGGAGGCGATAGAGAGGAGAGCACGGAAAATGTCTTACGTAAATTGAAAGGGTAAGACATTTTCCTTTAAATGTAACCCATTTTCCCTTGTTTTGGAGTTCATTTTCCAAATAGAAAATGTTTTCTGCCAATCAAACGCTGAAAAAATTGAAAATAATTTTCTGGAAAATTAATTCCGTCAATCTAACAGACCCTAAAGTAAATTTGAAAATGAGAATTGAGAGGGACACAAGAGAAGGAGAATAATTCCAACGTATTTGGTGTGAAAAATAGTGGTACTAGAAAACGGTCCATTTGGTGCTCATTATTTGAATAGAGTTTTTTCTTAATGTTGCGACCAAAAATTGGTGGTAAACAGAGGTAGTAATAAGGAAGGTAAAGGTCAAAGTTGTACAACACAAAAAAATATTATCAAATTCAGACATTAAATAATGATTTATCAACCTCAAATTTTCAATTAAAGAGGGGCTTCAACATAATAAATTTTGGGATTACACTAGATTTGTTGATTGGCTGGGTATTCATTAACAAAATTGTAGGTTTGATTGATATGTTTGAGTTTGGTCTGATCCGAAAAATGGATTTAAATTTTTATCTAAGTTCAGCTTAGATAAAAATGCTACAATTTAGGTCCGGTCCAGATCGACCCTTTTTATTTTTAAAATTTTTCTTATATAAAATTTTAAAAATATAATACACCAAGTACACTAAAAAATATTAAAATAAATGTTTCCTAACAAATTGAAAATAATTTTTTTTAAAAATCTTTATATTTAAATAGCATTAAGATAAGTGCAACTTAACAAGCAAATGTCTCTAAAATAATAACAAAATTAAATATAAAACAAGAGTTATACAATATCTAAACAATAACAAAAAAATAGTAATAACATAACAGTGAAATGATAGCAAAATAGTGATAAAACAACAAGAAAATAGAAATTTTTTCTTTGTCTTTTTGCTAATTTGAGTCGAGTTGGGTTCGGTCCAAAAAAACCTTACCCAATGCCCAACCTGTTATTAAAATGGGCCTTTTTTTTGTCTCAGCTCATTTTTCAGGTTTATATTTTTTTTCCAAACCTCTCACTTTTTTGGGTGGATTGAGTGCTCGGCCAATAAGCAAGTCTATTTTATATTAATTTCTCATTAAAAATAAAACAAAACCATACCAGCATAATGAGTCGAAGATACTACTTTAAGGAGTTTTCATTTCAACATAAAAATATGTTAATTTATGTCAAATTAAAAAAATGAAACTTCAAATTTGAATATAATAACCAAAACAATAATTTGATTAAAAAAACAGATTTTATTTATTTACCTATACGATGCAAAATTAATACTTAAATTTGCGACAAGTATATATATATCAATCAATCACGAGAGTGGGAAAATCTTTTAGCAATGTAGTTTAAAAAAGAAAAAAAAAAGAAATATAATGTTCTTTTAAACAATTTTTTTTTGAAAATTAAAAATATATATAATTATTTCAAAAATTTTATAAAAATATAAATCTTTATTCTATAATCATTATTTTTAAAATTACTTTATATTGAAAAAGGTTTGTTGATGCGAAGAATAATTTGTTTAAAACTGATAAAGTATTCAATGGCAATCAATTAAACAAAGATTCTTATAAGTACATTTCGCCATTCGATCAGCAGTCATATTCTGAGATCTAGGAATATGATAGATTCTTGTATTCCAATTCCTCTTAAGGTAAACATTAATTAAACGTAATTCAACTAGGTTACTACTGGCAGCACTACCTATAAGAACGGACTCTACAAGTAGTGTATTGTCACATTCAATCTCCAACAGTCTGTAACCTTTTTCCCATGCAATACGTAAACCTTCAAGAATAACTCAAGCTTCTACGCGAAAGACCGTTCTTGACGTTGGTTGGATTGGCATAATTTTCGTAAGTAATAGTTTTTTTAATGTATGTGATATTAAGTTGTTACTCGTGTAGTTATGGCTCCAAAAGAAAGTAGTACCAAAATAAAAAAAAACAAATGTACACCAGCAAATGTTGCAGTACATTTTCCAGTGAAAAATCCATTATAAACTCGTTAAAAAAGTTATTATTGAAAGTCCAGCTAATTTTTAATGTATAATCGTAAGTGACAGATGATATATAACGAAGTTACTCTTATTAGAAGATGAGTTTTAGCAGGATAGGCCTCTTGGGTGGATTTCATTGAAGTGAGGCGGAGATTATTAGGGTTGAAACTTCGATTAAAATCGAATTAATTCGGTTAATCAATTGATGGTCGAATTTAATTTGGTCGATAGTCGGTTAATATTTTTTTGAAATTTTGGTTTCAGTTAAATTGATTCGAAATCAACTAATTAACCGAACTTAATAATTATGTAGTGTTTCAAGACTTAAAATTCCGATTAAGTTAATTAACTTTCAAGACCAATGGACATTATCAATGTATTTTTTTATATGTTTTATACTTGTTTTGATTAAAAGATAAAAACATATAAATTTCGATTAACTGATCAAATTAACTGAATTAATTTGGTTCGATATTATTTTTTAAGTGTACGTGTTCATTAATGGTGTTTATTGATTTTTTTTTTGGAGTCTAATTGAGGAATGCCTAAAAATACAGTTCCCGAATGCTTATATCGATATATGGATGAGAAAGGGTTTGGAGAAAACTCATCATAGTAACATTGGGTTAAGAGGGTGTACTTAGGTTGGGTTATTTATACCTTTCTAGACGAACTTTGATAGGCAATCTTTCGAGCTATTTTTGGACAAAGAGAGCTTGTCATGTGGGTTTAGACATTTTCGTGCTCTGATCTAACCAATTTAGAGGCTCAAAAGTGCTCACCTATTGTGATTTGTCTGGCAAAATGTTCACATCATTTGCTTGGGCGCAACCTTTGCTTGGGTTTGGACTTAGCTATGGTGGATTTAGACATTTTAGATCAATATAATTAACTTTGATATATCATTGTTCATTTCCTATTCCGGCAACGCAGAAAGAGGCCATTGTGGACCAAATGCAACAATTAATAAAAGAGGAAAAGGTTTTCGGCACAGTCACAAAAATGCTAAACAACGTTTTGAATTCTTGTGTTGAAATGCTAAGGCTTTTTACCAACCAAACGCTAACAAATCCTCTTAGTATTCAAGGAGATCTTGTGCAAAAAGAGGATGAACAGTTAATACTCTACCTTCCTCTGCCCCCAGACACTGGGAAAGGAGCCGAGATTCACAACAACCCTGAGGTAAGAACTAGGGATTACATATGGCAAAAGGAACGGTAGACCCCTTTGTGATACCATGTTAATGATTGAACAATAAGTTTGTAACTTAGTATAACAACCTTGCCATCAGGTTAATAAAGAGTAGTTGAGGCATAACTTTGCTTTGTTGGTAATGTGTCTTGGTGTTATTGAGTTTATATGGACAATGGGGTAAGTTCATCGAGAAACAATCTTCAGAGTGATGGATATATACTAATTTTTATTTCATCTCGTGTTGTGTTCTTTCTTTTACTTTGTTATCCATCTATATATTACAAATGTAGGTTATCGATTAAGAGGAACCAGCAAAGGAGGTAAATTTAACCTTGGCATATGTGGGAGAGACACTAGTGAAACTAATATTGAAACCGCAACAAAAAAAACAAGAGATGGTAAGGACTGAATTTTGAGTTTTACAGAGCAAATTTATGACCTTTATTCGACTTGAATATGCAATCATGCATTGGAGATCATACTGTGCATTCAAGTTTTATGTTCCAGTTTAAAAAATTCAGTATTACTATAGGAGAGATACTACTAGATAGTATAAGCATTTAAACTTCATACTGTCATTTCAACACTGTTTGATTGATTCCCACTTGTTCATAAGAGACCAAATCAAAACAAGAAATATCAGACGAACACTGACACAAAAAATCCTGAGTAGGAAAGTTGTCAATTTTTAATTCTATGCAATTGCTGTTTACATTTTACAGGGTTATCATGAGGCAGACTCACCAAATAAAGGATATAAATTTGATATGTTCAGTTTTGGCATCATTTTCTTTATTTGATCTGCTTATTTTTGGATCATTATCTGATTCTCTTTTTCCTATAGGCTTCTCCGTTTCTGCTGGACTTTCCCGTGCCAAATTATACAAGTCCTTCTTGTGATTTGGACAATTTGTTCTGGACATACTTAAACCGTCAGTATAACAAACTTAATGTTTTTATAAAACCCTAGCCCTTTTACTTGAATTGGTTACCTTTATGTTTTGTAGACAACGAGATATACTATGATTTGGGTGAAGGCAGCAGTGATGCCAGGGCAAATCATGACAATATGAAACTGTCACAAGAGAAGACGTCTGCTGTCGCAGGGTTCAACATTTATGAGCACAATGTAATGTGCTCACTGAGATATTTCAAAAAAAAACCCTCATACTGATAACAACTTTCTTATTTAGTCCTGCAGATATTCAGAGCATCATTATGACCTCACTAGCTGAAGTTGATCATAAAATAAAAAGTAACCCAAAGATGCTTGAACTAAAAGACATCACAGATATAGAGGCAAAGGTGTTAGAAAAAAAAAAAAAAAAAAGGCAGCAGCAACAATGAACAACAAAGAGCATAAGCTCATGAAAACAGCAAGCAAAACAATTGATAGGCTAAAGAAAAAAACCGAATGAGAAAGTCCACCCTTACTACTTTCATTTCCATTTCAAAATATATAAGGGTTACAAAAGCAACAAGTCAGTTACCTAAACATAACTACTCCCACCAAATTTGGCAAGTTGCCAACTAAAATATTACAAAAGAAAAGCTGAAAAAATTCAGCTGTTACATCCATCAATTTCAAATCTAAAAGTACTAGCTTTAAATATCAAGCAACTTGTCAACTTGTTAACATCACAAAAATACAAAATTTAAACAAAAGAAAGTTGCTTTTGGTTCAATCTTCAAACAGACATGTAAGCATTACTGCTGCTGGAAGTTTGTTGCATTGCAGGCCAATACTCAACAAAAGGTGCAAAACATCATCAATAAGTTGGCAAAGGCTCGTGAAATGTTGAAGGATCAAGAAGAGGTGAAGAGACTGAAAGAACGGATCGAGAAGGAGGAAAGAAAAAAAATTGAAGCTGGCTGGGATGCAGAAGAGGCCACGAGTTATGTAATTGCTTCTTTTCTTTACTTTAACTGAGTAACAATAGGTCAAAATCTTTTTGCCTTTGAAACACAATCTTAATGGTTTATTGGGATGTTGATGAACTGACAATACAGACAGTATGTTTTCTGTGTGAGGATTTATGTTTGAATTTTTGGTTTGTTATCAGGAGTCTAAAACTTCAAAGAGTAATATGAACTCAATGTTCATGTTATGGATTATTTTGGTTTTTAGAGTTACTTATTCTTATTAAGAGTTCAATACTTCACTGATAGATCCCCGAAAAGGTGATGATTTATGGCTAGCTTGTGGTTCAAGTCTTCACCATGCATAAATTTTAGTTGGGTACTTTTCTAGATTTATTTCGAGTTTAAGTCTTACCATTAGTTTACCATGTTTAGAGTTATTTTGGTTTTAAGTCTTTTTGTACTTTGAATTGGGTTCATTCTAGTTATAATTACGCCAACCAACAACGAGGTGAAAGGAGAGATAAGCAATAGTCTTGACCCTTAAAAATAAAAAATTATTTATATGGTCCTTTAGTGTTTAAGAAATCACAAATTAATATAACAAAATTACAGATTTTTTCTTTAAATTTTTACTTATTTTTTGCCCTCTTTAAAACAATTTCTTGGTTTCACCCTCTACCTACTAACCAAAAATGTAACAACTAGTATCTATACCCAACAATTTGGGAAGAACTTTTTCAAAGATAAACAAGAGAATGCCAACAAAACAAAGGTAAAACCAATAAAAACTAAAACCCAAGTAGAGCCCAACACTTTTAGGCCCATTTGTTTTCGTTATAGTTTAGGGTTTTATCTTTTTGCTTTTACTATTGTTGCCGGTTCAAAATAAAATTGGGTTATTTCCGATTTAGCTCCTTGGGCTTTTATATTCGATTATAACTCTTTATTAGTATTTTTTTCCTGGTAAAGCTTCATTAGTGATTTCTTTTTGAGTAATTAATGAAGCATATACCCAGACCATCACATGTCATGTCAATAAAGTTAACTTTAATTAACCTACAAAGAACCATTACTTTAGTATTTCATAATTGTTAATATAATATTTCACAATATAATAATAAACGATTATGTGTAAATAATTAAAATAGAACTTCTGCCATGCTAGACTTAGTTGGGTTGGACAAAATGATTAAAATGTTATGAATCGATAATGTTAAGTACCCATGTTTTGTCCTTCAAGCTTGAGCCCTATGAAAGAAAAATTATATCAAGCACTCATGTCTCATCTTAGTCATTGAATTCTTTCTAATTTGGTCCATGAACTTAAATTTTGTTACTTTGTGATGATGTGATAATAAGAGATTATGTCAATTCATCACTTGAAAAATTTAAAAATTAAATAAGCCCAAGTGATAATGTGATACAATATTATCATGTCGCATTATTACATTTTAATGGAATATAAGGACCATATTGCAAAATGCTGTTTAGGTTCATGCCCATTAATTCTAGTTTAGGTTCTTTTTAGATTTATTCTGAACTAAAATCGTGAGTGGTGTTTAGATTTATTCAGTCTAAGTTAGAATATACTTTGATTTTAAATTCGATTGTATTTTAAATTAGATTTATTTTAATTATAATTGCTTGAACCGTGTTGATAAAAAAAGGTAAGAACCAAGATTTGGAATTAGGAGAAAGGATTAAATGAAACTTGAATATTAAATTACAATGTAACTGTGTTAATAAAACTGAAATTAAGTCCTAACAGTAATGCGACTAATGCAACTTAAACTTAAGTCACACTTGGGGTGATGAACACATTAACCATCATACCGAGTTTATACATAAATTATCATAAAAAAAAAAGAGAATGACAACAAAACAAAAGTAACAGGGAACAAAAACTAAAACCCAAGTAGAGCCCAATAATTATAGGCCCATTTATTTTTATTGTAGTTTAGGGTTTTATTCCTTTGCTTTGTACCTTTGTTGCGCTGTTTAGCATATGCCGGTTCAAAATTAAATGGTAAATTTGATTTAGGTCAGTCTTTATTAGTGAATTTTTTCACGGTAAAGCTTTATTAGTTATTTTTTTTGTTCATTTTAGTCCTTATTTTTGATCAAATCTATTTTATTATTTAGTTTATTATTTGCATGTATTTAATTTCTGGGTTGATTTAATTCCATTTCTTTCAATTATTATGAAATTAATTAATTTAATTTTTGCTAAAATTATCAATCAACTTTTATTTTTCCAAAAAAAAATTTGTGGGGCTAAAATATTAAAATTTTCTTTAAATGGAAACTCCTTCCTACCCTCATCTCTCAGCGTAGGCCGGCAAGCAAGGATCTCACCATTACTCAGATCCAAATCCTCTTTTGCAAGGTAAATTTCGAAACCCTAAAATATCTCTACTTACAGTGTCAATTACCTTATCTCAGCCACTACGTTACTCCTCTACAATTTATTTTCTACTTTGGATTCCGCCTTATCTTGTACTGTTTCTCTATTTACTTAGTTTTGAAGAACATCAGAAAATATGTTGACGCTGCTATTGAGATCTTTAGCAGTAGCGGATACTGCTACTGTTGACACCATTTTTTGGATGAAAACGGGGTCGACTTGGGTTTTGAAAAATAAAACGGGAGTCGCCACAAATCATTTTTTGATAAGGTGTGATTGGATAACCTCGAAAAGTGGTTGTTTTTAATAAACGATTTGATTTTATTAAAACAACGATTTTGGTCCACGAAACTCAGAAAAATAGGTTCGGGAGTCGGTTACGCACGAGGAAGGATTAGCACCCTCAATACGCCCAAAATTGGTACCTAGTTGATTAGTTAATGTCTTGTTGTCGAGAATTGAAAACTTTAAAGAATTTTGAAAATACGATCCTTGTATTAAAATGTTGAAAATGTTCGAGAAAAGGAGCATATTCCACGTTAATCGAGTAAGAGAATCGTATCCAGTAAGTTAGACACAATGTCTCGAATTCCCGATGCGCAAATGAATGCCGGAAATTTAAAAGATATTTAGCTATCTCACATTTAAAAAAGGGATCGCGACAGTAAGTTAGGACACGATCTTTTTTATTCCCGAGATCATTTAAAACTTGAGTTTGAAAAATTCGTGTATTTAAATTTATTGCGAGAATCGAAACCCAGTAAGTTAGGGTACGACTTTCTCAAATCTAAACACGAAATTTTGCTTATTTTAAAATCGTGAAACACAATGTTAATATGGGTAACAAAAAAATAATAAATACGAAATGTAAACATAACATGAATAACTACAACAAAATGATAAATAAATAAATAAAAGATGACAAAACAATTATACATGAAATAATAGACAACTAGGGCTAACATTTCATAAAAATAGTGATGAACACATAAATAAATATAAGATAAAGCAATAATAAAAACACAAGAATAAATAAAGTTGTAAAAGTAAAAATCTATGCATGTATATATATAACAAAGTTTAATATATATATATATATATATAAACGATTAAATAATGATAATGTGTATATGTGATTGAAAATATATTTAAAAAAATATGTATGAATATATATATATAAATTATAAAGTATATAAAATATATATAAATATGTACACGTATATAAATTTAAAATATGTATGTTTGTATATATATATAACAAAAACTAAAAATTAAAAGGTATAAATGAGTAAATAATAATAATAATAATATTTTGAAAGTATAAAAAGCTAGAAGTAAATAGTAAAATAATAAAATGATATAATTAGATAACTATAGATATATATATAAATTAGAAAAATAAACAAATAAATAAAGTATATAATATAAAAAAGTAATGCAATACTAATTTATATAATAATGGAATAATAATGAATAAATGAATGAAAGGAAAACGAAAGCTAATAATAATAAGTAATAATAATAATAGAAATATTAAATTTATTGGTTTTAATAATAAAATAACCAAAATAACAAAAAAAGGACCAAATTGGATTTTACAACAAAAATTGGGGTTTTAAAATGCAAATAAACAAAAAGGGAATCCCAGGGACCAAAATATAATGTGCTCAAAGAACGGAGGGTTGATTGGGAAAATATTCCCATCGTTATGCGCAGCGTTTTGGCACGGGTTAAAATGAAACGCACAGGAAATTATGCGGCCAAATTTAAAAAACAAAAGGGACCTTATTGCACGACAGAATGAAAGCGGTGGGACTTTATGCGCAAATATCCCAACATTCCAAAACACGCGGATCCTTACGGTCGGGTCGGGTCAATACGCGGGTCCTAAGGCAGAAACGACGCCGTTTTGAGCCATTGAAGCCAGCCCTTAAACGACGTCGTTTGAAGGGCCCTATATAAATCAAAATCCTTTAAAAAATTTCATTTCTCTTCTGTTTTTTCAAAAAAAGGCTATTATTTTCTCTGCAAAAAGGGGAGGGTCCGAGAATTGAAGGGGGCCGGTCAAACGCCGTCGCGCCGACCGCCGGTCATCCGCGCTGGCGCCGCCTTGCGCGGCGGTCGGAGAGCCAAAAAACTCCTCTCTCTTTTTTTGAGATCTACGAGCAGGTGTTGTTTTCTTCTTCTGATTTTCTTTTATTATGTAGATGTATAAATTATGTACAAAAACATATATGCTTGTGGATGGATTAAAAAGAGAAAGAAAATGAAAAAGAAAATAAACCTTGGCTTTTCTGTTTTTACTGCCTGTGATTCGTCTAGGCCTGAAACTGTTTTGCTTTTTATTATTATTTTTTTTGTAATTCTTGTACAAGAAAACCAAAATACTGGGAAAAAAGAAAAAAAAACCCCTTATACAAAAGATTTACATGGCTCTTATAGCCATTTACAACTTACTTTTTTAATCTATTTTCACTTCTGTTGCAGGCACGTGGGCAGTATGGCACTGATGTGAGAGGAACGGCTGAACAGGTGGCGGTGGGTGAGAGCAAGTGGTGAAGTCGGTGGCTGCGGCGCTAGGCTGTCAAAAGCTAGGGTTAGGGTTTTCTTATTTTTTGATGTGTTTTGGGTAATGGGTTTTATAAATTGGGCCTGTTGGGTTATTGTAATTTTGGGTTTTGGGCTGGGCAAAATATTGGTCTGTACAGCTACCCCTCTTTGCTCGTTGTCGTGTAACGAGAACAGAGCAAAGACCTACAAAGACCAATTTTGCCCAGCCTCATCGGGTCTCGACTTCTTGGTGCCTTTCTTCTTCAGGTAGCTTCATTTCAGTCCACTGTGTCTTGTTGCTTCGATCCACTCCACTGCACTTCAGAGAGTTTCGACTTGTAGCTTCAATCTTCTTCGCAGCAACTTTAGGGGGACGATGTTTTTGGTTCTGGTCTACTCCACTGCAACTTCAGGGAGATAAGACTGGATGTGATCTACTCTACTGCAACTTCAGAGAGATAAGATCTGTGATCTTCAACCTATTCCACTGCTGCTCAGGGAGATAGGACTGGTGACTTAAATATACTTCCTACTATCTTGGGAAGATAAGATTCATCATCTTCGATCTACTCCACTACTGCTTAGGGTGACAGAATCTGCAATCTTTAACCTACTCCACTACTGCTTAGGGAGATAGGACTAATGGCTTAAATCTGTTTCTCCACTGTATTGGAAAGATAAGATTCACCATCTTCGATCTGCTCCACTACTGCTTAGGGTGACAGAATCTGCAATCTTCAATCTATTCCACTGCTGCCCAGGGAGATAGAATTATCGGCTTCAATGTACTCCACTGTAACCACATGGAGGTAAAATCTGAAATTTCTCGGTCTGTTCCACTGTAATCTCAAGGAGATAAGACCTGATACGATCTACTCTACTGTAGCTTCAGAGAGATAAGATCCTTTATTTTAATCCGCTCCACTGTAATCTCAGGGAGATAAGACCTGATGCGATCTACTCTACTGTAACTTTAGAGAGATAATATCCTTTATTTTAATCCACTCCACTGTAATCTCAAGGAGATAGGATTACTGTCTTCAACCTGCTCACAACCGAGGAAGACAAGGTTTGTGTCTTCGATATGCTTCGCTGTCAATGCAGGAAGGCAAGATCTACTATCTTTGACCTACTCCACTACAACTGAGAGAGGCAAGGTTTGTCTTCGATCTGCTTCGCTGTCAATGCAGGAAGGCAAGATTTGCTATCTTTGACCTGCTCCACTACAACCGAGAGAGGCAAGGCTTGTGTCTTCAATCTGCTTCGCTGTCAATGTAGGAAGGCAAGATCTGTTGTCTTCAACCAGCTCCACTACAACCGAGAGAGGCAAGGTTTGTGTCTTTGATCTGCTTCACTGTCAATGCAGGAAGGCAATATCTGTTGTCTTCAACCAGCTCCACTACAACCGAGAGAGGCAAGGTTTGTGTCTTTGATCTGCTTCGCTGTCAAAGCAGGAAGGCAAGATCTGTTGTCTTCAACCAGCTCCACTACAACCGAGAGAGGCAAGGTTTGTCTTCGATCTGCTTCGCTGTCAACGCAGGGAGGCAAGATCTGATGTCTTCATTGATCTGTTCTCTGGGGAACATGACCTGTACAATGAACCTAATTATGCCTAATGATTAGGATGGCATGATCAAAATGAATCAAATGCTCCTAACTAGCCATGTGTGAATGATGAATGGATGAATGAAATTTTTTTTTCGAGAATGATTCCGCTTAGGTTGTCATTACTCGAAGTTTATTAAGGCTTTGTGACTAACGTGTTACGATGCCTTCTTGCTTGATTGGCGTTTCTGAAGAAACATTTAGCCAGGTTGCCCCCCACTATGAACCTCAAAGTTTAATCCATTGGGGCGCAAAATTTGTACCATCATTCTCCCACTGTAATCCAAGGGTAGAAATATGTGGCCTTTCCTTCAATCCTCTCTTATCACAATTCAGGATCTGAATCGTTCTAGTTCCTCACACCATTCCCAAGATGTCATACTCATGTGCAAATGAAGGATCTTTCTTCCGAGGTAACCTCTTTCTCTTGCCTGATAATCATTGCTTGCTTGTTCATTTAAGCTTTATCGTTAACACGGCATCTTGTCATTTTGTTCAATCAGTGCATTTGATAACAAAATCCAAAGAGAAAGTCCAAACTTAAACTCTTCCTTCTCAAATTTCCAACCTTTAAATTTGGCGTGTTCTAAACAATAGTCCTGTTTCAGGTTCCTATATTATTTAGAAACTTTTCAGAAAAATATGAAAAACTTCCTTTGTGAAAGTTTTATTAGTCCATTAATCATTATTCCAATGCAACATGCTTGCAAAAAGGGTATAACAATGGATAAGAATAAAGCTGGTTCTGAGCATAACTCAAAATGAATAAATTATCCAAAATAGTAAAGAATGATAATAAAGAAGTTGATTGGGAATGTTTATCTTGGAAAAGAAAAAAAATATTCCAAGAACAACAAATTTAATATAAATAATAGGGGAATTGGGTGCCCCAGATATCGCAGCTTGAACTTCTCTGTACAAACTTTCTGAAGACCATTCTGAGTTTGACATGTGTTTAGGAGATCTACATTGCTTTGTCGATGCCCCAAGATGTCGCCTACCCTTTCTTGTTGATTCATGTATAACAAGATCACCACATGCCCCAATCTGATCAAAATTTGAATTGCTCTAATCACCTCATGCCCCATTCTGATCAATATTCGAGCCACCCTTTTCGGGTTTTCAACTCAAATCCCCTTTAGCCCAAGATGCCCTTTGCAGGTTTTCCCCTTAGCCTCTTCATTTTTCATTTTTCATTTTCATTTTTTTTCAAAGTGCCCTTTGCGGGTTTTCACTTTGGTCCTTTCTTCTTCTTTAAACGACATGTTTCTTGACTGGATCCGAGTTTATAGGATTAGCAATCTCACTCAGGATTAGTACTCCTCTAAAAATGGTCATCTTTACATCATAGGGACATTCCCGGTTTGTCATTCATTTCCCTCTAGAATCCTTTCGTTGAGGAATGATCTTCTTTCAACATCCAACCCTTTGTGGAATTCTCTGGGACGACCCTGTTTGTCATGGGCTCGTATCATTTGCCTTTGGCACATCTGACTCTACTAAATAGCTTTTAACCTTTTTCCTTCTGATCAGATTGGATTCATTTTGCTCAATTGAAACCAGAGAACAAGGATTTCTACTTCAATAGGTAGAACTACTTTGGACTTGTAAACTAGAGAAAACAGTGTTGCCCCAGTCAAAGTCCCGATAACCGTTCGAAAACCGAGGAAGGCAGATGGTAACCTCACATTCCAACCCTCGTAAGTCTCAGTCATTGTTTGCAATTTATTACAGTGATGAACTGTGATGTCTGATTTTGAATTGATCACAGACCTCAGCTATCGTGCTATTATTCATGATACCATCTTCTCTGTAATTCTATACCGGCATATGATGACATTGACGCATGAAGTAACTAATGATCTCAAAAATGAAGTTATGCCCATTAGAAATCTTCAATAATGGTGATGTCCCTGCCCTATTTCGCTCAAAATTTGAGTCACCCTTTTCGGGTTTTCAACTCAAACGCCGTCGCGCTGGCCGCCGGTCATCGGCGCCAGCGCCGCCTTGCGCGGCGGTCGGAGAACCCAAATACTCCTCTCTCTCTTTTTTGCGATCTACGAGCAGGTGTTGTTTTCTTCTTCTGATTTTCTTTTATTATGTAGATGTATAAATTATGTACAAAAACGTATATGCTTGTGGATGGATTCGAAAGAGAAAGAAAATGAAAAAGAAAATAAACCTTGGCTTTTCTGTTTTTACTGCCTGTGATTCGTCTAGGCCTGAAACTGTTTTGCTTTTTATTATTATTATTTTTTGTAATGCTTGTACAAGAAAACCAAAATACTGGGAAAAAAAGAAAAAAAAACCCTTATACAAAAGATTTACATGGCGCTTATAGCCATTTACAACTTATTTTTTTAATCTATTTTCACTTCTGTTGCAGGCACGTGGGCAGTATGGCGCTGATGTGAGAGGAACGGCTGAGCAGGTGGCGGTGGGTGAGAGCAAGTGGTGAAGTCGGTGGCTGCGGCGCTAGGCTGTCAAAGGCTAGGGTTAGGGTTTTCTTATTTTTTGATGTGTTTTGGGTAATGGGTTTTATAGATTGGGCCTGTTGGGTTATTGTAATTTTGGGTTTTGGCCTGTGCAAATATTGGTCTGTACAGCTGCTATTTTGAATAGCGGCTGTGAAACCACTATGCCTACCCTATTTGAAACGCTGGCGCCATTCGGCCATTTGCCTTATATAAGGGTAAATTTTGTTATTGGAGAACATAAATGCTATTCAGTTGTGTGGAGGAGTTCTTTTCACTTTAGGTCATTTTTGTTCTTTTCGGTTTTTGCCCGTCCGTAAGCAAAATCACTCTAGTCTTAAGTCTCATTCTCACCATTTTGGTGTTTCCTTTTAAAGATGCAAATTTTGTAGTTGTTTTTCCTTATCTGCTGATGTTTCTGTTACTAATTCTTTTTAGTAACTTTTAGGAAATAGATAGTAGATGGTAAAAGAAGCAATGAACCAACCACTGTCTTTTATATTTTGTTTTAATAAATTTTTGCAGAGTTTATATAGGGGAGGATGTAGATAGTAAATAGTATAAGGAGCGATGAACCAAGCTCCACAATCTCTTTTATAATCTGTTTTAATTTGTTTCAGTATTTTATTTTGCGAAGTTTATATTATATAGGGGAAGGATGTTGATAGTGGATAGTGCTTGAACCGATGAGTCACCCCCAAGACCCTTAATTCAAGATGCAGTTCAGTATTCCGGTGTCTTGGATCGGACTGGATTTGTTGACAAATGCATTTTTGAAGCAGATAACAAATCTAAAAATGCATTTCCAGTCAACAAATACCTGTTTGAGCTGAGATTGGGCTGAGATTTACAAACCCCTTCCTCACTCAATTCAACAGTCTGATTCAGGGAAAGTTCTTTTCTTTTGAAATTTACTTTTAAATTTTACTAGGTAATGTTTGGTTTGCAGTCGTTTCTTCCCTCTCTTCGACATTTTTTTATCATCAAAATAAACATACCGTAATGTTTTTCCTAAATGATGTTCAGAGTGTATGGTCTTTTAAGCTGCAAAGTGCATGGCCATATTTCATGGCTGATTTCAACAAATAGGGACCAAATAAGCTTTCTTAGCAAAGCGAATCTAGTTTTCTTTTTCCCTCGAAGAATCCAGTTCTGAAGACTATACCGATAGTATTAAGTGCGATATCTATGGCAATAGTAGATGTTGGATTTAGATCAAAATTATTAACTTAGAAGCCAGACTGATGGATGGTAAAGTGCATCATTTATGATTTACATCAGTGTATTAGCCGTAATTTATGGTACCAATCATCTTGTCTTTGGGTCTCCTTTCTCTCATTTCTTTTCTTCGGATAAATCATTATTAATTGTCTACTTTGCATATCCAGGAAAATGTCTTTTGTGACCACAAGAAGGCAAGAAGAAATAAGCAACGACTTATGTTAAGATCTACGACATTTTGAACTTGGCAAATCCTTTTCAAGGACATTGTGCAAATAGTGGATGAACTGTTAATACTCCAACCCCAAATTTTCATTTATGGTTCGTGTCTATATTTATAAATCTCAGTAATTGCTTGTGCTTCTCTAAGAAAAAGAGAAGGCAGACTGAAGCTGGCCAAGAAACCACGGCTTGACTAATTGCTACTTGTTATTGCGGTCAAGTAAGTCGAAATGTATTTGACGTTGGAATAGAATCTTTTAATGGTTTATTGGGATGCTTTTGTGTTTGAATCAGGAGTTTTTACAACTTGGAAGAATGGTTTGGCTTTGCTGACTTCAATTCAGAACGTGCATGGGGAAGCGAATCGGCTAGCTGATGCTTTGTCTTTCTTCGAACCAGAATGATGGCATGCAAATTTTTAGTGAGCCGCCAGCAGGACCTGCTCAAGTGCTACAAGAGGATATTCAAGGATTGGCTTTGCCAAGAATGGTTTACATGGACTTTGTGTGTATTTCATATACGAACAAACTCCAATTCAATTCTAAATTTATTATTGTAGAATTCGTTGGATAATTTAATCGGTCCCGTTAAAAGCATTCAGTAAGGGTATCGATTGCATTGTTCTAACGGTTGGTTTTATTAATATTTGAACCGAATTACTTGAAATATAAAAAGTTTTAACCATGATCTGAATTGAAGTTTTTTCAAATACATTAATTAAATTGAAATATTTTGGTTAATTTGGTCGGTTAATTGAAATTTATATATATATTTTTATCTTTTGATTAAAATAAGTATAAAACATAATAAGAATATTGCTAATGTTCCTTTCTTTTAATAGTTCAAAAACTTTTAAATGGAGTTGAAAGTAATAAATAAAACTATAGAAATATTACATAAATCTTAAAAGTTAATAATTGTATATAATATATATTATTTATTTCGATTAATTATTCGATTTTGAATCGAATTAATTGATAACTGAAGTTTTAAAAAATTATTAATCGACTTTCGATCGAATTAAATTCGACCACTAGCTGATTAATCGAATTAGACTATTTAAAATGATTAATTCAGTTTTAACTGAACTATGAACATCCCTAGCTACTACAACATTAACCTTGCATAAAAAAACCCGTAAAAGATAAATATACTTTAGTGAATATTTTATATTTAGAAAATAAATATTTTTTTTGAAAATTTAAATAATTTTTTGATAATTTGTTTAGAATTATCGTTAAAAAAGGTTGAGAAAGGATGAAATCGAATACTTTAACTAGAGTTCATGGTCAAATTAGATAATATCTTTTGGGTTAATGTACCAAGTCACTATAACTCAAAATTAGGAAGTTAGGAAACTCTCCTTTGCGAAACGTGTCACTCTTACCCAATTAGTTGTCATTCTTGCCCAATCAGTTCTCTTAGCCATTTCAAACTACTTTATGCAGTCCTTGTTAATCCCGAAAGGTGTGTGTGATGAGATAGAGAGGATAGCAAGACAGTTCATTTGGGGTGGTTTTGCTGGGCATCCAAAAACAACTTTAGTAGATTGGGAATCCATTTGTTAGCCTAGATCTTGAGGGGGCCTTGGGTTTCGGCACCTCGAAGACCAAAATAATTCCTTCCTTATGAAGATTGTGTTCAATCTAGTCTCTAGAAAGGGCATTTTATGAGTTTGTGTCTTTTGTTCGAAATATGGGTGAAAGAATCAGCTTCCAAATTCCATCAACAAAAATCAATGCTCTCATCTTTGGCGTTCCCTTTCTAATTTGTGACCCCTTTTTTTGTGAGAATCTTATGTGGTCTGTAGGTGATGGCTCTATAATTTGTTGTTGGAAAGATTCTTGGATACTGAAAGTTGGTCCTCTTTTTTCTTATGTCCCAACTCATGCAAGCCTAGGTTTGGAGAGCACTTTGAGGGATTGGGTTCTTCTTGATGGTTTTTGGAAAGTTGATTTGCTTTGTATTTGGCTACCTGATGACGTGATAAAGCATATAGTAAGTATCCCCCTTTCTCACTCTATTGGTGGAGAGGATGGGATCATTTGTCCTCAATCTGGTTGAGGATCTTTTTTTGTTCGTAATGCTTACTAGGCTTTAAAAGAAGATTCTTGAAGTCCTAAAGATATAGTTGAAAGTCTATTTGGAAATATCAAAACCCACAGAGAGTTCGTCTTTTTCTTTGGTTTGTGGTCAAGCAGAGGCTTCGTACTAATTCAGAGCGCGTTAAGAAAGGAATTGGACAAAACATTGCGTGCTCTTTATGTGGTCATGATATTGAGGACATTATGCATGTACTCTAAGACTGTTTGACGGCTAAGGAAGGATGGAAGCTTGTAGTCCTTCCTAAGATATCCAGGTTTTTTTCTAATTCCCTTCAAAATTGGTTTTCGACTAACCTTTGTTGCCATTTTAAGATGTAGGATAAGGAAATTACTTAGTCAAGCTTATTTGGATTAATTGCTTGGAGAATTTGGAAGAACATGAGTTTTTTCATTTTCCAAAACATTAACTGGATGACTTATGAAATTGTAAAAGTTTCTCTCAATTGGGCCCAACAATTTGAACCTTTTCTAATTGAGGCCAAGCCTAATTCACCAAATTCAGAAATTCATTCCCATTATAAAGGCAATTGGGTCTATTTATTTTTTGATGGGGCAGTGGCTAGAGCTTCCGAAAATGCATTTGTGGGTCGGGTGGTTCGTGATTAGGCTGACAATTGGATTTTGGGCTTTAATCATTATTTAGGCAGATGTTCGCCTTTGGAGGCAAAACTTTAGGGTCTTCTTGATAGAATTCTCATTTTATTAAATAAGGGCTACAGAAAGTCAGGATTTAGGCAGATAACCTTGAGGTGGTTAGTGCCTTGTCTATAGAGGAGTCAGTGGACTTTGGTATTACCTTGCTCAGAAGAGTTAAACGTATTTTGCGTTCTGAAGGTCAATGGAAAATTAAGTATGTTCCTAGGTAGTGTAATTTAATTGCAAATCAATTGGCAAAGATTAGTCTCTCTTGGCAGACCTCCCTTCAGATATTTGAAGTATCTCTTGATTTGGTGGTTACAGCTATCCAACGAGACAAAAACCTTTAGAGTCTTTCAATAGTTGATACTTGTATTTCTATTTATTATTTTTTCACTAAAAAAAATATTAGTGATTAAAATATAATTTTTTATAGTTTAGTGGAAATTTTTTTTCATTGAAAGTTGAGGCTATTGTGGACCAAACAGAGGAATTAATATCAGAGGCTAAGGCCTTTAGCATAGTGGAAAAAATAGTAAACAAAGTTTTGGCTTCTTTCTTAGTAATGCTACAAGATATTAAGAACCAAAAGCTAACAAATCCCGTTAGTAATCAAGATCTTGTGCAAATGAAAGATGAACAGTTAATGTTCCATTTTCCTCTAACCCCTGATTGTACCAGAGGTGCTAAGATTCACATCAATCTACAGGTAAACATTTTGAGTAGAAGCACCCAATTTGTCATTAGTATTTTAATCAATGGAGCTTTAGATTTTACTTTTATCATGAAAATTATTGTAGAAAACATGACTCTGTAACTTATAGTAGTGGCATGACTTTTCTTTCTTGGTAATTTGTTCTTGCATTATTAAATTTTTAGGCTTGATGTGGTAAGTT
Source organism: Gossypium hirsutum (assembly GCF_007990345.1). Taxonomy (NCBI): domain Eukaryota; kingdom Viridiplantae; phylum Streptophyta; class Magnoliopsida; order Malvales; family Malvaceae; genus Gossypium; species Gossypium hirsutum. Next base: position 53,368,432 of record NC_053439.1, on the reverse strand, counting down.
TATTTAGAAACAGTCTCTTATGCGCCTTGGCGTAGGATCTAGTCGCAGGTCTAGATGAGAAATAATTCTTGCCTCGACCAATGGTTACTCAAAAGGTAGATTCGTCCTTGACTGAACCCCCTCTAAAAAATAACGTTTTTTTATAGAATAATTGCTTATCTCTTTATTTCAATTGGCAACCTTTTATAGACTGTTAATAACAAAGGAAAGAGTCCTACTAGAATTCCTAAATTAGAGTGTATGAAGAAAATAAAAACTTAATATAATAGAGAAAATAAGTAAAACTAAAACTCTTAGTAAAACCTGATATAATAAATAAATAAAACTAAAACTCCTATTGTAATAAAAGCGTCCATATTATTACTCCCCTCCTTGGAGTTGAGCTTGTCCTCAAGCTCAAATTCAGAATAAACTTCAGAACTTATCCAAAATCTTCTACCTCATCATCATCTTGCTTGCCTTCAACGTTTGGTACTTCTATCCAAAATAACCTTTTACATTTGTGTCCCATGGAATAGTACTCCTCACAATTATGACACAACCCCTTAGTCATTCTTTCCTCCATTTCTGTCCGTGTCAGTCTCTTAATAAATGGTGCAGAAGAACCTATTTTGCCATTGTTCCCAGTTGGTTTTGTTGTTTATCCCCCTCCCTTTGCAATGCTCTTAGTTGTTGGAATGATTGAATTGCTGCTAGTGTTTTGGGAAGTTAGCCAGTTCAGGATAGGTCGAGATGATAGTTTAGAAAAAGACATTTTGTTTATGTTCCAATGTTCAAGCCATATTCATTACAATTCCAAGGTTTTCCGGTTGTTGCATCTCAATATCAATTCTAAGTTTCTCTACCAATCTGACAGTAAAAAGGTTTACTTGTTGTCGAGATTTAAGATCAGCAGTCCTAGCCAATGGTGATTGAAATTGGCGTTGATATTCCTCTATAGTCCCAGTTTGTCTCAAGCAGGCAAGTTCCCCCAAGGGGTTATTACTCATAGGTGACCGAAACCTTACATGACAACACTCTTTGAAGCGCCCTCAATCAAGATATGCCTTTTCTTCCATTTGATCAAACCACAATTGTGCCTCTCTTAAGAGATGGAATGAAGCTAAGCCTACTTTGTCTTCTTCGTTAGTTTGTTGATTGCCAAAAATAATTTCGCATCTTTTCAGCCACCCTAAAAGATTTCCAACACCATAATAAGTGGGAAATTCCATCTTAGAGTATCGTGGCACCATGCACCCACCGTGTTGCGAGTCTGAATTCCTTTTCCCGCCTCTGTTGCTGCCCTGTTCTTCATTATTTTTCTCTGAATCCCCTTTCGTTATCTTTTGGACCGAAAGAGATAATATTGCCAGCTGCTCCTCTAATGCTTGTTGCCTTGTAGCAATTTGTTCCATGAAAGCCTCCATCTTGGTTGTTAAAGTCTTTTCGTCACCCATGACAGCTGGCTCTGATACCAAGTTGCTATGCCCGACGAGAAAAAATTCTTACTTCGACCTATGATTACTCAAAAGACAAATTCATCCTTAACTGAACCCCCTCTCATAATATCGTTTCTTTTTGATAGAATAATTGCTTATCTCTTTATTTCATATTGGCAGCATTTTTTAGTCTGTTAATAACAAAGGAAAGAGTCTTAGTAGAATTCTTAACTTGGAAATAAAAACCTAATATAATAGAGAAAATAAGTAAAATTAGAACTCTTAATAAAACCTGATATAATAAATAAATAAAACTAAAACTCCTATTACAATGAAAGCGTCTATATCAGTCTAACCTGATATAATAAATAAATAAAACTAAAACTCCTATTACAATGAAAGCGTCTATATCAGTCTTCTGGAGGTGTACACAGAATAACTTGTCTTTTGGCTCTCAGGTTCTGTTTTGTTCTTTTTTTTTCTTTTTTTCACTTAGAGCCGAATTTTGATTTTTGTTGAGCAAATTATGACTTGAATAGGCAATCATATATTGTCGACTAGTTTTCTATTCAATCCTTTCAATAAATGATGCAAAAATCAAGTTTAATCCTCTGTTGTAATAATAGATTCTCTTTTAACCAATGAAAATTTTAACCTTTCTCAGCTATTCCTACTGTCATATAAGTACAACTTGTCATCCCTTTAATTTCTTTGACGGGCAGTTTATTTCATCTTTTGCAAAGTATAAAGTGATACAACCAAAAATATCAGTTCTTTTTATTAATTCTCTGGGTTACATATATATATATATTGGCCAGAAATGTTTGTTACTTTATTTGTAAGCAATTGTTGAACTCAGATTATTCTACCTGAATATTAGTAAGCAGACAGAAATATTTGTAGTTTAAATATTTGGATTTTTATGTCTTATGATCCTTTTATGTCCTTTTTCTTATGAGTCTTAGATTGTACGTTCATTCAAGGAATACATGGATGATTTCAATGAATTGGAATCAAATACAGATAAACGCGATCATAGAAATATTAGTCAAACACACACAAAAGTCCTGAGTAGGAAAAGGGGCTTAATGTTGTGTACTTCTCTCCTTATTTGCAGGGTTATCATGAAGTAGACTCACTAAAAAAGGGGCTTAATGTTGATCCAGTAAGTTTTGGCCTGTATATATTTTTTAAATTCAAATAGCTTATTTTTGGATCAGATCTGATTCTCTTTTTCTACAGGAGCTTCTGTCACTGCCATTGTTTGATATGGAAAATTTTCTTCTGTCAGGTAATTGCTGCAAGTCGATGTTGAAAAAAAAGGCTGCTGCTAAAAAAAACAGAACAAAGAACTGCAATGGAAGCAATGGGAATTTAGAGAAATTGATAACAGTGATGCCAAAACACTTTATTCCATGAAGAGTTTAAATACTGAAATAGCTAACAACTTAGAGATATATTAGGACTCTAATAGAATCTTGATACATCTCCTAAATAAAAGGAACACTACTGGAATTAAAAACAGGCTTACAACAGACTTTGACTGACTCAACGTATAAATTATTCAATCAGTAAATAATTTCTACATTACCCATTAACACTCCCCCTTAAGGTAGAAACTCTCCAACACCCAACAATTCTCTCAAATAAATGAACTTCTTCGGTGGAAGTGGCTTTGTGAACAAATCAGCAACTTGTTCTTCAGTGCAACAGTGCTCCAACTTGATATCTCCCTTTGCAACCAGCTCTCTTATGAAATGATGACGTGTTTCAATGTGTCTTGTTCTACTGTGATAAACAGGGTTTTTTGTCATTGCAATTGTTGACTGATTATCACAATAGATGGTAGTTGCCTCCACTTGTGTTTGCTTTAAATCACCAAGAATTCTTCGTATCCAGACAGCTTGACACGCAGCAGCAGTAACAGCCATATATTCAGCCTCCGACGATGATAACGCAGTTGCTGGTTGCTTCTTTGAGCTCCATGAAATAGCTCCGCTACCCATAGTAAAAACGTAACCAGTTGTACTCTTGCGATCTTCAATGCAACCACCCAAATCACTATCTGAAAAACCATACAGTCTTTGATTGTTAGAGAATTTATACCATATTCCAAATGAGCTTGTCCCCTTCAAATAGCGCAAGATTCGCTTGGCAGCTCCAAAGTGATGCTTGCTTGGACTCTGCATATATCTAGACAAGAGACTTGTTGCTTGCAAAATATCAGGTCTACTATTTGTTAGATACAACAGACTCCCAATCAAACTTCGAAACAATTGACAATCAATTTTCTCTCCCCCATCATCTAAGCAAAATTTTTGATTGGTGCACATTGGAGTACTCACGAGATTGCAGTCCTTCAAGTTGAACTTTTCAAGGAGATCATTCACATATTTTTCTTGAGACATAAAAATACCCTCTGCACATTGTTTAATTTCAAGCCCCAGAAAGAAACTCATCAACCCCAAATCAGTCATTTCAAATTCGTCTGGCATCAGCTTTTTAAACTCATTCAACAAAGCACTACTATTGCTAGTATAAATCAAATCATCAACATAAAGGCAAATAATGAGAATCTCAGAAGTACCTCTACTTTTCACATATAGATTTGGCTCACTGGGACTTATTTGAAAACCATTATTGCTAAAATGTCCATAAATTCTTCCATACCAGGCTCGCGGCGCTTGCTTTAAGCCATATAGAGCCTTTTTCAACCTATACACTTTCTCTTCTTGATTTGTAACCTCGTAACCTTTTAGTTGCTGCACATATACTTCTTCTTCTAAGATCCCATTTAAAAAGGCCGACTTGACATCGAACTGATAAATTTCCCAACTTAATTGAGTTGCAATTGACAAAATAACACGTATGGTGTCAAATCTTGCTACCGGAGAGAAAGTTTCTTGGAAATCTAACCCTTCACGCTGCATGTACCCTCGTGCTACCAGTCTTGCTTTATGCTTTTGAATGGAACCATCAGCCAGGAATTTAGTTTTGAAAATCCATTTTAACCCAACAGCTTCTTTTCCATTTGGAAGATCTACCAATTCCCACGTCTTGTTCCTTTCCAAGGCTTTCATTTCATCATCCATTGCATCTCGCCATTCCTTGGATTTGATTGCTTGTTCAAAGACAATTGGATCTTCAATTTGGGCGAATTGGCATTGTTCAGTGCTTGCATAAATTTCTGCCAATGATCTCCATTTTCTAGGTGGTGATTCTGATAAAGAAGAGCTTGATGAAGTGGTATTTGGAATTACTGAAGGACTGTTTGGTGCTGATGAGCAAGAACTTCCATCTTCATTTTCTTGACTCGGATGAGTGTCGAGACATTCACCAACTTCAAGTAATGCTTCTGAACCTGCTTGTAATTCCTTCCAATTCCAAGAGCTTTTCTCATCAAAAACAACATCACGACTAATTAATAGCTTCTTAGATAAAGGATTATACAATCGATATCCTTTAGTTTCAGAACTATACCCAACAAAGATACATTTAGTGCTATTATCATCTAACTTTCCTCTCTTTAGAGATGGAATATGCCCAAATGCAATGCAACCAAAAATTCTCATATGAGTTACCTCAGGTTTCCACCCATGCCAAGCTTCAAATGGTGTTTTTTGTTCTAGAGCTGCTGTTGGAGATCGGTTGAGGATGTACACTGCTGTGTGAATTGCTTCTGCCCAGAAACTTTTTGGAAGATTTTTAGCTTTAAGTAAGCATTTTCCCATCTCAACAAGACTTCGATTCTTCCTCTCAGCGACTTCATTTTGTTGAGGAGTGTAGCTTGCTGTTAGCTGGCGTTGAATGCCAGATTCTTCACAGAATTTGTTGAATTCAGTAGAGAGAAATTCTCCACCACGATCTGTCCGCAAGGTCTTTATAGGCTGGCAACTTTGTTTCTCAATACTTACTTTAAACTTCTTGAAAACTGAAAGAGCCTCTGATTTTTCTTTGACAAAGTACACCCATGTCATTCTACTATAGTCATCAACAAAGACTAAAAAGTACCTGTTGTTATTGAGAGAAAGTGTTCTCATCGGCCCTCAAAGATCAGCATGAATAAGTTCAGCAAGTTGGGAAGCTCTCCTTGCCTTACCCTTTGGAAATGAATCTCGATGTTGTTTCCCAAATATAAAGCTCTCACACACATCACCAACATTTTTTATTAGAGGTAAACCATCAACCTCCATTCTGATTGCTTGCCATCATAAGTTTAAACACAGGCCTCGAGTAGCTCGGATACCAATTTTTCAAGGCAGCAACTATGGAGTTTGGAGCACTAAGATGAAGACTTTGTTTTTGTCCCAAGACCTATGGGACTTGGTGGAAAATGGATACGATGAAGAGGAGGCAGTAGTTGAGACTCTCAAAGATATAAGAAAGAGGGATGCTAAAGCTTTGTTTTTTATCCAACAAGCTGTAGATGAATCAATTTTTCCTCGCATTGAAGCGGTGACGCGTTCGAAAGAAGCATGGGACATGCTGCGAACGGCATATCAAGGTACTGCAAAGGTGATGACTGTCAAACTTCAAACTCTGCGTAGGAAGTTTGATAATTTTATTATGGAAGATGATGATGTTCTGGATGATTATGTGTCAAAAATAATTGATGTTGTGAATCAAATTCGAAAATATGGTGAGGATTTAAGTGAGTAAAGGGTAGTTGAGAAGATTCTTAGGAGTTTACCGAGGAAATATGATCATGTAGTTGCAGCTATAGAAGAATCAAAAGATTTGAGTGTGTTAACAATTGATGAGTTGCAAGGCTCTCTTTATTCTCATGATGATAGGATGAAAAGGTATGATAATGTGTCTGTTGAGAATGCCTTTTATAGTAGGTCGTAATACTCTCGTGGTGGAAAGGGCACCAACGAAACAAACTTCAATGACTGGCGTGGAGGAAATTCATCTCGTGGGAGAAGAAGAGGTAGGGCTAGTGGACGATTCAATGGACAGAACCAACGGTATAGAGATGACGATAAAGGAGAAAATAGTAGTCCAAAACAATGCTACTATTGCAAAAGGTTCGGGCACATTGAGAGGTTTTGCAAGCTTAAAGAGAAGCAGGCTAACTTGGCTCATGAAGATAGTGAAGAAGATGAGACAGAGAGCCTGTTCGTTGCATGCTTTAGTGCTAAGAAGTGTTCTCCTGAGGTTTGGTACATAGATAGTGGTTGTAGCAATCATATGACGAGTGGATTAAGTCTCTTCAGCAACTTAGATAAGTCAGTAACTAGCTGAATAACGCTTGGTGATGGAACTGTTCGTGTAGCAAAGGGAAAAGGTACGGTACAGATGAATTCCCTAGGTCTTAATTGCGTTCATAATGTTTTGTATGTTCCAGACTTAGATTCTAATTTGCTAAGTGTTGGGCAATTTATGGTGGATGGGTATTCACTTGTCTTTGAGGAATTCAATTGCTGCATTTTTAAGGATAAATCGAAAAAGCACCTGTTAGCGAGTGTTCCAATGGCAAAAAATAAGATTTTTCCTTATAATCTCGCAATTGATGAAAAGCTTGCTTTGAAGGCAGAATCATTTGATGAAAATTGGTTGTGGCATCACAGATATGGGCACTTAAATTTTGGTAGTTTAAAACTCATGTCTGAAAAGAATTTAGTTGATGGTTTACCTCTAATAAAAAATGTTGGTGATATGTGTGAGATCTGTATATTTGGGAAACAACATCGAGATTCATTTCCAAAGGGCAAGGCAAGGAGAGCTTCTCAACTTGCTGAACTTATTCATGCTGATCTTTGCGGGCCGATGAGAACACTTTCTCTCAATAACAATAGGTACTTTTTAGTCTTTGTTGATGACTATAGTAGAATGACATGGGTGTACTTTGTCAAAGAAAAATCAGAGGCTCTTTCAGTTTTCAAGAAGTTTAAAGTAAGTATTGAGAAACAAAGTGGCCAGCCTATAAAGACCTTGCAGACAGATCGTGGTGGAGAATTTCTCTCTACTGAATTCAACAAATTCTGTGAAGAATTTGGCATTCAACGCCAGCTAACAGCAAGCTACACTCCTCAACAAAATGGAGTCGCTGAGAGGAAGAATCGAAGTCTTGTTGAGATGGGAAAATGCTTACTTAAAGTTAAAAATCTTCCAAAAAGTTTCTGGGCAGAAGCAATTCACACAGCAGTGTACATCCTCAACCGATCTCCAATAGCAGCTCTAGAACAAAAAACACCATTTGAAGCTTGGCATGGGTGGAAACCTGAGGTAACTCATATGAGAATTTTTGGTTGCATTGCATTTGGGCATATTCCATCTCAAAAGAGAGGAAAGTTAGATGATAATAGCACTAAATGTATTTTTGTTGGGTATAGTTCTGAAACTAAAGGATATCGATTGTATAATCCTTTATCTAAGAAGCTATTAATTAGTCGTGATGTTGTTTTTGATGAGAAAAGCTCTTGGAATTGAAAGGAATTACAAGCAGGTTCAGAAGCATTACTTGAAGTTGGTGAATGTCTCGACACTCATCCGAGTCAAGAAAATGAAGATGGAAGTTCTTGCTCATCAGCACCAAACAGTCCTTCAGTAATTCCAAATACCACTTCATCAAGCTCTTCTTTATCAGAACCACCACCTAGAAAATGGAGATCATTGGCAAAAATTTATGCAAGCACTGAACAATGCCAATTCGCCCAAATTGAAGATCCAATTGTCTTTGAACAAGCAATCAAATCCAAGGAATGGCGAGATGCAATGGATGATGAAATGAAAGCCTTGGAAAGGAACAAGACGTGGGAATTGGTAGATCTTCCAAATGGAAAAGAAGCTGTTGGGTTAAAATGGATTTTCAAAACTAAATTCCTGGCTGATGGTTCCATTCAAAAGCATAAAGCAAGACTGGTAGCACGAGGGTACATGCAGCGTGAAGGTTTAGATTTCCAAGAAACTTTCTCTCCGGTAGCAAGATTTGACACCATACGTGTTATTTTGTCAATTGCAGCTCAATTAAGTTGGGAAATTTATCAGTTCGATGTCAAGTCGGCCTTTTTAAATGGGATCTTAGAAGAAGAAGTATATGTGCAGCAACCAAAAGGTTACGAGGTTACAAATCAAGAAGAGAAAGTGTATAGGTTGAAAAAGGCTCTATATGGCTTAAAGCAAGCGCCGCGAGCCTGGTATGGAAGAATTGATGGACATTTCAGCAATAATGGTTTTCAAAGAAGTCCCAGTGAGCCAAATCTATATGTGAAAAGTAGAGGTACTTCTGAGATTCTCATTATTTTCCTTTATGTTGATGATTTGATTTATACTAGCAATAGTAGTGCTTTGTTGAATGAGTTTAAAAAGCTGATGACAGACGAATTTGAAATGACTGATTTGGGGTTGATGAGTTTCTTTCTGGGGCTTGAAATTAAACAATGTGCAGAGGGTATTTTTATGTCTCAAGAAAAATATGTGAATGATCTCCTTGAAAAGTTCAACTTGAAGGACTGCAATCTCGTGAGTACTCCAATGTGCACCAATCAAAAATTTTACTTAGATGATGGGGGAGAGAAAATTGATTGTCAATTGTTTCGAAGTTTGATTGGGAGTCTGTTGTATCTAACAAATAGTAGACCTGATATTTTGCAAGCAACAAGTCTCTTGTCTAGATATATGCAGAGTCCAAGCAAGCATCACTTTGGAGCTGCCAAGCGAATCTTGCGCTATTTGAAGGGGACAAGCTCATTTGGAATATGGTATAAATTCTCTAACAATCAAAGACTGTATGGTTTTTCAGATAGTGATTTGGGTGGTTGCATTGAAGATCGCAAGAGTACAACTGGTTACGTTTTTACTATGGGTAGCGGAGCTGTTTCGTGGAGCTCAAAGAAGCAACCAGCAACTGCGTTATCATCGTCGGAGGCTGAATATATGGCTGTTACTGCTGCTGCGTGTCAAGCTGTCTGGATACGAAGAATTCTTGGTGATTTAAAGCAAACACAAGTGGAGGCAACTACCATCTATTGTGATAATCAGTCAACAATTGCAATGACAAAAAACCCTGTTTATCACAGTAGAACAAGACACATTGAAACACGTCATCATTTCATAAGAGAGCTGGTTGCAAAGGGAGATATCAAGTTGGAGCACTGTTGCACTGAAGAACAAGTTGCTGATTTGTTCACAAAGCCACTTCCACCGAAGAAGTTCATTTATTTGAGAGAATTGTTGGGTGTTGGAGAGTTTCTACCTTAAGGGGGAGTGTTAATGGGTAATGTAGAAGTTATTTACTGATTGAAAAATTTAGACGTTGAGTCAGTCAAAGTCTGTTGTAAGTCTGTTTTTAATTCCAGTAGTGTTCCTTTTATTTAGGAGATGTATCAAGATTCTATTAGAGTCCTAATATATCTCTAAGTTGTTAGCTATTTCAGTATTTAAACTCTTCATGGAATAAAGTGTTTTGGCATCACTGTTATCAATTTCTCTAAATTCCCATTGCTTCCGTTGCAGTTCTTTGTTCTGTTTTTTTAGCAGCAGCCTTTTTTTTCAACAGAAAGCTAATATTAGAAAAGACAGACTGAAGCTGGAGAAGGATGAAGCTGACTTAAAAGAGAAGAAACTGAAGCTGGATCAGGACGAAGCTGATTTAAAAGAGAAGAAACTGAAGCTGGATCAGGACGAAGCTGAGTTAACAGAAAACCAACTTAAGCTAGCCAGATTGCCGAAAAAGCCACGGGTTGAGTAATTTGCTTCTTTGAAATACAATCTCAATGGTTTATTGGGATGTTTATGAACTGAAGAAACTGCCAGTATGCATCAATGGTTGTGTTTGAATGTCAATGGTTTATTGGGATGTTTATGAACTGAAGATACAGACAATATGTGTTTGTGTGATGGTTTTGTATTTAAATCCCAATGGTTTATTGGATGTTTATGAACTGAAGATACAGACTGTGTTTGTGTTTGAATTTTCTGGTTATTGTAAAGAGTCTAAAACTTCAAAGAATATTATGAACTGCATGTTCATGGTATGCATTTCTATATCGTTATTTTCAGTGGAACTTATTATTCTAATTATAAGGGTTCAATAGTTCCCATGATCTCTGACAAGGTGAGGGTTCCCACTTCTTGTCATCTATAGTTTCTACTCAATGTTTCACTAACAGAGCTTATGCTTGCTGACATTGCATGGTTTAGAGGATTTTTTTTTATTTTTTATGCTCTTGGTTTAGAGTAAGTTTGGTGAGACCGAGAAGGTTCCGATTTATTTTAATATCAGTTGTAACTTCAACAGCTTGAAATTCATATAATCAAGGTTGTCTGGACCATCGATTGTTCAAACTGGTTGAATTGGAAATTGATTAAAGAATCGATTTAGAGAGAGTATTAAACTTACAGAATATCTAAAAATTAATCATATTTCGCTAATATCGTTTGAAGTTTAATTATTTTCTCCTATGCATCGAGTTGAGTTTGGGTTAGAATTAAGCATGATGTTAACGCATATTCTGGTTGTCAAGAAACCAAATCTAGTCTGAAATATGTACCTAAAGTTTGTTTAAGCCCATCCATACTCGTAAATAGTTAGCCCAAATCCATTTTAAATCCACCCTTATTATTATTTTTTTAAATTATTTATATTATTTTTAATACTATTTAATAATTTAATAATTTTATTTATTAAACTTTTATTTATATATTCATCTTAATGTTTTTTTAATGTTTATGATATTATATATTACTACAGATTTAATTTTTGTATTATATATTACATAATATATAAAAATAATATAATATAAAAATTACAAATTTTAAAAATGGGCCGGACCTAGTTCATACTTGAATGTTCATATATGAGTTCAACTTATATTTTAAAAAAGCTTTATTTTTTTGTCCAGTCCTATTTTTAGAGTTTAATATTTTTACCAAAACTCCTTCAAAATTTTAACAATTTTTTAAATTTGGATCAATAATTCAACCCATTAATAAGTCTAAATATCATATATAAAATTGAAGTAAATAAAGGAGAAAGAAAACTTAAAGGATTGAATCTTGAAGGTTATTTATTCAATATTATTATTAATCAATATAGTAATTTGGACATGTACACTGCTTGATGAAGACTTGGTGTTGTACTTTGAATTTCATCTTATTTTCAGATGATTTTTACTATCATTTTTTTAATGAAGATACAAAAATATGATTACCAGCTCATTCATTCTACCCAACCAAATTATCATATTTATTCCATTCAATTACAATTCTATTTCACTCTAACAAACTAAACATACCATAATTATAAGTAAATTATGTATTACCATTTTATTGAACTTTATTTTTTACATATTACCTTTTAAAAAGCAGTCGCAATGAAAAGATTAGTCACTACTGTAAAATCAGATACCTTAATTCTTCTGTAAAATGTTTTTATAAAAACTATCTTTTATACTCTGCCCAAAGATTGTTGCTCATATATAGGAAAAGGCTAACAACCATCTTTTATATATTTTTTAGAGGCGGTTTGATAAAATTAAAAAAATGGGTTTAAAAAAAAGAATAATCTCATTTAAACTATCAATTAAGCTTTGACTTAAACATTTAAAATTTAGGCTTAATTTACTTCAATCTATTTTTTAAGAATATTTTAAATTATATAATATATGGTATAACTCCAAAAAGAACTTGTACCAAGAATAAATCACAAATGGACACCAGCAAACGGTTATAGCATAATTTGAAAATTTTGAGTTTATAAGATACCCAAAACTATTGTTAGACGACAATTTCATAACTCAAATTGATTAAATATTTTTATACTAACATATTATTGTAGAAATATGTATATATTTGACATAGTTATTTAAATCTGATTAAATATGATTAGTCGATCAATTAAATCAAGAGTTGACCAATATATTGATCCGTAGTGACCAATATATGCCACCATAACAATCGATTTAAAAGAAGCAATATTCTAACACGATAATCAATTTAAACATATAAATAATCTATTCGAAAAAAGCAGTACTCACAAGTTATTTTTGTGCAAGTATTGATAAGGGACAAATGTTGTGCAAGTATTGATAAAGTACCAAATGAATATCACCAGTAAATTTATGTTGGAGTTTGAATCGATTCAAACAATAATGAATCGATTCAAAGTGTTCAACACCATTACTTTACAACTGGATTCGTATGAAAATCATGCAGATAATGAGGTGGAAGACCCTTCCTAATGAATTGATTTTATCTTTTTACTTGTGATATGGTCGTTGATGTGGTTTGATTGTTGATATATTATATTATTGGGATTGATATTATTAACAACTTATATTTCTTAAAAGTGAAAAAATATCAATTATGCTTTCATGGTGTTTTGTTAAGTTCGGTTTCTTCCGAACAGATGAATATATAGGAATAGATGGAGAATGGCGACGAGGCCCTTTTTAGTTTCACTACGTAAGAATATATGATTCAAGTTTGGATCCTAAATCAACATATCAATGATTGTGTGGATGAGCAGTTTTTAGTATATCATTTAAATTAAAAAAAATGTTTTATTAATAAACATAACACATAGTATAGGAAAATACTATATAATGATTTCTCGATTTAATCTAAACATTTGGTATCAATGAGTTATCGATACTTATATACACCGGTGTAAATTAGTTCTTTTCCCTTAAACTTTCTATTGAACGTGTCAAAAGTAAAGGGAGATTCCCTTAATATTCGGGTGAGGGCAAATATGTAAATACACTGTATAAAGTATGAGGAATCATTTCTCTTCTAGAGTAAGAACAACCGTAAATATACCTTTGCTTGCTTCACACGTACAACAGGAGGTTTGAGGGAAAAATAACTTACATACACCTGTGTAAGTCAATATTGAAAGGGACCAAATGAATATCAGCAGTGAATTTATGTAGGAGTTTGAATCAATTCAAACAATAATGAATTAATTCAAAACAACAAACAATCAATTGAAATAAGCAAAGAATCGATTCAAACTCCAACATAAATTCATTTGGTCCCTTATCATTTTAGGAAAAGAAGCGATTTAAAACAACCAACAATCAAAGAAGTAGAGAATAAAAGGAAATGCTACGCAACAGTCAAAGAAGCAAAGAACAAATTAATTAGATGTGTTATGTAACAATCGATTTAAACATATAAATCATCGATTCAAAAGAAGTAGTATTCCAACATAACAATCGATTTAATCATATACACAATCAATTAAAAAGAAGCAGTATTCCAACATAACAATCAATTTAATCATATACACAATCGATTCAAAAGAAGTAGTGTTCCAACTTGACAATCGATTTAAACATATAAAGAATTGACTCAAAAGAAGCACTATTCCAACATGATAATCGATCCAAAAGAAGCAGTATTTTTGAAAAATTGCCAAAATCTTAAACCTTGGGGGGCTACTTATATGTTTGGGAGGGCCATAGTATATATACAAAGGGCTAAATTGCAAAAATTTTAATCCTTGGGGGTGCCATGGCCCCCTGGGCCTCTATTAGGTTTTGCCATTGTCGATTTGAATAGAGATGTTAAATTAATTGACCCACAAATTGTTTTTGTGCCTGATTGAATTGAAATTTTTCCCAAATTTCTTAACATTTTATATAGACATCTTAATATTTTTTAATGTTTACATTATAGTATCATATGTATTACTATAGATTTATTTTTTGAAATAAATTATATAATTTATAAAAATAACATAATATAATATATTAGAAAATTAGTAAATGGCTCGGGCCTTGAATTTTTATGCCCGAGCCCGAATCGTATTTTAATCGGACTAATTTTTTGTCCAAGTCCATTTTTCGAGCTTGATAATTTTGTCTAAATCCTCCCAAATCTCGAGTGGGGATTGGATGAGTAGCTCGACCCAGAAGTTAAAAGGTTAAAATATGCCATAAGTTCTTGTACTTTTAAAAATTTTGGAGTTTAGAACACGTACTTTCATTTCCAGAAATTTAGTCTCTTTACTTTCCGATGGTTAACATTTTAATTTTTTTTGGTAAATGTGTTAGGGTGGCATTTTAAAATAAAAAAATTATTTGGTAACCACGTAATTACAAAAATAATGTTGTAATTAACTCGAATTTAACAAAAAAAATTAATAGTGTTAACAATTGGATTTGAGTTTTGAAATCTCAAAAAATAGAGGGACTAAAATCTTTAAAAATAAAAATATGGCTACCAACTCACATCAGTTTAGATTTGACATAAATCTTCAAGAAGGCATAATGAGGTAAGAACATATTCTCTTAAAAACTAAATATTTAAATCAGAACACCTAACTGATATTTATTCGATATTTTAGGAGAATTTTCATGAATATGTCCGTGTAATAAAATGAATTAGTGTTCCACCATAAAAGAGACATGATCCTATTCGAATTACACTCTTGAATGAAGGGATCAGCTAAATTTTAGTTATGGAGTCACAACAACAAAATTGATAATTAGTAGCACTAGGTTGTAGAGTTCTATATAACAAACGTCGGAGAAAGAATTAATTTGTTTCACTATGTTTTGGATAATAGTGTTACTCCATCTAGACTTTAGACCATGAGCTTGTTAGTACTTACCAAACCATTTGGTGCTCAACCTTTTTGTTAACATTATTATTTGAATAATTAGTAAGTGTTAGACATAATGATAAGATATATTATACTTTTTAAAAAATATAAATCTAAATTTTAAAAATGATATTATTAAGAAAAATAATTAAAAAATATTATTTGAATCGAGTTCTTCCTAAAATATTGTGAACCAAAAAATTTGAAGGCTGTAACGAGGGATTCCACTTTGCATTACCAACAATGTAAACCTTAGCCTTATCCCATCCTCTTCACTACTTTTATTGCACTGGAATTGGTTAGTCCACGAATTTATTGTGTTAGGTGAAACAATTGGGGCCATAATTTTGTTGAGGCCCCTCTTTAATTGCTACTGGTCTAAAGTCTTGGAACGTAAGCACGACTCCAAAATGAAAAGTATATGAAGATCCTTAATGAGTATTGGAAAATAGATATGGTAAGAATATTCGTTGAATTTTCTTTTTCTTCACTTGGTGCTTCAATTAGGAAAGAAATCAATGCCATACCACAAAAAGGATATGAAGATCCTTAATGAGTATTGGAAAATATTTAAACAATTTTGTGCTAGTTGCCCTCAGCATGAAATTTTGGATCAATTACTCAACCTTACCCTTATCCCATCCTCTTTAATTGCTAATTTAAGGTCTGATAATATATTTCTTCCTTATTACTACCTCTGTTGAAAAACTCAATTCAAATAATATTTTTAATAAAAATGTTGAGCACCAAATGGACCGTAAGCATGACTCCGAAATGAAACGCGTTTTCTAGTGCCACTATTTTCCACACCAAATACTTCGGAATTATTCTCCTTCTCTTATGTCCCTCTCAATTCTCATTTTCAATTTACTTTAACGTGCAATATACGTGAATTTTTATTATTTTTTAATTTTTAAAAATTTATTTACTTTAGATAGCACGAACAAATCAAGTTAATCAATAGCTTGTATTTGTCAAGCAAAATTAATAATATAGAATACGTAACCCAAGTTGGTAGATTTGGAAAAAAACAACATGGACGACATGAATTTCTTCGGGCAGTTGTATGAACTGGTGGAAGGATTGGCCCACCATGGATTGGGAACTGCCACTTGACTGCTAATAATATCTGCTTTGCCATTCATATATATATATATGCTGGAACCTTGTTATTACATAAAAAAAAATACAGGACGACTTCATTTTCTTCTTCAATGGCAATGTCAGAAATCTCGCGATGTACTTATCATGTATTCTTGAGTTTTAGAGGTGAAGATACGCGCAAAAGTTTCACGGATCATCTTTACACAGCTTTGGTGCACTTAGGAATTCAAACATTTAGAGATGATGAGGAAATCGAGAGAGGGAATAACATAAAAGATGAAATTGAAAAAGCAATACTACACCACTCCAAAATTTCGATCGTTGTTTTCTCAAAGAATTATGCTGCATCCACATGGTGTCTTAACGAACTTGTAATGATATTGGAGCACAAGAAATCCGCTAAACATATAGTTTTGCCAGTTTTCTATGATGTGGATCCGAGTCAAGTCAAGAACCAGACGGGAAGTTATGCAGAAGCATTTACCCAACATGAACAAAACTTCGAGTCCATGGTACAAAGATGGAGGAATGCTTTAAAAGAAGTTGCGGATATAGGAGGCATGGTTCTACAAGACAGGTACGTTATACACATAATCAAGTTCCATATGGTTACTTCAATCCTTTTCATTAAGACTTGATAGATAGAGTAGAAAGAAAATTAATAGAAAATATTGTTAGGTAGCGTTTGGAAATTAAAATGGTTACTTCAATCCATTTTAAAGGGTTAATTATAACTCAGAAACATTAACATGTTTTAATTGAGTCATTAAAATATTAGTATTTGTTAAGAAATGGCTTAAAATTGGTAGTGGATTGTTGTTGTTGGTAGTGGGTTGTTGGTGGTAGTGGATTAGTGGATGGTTGTTGGTGTCCATTTTCAACCACAAATCTTTGCCAAAGTTTTGGACAATTATGTCCTTGAACTCTCTTATAAATAGAGAGGTTCATTAGCCATATTCATCATCCCAAACCAAGAGAGAGCAAAGCTTGTTCTTTGAAAGCTAGGATTTTAGCTTTCGGGTTTTCTATAGGGGTTGAGAGTTGTGAGGTTCTCGGGTTGTGTCTTGAGTGTAAAACACTTGTAATCTTCATCTTGTTATAGTGAAATTTCTTTTCGCCTCTGCCCGTGGACGTAGGCATTAAGCCGAACCACGTAAATCCTTGTGTTCACTTTATTTTTTCGTTCCGGTCAATTTACTTGTAGTCATATCGGAGTTCACGAATCGATCCTTTCCGCAACAAATTGGTACCAGAGCGTAGTTGAAGGAGTGATAATATTTTCTGAATTGCCCTGTGACTGCAGCTTTGTCTGATCTTTCACATCAGGAAGAAAATATTATCATTCATTCAAAGGTTCCAAATTATGGCTACAAGTGTTTCATCGACTAAGTATGATGTCGAGAAATTTACCGGGAAAAATAGTTTCAGTTTATGGCGCATCAAGATGCGGGCAGTGCTGGTTCAACAAGGATTGCTAAAAGCATTGTCTGGTAAAGATAAATTACCAAGCACGCTTTCGGAAGAGCAAAAGGATGACATGCTAGAAAGAGCACATAGTGCTATTCTGCTATGTCTAGGAGATGAAGTGCTACGAGAAGTAGCGGATGAGAAAACCGCGTCCGGTTTGTGGCTCCGGTTAGAGAGCAAGTACATGACGAAGTCATTGACGAACCGGCTCTACCTCAAGCAAAGACTCTATGCCCTGAAGATGGAGGAAGGTACACCTGTTTCCCAGCACCTGGATAAATTCAATTCCATTATCATGGATTTGAATAATATCGATAACAAAATCGATGATGAGGACCAAGCAATAATTGTTTTGTGTTCTTTGCCTCCCTCGTATGAGAATTTTGTTGATACAATGATGTACGGTCGTGATGACCTGACTCTAGAGGAGGTGAAAAATGCCTTAAGTTCCAGTGAGTTGAGGAAGAAAATCACTGGTAAGGTGGTCGAAAACAATGAAGGCGAAGGCTTGGTTGCTCGAGGAAGATCCAAGGCAAAGGGTGGAAGTTCAAGTAAAAGCCATCCTAGATCGCAGTCCAAGAAGAGAATACAGTGCTACTACTGTAAGAAGTACGGGCACATGAAGGTAGATTGTCCGAAAAGGAAGGAGAAATCAGAATCACAGGAGCAACAAAATGATCGTGCGAATGTAGCTGATGCAGATTCTTCAAGTGATGCCGAGATCGTTCTTGCAGTATCCGACTCTTACGCTGGTGGGAGATGGATTCTTGATACGGGAGCTACATTTCATATAAGTACTTCGAAAGATGCATTCTCAACATACGAGAAGCATTCTGGTTCAGTACTAATGGGAAATGACCACGCATGTCAAGTCATGGGGATTGGCACAGTTCGTATAAAGATGTTTGACGGTATTGTTAGAACTCTAACTGATGTTCGGCACATTCCAGAAATGAAGAAAAATTTGATCTCTTTGAGTACGTTGGACAAGAAAGGCTTTCGGTACTCTGCTGAAGGTGGAGTTCTCAAGGTATTCTCGGGTGCTTTGACTGTGATACGTGGTAATTTGGAGCGGGGCCTTTACTTCCTCGATGGTTCCTCGGTTACAGGTGTTGCGGGAGTGTCATCATCAGATGATCTAGATTCTGACACCACGAAGTTATGGCATATGCGGCTCGGGCATATGAGCGAGAGAGGCTTATCGGTGCTAAGCAAACGAGGATTATTGTCTGGGCAGTGTACAGGAAAGTTGAATTTCTGTGAGCACTGCGTCTTCGGTAAGCAGACTCGGGTAAAGTTCAGCACTGGGATTCACAAGACAAAAGGCACAGTGGATTACTTCCATTCTGACCTTTGGGGGCCTTCTCCGACAATTTCTAAAGGTGGTTACAGATATCTGCTTACCTTTATCGATGATTACTCGAGAAAGGTTTGGGTGTATTTTCTGAAGAGCAAGTATGAGGTTCTCATCAACTTCAAGCAATTTAAAGCTTTGATCGAAAATCAAACAGGAAAGAAGATCAAGCGATTCCGGACGGATAATGGCTTGGAGTTTTGCTCAGGTGAATTCAATGAGTTCTGCAAAAATGAAGGAATAGTGAGACACCGCACTGTTCGTCGAACACCACAACAAAATGGAGTTGCAGAACGCATGAATAGAACTCTCTTGGAGCGAGCTCGTTGCATGCGATCAAATGCTGGGCTCGGTGAAGAATTTTGGGCTGAAGCTGTTAATACTGCTTGTTATTTGGTTAACAGATCTCCGTCAACAGCTATTGAGCTGAAGACTCCTGAGGAAGTATGGTCTGGTTCTCCTGCTGATTACTCTGGTTTAAGAGTGTTTGGCTGCCCTGCGTATGCTCATGTAAATGAGGGAAAACTCAAACCGAGGGCGAAGAAATGCATATTTCTTGGATACGGCCAAGGGGTGAAAGGATACAGGTTGTGGTGTCCTGATCCGGTTTCGTCCAAGTTCATCATCAGCAGAGATGTACTTTTGATGAGTCATCCATGCTTCGATCCACCACAAATTCCCGGGAAAAGGAGGAGTCAGATAGAATGGGAGATCACGGTGTTGAGAAGCAGGTGGAGTGTCAGGTGGACGCTCCAATTCCTACGGAAGGTACTTCAGTCCAGGATGATCAAGTTGAGGTGCAAGATTCCGATGAAGATGAGTCACCTCAAGAAAAACCATATAGCATTGCCACTGGAAGAACGAAGAGACAAATCAAACCAAATCCGCGTTACGCTAATCTGGTGTCTTTCGCGCTCAGTGTGGCGGAGTCCATTGGTATAGAACCTTCCAGTTATAATGAGGCTGTCACGTGTGATGAGTCGGCACAGTGGGCAATTGCTATGAGTGAGGAGATAGAATCTCTTCACAAGAACCATACTTGGGAGTTGGTTAAGCCGCCAAGTAACCAGAAGATAGTTGGTTGCAAATGGGTCTTCAAGAAAAAGGAAGGCATCCTAGGGGTTGAAGCAACTAGATTCAAGGCACGATTGGTTGCTAAAGGCTTCACTCAGAAAGAGGGGATTGACTACAATGAAGTTTTCTCCCCAGTCGTAAAGCATTCTTCCATTCGTGTATTACTTGCCATGGTGGCCAAGTCTGATCTAGAACTTGAGCAGCTTGACGTAAAAACGGCGTTCTTGCATGGTGAGCTCGAGGAAACAATCTACATGCGTCAACCAGAGGGTTTTACAGTTCCTGGTAAAGAAGACCATGTCTGTCTATTAAAGAAGTCTTTATATGGATTGAAACAATCCCCAAGGCAGTGGTACAAGCGGTTTGATAGCTTCATGATTCAGCATGGTTACACAAGATGTGACTATGATGCTTGTGTCTATCATCGGAAGCTCTCAGATGGTTCGCACATTTATTTGTTGCTGTATGTTGATGACATGTTAATTGCTTCCAAAAACATGTCGGAAATCAACAAGTTAAAGTCGCAGTTGAGTGGTGAGTTCGAGATGAAGGATCTGGGTGCTGCCAAGAAAATTTTGGGCATGGATATTCACAGAGATCGCAAGGCGGGCAAGCTTCGTGTGTCGCAGAAGAACTACATTGAAAAGGTTCTTCAACGCTTCGGCATGGATAAAGCGAAAACTGTGAGTACTCCGTTGGCACCACATTTCAAACTCTCTGCAGAGTTGTCACCACAATCTGATGAAGAAAAGCAGCAAATGTCTCACATTCCATACTCGAGTGCAGTTGGAAGCGTGATGTATGCAATGGTTTGCACTCGTCCAGACATTTCACATGCAGTTAGTGTGGTCAGCAGATACATGAGTTGTCCTGGCAAGGAACACTGGCAGGCCGTGAAATGGATTCTCAGGTACTTGAGAGGTTCTGCAGATTTATGCTTGGTATATGATCAGAGTGACTGCACTAGCAGTGTCACGGGCTATGTGGACTCTGATTATGCTGGAGATCTGGACAAAAGAAGATCTCTGACGGGTTATGTTTTCACTTATTCTGGAGGAGCCATTAGTTGGAAAGCTGTGTTACAGTCTACCGTAGCCTTATCTACGACTGAGGCGGAATATATGGCGTTAGCAGAAGCAGTGAAAGAAGCATTGTGGATGAAAGGTCTAGTAAGCAGTTTGGGTTTACAACAGGATTTCACTGTTGTATTTTGCGATAGCCAGAGTGCCATACATCTGACTAAAAATCAGATGTTTCATGAACGGACCAAACACATTGATGTCAGATATCATTTTGTTCGGGAACATGTTACGCAAGGTGACATTGTTATCAGCAAGGTTGCTACCGAGAAGAATCCTGCAGATATGTTAACTAAGGTGATCCCTGCATATAAGTTCAAGCATTGCTTGGACTTGATAGGTATTCGGGATTGATTAGCGCCAGAGAGGCGTTTGGAAGAGGTGATCCAGTTCGAGGAATTCACTATGATGTTCAGCTTGGTAAATTTCAAGCCAAGGTGGAGATTTGTTAAGAAATGGCTTAAAATTGGTAGTGGATTGTTGTTGTTGGTAGTGGGTTGTTGGTGGTAGTGGATTAGTGGATGGTTGTTGGTGTCCATTTTCAACCACAAATCTTTGCCAAAGTTTTGGACAATTATGTCCTTGAACTCTCTTATAAATAGAGAGGTTCATTAGCCATATTCATCATCCCAAACCAAGAGAGAGCAAAGCTTGTTCTTTGAAAGCTAGGATTTTAGCTTTCGGGTTTTCTATAGGGGTTGAGAGTTGTGAGGTTCTCGGGTTGTGTCTTGAGTGTAAAACACTTGTAATCTTCATCTTGTTATAGTGAAATTTCTTTTCGCCTCTGCCCGTGGACGTAGGCATTAAAGCCGAACCACGTAAATCCTTGTGTTCACTTTATTTTTTCGTTCCGGTCAATTTACTTGTAGTCATATCGGAGTTCACGAATCGATCCTTTCCGCAACAGTATTGTATCAATAAGGTCTTTCTATCAAACAAGTCATCAGCTTAAGCATTAAATGTTAGCTCGAATCTGATGTGGGATGTTTTTAAAACACATAGATCAAATTTTAAATATGTTTGCACCTATCACATGAACAACTTGGATTTGACGAGTTGAAAACAAAAAGAAATAGCCTCTTGAATTTAATAACACTATTTGTGGTTTTCTAAGATGTCATTGTTGGTAATGCAAAAGAATATTTTGAATTGCGGAAACTCCTCTGACTATTGCAAAAAATATTTTTAGAATATTTTCAATTAGAAAAATTATTTGCTATTTTTGGAAACTAAAACTATTATTTTACCATTTTGTCCATCAAAAAATAGTATAAATAGGAGGTCATTCTCCCACCTAACACAACAAGAGAAAAAGAACTTCTCTATGTTCTCTAAATTCTAGTGATCTACAAAATTACACGAGAGGGAAATTCTGTCTAAGAGATTAGGTTTTAAGCGGGACTCTTTGTGACCCTTTTAATCTTTCTTGGGAGTTGAACCTTTTTTTTCCGGGAAGAGTAATGTCAATTGTGTTCCACCTTCTTTATTCGGGTGTACGAATATTGGAGTATTGTGTTGGGGGGTAACGTCCACTACACGATTATACTGATTAGGGCAAATTTGCCTCTAATGCACTGGTTCTTCCACGACACAGTAATTCTTATTTTATTTAAATTCAGTTTGGTCTCTTGTAACAATTCTATTTTGCAGTAGTATATTTGCAACAATTATATCCAAATTATTCGTGTAATAGGTCTACACATATTCAAAATACTACAATGAGTAAAAAATAAATATATAAATTCATGTAAATAACATGAATTTATTAAACTTTCACAAAGAGAAAGTTGAAATTTTGAGTATAGGTTGTTTCTTGAATGAATTTCATTAATTTTTTGTTGTTTTATTTGATTTGATTTGATTTTGAATGTAATAATTCTATCATATATGTTGAAATGTTGCATTAGTTTCTTTTTTTTACTTGAACATATAATCTCATAAAAACAATCAAAATATATTCAAGAAAAGAGAAAATACATTAGTAACCTTTACTTAATTTCCAAGATTTTACCATTGAGTTGTATTTTTTAAATTTGCAGGCATGAATCACAATTCATTCAAGATATTGTTAAAGAAGTTCAAAATAAACTTCATCTTATTTCTTTGTATGTCCCTCCTTATTTAGTTGGAATAGATTCTCTCGTGACACAAATTAATCAATGGTTAGAACAAGATGGAGTAAATAAAGTTGGCATTGCAACTATTTGTGGCATTGGAGGCATTGGGAAGACAACCATTGCCAAAGTTGTTTACAATCAAAACATCCCGAGGTTTGAAAGTTTTAGTTTCCTTGCTCATGTTAGAGAAACAAGTCAAGATTGCAATGGCTTAGTTCGTTTGCAAAGACAACTTATTTCAGATATCCTTAAAGGAAAATCACATAAAATATACAATATAGATAATGGAATTAACAAGATCAAAGAAATTGTATGTTGTAGAAGAGTTCTTCTTGTTCTTGATGATGTTGATGAATTGGAAAAAATAAGAAAATTAATGGGAACTCAAATTCCTTTTCATCCGGGAAGTAAAATCATCATAACTAGTAGAAACCGATGCCTATTGAATGCACATTTTATAAGCCAAATGTTTGAGTTGGAAGCATCAACTAATTGTGGAGGCTTAAGCAAGCTATTTGAAGTAAAAGAATTAGCTTCAAGTGAATCGCTGCAACTTTTTAATTGGTATGCTTTTGGTCATAACTCTGTGCCTGAAAGTTCAATGGCATATGCAAGAAGTTTAGTGAAACACTGTGGTGGGCTTCCGTTAGCTCTTCAAGTTTTGGGCTCTTCATTATCTAGCAAAAGTGTGAGTTCTTGGAAAAGTGCATTGGAGAAATTGGAAGAAATCCCTGACAGAAAAATTCAGGAGATTCTAAGAATAAGCTATGATTCTTTGGAAGACGATCATGACAAAAATTTATTCCTCGACATAGTTTGTTTATTCATTGAGAAGGATAGAGATTACACGACTACAATTCTAGATGGTTGTGATTACTATACAACAATTGGAATTGAAAATCTAGTAGGTAGGTCTCTCTTAATCATTAATGAAAAAAACAAGCTAATGATGCACCAAATGATTAGAGATATGGGACGAGAAATTATTCGTCAAGAATCTTCTGATATTGGGAAACGAAGCAGATTGTGGCATAAGAACGCGTTTGATGTAATAAGAGAAAAAATTGTAAGAAACATCATTTACTCAACTTTTTTCTTGTGTGCATGTAAACTACTTTTTTTTATCAAATTTCTTTTTATTTTTTAAAAAAGTTTTTCTGATGCAGGGTTCCAGAACAGTTAAGTGCCTCACACTTGACCTAAAAGGATTGCTAGAAGACATGGCTAAAAGGACAAATACAACTCTACATTTTCCAAAGCATTCCAAAAGTCAGTTTCTCATGTCAAATGATGTTGATATGGAAACTCAAGCATTTGCAAAGATGAAGAGACTTAAACTGCTTCAACTGGATTATGTAAGACTTAAAGGAGACTTCAAAGACTTTCCCAAAAGATTAAGATGGTTACGTTGGCATGGGTTTTGTATGCAATCTTTTCCGGTGGATTTTGATATCAATGAACTAGTTGTTCTCGACATGCGCAACAGTAAACTTAAACAAGTTCGGAAGGATACAGAGGTATGGTATACACTAATTTTCCTTCTTTTTGTGTGTGTGTGAAACAATAATATATAAACGAAGGGTTTTCTTTTTTTGCAGTGCCTCCCAAATTTAAAGATCCTTAATCTCAACCATTCACATAGCCTTCTTAAAACCCCAAGCTTTTCAGGACTCCCTAGCCTTGAGAAGTTGATGCTCAAAGATTGCATAAATTTGGTGGAAGTTGATCAATCCATTGGTGAGCTAAATATGCTTACTTTCTTGAACCTTAAAGATTGCATAAGTCTTAGGAAACTTCCAAGGACAATTGGTTCATTAATATCACTTGAAGAGCTTATCTTATCTGGTTGTTCAAGACTTGATGATGTTCCTAGGGAGTTGCATAATATGGAATCATTGAAGGTGCTTAATTTAGATGAAACTGCCATATATCAATCAAGATTGGGGTTGCAGTGGCTCTTACAGAAAAGAAGCAAAGGATTGGGTTTCTCTTGGGCATCTCTACCGGGCTTTTTGGTAAAGTTAAGCCTTGAAAGATGCAAATTATCTAATGATGTCATGCCCAATGATCTTTGTAACTTGGCTTCCTTGAAATCCTTAAATTTAAGTAGAAACCCAATTCATTACCTACCCGAAAGCTTAAAAAACCTTACAAAACTTGATGAACTTCTATTGACTTCTTGCACTGAACTCGAAATGATTCCAAAGCTTCCGGTCTTGCTCAATGGTTTCCAGTGCAAGTTTATTTTTGAAGACAATCCTCCATTTCAAGGACCTGGGATAATTCTTCCATTCTTCTTTTTTTGCACACGATGTGATATTTTTGGATGTGAAAAATTGACTGAGGTTGAAGATCTATTCAAGTTGGAACCAATTGAAAACTTTGAAGCAGAAGAGATTAGAAGATTATTCAACGTAGATTCCATTAACAGAAATCGACTGCAACTTTATAGCTACCTAACAGACAGCATAATGCTAGCTACCCCACAGGTCCAATAGTTCTCCAACTTAAATTTTAAATCTATTTTTTCTCTTATACTACTTAATCATCTAACTTGTTTTTTTTTGGATCAGGTCTTGCAAGAATGTGGTCTAACAAGCACATTTGTTGTAGGAAGTGAAGTTCCGATTGGGTTTAAGCATCGCACTCACGAGCATCGAATCTCTTTTTTTTTGCCAACACCATCTCATCCAGATGAAAAGATCCATCGGTTCAGCTTATGCGTTGTTTTCTCTTTAGCTAGTGACCAAATGTTGGACCTTCTACCGAGTGCCCACATTTTCAATGAGACCAAAATGATCATGCAGAGATATCGCTCAAGTTTCATTGGAATTCCTGAGACTAACGATAACACAATGTTGTGGTTGATTCATTGGCCAGTAACGGACTGTCAGTTTGAAGGTGGTGACCTTGTGAGTTGCATGGTAGTGCCTATTCGTCTCAGCATAAGAAAATTTGGCGTTACTTATGAAACAGAACACAACATTAGATATGAATATGGCCTTTCGCACTTTTCTACAGGTATGAGTAGACTTCAAATAATTATATTTTAGTAAATACATCCTATTATATTTATTTTATTGTTTCATTTTATATGTGAATAACAAATGTTCAAGAAATGATGAATGTTTCTCTAAAAGACTTTCTAATACAATAAAACTATTATCAAGAAATGTGACAATTTAGCTTAATAATAAAATGATAATTATAAAGTTATGCTGCAATTGGGGTCTAATGAAAATAAGTTAATTGTTTGATAAATGATTAATCCAATAGTACTAATAGAAGTGGAAACTAAAATAATGGATAAAATTATAACAGTGGTGTTTTGATTAACATATTTAATAGTTTTAAAGTTTATATTTTATATAAAAATAAAAAATAAAGATATAATGTGTATAATTGATTATTTCTTGCAAGTCTTATAATATATTTTACTGTAGTTTGATATCTTTGATATTTTTTTTGATACAATATTGAATATAAGGATGGGGCACGATTTGAATTCGTATTAAATGGGTGTCTGATAAAAGTTTTAATTATCACTCCATTTAAGTCAATATTATTACTTTCTAATAAGTATATTATGTTAATAATCACTAAAATTGATAAATAACACATTATTGTACATATTTTAGGAGATGAAGTTTCCACAAGAAATATCAAGATGGACCTAACTAAACGCTTGCGCAGTTTGGAATCTTTTGGAAATGCTAAAGTGCAACTTTGCAGTTATATAGAAGAAGCAAAAGTGGTTGCTTCCCCACAGGTTCCCTTTACAAGTTCCAAGTTTTTAAAATTATTTATATGCTATATACTTTTTAATAACTCATTCTCTAACCCAATGCTACAGGTATTATATGATTACGGTATAATTACAACATTTGATCCATTGCCATTTGATTACGATGGTCATTACTTTGGCCATCAAGCTGGCAAGACTGAGGTTTCAATATCAGTGCCCCCAAACTCTAGTCGAAAGATAAGTTACTTCTTAAATTCGATTATCATTTTTTCTGCCAAGAATGATAAAACATATGGATTTTTACCATGCCTTGAAATTGTGAACGAGACCAAAGGTACAAAGTGGACCTACTCCAAACATTTCATGGGAATTCCTGAAACTAAGAATACCTTATACTGGACGACTTGTTGGAACTTTAGGGGTGATGAATTAGAAGCTGGTGATCATATTACTCTTCGGGTTCTTTCAGATTTATCTGTGCTAGAATTTGGTATTGACCTTGTATATGATTATGAGCTAGACGACAATCCAGATTTTTTCAGCCAGTTGCCATGGATGAGTAAATGTTTTAAGTGTCTTCTTGGGGTTTTTGTTTATATTTTGTCGAAATCCCACAAAAACTTGTATAGGTTGCAAAGTTTAGTCAAATGTTGATCATTGTATATGATTATCAATTGCATAGTCACTTTATATATTTAATAGACAAAAGTTTCTAGCTGTATCTTATCAGGGTTGTTGCTATATAATTAAAGATACTCAATTCATGTGAAGAAAAAAAATTGAACACGATTAGTATTGGAAAAACAGTGTTACAGATATTACGAGAGAAATAATTATTTGTGAAGATCAATAAATATTATTATTTCTAGAAATAAGTTTTCTAAACCTTTTATTAACAGCAGAAGATATTTGAGTTATTTCAAATGAACTCCTGATAAATGTGAATTAGGGAATCTTTGGGAAATAATATAGAAGTGTGTTGTTTTCTAGGATTTATTGTATATATACTACAGATGATTTGTTCAGGCTTGTCGATGATAGCTCTACCATGACGAAGTTGCTACAGAAAATGTTAGTTATGTGCAATTGAATAATGCCATCAGAGTTTCAAACAGTTGAAAGCTATGATAACAGAAGTTCCAAAATTGAATTTGGAATAGTATTGAAGAACATTATTCTTGGTAATTCACTTAACTTGTGCTTTTAATCAGATCCGTGGAGTTACTGTTAACTATTACTAGGCTAAATCCTTGGAGAAAATGGTGATTTCAGTTTATGTTTCTAATCATCCTTCTTGTTTTCATTGGAAGGGACCATGGAAAATCTCTGAGTTCCATGGCAAAGTGGTTGACGCGTTTATTCCTAAGAAGAGGCGTCGAAAAGGTCTACGTTTTGGTTTAGTAAGATTTGCATGCATTGTGGATGATAAGAGGGCAATTAGTAAACTTAATGGGTTCTGTATATATGGAAGTAAAGTAAATGTGAACTTAGCTCGCTTTAAGGGAAGAAAGTTGAAAACGGTAAGCTAGGAGGTGATGATCGTAGAGATGAATTAGGAGGAGAAAACGAGAAAAAACATTCTTGGGGGAACACCAATGGGTGAAGAGATCAAATAGTCAATGAGGATTCTAGAGAAGCTAGGGATGTAACGTATCAATTAGAGGGAAGCGAATCCATACAGATGTAGTTATTTTTTTAATAATTTTATTATACAAATATTTAGAAAATAGAAATCATATATAGTCAAATTGAAATTAGAATTCCTTTTCCATCAAGGAAAAGGATTGAGTCACTGCCGACTCTAATAATATTATATAAACCCAACAAGTCTCCTCACTATAAATTCATATCATTAGCTATTTTAATTTATTTATTTGTTTGGATTACAAGAAATCATGTCACACTATCAAAGAAGATATCATAATCGCCCAGAAAGGTACTACAGTCCGAAATCTTTTCGTCCCAAACTAAATGATAACGGTAATTCATGGGAACCATTACCTGCATGGGAAAAAAAATCTGCATAAAAGTGGGTGCAATACCATGGAAATGATTTGTTGAATCAAAGAATAATTTGTTCAAAACAGATAAAGTATTCGAATGGTATGATTCAGCTGGTTTAAAAGCTTTCCAAGAAGCCAAACAGAGATTCTGGGAATATTATCACCGTTTTCCTTGCACAAATAAAGTTGCCAAGTAATGCAACAGATATCTATATCGATGATATTGATTGGAACTCCAAAATCAACCCAAAACTTTTTTTTGGAAATAAAGTCGATTTTCGATGATGAAGAGGAAGAAGAAGAAGTTAAAAGGATTGATTCATTTTCGATTCTCTTAGAGCAAATTAAAGCCACTAGTGTCATGGGTTGCGCATGGGATCTCGCAACCATGATGGATTCGTGCGATCCATCGCATTCGAGGGAGGTCATTTGGCCCAACTAGACTGGTCCATTGCCTGGAGGAATTAAAAGCCCATCTCCGGAGCTTGGCAAATAAGGAAAGTGATCTTTTGAAGATATGCTTGGCAAATATGGAAGGTGATCTTTTGAGATATGTGATCCTAGATATTAAATGAAATCTTTAGAAGATACGATTATGTAATCTTAGAGATTTGATATTGTAATAGCTTTTAATTGTAGCCATTGATGTATTTTGATTTAGACCGTTGATTTTGGAGAGCCTCAACTATAAATAGAGGACTCTCTGCTCATTGTAAAGCATTCAGTTGTTAATAAGAATTTTGAGAGTATTCACTCAAACTTTTCTCTCAAGTGTTCTTGTTTTTGTTCATATTTCAAGGCTCGTTCTTACTTCGTTCTTCTGCTGTTCTTCGTGGAAACCTTAAGGGAATTCTGTTGAATCCTTTATTGTTGCGAGTTAAGCTGACTTAGGCGTTTTTACTATTGAATCCTTTATTACTGCAAGTTAGGGTGACTTAGGCATTTTTTAGCAAAGAAACTGCCTAAGGCCGCACGGATCCGTGAGAAAACTCTAAGTCCGTAACAGTTGGTATCAGAGCCAGGTTTATAAGTACCACTGAAAGATGTCCAAAGAAGCTGCTGAGAATGTTGAGGGAATGGAGACCCGTGGGAGGGCTAGGAAAGCTAGTCGATCGAGAGACATACTGTCAGCTTTGGAGGATCGAGTCATCGCTTTCGAGGATTCCATGGGAGACATCAAGGAGAGGATGAATGATGTCGATGATAGGCTCCATGGTGGGTTGCAGTCCATGCAGGAGCAACTCAAAGAGTATGTGTTGGATAATGTTGAAAAACTGAATGGCAGAGATGATGCCATTGAGGCTATGGTAACAGCCTTGAAAGAGGAGATTGCGGAGCTCAAGGGTGAACTCACAATCTACAAGGTTGCTTTGGGCAATGGAGGGTTAGCTGCTGTAGCACCCAAGCCCAGTGTTGATGTTCCCAAGCCAAAGGAGTTCAAGGGAACAAGGTCTGCTAGAGATGTGGACAACTTCCTTTGGGGAATCGAGCAATACTTTCGTGCCAAAGGCATTACGGAGGATGCCACTAAGGTAACTACTGCTGCTATGTATCTCACTGACGTTGCTTTGTTGTGGTGGCGTCGTAGGTCCACCGATGTGAGTCATGGTGGGACTGAAATTGGAACTTGGGAGGAGTTTCGACGTGAGTTTAAAGCACAGTTTTACCCAGAGTATGCCGAGGATGAGGCTCGGGCAAAGTTGCACCGGCTTACGCAACAAGGCACTGTGAGAGAGTATGTGCAGGAATTTAGCGAACTTATGCTTCAAATCTCAGATATGGGTGAGAAAGAAGCCTTCTTTTCCTTCATGGATGGGTTGAAACCGTGGGCAAAGCAAGAGTTGCAACGCCAAGGAGCCCAAGAGCTTACCAAGGCGATGTCTTTGGCAGAATCGCTTGCTGAATTTGGTGGGAAGAAAGACAATGCGAATTCTTCTAAGCCCAGATTCAATCAAAAGAGTAATAGTGGGGGAGATAAAGAAAGGCTCGCTAGGAATGGCAATGGTAAGAAACCTTGGGACAAGAGAAAGAGTGGGCCTATAAGTTGCTTTCACTGTGATGGTCTACATATGATCAGGGACTGCCCAAAGAAGGCCGCTCTCACGGCTATGGAAACAAAGGGGGAGTCAGATGTGGAGGACAACAATCTCGGTTCGAACTAGGGGGTGTCGAAGATAGAATGAGTCATGGATTGATGTTTGTGGACATTATTGTGGCCGGCAGAAAATTGAGTGCGCTGGTCGACACTGGGGCGTCTGATTTGTTCATGTCCGAAGAGGTAGTTCAGAAACTTGGGCTCAAGATAGAGAATGAGCTGGGTCGGGTCAAAATAGTGAACTCAGAAAGTGTCCCAATCAAGGGTGTTGCCAAGGGAGTGGACCTTCAACTGGGTGATTGGGCCGGCAAGGTATCCATTAAGGTAATACCACTCGATGACTATGATTGTGTGGTTGGACTAAGTTTTCTTGATCAGGTTAAGGCAATTATTGCCCCTTCGAGTGATTACATGGTGATTGCGGGTTCGAACCATCCATGCATGGTAAGAATGACAAGGAAGAGAAGCTTAGAGGGAAAGACACTGTCAGCAATTCAATTTGCTAAAGGAGTACGTAGGGATGAAGTCTCTTATATGGCTACCTTGAAGATCGAGGATACCGTTAAGTCCATTAGTGAAATCCCGAAAGAAGTGAGCCAATTATTGCAGTGCTTTCAGGATGTAATGTCTGCTCAGTTGCCAAAAAGTTTGCCACCAAAGAGGGAG
Source organism: Gossypium hirsutum (assembly GCF_007990345.1). Lineage (NCBI taxonomy): Eukaryota > Viridiplantae > Streptophyta > Magnoliopsida > Malvales > Malvaceae > Gossypium > Gossypium hirsutum. Next base: position 53,336,758 of record NC_053439.1, on the reverse strand, counting down.
GTGGACCACAAAATTGAGTTAGTGTCCAACGTGGTGCCGCCAGCAAGGGCCCCCTATCGTATGGCTCCGCCAGAGTTAGAAGAATTGCGAAAACAGTTGAAGGAGCTATTGGATGCAGGATTTATTAGACCATCTAAATCCCCATACGGTGCGCCAGTGCTGTTTCAAAAGAAACATGATGGATCCTTGAGAATGTGCATTGATTATCGGGCTCTAAACAAGGTCACGGTAAAGAACAAGTACCCTATTCCTCTTATTGCAGATTTGTTTGACCAACTTGGTAGTGCAAGATGGTTTACCAAGTTGGATTTGAGATTGAGGTACCATCAAGTTCGGATAGCCGAGGGGGATGAACCAAAGACAGCTTGTGTGACACGATATGGTTCGTACGAGTTCCTTGTGATGCCTTTCGGACTCACGAATGCCCCAGCTACCTTCTGCACCCTAATAAATAAGGTACTTCAACCTTTCCTTGATCGTTTTGTGGTTGTTTATCTCGATGATATTGTGGTGTATAGCAAGTCTCTCGAGGAGCACGTGGAACACTTGAGGGAGGTGTTCCAAACTTTGAAGGAAAATGAGTTGTTTGTTAAGGAGGAGAAGTGCTCATTCGCCCAACAAGAGGTGTCATTCTTAGGCCACATTGTGGGAGGGGGTAAGATCCGAATGGATAAGAGCAAGGTTCAAGCCATTTCCGAGTGGGAGCTCACAACCAAGGTGACAGAGTTGAGATCTTTTCTTGGGTTGGCAAATTACTATCGACGCTTTATTAAAGGCTACTCGAGAATTACCACACCCTTGACGGACATGTTAAAAAAAGGGAAGGTATGGGATTGGAATCTGAAATGTGAGAGGGCCTTTAATCAATTGAAGCAAAAGATGACGAAGGAACCTGTGCTTGCCTTGCCAGATTTTTCGAGGCCATATGAGGTACACACAGATGCATCAGATTATGCTATCGAGGAAGTCCTAACGCAAAATGGACATCCTATTGCTTTCGAGAGTCGAAAGCTTAATGAGACGGAGCGAAGATATACGGTCCAATAGAAGGAGATGACTGCGGTGGTGCATTGTTTGGGCACTTGGAGGCATTATTTATTGGGTTCTAGGTTCGTTGTCCTTACTGACAATGTTGCCAACAGTTATTTTCTAACCCAGAAAAAGTTATCTCCCAAACAGGCTCGTTGGCAGGTCTTTTTAGCTGAATTTGACTTTACCATGGAGTATAAGCCAGGGAGTGCCAACATTGTGGCCGATGCACTGAGTCGAAAGATGGAATTTGCGGCAATTAGCCAACCTGATGGTTCCTTGTTGGAACGTATTCGAGAAGGATTGTCCCATGATCCCACAACCAAAAATCTGACGGAGTTGGCCAAGGAGGGAAAAACGAGAAGATTTTGGCTTGATGGAGAGCTGCTATACACCCAAGGGTGTCGCCTCTATGTGCCTCATTATGGGAAGCTACGTAAGGAAGTCATGAAAGAGTGCCATGACTCGAGATGGGCGGGCCACCCAGGGATGCACCGTACTTTGGCCCTTTTAGAGGAACGTTATTATTGGCCTCACATGGGTGATGATGTGGAAACTTATGTGAAGACGTGTCTGGTTTGCCAACAAGACAAGGTTGAGTTAAAGACCCCAGCCGGTTTGCTTCAACCCTTGCCCATTCCGGAAAGACCATGGGAGAGTTTATCCATGGATTTTATTGTTGGTTTACCTAAGTCTGACGGGTTTGCGAGTATTCTTGTTGTGGTGGACAGGTTCTCGAAATATGCGACGTTCATTCCGGCCACCAAGGAATGTCCTGCTGAGGAGGCAGCTCGTTTATTCCTTAGAGATGTGGTAAAATATTGGGGCGTGCCACAGTCGATTGTCAGTGATCGAGATGGGCGATTCACTGGTCGGTTCTGGACCAAGTTGTTCAAGTCAATGGGCTCAGACTTGAACTTTTCCACGAGTATGCATCCACAAACCGATGGGCAAACTGAGAGAGTAAACGCATTGTTAGAAACATATCTGTGACACTATGTGAGTGCCACACAAAGGGATTGGCCAAAGTTATTAGATGTGGCTCAATTCTCATATAACTTACAGCGAAGTGGGGCAACGAACCAAAGTCCATTTGAGATAATGACGGGCCAACAGCCACTCACACCCAATGCTGTGGTAACTCGTTATACAGGACCAAATCCGGCAGCTTATCGTTTTGCGAAGGATTGGCAAGAGAAGAATGACTTGGCTAGGGCTTGTTTACACAAGGCAAGCAAGCGCAATAAGAAGTGGGCCGATCAAAACCGAAGAGACGTGCAATTTCAAGTTGGTGACTCAGTCCTTGCCAAACTACACTTGATGTTGCGATATACGGGCTTGCACAAAGGGCTCGTGCAAAGGTATGAGGGGCCGTTTAAAGTTGTTAAGAGAGTGGGCAAAGTGGCATACAAGCTTGAGTTGCCTCCAAAACTAAAAATCCACCCAGTGTTCCATGTAAGTAGGCTTAAGCCATTTCATTAGGATCAAGAAGATCTGAATCAGGGCAAGTTTGAACGAGCACCAATGGGGGTAAAGGTCTCTTACGACCGCGACGTGGAAACCATTGAGGCAGACCGTGTGATTAGACAAAAGTATCATTGACCGCGTCATGAATACTTAGTTCGATGGAAGGGACTTCCTGATAGCGAAGCAAGTTGGGAACCTGCCGAGGCATTGTGGCAGTTCCAAGGAAAAATAGACCAGTTCCATGAGGAGGACGCGACGAGGGCGTCGCTAGAACAAGTGGGTGAGAATGTCATGGGTTGCGCATGGGATCTCGCAACCATGATGGATTCGTGCGATCCATCGCATTCGAGGGAGGTCATTTGGCCCAACTAGACTGGTCCATTGCCTGGAGGAATTAAAAGCCCATCTCCGGAGCTTGGCAAATAAGGAAAGTGATCTTTTGAAGATATGCTTGGCAAATATGGAAGGTGATCTTTTGAGATATGTGATCCTAGATATTAAATGAAATCTTTAGAAGATACGATTATGTAATCTTAGAGATTTGATATTGTAATAGCTTTTAATTGTAGCCATTGATGTATTTTGATTTAGACCGTTGATTTTGGAGAGCCTCAACTATAAATAGAGGACTCTCTGCTCATTGTAAAGCATTCAGTTGTTAATAAGAATTTTGAGAGTATTCACTCAAACTTTTCTCTCAAGTGTTCTTGTTTTTGTTCATATTTCAAGGCTCGTTCTTACTTCGTTCTTCTGCTGTTCTTCGTGGAAACCTTAAGGGAATTCTGTTGAATCCTTTATTGTTGCGAGTTAAGCTGACTTAGGCGTTTTTACTGTTGAATCCTTTATTACTGTAAGTTAGGCTGACTTAGGCGTTTTTTAGCAAAGAAACCGCCTAAGGCCGCACGGATCCGTGAGAAAACTCTAAGTCCGTGACACTAGATGGGAGTAAGATGAGCCTACATCATGCTTACCTACCATAGTTGGATCATAGAACAAGCAAATACAATGAAATTGTCTTAAACACTTTCTTTTTTTCATTATTATTAATAAGATTATGTATGGTAGTCATTTAATTCAATATATATTAATTTTTACAATTTTGAATTTCGATAGTTATGACTAATTATAATGTCTAATTCAATTAATATATACTTATTATTAATATTGAATATCCAATCTAATATTTATTTGACACGTATTAAATGACATTAAAATGCCGGTTTATTACCATTTTACCTATATTCATTGTTGAAAATATAACAAAATTTAATATTTATTTAATCACGTCAAATTTCATCATTCATATATGTAAATTGTGTTTCATTGATTGTTTTAAAATTTTAAAACCAAATATTTTTGTTAATTATCATGAGAAAGTAAACATAAAGATAATAGTTTAAGATTTAAGTTTTGTATTTTGAAAAAAAAAAGAAAAAAGAGCAAACTAATCCATGTCAATCCGACTCCCACTACAACGTAACATGTCAATCCTGCAATTTCTGACTTTTTACTACAAGTACCAGATTATCGTGCTTTTGTTTTTACTCAAGAATATTGGGCTAAAAAATTGAGGGTGCAAGTTCATTTATGTTTCTAAATGCTTTTAGTAACTTTTTTGAATGTAGAGGAAATGGGAAGAAAAGAAAGAGATAGTAGTGGAAGGGATGAATCGGCTTCGTGACCCTCAACTCTTACTGTAATGATTGAAAAATTTGATGCAGCCCAGGACTGTCGATAATGCCAGTTCCAGTCTTAGCATCGAAAATGCATTTCAAGAGCTTGATTCATTTTTGAACCAATCAACAAATCCAGTCCGGAACATAGAGTGTGCTGATGAGATTTGCAAAGACCTTCCTCACTTAATCTCACTCATAGGTACGATTTTTATGTTTATTAATGCCATTCGTTGTTGATGTTCTAGAGACTGCTTAAGGAATACCAGAGACAGACATCCTAGGCATGTTTTAGTAACTCTTTTTACATATATAAATATATTAATCTTGATTTGTCTTAATCATTTAAATTAAAATTTGTTATCTGCTTTCTTTATATTTCAGTAAAAGCATTGCAGGGAGAGGCTATTGTGGACCAAACAGAGGAATTAATCTCAGAGGCTAAGGTCTTTAGTATAGTGGAAAAAATAGTAAACAAAGTTTTGGCTTCTTTTTTAGTAATGCTACAAGATATTAAGAACCAAAAGCTTAGAAATCGTGTTAGTATTCAAGATCTTGTGCAAATGGAAGATGAACAGTTAATATTCCATTTTCCTCTAACCCCTGATTGTACCAGAGGTGCTAAGATTCACATCAATCTACAGGTAAACATTTTGAGTAGAAGCACCCAATTTGTCATTAGTATTTTAATCAATGGAGCTTTAGATTTTAGTTTTATCATGAAAATTATTGTAGAAAACATGACTCTGTAACTTAGTAGTAGCGGCATGACTTTTCGTTCTTGGTAATTTGTTCTTGCATTATTAAATTTTTAGATTTGATGTGGTAAGTTTCTTTAGAAACAGTCTGTTTAGCATAGGATCTAGTCATACGTCTAGATGAGAAAGAATTCTTGCCTCGACCTATGGTTACTCAAAAGGCAGATTCGTCCTTGATTGAACCCCCTCTTAGAATACTGTTTCTTTTTTATAGAATAATTGCTTATCTCTTTATTTCAATTGACAGCCTTTTATAGACTGTTAATAACAAATGAAAGAGTCCTAATAGAATTCCTAACTTAGAGTGTATGAAGAAAATAAAAAACTAATATAATAGAGAAAATAAGTAAAACTAAAACTCTTAGTAAAACTTGATATGATAAATAAATAAAACTAAAACTCCTATTGTAATAAAAGCGTCCATATCATTGCTCCCCTCCTTGGAGTTGAGCTTGTCCTCAAGCTCAAATTCAGAATAAACTTTAGAACTTATCCAAAATCATCTACCTTCAACATCTGTTACTTCTATCCAAAATAACCTTTTACATTTGTGTCCCATGGAATAGGACTCGTCACAATTATAACACAACCCCTTAGCCATTCTTTCTGCCATTTCTGTCTGTGTCAATCTCTTAATAAATGGTGCAGAAGAACCTATTTTGCCGTTGTTCCCTGTTGGTTTTGTTGTTTGTCCCCCTCCCTTTGCAATGCTCTTAGTTGTTGGAATGATTGAATTGCTGCCAGTGTTTTGGGAAGTTAGCCAATTCAGGATAGCTCGAGATGACAGTTTAGAAAAAGACATTTTGTTTACGTTCCAATGTTCGAGCCATATTCATTGCAACTCTAAGGTATTTTGGTTGTTGCATCTTAATATCAATTCTTAGTTCGTCTACCAACCCGACAGTAAAAAGGTTTACTTGTTGTCGAGGTTTAAGATCAATAGTCCTAGCCAATGGTGATTGAAATTGGCATTGATATTCCTCTACAGTCCCAGTTTGTCTCAAGTTGGCAAGTTCCCCCAAGCGGTTATTACCCATAGGTGACCCAAACCTTACATGACAACACTCTTTGAAGCGCCCCCAATCAAGATTTGCCTTTTCATCCATTTGATTGTGCCTCTCCTAAGAGATGGAATGAAGCTAAGTCTACTTTGTATTCTTCGTTAGTTTGTTGATTGCCAAAAATAATTTTGTATCTTTTCAACCACCCTAAAAGATCTCCAACACCATCATAAGTGGGAGATTCTATCTTAGAGTATCGTGGCACCATACGCCCACCGTGTTGCGAGTCTGAATTCCTTTTCCCGCCTCTGCTGCTGCCCTGTTCTTCATTATTTTTCTCTGAATCCCCTTTCGTTATCTTTTGGACCAAAAGAGATAATATCGTCACCTGCTCCTCTAATGCTTGTTGCCTTGTAGCAATTTGTTCCATGAAAGCCTCCATCTTGGTTGTCAAAGTCTTTTCGTCACCCATGACAGCTGGCTCTCATACCAAGTTGTTATACGCCTTGGCGTAGAATCTAGTCACAGGTCTAGACGAGAAAGAATTCTTACTTCGACCTAGGATTACTCAAAAGACAGATTCATCCTTAACTGAACCCCTCTCGTAATATCATTTCTTTTTGTTAGAATAATTGCTTATCTCTTTATTTTATAAAGAAAATAAGTAAAATTAAAACTCTTAATAAAACCTGATATAATAAATAAATAAAACTAAAACTCCTATTGCAATAAAAGCTTCCATATCACAGTCTTCTGGAGGTGTACACATAATAACTTGTCTTTTGGCTCTCATGTTCTGTTCAGTTCTTCTTTTTCACTTAGAACCGAATTTTGATTTTTGTTGAGCAAATTATGACTTGAATAGGCAATCATGTATTGTCGACTAGTTTTCTATTCAATCCTTTCAATAAATGATGCAAAAATCAAGTTTAATCCTCTGTTGCAATAATAGATTCTCTTTTAACCAATGAAAATTTTAACCTTTCTCAGCTATTCCTGCTGTCATATAAGTACAACTTGTCATCCCTTTAATTTCTTTGACGGGCAGTTTATTTCATCTTTTGCAAACTATAAAGTGATACAACCAAAAATATCAGTTCTTTTTATTAATTCTCTGGGTTACATATATATATTGGCCAGAAATGTTTGTTACTTTCTTTGTAAGCAATTGTTGAACTCAGATTATTCTACCTGAACATTAGTAAGCTGACAAAAATATTTGTAGTTTAAATATTCAGATTTTTATATCTTATGATCCTTTTATGTCCTTTTTCTTATGGTTCTTAGATTGTACGTTCATTCAAGGAATACATGGATGATTTCAATGAATTGGAATCAAATACAGATAAACGCAATCTGTTGGATGAATGGCAGCAGCAAAACTCAACAAATGAAAATTTGCTGAACATAAACACACAAAACAGCAAGCAAAACAAAGAAAACAAAATTGAAAGTCTAAGAGCAGCAAGTAACCGATGAAGCCAAAATCAAATTTTTCATTAAATCTTTGAAATATATGTTGTTACAAAAGTAGTATGACAGTTACCTAACATTTGTAACTGCTCCCATCAGTTTTAGTAACTTGCAATACAAAAAAATAATACAAATTCAAAAGTTGATTGATTCAGCTATACATCTATCAAATTCAAATCTTACCAACTATGAAATCAAGTTACATATCAATTTGTTCCATTTAAAAATAGATTACAAAATGAACTAAACAAAAAAAATGCATCTGGTCCTGCTCGAATGCTGATCTGCTATGTTGGTCAGCATCATGGTCGACTGTTGCATTGCAGTCCTTGCTCAACACTCCTCCTTGGACTGTAGGCAACAAAAACCAATCGATTCCCTCAAAAGTTCAAACCTCATAGTACCAAGAGGCTTTGTCAAAATGTCAGCCAATTGGTCTTGTGAGTTACAATGTACAAGACTTACATCCTTTGCTTGCACTGCCTCTCGAATAAAATAGAATTTAAGTTTAAAATGTTTTGTTTTGCCATGAAAAACAGCATTCTTGGAGATATCTATTGCTGATTGATTATCAACCATAATCTCAGTGGGCTCAAATTGCTCCTCATTCAAATCAGACAACAATTTTCTAAGCCAAATAGCCTGGCTTACTGCTCTAGCTGCTATGTACTCTGCTTCAGCAGTTGATTGAGCAACTGTTTGTTGCTTTTTAGAACTCCAACAGAAAACTCCCGAACCAAGTGAGAAAAGATAGCCTGAGGTACTCCTCATATCATCAATCGAACCTCCCCAGTCACTGTCCGAGTAACCTGTTAACTTTAGCTTACTCCCCGACTTGAACATCACTCCAAACTTCAATATCCCTTTCACATACTTGAGGATTCTTTTTGCTGCCTTTAAATGTGATGTGTTGCAGCTATGCATGAAACAAGATAGCAAACTGACCGAATGCATAAGATCAGGTCTAGTTGTTGTCAAGTATAGCAAACATCCTATTAAACTTCTATACTCCCTTTCATCCACCTTTTCTTCATTTCCATAGCTGCTCAACTTTTGTCCCATGACCAGAGGTGTACTCACTGACTTACAATTTTCCATATGGAATTTAGTGAGTATCTTCAGGCTAAATGCATGTTGACTGATAAAAATTCCTCGATCAATCTGACTCACTTCCATACAAGGAAATAACCCATAATTCCCAAGTCTGACATATCAAACATGACTTGTATTTTCTCCTTGAACTCTTGAATCAATTCAATTTTGCTTCCAGTTACCAGCAAATCGTCCACATATATTGACACAATCAACAATGTTTCATCATTGGACTTCTTCACAAACAAGGTTGGTTCACTCAAGCTTTTCTCAAAGTTGAGTTTAGATAGATACTTATCAATTCTGTCATACCAGGCTCGAGGAGCCTGTTTCAAGCCATAAAGTGCCTTCTTCAGCCTATAAACCTTGTCCTCCATTCCTTGGACTTTAAAACCATCAGGCTGTTTCACATAAATTTCCTCTTTAAGAAAGCCATTTAAGAAGGCAAACTTAACATCAAGCTGGTGAACCTTCTAATGTTTTTGTGCAGCCAAGGCAAACAGCAATTTGATAGTATCCAGCCTAGCTACTGGAGCAAAAGTTTCCTCAAAATCAATGCGAAAATGTTGGTTGTATCCTTTCACCACAAGCCTTGCCTTGTGCTTGTTTAGGAAGCCATCTGCATTGAACTTTGCCTTGTAAACCCACTTGACACCAATGACCTTCTTCTGTTCAAGTCTGTCCGCAAGATCCCAAGTATTATTCTTGTGGATCATATCGATTTCAGCCTCCATAGCTTTCCTCCAACTCTTGCTTCTAGCAGCCTCTTCATAGTTTGAGGGTTCAATAATAGCCATATTGCATCTCTGATAGATGTCAGTAATGGACCTGGTCCCTCTCACAGGATCATCATCAACATTGGCATTACTGAATTCATTTTCTGCCAATTCCAGGTTGCTATCATCTTTTTCTTCTTCAAATTGACTTGTGTCTGATCCATCAAAGTTCCAAAACCTTGTTTCATCAAATTTAACATCCCTACTTACCAAAATCTTCTTGGTTGAGGGATCAAATATCCTGTAACCCTTCTTACAGCTACTGTAACCAACAAATATGCCAGCAATTGACCTTTTCTCAAGTTTGGTCCTTCTTTCTGCTGGTACAAGCACATAACATATGTAGCCAAACAATTTTAAATGTGAAACAACAGGTTTGAGACCATACCATGCTTCAAAAGAGGTTTTATCCTTCACAGCATGTGTTGCCAGCCTATTGAGCAAATGTACTGAAGTGTTGACACCTTCAGCCCAAAAACTGCCTGGAAGCCTGCTTTGGAACAGCAAACACCTGGTCATGTTCATCACTGTCCTGTTCTTTCTCTCACTCACTCCATTTTGTTGAGGAGTGTACACTGTGGTCAGCTGATGATGGATTCCAGCTTGCTCACATAGCTTCTGGAATCTTTTAGACAAGTACTCTGTACCATTGTCTATCCTCAAGGCCTTGATCTTGTAGCCTGCTTGATTTTCTGCCCAAGCCTTGAACTTTACAAACATTTCAAACACCTCTGACTTCTGCTTTATAAAATACACCTAGCAAAATCTGGTCAGATCATCAATAAACAAAACAAAGTACTTACTGCCATTCAGTGAATGTGTCTTTATTGGTCCACAGACATCTGAGTGTACCAACTCAAGTCTGTCTCGAGCCCTTCATGCCTGGTTAGCTGAAAAGGGCAACCTGGCCTGTTTACCAAGTTGACACACCTCACAAACTGATTCATTTGCATTAACCTTCACCATGTCCTCTGTCATGTTCATTTTGTGCAACAAATCGAGTGACTTAAGGTTAACATGGCCAAACCTCTTGTGCCAAAGATCAGTATCATCCACTGAGCTTGTGTAGGCTCTTTTCTCAAGCTGACTCACATCCAACATGAAGCATTTGTCTGCCATAGGTGCTGAGACTATCTCCCTACCATAGGCATCACTTATAACACAAGAATCATTCTTGAAAACTAGAGAATAGCCTTTCTTGACTAACTGGCCCACACTAAGCAGGTTCTAATCAATTTCAGGCACATAAAGCACATCATAGATAATTTTCTTACCTGATTCAGTGTTGATCACAACATTACCTCTGCCCTTTGCTTCAATCAAGTTGCCATTGCCAATCCTGACCCTCGAGACATAGCTCCTATCAATATCCTTCAATCAAGTTCCCTTTCTAAGGTGTGACCCCTTTTTTTGTGAAAATCTTATGTGGTCTGTAGGTGATGGCTCTATAATTCGGTGTTGGAAAGATTCTTGAATACTGGAAGTTGGTCCTTTTTTTTCTTATGTCCCAACTCATGCAAGCCTAGGTTTGGAGAGCACTTTGAGGGATTAGCTTCTTCTTGATGGTTCTTGGAAAGTTGATTTACTTCGTATTTGGCTACCTGATGACGTGATAAAGCGTATAGTAAGTATCCCCCTTCTCACTCTATTGATGGAGAGGATGGGATCATTTGGGCTCGATCTGGTTGAGAGTCTTTTTCTATTCGTAATGCTTACTGGGCTTTAAAAGAAGATTCTTGGAGTCTTAAAGATGATAGTTGAAAGTCTATTTGGAAATATCAAAGCCCACAGAGAGTTCATCTTTTTCTTTGGTTTGTGGTCAAACAAAGGCTTCTTGCTAATTCAGAACGCGTTAAGAGAGGAATTGGGAAAAACACTGTGTGCTCTTTATGTGGTCATAATACTGAGGACATTATGCATGTACTCCGAAACTGTTTGACGGCTAAGGAAGCATGGAAGCTTGTAGTCCTTCCTAAGATGCAATCCAGGTTTTTTTTCTGATTCCCTTCAAAATTGGTTTTCTACTAACCTTTGTTGCCATTTTAAGATGCAGGATAAGGAAATTACTTGGTCAAGCTTATTTGGATTAATTGCTTGGAGAATTTGGAAGAATATGAATCTTTTCATCTTCCAAAACATTAACTGGACGACTTATGAAATTGTAAAAGTCTCTCCCAATTGGGCCCAACAATTTGAACATTTTCTAAATGAGGCCAAGCCTAATTCACCAAATTCAGAAATTCATTCCCATTATAAAGGCAATTGGGTTTTTATTTATTTTTTTATGGAGCAGTGGCTAGAGCTTTCGAAAATGCATCTGTGGGTGGGTGGTTCGTGATTAGGCTGACAATTGAATTTTGGGCTTTAATAATTATTTGGGTAGATGTTCGCCTTGAAGGCAGAACTTTGAGGTATTCTTGATAGAATTCTCATTTTATTAAATAAAGGCTACAAGAAAGTCAGGATTTAGATAGATAACCTTGAGGTGGTTAGTGCCTTGTCCATGGAGGAGTCAGTGGACTCCGGTATTACCTTGCTCAGAAGAGTTAAACGCATTTTGCGTTTTGAAAGTCAATGGAAAATTAAGTATGTTCTTAGGGAGTGTAATTTAATTGCAAATCAATTGGCAAAGATTAGTCCCTCTTGGCAGACCTCCCTTCAGATATTTGAAGTACCTTTTGGTGGTTACGGCTATCCAACGAGACAAAAACCTTTAGAGTCTTTCAATAGTTGATACTTATATTTCTATTTATTATTTTTCACTAAAAATATGTTAGTGATTAAAATATAATTTTTTATAGTTTAGTGGAAGTTTTTTTTATAGAAAGTTGAGTAATTTAATTTTTTTCTTTGAACTGACATTTGCTAACGCACCCTTGGCAATACCGCTGCAAACTAATCAACTTAATTTTTCTCAAACAGGATAAACGAGAATTATTGATAACTTCAATAGTAAATGTAGGCTGTGTTTGATAGGGGAAAACCAATTCCAGAATTGGTTTTACACGTTTTCCAGTGTTTGATAGCAGGAAAATATTTTCCTTTTGTAAAACCAATTCCGCAACACGGGAAAACCTATTACAAATTTGGGGAAAATGTTTTACGCTTTTGAACTCAGTAAGACATTTTCCGGAATGACGCATTCTTCTCCCATTTCCCCTTTCCCTTCCCCTTCCCTTTTCCCTTCCCCTTGGGTTGCAAATCAGTTTGGTCAAGGACCTCTTCCGGTTCCTCCTTAATCCAGGTAAGGCTCCTTCTTCTTCTTCCGTTCTTCATTCCTTTTTCTTCTTCTGTTCTTCATCTTCTCTTCTCAGCATATTCTGTTTTGTTTCCTCTCTTCCTCTCTCATTCTTTGATTTCTAACATTTTTATTTTAATGAATTATGCTGATTGTCATCAAATTGAGAGAAAGTATAGTAGCCGATGAAGATTACAGATTATCTATTGGGCTATTTGCCTCCTATTTGGGCGACTTTTCTTGCTGGATGATATTTTGGTTATATACAGATGGTTGATTATGTCATTTAAGCATATATTCTTCATAAATCTCCCCTTGAAAAAAAAAAGAAAAAAGAACTTTCTTCAGTTCAATGGTGTTATTCAATAACTACCTTTTTTACTATGCAGGGTGCTGTATATGCCATAGATATGATTATGGAGCCATCATCCTACTAGGTAATCATTTTGGATTTGGTTTTAGCTATTACACAAGCTTCTGAATATAAAATGCTAACATCACACAACTTACTTTTTTTTTGATAAATCACACAACTTACTATCAAATGAATATACAAGGGAACATCTTTGTGGCCAATGTCTAATCCCTTGCTCAAATTACCAGTGATGCCATGGACTTGTGATGGTTCACTATTTGTCTGCTAGGTGAGCAGATATAGAAGAGAGCAAAGCTCTTCCCCAAAACGTAGATGGATAGGATAAGAAGTGGACTAGGGTAATCTTTTATATGAAACAGAGTATTCATTGATGGTTTATTGCATTGCCTCTAGTGAGATTCATAGGCATCTTCACTAAATGTATATCATATGATAACTAGTTGGGTTTGGGTTAAGTCTAGAACTGTTTTTTACTTTTGCTTTGTGCATTTTTTGGCTAGGATGAGTTGTACAGGGCAAGTAAAACAAATCTTTAACTTCTGAGAATTCCCTATTTCTTTTTCTAAAGAATTTTGTCAGCTCTACTTGATTGTACCAAAGCATCAAACTTGTATAAATATGTGAAGCAATGCCCTTAGAAATGTGCAGATGTTACTATTAGCTAGTAGCTGGACTTCCTTAGAGTCTTCTATTAATGTTTTCGTACCAAAGTTCAGCAGTATAACAGTCTGACGCCATATATTTATTTAACTAAAATATGGCTTATGATATTTTGCTGCATTTGATGTAATGTTCTTAATAACATTAAGAAAATGATAGTAATTATCCCCTTTCGTTTTAATGCATATTTAAATGGAAATGGTTTTTTGTGATCAAGATGAAAAGAATAGAGCACATATTTCGAAGTGGCTAAGGTTATCCATTAGAATGTATGGAAGTTTTGAGAAGTCATTGGACGAGCTGAGATCCTTTTTCAGAGAAGTCAAGGTCCGTTTTGAGTTCCTTTATTAATTTTTCCTTTCTTTTTAGACTGTTTGGTTTTCTTGTGCATGGACTATGGTCTAATGGTGTTACATAAGGTCTTTTCTCTGGCTTCACTTGTTTGCAGGACTTGGTTTTCAAGAACAAGGTTTGTAATATGAACCCTATATTCTTTTAGGGAAATATAGTCATTTTTCTCATGTTGTACTAGCTGAACTGTATTGTTCTTTTATATATGTGCTGCTATAATTTTACCGGGTTGTTAGACATTATCTTAACTCACACGACTTGTACCTGACGCAAATGTCTATATATACATGACAAACACATTCTAAACATGAAAATATGAGTTGCATTTTACTAATATCTCTTGCGACTGGTGCCTGATGTGATGTCCATATATCCAAACATGAAAATGTTGCGGTTCCAATTTACATATCATGAAGATGGTAGTTATATAATTTTACATTCATGTGTTTTGGTGTGATTGCAGATCAAGGATGGTTTTGCTGAGGGGAAAGACCTGGTTGTGTCTGTTATGTCTGCAATGGGGGAAGAGCAGATCTGTGCTCTCAAAGACAATGGTCCTAAGTAGTTTCAAATTCATTTATTGCAAATCTTAGATGGAACCATAAAAAACTTTGGCAGTACTAAATGCGGTTTTGATGTTTTGTTTTGGGTTTGGATAGAAAAAAGAGAACAACAATATAACTAGTTTCTTGTTGTGCTATGGATTACTGTTTTGCTTTTCTTTTTCAATAATTTTTATTATCTCGTCTTTATTTTTTGTGTTGGTAACATTTAAATTCTAGCTTTTAATTGCATATTACATTTGCATTAGTTACCCAATATATATTAATGTAGCAATTTAAGTTTGACATATCATTTAGTACGAGTTAATACAATATACTAGTTTTTTTTAAAAAATGAAATTTTCTAATAATTACAGTATTTTTTATTTTAATTTAAATCCCATGTTAAATATATGTATCACAAGAATCAGATTGGATAAAAGTAGAATCAAATTAATATAAAATTTAAATACAAATAAATGTTTTAATAATGAAGAAGTAAAATCAAATCGGTATAATCTACAAATAGATGAACCTTTCGAATTTAATTAGATAAAACTTTTATTAATAAAAAAATAATTTATAAATAAATCATTGCAATATGTGTAAAAATAATTTAAAATATAAAAATTTATTAATATGTATATAAATTTATTAATATATGTAAAAACAACTTTTTCGGAAAATATTTTTAGGAAATCTGTCAAACAGCAGAAAATATTTTACACAGATTCAATCAAACACCAAAAAATATTTTCCAGTAAATTATTTTACAAAAAAATAAAACATTTTTCAGAAATCATTTTACGGAAAACATTTTACTGCCAATTAAACATACGGTAGATTATTGTGAACACACAAATGTAAAATAGACTACTTTTTCAAAATTTGGGATTGAATCAATTCAGAAAAGCCAAATTCGCACGATCGTGCGAATGCATCAGAAATAAAAGTTTTGAGAAAAAAATGATAAAAGATTTCCGCGACCGCATAACAAGTCTCTCCTCTGCTATCGTAAGCAATATTAAGCTCCATTTCTCTTCTCTCTTTGCTGGAATATAATCCGGTTTCGTTTATATTTTTCTCTGGTCTACTGGATAGAATCGAGTTTGACTTTGCTTTTTTTAGAAATATATTTTGCTTTTAAAGCAAAATTTGAACTTATAGAATATTCTAAGATATTTTTATATCATTTTGCTTGATTCTCAGATTGTACTTCGTTCAAGGAATATATGGGGAATTTCATTGAATTGGAATCAGGTAAAGATAAGC
This sequence comes from Gossypium hirsutum, assembly GCF_007990345.1. Taxonomy (NCBI): domain Eukaryota; kingdom Viridiplantae; phylum Streptophyta; class Magnoliopsida; order Malvales; family Malvaceae; genus Gossypium; species Gossypium hirsutum. Next base: position 53,321,050 of record NC_053439.1, on the reverse strand, counting down.
GCAGTCGTAAAAGAATCAAGGTACCTATTCATTTTCGTTCCTTTCTTGCAATTAAGTTATTTTCTTTATCGTTTAGGGTTTGTTTAATAATAGTTACTCTCCATATATATGCAGGACTGTAACGAGCTGGTGGGAGAATTGATGCGTATGCTATTGGATGATGATGACAGATATCGAGCTGCTGTGAGACTTTTCCTCTCTTTTTATAATTTGTATTTTGAAAAAAAAAAAGAAAAAAGAGCAAACAAATCCATGTCAATCCGACTCCCACTACAACGTAACATGTCAATCCTGTAATTTCTGACTCTTTTTTTTTTCCAAATACCAGAAGTGTGTCCAACTTTTTACTACAAGTATCAGATTATTGTGGTTTTGTTTTTACTCAAGAATATTGAGCTAAAAAACTGAGGGTGCAAGTTCATTTATGTTTCTAATTGCTTTTAGTAACTTTTTTGAATGTAGAGGAAATGGGAAGACAAGAAAGAGATAGTAGTGGAAGGGATGAATCGGCTTCATGACCCTCAACTCTTACTGCAACGATTGAGAAATTTGATGCAGCCCAGGATTGTCTATAATGCCAGTTCCAGTCTTAGCATCGAAAATGCATTTCAAGAGCTTGATTCATTTTTGAACCAGTCAACAAATCCAGTCCGGAACATAGAGTGTGCTGATGAGATTTGCAAGGACCTTCCTCACTTAATCTCACTCGTAGGTACGATTTTTATGTTGATTAATGCCATTTGTTGTTGATGTTCTGGAGACTGCTTAAGGAATGCCAGAGATAGACATCCTAGGCATGTTTTAATAACTCTTTTTACATATATAAATATATTAATCTTGATTTGATTTAATCATTTAAATTAAAATTTGTTATCTGCTTTCTTTATATTTCAGTAAAAGCATTGCAGGGAGAGGCTATTGTGGACCAAACAGAGGAATTAATCTCAGAGGCTAAGGTCTTTAGCATAGTGGCAAAAATAGTAAACAAAGTTTTGGCTTCTTTTTTAGTAATGCTACAAGATATTAAGAACCAAAAGCTTAAAAATCCTGTTAGTATTCAGGATCTTGTGCAAATGGAAGATGAACACTTAATATTCCATTTTCCTCTAACCCCTGATTGTACCAGAGGTGCTAAGATTCACATCAATCTACAGGTAAACATTTTGAGTAGAAGCACCCAATTTGTCATTAGTATTTTAATCAATGGAGCTTTAGATTTTAGTTTTATCATGAAAATTATTGTAGAAAACATGACTCTGTAACTTAGTAGTAGCGGCATGACTTTTCTTTCTTGGTAATTTGCTCTTGCATTATTAAATTTTTAGAGTTGATGTGGTAAGTTTATTTAGAAACAGTCTGTTATGCGCCTTAGCATAGGATCTAGTCATAGGTCTAGATGAAAAAGAATTCTTGCCTCGACCTATGGTTACTCAAAAGGCAGATTCGTCCTTGATTGAACCCCCTCTCAGAATAAGGTTTCTTTTTTGATAGAATAATTGCTTATCTCTTTATTTCAATTGACAACCTTTTATAGGCCGTTAATAACAAAGGAAAGAGTCCTAATAGAATTCTTAACTTAGAGTGTATGAAGAAAATAAAAACCTAATATAATAGAGAAAATAAGTAAAGCTGAAACTCTTAGTAAAACTTAATATAATAAATAAATAAATAAAACTAAACTCCTATTGTAATAAAAACGTCCATATCATTACTCCCCTCCTTGGAGTTGAGCTTGTCCTCAAGCTCATCATCTACCTCATCATCATCTTGCTTGCCTTCAACATCTAGTATTTCTATCCAAAATAACCATTTACATTTGTATCCCATGGAATAGGCCTCGTCACAATTATAACACAACCCCTTAGCCATTCTTTCCACCATTTCTGTCTGTGTCAATCTCTTAATAAATGCTGCAGAAGAACCTATTTTGCCGTTGTTCCCTGTTGGTTTTGTTGTTTGTCCCTTTCTCTTTGCAATGCTCTTAGTTGTTGGAATGATTGAATTGCTGCCAATGTTTTGGGAAGTTAGCCAGTTCAGGATAGCTCGAGATGACAGTTTAGAAAAAGACATTTTGTTTACGTTCCAATGTTCGAGCTATATTCATTGCAAGTCCAAGTTTTTTCGGTTGTTGCATCTCAATATCAATTCTAAGTTCCTCTACCAACCCGACAGTAAAGAGGTTTACTTGTTCTCGAGGTTTAAGATCAGCAGTCCTAGCCAATGGTGATTGAAATTGGCGTTGATATTCCTCTACAGTCCCAGTTTGTCTCAAGTTGACCCCAAGGGGTTATTACCCATAGGTGACCCAAACCTTACATGACAACACTCTTTGAAGTGTCCCCAATCAATATTTGCCTTTTCTTCCATTTGATCAAACCACAATTGTGCCTCTCCTAAGAGATGGAATGAAGCTAAGCCTACTTTGTCTTCTTCGTTAGTTTGTTGATTGTCAAAAATAATTTTGCATCTTTTCAGCCACCCTAAAAGATCTCCAACACTATCATAAGTGGGAAATTCCATCTTAGAGTATCGTGGCACCATGCACCCACCGCGTTGCGAGTCTGAATTCCTTTTCCCACCTTTGCTGCTGTCCTGTTCTTCATTATTTTTTTCTGAATCCCCTTTCGTTATCTTTTGGATCGAAAGTGCTAATATCGCCGCCTACTCCTCTAATGCTTGTTGCCTTGTAACAATTTGTTCCATCAAAGCCTCCACCTTGGTTGTCAAAGTCTTTTCATCACCCATGACAGCTGGCTCTGATACTAAGTTATGCGCCTTGGCGTAGAATCTAGTCACAGGTCTAGACGAGAAAGAATTCTTACATCGACCTATGGTTATTCAAAAGACAGATTCATCCTTAACTGAACCCCTTCTCATAATATCGTTTCTTTTTGATAGAATAATTGCTTATCTCTTTATTTCATATTGGCAACATTTTATAGTCTGTTAATAACGAAGGAAAGAATCCTAGTAGAATTCTTAACTTAGAAATAAAAACCTAATATAATAGAAAAAATAAGTAAAATTAAAACTCTTAATAAAACCTGATATAATAAATAAATAAAACTAAAACTCCTATTTCAATAAAAGCGTCCATATCACAGTCCATATCACATTCTCTTTTAACCAATGAAAATTTTAACCCTTCTCAGCTATTCCTACTGTCATATAAGTGCAACTTGTCATCCCTTTAATTTCTTTGACGGGCAGTTTATTTCATCTTTTGCAAACTATAAAGTGATACAACCAAAAATATCACTTCTTTTTATTAATTCTCTGGGTTACATATATATATATATATTGGCCAGAAATGTTTGTTACTTTCTTTGTAAGCAATTGTTGAACTCAGATTATTCTACCTGAACATTAGTAAGCTGACAGAAATATTTGTAGTTTAAATATTTCATCTTTTATTTATTTTTTAGAGGCGGTTTGATAAAATTAAAAAAATGAGTTTAAAAAAAAGAATAATCTCATTTAAACTATCAATTAAGCTTTGACTTAAACATTTAAATTTTAGGCTTAATTTACTTCAATCTATTTTTTAAGAATATTTTAAATTATATAATATATGGTATAACTCCAAAAAGAACTTGTACCAAAAATAAAGCACAAATGGACACCAGCATAATTTGAAATTTTTGAGTTTATAAGATACCCAAAACTATTGTTAGACCACAATTTCATAACTCAAATTGATTAAATATTTTTATACTAACATATTATTTTAGAAATATGTATATATTTGACATAGTTATTTAAACCGGATTAAATAAGATTAGTCGATCAATTGAATCAAGAATTGACCAATATATTGATCTGTATTAGCGGAGTCAGGATGTTAATTTTGGGGGCCAAGCTAAAATTAGATGTGCTACTTAACAATTGATCTAAACATATAAACAATCGATTCAAAAGAAGTAATATTCCAACATAACAACCAATTTGAACATATAAACAATTGATTCAAAAGCAACAATTAATATTCCAACACAACAATCGATTTAAACATATAAATAATTGATTCAAAAGAAGAAGAAGTAGTATTCCACCATAACAATCGATTTAAAAGAAGCAATATTCCAATATGACAATCAATTTAAACATATAAACAATCTATTCGAAAAAAGCAGTATTCACAAGTTATTTTTGTGCAAGTATTGATGAAGGACCAAATGAATATCAACAGTAAATTTATGTTGGAGTTTGAATCGATTCAAACAATAATGAATCGATTCAAAGTGTTCAACACCATTACTTTACAACTGGATTCGTATGAAAATCATGCAGATAATGAGGTGGAAGACCCTTCCTAATGAATTGATTTTATCTTTTTGCTTGTGGTATGGTTGTTGATTTGATTTGATTGTTGATATATTGTACTATTGGGTTTGATATTATTAACAACTTATATTTCTTAAAAGTGAAAAAATATCGATTATGCTTTCATGGTGTTTTGTTATGTTCAGTTTCTTCCGAACAGATGAATATATAGGAATAGATGGAGAATGGCGACGAGGCCCTTTTTAGTTTCACTAAGTAAGAATATATGATTCAAGTTTGGATCCTAAATCAACATATCAATGATTGTGTGGATGAGCAGTTTTTAGTATATCATTTAAATTAAAAACATGTTTTATTAATAAACATAACACACAGTATAGGAAAATACTATATAATGATTTCTCGATTTAATCTAAACATTTGGTATCAATGAGTTATCAATACTTCTATAGTACACCGGTGTAAATTAGTTCTTTTCCTTAAACTTTCTATTGAACGTGTCAAAAGTAAAGGGAGATTCCCTCAATATTCGGTTGAGGGCAAATATGTAAATACACTGTATAAAGTATGAAGAATCATTTCTCTTCTAGAGTAAGAACAACCGTAAATATACCTTTGCTTGCTTCACACGTACAACAGGAGGTTTGAGGGAAAAAGAACTTCCATACACCTGTGTAAGTCAATATTAATAAGGGACCAAATGAATATCAACAGTGAATTTATGTAGGAGTTTGAATAAATTCAAACAATAATGAATTAATTCAAAACAACAAACAATCAATTGAAATAAGCAAAGAATCGATTCAAACTCCAACATAATTTTTTTGCGCTGATATTCATTTGGTCCCTTATCATTTTAGGAAAAGAAGCGATTTAAAACAACCAACAATCAAAGAAGCAAAGAACAAATTAATTAGATGTGTTATGTAACAATCGATTCAAAAGAAGTAGTATTCCAACATAACAATCGATTTAATCATATACACAATCGATTAAAAAGAAGCAGTATTCCAACATAACAATCAATTTAATCATATACATAATCGATTCAAAAGAAGTAGTATTCCAACTTGACAATCGATTTAAACATATAAAGAATCGACTCAAAAGAAGCACTATTCCAACATGATAATCGATCCAAAAGAAGCAATATTTTTGGAAAATTACAAAAATCTTAAACCTTGGGGGGCTACTTATATGTTTGGGAGGGCCATAGTATATCTACAAAAGGCTAAATTGTAAAAATTTTAATCCTTGGGGGTGCCATGGCCCCCTGGGCCTCTATTAGGTTTCGCCATTATCGATTTGATAGAGATGTTAAATTAATTGACCCACAAATTGTTTTGAGCCTGATTGAATTGAAATTTTTCCCAAATTTCTTAACATTTTATATAGACATCTTAACATTTTTTAATGTTTACATTATAGTATCATTTGTATTACTATAGATTTATTTTTTAAAATAAAATATATAATTTATAAAAATAACATAATATAATATATTAGAAAATTAGTAAATGGCTCGGGCCTTGAATTTTTATGCCCGAGCCCAACTCGTATTTTAAACCGGACTAACTTTTTGTCCAAGTCCATTTTTCGAGCTTGATAATTTTGTCTAAATCCTCCCAAATCTCAAGCGGGGATTGGATGAGTAGCTCGACCCAGAAGTTAAAAGGTTAAAATATGCCATAAGTTCTTGTACTTTTAAAAATTTTGGAGTTTAGAACACGTACTTTTATTTCCAGAAATTTAGTCTCTTTACTTTCCGATGGTTAACATTTTAAATTTTTTTGTTAAATGTGTTAGGGTGACATTTTGAAATAAAAAAAAACTTATTTGGTAACCACGTAATTACAAAAATGATGTTGTAATTAACTTGAATTTAACAAAAAAATTAATAGTGTTAACAATTGAATTTGAGTTTTAAAATCTCAAAAAATAGAGGGACTAAAATCCTTAAAAATAAAAATATATGGCTACCAACTCACATCAGTTTGGATTTGACATAAATCTTCGAGAAGGCATAATGAGGTAAGAATATACTCTTAAAAACTAAATATTTAAATCAGAACACCCAACTGATATTTGTTTGATATTTTAAGAGAATTTTTATGAACAAATCCATGTAATAAAATGAATTAGTGTTCCAGCATAAAGAGATATGATCCTATTCGAATAATTACACTCTTGAATGAAGGGGTCAGCTAAATTTTAGTTATGGAGTCACAACAATAAAATTGATAATTAGTAGCACTAGGTTGTAGAGTTCTCTATAACAAACGTCGGAGAAAGAATTAATTTGTTTCACTATGTTTTGGATAATAGTGCTACTCGATCTAGACTTTAGACCATGAGCTTGTTAGTACTTATCAACCATTTGGTGCTCAACCTTTTTGTTAATATTATTATTTGAATAATTAGTAAGTGTTAAATATAATGGTAAAACATATTATACTTTTAAGAAAAATATAGATCTAAATTTTAAAGATAATATTATTGAGAAAAATAATTACGAAAAATATTATTTGAATCGAGTTCTTCCTAAAATATTGTGAACCAAAAAATTTGAAGGCTGTAACGAGGGATTCCACTTTGCATTACCAACAATTTAAACCTTAACCTTATCCCATCCTCTTCACTGCTTTTATTGCACTGAAATTGGTTAGCCCACGAATTTATTATGTTAGGTGAAACAGTTGGGGCCAGAATTTTGTTGAAGCCCCTCTTTAATTGCTAATGGTCTCAAGTCTTGGAAACTCCAAAATGAAAAGTAATTGAAACGCGTTTTCTAGTACCACTATTTTCCACACCAAGTACTTGGGAATTATTCTCCTCCTCTCATGTCCTCTATATTAAATGTGACAAAATTTAATATTTATTTAAGCACGTTAAATTTTTTTTGAATTACAATAATAAGTAAAGCTCGAATAACAAATGCAAGTAGCGCGATTCAAATCTAGGCCACATTTAGGGTGATGAACAACCTTAATCATCAAGTTATCACATGAGATTCTCTAAGCACGTCAAATTTAATGATTCATATATGTGAATTATTTTTCATTAATTATATTAAAATTTTAAAATAGATATAGTAAGAATATTCGTTGAATTTTCTTTTTCTTCACTTGGTGCTTCAATTAGGAAAGAAATCTATGGCATACCACAAAAAGGATATGAAGATCCTTAATGAGTATTGGAAAATATTTAAACAATTTTGTGCTAGTTGCCCTCAGCATGAAATTTTGGATCAATTACTCAACCTTACCCTTATCCCATCCTCTTTAATTGCTAATTTAAGGCCGACAAATCATTGTTTAAGGTCTGATAATATATATTTTTTATAGTGTACAACTTTTACCTCTGTTGAAAAACTCTATTCAAATAATATTTTTAATAAAAATGTTGAGCACCAAATGGACCGTAAGCATGACTCCGAAATGAAAAGCGATTGGAACATGGTCGACATGAATTTCTTCGGTGGAAGGATTGACCCACCATGAACTGCCACTTGACAGCTACTAATATCTGCTTTTCCATCCGTATATGTATATATATATATATATGCTGGAACCTTGTTATTACATAAAAATACAGGACAACTTCATCATCTTCTTCAATGACAGTGTCAGAAATCTCGCGATGTAGTTATCATGTATTCTTGAGTTTTAGAGGTGAAGATACGCGCAAAAGTTTCACGGATCATCTTTACACAGCTTTGGTGCACTTAGGAATTCAAATATTTAGAGATGATGAGGAAATCGAGAGAGGGAATAACATAAAAGATGAAATTGAAAAAGCAATACTACACCACTCCAAAATTTCTATCGTTGTTTTCTCAAAGAATTATGCTGCATCCACATGGTGTCTTAACGAACTTGTAATGATATTGGAGCACAAGAAATCCTCTAAACATAGTGTGTTGCCAGTTTTCTATGATGTGGATCCCAGTCAAGTCAAGAACCAGACGGGAAGTTATGCAGAAGCATTTACCCAACATGAACAAAACTTCAAGTCCGAAACCAACATGGTACAAAGATGGAGGAATGCTTTAAAAGAAGTTGCGGATATAGGAGGCATGGTTCTACACGACAGGTACGTTATACACATAATCAAGTTCCATATGGTTACTTCAATCTTTTTCATTAAGACTTGATAGATAGAGTAGAAAGAAAATTAATAGAAAATATTGTTAGGTAGCGTTTGGAAATTAAAATGGTTACTTTAATCCATTTTAAAGGGTTAATTATAATTCAGATTTTAAATTATTTCTCAAACATTAACATGTTTTAATTGAGTCATTAAAATATTAGTTTTGTATCAATAAGGTCTTTCTATCAAACAAGTCATCAGCTTAAGCATGCTCGAATCTGATGTGGAATGTTTTTAAAACACATAGATCAAATTTTAAATACGTTTGCTCCTATCACATGAACAACTTGGATTTGACGAGTTAAAAATAAAAAGAAATAGCCTCTTTAATTTAATGACACTATTTGTGGTTTTCTAAGATGTCATTGTTGGTAATGCAAAAGAATATTTTGAATTGCAGAAAATCCTCTGACTGTTGCAGAAAATATTTTTAGAATATTTTCAGTTAGAAAAATCCTTTGGTATTTTTGGAAACTAAATCTGTTATTTTACCATTTTGCTCATAAAAAAATAGTATAAATAGGAGGTCATTCTCCCACCTAACACAACAAGAGAAAAACAACTTCTCTATGTTCTCTAAATTCTAGTGTTCTACAAAATTACACGAGAGAGAAATTCTGTCTAAGAGATTAGGTTTTAAGCAGGACTGTTTGGAGTATTGTCAATCGTGTTCCATCTTCTTTATTGGGTTTACGAATATTGGAGTATTGTGTTGGGGGTAACATCCACTATACGATTACACTGATCAGGGCGAATTTGCCTCTAATATTGCAGTGGTTCTTCCACGACACAATGATTCTTATTTTATTTACATTCAGTTTGGTCTCCTTAACAATTCTATTTTGCGGTAGTATATTTGCAACAATTATATCCAAGTTATTCGTGTAATAGGTCTACACATATTCAAAATATTACAATAAATAAAAATAAATATATAAATTCATGTAAATAACATTAATTTATTAAACTTTCACAAAGAGAAAGTTGAAATTTTGAGTATAGGTTGTTTCTTGAATGAATTTCATTAATTTTTATGTTGCTTTATTTGATTTGATTTGATTTTGAATGTAATAATTCTATCATATATGTTGAAATGTTGCATTAGTTTCTTATTTTTACTTGAACATATAATCTCATAAAAACAATCAAAATATATGCAAGAAAAGAGAAAATACATTAGTAACTTTTACTTAATTTCCAAGATTTTACTATTGAGTTGTATTTTTTAAATTTGCAGGCATGAATCACAATTCATCCAAGATATTGTTAAAGAAGTTCAAAATAAACTTCATCTTATTTCTTTGTATGTCCCTCCTTATTTAGTTGGAATAGATTCTCTCGTGACACAAATTAATCAATGGTTAGAACAAGATGGGGCAAATAAAGTTGGCAGTGTAACTATTTGTGGCATTGGAGGCATTGGGAAGACAACCATTGCCAAAGTTGTTTACAATCAAAACATCCTGAGGTTTGAAGGTTATAGTTTCCTTGCTGATGTTAGAGAAACAAGTCAAGATTGCAATGGTTTAGTCCGTTTGCAAAGGCAACTTATTTCAGATATTCTTAAAGGAAAATCACATAAAATATACAATATAGATAATGGAATTAACAAGATCAAAGAAGTTGTATGTTGTAGAAGAGTTCTTCTCGTTCTTGATGATGTTGATGAATTGGAAAAAATAAGAAAATTAATGGGAACTCAAATTCCTTTTCATCCGGGAAGTAAAATCATTATAACTAGTAGAAACCGATGCCTATTGAATGCATATTTTATAAGCCAAATGTTTGATTCGGAAGCATCAACTAGTTGTGGAGGCTTAAGCAAACTATTTGAAGTAAAAGAATTAGCTTCAAGTGAATCGCTACAACTTTTTAATTGGTATGCTTTTGGTCATAACTCTGTGCCTGAAAGTTCAGTGGCATATGAAAGAAGTTTAGTGAAACACTGTGGTGGGCTTCCGTTAGCTCTTCAAGTTTTGGGCTCTTCATTATCTAGCAAAAGTGTGAGTTCTTGGAAAAGTGCATTGGAGAAATTGGAAGAAATCCCTGACAGCAAAATTCAAAAGATTCTAAGAATAAGCTATGATTCTTTGGAAGACGATCATGACAAAAATTTATTCCTTGACATAGTTTGTTTATTCATTGGAAAGGATAGAGATTACACGACTACAATTCTAGATGGTTGTGATTACTATACAATAATTGGAATTGAAAATCTAGTAGGCAAGTCTCTCTTAATCATTAATGAAAGAAACAAGCTAATGATGCACCAAATGATTAGAGATATGGGACGAGAAATTATTCGTCAAGAATCTTCTGATATTGGGAAACGAAGCAGATTGTGGCATAAGAACGCGTTTGATGTAATAAGAGAAAAAATTGTAAGAAACATCATTTTACTCAACTTTTTTCTTGTGTGCATGTAAACTACTTTTTTTTATTATCAAATTTCTTTTTATTTTTTAAAAAAGTTTTTCTGATGCAGGGTTCCAGAACAGTTAAGTGCCTCACAATTAACCTAAAAGGATTGCTAGAAGACAAGGCTAAAAGGACAAATACAACTCTACATTTTCCAAAGCATTCCAAAAGTCAGTTTCTCATGGCAAATGATGTTGATATGGAAACTCAAGCATTTGCAAAGATGAAGAGACTTAAACTGCTTCAACTGGATTATGTAAGACTTAAAGGAGACTTCAAAGACTTTCCCAAAAGATTAAGATGGTTACGTTGGCATGGGTTTTGGATGCAATCTTTTCCGGTGGATTTTGATATCAATGAACTAGTTGTTCTCGACATGCGCAACAGTAAACTTAAACAAGTTTGGAAGGATACAGAGGTATGATATATACTAATTTTCCTTCTTTTTGTGTGTGTGAAACAATAAAATATAAATGAAGGGTTTTCTTTCTTTCTTTCTTTCTTTTTTGCAGTGCCTCCCAAATTTAAAGATCCTTAATCTCAACCATTCACATAGCCTTCTTAAAACCCCAAGCTTTTCAGGACTCCCTAGCCTTGAGAAGTTGATGCTCAAAGATTGCATAAATTTGGTGGAAGTTGATCAATCCATTGGTGAGCTAAAGATGCTTACTTTCTTGAACCTTAAAGATTGCACAAGTCTTAGGAAACTTCCAAGGACAATTGGTTCATTAATATCACTTGAAGAGCTTATCTTATCTGGTTGTTCAAGACTTGATGATGTTCCTAGGGAGTTGCATAATATGGAATCATTGAAGGTGCTTAATTTAGATGAAACTGCCATATATCAATCAAGATTGGGGTTGCAGTGGCTCTTACTGAAAAGAAGCAAAGGATTGGGTTTCTCTTGGGCATCTCTACCGGGCTCTTTGGTAAAGTTAAGCCTTGAAAGTTGCAAACTATCTGATGATGTCATTCCCAATGATCTTTGTAACTTGGCTTCCTTGAAATCCTTAAATTTAAGTAGAAACCCAATTCATTACTTAGCCGAAAGCTTAAAAGAACTTACAAAACTTGATGAACTTGTACTGACTTCTTGCACTGAACTCCAAATGATTCCAAAGCTTCCATTCTTGCCCAATGTTTCTGGGTTCTCGACAGTATCTGCAGTAAAAAGCTTTAGGTCAATTCTTCCATGCTTCTTTTCTTCCAAACGATGTGTTATTTTTGGATGTGAAAAATTGACCGAGGTTCAAGATATATTCAAGTTGGAGCCAATTGAAAACTTTGATGCGGAAGAGATTAGAAGATTATTCAACGTGAATTCCGTCAACAAAAATCGAGTGCAACTTTATAATTGCCTAACGGACAACATAATGCTTGCTACCCCACAGGTCCAATAGTTCTCCAACTTAAATTTTAAATCTTTTTCTTTTTGTCTTATATTACTTAATCAACACATTCGTAATCATCTAACAGTTTTCTTTTCTATCAGGTCTTGCAGGAATGTGGTATAACAAGCACATTTATTTTAGGAAGTGAAGTTCCGATTGGGTATAAGCATCGCACTAACGAGCATCGAATCTCTTTTCTTTTGCCAACACCATCTCATCCAGATGAAAAGATTCGTTGGTTCAGCTTATGCATTGTTTTTTCTTTAGATAGTGATCAAATATTGGACCTTCCACCAAGTGTCTACATTTTCAATGAGACCAAAAGGACCACGGGGAGATATTGCTCCAGTTTCATTGGAATTCCTAAGACTAACGATAACACAATGTTGTGGTTGATCCATTGGCCAGTAACGGATTGTCAGTTTGAAGGTGGTGACCTTGTGAGTTGCATGATAGTGCCTATTCATCTCCGCATAAGAAAATTTGGCGTTACTTATGAATCCGAACACAACATTAGATATGAATATGGTTTTTCATATTTATCTCCAGGTATGAGTAGATTTCAAATAATTATGTTTATGGCATATTACCCAATGCACTATTAACATTAATGAGTAAAACACATGGCTAAAAAGATAAATCCTTATTGAAACAATGAATTATATGAATATCTAATTGTGTTTTCAATGGTAAGATTGTATTTTAGTTAATACATCCTATTATATTTATTTTAATGCCCCCTTTAGATTGTTTGAACATATGTTTCCTTTTAGATGTCAATAAAAAAATTCAAAAATTGATATATGTTTCTCTAAAAGACTTTCCAATACAATAAAAATATTACTTAAGAAATCTGATCATTTAATAGATTCTGAGAAAAATTTAGCTTAATAATAAAATAATAATTATAAAATTATGTTGCAATTGAGGTCTAATCAAAATAATTAATTGTTTGATAGATGATTAATCTATCACCTAAGTGGAAACTAAAATAATGGATGAAGTTAAAAGTGGTATTTTTAATGTTGATATTTTATATAAAAATAAAAGATACAGATATAATTGATTTTTTTTCAAAAAAGTGTATAATTGGTTATTTCTAACAAGTCTTATAACATATTTTAGTCATAATGCATAAAATTAGTTGTTTGATATTTTTTTTCATGTCAAAACTAATACTTTGGTATTATAATAGGCATATTATGTTGATGATCATTAAAATTGATAAATAACACATTATTGTACACATTTTAGGAGATGAGGTTGCCCCAAGAAATATCAAGATGGACCTAACTAAAAACTTACTCAGTTTGGAATCTTATGGAAATGTTAAAGTGCAACTTTGCAGTTATATAGAAGAATCAAAAGTGGTTTCTTCCCCAAAGGTTCCTTACGAGTTCCAAGTTTCAAAATTTATTTATATACTATATATTTTTAATAACTAATTCCTTAATCCAATGCTACAGGTACTATACGATTATGGCATAATTACAGCATTTGATCCAATGCCATTTGATTACTATGGCCACTACTTTGGCAATCAAGCTGGCAAGACTGAGGTTTCATTATCAGTGCCCCCAAACTTTAGTCGAAAGATTAGTTGCTTCTTAAATTCGATTATCATTTTTTCTGCCAAGAATGATAATACAAATGAATTTTTACCATTCCTTGAAATTGTGAACGAGACCAAAGGTACAAAGTGGACCTACTCCAAACATTTCACAGGAATTCTTGGAACCAAGAATACCTTATACTGGTTTACTTGTTGGGACTTTAGGGGTGGTGAACTAGAAGCAGGTGATCGTATTACTCTTCGGGTTCTTTCAGATTTATCTGTGCTAGAATTCGGTATTGACCTTGTATTTGATTATGACCTAGATGACAACCCCAATTCTTTCAGTCAGTTGCCATGGATGAGTGAATGTTTTAAGTATCTTCTTGGGGCTTTTATTTATATTTTGTCAAAATCCCAAAAAAGACTTGTATAGGTTGCAAAGTTTAGTCAAATCTTGACTATTGTAGGATTGAAATGAGGTAAATGAATATTTTGGCTTAGACATTGCCAGCTTGGCTTGGTTGATTTCATCTTATATTTAATCTCTATTCTTTTATGTAAGTTATTGATATTGATTATTGGTAATCCAATTAACTTGTGCTTTCAATCAGATGTTGTGGAGTTATTGTGTTTTTAATCAGATGATGTAGGTTAGTTGATTTCCTTCCTGAGCGGAGGGCAACTTGGCTTGAAGTTCATGGGTTACCTCTGCACTTATGGAATAGCATGACTTAGAAAAGGTATTGGATTTTAAAGTTTTAATAGGCTATAATTTTGTAAGAATAACGAGTTTTAATGGGAATTTGGATTTAATGTTGTACTTTGGGTTTGGGTTTGTAAATAGCTTATGGTCTAATCGGTTTAATAATTAAAATCTTAATTGATTTATTCGTTTTAAAAATTTTGCATGAAAGTGGGTGCAATGTCATGGAAAATATTTATTGATGCGAAGAATACTTTGTATAAAGCTTATAAAGTATTCGAATGAGATGATTCGACTAATTTAAAAGCTTTTTAGGAACCTAAACAGAGGTTCTGGGAAAATTATCATGATTTTCCTTACAAGGATAAGTTGCCAAGTTATGTAGTTGATATGTATATTGATGATATCGATTGGAATCCAAAAATTGATCCAAAACTTTTCTGAAAAATTAAATTGATTTCATGATGGAGAAGAGGAGGAAAAAGAAGTAGACGTACTGAAGTGCTAATCGAGCATAAATGCATCGACCTCACCAACCACACCAGAATATGCTTGTACCTTAGGGTATCTAAGCTGGTGATACGATCTTGACCCTTAAGGTATTAAAGAATTATCAAATATAATACATACATAGTGTAACACCTCTTACCCAAGACCGTTACCGGAGTCGAGCACGAGGCATTACCTAACTTAACTTACTAGTTCAGAGCATAAAAATTTGCTTTTAAAAATTAATTCACTCACGTTCATTCAATATGTCCCTAAAAAAGAATCTCGAGACCCTAAATCATGCAATAGAAACAGTTCAAGTCCAAACCGGGAACATTAATAACTTTTCAAATACTAAAACAAATTCACAATAAAACTATCCACCTGCGCAACAGTCACTAATTAATTATAACTCAAGTTACGAAACTCAAAATTTAGATCCGTAAATTTTCCCTGAAACTAGACTCATATATCTTCTTACCATAAAATTTTCAGAATTTTTGGTTTAGCCAATTAGTACAGTTTATTCTTTAAACTCTCCTCTGTTTCACTATTCGACAGCTCTGACCCCTATTCACTAAAAATTAATTATCTCATTGTACAGAATTCGGATAACATTCTCGTTTGTTTCTATTGAAAATAGACTCAATTTCTTTTATAATTTCTTTATAATTTTTACTCTTTTATAATTTCTTTGCTTTAACTATCATTTAAGCATACACAATACCAAAACACATTCTTATATAGTCAATTCAATAGTTAATCATTATCGAATATTTACTTGCTACTTCTTAGCCATATCATAAAAATACACACAAACTGACCAACTCCCAATACATGCCATATAAATCAAAAAGTTGTTTAACAAAATCTACCGGAGTAAATCGGGATAGTGTGATCGTTGATGTAGATCCGATCCTTCGAACATATATATATATATCAATCTACAAGAAACAATAAACACACACAAGTAAGCTTACATAAAGCTTAGTAAGTTCATAGGCTCATAATAAAATCTTACCAAAATTTCACTAACAACATTAATAAACAAATAAAAATTCAACATTTCCTGCCAACCACAATCTCAAACAATGAATCTATCCAATCGAGCTCAATATCAGATGTCAACTTCTATTTCGACATGTAGCTTCAATTGCACTTACAAATACCTGTCAAATTAAGGATCGTCTTACAGAATTGAGTACATCGTTTGCCCTGATGGGTGTCAAATCCACCAATATAAACCTACACCTAATTTTGCAAATTTAAGCAGTACAGGGAGTAGGGTCAATCCCTCAGAGACTGGGTTTACTGCAAATTGTTGCTCTCTTGACCAGATTTATGTCGGGGCAGTTGTCGTGCCCAAGAAGTTAGGGGGAGGATAAAATCGAAAACCTGGAACCTGAAATAAATAAACAAAATGCGTAAAAAGTAAAAGCTGAAAATAAAATAAATTAAATTAAATAAATCTGAAGAAAAAATAATTAAAATAAGCTCAGCTTTAGGCACGAATTTTTCCTCGTTTTTGAACCGATCCTCGAAATTAGATGAACTCCTTTTTCCAATAAGCTAGTTATAGCTACCAGGGACGCCTCAGACACTAACTCTTCCTTTTGTAAATTAGTTATGGAACGTCCAATAACTAACCCTTATCGATCGAATAACCAACGAAACGTTAGTGATTTAGAACTCCGGCAGCTTTGCGTTCTAGAAGAGCCTAGCTCGAACCAATACCCTCAACCCATGGGATATTTAAATCCAGTTACCACTTCCTTTGACGGAACCAAACAACAATCTCTACTTGGCACGCCAATATGTTCACGGAAAACCGATTAGACAATCGATCATTTCGAAATTCCAACTATACGTCTAACCACACAAAATCAAACGACGTCTTTTTTGACTTAATGTTGATCTGACTTTGTGAGTTGACAAAATCATACTCTTAATCCGGAGAAATAATAAGTACTGAAATTTAGGAGTTAAATAGCTCGGGTTCGTAACTCATGAGTTTTGACGAGGCTAATTCCAACCTAAAGCTGAAAATGAATTTAGTTAACTAAGGTTTGGGGCATGTTGGTATTGGATAAATTATATAAGGTAAAATTGGGTGAAAAGGATGGGTGGCGTGATTAAGTATGGGGGCTGGAAATTTAGTAATTTATTAAAGTGGGGTGGTTGACTACTGGAAATGAAAAGGGAATTTGAAAAAGGAATTGCAAATGGCTTAAGTTGGTGGTTACTAGGAATTAATAAATTGAAGGAAAAGAAACTAAAGGCAGCAAATAAATTCGTGAATAGGAAGGAGAGAAAGTATTGAAAGATGAAAGCTTGATATTTCAATTGATGATTAAAATGAACAAAATAGACCACTATTCATACTAGTCGCTTTGCTAAATTAAGAGCAAACTAGTATAGAAAATCAAGGAAAAATATTCCATGATATAATAAAAATCTCAAAATAATCTCCACCTAAGTCAATAAAAATTTCAGCTAATTATTCTTGGAAAAATTCTGCTTTGGCCCCTCATTCTTTGCTTCTTTCTTCAATCTAGCCCAATTGTTTTCTTTTTCTTCTATTTAGCCCTAAATTGCACCCCTGCACAAAATTCAATAAAAACATGGAAAAATTAGTGGTGCACTCTCATAAATTAACCAATTTAATTACATAAAATATGTAACTTTAGCATTTAATCAAATCCCCTCTACTTAGCTTATGCTACTCCTCGAGCATTATGCATGTATCTGCAAAAGGGAAAAAAATTCCTCCAAAATAGGACTTGGCCCTCATGGTTTGTACAATTCAACAATTTAATCCTAGCACATTAACATCTCAAATAACCTAGCCTAAGAAGTATGTAAATATATATTGGAATTTATTAGAGCTTGATAGACTTACCCTTTATTTTATTATTTTGTACTTAGGACATTTTTGAATTTTTTGACACGAGACATGATGACAACCCAAGCACCATGTTCCGGTTACTCAATTCAGACGTCTCTAAGCGGGTTATTTCACCCTACTCGTGATACCTCGTTAGCGGAGTGAGTGCAAAGAAATTAGACAGCCACACGAACCTTTTTACGCGACATATGATGACAACCCAAGCACCATGTTCCGGTTACTCAGCCCGATGTAAAACCCCAATTTTTCACTCTTAACATTCATATCAGAGGAGTATTATTATTTTTTTGTTTTTTTATTTGAAAGACGATATAAGGTAGGCAGTCAAGCAAACTCATAATTCCTAAAAATTTCTTACCCACTAAGTCTAAGTTATTAAAAAGTTTATGTGTAAAGAACTAAAATAGCTAAATAGGTCAAACCATAAGTGTACCATCCCAACTTATCAAAAGAAAAATTTACCTTTTACCGAAAACATGCAAAAATAGTGATGATAGATAAGTAAATTTAGAACCAATTTATGTTGGAGTTTGAATCGATTCAAACAATAATGAATCGATTCAAAGTGTTAAACACCATTACTTTACAACTGGATTCGTATGAAAATCGTGCAGATAATGAGGTGGAAGACCCTTCCTAATGAATTGATTTTATCTTTTTGCTTGTGGTATGGTTGTTGATTTGATTTGATTGTTGATATATTGTATTATTGGGTTTGATATTATTAACAACTTATATTTCTTAAAAGTGAAAAAAATATCGATTATGCTTTCATGGTGTTTTGTTAAGTTCAGTTCCTTTCGAACAGATGAATATATAGGAATAGATGGAGAATGGCGATGAGGCCCTTTTTAGTTTCACTACGTAAGAATATATGATTCAAGTTTGGATCCTAAATCAACATATCAATGATTGTGTGGATGAGCAGTTTTTAGTATATCATTTAAATTAAAAAATGTTTTATTAATAAACATAACACATAGTATAGGAAAATACTATATAATGATTTCTCGATTTAATCTAAACATTTGGTATCAATGAGTTATCAATACTTATATACACCGGTGTAAATTAGTTCTTTTCCCTTAAACTTTCTATTGACCGTGTCAAAAGTAAAGGGAGATTCCCTCAATATTCGGTTGAGGGCAAATATGTAAATACAATGTATAAAGTATGAGGAATCATTTCTCTTTTAGAGTAAGAACAACCGTAAATATACCTTTGCTTGCATCACAAGTACAGCAGGAGGTTTGAGGGAAAAAGAACTTACATACACCTGTGTAAGTCAATATTGATAAGGGACCAAATGAATATCAGCAGTGAATTTATGTAGGAGTTTGAATGAATTCAAACAACAATGAATTAATTCAAAACAACAAACAATCAATTGAAATAAGCGAAGAATCGATTCAAACTCCAACATAAATTCTTTGTTGATATTCATTTGGCCCCTTATCATTTTAGGAAAAGAAGCGATTTAAAACAACCAACAATCAAAGAAGTAGAGAATAAAAGGAAATGCTACGCAACAATCAAAGAAGCAAAGAACAAATTAATTAGATGTGTTATGTAACAATCGATTTAAACATATAAGCAATCGATTCAAAAGAAGTAATATTCCAACATAATAATCGATTTAATCATATACACAATCAATTAAAAAGAAGCAGTATTCCAACATAACAATCAATTTAATCATATACACAATTGATTCAAAAGAAGTAGTGTTCCAACTTGACAATCGATTTAAACATATAAAGAATTGACTCAAAAGAAGCACTATTCCAACGTGATAATCGATCCAAAAGAAGCAATATTTTTGGAAAATTACAAAAATCTTAAACCTTGGGGTGCTACTTATATGTTTGGGAGGGCCATAGTATATCTACAAAGGGCTAAATTGCAAAAATTTTAATCCTTGGGGGTGCCATGGCCCCCTGAGCCTCTATTAGGTTTCGCCATTGTCGATTTGAATAGAGATGTTAAATTAATTGACCCACAAATTGTTTTGAGCCTAATTGAATTGAATTTTTTCCCAAATTTCTTAACATTTTATATAGACATCTTAACATTTTTTAATGTTTACATTATAGTATCATATTTATTACTATAGATTTATTTTTTGAAATAAATTATATAATTTTAAAAATAACATAATATAATATATTAGAAAATTAGTAAATGACTCGGGCCTTGAATTTTTATGCCCGAGCCCAACTCGTATTTTAAATCGGACTAACTTTTTGTCCAAGTCCATTTTTTGAGCTTGATAATTTTGTCTAAATCCTCCCAAATCTCGAGCGGGGATTGGATGGGTAGCTCGACCCAGAAGTTAAAAGGTTAAAATATGTCATAAGTTCTTGTACTTTTACAAATTTTGGAGTTTGGAACACGTACTTTCATTTCCAAAAAATTAGTCTCTTTACTTTCTTATGGTTAACATTTTCAATTTTTTTGTTAAATGTGTTAGGGTGGCATTTTAAAATTAAAAAAAAACTTATTTAGTAACCACGTAATTACAAAAATGATGTTGTAATTAACTTGAATTTAACAAAAAAAAATTAGCAGTGTTAACAATTGAATTTGAGTTTTGAAATCTCAAAAAAATAGAGGGACTAAAATCCTTAAAAATAAAAATATATGGCTACCAACTCACATCAGTTTGGATTTGACATAAATCTTCGAGAAGTCATAATGAGGTAAGAATATATTCTCTTAAAAACTAAATATTTAAATCAAAATACCTAACTGATATTTGTTCGATATTTTAAGAGAATTTTTATGAACAAATCCATGTAATAAAATGAATTAGTGTTCCACCATAAAAGAGACATAATCCTATTCGAATAATTATACTCTTGAATGAAGGGATCGGGTAAATTTTAGTTGTGGAGTCACAACAATAAAATTGATAATTAGTAGACTAGGTTGTAGAGTTCCCTATAACAAACGTCGGAGAAAGAATTGATTTGTTGCACTATGTTTTGGATAATAGTGCTACTCGATCTAGACTTTAGACCATGAGCTTGTTGGTACTTATCAAACCATTTGGTGCTCAACCTTTTTGTTAACATTATTATTTGAATAATTAGTAAGTGTTAGACATAATGGTAAGACATATTATACTTTTTAAAAAATATAGATCTAAATTTTAAAGATAATATTATTGAAAAAAACAATCACCAAAAAATATTATTTGAATCGAGTTCTTCCTAAAATATTGTGAACCAAAAAATTTGAAGGCTGCAACGAGGGATTCTACTTTGCATTACCAACAATGTAAACCTTAACCTTAACCCATCCTCTTCACTACTTTTATTGCACTGAAATTGGTTAGCCAACGAATTTTTTATGTTAGGTGAAACAGTTGGGGCCATAATTTTGTTGAGGCCCCTCTTTAATTGCTAATGGCTAAAGTCTTGGAACGTAAGCATGACTCCAAAATGAAAAGTAATTGAAACGCATTTTCTAGTACCACTAATTTCCACACCAAGTACTTGGGAATTATTCTCCTCTTATGTCCTCTATATTAAATGTGACAAAATTCAATATTTATTTAAGTGTGTTAATTTTTTTGAATTACAATAACAAGTAAAGTTTGAATAACCAACGCAAGTAGCGCGATTCAAATTTAGGCCACATTTAGGGTGATGAACAATCTTAATCATCAGGCTATCACATGATGTTTTCTAAGCACGTCAAATTTGATGATTCATATATGTGAATTGTTTTTCATTAATTATATTAAAATTTTAAAATAGATTTGGTAAGAATATTCGTTGAATTTGCTTTTTCTTCACTTGGTGCTTCAATTAGGAAAGAAATCTATGCCATACCACAAAAAGGATATAAAGATCTTTAATAGAGGTGATCATGGGCCCAGAAAAAATTTTCAGCTCGCTTCCTAGGCCCAGGCCTAGCCCGGCCCGAAATATGTGCCTTAAATTTTGTCCAGGCTCGGCCCGGGGAAAAATACTAAGCCCGAGCCCGACCCGTTTTTAAAATATTAAATTAACATTTTTTATCATTTGAGGGGCAAAGTGTAATTTTACCATTACTATTTTAAAATTTTATAAATTATAAAGAGTTAAAAAAAAGAATTTTTATTTTTATTTTAGAGTAGAACCCTTGCCCATGAAATATCATAACAACAAATTTAACAATACTAATAATTAAATTTAAAATTTAAAATTTGAAATATAAAAATTAAAAATTTTAAAATAAAAATAAAAAATAAATTTCAAAATATATGGGCTTAAGAAAATGGGAAATGGGAAATGGGGAGGGGAAATGAGAATTTTTTTTTAAAAATTTATTTATTATATTCGGGCTGGGCTAAGTCGGGCCCGGACCAAAATTTTTTTGCCCAAGGCCCGAAAACGGGCCTCATTTTTTTCCCAAATATATATTTTGGGCCTATATTTTTACCCAAACTCTCTCATATTTTGGGCGGGCCGTCGGGCCGGGCCGGACTGCCCGACCCATTATCACCTCTAATCCTTAATGAGTATTGGAAAATATTTAAACAATTTTGTGCTAGTTGCCCTCAGCATGAAATTTTGGATCAATTACTCAACCTTACCCTTATCCCATCCTCTTTAATTGCTAATTTAAGGCCGATAATTCATTGTTTAAGGTCTGATAATATTTATTTTTTTTATAGTGAACAACTTTAACGTTTTCCTTCCTTTCTACTAGCTCCGTTGAAAAACTCTATTCAAATAATATTTTTAATAAAAATGTTGAGCACCAAATGGACCGTAAGCATGACTCCAAAATGGAAAGCGATTGAAACGCGTTTCTAGTACCGCTATTTTCCACACCAAATGGACCGTAAGCATGACTCCGAAATGAAAAGCGATTGAAACGCGTTTTCTACTACCACTATTTTCCACACCAGATACTTACGGAATTATTCTCCTTCTCTTATGTCCCTCTCAATTCTCATTTTCAATTTACTTTAACGTGCAATATACGTGAATTTTATTTTTTTATTTTTAAAAATTTATTTACTTTAGATAACACAAACAAATTAAAAAAAATTGACGATCTGATCAATTTAATGACCAATTCTTTTTCAAAAACAATTAATTCTTCATTAATGCATAGATACTAAAATTGTTTCTTTACTATACCGAACTTGAATATTTAATGTGATGTCTATGTGATATATTGTGGTTGTGGTTTAATTATTGAGTGTATCTACCAAGGTATTAGGTGGTAAAAGTTATCATAGAGATCATTCTATTGAGAGTTAAATTGTATTTAAAAACAAGTAAATTAGTCCATATACATTAAATAAAAGAATAAATTTATTATTTTTATTAAAAATTTCCTTCTTTTTTGTTGTTAAAAACTAAAGTGAATGACGAAATAACTAGATAATCGCATGTGGCTTGTCACATGTACCTTATGTTGATTACATGGACCAATTTTTAATAATAACAATAGATAATTTTTTTAACAAAAGAACTAATTTACTTTCTAATATAATATACAATGACTAAATTACTATTTTTTAAATAGAAGAAACAAAATATAATATAACTTAAAATACAAAGAACCTTCATAATATTTTTACTAATATTGGCCTGAAGATGATGTCTATATTACGTGTTGTGTTAGCTATAACCATCAAGTTAATCAATACATTGTATTTGTCAAGCAAAATTAATAATATAGAATACGTAACCCAAGCTGGTAGATTTGGAAAAAACAACATGGCCGGCATGAATTTCTTCGGACAGTTGTATGAACTGGTGGAAGGATTGACCCACCATGGATTGGGAACTGCCACTTGACTGCTAATAATATCTGCTTTGCCATTCACACACACATATATATATATATATCTGGAACCTTGTTATTACATAAAAAAATACAGGACGACTTCATTTTCTTCTTCAATGGCAATGTCAGAAATCTCGCGATGTAGTTATCATGTATTCTTGAGTTTTAGAGGTGAAGATACGCGCAAAAGTTTTACGGATCATCTTTACACAGCTTTGGTGCACTTAGGAATTCAAACATTTAGAGATGATAAGGAAATCGAGAGAGGGAATAACATAAAAGATGAAATTGAAAAAGCAATACTACACCACTCCAAAATTTCTATCGTTGTTTTCTCAAAGAATTATGCTGCATCCACATGGTGTCTTAACGAACTTATAATGATATTGGAGCACAAGAAATCCTCTAAACACATTGTGTTGCCAGTTTTCTATGATGTGGATCCGAGTCAAGTCAAGAACCAGACGGGTTGTTATGCAGAAGCATTTACCCAACACGAACAAAACTTGGAGTCCGAAACCAACATGGTACAAAGATGGAGGAATGCTTTAAAAGAAGTTGCGGATATAGGAGGCATGGTTCTACAAGACAGGTACGTTATACACATAATCAAGTTCCATATGGTTACTTCAATCCTTTTCATTAAGACTTGATAGAGTAGAAAGAAAATTAATAGAAAATATTGTTAGGTAGCGTTTGGAAATTAAAATGGTTACTTCAATCCATTTTAAAGGGTTAATTGTAACTCAGAAACATTAATATGTTTTAATTGAGTCATTAAAATATTAGTATTGTATCAATAAGGTCTTTCAATCAAACAAGTCATCAGCTTAAGCATTAAATGTTAGCTCGAATCTAATGTGGGATGTTTTTAAAACACAGATCAAATTTCAAATACGTTTGCACTTATCACATGAACAATTTGGACTTGACGAGTTGAAAACAAAAAGAAATAGCCTCTTGAATTTAATGACACTATTAGTGGTTTTCAAAGATGTCATTGTTGGTAATGCAAAAGAATATTTTGAATTCTGGAAAATCCTTTGACTGTTATAAAAAATATTTTTAGACTATTTTTAGTTAGGAAAATTCTTTGCTTTTTTGGAAGCTAAAATTGTTTTTTTACCATTTTGCCTATAAAAAATAGTATAAATAGGAGGTGATTCTCCCACCTAACACAACAAGAGAAAAATAACTTCTCTCTGTTATCTAAATTCTAGTGTTCTGCAAAATTACACGAGAGGAAAATTCTGTCTAAGAGATTAGGTTTTAAGCGAGACTATTTTTGACCCCTTTAATCTTTATTGGGAATTGAACTTTTTTTCGAGAAGAGTAATGTCAATCGTGTTCCACCTTCTTTATTCAGGTGTACGAATATTAAAGTATTGTGTTGGGGGATAACGTCCACTACACGATTACACTGATCATGGCGAATTTGCCTCTAATGCAGTGGTTCTTCCACGACACAGAGATTCTTATTTTATTTACATTCAATTTGATCTCCTGTAACAATTCTATTTTGCAGTGGTATATTTCCAACAATCATATCCAAGTTATTCATGTAATAGGTCTACACATATTCAAAATATTACAATAAATAAAAATTAATATATATATATTCATGTAAATAACATGAATTTATTAAACTTTCACAAAGAGAAGGTTGAAATTTTGAGTATAGGTTGTTCCACGAATGAATTTCATTAATTTTTATGTTGCTTTTTTTGATTTGATTTAATTTGATTTTGAAAGTAATAATTCTATAATTTGATTTTGAATGTAATAATTCTATCATATATGTTGAAATGTTGCATTAGTTTCTTACTTTTACTTGAACATATAATCTGTTGAAAAGTCAAAAATGGTGGGAGGTGCAATTGGCACCGAAAGAAGAAAGTAAAAAGTGGTTGGCAAGTTGAGTTTAAAGTTGAATGGTATAATTGCAATTTTGGTCCCTAATTTTTTAGGCCATTTGCAAGTTAGTCCCTGAACCTCAACTATAAATAGGCCTAACCATTTCTCATTTCAACCATCCCAACCAATCTTTCTCTCTTAGTTTTCTCTCTTCTCCCATTTGAGAATTCTTAAGGAATTCTATTTGTTTGTAATATTTTGGAGATAGTAAAGTTATCATCTGGTGTTAGTGCCCGAGGACGTAGGTATAATTTACCGAACCTCGTTAAATCTCTTGTGTTCTTTCTTGTCCTATTTTTCTTTCAATATTTGAGGGTATAATAGTAGTATTTAATTGTGCTATTAAATTACTATAGAAAGGATATTCTGTCTAAGGAAAGACTTGGTATTTAAGAGATCCATGTGATCCACCTCTCTTCCCTGGGAATTGAACTTTGTGTGATTTTTAGTACAATAATTTACACGCTTCCGACCCTATTGGACAACAAGTGGTATCAGAGCCGAAGGTTAATCGTAGTATGCTCTGTGGTTGCAGTTTAAACTGATCTTCCACGTCAGAAAAGATTTCCTTAGGTATATTGAAAGATTATGGAGAAAACGGTCGGTGTAGGAGCTTCAACATCGTCCATGTGGACAAGACCGACAATTGCAAATGCAAGATTGGCCGTGGAGATCTTTGATGGCACGGGCCATTTTGGTATGTGGCAAAGTGAGGTTCTAGATGCCCTTTTTCAGCAGGGTCTAGACATTGCCATTGATGAAGAGAAACCAGATGATGTACAGGAGAAAGATTGGAAGGCGATCAATCGGTTGGCATGTGGCACAATTCGATCATGCCTTTCTCGAGAGCAGAGGTATGCTTTTTCAAAGGAGACTTCTGCAAATAAGTTGTGGGTGACACTTGAAGAAAATTTTTTGAAGAAAAACAGTCAAAATAAGCTCCACTTGAAGAAAAGACTGTTTCGCTTCACATACGTCCCAAGTACCACAATGAATGATCACATCACCAAATTTAATCAGTTAGTCACTGATTTGCTGAATATGGATGAGACATTCAAAGATGAAGATTTGGCTTTGATGCTGTTGGGGTCACTTCCTGAGGAGTTTGAGTTCCTAGAAACTACTCTACTTCATGGCAGGAGTGATATATCTCTGAGCGAAGTCTGTGCGGCCTTATACAGTTATGAACAGAGAAAGAAGGACAAACAGAAAAACTCAATCAGAGATACAGAAGCTTTAGTAGTCCGAGGTCGTTCATACACTCGGAAGAAAACTCAAAAGGGGAGATCAAAGTCAAAGTCCAGACTCGGGAAAGATGAATGTGCTTTTTGTCATGAGAAAGGCCACTGGAAGAAAAATTGTCCAAAGCTGAAGAATAAGGGAAAAGCTGCTGTAGATGCTTGTGTTGCTAAGCATGATACTAGTGACTCTGAACTATCACTGGTTGCATCATCATCGTCGTTCCATTCAGATGAGTGGATATTGGATTCGGGTTGTACCTATCATATGTCCTCTAACCGGGAGTGGTTCTCTGATTTAGTAGAACTAAATGGAGGAGTTGTTTATATGGGCAATGACAATGCCTGTAAAACTGTTGGGATAGGTTCAATCCAATTAAAGAATCAAGATGGATCAACCAGAGTTCTGACTGATGTTCGGTACGTGCCCAGTTTGAAGAAAAATCTCATCTCATTGGGAGCCTTGGAATCCAATGGTTCAGTTGTTACTATGAGAGATGGGATTTTGAAAGTGACATCTGGCGCACTTGTGATATTGAAGGGCATCAGGAAAAATAACTTGTATTACTACCAAGGTAGTACAGTTATTGGAGCAGTCGCTGCAGCTTCCGGTAACAAAGACTTGGACTCAATGCAGTTGTGGCATATGAAGTTGGGACATGCCAGCGAAAAATCCTTGCAAATTCTGGCAAAGCAAGGATTGTTGAAAGGTGCAAAGGCTTGCAAATTAAAATTTTGTGAGCACAGTGTTCTGGGAAAGCAAAAGAGAGTGAAATCGGCACTGCTATCCATAATACAAAAGGTATTTTGGAATATATTCACTCAGATGTGTGGGGGCCTTCCAAAACACCTTCGTTGGGAGGAAAACACTACTTTGTTACTTTTGTTGATGACTTTTCCAGAAGAGTTTGGGTGTATACCATGAAAACTAAAGATGAAGTGCTTGGAGTTTTTCTTAAATGGAAAACTATGATCGAAAACCAGACTGGCAAGAAAATCAAGCGGCTTAGGACGGACAATGGAAGGGAATATAAAAGTGATCCGTTCTTCGATGTGTGCCAAGAGTATGGTATTGTTCGACACTTCACAGTTAGGGATACACCACAGCAGAATGGATTGGCAGAGCGTATGAATCGAACATTGTTGGAGAAAGTTCGATGTATGTTGTCCAATGCTGGGTTGGGCAAGCAATTTTGGGCTGAGGCTGTGACATACGCTGGCCATCTTGTTAATCGTTTGCCATCATCTGCATTAGAAGAAAAACTCCTATGGAGGTATGGTCTGGAAAACCGGCTACAGATTATGATTCCTTACATGTGTTTGGATCCACTGCATATTACCATGTGAAGGAGTCAAAGTTAGATCCGAGGGCAAAGAAAGCTCTCTTTATGGGAATCACTTCTGGAGTGAAGGGATTTCGTCTTTGGTGCTTAAGCACAAAGAAAATGATCTGTAGCAGAGATGTTATCTTTGATGAATCTGCCACATTGAAAAAGGTAGCAGATAAAGATATTCAGACGAGCAATACTCCACAGCAGGTGGAGTGTACTCCAAAACAGGTGGAGTTTGAGCAGATGGGGATTTGCCCAGTTAATAAGTCTAATTCTCCAGCCACAATGGAGGAATTAGAGGTTGAAGAGGTTCTGACCCAAGAACCACTAAGTACACCAGAACCAGTTGCAGTTGCAAGGCCACGGAGAGAAATTCGTAAACCTGCTCGATTTACTGATATGGTGGCCTACGCCCTTCCTGTTGTTGATGATATTCCTATCACTTATCAAGAAGCAATGCAAAGCTTAGAAAGTGATAAATGGAAAAGTGCCTTGGATGAAGAAATGCAGTCTTTCCGAAAAAACAATACTTGGGAGTTGGCGTAATTACCAAAAGATAAAAGGGCAATCGGATGCAAGTGGGTATTCGCAAAGAAAGATGGATCTCCTAGCAAGAAGGATATTCGCTACAAGGCAAGATCGGTAGCTAAAGGCTACGCTCAGAAGGAGGGAGTTGACTACAATGATGTATTTTCCCCTGTTGTGAAGCATTCCTCCATTAGAATTTTGTTGGCCTTGGTAGCATAGTTGAATTTGGAGCTAGCTTAACTTGATGTTAAGACGGCTTTCTTGCATGGTGAGTTAGAAGAGGAGATCTATATGACTCAGCCCGAAGGATACACAGATGCTGGTGGTAGAAATTGGGTTTGTAAGCTGAACAAATCGCTATATGGATTGAAGCAATCCCCGAGGCAGTGGTACAAGCGATTTGATAGCTTTATGAGAAGGCAGAAGTACACAAGAAGCAAATATGACAATTGTGTATATTTGCAGAAGCTGCATGACGGATCTTTCATTTATCTACTCTTGTATGTTGATGATATGTTAATCGCTTCGAAGAGCCAAAATGAGATAGATAAGCTGAAGGCTCAGTTGAATCAAGAGTTCGAGATGAAAGATCTAGGTGAGGCCAAGAAGATTCTCGGCATGGAGATAAGTAGAGATAGACCGAGAGGCAAGCTCTGTTTAAATCAGAAGCAATATCTGAAAAAGGTATTACAATGTTTTAGTGTAAATGAAAACACAAAACATGTAAGTACCCCACTTGCTTCTCATTTGAAACTTAGTGCTCAATTCTCTCCGAAGACTGAAGATGAAAGAGAATATATGGCGAAAGTCCCATATGCTAATGCAGTTGGGAGTTTGATGTATGCGATGGTGTGTACGAGGCCTGACATTTCACAAGCTGTTGGAGTTGTGAGCAGGTATATGCATGATCCTGGAAAAGGACATTGGCAAGCTGTGAAATGGATTCTACGGTATCTTCGAAAAACCGTAGATGTTGGTTTAATTTTTGAATAGGATGAAGCACTTGGTCAGTTTGTAGTTGGATATGTTGATTCCGACTTTGCTGGTGATTTAGATAAACGTCGTTCAACTACGGGGTATCTGTTTACTCTTGCGAAAGCCTCAGTGAGTTGGAAGTCTACCTTACAGTCTACAGTAGCTGTGTCTACTACAGAGGCAGAATATATGGCAGTTACAGAAGCTGTTAAGGAGGCTATTTGGCTTAATGGATTATTGAAAGACTTGGGAGTTGTTCAAAGTCACATTAGTCTATATTGTGACAGTCAGAGTGCTATTCATTTAGCGAAAAATCAAGTCTATCATTCAAGAACCAAGCATATCGACGTAAGATATCAATTTGTGCGGGAAGTCTTTGAAAAAGGAAAAATTCTACTTCAGAAGATTCCGACAGCAGATAATCCCACAGATATGATGACCAAGGTGATAACAACAATCAAGTTTAATCATTGTTTGAACTTGATTAACATCCTGAGAATTTGAGCACCTTTAGGTGTATGGCGCTCGAGAGCGCATTTGGAGGCACTACAAAAGATAGCTTTATCAAATTTGGGGAGTTGAAGGAAGTGTGTGAAGATGTGATTATCCTAATCAAATCTTCAAGGTGGAGATTGTTGAAAAGTCAAAAATGGTGGGAGGTGCAATTGGCACCGAAAGAAGAAAGTAAAAAGTGGTTGGCAAGTTGAGTTTAAAGTTGAATGGTATAATTGCAATTTTGGTCCCTAATTTTTTAGGCCATTTGCAAGTTAGTCCCTGAACCTCAACTATAAATAGGCCTAACCATTTCTCATTTCAACCATCCCAACCAATCTTTCTCTCTTAGTTTTCTCTCTTCTCCCATTTGAGAATTCTTAAGGAATTCTATTTGTTTGTAATATTTTGGAGGTAGTAAAGTTATCATCTGGTGTTAGTGCCCGAGGACGTAGGTATAATTTACCGAACCTCGTTAAATCTCTTGTGTTCTTTCTTGTCCTATTTTTCTTTCAATATTTGAGGGTATAATAGTAGTATTTAATTGTGCTATTAAATTACTATAGAAGGGATATTCTGTCTAAGGAAAGACTTGGTATTTAAGAGATCCATGTGATCCACCTCTCTTCCCTGGGAATTGAACTTTGTGTGATTTTTTAGTACAATAATTTACACGCTTCCGACCCTATTGGAACAACATAATCTCTTAAAAGCAATCAAAATATATGCAAGAAAAGAGAAAATACATTAGTAACTTTTACTTAATTTCCAAGATTTTACCATTGAGTTGTATTTTTTTAATTTGCAGGCATGAATCACAATTCATCCAAGATATTGTTAAAGAAGTTCAAAATAAACTTCATCTTCTTTGTATGTCCCTCCTTATTTAGTTGGAATAGATTCTCTCGTGACACAAATTAATCAATGGTTAGAACAAGATGGAGCAAATAAAGTTGGCATTGCAACTATTTGTGGCATTGGAGGCATTGGGAAGACAACCATTGCCAAAGTTATTTACAATCAAAACATCCCGAGGTTTGAAGGTTATAGTTTCCTTGCTGATGTTAGAGAAACAAATCAAGATTGCAATGGTTTAGTCCATTTGCAAAGGCAACTTATTTCAGATATCCTTAAAGGAAAATCACATAAAATATACAATATAGACAATGGAATTAACAAGATCAAAGAAATTGTATGTTGTAGAAGAGTTCTTCTTGTTCTTGATGATGTTGATGAATTGGAAAAAATAAAAAAATTAATGGGAACTCAAATTCCTTTTCATCCCGGAAGTAAAATCATCATAACAAGTAGAAATCGATGCCTATTGAATGCACATTTTATAAGCCAAATGTTTGATTTGGAAGCATCAACCAGTTGTGGAGGCTTAAGCAAGCTATTTGAAGTAAAAGAATTAGCTTCAAGTGAATCGCTACAACTTTTTAATTGGTATGCTTTTGGTCATAACTCAGTGCCTGAAAGTTCAATGGCATATGCAAGAAGTTTAGTGAAACACTGTGGTGGGCTTCCATTAGCTCTTCAAATTTTGGGCTCTTCATTATCTACCAAAAGTGTGAGTTCTTGGAAAAGTGCATTGGAGAAATTGGAAGAAATCCCTGACAGCAAAATTCAAGAGATTCTAAGAATAAGCTATGATTCTTTGGAAGACGATCATGACAAAAATTTATTCCTTGACATAGTTTGTTTATTCATTGGGAAGGATAGAGATTACACGACTACAATTCTAGATGGTTGTGATTTCTATACAACAATTGGAATTGAAAATCTAGTAGGTAGGTCTCTCTTAATCATTAATGAAAAAAACAAGCTAATGATTCACCAAATGATTAGAGACATGGGACAAGAAATTATTCGTCAAGAATCTTCTGATATTGGGAAACGAAGCAGATTGTGGCATAAGAACGCGTTTGATGTAATAAGAGAAAAAATTGTAAGAAACATCATTTTACTCAACTTTTTTTTTATCAAATTTCTTTTTATTTTTTAAGAAAGTTTTTCTCATGCAGGGTTCCAGAACAGTTAAGTGCCTCACAATTGACCTAAAAGGATTGCTAGAAGACAAGGCTGAAAGGACAAATACAACTCTACATTTTCCAAAGCATTCCAAAAGTCAGTTTCTCATGGCAAATGATGTTGATATGGAAACTCAAGCATTTGCAAAGATGAAGAGACTTAAACTGCTTCAACTGGATTATGTAAGACTTAAAGGAGACTTCAAAGACTTTCCCAAAATATTAAGATGGTTACGTTGGCATGGGTTTTGTATGCAATCTTTTCCGGTGGATTTTGATATCAATGAACTAGTTGTTCTCGACATGCGCAACAGTAAACTTAAACAAGTTTGGAAGGATACAGAGGTATATGATATATACTAATTTTCCTTCTTTTTGTGTGTGTGTGAAACAATAATATAAATGAAGGGTTTTCTTTCTTTCTTTCTTTCTTTTTTTGCAGTGCCTCCCAAATTTAAAGATCCTTAATCTCAACCATTCACATAGCCTTCTTAAAACCCCAAGCTTTTCAGGACTCCCTAGCCTTGAGAAGTTGATGCTCAAAGATTGCATAAATTTGGTGGAAGTTGATCAATCCATTGGTGAGCTAAAGATACTTACTTTCTTGAACCTTAAAGATTGCACAAGTCTTAGGAAACTTCCAAGGACAATAGGTTCATTAATATCACTTGAAGAGCTTATCTTATCTGGTTGTTCAAGACTTGATGATGTTCCTAGGGAGTTGCATAATATGGAATCCTTGAAGGTGCTTAATTTAGATGAAACTGCCATATATCAATCAAGATTGCGGTTGCATTGGCTCTTACTGAAAAGAAGCAAAGGATTGGGTTTCTCTTGGGCATCTCTACCGGGCTCTTTGGTAAAGTTAAGCCTTGAAAGTTGCAAATTATCTAATGATGTCATGCTCAATGATCTTTGTAACTTGGCTTCCTTGAAATCCTTAAATTTAAGTAGAAACCCAATTCATTACCTACCCGAAAGCTTAAGAAACCTTACAAAACTTGATGAACTTCTATTGTTGCGGAAAGGATCGATTCGAGAACTCCGATATGACTACAAGTAAATTGACCGGAACGAAAAATAAAGTGAACACAAGGATTTACGTGGTTCGGCTTTAATGCCTACGTCCACGGGCAGAGGCGAAAAGAAATTTCACTATAACAAGATGAAGATTAGTGGTGTTTTACACTCAAGACACAACCCGAGAACCTCACAACTCTCAACTCCTATAGAAAACCCGAAAGCTAAAATCCTAGCTTTCAAAGAACAAGCTTTGCTCTCTCTTGGTTTGGGATGATGAATATGGCTAATGAACCTCTCTATTTATAAGAGAGTTCAAGGACATAATTGTCCAAAACTTTGGCAAAGATTTGTGGTTGAAAATGGACACCAACAACCATCCACTAATCCACTACCACCAACAACCCACTACCAACAACAACAATCCACTACCAATTTTAAGCCATTTCTTAACAAATCTCCACCTTGGCTTGAAATTTACCAAGCTGAACATCATAGTGAATTCCTCGAACTGGATCACCTCTTCCAAACGCCTCTCTGGCGCTAATCAATCCCGAATACCTATCAAGTCCAAGCAATGCTTGAACTTATATGCAGGGATCACCTTAGTTAACATATCTGCAGGATTCTTCTCGGTAGCAACCTTGCTGATAACAATGTCACCTTGCGTAACATGTTCCCGAACAAAATGATATCTGACATCAATGTGTTTGGTCCGTTCATGAAACATCTGATTTTTAGTCAGATGTATGGCACTCTGGCTATCGCAAAATACAACAGTGAAATCCTGTTGTAAACCCAAACTGCTTACTAGACCTTTCATCCACAATGCTTCTTTCACTGCTTCTGCTAACGCCATATATTCCGCCTCAGTCGTAGATAAGGCTACGGTAGACTGTAACACAGCTTTCCAACTAATGGCTCCTCCAGAATAAGTGAAAACATAACCCGTCAGAGATCTTCTTTTGTCCAGATCTCCAGCATAATCAGAGTCCACATAGCCCGTGACACTGCTAGTGCAGTCACTCTGATCATATACCAAGCATAAATCTGCAGAACCTCTCAAGTACCTGAGAATCCATTTCACGGCCTGCCAGTGTTCCTTGCCAGGACAACTCATGTATCTGCTGACCACACTAACTGCATGTGAAATGTCTGGACGAGTGCAAACCATTGCATACATCACGCTTCCAACTGCACTCGAGTATGGAATGTGAGACATTTGCTGCTTTTCTTCATCAGATTGTGGTGACAACTCTGCAGAGAGTTTGAAATGTGGTGCCAACGGAGTACTCACAGTTTTCGCTTTATCCATGCCGAAGCGTTGAAGAACCTTTTCAATGTAGTTCTTCTGCGACACACGAAGCTTGCCCGCCTTGCGATCTCTGTGAATATCCATGCCCAAAATTTTCTTGGCAGCACCCAGATCCTTCATCTCGAACTCACCACTCAACTGCGACTTTAACTTGTTGATTTCCGACATGTTTTTGGAAGCAATTAACATGTCATCAACATACAGCAACAAATAAATGTGCGAACCATCTGAGAGCTTCCGATGATAGACACAAGCATCATAGTCACATCTTGTGTAACCATGCTGAATCATGAAGCTATCAAACCGCTTGTACCACTGCCTTGGGGATTGTTTCAATCCATATAAAGACTTCTTTAATAGACAGACATGGTCTTCTTTACCAGGAACTGTAAAACCCTCTGGTTGACGCATGTAGATTGTTTCCTCGAGCTCACCATGCAAGAACGCCGTTTTTACGTCAAGCTGCTCAAGTTCTAGATCAGACTTGGCCACCATGGCAAGTAATACACGAATGGAAGAATGCTTTACGACTGGGGAGAAAACTTCATTGTAGTCAATCCCCTCTTTCTGAGTGAAGCCTTTAGCAACCAATCGTGCCTTGAATCTAGTTGCTTCAACCCCTAGGATGCCTTCCTTTTTCTTGAAGACCCATTTGCAACCAACTATCTTCTGGTTACTTGGCGGCTTAACCAACTCCCAAGTATGGTTCTTGTGAAGAGATTCTATCTCCTCACTCATAGCAATTGCCCACTGTGCCGACTCATCACACGTGACAGCCTCATTATAACTGGAAGGTTCTATACCAATGGACTCCGCCACACTGAGCGCGAAAGACACCAGATTAGCGTAACGCGGATTTGGTTTGATTTGTCTCTTCGTTCTTCCAGTGGCAATGCTATATGGTTTTTCTTGAGGTGACTCATCTTCATCGGAATCTTGCACCTCAACTTGATCATCCTGGACTGAAGTACCTTCCGTAGGAATTGGAGCGTCCACCTGACACTCCACCTGCTTCTCAACACCGTGATCTCCCATTCTATCTGACTCCTCCTTTTCCCGGGAATTTGTGGTGGATCGAAGCATGGATGACTCATCAAAAGTCACATCTCTGCTGATGATGAACTTGGACGAAACCGGATCAGGACACCACAACCTGTATCCTTTCACCCCTTGGCCGTATCCAAGAAATATGCATTTCTTCGCCCTCGGTTTGAGTTTTCCCTCATTTACATGAGCATACGCAGGGCAGCCAAACACTCTTAAACCAGAGTAATCAGCAGGAGAACCAGACCATACTTCCTCAGGAGTCTTCAGCTCAATAGCTGTTGACGGAGATCTGTTAACCAAATAACAAGCAGTATTAACAGCTTCAGCCCAAAATTCTTCACCGAGCCCAGCATTTGATCGCATGCAACGAGCTCGCTCCAAGAGAGTTCTATTCATGCGTTCTGCAACTCCATTTTGTTGTGGTGTTCGACGAACAGTGCGGTGTCTCACTATTCCTTCATTTTTGCAGAACTCATTGAATTCACCTGAGCAAAACTCCAAGCCATTATCCGTCCGGAATCGCTTGATCTTCTTTCCTGTTTGATTTTCGATCAAAGCTTTAAATTGCTTGAAGTTGATGAGAACCTCATACTTGCTCTTCAGAAAATACACCCAAACCTTTCTCGAGTAATCATCGATAAAGGTAAGCAGATATCTGTAACCACCTTTAGAAATTGTCGGAGAAGGCCCCCAAAGGTCAGAATGGAAGTAATCCACTGTGCCTTTTGTCTTGTGAATCCCAGTGCTGAACTTTACCCGAGTCTGCTTACCGAAGACGCAGTGCTCACAGAAATTCAACTTTCCTGTACACTGCCCAGACAATAATCCTCGTTTGCTTAGCACCGATAAGCCTCTCTCGCTCATATGCCCGAGCCGCATATGCCATAACTTCGTGGTGTCAGAATCTAGATCATCTGATGATGACACTCCCGCAACACCTGTAACCGAGGAACCATCGAGGAAGTAAAGGCCCCGCTCCAAATTACCACGTATCACAGTCAAAGCACCCGAGAATACCTTGAGAACTCCACCTTCAGCAGAGTACCGAAAGCCTTTCTTGTCCAACGTACTCAAAGAGATCAAATTTTTCTTCATTTCTGGAATGTGCCGAACATCAGTTAGAGTTCTAACAATACCGTCAAACATCTTTATACGAACTGTGCCAATCCCCATGACTTGACATGCGTGGTCATTTCCCATTAGTACTGAACCAGAATGCTTCTCGTATGTTGAGAATGCATCTTTCGAAGTACTTATATGAAATGTAGCTCCCGTATCAAGAATCCATCTCCCACCAGCGTAAGAGTCGGATACTGCAAGAACGATCTCGGCATCACTTGAAGAATCTGCATCAGCTACATTCGCACGATCATTTTGTTGCTCCTGTGATTCTGATTTCTCCTTCCTTTTCGGACAATCTACCTTCATGTGCCCGTACTTCTTACAGTAGTAGCACTGTATTCTCTTCTTGGACTGCGATCTAGGATGGCTTTTACTTGAACTTCCACCCTTTGCCTTGGATCTTCCTCGAGCAACCAAGCCTTCGCCTTCATTGTTTTCGACCACCTTACCAGTGATTTTCTTCCTCAACTCACTGGAACTTAAGGCATTTTTCACCTCCTCTAGAGTCAGGTCATCACGACCGTACATCATTGTATCAACAAAATTCTCATACGAGGGAGGCAAAGAACACAAAACAATTATTGCTTGGTCCTCATCATCGATTTTGTTATCGATATTATTCAAATCCATGATAATGGAATTGAATTTATCCAGGTGCTGGGAAACAGGTGTACCTTCCTCCATCTTCAGGGCATAGAGTCTTTGCTTGAGGTAGAGCCGGTTCGTCAATGACTTCGTCATGTACTTGCTCTCTAACCGGAGCCACAAACCGGACGCGGTTTTCTCATCCGCTACTTCTCGTAGCACTTCATCTCCTAGACATAGCAGAATAGCACTATGTGCTCTTTCTAGCATGTCATCCTTTTGCTCTTCCGAAAGCGTGCTTGGTAATTTATCTTTACCAGACAATGCTTTTAGCAATCCTTGTTGAACCAGCACTGCCCGCATCTTGATGCGCCATAAACTGAAACTATTTTTCCCGGTAAATTTCTCGACATCATACTTAGTCGATGAAACACTTGTAGCCATAATTTGGAACCTTTGAATGAATGATAATATTTTCTTCCTGATGTGAAAGATCAGACAAAGCTGCAGTCACAGGGCAATTCAGAAAATATTATCACTCCTTCAACTACGCTCTGGTACCAATTTGTTGCGGAAAGGATCGATTCGAGAACTCCGATATGACTACAAGTAAATTGACCGGAACGAAAAATAAAGTGAACACAAGGATTTACGTGGTTCGGCTTTAATGCCTACGTCCACGGGCAGAGGCGAAAAGAAATTTCACTATAACAAGATGAAGATTAGTGGTGTTTTACACTCAAGACACAACCCGAGAACCTCACAACTCTCAACTCCTATAGAAAACCCGAAAGCTAAAATCCTAGCTTTCAAAGAACAAGCTTTGCTCTCTCTTGGTTTGGGATGATGAATATGGCTAATGAACCTCTCTATTTATAAGAGAGTTCAAGGACATAATTGTCCAAAACTTTGGCAAAGATTTGTGGTTGAAAATGGACACCAACAACCATCCACTAATCCACTACCACCAACAACCCACTACCAACAACAACAATCCACTACCAATTTTAAGCCATTTCTTAACATCTATTGACTTCTTGCACTGAACTCCAAATGATTCCAAAGCTTCCGGTCTTGCTCAATGTTTTTAAGTGCAACTTTATTTTTGGAGACAAGTCTTCATTCCGAATAATTCTTCCATGCTTCTTTTCTTCCACACGATGTGTTATTTTTGGATGTGAAAAATTGACTGAGGTTGAAGATCTATTCAAGTTGGAACCAATTGAAAACTTTGAAGCAGAAGAGATTAGAAGATTATTCAACGTGGATTCCATTAACAGAAATCGACTGCAACTTTATAGCTACCTAACAGACAGCATAATGCTAGCTACCCCACAGGTCCAATAGTTCTCCAAGTTAAATTTTAAATCTATTTTTTCTCTTATGCTACTAAATCATCTAACTTGTTCTTTTTGGATCAGGTCTTGCAGGAATGTGGTGTAACAAGCACATTTGTTATAGGAAGTGAAGTTCCGATTGTGTTTAAGCATCGCACTAACGAGCACCGAATCTCTTTTTCTTTTCCAACACCATCTCATCCTGATGAAAAGATCCATCGGTTCAGCTTATGCATTGTTTTCTCTTTAGCTAGTGATCAAATGTTGGAGATTCTTCCAAGTGTCCACATTTTCAATGAGACCAAAATGATCATGCAGAGATATCGCTCAACTTTCATTGGAATTCCTCAGACTAACGATAACACAATGTTGTGGTTGATTCATTGGCCAGTAACGGACTGTCAGTTTGAAGGTGGTGACGTTGTGAGTTGCATGGTAGTGCCTATTCATCTCAGCATAAGAAAATTTGGCGTTACTTATGAATCAGAACACAACATTAGATATGAATATGGCTTTTCGCACTTATCTACAGGTATGAGTAGACTTCAAATAATTTTATTTTAGTAAAGGGTAAACTACAAAAATAGTTACTTTTGTTTACCTCAGGTTACATTTTAGTCACTTATGTTATTATTTTGTTACGAAGTGATCACTCTTCTGTTAAGTTCCGTTATCTCCCTAACGGTAATCCTACGTGGCAGTCCAACTAGATTTTAAGTGCCAACTTGAATTTCCTAATGGAATGAGAATAGATTTATAATTAATTAAATTTAATTAATTAAAAATTTTAAACCCTAAATCTTAGTTTAAAAACCGTTCATCTTCCCCTTTTTCTAGTTTTCTTTTTCAGTTGACTAAGAAAGCTATTATCATCAGAATTTTTATCGGTAAAGAAGACATACCTGGACCCTCCATTGAATCCTCTTTTGTTGATAATAGCTTTCTTAGTCAACTAAAAAAGAAAACTAAAAAAAGGGGGAGATAGAACGGTTTTTTAACTAAGATTTAGGGTTTAAAATTTTTAATTAATTATATTTTAGTAAATACATCCTATTATATTTATTTTATTGTTTCATTTTATATGTGAATATAAAGTTTTCAAGAAATGATGAATGTTTCTCTAAAAGACTTTCTAATACAATAAAAATATTATCAAGAAATATGACAATTTAATAGATTATGAGAGAAATTTAGCTTAATAATAAAGTGATAATTATAAAGTTATGCTGCGATTGGCGTCTAATGAAAATAAGTTAATTGTTTGATAAATGATTAATCCAATAGTACTAATAGAAGTGGAAACTAAAATAATGGATAAAATTATAACAATGGTGTTTTGACTAACATATTTAATAGTTTTAAAGTTTATACTTTATATAAAAATAAAAAATAAAGATATAATGTGTATAATTGATTATTTTTTACAAGTCTTATAATACATTTTAGTGATAATAACATTACTACTTTCATATCTTTTTTTTATATAATATTGAGTATAGGGGATGGGTCACGATTTGAATTCGTGTCAAATGGGTGTCTGATAAAAGCTTTAATTATCACTTCATTCAAGTCAATACTATTACTTTCTAATAAGCATATTATGTTGATGATCACTAAAATTGATAAATAACACATTATTTTACATATTTTAGGAGATGAAGTTTCCGCAAGAAATATCAAGATGGACCTAACTAAACACTTGCCCAGTTTGGAATCTTATGGAGATGTTAAAGTGCAACTTTGCAGTTATATAGAAGGATCAAAAGTGGTTGCTTCCCCACAGGTTCCCTTTACAAGTTCCAAGTTTTTAAAACTATTTATATACTATATACTTTTTAATAACTCATTCTCTAACCCAATGCTACAGGTATTATATGATTACGGTATAATTACAACACTTGATCCAATGCCATTTGATTACAGTGGTCATTACTATGGCCATCAAGCTGGCAAGACTGAGGTTTCAATATCAGTGCCCCCAAACTCTAGTCGAAAGATAAGTTGCTTCTTAAATTCAATTATCATTTTTTCTGCCAAGAATGATAAAACATATGGATTTTTACCATGCCTTGAAATTGTGAATGAGACCAAAGGTACAAAGTGGACCTACTCCAAACATTTCATGGGAATTCCTGAAACTAAGAATACCTTATACTGGACGACTTGTTGGAACTTTAGGGGTGATGAATTAGAAGCTGGTGATCATATTACTCTTCGGGTTCTTTCAGATTTATCTGTGCTAGAATTTGGTATTGACCTTGTATATGATTATGAGCTAGACGACAACCCAAATTTTTTCAGTCAGTTGCCATTGATGAGTACTAAATGTTCTAAGTTTCTTCTCGAGGTTTTTGTTTATATTTTTTCGAAATCCCACAAAAACTTGTATAGGTTGCAAAGTTTAGTCAAATGTTGATTATTGTATATGGTTATCAATTGCATAGTCACTTTATATCTTATCAGAGTTGTTGCTATATAATTAAAGATACTCAATTCATGTGAAGAAAAAAAATTGAACACGATTAGTATTGGAAAAACAGTGTTACAGGTATTACAAGAGAAATAATTATTTGTGAACATCAACAAATGTGAATTTTAATTTCAAGAAATAAGTTTTCTAAACATTTTATTAACAGCAAAAGATATTTGAGTTATTTCAAATGATCTCCTGATAAATGTGAATTAGGGAATCTCTGGGAAATAATATAGAAATAGGTAGTTCTCTAGGATTTATTGTATACTACAGACAATTTGTTCAGGCTTGTCGATGATAGCTCTACCATGACGAAGTTGCTACAGAAAATGTTAGTTATGTACGATTGAATAATGCCATCAGAGTTTCAAACAGTTGAAAGCTATGATAACAGAAGTTCCAAAATTGAATTTGGAATAGTATTGAAGAACATTGTTCTTGGTAATTCACTTAACTTGTGCTTTTAATCAGATCCGTGGAGTTACTGTTAACGATTACTAGGCTAAATCCTTAGAGAAAATGGTGATTTCAGTTTATGTTTCTAACCTTCCTTCTTGTTTTCATTGGAAGGGACCATGGAAAATCTCTGAGTTCCATGGCAAAGTGTTGGACGCGTTTATTCCTAACAAAAGGCATCGAAAAGGTCTACATACGTTTTGTTTTAGTAAGATTTGCAAGCATTGTGGATGATAAGTGGCCAATTAGTAAACTTAATGGATTCTGTATATATGGAAGTAAAGTAAATGTGAACTTAGCTCGCTTTAAGGGAAAAGTGGTGTACTGGAAGAAAGTTGAAAACGGTAAGCTAGGAGGTGATGATCGTGGAGATGAATTAGGAGGAGAAAACGAGAAAAAAACATTCTTGGGGGAACACCAATAGGTGAAGAGATCAGATAGTCAATGAGAATTCTAGAGAAGCTAGGGATGTAACGTATCAATCAGAGGGAAACGAATCAATACAGATATAGTTAATTTTTAATAACTTTATCATACAAATATTTAGAAAATAGAAATCATAGTCAAACTAAAATTAGAATTCATTTTCCAACAAGGAAAAGGATTGAGTCACCACCGACTCTAATAATATTATATAAACCCAACAAGTCTCCTCACTATGAATTCATATCATTAGTGATTTCAATTCATTTATTTGTTTGGATTACAAGAAATCTTGTCATACTATCGAAGAAGATATCATAATCGCCCAGAAAGGTACTATAGTCCGAAATTTACTCGTTCCAAACTGAATGATAGCGATAAGTCTTGGGAACCATTACCTGCATGGGAGAAAAAATTCTGCATAAAAGTGGGTGCAATGCCATAAAAAAGATTTGTTGAATCAAAGAATAATTTGTTCAAAACAGATAAAGTATTCGAATGGGATGATTCAGCTGATTTAAAAGCTTTCCAAGAAGCCAAACAGAGATTCTGAGAATATTATCATCGTTTTCCTTGCACAAATAAGTTACCAAGTAATGCAGCAGATATGTATATCGATGATATTGATTGGAACTCCAAAATCAACGCAAAACTTTTTTTGGAAAGAAATTCGATTTCCGATGATGAAGAGGAAGAAGAAGAAGTTAAAATGATTGATTCATTTTCGATTCTATTAGAGCAAATTAAAGCCACTGGATGGGAGTACGATGAGCCTACATCACGCTTACCTACCAGAGTTGAATCATAGAATAAACAAATACAA
Source organism: Gossypium hirsutum (assembly GCF_007990345.1). Lineage (NCBI taxonomy): Eukaryota > Viridiplantae > Streptophyta > Magnoliopsida > Malvales > Malvaceae > Gossypium > Gossypium hirsutum. Next base: position 53,278,257 of record NC_053439.1, on the reverse strand, counting down.
CGAAATTGTCTTAAACACTCTTTTTTTTTTCATTATTATTATTTGAATAAAATTATGTATGGTAGTTATTTAATTCAATATATATTAATTTTTACAATTTTGAATTTCGACAGTCACGACTAATTATAATGTCTAATTCAATTAATATATATTGATTATTAATATTGAATATCTAATCTAATAATTATTTGACACGTTTTAAATGACATTAAAATGCCGGTTTATTACTATTTTACCTATATTCATTATTAAAAATATAACAAATTTTAATATTTATTTAATCAAGTCAAATTTCATCATTCATATATGTGAATTGAGTTTCATTGATTGTATTAAAATTTTAAAACTAAATATATATTTTTGTTAATTATCATCAGAAAGTAAACATAAAAATAATAGTTTAAGATTTAAGTTTACAAGTTAAAATACGATTATTTTTTTAAATAATTAACAATAAGAAAACAATAACTTAAAAATCAAAGTTAAAGTCAAAATGGAATTCCTTTTCCAACAAGGAAAAGGAAATTGAATTACCGCCTATATAATATTATATAAACCCAAGTCCTTTAAAATCATGGTTCAATTTCAAGTCATTGATTATCTTTCTTGAATCAAAAGATAAGCATGTAATATCATCAAAATAGATATCATGTTCATCAAGAAAGTTATTACTGGTTGAAATTTACTCATCTTACACTAAAAGATGACAGTAATTCATGGAGACAATTCCTTGTATGGTAAAAATAATTCTGCATGAAAGTGGGTGCAATGTCCTGAATAATATTTGTTGATGCGAAGAATAATTTGTATAAAATTAATAAAGTATTCGAGTGAAATGATTCAGTTGATTTAAAATATTTCCAAGATTTCAAATAGGGAAAATTATTATGGTTTTCCTTGCAAGAACTAGTTGCCAAGTACATTTTGAATAGATCAAGTAAGAATATTCCTCGGAAAAGATATGCAGGGTAGCTGGGCTGTAGTGGTCAAAATGTGTTGAAGGTTGGTCAGCATGCAGCAACAAAACCAACCAAACATATGTCATGCAGGAGCTGCTGGTTAGTCGAGCAAACAAGGATGTTTTGTTTCTTTTTTGTAATCCTTAGTTGATGTAATGTAATTTAATTAGTTCATTTTGAACTATGTGAGGTTGATATTTGATGTAATATTGACAGTGATTGAGCTGATTAATTCAGCTTTGCTTATGTGTACAAGTTAATTACTTCAAGTTTCAATGTATTAGTGGTAGTAGGTATTGGTTAGGTTGGCATACTGCTTTTTGACAAGCTGTAAGTTTGATTTATGTATTGGCATTATGCCATTGATTATGATGAATAAAAAATTATCAGTTTTTGTTCCAATACTCTTCACTTCTCTTTGCTTTTCTTTTCATTTTCTTTCTCGAGCTCCATTGTTTCTTCAGCAAGCATCGAGCCTTGCTGCTCAAGCCGCAAGCTAAATTTGTCTATTCTTTGTTTCTAACACCAACAAAATGTAACGAATTATATTGGGCGATGAAAGTATTTCAACTACTGTTAAGATTAAAGAGTCTGCTCTTCAATGACAATTCTTTGTCTCGATCATTTATGCTAGTCCTCAAAGCAATAAAAGGCATAGTTTGTGGGAATGTTTAAGTTTGATTGTAGATAATATGACAAAACCATGGATTCTTAGTGGTGCTTTTAACTCTATTCTAAGTATGGATGAATGGAAAGGCGGTAGGGGGTGTTCTCATTTCCAATCGTTTTGCTCTAATAATCATCTATGTGACCTGGGATTCCAAGGACCAAAATTCACCTAGTGTCACGGCAATTTGTACGAGAGACTAGTCAAAACCTTGGCTGCTATTACTTTAAAGGAATAACGAGAAGCAGCAATTACTCTAGCTGTTGTTTCTTCTCTAACCTGGCCAACTTCAGATTGGCTTCTCGGATAGTTTCTTACAATCTCTTTATCTCTGCTTGATCCTCCAATGTTTGATGAGTCTTTGCCAACTTATCCTTTAGCCATGAAAGCTCCAAACCGGGGACCTCCGTGTCTTTCACCCTTACTAACATGATGGGTGTCGAATCCACCAATATAAACCTACGCTTTAGTTTGCAAATTATGCAGTATAGGGAGTAGGGTCGATCCCTCAGAGACTGGTTTACTGTAAATTGTCGCTCTCTTGACCAGATTTATGTCGGGGCAGCTGTCGTGCCCAATACGTTCGGGGGGATAAAATTTGATAACCTGAAATTAACAGAAAAATAACGTCAAAAGTAAAGGTTGAAAACAGAATAATAAAAATCGTGAAATAAATATTAAGAAAAATTAATTAGAATGAGCTCAGCTTTAGACACGAATTTTCCTCGTCTTTAAACCGATCCTCGAAATTGGATGAACTCCTCTTTTCCAATAAGCTAGTTATAGCTACCAAGGACGCCTCGGACACCAACTCTTCCTTGTGTAAATTAGTTATGGAACGTCCAATAACTAACTCTTACCGATCGAACAACCACGAAACGTTCGTGATTTAGAACTCCGGCAGCTTTGCGTTCTAGAAGAGCCTAGCTCGAACCAATGCCCTCAACCGCGTGGGACATTTAAATCCGGTTACTACTTCCCTTGACGGAACCAAACAGCAGCCTCCATTTGGCACGCCAATGTGTTCACAGAAAACCGATTAGAAACGTTCTTTTCGGAATTCCAACTGTACGTCTAATCACACCAAATCAAACGACATCTTTTTTGACTTAGTGTTGATCTGACTTTATGAGCTGACAAAATTATACTCTTAATCCGGAGAAGTAATAAGTACTGGAATTTTAGGAGTTAAATGGCTCGGGTTCGTAACTCACGGGTTTTGACGAGGTTAATTTCGGCCTAAAGCTGAAAATGGGTTTAGTTGGCTAAGGTTTGAGACATGTTGGTATTTGAAAAATTAATTAAGGTAAATGGGTGAAAAGGTGGGTGATATGATTGAGTATGGGAGTTGGAATATATTAAAGTGGGGTGGTTGAAAAGGGAATTTGAAAAAGGAAAAAAAAAAGAATTGTAAATGGCTAAAGTTGGTTGCTGCTAGGAATAAATTGAAGGCAAAGAAACTAAAGAAACAATGCTACGTGAGAAAGGAGAGAATTGAAAGATAAAAGCTAAATATTTTTTGATTGATTCATTGATGAAATGATGAACAATACAAGCACTATTTATACTAGAGGATTTACTAAATTAGGAACCAATTAGTCAATAGGAAATTAAGGAAAAATATCCCATAATAAATTAAATCCCAAAATAATCTCCCACTAACTCAAAAATTTCAGCTAATTAATCTTGGAAAAATTCTTCTTTGGCCCTCCTTTTTCGCTTCTTTCTTCAATTCAGCCCAATTGTTTTATTTTTCTTCTATTTAGCCCCAAATTACATTCCTGCACAAAATTCAATAAATATGGCAAAATTAGTGGTGCATTCTCATAAATATACCAAATTAATTACATAAAATATGTAACTTTAGTATTTAATCAATATCATTGATATCAGTTAGCTCAAGCTTATTCAGATTGCTTTCTAATTTCTGATAAATTTCAGCGACTGCATTCATAATGTTGCTCTGAAACACTCGATTATTCAATTGAATTTGGTCAGCAAAGTGAGCATGGTTTTGAAATATTTTGTTGAGCGCGTCAGCATTGTGTTGATGAATCTCATATCTGTTGACGATGGCTGTTGTGACATCTGACATCAGAGGTAATTAAAGATCCTGTCATTATTTATATACCTATTATTTGCAAGCATGAACATTTACAGGTATGAATTATGAGTCTATTGTACGATTTGAAGTTTACATGCAGGGATTATATATAAGTTTTTTATATAGCAGAAGGAGTGTTAGGATGTCCTGTTTTAATCAATGGAGTATAAGGTTTTACATTTATCATGAAAACCCTTTTGTAGAAAAAAAATGTAATTGTAGCAAACATGATTCTTGCAAAATAGCTTATCATCAAGTTAATTAAGGAGTAGACTTTTTAACATTGTCATAGTATTTCTGTCTTAGTAATTTGTTTGAACAATCTTAAAGAGGTGAGCATTTAGTAACTTGTCTGCCTCTATTGTTCTGTTCTCTGTTTTACTTTGCTACTCATCTTTATATATTTCGAATGAAGATGATTGATCAAGAGAAACTAGCTGAGAAAGTGAATTTTACCCTAATACATGTGGGAGGAAGAGTAGAAAAATTAACATTGAAAATGGAAACAAGCGACCAAAAGATGTAAGGACTGAATTTTGAGTTTCACAGAGCAAATAATGACCTGAAAATGCAAGCATGTATCGTCCACTAACTTCTTTTCTATTATTTTAATGAATGATGCAAAAATGAAGTTCAATATTCAGTTATCACCAATTAAGTTTTTAACTCATCTCACTTACTCCTACTGGCATGTATGTAGAACTTGTCATTCCTTCAATTTCTTTAACGAGCTGTCTATTTTATCTTTTGCAAACTATAAACTGATCGGATCATCACTATTCATTTTTTCTTTAATTTCTTCATTCATTCTCTTGTTTACATGTAGTTGTAGAGAGAATGCTGTCCTGCTATTGTCCATTCAAGTTTATGTACCAGGTTGAAGTTTGAATCCAAAACTTTAATATTATACTGTAAGAGATACGACATGAACACTTAAACTTCAAATAGTTATTTCAGGACTGTCTGATTGATCCCACATTTATGGTAATATACCAAATCAAACAAGAAATATCAACTAGAAACACACAAAAAAAAAAGAGAAATCCTGAGTAGGAAGGCTGTCAGTTTCTAATTCTATGCGTAATGCTGTTTACCCTTCTCCTTATTTATTGTGTTATCATGTTGCAAAGTTTTTAATTTTATCTGCTTATTTTTGGACCAATATCTGATTCTGTTTTGCTTATAGGTTCCTCCAGCACATTTGAATCCTGAATCTTCTAATCATATGGGTGCTTTGGGAGACGTGGAGATTTTGTGGCCCAGAAAAGTTGGTTAGATTATTTGCTCCAAAGTAATGGCTGCAAGCTACTATTTCATGAATTTATTGTTTCTTTGAGTTATATTGAAGATAATTTTTAGCATTTCATTTATTCTCAACCTTTGATGTCACAGCTGTCATCATCAACAGATAGGAGGTTTCTCAACACAATGCTAACGCGCTCAATAAAATATTTCAAAATCATGCTAACTTTGCTGACCAATTTCGATTCAACAATCAAGAGTTTCAAAGCAACATTATGAATGCAGTTGCTGAAATTTACTGAAGATTAGAAACCGATCTGAATAAGCTTGAGCTAACTGATATCGATGATATGTTGGTAAGGGTGAAAGACATGGAGATCCCCTGATTGGAACTTTCATGGCTAAAGGATAACTTGGCAAAGACTCGTCAAACATTGGAGGATCAAGCAGAGATAAAGAAATTGCGAGAAACTATCCGAGAAGCCAATTTGAAGTTGGCTAGGTTAAAGAAGAAACAACGGCTAGAGTAATTGCTGCTTCACGTTATTTTGTTCAAGTGATGCATACATGGTACTTTTTGTGAACATTGATTACCCTAGTAAATTCAGATTAGAGAAAGTGTTTTGATGAGATGAGATTTTTCAGGTAAGAATTATTCAAATAAGAAATTTCCAAATCCAAATTGGATGAGAGTTTTTAAATTTGAAGAGGAACTTTTATGTTGGATGAGGGTTTTTAAGTTGATTCTTCCATTAATAGTAGTTTGGTTATGAATGATACTATACGTGCACTTAGATGACATATAAAAGGCAAAAGTTAAAATCATATGAATAAGAAAAAAGATTAAAAAATTAGGTTTTTTATCCGAGTTGGTTATGTGTATTAATTTAATTTAATTACATTTATTTACTTGAAAAATTAATTTGAATATATTGAAAAAAATAAAATATAAAAAATAATTGTATAAAATAAAAATTCATAATTTTCTTGATATATATTAAGTTATATATTAATTTTATGCAATAAACCATTTTAATTAAATTTTTACTTTTAATATTATTTTAAACATAAAAAGTAAATATTAACTGTAATAGGCCCAATTTGCCCGGCCCATAATAAAAAAAATATAAACCAAGCATAATTAAAGTCCATGTCCAGACTACAGCAAAATTAACAGAGCCTATTAAAAATTAAACCCAAATGGCCCAAATACCCCGGCCCAATTACATTTAAACCCAAAACGAAAATTTTCTGAAACCCCTAGGGTTTCCAGAATTCTCAGCGCCGCAGCCCGCAGGCTCCCCTCCACGCAGCGCCATTCTCCCTAGCAACGTGCGCCTCCGCACGGCCACCTCCGTGCCGCCACGTCAGCCCCCGTACGATCGTACCTGCGCGCAAACAAACAAAGCACAGCAGAGAACAGAAACGAATTGTATTTTTTTATTTTCATTTTTATCTATTATTCTGTTTTTTCGAAGGAGGCTATAAGAACAGAAAACCTTTGTATTTCCTTTTTTTACGGAGATTGAATACAAAAAAAAATATTCAAAGAAAAAGCAAAAAAATTTCGTAAGGTGATTTTTAGATCTTTCTTCGTTTTCCCTTATTTTTCTTTGGTTCTTTTGTTCGTTTTTTAGCGAAAAAATAAAGGAGAAAGTAAGTTTAGAGTGAGGAGCGTACCTGGTGGCCGGCCTCGTGCTCGCTCCGTCGCAATCGGAGTCGTGCATGGGATTCGGAAAGCCTCTGTTATATGATATAGCAGAACGGCGCATAGAGAGAATAGGTAAGTTTTTTTTTAGGTTTGATTTTGAATTGAAACGACTGCAAATTGATTAGCGTTTTTAGTCTATAGACTGACAAGGAACAACGTGGTTTGATGCCGTTTCAATGGCTACAAAAACGACACTGTATTGATTATAACCGCCGACCCGACCCAATACCTTAGGGATCCGCGTGTTTTTACGGTGAAAGGTATATTTATGCACTTGGTCCCTCGCGTTTTATAGCGCATAAAAATTGAGTTTTTTTTATTCTTTTAGATTCTGCTGGATATTTTGATATTGTCTCAATCCGGCCCGCGTCACTGCGCTGCGTTTTGGGGGATGGATTAATTTCCCTTATGACCCCTCTTGGTTATCCGCGTGTTGAGTGGGGTCCGCGCCCTTGTTTTATTTTCGAATTGGCTCTTAAATTTCAGTCTTGATTGCGAATCAGTCCTTCTATTATTTTATCCTTAAAATTAGTTATTTCTTTTATCTTTATTATCATTTTTAAGGTTTTTTATCATTATTATTATTGCTATTATTATTATTCCTATTATTTCATGTTGTTTATACCATTATTTTTTATCATTACCTCTCACGATTTTAAGTCTTATATTATTATTGTATGTTAATGTTTTATTTATGTTTTAGTTATTATTTATAAATTCATGGTATTATCATTTTTGACTCATTATTATACATATGTTTTAAAATTTTCGTATTTTTGCTAAAGTTTTATTTTATTATGATATGTGAATATTTAATTGAATTATGCATTCTTAGGATACAATATTATTTTATTATAACTTATTGCGTATAATCTATCAATAATTTTTAAATATATTTTTGTAGCAATTTATATGTATGGATGTTTTATTAAAATATTTTGATATATGGTATTTATTTCAATGTATATTATGGATTTTTAATTCATTAGGTTTTAAGTGTTAATATTTACATGCAACCATTGCTCTTAAGCATACGGTATTGTTTGTTTGTATCAATTGATTATTTGTGTTCATTAGTGTATACTTTGGCCTGCGAATTATCACTTCACATTGTCATTCCATCGCGCTTTATTCGCCTTAAAAGAATTACGTTTAATATCATTTAAGTATCAAAACCAATCTATCCAAAAACTTTCAAAATAACGTGATACTCGAAATTTGGAATCCTCGAGAGAATGGAGCCCTAACGTATTGGGTTCCAATTTTCCTCGTTGAATCTAAATAATCGAAAATTGTCTTTAATTAAAACACATGGATAAAAACTCATTCTCGGGAACTCGATACGTTGTGTCCTAACGTATTGGATGTGACATGTCGTTTTCTCGAAATGAAGATTTTAGAAAAATAATAAGGGCTATATCCAATGCTAGGAATTTTAAGAAATTGTGCCCTAACGTATTGGGTTTCGACTTTTCATCTGACTTAAATCTATTGGATATCCTTTTTAAACTTCACGGCACGAGTTTTGAAAGTCAAAAGACAAGTTATTCTCGAGGACTAAAATGTCGTGTCCTAACGTATTGGGTGCGACATTTTATTACTCTAAGACAAGAAGGTCTTTAGCATTCGCCTAGATTTATACAAGCATCTTTTATAAAATTAACATTAATAAAAAAGGAAGGATCGCATTTTAAAATCTTTTCAAATTCTCGACACTAAGACATTAAACAATTAATTCGGTACCAATTTTGGGCGTTACGAGGGTGCTAACCCTTCCTCGTGCGTAACGACTCCCAAACCTATTTTCTCAAATTTCACAGACCAAAATCATTTTCAATGTGAGCCGATCACACCTTAACAAAGGGTCGGTGGCGACTCCCATTTTCGTTTCGTTTTCAAGTCGACAACTAAATTTTTTAAAAAAAAAAGTGGTTTCGACATTAAGTATGAATAAGAAAGATGGTAAATAAGAAAGATGGTAAAGTAGAATAAAACAAATTTTGAGTTTATAAGACACCCAAAAATATTGTAGTAACACGTGTTCTGTTACGTGTTTTATGTTAAATTATTCAATATAGAGAAAATATAAGGAAAGGCACTTACAACATTTAGTAAAACTAATGTTCAAAATGGCGTGGGTTGTACGTGAATATATGTATTTATATTCTTATTATTTTTAGAAGACATAAAGAGGTATGTATGTACAATATTTATTTTTACACAATCATAAAAAATATATATATGTCCAATGTTTAAAAGATGGAAATGTTGTATATCTATACTTATCTTTTAAGAGATATTTTTTTGGGAAGATTCTCAAAATATAAAATAAAAAATAGGATATTATCTAAAAAATTAGATATTTTAGATAAATATTCTAATTATTAGATATTTATAGAATAAATGGTAAGGATGTTTACATGTGTTAATAATCTAACAACCCCTAAACTTTATAAATAAGGATGGGAGTTTTAATTCTTGCTATGATGTAAAAAGAGAGTCATAAGCAAGAGGTGTGAGAGGTAATTGTAAAGAAGAAAAATGTAGTAAGGTAAATGTGTGTCATATTGTAAATGTATTGTGTATTACTAAAATGGTTCTCTTCTCTTGTACTTGTAATTGTAATATTTATACCGTAAGACATGAACACTTTAAACTTTAAATAGTTATAATCGTATATAAACCCAAGTCGTTCAATTTCTAGTCATCAATTGTCTTTCTTGAGTCAAAAGAAATCATATCATGTCATCAAAATAGATATCGTGTTCATCAAGAAAGTTATTACTGATCGAAATTTATTCATCTTAAACTAAAAGATGACAGTAATTCATGGAGACTATTCCTTGCATGGGAGAAATAATTTTGCATGAAAGTGGGTGCAATATCATGAACAATATTTATTGATGTGAAGAATAATTTGTATAAATCTGATAAAGTATTCGAGTGAGATGATTCGATTAATTTAAAAGATTTCCAAGATTTCAAACAGGGAAAATTATTATGGTTTTCCTTACAAGAACAAGTTGCCAAGTACATTTTGAATAGATCAAGGGAAAACATCCTGCTTCTCGTGGTTCCTCTATTAGGAAAAAAAATCTATTCCATTCAATAAAAATACATAAAAATTCTTCATATATATTGGCAATCTACAATCTTTGACTTTTCAAAGATATTTGTGTCAGAGATTTGGCACCGAAAATCTAAGCATTTAAGGCATAGATTTTTGGGTTGAAATTTGGCTTGGGATAATTGCAAATTTGGTCCCTAATTGTATAGAGACTTTGCAAGTTAATCCTTGAGCTTCAACTATAAATAGGCCTTGCTATTTCTCATTTTCACCATCCCACAAATGCCATTCTCTACTTAAGGCATTATTCTCTCTCCTTATTTGTAAAATTTCACTTGTATTTTGGAGTGAAATATATTTGGTAGTGCCCGAGGACGTAGGCAAAATTTGCTGAACCTCGTTAAAATTCTAGTGTTCTTTATTGTTTATTTTGCATATTTTGCGAGTGTGATTGTAGTGATTTATTGTTCTATTAAATTACGATAGAGGGATATTCTAGCTAGGAAAGATCTGGTACTTAAGCGATCCTCGTGATCCACCTCTCTTTCCTGGGAATTGAACTTAGTGTGATTTTTTAGTACAATAATTTTACTCTTTTACACGCTTCCGCGCAACAATTGGTATCAGAGCTAGATTCGTACTTGGGGAATACAACCGTTTGCGATACTATTTATGTATACGGTATTGCTCATCCACGGCACTATTCACGTAGACGGTACTGTTCACATTTACAATAGTTAGGATCGAGGAGAAGAATGGCAGAGGCATCGTCATCAACAAAGACTACCGTGACCAATGCAAAATTTGAAGTAGAGAAATTTGATGGTACCAATAATTTTGGCATGTGGCAATGTAAGATCCTGGATGTCTTATGTCAGCAAGAGTTGGATATAGCTATTGAAGAAAAACCTGACAAGATGGATGACAAGGAGTGGGCCAAGATCAATAGACAGGCGTGTGGTACAATCCGCCTATGTTTGGCCAAAGAGCAGAAGTACTCTGTCATAAGGGAGACATCAGCGAAGAAGTTGTGGGATACACTAGAAGAAAAGTTTCTAACGAAAAGTCTTGAAAATAGGCTTTATATGAAAAAGAAACTTTTTCGATTCACATATGCACCCGGTATGTCGATGAATGACCATGTGAACTCATTCAATAAAATTTTAGCAGACTTGCTAAATTTGGATGAGAAGTTTGAAGATGAAGACAATGCATTATTATTGTTGAATTCTCTTCCCGATGAATATGATCATCTTACCACCATATTGCTTCATGGGAAGGATACGATCACATTTGATGCAGTCTGCAGTGCGTTGTATAGATCTGAGACTCGAAAAAAAGATAAAAGAGATCACAGAGATGCAACTGAAGAAGCCTTAGCAGTAAGAGGTCGTTCACACAGCAACAAACCTGGTAGAAGGGGCAAGTCCAAAGGGAGACCCACCAAAGATGAATGTGCTTTTTGTCGTGAGAAAAGGCATTGGAAAAAGAATTGTCCTAAGTTACAAAAGGGCAAGGCTATTTCTAATGCATGTGTAGCGAAGCATGATGAGGAGTCAGACTTTAGCTTGGTTGGCATGGCAATGACATATCATACAGATGAGTGGATATTGGATTCGGGATGTACTTACCATATGTGTCCTAATAAGGACTGGTTTTCTAGTCTTGAAGAACTAGAAGGTGGAGTTGTTTTTATGGGCAATGACAGTGCCTGTAAGACAATGGGAGTAGGTACAATCAAATTAAAGAATCACGACGACTCAATCCAAGTCTTGACAGATGTTCGCTATGTACCTAGCTTGAAGAAAAATCTCATCTCATTAGGGGTCCTAGAATCTAAAGGGCTTACAGTCACTTTGAGAGATGGATTACTAAAGGTAGTAGCTGGGGTATTGACGGTGATGAAAGGCACTAGAAGAAATAACTTGTACTATTTAAATGGAAGTACAGTTATTGGATCAACATCAACAGCTTCTAGGAAAGATGCAGATTCAGAGGCTACCAGTTTATGGCATAGGCGATTGGGACATGCTGGTGAAAAAGCTTTGTAGACTTTGGCGAAGCAAGGCTTGTTGAAAGGTGAAAATTCTTGCAAATTGGAATTCTGTGAACATTGTGTTCTGGGCAAGCAGACGAGGGTAAAATTTGGTTCAGCAATTCACAGTACGGAAGGAATTCTGGACTACGTTCACAGTGACGTGTGGGGACCTACCAAAGTGGCTTCTTTGGGAGGTATGCACTATTTTGTTACTTTTGTTGATGATTATTCAAGAAAAGTATGGGTGTATCTAATGAAAAGAAAAAGTGAAGTTTTGGATGCATTTCTGAAGTGGAAGAAGATGGTGGAGACTCAGACTGGTCGAAAGGCCAAACGACTTCGATCAGATAATGGTACTGAGTACAAAAATGATCCATTTCTACAAGTATGTCAAGATGAGGGCATTGTGCGACACTTCACTGTTCGGGATACACCACAGCAGAATGGGGTGGCAGAACGTATGAATCGGACTATACTGGAGAAAGTTCGATGTATGTTGTCCAATGCTGGATTGGGCAAGGAATTTTGGGCTGAGGCAGTTACATATGCGTGCCATCTAATCAACCGGTTGCCATCAGCTGCAATAAATGGAAAAACTCCTATAGAGGTGTGGACTGGTAAACCTGCTACTGATTATGATTCTTTACATGTTTTTGGTTCCACTGCATATTATCATGTAAAAGAATCTAAGTTAGACCCAAGATCAAAGAAAGCATTATTCATGGGTATAACGGGTGGAGTAAAAGGATACCGTCTCTGGTGTCCTGATACAAGGAAGATTGTTTTCAGTAGAGATGTGACTTTTGATGAATCAACCATGATGAAGAACAAAGATTCACAAAAGGATGACAAAATCAGTGGCACTTTGTAGCAGGTGGAGCTTGAAAAGGTTAATGATGATCCAGCTAATACTGAAGGAACAAATGATGAAGAAGTTTTGACCCAAGAACTTCCACAGCAACAAGATTCAATTGCATATAGGAGGCCAAGAAGAGAGATTCGTAAGCCTGCTCGCTTTGATGATATAGTGGCCTATGCACTTCCAATTGCAGATGATGATGTTCCTTCTACTTACACAGAAGCAATAAGTAACCCTGATGGTGTAAAGTGGAAGTAAGCTATGAATGAAGAAATGCAGTCTCTTCATAAAAATAGGACTTGGGAGTTGGTGACACTACCCAAGGGAAAGAAGGCAATTGGATGCAAATGGGTATATGCAAAAAAGGAATGATTTCCTGGTAAAAATGAAATTCGATACAAGGCTAGATTGGTAGCAAAGGGTTACGCTCAGAAAGAAGGAATAGACTACAATGAAGTGTTTTCTCCAGTTGTGAAGCATTCGTCTATTCGGATTTTGCTAGCCTTGGTTGCGCAATATGACCTTGAACTAGTTCAGCTTGATGTGAAGACGGCTTTTTTACACGGTGATTTGGAAGAGGAAATCTATATGACTCAGCCTGATGGATTCAAGGTTGCTGATAAAGAAAATTGGGTTTGCAAACTGACGAAGTCGCTTTATGGATTGAAACAATCTCCGAGGCAATGGTACAAGCGATTTGATCAGTTCATGAAAGGGCAAAAGTACACAAGAAGTAAATTTGATCATTGCATGTATTTTCAGAAGCTACAAGTAGGAACTTTCATATACTTGCTCTTATATGTTGATGATATGCTGATAGTATCTAAGAGTAAAGTTGAGATTGAGAAATTGAAGACTCAACTCAATCTTGAATTTGAGATGAAAGATCTAGGTGAAGCTAAGAAGATTCTTGGCATGGAAATATGTAGAGATAGAGCTCAAGGCAGAGTTAGTTTGTCTCAGAAGCAGTATTTGAAGAAAGTACTACAGCAGTTTGGCATGAACGAGCAGACAAAACCTGTAAGTACTCCGTTGGCTTCTCATTTCAAGCTTTCTGCACAACTATCTCCTTCGACGAATACGGAACAAGAATGCATGTTACAAGTTCCGTATTCTAATGCAGTGGGTAGCTTGATGTATGCAATGGTGTGTACAAGACCCGACATTTCACAAGCAGTTAGTATAGTGAGCAGGTATATGCATAATCCTGGAAAAGGACATTGGCAAGCTGTGAAATGGATTCTACGGTATATTTTGAAGACCGTGGATGTTGGATTACTGTTCAAGCAGGATACTACACTTGGTAAAGGTGTTATTGGGTACGTTGATTCTGACTATGCCGGTGATTTGGACAAACGAAGATCAACCACCGGTTATGTGTTTACACTTGCTGGAGGACCAATAAGTTGGAAGTCTACACTACAGTCTACAGTTGCATTGTCAACCACAGAAGCCGAATACATGGCTGTAACAGAGGTTGTAAAGGAAGCTATTTGGTTACAAGGTATGGTTAAAACCTTGGGATTGGTTCAGGAGCATATTGACGTGTATTGTGATAGTCAAAGAGCTATTCATTTAGCAAAGAATCAAGTCTATCATGCACGTACAAAGCATATCGACGTACGATTCCATTTTGCGCGGGAAATTATTGATGAGGGGAAAATTCGTCTTCAGAAGATCAAGACTACAGATAATCCCGCAGATATGATGACCAAGGTGGTAACAACAATCAAGTTCGAACATTGTTTGAACTTGATCAATATCCTGCAAGTTTAACAGTTGAAGAAGGCACTATCAAGTATTGTTGTCAAAGGTAGAAAGAATTGTGTGAAGATAAGATTATCCTAATCAAATCTTCAAGGTGGAGATTATTGGCAATTTACAATCTTTGACTTTTCAAAGATATTTGTGTCAGAGATTTGGCACCGAAAATCTAAGCATTTAAGGCATGGATTTTTGGGTTGAAATTTGGCTTGGGATAATTGCAAATTTGGTCCCTAATTGTATAGAGACTTTGCAAGTTAATCCTTGAGCTTCAACTATAAATAGGCCTTGCTATTTCTCATTTTCACCATCCCACAAATGCCATTCTCTACTTAAGGCATTATTCTCTCTCCTTATTTGTAAAATTTCACTTGTATTTTGGAGTGAAATATATTTGGTAGTGCCCGAGGACGTAGGCAAAATTTGCTGAACCTCATTAAAATTCTAGTGTTATTTATTGTTTATTTTGGATAATTTGCGAGTGTGATTGTAGTGATTTATTGTGCTATTAAATTACAATAGAGGGATATTCTGGCTAGGAAAGATCTGGTACTTAAGCGATCCTCGTGATCCACCTCTCTTTCCTGGGAATTGAACTTAGTGTGATTTTTTAGTACAATAATTTTACTCTTTTACACGCTTCCGCGCAACAATATATGTTTAAAAATATTAAATAGTTCTTTGCTTGTTGCCTTTAGAATGAAATTTTTTATCAATTACTTATCTAATACTTTTACCAAAGGATTTTACTTATGGACAAAACTCCTTGAAATATTAGAGAATTGATTATCATCACGGCTACCAACTCACATCAGTTTGGATTTGACATAAATCTTCGAGAAGGCATGATGAGGTAAGAATATAGTCTCTTAAAAACTAAATATTTAAATCAGAACACCCAATTGATATTTGTTCGATATTTTAAGAGAATTTTTATGAACAAGTCCATATAATAAAATGAATTAGTGTTCCACCATAAAAGAGACATGATCCTATTCGAATAATTACACACTTGATTAAAGGGATCAGCTAAATTTTAGTTATGAAGTCACAACAATAAAATTGATAATTAAACGTTGGAGAAAGAATTAATTTGTTTCACTACGTTTTGGATAATAGTGCTACTCGATCTAGACTTTAGACCATGAGCTTGTTAGTACTTATCAACCATTTGGTGCTCAACCTTTTTGTTAACATTATTATTTGAATAATTAGCAATTGTTAGACATAATGATAAGACATATTATACTTTTAAAAAAATATAGATCTAAATTTTAAAAATGATATTATTGAAAAAAATAATCACGAAAAAATATTATTTGAATCGAGTTCTTCCTAAAATATTGTGAACCAAAAAATTTGAAGGCTGTAACGAGGGATTCCACTTTGCATTACCAACAATGTAAACCTTAACCTTATCCCATCCTCTTTACTACTTTTATTGCACTGAAATTGGTTGGCCCACGCATTTATTATGTAATTTTGTTGAATCCCCTCTTTAATTGCTAATGGTCTAAAGTCTTGGAACGTAAGCATGACTCCAAAATGAAACGTAATTGAAACGCGTTTTCTAGTACCACTATTTTCCGCACCAATTACTTGGGAATTATCCTCCTCTTCTTATGTCCTCTATATTAAATGTGAAAAAATTCAATATTTATTTAATTATATTAATTTTTTTAATTACAATAACAAGTAAAGCTCGAATAACTAACGCAAGTAGCGCGATTCAAATCTAGGCCATATTTGGGTTTATGAATAACCTTAATCATCAAGTCATTACATGAGGTTCTCTAAGCACGTCAAATTTGATAATTCATATATGTGAATTGTTTTTCTTTAATTATATTAAAATTTTAAAATAGTGTTGCGGAAAGGATCGATTCGAGAACTCCGATATGACTACAAGTAAATTGACCGGAACGAAAAATAAAGTGAACACAAGGATTTACGTGGTTCGGCTTTAATGCCTACGTCCACGGGCAGAGGCGAAAAGAAATTTCACTATAACAAGATGAAGATTACAAGTGTTTTACACTCAAGACACAACCCGAGAACCTCACAACTCTCAACCCCTATAGAAAACCCGAAAGCTAAAATCCTAGCTTTCAAAGAACAAGCTTTGCTCTCTCTTGGTTTGGGATGATCAATATGGCTAATGAACCTCTCTATTTATAAGAGAGTTCAAGGACATAATTGTCCAAAACTTTGGCAAAGATTTGTGGTTGAAAATGGACACCAACAACCATCCACTAATCCACTACCACCAACAACCCACTACCAACAACAACAATCCACTACCAATTTTAAGCCATTTCTTAACAAATCTCCACCTTGGCTTGAAATTTACCAAGCTGAACATCATAGTGAATTCCTCGAACTGGATCACCTCTTCCAAACGCCTCTCTGGCGCTAATCAATCCCGAATACCTATCAAGTCCAAGCAATGCTTGAACTTATATGCAGGGATCACCTTAGTTAACATATCTGCAGGATTCTTCTCGGTAGCAACCTTGCTGATAACAATGTCACCTTGCGTAACATGTTCCCGAACAAAATGATATCTGACATCAATGTGTTTGGTCCGTTCATGAAACATCTGATTTTTAGTCAGATGTATGGCACTCTGGCTATCGCAAAATACAACAGTGAAATCCTGTTGTAAACCCAAACTGCTTACTAGACCTTTCATCCACAATGCTTCTTTCACTGCTTCTGCTAACGCCATATATTCCGCCTCAGTCGTAGATAAGGCTACGGTAGACTGTAACACAGCTTTCCAACTAATGGCTCCTCCAGAATAAGTGAAAACATAACCCGTCAGAGATCTTCTTTTGTCCAGATCTCCAGCATAATCAGAGTCCACATAGCCCGTGACACTGCTAGTGCAGTCACTCTGATCATATACCAAGCATAAATCTGCAGAACCTCTCAAGTACCTGAGAATCCATTTCACGGCCTGCCAGTGTTCCTTGCCAGGACAACTCATGTATCTGCTGACCACACTAACTGCATGTGAAATGTCTGGACGAGTGCAAACCATTGCATACATCACGCTTCCAACTGCACTCGAGTATGGAATGTGAGACATTTGCTGCTTTTCTTCATCAGATTGTGGTGACAACTCTGCAGAGAGTTTGAAATGTGGTGCCAACGGAGTACTCACAGTTTTCGCTTTATCCATGCCGAAGCGTTGAAGAACCTTTTCAATGTAGTTCTTCTGCGACACACGAAGCTTGCCCGCCTTGCGATCTCTGTGAATATCCATGCCCAAAATTTTCTTGGCAGCACCCAGATCCTTCATCTCGAACTCACCACTCAACTGCGACTTTAACTTGTTGATTTCCGACATGTTTTTGGAAGCAATTAACATGTCATCAACATACAGCAACAAATAAATGTGCGAACCATCTGAGAGCTTCCGATGATAGACACAAGCATCATAGTCACATCTTGTGTAACCATGCTGAATCATGAAGCTATCAAACCGCTTGTACCACTGCCTTGGGGATTGTTTCAATCCATATAAAGACTTCTTTAATAGACAGACATGGTCTTCTTTACCAGGAACTGTAAAACCCTCTGGTTGACGCATGTAGATTGTTTCCTCGAGCTCACCATGCAAGAACGCCGTTTTTACGTCAAGCTGCTCAAGTTCTAGATCAGACTTGGCCACCATGGCAAGTAATACACGAATGGAAGAATGCTTTACGACTGGGGAGAAAACTTCATTGTAGTCAATCCCCTCTTTCTGAGTGAAGCCTTTAGCAACCAATCGTGCCTTGAATCTAGTTGCTTCAACCCCTAGGATGCCTTCCTTTTTCTTGAAGACCCATTTGCAACCAACTATCTTCTGGTTACTTGGCGGCTTAACCAACTCCCAAGTATGGTTCTTGTGAAGAGATTCTATCTCCTCACTCATAGCAATTGCCCACTGTGCCGACTCATCACACGTGACAGCCTCATTATAACTGGAAGGTTCTATACCAATGGACTCCGCCACACTGAGCGCGAAAGACACCAGATTAGCGTAACGCGGATTTGGTTTGATTTGTCTCTTCGTTCTTCCAGTGGCAATGCTATATGGTTTTTCTTGAGGTGACTCATCTTCATCGGAATCTTGCACCTCAACTTGATCATCCTGGACTGAAGTACCTTCCGTAGGAATTGGAGCGTCCACCTGACACTCCACCTGCTTCTCAACACCGTGATCTCCCATTCTATCTGACTCCTCCTTTTCCCGGGAATTTGTGGTGGATCGAAGCATGGATGACTCATCAAAAGTCACATCTCTGCTGATGATGAACTTGGACGAAACCGGATCAGGACACCACAACCTGTATCCTTTCACCCCTTGGCCGTATCCAAGAAATATGCATTTCTTCGCCCTCGGTTTGAGTTTTCCCTCATTTACATGAGCATACGCAGGGCAGCCAAACACTCTTAAACCAGAGTAATCAGCAGGAGAACCAGACCATACTTCCTCAGGAGTCTTCAGCTCAATAGCTGTTGACGGAGATCTGTTAACCAAATAACAAGCAGTATTAACAGCTTCAGCCCAAAATTCTTCACCGAGCCCAGCATTTGATCGCATGCAACGAGCTCGCTCCAAGAGAGTTCTATTCATGCGTTCTGCAACTCCATTTTGTTGTGGTGTTCGACGAACAGTGCGGTGTCTCACTATTCCTTCATTTTTGCAGAACTCATTGAATTCACCTGAGCAAAACTCCAAGCCATTATCCGTCCGGAATCGCTTGATCTTCTTTCCTGTTTGATTTTCGATCAAAGCTTTAAATTGCTTGAAGTTGATGAGAACCTCATACTTGCTCTTCAGAAAATACACCCAAACCTTTCTCGAGTAATCATCGATAAAGGTAAGCAGATATCTGTAACCACCTTTAGAAATTGTCGGAGAAGGCCCCCAAAGGTCAGAATGGAAGTAATCCACTGTGCCTTTTGTCTTGTGAATCCCAGTGCTGAACTTTACCCGAGTCTGCTTACCGAAGACGCAGTGCTCACAGAAATTCAACTTTCCTGTACACTGCCCAGACAATAATCCTCGTTTGCTTAGCACCGATAAGCCTCTCTCGCTCATATGCCCGAGCCGCATATGCCATAACTTCGTGGTGTCAGAATCTAGATCATCTGATGATGACACTCCCGCAACACCTGTAACCGAGGAACCATCGAGGAAGTAAAGGCCCCGCTCCAAATTACCACGTATCACAGTCAAAGCACCCGAGAATACCTTGAGAACTCCACCTTCAGCAGAGTACCGAAAGCCTTTCTTGTCCAACGTACTCAAAGAGATCAAATTTTTCTTCATTTCTGGAATGTGCCGAACATCAGTTAGAGTTCTAACAATACCGTCAAACATCTTTATACGAACTGTTCCAATCCCCATGACTTGACATGCGTGGTCATTTCCCATTAGTACTGAACCAGAATGCTTCTCGTATGTTGAGAATGCATCTTTCGAAGTACTTATATGAAATGTAGCTCCCGTATCAAGAATCCATCTCCCACCAGCGTAAGAGTCGGATACTGCAAGAACGATCTCGGCATCACTTGAAGAATCTGCATCAGCTACATTCGCACGATCATTTTGTTGCTCCTGTGATTCTGATTTCTCCTTCCTTTTCGGACAATCTACCTTCATGTGCCCGTACTTCTTACAGTAGTAGCACTGTATTCTCTTCTTGGACTGCGATCTAGGATGGCTTTTACTTGAACTTCCACCCTTTGCCTTGGATCTTCCTCGAGCAACCAAGCCTTCGCCTTCATTGTTTTCGACCACCTTACCAGTGATTTTCTTCCTCAACTCACTGGAACTTAAGGCATTTTCACCTCCTCTAGAGTCAGGTCATCACGACCGTACATCATTGTATCAACAAAATTCTCATACGAGGGAGGCAAAGAACACAAAACAATTATTGCTTGGTCCTCATCATCGATTTTGTTATCGATATTATTCAAATCCATGATAATGGAATTGAATTTATCCAGGTGCTGGGAAACAGGTGTACCTTCCTCCATCTTCAGGGCATAGAGTCTTTGCTTGAGGTAGAGCCGGTTCGTCAATGACTTCGTCATGTACTTGCTCTCTAACCGGAGCCACAAACCGGACGCGGTTTTCTCATCCGCTACTTCTCGTAGCACTTCATCTCCTAGACATAGCAGAATAGCACTATGTGCTCTTTCTAGCATGTCATCCTTTTGCTCTTCCGAAAGCGTGCTTGGTAATTTATCTTTACCAGACAATGCTTTTAGCAATCCTTGTTGAACCAGCACTGCCCGCATCTTGATGCGCCATAAACTGAAACTATTTTTCCCGGTAAATTTCTCGACATCATACTTAGTCGATGAAACACTTGTAGCCATAATTTGGAACCTTTGAATGAATGATAATATTTTCTTCCTGATGTGAAAGATCAGACAAAGCTGCAGTCACAGGGCAATTCAGAAAATATTATCACTCCTTCAACTACGCTCTGATACCAATTTGTTGCGGAAAGGATCGATTCGAGAACTCCGATATGACTACAAGTAAATTGACCGGAACGAAAAATAAAGTGAACACAAGGATTTACGTGGTTCGGCTTTAATGCCTACGTCCACGGGCAGAGGCGAAAAGAAATTTCACTATAACAAGATGAAGATTACAAGTGTTTTACACTCAAGACACAACCCGAGAACCTCACAACTCTCAACCCCTATAGAAAACCCGAAAGCTAAAATCCTAGCTTTCAAAGAACAAGCTTTGCTCTCTCTTGGTTTGGGATGATCAATATGGCTAATGAACCTCTCTATTTATAAGAGAGTTCAAGGACATAATTGTCCAAAACTTTGGCAAAGATTTGTGGTTGAAAATGGACACCAACAACCATCCACTAATCCACTACCACCAACAACCCACTACCAACAACAACAATCCACTACCAATTTTAAGCCATTTCTTAACAAATAGATATGGTAAGAATATTCGTTGCATTTTCCACACCAAATGGACCAAATGTTGAGCACCAAATGGACCGTAAGCATGAGTCCGAGATGAAAAGCGATTGAAACGCGTTTTCTAGTACCAATATTTTCCACACCAAATACTTCGGAATTATTCTTCTTCTCTTATGTCCCTCTCAATTCACATTTTCAATTTACTTTAATGTGCAATATAAGTGAATTTTTATTTTTATTATTTTTTAGTCTTTAAAAATTTATTTATTTTAGATAACACGAACAAATCAAATAAAAAATTGATGATCTGATCAATTTAATCACCAATTCTTTTCCAAAAACAATTAATTCTTCATTCATGCATAGATACTAAAATTGTCTCTTTACTATACCGAGCTTGAATGTTTAATGTGATGTCTATGTGATATATGTGGTTGTGGTTTAATTATTGAGTGTATCCACCAAGGTATTAGCCGGTAAAAGTATCATGGAGATCATTCTATTGAGAGTCAAATTGTATTTAACCCATTTTATTTAAAAACAAGCAAATTAGTCCATATACATTAGATAAAAGAACAAATTTATCATTTCTATTAAAAATGTCATTCATTTTTGTTGTTAAAAACTAACGTGAATGACGAAATAACCAGATAGTTGCATGTGGCTTGTCTTATATACTTCATGTTGATTACATGGATCAATTTTTAACAATAACAATAGATAATTTTTTTAACAAATGAATAATTTTTTTAACAAATGAACTAATTTACTTTTTAATCTAATATACAAAAACTAATTTACTATTTTTTAAGTAGAGGAAGCAAAATATAATATGACTTAAAATACAGAACCTTCATAATATTTTTACTAATATTAGCCTGAAGATGATGTCTATATATGTGTTGTGTTAGCTATAACCATCAAGTTAATCAATACATTGTATTTGTCAAGCAAAATTAATAATATAGAATACGTAACCCAAGTTGGTAGATTTGGAAAAACACAACATGGCCGACATGAATTTCTTCGGGCAGTTGTATGAACTGGTGGAAGGATTGACCCGCCATGGATTGGGAACTGCCACTTGACTGCTAATAATATCTGCTTTGCCATTCATATATATATATATATGCTGGAACCTTGTTATTACATAAAAAATACAGGACGACTTCATTTTCTTCTTCAATGGCAATGTCAGAAATCTCGCGATGTAGTTATCATGTATTCTTGAGTTTTAAAGGTGAAGATACGCGCAAAAGTTTCACGGATCATCTTTACACAGCTTTGGTGCACTTGGGAATTCAAACATTTAGAGATGATGAGGAAATCGAGAGAGGGAATAACATAAAAGATGAAATTGAAAAAGCAATACTACACCACTCCAAAATTTCTATCGTTGTTTTCTCAAAGAATTATGCTGCATCCACATGGTGTCTTAACGAACTTGTAATGATATTGAAGCACAAGAAATCCTCTAAACATATTGTGTTGCCAGTTTTCTATTATGTGGATCCGAGTCAAGTCAAGAACCAGACGGGAAGTTATGCAGAAGCATTTACCCAACATGAACAAAACTTCGAGTCCGAAACCAACATGTTACGAAGATGGAGGAATGCTTTAAAAGAAGTTGCGGCTATAGGAGGCATGGTTCTACAAGACAGGTACGTTATACACTTAACCAAGTTCCATATGATTACTTCAATCCTTTTCATTAAGACTTGCTAGAGTAGAAAGAAAATTAATAGAAAATATTGTTAGGTAGCGTTTGGAAATTAAAATGGTTACTTCAATCCATTTTAGAGGGTTAATTATAACTCAGATTTTAAATTATTTCTCAAACATTAACATGTTTTAATTAAGTCATTAAAATATTAGTATTGTATCAATGATGTCTTTCTATCAAATAAGTCATCAGCTTAAGCATTAAATGTTAGCTCGAATCTGATATGGGATGTTTTTAAAACACATAGATCAAATTTTAAATACGTTTGCACCTATCACATGAACAACTTGGATTTGACGAGTTAAAAATAAAAAGAAATAGCCTCTTTAATTTAATGACACTATTTGTGGTTTTCTAAGATGTCATTGTTGGTAATGCAAAAGAATATTTTGAATTGCGGAAAATCTTCTGACTGTTGCAGAAAATATTTTTAGAATATTTTCAGTTAGAAAAATCCTTTGTTATTTTTATAAACTAAAACTTTTATTTTACCATTTTGCTCATCAAAAAATAGTATAAATAGGAGGTCATTCTCCTACCTAACATAACAAGAGAAAAACAACTTCTCTATGTTCTCTAAATTATAGTGTTCTGCAAAATTACACGAGAGGGAAATTCTGTATAAGAGACTAGGTTTTAAGTAGGATTGTTTCGAGTATTGTCAATCGTGTTCCATCTTCTTTATTGGGTTTACGAATATTGGAGTATTGTGTTGGGGGGTAATATCCATTACACGATTACACCGATCAGGGCGAATTTGCCTCTAATATTACAGTGGTTCTTCCACAACACAATGATTCTTATTTTATTTACATTCAGTTTGGTCTCCTTAACAATTCTATTTTGCGGTAAAATATTTGCAACAATTATATCCAAGTTATTCGTATAATAGGTCTACACATATTCAAAATATTACAATAAATAAAAAATAAATATATAAATTCTTGTAAATAACATGAATTTATTAAACTTTCACAAAGAGAAAGTTGAAATTTTGAGTATAGGTTGTTTCTCTAATGAATTTCATTAATTTTTATGTTGCTTAATTTATTTGATTTGATTTTGAATGTATCATATATGTTGAAATGTTGCATTAGTTTCTTATTTTTACTTGAACATATAATCTCATAAAAACAATCAAAATATATGCAAGAAAAGAGAAAATACATTAGTAACTTTTACTTAATTTCCAAGATTTTACTATTGAGTTGTATTTTTTAAATTTGCAGGCATGAATCACAATTCATCCAAGATATTGTTAAAGAAGTTCAAAATAAACTTCATCTTATTTCGTTGTATGTCCCTCCTTATTTAGTTGGAATAGATTCTCTCGTGACACAAATTAATCAATGGTTAGAACAAGATGGAGCAAATAAAGTTGGCATTGCAACTATTTGTAGCATTGGAGGCATTGGGAAGACAACCATTGCCAAAGCTGTTTACAATCAAAACATCCCGAGGTTTGAAGGTTATAGTTTCCTTGCTGATGTTAGAGAAACAAGTCAAGATTGCAATGGTTTAGTCCGTTTGCAAAGGCAACTTATTTCAAATATCCTTAAAGGAAAATCACATAAATTATACAATATAGATAATGGAATTAACAAGATCAAAGAAATTGTATGTTGTAGAAGAGTTCTTCTTGTTCTTGATGATGTTGATGAATTGGAAAAAATAAGAAAATTAATGGGAACTCAAATTCCTTTTCATCCGGGAAGTAAAATCATCATAACTAGTAGAAACCGATGCCTATTGAACGCACATTTTATAAGCCAAATGTTTGATTTGGAAGCATCAACTAGTACTTGTGGAGGCTTAAGGAAGCTATTTGAAGTAAAAGAATTAGCTTCAAGTGAACCGCTACAACTTTTTAATTGGTATGCTTTTGGTCATAACTCTGTGCCTGAAAGTTCAATGGCATATGCAAGAAGTTTAGTGAAACACTGTGGTGGACTTCCGTTAGCTCTTCAAGTTTTGGGCTCTTCATTATCTAGTAAAAGTGTGAGTTCTTGGAAAAGTGCATTGGAGAAATTGGAAGAAATCCCTGACAGCAAAATTCAAAAGATTCTAAGAATAAGTTATGATTCTTTGGGAGACGATCATGACAAAAATTTATTCCTTGACATAGTTTGTTTATTCATTGGGAAGGATAGATATTACACGACTACAATTCTAGATGGTTGTGATTTCTATACAACAATTGGAATTGAAAATCTAGTAGGCAGCTCTCTCTTAATCATTAATGAAAAAAACAAGCTAATGATGCACCAAATGATTTGAGATATGGGACGAGAAATTATTCGTCAAGAATCTTCTGATATTGTGAAACGAAGCAGATTGTGGCATAAGAACGCGTTTGATGTAATAAGAGAAAAAATTGTAAGAAACATCATTTTACTCAACTTTTTTCTTGTGTGCATGTAAACTACTTTGTTTTTTTATTATCAAATTTCTTTTTATTTTTTAAAAAAGTTTTTCTGATGCAGGGTTCCAGAACAGTTAAGTGCCTCACACTTGACCTAAAAGTATTGCTAGAAGACAAGGCTAAAAGGACAAATACAACTCTACATTTTCCAAAGCATTCCAAAAGTCAGTTTCTCATGTCAAATGATGTTGATATGGAAACTCAAGCATTTGCAAAGATGAAGAGACTTAAACTGCTTCAACTGGATTATGTGAGACTTAAAGGAGACTTCAAAGACTTTCCCAAAAGATTAAGATGGTTACGTTGGCATGGGTTTTGTATGCAATCTTTTCCGGTGGATTTTGATATCAATGAAATAGTTGTTCTCGACATGCGCAACAGTAAACTTAAACAAGTTTGGAAGGATACAGAGGTATGATATATACTAATATTCCTTCTTTTTGTGTGTGAGAAACAATGATATATAAATGAAGGGTTTTCCTTTTTTGCAGTGCCTCCCAAATTTAAAGATCCTTAATCTCAGCCATTCACATAGCCTTCTTAAAACCCCAAGCTTTTCAGGACTCCCTAGCCTTGAGAAGTTGATGCTCAAAGACTGCATAAATTTGGTGGAAGTTGATCAATCCATTGGTGAGCTAAAGATGCTTACTTTCTTGAACCTTAAAGATTGCACAAGTCTTAGGAAACTTCCAAGGACAATTGGTTCATTAATATCACTTGAAGAGCTTATCTTATCTGGTTGTTCAAGACTTGATGATGTTCCTAGGGAGTTGCATAATATGGAATCATTGAAGGTGCTTAATTTAGATGAAACTGCCATATATCAATCAAGATTGGGGTTGCAGTGGCTCTTACTGAAAAGAAGCAGAGGATTGGGTTTCTCTTGGGCATCTCTACCGGGCTCTTTGGTAAAGTTAAGCCTTGAAAGTTGCAAATTATCTAATGATGTCATGCCCAATGATCTTTGTAACTTGGCTTCCTTGAAATCCTTAAATTTAAGTAGAAATCCAATTCATTACCTACCCGAAAGCTTAAAAAACCTTACAAAACTTGATGAACTTCTATTGACTTCTTGCACTGAACTCCAAATGATTCCAAAGCTTCCGGTCTTGATCGATGTTTTTGAGTGCAACTTTATTTTTGGAGTCAATTCTGAACTTCTTCCATGCTTCTTGTCTTCCACACGATGTGTTAATATTTTTGGATGTGAAAAATTGACTGAGGTTGAAGATCTATTCAAGGTGGAACCAATTGAAAACTTTGAAGCAGAAGAGATTAGAAGATTATTCAACGTGGATTCCATTAACAGAAATCGACTGCAACTTTATAGCTGCCTAACAGACAGCATAATGCTAGCTACCCCACAGGTCCAATAGTTCTCCAACTTAAATTTTAAATCTAATTTTTCTCTTATACTACTTAATCATCTAACTTGTTCTTTTGGATCAGGTCTTGCAAGAATGTGGTATAACAAGCACATTTGTTGTAGGAAGTGAAGTTCCGATTGGGTTTAAGCATCGCACTAACGAGCATCGAATCTCTTTTTTTTTGCCAACACCATCTCATCCAGATGAAAAGATCCATCGGTTCAGCTTATGCATTGTTTTCTCTTTAGCCAGTGATCAAATGTTGGAGCTTCTACCAAGTGTCCACATTTTCAATGAGACCAAAAGGATCATGCAGAGATATCGCTCAAGTTTCATTGGAATTCCTCAGACTAACGATAACACAATGTTGTGGTTGATTCATTGGCCAGTAACGGACTGTCAGTTTGAAGGTGGTGACCTTGTGAGTTGCATGGTAGTGCCTATTCATCTCAGCATAAGAAAATTTGGCGTTACTTATGAATCAGAACACAACATTAGATATGAATATGGCCTTTCGCACTTTTCTAAAGGTATGAGTAGACTTCAAATAATTATATTTTAGTAAATACATCCTATTATATTTATTTTATTGTTTCATTTTATATGTGAATAATAAATGTTCAAGAAATGATGAATGTTTCTCTAAAAGACATTCTAATACAATAAAAATATTATCAAGAAATGTGACAATTTAATAGATTATGAGAGAAATTTAGCTTAATAATAAAATGATAATTATAAAGTTATGCTGCAATTGGGGTCTAATTAAAATAAGTTAATTGCTTGATAAATGATTAATCCAATAGTACTAATAGAAGTGGAAACTAAAATAATGGATAAAATTATAACAGTGGAGTTTTGATTAACATATTTAATAGTTTTAAAGTTTATATTTTATATAAAAATAAAAAATAAAAAATAAAGATATAATGTGTATAATTGATTATTTCTTACAAGTCTTATAATACATTTTAGTGATAATAACATTAATACTTTGATATCTTTTTTTCATACAATATTGAGTATAGGGGATGGGTCACGATTTGAATTCGTGTCAAATGAGTGTCTGATAAAAGTTTTAATTATCACTCCATTCAAGTCAATACTATTACTTTCTAATAAGCATATTATGTTGATGATCACTAAAATTGATAAATAACACATTATTGTACATATTTTAGGAGATGAAGTTTCCACAAGAAATATCAAGATGGACGTAACTAAATACTTGCTCAGTTTGGAATCTTATGGAAATGTTAAAGTGCAACTTTGCAGTTATATAGAAGAATCAAAAGTGGTTGCTTCCCCACAGGTTCCCTTTACAAGTTCCAAGTTTTTAAAATTATTTATATACTATATACTTTTTAATAACTCATTCTCTAATCCAATGCTACAGGTATTATATGATTACAGTATAATTACAATATTTGATTCATTGCCATTTGATCACAGTGGTCATTACTATGGTCATCAAGCTGGCAAGACTGAGGTTTCAATATCAGTGCCCCCAAACTCTAGTCGAAAGATAAGTTGTTTCTTAAATTCGATTATCATTTTTTCTGCCAAGAATGATAAAACATATGGATTTTTACCATGCCTTGAAATTGTGAACGAGACCAAAGGTACAAAGTGGACCTACTCAAAACATTTCATGGCAATTCCTGAAACTAAGAATACCTTATACTGGACGACTTGTTGGAACTTTAGGGGTGATGAATTAGAAGCTGGTGATCATATTACTCTTCGGGTTCTTTCAGATTTATCTGTGCTAGAATTTGGTATTGACCTTGTATATGATTATGAGCTAGACGACGACAACCCAAATATTTTCAGTCAGTTGCCATGGATGAGTAAATGTTTTAAGTATCTTCTCGGGATTTTTGTTTATATTTCGTCGAAATCCCAAAAAGACTTGTATAGGTTGCAAAGTTTAGACAAATGTTGATTATTGTATATGATTATCAATTGCATAGTCACTTTATATATTTAATAGACAAAAGTTTCTAGCTGTATCTTATCAGAGTTGTTGCTATATAATTAAAGATACTCAATTCATGTGAAGAAAAAAATTGAACACGGTTAGTATTGGAAAAACAGTGTTACAGATATTAAGAGAGAAATAATTATTTGTGAAAATCAATAAATGTGAATTTTAATTTCAAGAAATAAGTTTTCTAAACCTTTTATTAACAGCAGAAGATATTTGAGTTATTTCGAATGAACTCCTGATAAATGTGAATTAGGGAATCTCTGAAAAATAATATAGAAGTGTGTAGTTCTCTAAGATTTATTGTATACTACAGGTGATTTGTTCAGGCTTGTTGATGATAGCTCTACCATGAAGAAGTTGCTACAGAAAATGTTAGTTATGTGTGATTGACTAATGCTAACAGAGTTTCAAACAGTTGAAAGCTATGATAACAGAAGTTCCAAAATTGAATTTGGAATAGTATTGAAGAACATTGTTCTTGGTAATTCAATTAACTTGTGCTTTTAATCAGATGTCGTGGAGTTATTGTTAACTATTACTAGGCTAAATCCTTAGAGAAAATGGTGATTTCAGTTTATGTTTCTAATCTTCCTTCTTGTTTTCATTGGAGGGGACCATGGAAAATCTCTAAGTTCCATGGCAAAGTCTTGGACGCGTTTATTCCTAACAAAAGGCATCGAAAAGGTCTACGTTTTGGTTTAGTAAGATTTGCAAGCATTGTGAATGATAAGAGGGCAATTAGTAAACTTAATGGATACTGTATATATGGAAGTAAAGTAAATGTGAACTTAGCTCGCTTTAAGGGAAAAGTGGTGTACTGGAAGAAAGTTGAAAACGGTAAGCTAGGAGGTGATGATCGTGGAGATGAATTAGGAGGGGAAAACGAGAAAAAACATTCTTGGGGGAACACCAATGGGTGAAGAGATCAGATAGTCAACGAGGATTCTAGAGAAGCTAGGGATGTAACGTATCAATCAGAGGGAAACGAATCAATACAAATATAGTTATTTTTTAATAATTTTTGTCGAAACCATTTTTTGATAAAACAAAAATTTAGTTGTCGACTTTAAAAATAAAAATTGGAGTCGCCACCGATCCTTGATTAAGGTGTGATCAGCTCACCTTAAAAACGATTTTGGTCTACGAAATTTAAAAAAACAGGTTCAGGAGTCAGTTATGCACGAGGAAGGGTTAGCATCCTCGTAACGCCCAAAATCGGTACCAAATTGATTGTTTAATGTCTTGGTGTCGAAAATTTAAAAAAGATTTTAAAATAAAACTTTTTTAACTTGAATAAATTAAAATAATAAAACATTCTTATTTCAAAGAATCAAAACATCACACCCAGTGAGTTAGGGTATAACGTTTTTAATCTTCAAAATTAACTTTGTCTTTTGATTTTTAAAACTCATGCATTTAAACCTAAGAAGGATATTCGGTTATTTAGGTTAAATGAAGAAAATCGAAACCCAATAAGTTAGGGCACAATTTCTCAAAATTTTAAATATCGAATATTACCTTTATTTATTAGAAAGTTTTATTTCGAGATGACAAAACGTCACGTCCAATAAGTTAGGACCCAACATTCTTGGATTCCCGAGAACAAATTTTTATTTAAAATGTGATATTATTGCAAAACAAATACTTGGCTCGCTAAATTCATCGAAAGAATTTAAGCCTAGTAAGTTAGGACACAATCCTTCTCGAAAAATGTGAATGCCAAATATTTTAAAATTATAAGAAAACGATTCCAATATTTTAATGAAAATGCAATTTTTAAACGAACAAAATATGATGGGATAATAACGTACAATGGGAGGTGAGAATTCGTGCACTAAAATATGCGCTAATAATGACAAAGCATCGATAAATACGAGCAAACAATACAATACTCATAATAATAATCCCACATCATATATTGTGTGAATACTAAAACCAACACTCAAAAACTAATGAATTAAAATCAATTTTGAAAGAAAAGCTAAACAAATGATCATAAATCTAATATAACGAGCTTAAAAAACATTTCATGAGAGAGAGGAAATTTAAAATCATCAACATATTCACAATATAAAATATTTAGAACAAATGACAAGTAGGAAAATTTGAAATGAAGTAAAGATGGAGAAAATTAAGAATAAATGATAGAAAATAGTATATTATTTAAATAAATAGCATATATAAAATGGAGAATTTAATATTTATAATAGTATAATAATATATACATAGACTTGCAATGAATATAATGAAATAGAGTCTAAAATAAGATATGAAAAATTATTTAAATAGGTATAAAAAATAAATATTATACGGAAATGAGCTTAAAATAACTAATATAAATTGATTTAAAGTAAATAGTATAGAATGATTTTAAAATAATTATTATATAAAACAACTTGAAAGAAAACTATATACAAAGTAATTTATACATATATTTGAAAAATAAATGAAAATATAAATAAATATAATAATAATAATCTATAATACTAAAAATAACAGTAATATATAATACAATAACAATAATAACAGTAGCTTAATATTAAACTTAATTAGTAAAACAAATACGAACGATTAAATTATAATCAAAACATAATTGAAAATAAATAAATAAAACAAAGGGCGAATTTGCAAAATGCGTGTAACATGGAGAGCCAATTCGGAAATATTCCAAACCCTCCAAACGTAGCGCTCCGAGCATGGACAAAATTGAAATAAACGATGAAAAATGCAGCCGCATTTAAGAAGCATGAAAGAATCAATTAAGCATGTACAAAAGCAGAGTACCAATCGTGGAAATAAGCCATTGAACCTTGGGATAAAGTCCAAACGGTGCTGTTTCTTTCACGTTAAAACAAAACCAATGCTAACCCTAATATCAGTCACCATTCTAATTTCTCCAACAGACTAAACCTATGCCCACAACGCCACTCTCAACTCAGCCATTACCCACCCTATTTTGATTCGAAGCCGAAAGTATGGAGGTTCCGACAATGCAACATACGGGTAAGGTTTTGTAAAAATTTCTCTTCGTATTTGACTTAAATATACGGGAAATTATCAAAAGAAGAAGAAAAACTTTTCACCTTTAATAAACTCTAATTTTCTTCTTTCTTTCGTATTTTCCCCTTTTTCTCTTTACACCGCTTTTTGTTTTTTTACACTGATCTCCCCCCTTCTTTTTTGATTCGATCTGCAAAAAAAAAACCTACAGATTTGGAATCGGCCTTATATATAGCCGAATCGAAAAAACGGAAAAACAAATAAATAAAATAATATCTATTTTTTCTCTCTGCCCTTCATTATTCGATATCTTTGCCGTTATTCCATCGTGCCTCTAGTGTGCTTCTTTCTTGCTGTTTATGGTCCTATTTTGCAGGTAGAACCGTCGTACGGAAGAAGCCGTTCGTGGGGTGACATGGAAGGGGCTGGAGGCGCGCATGTGGGAGAGCAGCGGTTGAAGGTTCTAGGGTTTTTTGTTTTTTAGTTTTGGGCTGATTTGGTTATTGGGTATTGCATTGGGTCAGATTTGGGTTTGCTATTTGTTTTGTTTTTTTATTTATTTATGGACTTTTATTGTTTTTTATTTTCAGTTTTTGGTTTATTATTTCTGTATGTTGGCCCAGGCAATAATTGGGTATTACAATTTTATTATACAAATATTTAGAAAATAGAAATCATAGTCAAACTGAAATTAGAATTCCTTTTCCAACAAGGAAAAGGATTGAGTCACCACCGACTCTAATAATATTATATAAACCCAACAAATCTCTTCACTATGAATTCATATCATTAGTGATTTCAATTCATTTATTTGTTTGGATTACAAGAAATCATGTCATACTATCGAAGAAGATATCATAATCGCCCAGAAAGGTACTACAGTCTGAAATTTATTCGTCCCAAACTGAATGATAACGGTAATTCATGGGAACCATTACCTCCATGGGAGAAAAAATTCCGCATAAAAGTGGGTGCAATGTAATGGAAAAGATTTGTTGAATCAAAGAATAATTTGTTCAAAACAGATAAAGTATTCAACTGGGATGATTCAGCTGGTTTAAAAGCTTTCCAGGAAGCCAAACAAAGATTCTGGGAATATTATTATCGTTTTCCTTGCACAAATAGGTTACCAAGTAATGCAGTAGATAGGTATATCGATGATATTGATTGGAACTCCAAAATCGACCCAAAACTTTTTTTGGAAATAAAGATTATTTCCAATGATGAAGAGGAGGAAGAAGAAGAAGTTAAAAGGATTGATTCATTTTTGATTCCATTAGAGCAAATTAAAGCTACTGGATGGGAGTATGATGAGCCTACATCACGCTTACCTACCATAGTTGGATCATAGAACAAACAAATACAACGAAATTGTCTTAAACACACTCTTTTTTTCATTATTATGGTTTGAATAAGATTATGTATGGTAGTCATTTAATTCAATATATATTAATTTTTACAATGTTAAATTTCGACAGTCATGACTAATTATAATGTCTAATTCAATTAATATATATTGATTCTTAATATTGAATATCTAATCTAATATTTATTTGACACGTTTTAAATGACATTAAAATGCCGGTTTATTACCATTTTACCTATATTCATTATTAAAAATATAACAAAATTTAATATTTATTTAATCACGTCAAGCTTCATCATTATTCATATATGTGAATTGTGTTTCATATTTGATTGTTTTAAAATTTTAAAACCAAATATTTTTGTTTAATTATCATCAGAAAGTAAACATAAAGATAATAGTTTAAGATTTAAGTTTGCAAGTTAAAATGCGATTATTTTTTTAAATAATTAACAATAAGAAAACAACAACTTAAAAATCACAGTTAAAGTCAAAATAGAATTCCTTTTCCAACAAGGAAAAGGGAATTGAATTACCGCCTATATAATCTTATATAAACCCAAGTCCTTTAAAATCATGGTTCAATTTCAAGTCATTGAAAGTCTTTCTTGAATCAAAAGAAAGCATGTTGTATCATCAAAATAGATATTATGTTCATCAACAAAGTTATTACTTATCGAAATTTACTCATCTTAAACTAAAACATGACAGTAATTCATGGAGATAATTCCTTGCATGGTAAAAATAATTCTATAGGAAAGTGGGTGCAATGTCATGAATAATATTAGTTGATGCGAAGAATAATTTGTATAAAATTAATAAAGTATTTGAGTGAGATGATTTAGTTGATTTAAAAGATTTCCAGGATTTCAAGGAAAATTATTATGGTTTTCCTTGAAAGAACTAATTGCCAAGTACATTTTGAATAGATCAAGTAAGAATATTCCTTGTAAAACATTCTGCTTCTCGTGGTTCCACTATTAAGGGAGAAAAATCTATTACATTAAAAGAAAAGTACATAAAAACCCTTCATGAATGTTGAAAAATATTAAACAGCTCTTTGCTAGTTGCCTTTAGAATTAAATTTTTTACCAATTACTTATCTAATATTTTTACGGAAGACTTTTACTTACGAGCAAAACTCCTTGAAATGCCAGAGAATCGATTTCTATCATGACTATCAACTCACATCAGTTTGGATTTGACATAAATCTTCAAGAGGGTAGAGTGAGATAAGAATATATTCTCTTGAAAATTAAATATTTAAACCAGAACATCCAACTGATATTTGTTTGATATTCTAAGAGAACTCTTATGAACAAGCCATGTAATAAGAAGAATTAGTATTCCACTATAAAAGAGATATGATCCCTATTCGAATAATTACACTCAAGAGCGAGTAGTATCGGATTCTGGTGGAATTAAAGAGGTGGTTGAAATGTAACGTAAGAAATGTTTATAATATATTATGACTTTTCATAGTCTACTGCTCTTACTTGCTTTTTCACATCCCATATCAACCTTAGCCTTATCCCATCGTCTTCACTACTTTAAATGCCGTGAAATCGATTAACCCATGAATTTATTATGTTGAGTGAAACAGTTCGAGTGAAAATGAAAAATTTTTAATTTAATATTTTAAAAATTATAAAGATATAAACTAGTAAAATAGTGAAATTTTACTTTTATTGTTATAAAAATATATAACTTTATTACGGCCTCCCTTCAAAAAATTTTCTAGCTCCACCCTATTAAACTGTTACAGAATTAATTTCCATCATGGCTACCAACTCACAACAGTTTGAATTTAACATAAATCTTCAAAAGGGTAGAATGAAGTAAGAATATATTCTCCCAAGAATGCTTTTTCTCGTTTTCTACTCCTAATTCATCTCTACGATCATCACCTCCTAGCTTACCATTTTCAACTTTCTTTTAGTACACCACTCTTTCCTGAAAGCGAGCTAAGTTCACATTCACTTTACTTCCGTATATACAAAATCAATTAAGTCTACTAATCGCCCTCTTAGCGTCCATAATTCTTGCAAATCTTACAAAACCAAAAGATAGACCTTTTCAATTCCTATTGTTAGGAATAAACACGTCCAACATTTTGCCATGGTACTTAGAGATTTCCAGAGTCCCTTCCAATGAAAACAAGCGTGAATATTAGAAACATAAATAGAAATCACCATTTTCTCTAAAGATTTAGCCTAATAATAGTTAAAAATAACTCCACGACATCTGGTTAAAAGCACAAGTTAATTGAATTACCAAGAACAAGGTGCTTCATTGAAGAACTTGAACAAAAATCAATATCGATAGCATACATAAAAGAATTAGAGATTAAATATAAGATGAAATCAGCCAAGCCAAGGCGGCAATGACTAAACCAAAATATTCATTTGCTCCATTTCAATTCCTACAATAATCAGCATTTGACTAAACTTTGCAACCTATACAAGTTTTTTTGGGATTGTGACGACAGAAAAACAAAAATCCCGAAAAGATACGTAAAACATTTACTCATCCATGGCAACTGACAGAAAAAATTTGGGTTGCCATCTAGCTCATAATCATATACAAGGTCAATCCCTAATTCTAGTACAGATAAATTTGAAAGAACCCGCAGACTAATACGATCACCAGCTTCTAGTTCATCACCCCTAAAGTTCCAACAAGTCGTCCAGTATAAGGTATTCTTGGTTTCAGGAATTCCCATGAAATGTTTGGAGTAGGTCCACTTTATACCTTTGGTCTCGTTCACAATTTCAAGGCATGGTAAAAATCCATATGTTTTATCATTCTTGGCAGAAAAAATGATAATCGAATTTAAGAAGCAACTTATCTTTGGACTAGAGTTTGGGGGCACTGATATTGAAACCTTAGTCTTGCCAACTTGATGGCCAAAATAGTGGCCATTGTAATCAAATGGCAATGGATCAAATGTTGTAATTATGCCGTAATCGTATAATACCTGTAGCATTGGGTTATAGAATAAGATTTAAAAAATAGTATATAAATATTTTTTAAAAGTTGAAACTTGTAAAGGGAACCTGTGGGGAAGCAACCACTTTTGATTCTTCTATATAACTGCAAAGTTGCACTTTAACATTTCCATAAGATCCCAAACTGGGTAAGTCTTTAGTTAGGTCCATCATCATATTTCTTGTGGCAACTTCATCTCCTAAAATATGTACAATAATGTGTTATTTATCAATTCTAGTGATCATTAACATGATATGCCTATTAGAATATTAAAATAGTAGTTTTGACTTGAATAGGTTGCTGGTTCAAGCTTTTGTCCAATACCTATTTGATACAAATTTAAACCGTGTGACCCCATCCCTTTCTCTTAATATTATATGAAAAAAATCAAAATACTAATATTACATCACTAAAATGTATTATAAAACTTGTAAACAAATAATAGGATTAATCATTTATCAAACAATTAAATTATTTTAATTAAATCCCAATTGCAACATTTATCATTTCTTAATCATTTGTTATTGACATCTAAAAGGAAACATTAAAAAAATAATAGGATGTATTCACTAATATATAGTCTTGTAATTGAAAACAAATTAAATATTCATATAATTTATTGTTTTCTTTGTCAAAAAAATTTATTATTTCAATAAGGATATATCTTTAGTTTAGATAAGTGTTAATAGTGCATGGGGTAATATTCCATAAACATAATCACTTGAAGTCATAGTCATACCTGTAGATAAGTGTGAAAAGCCATATTTATTTCTAACGTTGTGTTGTGATTCATAAGTAACGCCAAATTTTCTTATGCTGAGATGAATAGGCACTACCATGCAACTCACAAGGTCACCACCTTCAAACTCACAATCCGTTACTGGCCAATGGATCGACCACAACATTGTGTTATCGTTAGTCTCAGGAATTCCGATGAAACTTGAGCGATATCTCTGCATGATCCTTTTGGACTCATTGAAAATGTGGACACTTGGTAGAAACTCCAATATTTGATCACGAGCGAAAGAGAAAACAATGCATAAGCTGAACCGATGGATCTTTTCATCTGGATGAGATGGTGTTGGCAAAGAAAAAGAGATTCGGTGCTCGTTAGTGCAATGCTTAAACACAATCGGAACTTCACTTCCTATAACAAATGTGCTTGTTATACCACATTCCTGCAAGACCTGATCCAAAAAAAAACATGTTAGATGATTAAAAATGTGTTCATTAAGTAATATAAGAGAAAAAAAATAAAAATAAAACCAAGGAGGAGTGATGAAGTTGGTTCAGCATGCAGCAAACTCAACAGCATGCAGGCCATGAAGACCAAGTCGTGCAGGAGCTGCTAGAACAAGCTGAACTATTCCTATTTTGTTCATCTAGTAATCTTAAGTTAATGTAATGTACTTTAGTTCATTTAGAACTATGTTAGGTTTATGATTGATGTAATTTTGATGACAATTGAACTGTTAAGTCAGCTTTGTTTAAGTGTGTAAGCTTAGTTTTTCAAGTTTCAATGTATTAGTGGTAGTAGGTGATGATTAGGTATCATTATGCAGATTTTGACAAGCAAATTGCTTGGTTTTTGTATTGGCATTATGCCATTGTTCAACATATGAATGAAATCAACTTTGTTCATCAATATTCTCAAAAATTTCCTCAGCTTATTTTCTTCTTTCTTCAACTCGAAATTGTTTGTTTGCTCAGCAAGATTCGAGGCTTGCTCGACAAGATACTTGCTGAGTCTATTTGATTCTGCTGTTGCACCAACATTTGGTATCTAGAGCTTATTTCTTAAGGGACCTGTTATACAAATCTATGGCTTCATCAAGCTTTTCACCAGCTGCACCTCAAGTCTTCAATGGAGAAGGCTATCACATATGGGTGGTCAAAATGAAGACCTACCTGCAGGCTTTCGATCTGTGGGAGGTGGTCAACTCTGATGTTGAACCAGAGCCACTTAGAGCTAATCCAACAGTGGCTCAGATCAGGCAGCATGCTGATGAAAGGACCAAGAGGCACAAGGCTATGTCTTGCATCCAAAACTCAGTGTCTGATGTGATTTTCACAAGGATTATGGCCTGTGAATCACCAAAACAGGCCTGGGACAAGTTGCAGGAAGAGTTTCAAGGGACTGAGAGGACAAGGCAACAACAGTTGTTAAACTTGAGGAGAGATTTCGAGAATTTAAAGATGAAGGAAGAAGAAACTGTCAAGCTATATTCTGACAGGATTATGGCTGTGGTTAACAGCATCAGGCTCCTTGGAGAGCAGTTCAATGAAGCTAGGATAGTGGAAAAGGTTATAGCAACTCTGCCTGAGAGGTATGAGGCAAAAATCTCATCCCTCGAGGACTCAAGGGACCTGTCCACCATCTCCCTGATAGAGTTGATCAATGCTCTATATGCTCAAGAGCAGAGGAGAGCAAGCAGACTGGAGGAGCACCAAGAAGGTGCCTTTCAGGCAAGAACAAATACTGCCTACAAAGGCAAGAAAGCCTGGAGAGACAAGCCAAAGGATGATGCTGCAAGGAGAGAAGGTCAGACTTGCAAGCACTGCAGAAAGGCTGGTCATTCAGAAGAAAAATGCTGGTTTAATCCAGATGCTGTGTGTCAGCATTGTAAGAAAAAGGGTCATGTTGAGAGAGTCTGTAAGAGCAAGGCCAAATCAAGGCGCAATCAGTCTCAACAGATGAAAGCTGAGGCTCGAGTAGCTAAGGAGGACAGTGACCAAGAGGAGCAAGTCTTTACTGTGTCATGCTCAGCTGCTCAGGAAAGGTCCTCATCTGGTTGGCTCCTAGACAGTGGATGCACCAACCACATGACACCTGATGCTGCAATCTTCAAGTCTTTAGACAGAAGCTGCAGAACTAAAGTCAAGATAGGAAATGGTCATTTTATTCAAGCTGAAGGCAAGGGTGATGTTCTGATATGCACCCTTACAGGTACCAAAGTGATTTCGAATGTGCTGTTGGTGCCTGAAATTGACAGAAACCTGCTCAGCATAGCTCAGTTGCTGGAAAAAGGTTACTCAGTTGTGTTTAAAGACCACCAATGCCAAATCAGTGATCCAAGTGGATCCAAACTGATGGTAGTCCCTATGGCTGATAAGAGCTTTGTGGTTGACTGGACAAAAAGTCAGACATTGCCTACACAGCCACTTCAGATGAATCCAAGCTGTGGCATCAAAGACTGGGACATGCTAACTTCAGATCGATGGCCCGAATGATCAGAGAAGACCTGGCTGAAAACTTCATCAACTCAGTAGACCATGATGATGTATGTGAAGTATGTCAGCTAGGAAAGCAGGCCAGACTCCCATTTCCCTCGAATCAAGCCTGGAGAGCCTCTGAAAAACTCCAACTGGTGCATACTGATGTGTGTGGACCTATGAAGTCTGAGTCATTGAGTGGAAACAGGTATTTCATACTGTTCATTGATGATTTCTCGAGATATTGCTGGATTTACTTCTTAAAACAGAAATCAGAGGTGGCCACTGTGTTTTGGAAGTTCAAAACTGCTGTTGAGACTGAAACAGGCTGCAAGGTGAAGACCATAAGGTCTGATAATGGGACTGAGTACACCTCAGCTCAGTTCCAAGCCTTCTGTGATAAGGCAGGCATCAAACATCAACTTACCAACACATATACACCTCAGCAGAATGGGGTAAGTGAAAGGAAGAATAGGAGTTTAATGGATATGGCCAGGTGCTTGATGATTCAGAAGAATCTACCTAAAGCACTATGGGCAGAAGCAGTTAACACTGCAACATACATTCAAAATAGACTTCCAACTAAGGCTTTGGATCAAAAGACCCCATTCGAGGCCTGGTTTAGCTTCAAGCCATCACTGGCTCATCTGAAGGTCTTTGGATGCATCTGTTATGCACATGTACCTGCTGTTAAAAGGGACAAATTGTCTGAAATGGCTCGACCTGGTGTTTTGGTGGACTATAGCACTGTTAAGAAGGGCTATAGGATTTTAGATCCTTCAACAAACAAAGTGTCAGTAAGCAGGGATGTGGTATTTGATGAGAGGTCATGTTGGAACTGGGAAAGACATGAACCTAAAGAAGTTTTGAAGAACTTGCAGCAGACCAAGCTGAGCCAAACCAAGATGTCCCTGAAATGGATATTGATGATGAACCAGTCAGAGGAACAAGGCCATTGGCTGAAATTTATGAAAGGGCTCATGTAGCCATAGCTGAACCAAGCAACTTTGAAGAGGCTGAGGCTCAGCAAGGGTGGAAGCAGGCAATGGCTGAGGAGATCAGCATGATTGAGAAGAACCAGACCTGGAAATTGGTTGAAAGGCCAGTCAAAAGGAAAGTGATTGGGGTGAAATGGGTGTACAAAGCCAAGCAGAATGCTGATGGTACCTTGAACAAGCTGAAAGCAAGGCTAGTTGTCAAGGGGTTCAGTCAGAGGTATGGCTTGGACTACCTGGAGACCTTTGCACCAGTGGCCAGGCTCGACACCATCAGACTGCTGATTGCCTTAGCAGCACAGCTTGAATGGAAGATCCATCAACTTGATGTGAAATCAGCTTTTCTGAATGGTTTCTTAGATGAAGACATCTATGTTGAACAACCACAAGGGTTTGAAATAGCTGGCAGAGAGCATATGGTCTACAAACTGAAGAAGGCCCTATATGGATTAAAGCAGGCTCCAAGGGCCTGGTATAGCAGAATTGATGGCTACTTGACTGATCTAGGATTCGATCGAAGTAAGAGTGAGCCAACACTGTATGTCAAGAAACAAGGGACACAAATACAACTCATTGTGTCCCTGTATGTTGATGATCTTCTGGTGACAGGAGGAGATCGAGTAGTGCTGGCTGATTTTAAGACCAAGATGCAGGAAGTGTTTGAAATGTCTGATCTTGGGGAGATGTCATACTTTCTTGGAATAGAGGTGTCTCAAGTACAGAATGAGATATTTCTAAGCCAGAGAAGCTTTGCCACAAAGATTCTGACCAAGTTCTCCATGCAAAACAGCAAGGCAACTAAAACACCTGTTGCTGTTGGAGAAAAACTATCGAGCCAAGGTGATTTTAAGAAAGTTTGTGAAACAACCTACAGGAGTCTAGTTGGTTGTTTGCTATACTTGACTGCCACTAGACCAGACATTATGTATGCTGTAGGATTGCTCTCAAGATTCTTGCATTGCTGCAATGAGAAACATTTCCAAGCTGCAAAGAGAGTGCTGAGATATGTCAAAGGCACTTTAAACTATGGTTTGAAGTACAACAAAGAAGGAAATCTGAAGCTGGTTGGCTACACTGATAGTGACTGGGCTGGCTCGATAGATGACATGAAAAGCACCTCAGGGTATGCTTTTAACCTTGGTTCAGCCATGTTTTGTTGGAGCTCAAAGAAGCAAAGTCTAGTAGCTCAATCTACTGCTGAAGCAGAGTATGTGGCAACAGCAAGTGCTGTCAACCAAGCCATATTGCTAAGAAAAATATTGGCTGACTTGAATGTGCATCAAGAGGAAGCTACTGAGATCTTCTGTGACAACCAATCTGCAGTAGCAATTGCTAAAAATCCAGTGTTCCATGGAAGAACAAAACATTTCAGCATCAAGTTGCATGTTGTTCGAGAAATGGAGCAAGCTAAGGAAGTAAAGCTGATCCACTGTAATTCAGAAGATCAACTTGCTGACATTTTAACCAAAGCTCTTAGTGTCATAAGGTTTGAATATCTAAGAAAGAAGCTAGGTGTTTGCTCCATGCAAACCAAGGAGGAGTGATGAAGTTGGTTCAGCATGCAGCAAACTCAACAGCATGCAGGCCATGAAGACCAAGTCGTGCAGGACCTGCTAGAACGAGCTGAACTATTCCTATTTTGTTCATCTAGTAATCTTAAGTTAATGTAATGTACTTTAGTTCATTTAGAACTATGTTAGGTTTATGATTGATGTAATTTTGATGACAATTGAGCTGTTAAGTCAGCTTTGTTTAAGTGTGTAAGCTTAGTTTTTCAAGTTTCAATGTATTAGTGGTAGTAGGTGATGATTAGGTATCATTATGCAAATTTTGACAAGCAAATTGCTTGGTTTTTGTATTGGCATTATGCCATTGTTCAACATATGAATGAAATCAACTTTGTTCATCAATATTCTCACAAATTTCCTCAGCTTATTTTCTTCTTTCTTCAACTCGAAATTGTTTGTTTGCTCAGCAAGATTCGAGGCTTGCTCGACAAGATCTTGCTGAGTCTGTTTGATTCTGCTGTTGCACCAACATAAATCATCTAACTTTTTTTTTGGATCAGGTCTTGCAAGAACGTGGTATAACAAGCACATTTGTTGTAGGAAGTGAAATTCCGATTGGGTTTAAGCATGGCGCTAACGAGCATCGAGTCTCTTTTTTTTTGCCAACACCAGCTCATCCAGATGAAAAGATCCATCGGTTCAGCTTATGCATTGTTTTCTCTTTAGCTAGTGATCAAATGTCGGAGTTTCTACCATGTGTCCACATTTTCAATGAGACCAAAACGATCATGCTGAGATATCGCTCAAGTTTCATTGGAAT
This sequence comes from Gossypium hirsutum, assembly GCF_007990345.1. NCBI lineage: Eukaryota > Viridiplantae > Streptophyta > Magnoliopsida > Malvales > Malvaceae > Gossypium > Gossypium hirsutum. The sequence goes on along the minus strand of NC_053439.1, from coordinate 53,235,500 downwards.
TCCTCAGACTAACGATAACACAATGTTGTGGTTGATTCATTGGCCAGTAACGGACTGTCAGTTTGAAGGTGGTGACCTTGTGAGTTGTATGGTAGTGCCTATTCATCTCAGCATAAGAAAATTTGGCGTTATTTATGAATCAAAACACAACATTAAATATGAATATGGCTTTTCGCACTTATCTACAGGTATGAGTAGACTTCAAATAATTATATTTTAGTAAATACATCCAATTATATTTATTTTATTGTTTCATTTTATATGTGAATAACAAATGTTCAAGAAATGATGAATGTTTCTCTAAAAGACATTCTAATACAATAAAAATATTATCAAGAAATGTGACAATTTAATAGATTATGAGAGAAATTTAGCTTAATAATAAAATGATAATTACAAAGTTATGCTGCAATTGGGGTCTAATGAAAATAAGTTAATTGTTTGATAAATGATTAATCCAATAGTACTAATAGAAGTGGAAACTAAAATAATGGATAAAATTATAAAAGTGGTGTTTTGATTAACATATTTAATAGTTTTAAAGTTTATATTTTATATAAAAATGAAAAATAAAGATATAATTGATTATTTCTTACAAGTCTTATAATACATTTTAGTGATAATAACATTATTAGTTTGATATCTTTTTTTCATACAATATTGAGTATGGGAGATGGGTCACGATTTGAATTCGTGTCAAATGAGTGTCTGATAAAAGCTTTAATTATCACTCCATTCAAGTCAATATTATTACTTTCTAATAAGCATATTATGTTGATGATCACTAAAATTGATAAATAACACATTATTGTACATATTTTAGGAGATGAAGTTTCTACAAGAAATATCAAGATGGACCTAACTAAACACTTATCCAGTTTGGAATCTTATGGAAATGCTAAAGTGCAACTTTGCAGTTATATAGAAGAATCAAAAGTGGTTGCTTCCCCACTGGTTCCTTTACAAGTTCCAAGTTTTTAAAATTATTTATATACTATATACTTTTTAATAACTCATTCTCTGTTGAGAAGTTAATGTAGTTAGTAGTTAGCAAAATTAGGCAGTTACAAGATTAGTTAGTTAGTTAAACAAATAGTCTATAAATGTAAACATACTTTGTGTATTAAACAAGTAAGTGAGAATTTTTTTCAACATGGTATCAGATGCTATGGTAGTCGTTTTTTCTGATAATTCTTTGCTGTTTTTTTCTTAAGCTAGTTATTGGGCTGGTATCTGTTTTTAGATTGCTGGTTATCTTTGTTTTCTTTTTGGGTTCTTTCAGTAACAAAGAAGATGAGTCTCTCTGATTCTGTTCTTGATTTCAACCACCCGTGTTATCTTCATCCATTAGATGCTCCGGGTACATTGCTCGTCGCTCATCAGTTGACAGGTGTTGAGAATTACACTGTTTGGAGTCGGACGATGAGAATTGCGTTATTGGCAAAAAAACAAGTTGGGATTTGTGGATGGCACCTGTTCTAAAACCATGGTACAGGAGGATATGGGTCATTAGTGGGAGCGCTGCAATGCGATTGTCCTTTCTTGGATTCTAAATACTGTTAGTAAAGAACTCTCGGCGGGGATTGTTTTTGCGTCCAGTGCGGCAGCAGTTTGGAACGATCTTAGTGAACGATTTCACAAAATTGACGGTTCAAGAATTTATTTCTTGCATCGTGAAATTACTACCTATTCTCAAGGTACGGTCTCAATCTCTGCCTATTTTACCAGATTGAAGTTACTTTGGGACGAATATGATGCCCTTGTACCACCGGTTTCTTGTGATTGTGGTCAGTCTCGACAGAATGATGTTCATGTTGGACAGCAGCGTTTATTCCAGTTTCTTATGGGATTGAATGAGTCATATAGTGCTGTGCGTAGTCAGATTTTATTGATGAGTCCTTTACCGTCTGTTAATCATGCGTACTCGATGATTATGCAAGAAGAGTCGCAGAGAAAGCATAGTTCTAGTAATGTTGGGGATGACTTGGTTCCTTTTTCTTCAGTTCAGATGGTACAGAAAAAACGATTTAATGGTATTTGTGACCACTGCAAAGTTAAGGGACATAAAAGAGAGACTTGTTATAAACTCATCGGTTATCCTGCAGATTTTAAGTTTACAAAGAGGAAAATGAATGTTTCTTCTTCTTCGGCAGTGAATAATGTTTCTACCCCTGACTCTGCTTGTAGTAGTGAAGTACTGGACTCTAGTGGGTCATGTCCGACAGCACCTATGTTTACACAAGATCAATATAACCAGATCATGCGTTTGTTGAATAAAGACCCTGTTGTCGTTGAAGCTGCTACCAGTATAGCAGGTATGGTGGATCTTGGTAACAAATGGATCATTGACACTGGGGCCACTGACCATATACTGTCGGATCTTCATTTCTTGGAATCTCCTGTTGCATGTCCATTAGGGTCACCAAGTGTTAGGCTTCCAAATGGGTCTTCAGTCACCGTTACTCATACTGGCACTTGCACAATTTTACCTAACCTTTCATTGACAAAAGTTCTTTATGTTCCGAATTTTCGTTACAATTTACTTTCTGTTTCCAAACTTACCACCGATCTTCATTGTATGGTTTCTTTTTATCCTCATTTTTGCCTTATACAGGATCTCTCCAGTGGAAGGATGAGGGGGATTGGTAAAGCACGATGTAGTCTTTATATCCTGGATCCGTCTCAACAGACTATGGTTTTACCTCCTTCTTTTGTTACAATGGCTTCTACAGATTCATCCATGGCTTCTACAGATTCATCCATTCTTTGGCACCATAGACTTGGTCATGCGTCGGTTTCGAGACTGAACAAGGTTCCTATTTTTTCTTGTACAAAATCTGCTGTTGACAGTATTCATAAGTGTCCTGTTTGTCCACTAGCTAAACAAACCAGACTTCCATTTCCTATTCATACGTCTCGTGCTAATACTGTTTTTTCTCTTGTGCACATTGATTTGTGGGGACCTTATCGAGTTTCTACTCATAGTGGTCATAGGTTTTTTTAACGATTGTTGATGATTACACACGAATGACTTGGGTTTATTTGTTGCGCTCTAAGAGTGATGCTCTTATATGTCTCAAACAATTTTTTGTGTTGGTTAAAAATCAATTTTCTACTGTAATCAAAACTGTTCGTAGTGATAATGGGTATGAATTCTTTAAAAATGAATGTACTGAATTTTTTAATATGTCTGGAATTGTTCATCAAAGTTCATGTGTTTATACTCCTCAACAAAATGGAGTTGCTGAATGAAAGCACAGACATTTAATAGAAGTCGCCCGATCCTTAAAATTTCAGTCTCACGTGCCTAGCAAATTTTGGGGTGAGTGCGTTTTAACTGCCTGTTTTTTGATTAATCGTCTTCCTACGCCTATTTTAAGCTGGAAATGTCCTTTTGAGCTATTGTATCTAAGTCACCTGATTTTTCTCGATTAAAGGTCTTTGGTTGTCTAGCTTATGCTACTAATCCTAGCTACCATGATAAATTTTCTCATAAGGCTATTCCATCTGTATTCATGGGTTACTCTCTTGTACAAAAAGGATACTTGCTGTTTAGTCTTGAAACCAAAACCTTTTTTGTTAACCGAGATGTTGTTTTTCATGAAATCATATTTCCTTTTAAGATTCCCACCAAACCGGTTTTGCCTTTTCCTGATGTTGATCCTTCTATTTTTCTACAACTTGAACCTTCCTCTTCCTTGTTCATTCCATCTTCTTCATCCTCTTCATCTTGTGTACCCGAGCCATCTTTTAACCCTTCTATGCCTACTGCTGTTCCTTTACGACGTACTACGAGGTCTGTTAAGCAGCCTCCTTGGATGAAGGACTACGTCTGCTCTAACCAATCGTCCACTTCTTGTACCACAAGTTTGTTTCCTATAGTTGTTGTTTATTCTTCTTCTCATTTGCCTATTCATACTCAATTGTTTGCTGCTCATGTTTCTTCTTTACTTGAACCCCGTACTTATGATGAGGCCCTTTTGGATCCTCGGTGGGTTGATGCCATGCAAAAAGAGATTCAAGCTTTGGAGGCTAATGGTACATGGGAGATTGTTCCTTTACCGCCTGGCATTGTTCCCATTGGCTGCAAGTGGGTTTACAAAATTAAATATGCTTCTGATGGTTCGGTGGAACGCTTTAAAGCACGGCTTGTTGCTAAGGGTTATAATCAAAAGGCTGGTATTGACTTTCATGACACTTTTTCTCCGGTCGTTAAACATGTCACGGTTCGGACGGTGATAAGCATGGCAGCCATTCATAACTGGCCTCTTTTTCAGATGGACGTATACAATGCGTTCCTTCAAGGAGACCTATTCGAAGAAGTTTATATGGAAATTCCAGTTGGTTTTCGCAGCCAGGGGGAGTCTCATGTATGTCGTCTGCGTAAATCGTTGTATGGTCTGAAGCAAGCGTCCAGGCAGTGGAACTCGAAGCTTACAGAGGCTTTAATACAATGAGGATATGTACAAAGTAAATACGACTATTCCTTGTTCACAAAGAGGGATGGAGGTAACATGGTTGTTCTACTCATATATGTGGATGATTTATTAATTACAGGCAGCAGTGCTAGTATGATAGATGAATTGAAGCAGTTTCTGCATTTGAATTTTAAGATGAAAGACTTGGGTGTATTGAAGTTTTTTCTTGGAATTGAAATAATGAGATCAAATAAAGGGATTATATTGAATCAAAGGAAATATGCTTTGGAGTTGATAGCTGATTTGGGATTAGGAGAAGCGAAGTCAGTATGTACACCGCTAGAACAGAATTTGAAACTCACATCAATTGAGTATGATGAGTCGGTACAAACAAAGGTGGATGGAGATGATTTAGTCACGGATGTTACAATGTATCAAAGGTTATTGGGAAGATTGATATATTTGACAAATACACGACCAGACATAACGTTTGCGGTTCAACATTTGAGTCGGTTCATGCACAGACCAAAAAAATCGCATTTAGAAGCTGCTTTTCGGGTGGTACGATACATAAGGAAAAATCCTGGTCAAGGTATTCTATTATCTGCAGCAAGCAAGACACAGTTGATTGCTTTTTGTGACTCTGATTGGGCTTCATGCCCCATGTCTAGGAGATCGGTGACTGGTTTCTGTATAAAAATTGGAGAATCCCTTGTTTCGTGGAAGTCAAAGAAACAGACCACAGTTTCCCGATCATCGGCAAAAGCGGAGTATAGAAGTATGGCAGTGGTTGTAGCAGAGGTTGTATGGTTGAACGGTTTATTGAAAGAAGTTAGTCCCAATCAATTTGATAAATCATTGGTTCTTTCAGACAGTAAAGCAGCGTTGCAAATTGCTGCTAATCCCGTTTTTCATGAGCGGACAAAGCATATAGAGATTGACTGCCATTTTGTAAGAGATAAAATCAAGGATGGAACGATTCAGATGCAGCACATTAGAACAACCGAGCAACTTGCTGATTTGATGACAAAGGCCTTGAGCATCAAACAACATGAGTTTTTAGTATCCAAGTTAGGGGTTAAAGATATATATCAACCCTCAACTTGAGGGGGAGTGTTGAGAAGTTAATGTAGTTAGTAGTTAGCAAAATTAGGCAGTTACAAGATTAGTTACTTAGTTAAACAAATAGTCTATAAATGTAAACATACTCTGTGTATTAAACAAGTAAGTGAGAATTTTTTCAACACAACCCATACTACAGGTATTATATGATTACGGTATAATTACAACATTTGATCCATTGCCATTTGATTACAGTGGTCATTACTATGGCCATCAAGCTAGCAAGACTGAGGTTTCAATATCAGTGCCCCCAAACTCTAGTCAAAAGATAAGTTGCTTCTTAAATTTGATTATCATTTTTTCTGCCAAGAATGATAAAACATATGGATTTTTACCATGCCTTGAAATTGTGAACGAGACAAAAGGTACAAAGTGGACCTACTCCAAACATTTCATGGGAATTCCTGACACTAAGAATACCTTATACTGGACGACTTGTTGGAACTTTAGGGGTGATGAATTAGAAGCTGGTGATCATGTTAGTCTTCGAGTTCTTTCAGATTTATCTGTGCTAGAATTTGGTATTGACCTTGTATACGATTATGAGCTAGACGACAACCCAAATTTTTTCAGTCAATTGCCATGGATTAGTAAATGTTTTAAGTATCTTCTCGGGATTTCTGTTTATATTTCATCGAAATCCCAAAAAGACTTGTATAGGTTGCAAAGTTTAGTCAAATGTTGATTATTGTATATGATTATCAATTGCATAGTCACTTTATATATTTAAGGGCAAACTATATCCATGGTCACTTTTGTTTACTTCAGGTTACATTTTAGTCACTTATGTTTGAAATATTACGTTTTAGTCACTTATGTTTTCATGTTGTGACATTTTAGTCATTGAGCCATTAATTGTTGTTAACAATGTAACGGTAAGCTGACATGGCACGTTAAATAATCATTTCAAACAAAAATTTAGGTTGAATTATACAATTGGTCCCTATATTTTTTTCATCTTGACCAATTTAATTTTTTTCTTTTATGTTCTTTTAACTTTCTTTTTTTTCTTTATTTTCCATTTTCTTCTGCTTCCCCCTCTGTTTTCCTACATTCTCCATTTCTTTTAACATATCAGGAAGTCGAATTGGCAGTGAAAAAAGAATCATGGTACGAGTTGATGGGTTTTGATTATAGGCAATGATCACTTTCGACTTTCTACTTCTTTCTTCACTGCCAATTCGACTTCTTAATATGTTAAAAGACATGGAGAAGGTAGGAAAATAGAAGGAGAAACAGAAGATAATGGAAAATAAAGAGAAAAAGAGAGAGTAAAGTTTAAAGAATATAAAACAAAAAAATTTAAATTGCCCAAAATAAAAAAAAATATGGGGATCGGTTGTATGATTTAACCTAAAATTTTTGTTTGAAATGATGATTTAACGTGCCATGTCAGCTTACCGTTACACCGTTAATGGCAATTAACGGCTCAATGATTAAAATGTTACAACACGATAACGTAAGTGACTAAAACATAATATTTTAAACATAAGTGACCAAAATGTAACCTAAAGTAAACAAAAGTGACCATAGGTGTAGTTTACCCTATATTTAATAGACAAAAGTTTCTAGCTGTATCTTATCAGAGTTGTTGCTATATAATTAAAGATACTCAATTCATGTGAAGAAAAAAATTGAACACGATTAGTATTGAAAAAACAGTGTTATAGATATTTAGAGAGAAATAATTATTTGTGAAAATCAATAAATGTGAATTTTAATTTCAAGAAATAAGTTTTCTAAACCTTTTATTAACGGCGGAAGATATTTGAGTTATTTCGAATGATCTCCTGATAAATGTGAATTATCTGTGCTAGAATTTGGTATTGACCTTGTATATGATTATGAGCTAGACGACAACCCAAATTTTTTCAGTCAGTTGCCATTGATGAGTAAATGTTTTAAGTATCTTCTTGGTTTATGTTTATATTTTGTCGATCGAAATCCCAAAAAAAACTTGTATAGGTTGCAAAGTTTAGTCAAATGTTGATTATTGTATATGATTATCAATTGCATAGTCACTTTATATATTTAATAGACAAAAGTTTCTAGCTGTATCTTATCAGAGTTGTTGCGATATAATTAAAGATACTCAATTCATGTGAAGAAAAAAAATTGAACACGATTAGTATTAGAGAAACAGTGTTACAGACATTACGAGAGAAATAATTATTTGTGAAGATCAATAAATGTGAATTTTAATTTCAAGAAATAAGTTTTCTAAACCTTTTATTAACAGCAGAAGATATTTGAGTTATTTCAAATGAACTCAGAGAATCTTTGGGAAATAATATAGAAGTGTGTTGTTTTCTAGGATTTATTGTATATATACTACAGATGATTTGTTCAGGCTTGTCGATGATAGCTCTACCATGACGAAGTTGCTACAGAAAATGTTAGTTATGTGCGATTGAATAATGCCATCAGAGTTTCAAACAGTTGAAAGCTATGATAAGAGAAGTTCCAAAATTGAATTTGGAATAGTATTGAAGAACATTATTCTTGGTAATTCACTTAACTTGTGCTTTTAATCAAATCCGTGGAGTTACTGTTAACTATTACTAGGCTAAATCCTTGGAGAAAATGGTGATTTCAGTTTATGTTTCTAATCTTCCTTCTTGTTTTCATTGGAAGGGACCATGGAAAATCTCTGAGTTCCATGGCAAAGTGTTGGACGCGTTTATTCCTAAGAAGAGGCATCGAAAAGGTCTACGTTCTGGTTTAGTAAAATTTGCAAGCATTGTGGATGATAAGAGGGCAGTTAGTAAACTTAATGGATTCTGTATATATGGAAGTAAAGTAAATGTGAACTTAGCTCGCTTTAAGGGAAAAGTGGTGTACTGGAAGAAAGTTGAAAACGGTAAGCTAGGAGGTGATGATCGTAGAGATGAATTAGGAGGAGAAAACGAGAAAAAACATTCTTGGGGGAACACCAATAGGTGAAGAGATCAGATAGTCAATGAGGATTCTAGAGAAGCTAGGGATGTAAGCTATCAATAAGAGGGAAACGAATCAATACAGATATAGTTATTTTTTAATAATTTCATTATATAAATATTTAGAAAATAGAAATCATAGTCAAACTGAAATTAGAATTCCTTTTCCAACGAGGAAAAGGATTGAGTCACCACCGACTCTAATAAGATTATATAAACCCAACAAGTCTCCTCACTCTAAATTCATATCATTAGCGATTTCAATTCATTTATTTGTTTGGATTACAAGAAATCATGCTATACTATCAAAGAAGATATCATAATAGCCCAGAATGGTATTACAGTCCGAAATTTACTCGTTCCAAACTGAATGATAACGGTAATTCATGGGAACCATTACTGCATGGGAGAAAAAATTCTGCATAAAAGTGGGTGCAATGCCACGGAAAAGATTTGTTGAATCAAAAAATAATTTGTTCAAAACAGATAAAGTATTCGAATGGGACGATTCAGCTGGTTTAAAAGCTTTCCAAGAAGCCAAACAGAGATTCTAGGAATATTATCATCGTTTTCCTTGCACAAATAAGTTGCCAAGTAATGTAGCAGATATGTATATCGATGATATTGATTGGAACTCCAAAATCGACCCAAAACTTTTTTTGGAAATAAAGTCGATTTCCGATGATGAAGAGGAAGAAGAAGAAGTTAAAAGGATTGATTCATTTTCAATTCCATTAGAGCAAATTAAAGCCACCGGATAGGAGTACGATGAGCCTACATCACGCTTACCTACCATAGTTGGATTATAGAACAAGCAAATACAATGAAATTATCTTAAACACTCTCTTTTTTTCATTATTATTATTTGAATAAGATTATGTATGGTAGTCATTTAATTCAATATATATTAATTTTTACAATTTTGAATTTCGATAGTCATGACTAATTATAATGTCTAATTCAATTAATATATACTGATTATTAATATTGAATATCTAATCTAATATTTATTTGACACGTTTTAAATGACATTAAAATGCCAATTTATTACCATTTTACCTATATTCATTACTAAAAATATATCAAAATTTAACATTTTATTTAATCACGTCAAATTTCATCATTCATATATGTAAATTGTGTTTCATTGATTGTTTTAAAATTTTAAAACCAAATATTTTTGTTAATTATAATCAGAAAGTAAACATAAAGATAATAGTTTAAGATTTAAGTTTGCAAGTTAAAATGCGATTATTATTTTTAAATAATTAACAATAAGAAAACAACAACTTAAAAATCACAGTTAAAGTCAAAATGAAATTCCTTTTCCAACCAGGAAAAGGAAATTGAATTACCGCCTATATAATCTTATATAAACCCAAGTCCTTTAAAATCATGGTTCAATTTCAAGTCATTGATTGTCTTTCTTGAATCAAAAGAAAGCATGTCATATCATCAAAATAGATATGATGTTCATCAAGAAAGTTATTACTAGTCGAAATTTACTCATCTTAAACTAAAAATAATTCTGCATGAAAGTGGGTGCAATGTCATGAATAATATTTGTTGATGCGAAGAGTAATTTGTATAAAATTAATAAAGTATTCGAGTGAGATTATTCGGTTGATTTAAAATATTTCCAAGATTTCAAACAGGGAAAATTATTATGGTTTTCCTTGCAAGAACTAGTTGCCAAGTGCATTTTGAATAGATCAAGTAAGAATATTCCTCGGAAAAGACATGCAGGGTTGCTGGGCTGTAGTGGTCAAAATGTTAAAAATTATATTGGGCGATGAAAGCATTTCAACTACTGTTAAGATTAAAGAGTCTGCTCTTCAATGACAATTCTTTGTCTCGATCATTTATGCTAGTCCTCAAAGCAATAAAAGGAATATTTTATGGGAATGTTTAAGTTTGATTGTAGCTAATATGACAAAACCATGGATTCTTAGCGGTGATTTTAACTCTATTCTAAGTATGGATGAGTGGAAAGGCGGTAGGGGGTGTTCTCATTTCCAATCGTTTTGCTCTAATAATCATCTATGTGACCTGGGATTCCAAGGACCAAAATTCACCTAGTGTCACGGAAATTTGTACGAGGGCTAGACAGAGCCTTGGCTGCTATAACTTTAACGGAATAACGAGAAGCAGCAATTACTCTAGCTGTTGTTTCTTCTCTAACCTGGCCAACTTCAGATTGGCTTCTCGGATAGTTTCTTACAATCTCTTTATCTCTGCTTGATCCTCCAATGTTAGACGAGTCTTTGCCAACTTATCCTTTAGCCATGAAAGCTCCAAACCGGGGACCTCCGTGTCTTTCACCCTTACTAACATATCATTGATATCAGTTAGCTCAAGCTTATTCAGATTGCTTTCTAATTTCTGGTAAATTTCAGCGACTGCATTCATAATGTTGCTCTGAAACTCTCGATTATTCAATTGAAATTGGTCAGCAAAGTGAGCATGGTTTTGAAATATTTTATTGAGCGCGTCAGCATTGTGTTGATGAATCTCGTATCCGTTGACGGTGGCTGTTGTGACATCTGACATCAAAGGTGATTAAAGATCCTGTCATTATTTATATACCTATTATTTGCAAGCATGAACATTTACAGGTATGAATTATGAGTCTATTGTACGATTTGAAGTTTACATGCAGGGATTATATATAAGGTTTTTATATAGCAAAAGGAGTGTTAGGATGTCCTCTTTTAATCAATGGAGTATAAGGTTTTACATTTATCTTGAAAACCCTTTTGTAGAAAAAAAATGTAATTGTAGCAAACATGAGTCTTGCAAAATAGCTTATCATCAAGTTAATTAAGGAGTAGGCTTTTTAACGTTGCCATAACATTTCTTAGTAATTTGTTTGAACAATCTTAAAGAGGTGAGCATTTAGTAACTTGTCTGCCTCTATTGCTCTGTTCTCTGTTTTGCTTTGCTACTCATCTTTATATATTTCGAATGAAGATGATTGATCAAGAGAAACTAGCTGAGAAAGTGAATTTTACCCTAATACATGTGGGAGGAAGAGTAGAGAAATTAACATTGAAAATGGAAACAAGCGACCAAAAGATGTTAAGGACTGAATTTTGAGTTTCACAGAGCAAATTATGACCTGAAAATGCAAGCATGTATCGTCCACTAACTTCTTTTCTATTATTTTAATGAATGATGCAAAAATGAAGTTCAATATTCAGTTATCACCAATTAAGTTTTTAACTCATCTCACTTACTCCTACTGGCATGTATGTAGAACTTGTCATTCCTTTAATTTCTTTAACGAGCTGTCTATTTTATCTTTTGCAAACTATAAACTGATCGGATCATCACTATTCATTTTTTCTTTAATTTCTTCATTCATTCTCTTGTTTACATGTAGTTGTAGAGAGAATGCTATCCTGCTATTGTCCATTCAAGTTTATGTACCAGGTTGAAGTTTGAATCCAAAACTTTAATATTATAGTGTAAGAGAGATACGACATGAACACTTAAACTTTAAATAGTTATTTCAGGACTGTCTGATTGATCCCAAATCAAACAAGAAATATCAACTAGAAACACACAAAAAAAAGAGAAATCCTGAGTGGGAAGGCTGTCAGTTTCTAATTCTCTGCGTAATGCTGTTTACTCTTCTCCTTATTTATTGTGTTATCATGTTGCAAAGTTTTTAATTTTATCTGCTTATTTTTGGACCAATATCTGATTCTGTTTTGCTTATAGGTTCCTCCAGCACATTTGAATCCTGAATCTTCTAATCATATGGGTGCTTTGGGAGACGTGGAGATTTTGTGGCCTAGAAAAGTTGGTTAGATGATTTGCTCCAAAGTAATGGCTGCAAGCTACTATTTCATGAATTTATTGTTTCTTTGAGTTATATTGAAGATAATTATTTCATTTATTCTCAACCTTTGATGTCACAGCTGTCATCATCAACAGATACGAGGTTTCTCAATTCAATGCTGACGTGCTCAATAAAATATTTCAAAACTATTGGAACCCACCCATTGTTTGAAAAGTCAAAAAGGGTGGGCACCGAAAGTAGAAAGTAAAATTGTTTGGCAAGTTGGGTTAAAAGTTGGCATGGGATAATTACAATTTTGGTCCCTAATTGTATAGGGACATTGCAAGTTGATCCTTGAACCTCAACTATAAATAGGCCTAACCATTGCTTACTTTCTTCATCCCATAATTGCCATTCTCTACTTAAGGCATTATTCTCTCTCTATTTGTAAATTTCACTTGTAATTTTTGGAGTGAAATATATTTGGTAGTGCCCGAGGACGTAGGCAAAATTTGCTGAAGCTCGTTAAAATTCTGGTGTTCTTTATTATTTGTTTTGCATATATTGTGAATGTGATTGTAGTGATTTATTGTGCTATTAAATTACGATAGAGGGATATTCTGGCTAGGAAAGACTTGGTATTTAAGTGATCTTCGTGATCTACCTCTCTTTCCTGGGAATTGAACTTAGTGTGATTTTTCAGTACAATAATTTTACTCTTTCACACGCTTCCGCGCAACAATTGGTACCAGAGCCAGGTTCGTACTTGGGGAATACGACCGTTTACGGTACTATTCACGTATACGGCACTATTCACATATACAGCACTATTTACGTATACGGCACTATTCACGTATACGGTACTGTTCACGTATACAGTAGTTGGGATTGAGGAGAAAAATGGCAGCAGCATCGTCATCAGCAAGGACTACTGTGACAAATGCAAAATTTGAAGTAGAGAAATTTGACAGTACCAATAATTTTGGTATGTGGCAATGTGAGATTCTGGATGTCTTATGTCAGCAAGAGCTAGATATAGCCCTTGAAGAAAAACCTGACAAGATGGATGACAAGGAGTGGGCCAAGATCAATAGACAGGCGTGTGGTACAATCCGCCTATGTTTGGCCAAAGAGCAGAAGTACTTTGTCATGAGGGAGACATCAGCGAAGAAGTTATGGGATACACTGGAAGAAAAGTTTCTAACGAAAAGTCTTGAAAATAGGCTTTATATGAAAAAGAAACTTTATCGATTCACGTATGCACCCGGTATGTCGATGAATGACCATGTGAACTCATTCAATAAAATTTTAGCAGACTTGCTAAATTTGGATGAGAAATTTGAAGATGAAGACAAGGCATTATTGTTGTTGAATTCCCTTCCTGATGAATATGATCATCTTACCACCACATTGCTTCATGGGAAGGACACGATCACATTTGATGCAGTCTGTAGTGCGTTGTATAGATCTGAGACTCGAAAGAAAGATAAAAGAGATCACAGAGATACAACCGCAGAAGTCTTAACAGTAAGAGGTCGTTCACACAGCAGCAAATCTGGTAGAAGGGGAAAGTCTAAAGGGAGACCCGCCAAAGATGAATGTGCCTTTTGCCGTGAAAAAGGGCATTGGAAAAAGAATTGTCCTAAGCTACAAAAGGGCAAGGCTATTTCTAATGCATGTGTAGCGGAGCATGATGAGGAGTTAGACTTTAGCTTGGTTGGCATGGCAATGGCATGTCAAACGGATGAGTGGATTTTGGATTCAAGATGTACTTACCATATGTGTCCTAATAAGGACTGGTTTTCTAGTCTTAAAGAGCTAGAATGTGGAATTGTTCTTATGGGCAATGATAGTGCTTGTAAGACAATGGGAGTGGGTACAGTCCAATTGAAGAATCACGACGGCTCAATCCAAGTCTTGACAGATGTTCGCTACGTACCTAGCCTGAAGAAAAATCTCATCTCATTAGGTGCCCTAGAATCTAAAGGGCTCACAATCACTTTGAGAGATGGATTACTAAAAGTAGTAGCTGGGCAACTGACGGTGATGAAAGGCACAAGAAGAAATAACTTGTATTTTTTAAATGGAAGTACAGTTATTGGATCAACATCAACAGTTTCTACAAAAGATATAGATTCAGAGGCTACCAGATTATGGCATATGCGATTGGGACATGCTGGTGAAAAAGCTTTGCAGACATTGGTGAAGCAAGGCTTATTGAAAGGTGCAAATTCTTGCAAAATGGAATTCTGTGAACATTGTGTTCTGGGCAAGCAGAAGAGGGTAAAATTTGGTCCAGCAATTCACAATACGAAAGGAATTCTGGACTACGTTCACAGTGATGTGTGGGGACCTACCAAAGTAGCTTCTTTGGGAGGTATGCACTATTTTGTTACTTTTGTTGATGATTATTCAAGAAAAGTATGGGTGTATCTAATGAAAAGAAAAAGTGAAGTTTTGGATGCATTTCTGAAATAGAAGAAGATGGTGGAGACTCAGACTGGTCGAAAGGTCAAACAACTTCGATCAGATAATGGTACTGAGTACAAAAATGATCCATTTCTACAAGTACGCCAAGATGAGGGCATCGTGCGACACTTCACTGTTCGGGATACACCACAGCAAAATGGGGTGGCAGAACGAATGAATCGAACTATACTGGAGAAAGTTCGATGTATGTTGTCCAATGCTGGATTGGGCAAAGAATTTTGGGCTGAGGCAGTTACATATGCGTGCCATCTAATTAACCGTTTGCCATCAGCTGCAATAAATGGAAAAACTCCTATGGAGATGTGGACTGGTAAATCTGCTACTGATTATGATTCTTTACATGTATTTGGTTCCACTGCATATTATCATGTAAAAGAATCTAAGTTAGACCCAAAAGCAAAGAAAGCATTATTCTTGGGTATAACTGATGGAGTAAAAGGATATCGTCTCTGGTGTCCTGATACAAGGAAGATTGTTTTCAGTAGAGATGTGACTTTTGATGAATCAACCATGTTGAAGTACAAGGATTCACAAAAGGATGACAAAACCAGTAGTACTTTGCAGTAGGTGGAGCTTGAAAAGGTTAACGATGATCCAGCTAATATTGAAGGGACAAATGATAAAGAGGTTCCTACCCAAGAACCTCTACAGCAACAAGATTCAATTGCATATAGAAGGCCAAGAAGAGAGATTCGTAAGCCTGCTCGCTTTGATGATATAGTGGCCTATGCACTTCCAATTACAGATGATGATGTTCCTTCTACTTACACAGAAGTAATAAGTAACCCTGATGGTGTAAAGTGGAAGCAAGCAATGAATGAAGAAATGTAGTCTCTTCATAAAAATAAGACCTGGGAGTTGGTGACACTACCCAAGGGAAAGAAGGCAATTGGATGCAAATGGGTATATGCAAAGAAGGAAGGATTTCCTGATAAAAATGAAATTCGATACAAGGCTAGATTAGTAGCAAAGGGTTACGCTCAGAAAGAAGGAATAGACTACAATGAAGTGTTTTCTCCAGTTGTGAAGCATTCGTCTATTCGGATTTTGCTAGCCTTGGTTGCGCAATATGATCTTGAACTAGTTCAGCTTGATGTGAAGACCGCGTTTTTACACGGTGATTTGGAAGAGGAAATCTATATGACTCAGCCAGATGGATTCAAGGTTGCTGGAAAAGAAAATTGGGTTTGCAAACTAACAAAGTCGCTTTATGGATTGAAGCAATCTCCGAGGCAGTGGTACAAGTGATTTGATCAGTTCATGAAAGGGCAAAGGTACACAAGAAGTAAATTTGATCATTGCGTGTATTTTCAGAAGCTACAAGAAGGAACTTTCATATACTTGCTCTTATATGTTGATGATATGCTAATAGCATCTAAGAGCAAAGTTGAGATTGAAAGATTGAAGACTCAACTCAATCTCGAGTTTGAGATGAAAGATCTAGGAGAAGCTAAAAAGATTCTCGGCATGGAAATATGGAGAGATAGAGCTCATGATAGAGTTAGCTTGTCTCAGAAGCAGTATTTGAAGAAGGTACTACAGCAGTTTGGCATGAACGAGCAAACAAAACCTGTAAGTACCCCGTTAGCTTCTCATTTCAAGCTTTCTACACAACTATCTCCTTCGACGAATACGGAACGAGAATACATGTTGCAAGTTTCGTATTCTAATGCAGTGGGTAGCTTGATGTATGCAATGGTTTGTACAAGACCCGACATTTCACAGGCAGTTAGTATAGTGAGCAGGTATATGCATAATCCTGGAAAAGGACATTGGCAAGCTGTGAAATGGATTCTACGGTATATTCAGAAGACCGTGGATGTTGGATTACTGTTCAAGCAGGATAATACACTTGGTAAAGGTGTTATTGGGTACGTTGATTCTGACTATGTCGGTGATTTGGACAAGCGAAGATCAACCACCGGTTATGTGTTTACACTTGCTGGAGGACCAATAAGTTGGAAGTCTACACTACAGTCTACAGTTGCATTGTCAACCACAGAAGCCGAGTACATGGCTGTAACAGAGGCTGTAAAGGAGGCTATTTGGTTACAAGGTATGGCTAAAACCTTGGGGTTGGTTCAGGAGCATATTAACGTGTATTGTGATAGTCAAAGTGCTATTCATTTAGCAAAGAATCAAGTCTATCATGCACGTACAAAACATATCGACGTACGATTCCATTTTGTGCGGGAAATTATTGAAGAGGGGAAAATTTGTCTTCAGAAGATCAAGACTACAGATAATCCCGCAGATATGATGACCAAGGTGGTAACATCAACCAAGTTCGAACATTGTTTGAACTTGATTAATATCCTGCAAGTTTAACAGTTGAAGAAGACACTATCAAGTATTGTTGTCAAAGGCAGAAAGAATTGTGTGAAGATAAGATTATCCTAATCAAATCTTCAAGGTGGAGATTATTGGAACCCACCCATTGTTTGAAAAGTCAAAAAGGGTGGGCACCGAAAGTAGAAAGTAAAATTGGTTGGCAAGTTGGGTTAAAAGTTGGCATGGGATAATTGCAATTTTGGTCCCTAATTGTATAGGGACATTGCAAGTTGATCCTTGAACCTCAACTATAAATAGGCCTAACATTGCTTACTTTCTTCATCCCATAATTGCCATTCTCTACTTAAGGCATTATTCTCTCTCTCTATTTGTAAATTTCACTTGTAATTTTTGGAGTGAAATATATTTGGTAGTGCCCGAGGACGTAGGCAAAATTTGCTGAAGCTCGTTAAAATTCTGGTGTTCTTTATTATTTGTTTTGCATATATTGTGAATGTGATTGTAGTGATTTATTGTGCTATTAAATTACGATAGAGGGATATTCTGGCTAGGAAAGACTTGGTATTTAAGTGATCTTCGTGATCTACCTCTCTTTCTTGGGAATTGAACTTAGTGTGATTTTTCAGTACAATAATTTTACTCTTTCACACGCTTCCGCGCAACAAAAACCATGCTCACTTTGCTGACCAATTTCGATTGAACAATCAAGAGTTTTAAAGCAACATTATGAATGCAGTTGCTGAAATTTATTAAAGATTAGAAAGCGATCTGAATAAGCTTGAGCTAACTGATAACGATGATATGTTGGTAAGGGTGAAAGACATGGAGATCCCCTGATTGGAACTTTCATGGCTAAAGGATAACTTGGCAAAGACTCGTCAAACATTGGAGGATCAAGCTAATACTCGATTTTTAGCGGCTTTTTTTATTCAAACGCCACTAAAAATGCCGCTAAAGGCCTGTTTTGGTGTAGTGAGAGATAAAGAAACTGCGAGAAACTATCCGAGAAGCCAATTTGAAGTTGGCTAGGTTAAAGAAGAAACAACAGCTGGAGTTATTGCTGCTTCTCGTTATATTGTTCAAGTGATGCATACATGGTACTTTTTGTGAACATTGATTACCCTAGTAAATTCAGATTAGAGAAAATGTTTTGATGAGATGAGATTTTTCAGGTAAGAATTATTCAAATAAGAAATTTCCAAATCCAAATTGGATGAGAGTTTTTAAATTTGAAGAGGAACTTTTATGTTGGATGAGGGTTTTTAAGTTGATTCATCCATTAACAGTAGTTTGGTTATGAATGATACTATACGTGCACTTAGATGACATATAAAAGGCAAAAGTTAAAATCATATGAATAAGAAAAAAATTAAAAAATTAGGTTTTTATTCCGAGTTGGTTATGTGTATTAATTTAATTTAATTACATTTATTTACTTAAAAAATTAATTTGAATATATTGAAAAAATAAAATATAAAAAATAATTGTATAAATTAAAAATTCGTAATTTTCTTGATATATATTAAGTTATATATTAATTTTATGCAGTAAACCATTTTAATTAAATTTTTACTTTTAATATTATTTTAAACATAAAAAATAAATATTAACTATGAATAAGAAAGATGGTAAAGTAGAATATAACAAATTCACCCAAAAATATTGTAGTAACACGTGTTCTGTTAGGTGTTTTATGTAAAATTATAGGACATAGAGAAAATATAAGGCAAGGCAGTTACAACATTGAGTAAAACTAATGTTCAAAATGGCGTGGGTTGTACGTGAATATATGTATTTATATTCTTATTATTTTTAGAAGACATTAAAGAGGTTGTACAATATTTATTTTTACACAATCATAAAAAAAAATGTATGTACAATGTTTAAAAGATAGAAATGTTGTATATCTATACTTATCTTTTAAGAGATATTTTATTGGGAAGATTCTAGAATATAGGATATTATCTAGAAAATTAAATATTTTAGATGAACATCCTAATTATTAGATATTTATAAAATAAATGGTAAGGATGGTTACATGTGTTAATAATCTAACAACCCCTAAACTTTATAAATAAGGTAATTGTAAAGAAGAAAAATGTAGTAAGGTAAATGTGTGCCATATTGTAAATGTATTGTGTATTACTAAAATGGTTCTCTTCTCTTGTACTTGTAATTGTAATATTATACCGCAAGACATGAACACTTTAAACTTTAAATAGTTATAATCGTATATAAACCCAAGTCGTTCAATTTCTAGTCATCAATTGTCTTTCTTGAATCAAAAGAAATCATATCATGTCATCAAAATAGATATCGTGTTCATCAAGAAAGTTATTACTGATCGAAATTTATTCATCTTAAACTAAAAGATGACAGTAATTCATGAAAACTATTCCTTGCATGGGAGAAATAATTTTGCATGAAAGTGGGTGCAATATCATGAACAATATTTATTGATGTGAAGAATAATTTGTATAAAGCTGATAAAGTATTCGAGTGAGATGATTCGATTAATTTAAAAGATTTCCAAGATTTCAAACAGGAAAAATTATTATGGTTTTCCTTACAAGAACAAGTTGCCAAGTACATTTTGAATAGGTCAAGGGAAAACATCCTGCTTCTCGTGGTTCCTCTATTAGGAAAAAAAATCTATTCCATTCAATTAAAGTACATAAAATTCTTCATGAATGTTTAAAAATATTAAATAGTTCTTTGCTAGTTGCCTTTAGAATGAAATTTTTCAATAAAAGTACATAAAATTCTTCATGAATGTTTAAAAATATTAAATAGTTCTTTGCTAGTTGCCTTTAGAATGAAATTTTTTATCAATTACTTATCGAATACTTTTACCAAAGACTTTTACTTATGGACAAAACTCCTTGAAATATTAGAGAATTGATTATCATCACGGCTACCAACTCACATCAGTTTGGATTTGACATAAATCTTCGAGAAGGCATAATGAGGTAAGAATATGTTCTCTTAAAAATTAAATATTTAAATCAGAACACCCAATTGATATTTGTTCGATATTTTAAGAGAATTTTTATGAACAAGTCCATGTAATAAAATGAATTAGTGTTCCACCATAAAAGAGACATGATCCTATTCGAATAATTACACTCTTGAATAAAGGGATCAGCTAAATTTTAGTTATGGAGTCACAACAATAAAATTGATAATTAAACGTCGGAGAAAGAATTAATTTGTTTCACTGCGTTTTGGATAATAGTGCTACTCGATCTAGACTTTAGACCATGAGCTTGTTAGTACTTATCAACCATTTGGTGCTCAACCTTTTTGTTAACATTATTATTTGAATAATTAGCAATTGTTAAATATAATGATAAGACATATTATACTTTAAAAAATATATAGATCTGAATTTAAAAATGATATTATTAAAAAAAATAATCACGAAAAAAATATTATTTGAATCGAGTTCTTCCTAAAATATCGTGAACCAAAAAATTTGAAGGCTGTAACGAGGGATTCCACTTTGCATTACCAACAATGTAAACCTTAACCTTATCCCATCCTCTTCACTACTTTTATTGCACTGAAATTGGTTAGCCCATGAATTTATTATGTAATTTTGTTGAAGCCCCTCTTTAATTGCTAATGGTGTAAAGTCTTGGAACGTAAGCATGACTCCAAAATGAAACGTAATTGAAACGCGTTTTCTAGTACCACTATTTTCCGCACCAAGTACTTGGGAATTATCCTCCTCCTCTTACGTCCTCTATATTAAATGTGACAAAATTTAATATTTATTTAATTATATTAATTTTTTTAATTACAATAACAGGTAAAACTCGAATAACCAACGCAAGTAACGTGATTCAAATCTAAGCTACATTTGGGTTTATGAATAACTTTAATCATCAGGTCATCACATGAAGTTCTCTAAGCACGTCAAATTTGATGATTTATATATGTGAATTGTTTTTCATTAATTATATTAAAATTTTAAAATAGATATGGGAAGAATATTCGTTGAATTTTCCACACCAAATGGACCAAATGTTGAGCACCAAATGGACCGTAAGCATGACTCCGAGATGACAAGCGATTGAAACGCGTTTTCTAGTACCAATATTTTCCATACCAAATACTTCGGAATTATTCTTCTTCTCTTATGTCCCTCTCAATTCACATTTTCAACTTACTTTAATGTGCAATATAAGTGAATTTTTATTTTTTATTATTTTTTAGTCTTTAAAAATTTATTTATTTTAGATAACACGAACAAATTAAATAAAAAATTGATGATCTGATCAATTTAATCACCAATTCTTTTCCAAAAACAATTAATTCTTCCTTCATGCATAGATTGTCTCTTTACTATACTGAGCTTGAATGTTTAATGTGATGTCTATGTGATATATGTGGTTGTGGTTTAATTATTGAGTGTATCCACCAAGGTATTAGCCGGTAAAAGTATCATGGAGATCATTCTATTGAGAGTCAAATTGTACTTAACCCATTTTATTTAAAAACAAGTAAATTAGTCCATATACATTAGATAAAAGAATAAATTTATCATTTCTATTAAAAATTTTATTTATTTTTGTTGTTAAAAACTAAAGTGAATGATGAAATAACCAAATATTTGCATGTGGCGTGTCACATATACCTCATGTTAATTACATGGATCAATTTTTAACAATAACAATAGATAAATTTTTTTAACAAATGAACTAATTTACTTTTTAATATAATATACAAAAACTAATTTAATATTTTTTAAGTAGAGGAAACAAATTATAATATGACTTAAAATACATGAACTTTCATAGTATTTTTACTAATATTAGCCTGAAGATGATGTCTATATACGTGTTGTGTTAGCTATAACCATCAAGTTAATCAATACATTGTATTTGTCAAGCAAAATTAATAATATAGAATACGTAACCCAAGTTGGTAGATTTGGAAAAACACAACATGGCCGACATGAATTTCTTCGCGCAGTTGTATGAACTGGTGGAAGGATTGACCCACCATGGATTGGGAGCTGCCAGTTGACTGCTAATAATATCTGCTTTGCCATTCATATATATATATATATGCTGGAACCTTGTTATTACATAAAAAATACAGGACGACTTCATTTTCTTCTTCCATGGCAATGTCAGAAATCTCGCGATGTACTTTTCATGTATTCTTGAGTTTTAGAGGTGAAGATACGCGCAAAAGTTTCACGGATCATCTTTACACAGCTTTGGTGCACTTAGGAATTCAAACATTTAGAGATGATGAGGAAATCGAGAGAGGGAATAACATAAAAGATGAAATTGAAAAAGCAATACTACACCACTCCAAAATTTCTATCGTTGTTTTCTCAAAGAATTATGCTGCATCCACATGGTGTCTTAACGAACTTGTAATGATATTGGAGCACAAGAAATCCTCTAAACATATTGTGTTGCGAGTTTTCTATGATGTGGATCCGAGTCTAGTCAAGAACCAGACGGGAAGTTATGCAGAAGCATTTACCCAACATGAACAAAACTTCAAGTCCGAAACCAACATGATACAAAGATGGAGGAATGCTTTAAAAGAAGTTGCGGCTATAGGAGGCATGGTTCTACAAGACAGGTACATTATACACTTAATCAAGTTCCATATGGTTACTTCAATCCTTTTCATTAAGACTTGCTAGCGTAGAAAGAAAATTAATAGAAAATATTGTTAGGTAGCGTTTGGAAATTAAAATGGTTACTTCAATCCATTTTAGAGGGTTAATTATAACACAGATTTTAAATTATTTCTCAAACATTAACATGTTTTAATTGAGTCATTAA
The DNA here is from genome assembly GCF_007990345.1 of Gossypium hirsutum. Taxonomy (NCBI): domain Eukaryota; kingdom Viridiplantae; phylum Streptophyta; class Magnoliopsida; order Malvales; family Malvaceae; genus Gossypium; species Gossypium hirsutum. The sequence continues at coordinate 53,212,648 of NC_053439.1, read as the reverse complement.
AATATTAGTATTGTATCATTGAGGTCTTTCTATCAAATAAGTCATCAACTTAAGCATTAAATGTTAGCTCGAATCTGATATGGGATGTTTTTAAAACACATAGATCAAATTTTAAATACGTTTGCACCTATCACATGAACAACTTGGATTTGACGAGTTAAAAATAAAAAGAAATAGCCTCTTTAATTTAATGACACTATTTGTGGTTTTCTAAGATGTCATTGTTGGTAATGCAAAAGAATATTTTGAATTGCGGAAAATCTTCAGACTGTTGCAAAAAATATTTTTAGAATACTTTCAGTTAGAAAAATCCTTTGTTATTTTTATAAACTAAAACTTTTATTTTACCATTTTGCTCATCAAAAAATAGTATAAATAGGAGGTCATTCTCCTACCTAACATAACAAGAGAAAAACAACTTCTCTATGTTCTCTAAATTATAGTGTTCAGCAAAATTACACGAGAGGGAAATTCTGTATAAGAGACTAGGTTTTAAGTAGGACTGTTTCGAGTATTGTCAATCGTGTTCCATCTTCTTTATTGGGTTTACGACTATTGGAGTATTGTGTTGGGGGGTAACATCCATTACACGATTACACCGATCAGGGCGAATTTGCCTCTAATATTACAGTGGTTCTTCCACAACACAATGATTCTTATTTTATTTACATTCAGTTTGGTCTCCTTAACAATTCTATTTTGCGGTAAAATATTTGCAACAATTATATCCAAGTTATTCGTATAATAGGTCTACACATATTCAAAATATTACAATAAATAAAAAATAAATATATAAATTCTTGTAAATAACATGAATTTATTAAACTTTCACAAAGAGAAAGTTGAAATTTTGAGTATAGGTTGTTTCTCCAATGAATTTCATTAATTTTTATGTTGCTTAATTTATTTGATTTGATTTGATTTGATTTTGAATGTATCATATATGCTGAAATGTTGCATTAGTTTCTTATTTTTACTTGAACATATAATCTCATAAAAACAATCAAAATATATGCAAGAAAAGAGAAAATACATTAGTAACTTTTACCTAATTTCCAAGATTTTACTATTGAGTTGTATTTTTTAAATTTGCAGGCATGAATCACAATTCATCCAAGATATTGTTAAAGAAGTTCAAAATAAACTTCATCTTATTTCGTTGTATGTCCCTCCTTATTTAGTTGGAATAGATTCTCTCGTGACACAAATTAATCAATGGTTAGAACAAGATGGAGCAAATAAAGTTGGCATTGCAACTATTTGTGGCATTGGAGGCATTGGGAAGACAACCATTGCCAAAGTTGTTTACAATCAAAACATCCCGAGGTTTGAAGGTTATAGTTTCCTTGCTGATGTTAGAGAAACAAGTCAAGATTGCAATGGTTTAGTCCGTTTGCGAAGGCAACTTATTTCAAATATCCTTAAAGGAAAATCACATAAATTATACAATATAGATAATGGAATTAACAAGATCAAAGAAATTGTATGTTGTAGAAGAGTTCTTCTTGTTCTTGATGATTTGATGAATTGGAAAAAATAAGAAAATTAATGGGAACTCGAATTCCTTTTCATCCGGGAAGTAAAATCATCATAACTAGTAGAAACCGATGCCTATTGAACGCACATTTTATAAGCCAAATGTTTGATTTGGAAGCATAAACTAGTACTTGTGGAGGCTTAAGCAAGCTATTTGAAGTAAAAGAATTAGCTTCAAGTGAATCGCTACAACTTTTTAATTGGTATGCTTTTGGTCATAACTCTGTGCCTGAAAGTTCAATGGCATATGCAAGAAGTTTAGTGAAACACTGTGGTGGACTTCCGTTAGCTCTTCAAGTTTTGGGCTCTTCATTATCTAGTAAAAGTGTGAGTTCTTGGAAAAGTGCATTGGAGAAATTGGAAGAAATCCCTGACAGCAAAATTCAAAAGATTCTAAGAATAAGTTATGATTCTTTGGGAGACGATCATGACAAAAATTTATTCCTTGACATAGTTTGTTTATTCATTGGGAAGGATAGATATTACACGACTACAATTCTAGATGGTTGTGATTTCTATACAACAATTGGAATTGAAAATCTAGTAGGCAGCTCTCTCTTAATCATTAATGAAAAAAACAAGCTAATGATGCACCAAATGATTAGAGATATGGGACGAGAAATTATTCGTCAAGAATCTTCTGATATTGGGAAACGAAGCAGATTGTGGCATAAGAACGCGTTTGATGTAATAAGAGAAAAAATTGTAAGAAAGATCATTTTACTCAACTTTTTTTCTTGTGTGCATGTAAACTACTTTTTTTTATCAAATTTCTTTTTATTTTTTAAAAAAGTTTTTCTGATGCAGGGTTCCAGAACTGTTAAGTGCCTCACAATTGACCTAAAAGGATTGCTAGAAGACAAGGCTAAAAGGACAAATACAACTCTACATTTTCCAAAGCATTCCAAAAGTCAGTTTCTTATGTCAAATGATGTTGATATGGAAACTCAAGCATTTGCAAAGATGAAGAGACTTAAACTGCTTCAACTGGATTATGTAAGACTTAAAGGAGACTTCAAAGACTTTCCCAAAAGATTAAGATGGTTACGTTGGCATGGGTTTTGTATGCAATCTTTTCCGGTGGATTTTGATATCAATGAACTAGTTGTTCTCGACATGCGCAACAGTAAACTTAAACAAGTTTGGAAGGATACAGAGGTATGATATATACTAATATTCCTTCTTTTTGTGTGTGTGAGAAACAATGATATATAAATGAAGGGTTTTCCTTTTTTGCAGTGCCTCCCAAATTTAAAGATCCTTAATCTCAACCATTCACATAGCCTTCTTAAAACCCCAAGCTTTTCAGGACTCCCTAGCCTTGAGAAGTTGATGCTCAAAGATTGCATAAATTTGGGGGAAGTTGATCAATCCATTGGTGAGCTAAAGCTGCTTACTTTCTTGAACCTTAAAGATTGCACTAGGCTTAGGCATCTTCCAAGGACAATTAGTTCATTAATATCACTTGAAGAGCTTATTTTATCTGGTTGTTCAAGACTTGATGATGTTCCTAGGGAGTTGCATAATATGGAATCATTGAAGGTGCTTAATTTAGATGAAACTGCCATATATCAATCAAGATTGGGGTTGCATTGGCTCTTACTGAAAAGAAGCAGAGGATTGGGTTTCTCTTGGGCATCTCTACCGGGCTGTTTGGTAAAGTTAAGCCTTGAAAGTTGCAAATTATCTAATGATGTCATGCCCAATGATCTTTGTAACTTGGCTTCCTTGAAATCCTTAAATTTAAGTAGAAATCCAATTCATTACCTACCGAAAGCTTAAAAAATGTTGAAGTAATGGTCAGCATGCAGCAACCAAGACAATCGAAGGCACTACATGCAGAAGCTGCTGGTTCTTCTAGTCAACAAGCTGTTTATGTTTCATTTTGTAATTTTAAGTTAGAGTAATGTAATTTAGTTGCTTTATAACTATGTTAGGTTTATGTTTGATGTAATTTTGATGTTGATTGAGCTGATAAATCAGCTTTGTTTATTTGTTCAAGCTAATTAGCACAAGTTACTATATGTATTAGTGGTAGTAGGTGAAGTTTAGGTCAACCTACTGTTTTGTCAAGATTGTAAACTTGTTTATGTATTGGATTTGTGCCATATTCAGTTTAAGGAATGAATTCAACAAGTTTTCATCCATATGCTCTCCATTTTTAGTTTTGCTTCAAAATCTATTTGAGTTTTCTGCTTTGTTTCTCCTGCAAGTCACGAGACTTGCTCGACAAGCATTCTGTTGGAGCTTGCTGCTGTTGCACTTAGATCCAACAATTGGTATCAGAGCCATATTCTTAGAGGACCTGTTGTAGTTCAGTATCAAAACGATGGCATCATCAGGTTTTTCACCAGCTTCACCACCTGTCTTCAATGGAGAGGGCTTCAACATTTGGGCAGTTAAGATGAGGACTTACCTGCAGGCATTCAACCTATGGGAAGTTGTTAACTCAGATGCTGAGCCAGCACCTCTTCGAGCTAATCCAACAGTTGCTCAAATAAGGCAACACACTGATGAAAGAACAAAAAGGCACAAGGCCATGTCATGCATACAGAATTGTGTGACAGATGTGATCTTTATGAGGATCATGGCCTGTGAAACACCAAAGGAGGCTTGGGACAAGCTGAAAGAAGAATTTCAGGGGACTGAGAAAACAAGGCAACAACAGCTGCTCAACTTGAGAAGAGATTTCGAAAATCTCAAAATGAAAGAGGAAAAAACAGTTAAGCAGTACTCAGATCGGATTATGGCTGTTGTAAACAGCATAAGGCTCCTAGGAGAGCAATTCAGTGAAGCTAGAATGGTTGAGAAAGTCATGTCCACTCTACCAAAGAGGTATGAAGCTAAGATTTCATCCCTCGAAGACTCAAGGGACTTGACAACTATCTCCTTAACTGAGCTAATCAATGCCTTGTATGCACAAGAGCAAAGAAGAGCCAGCAGACAAGTGGAGCACCAGGAAGGGGCTTTTCAAGCCAAAGAAGCCTCGAGTATCAAAACTCACAAAGGCAAAAAGTTCTGGAAAAACAGGTCTAAGCCTGATGCTGCTAGAAGCAGTGACCAACTCTGCAGACATTGTAAAAGAGCAGGTCATCCAGAAGATAGATGCTGGTTTAGACCAGATGCAGTATGCCAACACTGCAAGAAGAAAGGCCATGTTGAAAAAGTTTGCAAGAATAGAAGCAAACCAAGACAGAATCAATTTCAGCAACAAAAGGTAGAAGCTCGAGTAGCTGAAGAAAGCAGTGATCAAGAAGAACATGTTTTTGCTGTGTCATGTGCAGCAAATCAGAAGAAGGGTTCAAAGGGCTGGCTTCTAGACAGTGGATGCACAAACCACATGTCACCAGATGCAACTATCTTCAAAATCCTGGATAGAACCTGCAAAACCAAAGTAAAAATTGGAAATGGTCAGTTGATTAATGCTGAAGGAAGAGGAGATGTGCTGATTTATACCTCTACAGGTGGCAAAATCATTTCAAATGTACTTTTGGTACCTGAAATAGATAGGAACCTTCTCAGTATAACTCAACTACTTGAGAAAGGTTACTCAGTTGTGTTCAAGGAGAAATAATGTCAAATTTTTTATCCAAGTGGATCAAACCTCATAACAGTCACCATGACTGATAAATGCTTTGAAGTAGACTGGCCAAATGACTTACATTCAGCCTGCATAGCCTCCACTGATGACTCAAGACTCTGGCATCAGAGGATTGGACATACAAACTACAAATCCATAGCCCGCATGGTCAATGAAGGTCTGGCAGAAAATTTCATCGATTCAGTGAAGAATGATGAGCTTTATGAGATATGTCAGCAAGGAAAATTGGCAAGATTGCCATTTCCAACAAGCACAACATGGAGAGCATCAGAGAAGCTCCAGCTTGTGCATACAGATGTGTGTGGACCAATGAAGACTGAGTCTCTCAAAGGAAGCAGGTACTTTGTTCTATTTATTGATGACTTTACAAGATACTACTGGATTTATTTTCTAAAACAGAAATCAGAAGTTCCATCTGTGTTCCTGAAGTATAAAGCTGCTGTTGAAACTGAGTCTGGTTGCAAACTTAAAGCAATGAGGTCAGATAATGGAACTGAGTACACCTCAGCTCAGTTCCAAGCCTACTGTGAAGAAGCAGGTATCAAACACCAGTTGACCAATGTGTATACACCCCAACAGAATGGGGTCAGTGAAAGGAAAAACAGAAGCTTGATGAACATGGCAAGATGTCTTCTGTTTGAGAAGAATTTGCCCAAAACTCTGTGGGCTGAAGCTGTTAACACAGTAGTTTATCTCCAAAACAGGCTCCCAACCAAGGCTCTGGTTGAGAAAACTCCATTTGAAGCCTGGTTTGGGTTTAAGCCATCACTGGCTCATCTCAGAACCTTTGGTTGTCTGTGCTACACTCAAGTTCCAGCTGAGAAGAGAAGCAAGCTAGATAAAAGAGCTCAAGCAGGGATCCTGATCGGCTATAGCTTGGTTAAAAAGGGCTACAGAATCCTAGAACCTGCTACAAACAAGATATTGGTTAGCAGGGATGTTTTTTTCAATGAAAAAGGACACTGGAATTGGGAGAAGGCTGAACCAGAGGGAGTGGCTGAAGATCTGGCATTGGACCAAGTTGAAAATGATGAAAACACACCTGAAATGGATGTAGATGATGTTCCAATCAGAGGCACTCGATCACTGGCTGATGTTTATGAAAGAGCACAAGTGGCTACTGTTGAACCAAGTTGCTTTGAAGAAGCAGAAAGCCAGGAGGACTGGAAGCAAGCAATGATTGAAGAAATCAGGATGATTGAAAAGAATCAGACCTGGAGTCTGGTTGATAGACCAACAAGCAGGAAGATCATTGGTGTCAAATGGGTTTATCGAGTCAAGAACAATGCTGATGGTAGCCTAAACAAGTTAAAGGCTAGATTGGTTGTGAAAGGCTTCAGTCAAAGGTATGGATCAGACTACCTGGAGACCTTTGCACCAGTGGCCAGGCTAGACACTATTAGACTGCTAGTTGCCTTAGCAGCACAAAAACAGTGGCTGATACACCAACTTGATGTAAAATCAGCATTTCTGAATGGATTCCTTGAAGAGGAGATTTATGTGGAGCAACCTCAAGGTTTCAAAGTGTCTGGCAAGGAAGAAATGGTGTACAAGCTCAACAAAGCCTTGTATGGCTTGAAACAGGCTCCAAGGGCCTGGTATAGCAGAATAGATGGCTATCTGACCAGTCAAGGATTTGAAAGAAGTCTTAGCGAGCCAACTCTGTATGTTAAATCAACTAGTGCTGAAACTCAGCTCATTGTCTCAATATATGTCGATGACCTACTGGTGACAGGAGGAGATCATAAGATGCTAAGCAGCTTTAAAGCCAAAATGCAACAGCACTTTGAAATGTCAGACTTGGGATTGATGTCTTACTTCTTAGGCATGGAAGTAACTCAAGCTAAGAATGGGATTTGGCTAAGTCAAAAGACCTTTGCTATGAAGGTTCTCAACAAATTCTCAATGGAGAATTGCAAAGCAACCAGCACACCAGTTGCTGTTGGAGAAAAACTCTCGAGCCAAGACAAGCATGAAAAGGTTTGTGAAACAACCTATCGAAGTCTAGTTGGATGTTTGTTGTATTTGACTGCTACTAGACCTGACATAATGTATGCTGTGAGTCTACTCTCGAGGTTTATGCATTGTTCAAATGAAAGTCATTTTAGAGCCGCAAAAAGGGTTCTAAGATACATCAAAAGAACTTTGTCCTATGGAATGCAGTTTACCAAGGCTGAGAACTTGAAGCTAGTTGGATATTGTGACAGTGATTGGGCTGGTTCCTTGGATGACATGAAGAGCACTACAGGTTATGCATTCAACATAGGCTCTGCTATGATTTGCTGGAGCTCAAAGAAGCAGGGTGTAGTGGCTCAGTCGACTGCAGAAGCAGAATATATAGCTGCTGCTGCAGCAGTCAATCAAGCCATATGGCTTAGAAAAATTTTGAAAGATATCAATCATGAGCAAAAGGAAGCAACTGAGATAATGTGTGACAACCAATCAGCAGTTTCTATTGCAAAGAATCCTGTTTTTCATGGAAGGACCAAGCACTTCAACATCAAACTTCATGCAGTTCGAGAAATGGAGCAAGCTCATGTTGTTAAGCTGATACATTGCAGTTCTGAAAAGCAAACTGCTGATATTTTAACAAAAGCACTAAGTGTTTCCAAGTTTCAACACCTGAGAGCTAATATGGGAGTTTGCAACATGCTAACCAAGGAGGAGTGTTGAAGTAATGGTCAGCATGCAGCAACCAAGACAATCGAAGGCACTACATGCAGAAGCTGCTGGTTCTTCTAGTCAGCAAGCTGTTTATGTTTCATTTTGTAATTTTAAGTTAGAGTAATGTAACTTAGTTGCTTTATAACTATGTTAGGTTTATGTTTGATGTAATTTTGATGTTGATTGAGCTGATAAATCAGCTTTGTTTATTTGTTCAAGCTAATTAGCACAAGTTACTATGTGTATTAGTGGTAGTAGGTGAAGTTTAGGTCAACCTACTGTTTTGTCAAGATTGTAAACTTGTTTATGTATTGGCTTTGTGCCATATTTAGTTTAAGGAATGAATTCAACAAGTTTCATCCATATGCTCTCCATTTTTAGTTTTGCTTCAAAATCTATTTGAGTTTTCTGCTTTGTTTCTCCTGCAAGTCACGAGACTTGCTCGACAAGCATTCTGTTGAAGCTTGCTGCTGTTGCACTTAGATCCAACAAAAAACCTTACAAAACTTGATGAACTTCTATTGACTTCTTGCACTGAACTCCAAATGATTCCAAAGCTTCCGGTCTTGCTCAACGTTTTTGAGTGCAAGTTTATTTTTGGAGACAATTCTCCATTTCAAGGATCTGGGATAATTAATCTTCCATGCATCTTTTCTTCCACACGATGTGTTATTTTTGGATGTGAAAAATTGACTGAGGTTAAAAATCTATTCAAGTTGGAACCAATTGAAAACTTTGAAGCAGAAGAGATTAGAAGATTATTCAACGTAGATTCCATTAACAGAAATCGACTGCAACTTTATAGCTACCTAACAGACAGCATAATGCTAGCTACCCCACAGGTCCAATAGTTCTCCAACTTAAATTTTAAATCTATTTTTTCTCTTATACTACTTAATCATCTAACTTGTTTTTTTTTTGGATTAGGTCTTGCAAGAATGTGGTATAACAAGCACATTTGTTGTAGGAAGTGAAGTTCCGATTGGGTTTAAGCATGGCACTAACGAGCATCGAATCTCTTTTTTTTTGCCAACACCATCTCATCCAGATGAAAAGATCCATCGGTTCAGCTTATGCGTTGTTTTCTCTTTAGCTAGTGACCAAATGTTGGAGCTTCTACCAAGTGTCTACATTTTCAATGAGACCAAAACGATCATGCAGATATATCGCTCAAGTTTCATTGGAATTCCTCAGACTAACGATAACACAATGTTGTGGTTGATTCATTGGCCAGTAACGGACTGTCAGTTTGAAGGTGGTGACCTTGTGAGTTGCATGGTAGTGCCTATTCATCTCAGCATAAGAAAATTTGGCGTTACTTATGAATCAGAACACAACATTGGATATGAATATGGCTTTTCGCACTTATCTACAGGTATGAGTAGACTTCAAACAATTATATTTTAGTAAATACATCCTATTATATTTATTTTATTGTTTCATTTTATATGTGAATAACAAATGTTCAAGAAATGATGAATGTTTCTCTAAAAGACTTTCTAATACAATAAAACTATTATCAAGAAATATGACAATTTAATAGATTATGAGAGAAATTTAGCTTAATAATAAAATGATAATTATAAAGTTATGCTGCAATTGGGGTCTAATGAAAATAAGTTAATTGTTTGATAAATGATTAATCCAATAGTACTAATAGAAGTGGAAATTAAAATAATGGATAAAATTATATAAAAATAAAAAATAAAATATATTTTAGTGTCTTTTTTTCATACAATATTGAGTATAGGAGATGGGTCACTATTTGAATTCGTGTCAAATGGGTGTCTGATAAAAGCTTTAATTATCACTCCATTTAAGTCAATACTATTACTTTCTAATAAATAACACATTATTGTACATATTTTAGGAGATGAAGTTTCCACAAGAAATATCAAGATGGACCTAACTGAACACTTGCCCAGTTTGGAATCTTATGGAAATGTTAAAGTGCAACTTTGCAATTATATAGAAGAACCAAAAGTGGTTGCTTCCCCACAGGTTCCCTTTACAAGTTCCATGTTTTTTAAATTATTTATATACTATATACTTTTTAATAACTGATTCTCTAACCCAATGCTACAGGTATTATATGATTACAGTATAATTACAACATTTGATCCATTTCCATTTGATTACAATGGTCATTACTATGGCCATCAAGCTGGCAAGACTGAGGTTTCAATATCAGTGCCCCCAAACTCTAGTCGAAAGATAAGTTGCTTCTTAAATTCGATTATCATTTTTTCTGCCAAGAATGATAGAACATATGGATTTTTACCATGCCTTGAAATTGTGAACGAGACTAAAGGTACAAAGTGGACCTACTCCAAACATTTCATGGGAATTCCTGAAACTAAGAATACCTTATACTGGACGACTTGTTGGAACTTTAGGGGTGATGAATTAGAAGCTGATGATCATATTACTCTGCGGGTTTTTTCAGATTTATCTGTGCTAGAATTTAGTATTGACCTTGTATATGATTATGAGCTAGAAGACAACCCAATTTTTTTCAGCCAGTTGCCATGGAAGAGTAAATGTTTTAAGTATCTTCTCGGGGTTTTTGTTTATATTTTGTCGAAATCCAAAAAAAACTTGTATAGGTTGCAAAGTTTAGTCAAATGCTGATTATTGTATATGATTATCAATTGCATAGTCACTTTATATATTTAATAGACAAAAGTTTTTAGCTGTATCTTATCAGAGTTGTTGCTATATAATTAAAGATACTCAATTCATGTGAAGAGAAAAAATTGAACACGATTAGTATTGGAAAAATAGTGTTACAGATATTACGAGAGAAATAATTATTTGTGAAGATCAATAAATGTGAATTTTAATTTCAAGAAATAAGTTTTCTAAACCTTTTATTAACAGCAGAAGATGTTTGAGTTATTTCGAATGAACTCCTGATAAATGTGAATTAGGGAATCTTTGGTAAATGATATAGAAGTGTGTAGTTCTCTAGGATTTATTGTATACTACAGATGATTTGTTCGGGCTTGTCGATGATAGCTCTACATGACGAAGTTGCTACAGAAAATGTTAGTTATGTGCGATTGAATAATGCCAACAGAGTTTCAAACAGTTGAAAGCTATGATAACAGAAGTTCCAAAATTGAATTTGGAATAGTATTGAAGAACATTGTTCTTGGTAATTGAATTAACTTGTGCTTTTAATCAGATGCCGTGGAGTTATTGTTAACTATTACTAGGTTAAATCCTTAGAGAAAATGGTGATTTCAGTTTATGTTTCTAATCTTCCTTCTTGTTTTCATTGGAAGGGACCATGGAAAATCTATGAGTTCCATGGCAAAGTGTTGGACGCGTTTATTCCTAACAAGAGGCATCGAAAAGGTCTACATTTTGGTTTAGTAAGATTTGCAAGCATTGTGGATGATAAGAGGGCAACTAGTAAACTTAATGGGTTCTGTATATATGGAAGTAAAGTAAATGTGAACTTAGCTCGCTTTAAGGGAAAAGTGGTGTACTGGAAGAAAGTTGAAAACGGTAAGCTAGGAGGTGATGATCGTAGAGATGAATTAGGAGGAGAAAACGAGAAAAAACATTCTTGGGGGAACACCAATAGGTGAAGTGATCAGATAGTCAATGAGGATTCTAGAGAAGCTAGGGATGTAACGTATCAATCAGAGGGAAACGAATCAATACAGATATAGTTATTTTTTAATAATTTTATTATACAAATATTTAGAAAATAGAAATCATAGTCAAACTGAAATTAGAATTCCTTTTCCAACAAGGAAAAGGATTGAGTCACCACCGACTCTAATAAGATTATATAAACCCAACAAGTCTTTTCACTGTAAATTCAAATCATTAGTGATTTCAATTCATTTATTTGTTTGGATTACAAGAAATCATGCCATACTATCAAAGAAGATATCATAATCGTCTAGAAAGGTACTACAGTCTGAAATTTACTCGTCCCAAACTGAATGATAACGGTAATTCATGGGAACCATTACTGCATGGGAGAAAATTTTCTGCATAAAAGTGGGTGCAATGCCATGGAAAAGATTTGTTGAATCAAAGAATAATTTGTTCAAAACAGATAAAGTATTCGAATGGGATGATTCAGCTGGTTTAAAAGCTTTCCAGGAAGCCAAACATAGATTCTGGGAATATTATCATCATTTTCCTTGCACAAATAAGTTACCAAGTAATGCAGCAGATATGTATATCAATGATATTGATTGGAACTCAAAAATCGACCCAAAACTTCTTTTGGAAATAAAGTCGATTTCCGATGATGAAGAGGAAGAAGAAGAAGAAGTTAAAAGGATTGATTCATTTTCGATTCCATTAGAGCAAATTAAAGCCACTGGATGGGAGTACGATGAGCCTACATCACGCTTACCTACCATAGTTGGATCATAGAACAAACAAATACATCGAAATTGTCTAAACACTCTCTTTTTTTCATTATTATGGTTTGAATAAGATTATGTATGGTAATCATTTAATTCAATATATATTAATTTTTACAATTTTAAATTTCGACAGTCATGACTAATTATAATGTTTAATTCAATTAATATATATTGATTCTTAATATTGAATATCTAATCTAATATTTATTTGACACGTTTTAAATGACATTAAAATGCCGATTTATTACCATTTTACCTATATTCATTATTAAAAATATAACAAAATTTAATATTTATTTAATCACGTCAAGTTTCATCATTATTCATATATGTGAATTGTGTTTCATATTTGATTGTATTAAAATTTTAAAACCAAATATTTTTGTTAATTATCATCAGAAAGTAAACATAAAGATAATAGTTTAAGATTTAAGTTTGCAAGTTAAAATGCGATTATTTTTTAAATACTTAACAATAAGAAAACAACAACTTAAAAATCACAGTTAAAGTCAAAATGGAATTCCTTTTCCAAGAAGGAAAAGGGAATTGAATTACCGCCTAGTTCAATTTCAAGTCATTGAAAGTCTTTCTTGAATCAAAAGAAAGCATGTTATATCATCAAAATAGATATTATGTTCATCAACAAAGTTATTACTTGTCGAAATTTACTCATCTTAAACTAAAACATGACAGTAATTCATGGAGATAATTCCTTGCATGGTAAAAATAATTCTGCATGAAAGTGGGTGCAATGTCATGAATAATATTTGTTGATGCGAAGAACAATTAGTATAAAATTAATAAAGTATTCGAGTGAGATAATTCGATTGATTTAAAAGATTTCCAAGATTTCAAACAGGAAAATTATTATGATTTTCCTTGCAAGAACTAGTTGAGAAGTACATAGATCATGGAAAACATTATGCTTATCGTGGTTCCTCTATTAGGAAAAAAAATCTATTCCATTCAATAAAAGTACATAAAAACCCTTCATGAATGTTGAAAAATATTAAACAGCTCTTTGCCAGTTGCCTTTAGAATTAAATTCGAAAATTAACTCACATCAGTTTGGATTTGACATAAATCTTCGAGAGGGTAGAGTGAGGTAAGAATATATTCTCTTGAAAATTAACTATTTAAACCAAAACACCCAATTGATATTTGTTCAATATTCTAAGAGAACTCTTATGAACAAGCCATGTAATAAGACGAATTAGTATTCCACTATAAAAGAGATATGATCCCTATTCGAATAATTAAACTCAAGAGCGAGTAGTACCGTATTCTAGTGGAATTAAAGAGGTGGTTGAAATGTAACGTAAGAAATGTTTATAACATATTACGACTTTTCATAGTCTACTGCTCTTACATGCTTTTTCACATCCCATATCAATCTTAGCCTTATCCCATCGTCTTCACTACTTTAAATGCCGTGAAATCGATTAGCCCATGAATTTATTATGTTGAGTGAAACAGTTCGAGCGAAAACGAGAAATTTTTAATTTAATTTTTTAAAAATTATAAATATGTAAACTATTAAAATAATAAAATTTTATTTTTACTGTTATAAAAATATATAATTTTATTTCGGCCTCCCTTCAAAAAATTTTCTAGCTCCACCCCATTAAACTATTACAGAATTGATTTTCATCATGGCTAACAACTCACAACAATTTGGATTTGACATAAATCTTCTAACGGGTAGAATGAGGTAAGAATACATTCTCTTGAAAATTATGTTGAAAGCTGGACTGCAATGCAATATGGAGCCAAAAGCTTGCTACTGTCGAGACCAGCAGCTATCGAGCTCAGCTCGTTTTGCTTGGTGCGCACGAATGGTTTTTGAACCGAATGAAGCAACCAACTTTGCTGCTTTGTTTTGATGTAATTTGGTTCAGTTCAACTTTAGTTTGTTTGTAATGCTAGTTAAACTTAAGTTAGTGACAAGATCTTTTGATGTAATGGCTGATTGGTCAGCTATGTTTGATTATTTTTTGGCTAGTGATTAGGTTTGTATTAGTTGGGGCAGTTAAATACATTAGGTAACTGTCAATGTACAATGTAACTCTTTTATATATTTCAAGTTGAATGAAAAATTATGTATGTTCAGTCACAACATTGCTGAGTATTTTGATTTTTGACCAAATTTTTGCTTTGCTTTGCCTCGATTCTTCTTGCTTCAGTCTTGCAAACACTGAGTTGCAACTTTGTTTTGATGTTTGCTGCTGTCATTGTTCCAACAAATGGTATCATGAGCCCGAGTCTTTGAGGGGCCTTTGTATGCAATCTGTTGTGTTCGAATCAAAACCAACAGCAAGTTCAAAATTTGGTAAGATTGAAGCATTTAAAATCAGTTTAGCAGAATGAGTTTCACTCCACCACCTCCACCAGTGTTCACTGGAGAAAACTATCACATTTGGATAGTTAAAATGAAGACTTATCTCCAGGCACATGATCTTTGGAGTGTGATCGAGAATGATGCTGAACCACCTCCATTGAGAGCCAATCCCACCATTGCACAGATGAGGCAACATACTGAGGAGTGAGCCAAGAAGCATAAGGCTATGGCCTGCTTGCAAAATGGAGTCTCTGATGTGATATTTACTCGCATCATGGCCTGTGACTCACCTAAGCAGGCTTGGGAGAAGCTGAAGGAGGAGTTCATGGGGACTGATAAGACAAGGCAACAGCAAGTAATCAACCTCAGGAGAGACTTTGAAAATTTGAGGATGAAGGAGTCTGAGACCATCAAGCAGTACTCAGACAGGATAATGGCCATTGTCAACAGCATTAGGCTCCTGGGAGTGGACTTCACAGAGAGCAGAGTTGTTGAAAAGGTTATTACAACTCTCCCTGAGAAATTTGAGTCTAAAATCTCTTCACTTGAGGACTCGAGGGACTTATCAGCCATTTCATTGTCTGAGCTGATAAATTCCCTATATGCACTTGAGCAAAGGAGGGCAAATAGGCAGGAGGAGAATCCTGAAGCTGCTTTCCAGGCTAAAGCCAGTGAAGGCTCGAGTGTGAGTGCAAAAGGCAAGAAGCCTTGGCACAATAGAAGGGTCAAGTCAGGAAGAGATGAAGCAAAAAGGGTGTTCCCACCATGTGTTCATTGCAAGAAGACAACACATTCAGAAAAGTATTGTTGGTTTAGGCCAGATATTCAGTGTAGAAAATGCAAACAGTTTGGCCATGTGGAGAAGGTGTGCAAGGGCAAACCAAGGGAGGCTACTCTGCAACAAGCTAGACCTGCTGAGGACATTCAAGCTCAGGAGGAGCAAGTGTTCACAGCAACTTGTTTTGTTGGCACAACCAAGGCCAGCAATGATTGGCTACTAGACAGTGGCTGCTCACACCATATGGCAGCAGATGAGAAGCTGTTCAAAAGCCTAGACAGAAGCTTCCACTCGAAGATTAGAATTGGAGATGGTAGGCTGATTGAGGCTAAAGGCAAGGGCAGTGTGTTGATTAGCACTGGTTCAGGTAACAAGCTGATCTCAGATGTGTTTTTTGTACCTGACTTAGACCAGAATTTGCTTAGTGTAGGCCAATTAGTTGAAAAGGGCTATACATTGGTTTTTAAGGATGGTTGATGTATTGTTCAAGACATGAATGGTCTGGAGTTAGTCACAGTCTCTATGACTGATAGGTGCTTCATGCTGGATGTTAGCCAAATAGAAAGAAAGGCATACACCAGCCTTGTTGAAAGTACTGACTTGTGGCATAGGAGACTAGGCCATGCAAATTTTAGATCCATCGATCTGTTACATAGGTTGAATCTGGTTGATGACATTTCAAAAATTGAAGCTAGTGGGAATGTTTGTGAGGTTTGTCAGCTTGGTAAGCAGGCTAGACTGCCTTTTCCTACTGACAGTGCTTGGAGAGCTCAAGACAAGCTTGAATTGGTGCACTCTGATGTTTGTGGCCCTATGAGAACACCTTCAATCAGTGAGAACAGGTACTTTGCCTTGTTTATAGATGATTTAACAAGGTTGTGCTGGGTCTACTTCTTGAAGCAAAAGTCAGAAGTGTTTGAAGCCTTCTGCAAATTCAAGGCTTATGCTGAAAATCAGTCAGGCTGCAAAATTAGAGCCTTGAGGACTGATAATGGATCTGAATATGTGTCTGAGAGATTTCAGAAGCTTTGTGACAGTGCTGGGATTCACCATCAGCTCACAACAGTCTATACTCCTCAACAGAATGGAGTCTGTGAGAGAAAGAATAGGACTCTACTGAACATGGCCAGGTGCCTCTTGTTTCAAGGCAAGCTTCCAAGTCAGTTTTGGGCTGAGGCAGTCAACACCTCAGTGTATCTGCTCAACAGACTGCCAACTAGAGCAGTCAAGGATAAGACTCCTTTTGAGGCTTGGCATGGAGTCAAACCTGTGGTAACACACTTAAAAGTGTTTGGCTGTGTATGTTATGCACTTATTCCAGTAGAGAAAAGGACCAAGCTTGAGAGCAGAGCAACTCCAGGAATCTTTGTTGGCTACAGCAGCAACAAGAAGGGCTATAGAGTGTATGATCCTACAGCAAAGAAGGTTTTAATCAGCAGGGATGTTAAGTTTGATGAGGAAAAGGTGTGGAATTGGAATGGTGTTGTGGCTGACTTGCCTGAATTGGACCAGTTAGACTTGGTTGCTGAACCTGCAGAAGAATGACCAAGTAATGATGTTGTCGATGATATACCAGTGAGGGGCACCAGAACTTTGGTTGATGTTTATCAGAGGTGCAATGTTGCTGTGATTGAGCCCTCAGACTTTGAAGAGGCTGCTAAAAACAGAAGCTGGATGAAAGCTATGGAAGCTGAGTTGGAAATGATCAACAAAAATCAGACTTGGGAGTTGGTGAGCAGACCAGAACACAAGAGGGTCATAGGAGTTAAATGGGTGTATCGGGCCAAGTACAATGCTGATGGCTCATTGAACAAGCACAAGGCCAGGCTTGTGGTGAAGGGCTACAGTCAGCAGTATGGTGTTGACTACCTAGAAACTTTTGCTCCAGTGGCAAGACTGGATACAATTAAGCTGCTGTTTGCTTTAGCAGCTCAGAAGCAGTGGAGAGTTCACCAATTGGATGTCAAATCAGCATTCCTGAATGGTTTTCTCAAGGAGGAGATCTTCATCGAGCAACCTGAAGGTTTTGAAGTTGTTGGACATGAAGACAAAGTGTATAAGTTGAGAAAGGCCCTCTATGGCCTGAAACAGGCACCAAGGGCCTGGTATGACAGAGTTGATGCCTACCTGACCAAACTTGGATTTGTAAAGAGCCTTAGTGAGCCTACTCTATATGTTAAAAGGTCAGAACATGAAACCTTGCTGATAGTCTCCTTGTATGTGGATGATTTGCTTGTGACAGGGAGCAAAATCGAGCTCATTGATCAGTTCAAGGTCCAAATGCAGCAAGTGTTTGAGATGACAGATTTGGGGATCATGACTTACTTCCTTGGCATGGAAGTGCACCAATCTGATCGAGGTATCTTCATCAGCCAACACTCATTTGCTTTGAAGATTCTAGACAAATTTTGCATGCATAACTGTAAAGCAGACAGCACACCTATGGCTCAAGGAGAAAAGCTGACTAGCAGTGGTGATCAGCAGAGGGTTGATGAGAGGCACTATCGAAGCCTAGTTGGTTGTCTGTTGTATCTAACAGCAACCAGGCCAGATATCATGTTTGGTGTCAGCCTGTTATCGAGATTTATGCATTGTTGCAATGAGGCACATTTGAAGGCAGCAAAGAGGATCCTTAGATACATCAAGGGCACTGCTAGTTTTGGTGTAATGTTTGAAAGTCAGAACCAACTGAAACTAGAAGGCTACTCTGACAGCGACTGGGCAGGATCTCTCGATGACATGAAGAGTACCTCTGGATACTTCTTCACACTTGGATCGGGCATGTTTTGCTGGAGTTCTAAGAAGCAACAAACTGTTGCTCAGTCCACAGCTGAAGCAGAGTACATTGCTGCAGCAGGAGCAGTTAATCAGGCCATTTGGCTAAGAAAGCTGCTTTATGACCTTAATGAAACTCAAGATGAAGCAACTGAAATCTGGGTGGACAATCAGTCTGCAATTGCAATAGCCAAGAACCCTGTGTTCCATGGCAAGACTAAGCATTTTAAGATCAAATTGCATTTTGTTAGAGAGGCTGAACAAGCAAAGGAAGTCAGCCTTGTGCATTGCAGCTCAGGAGCACAATTGGCTGAAATAATGACCAAGCCCTTAGGGGCTGCTCGATTTGAATCTTTGAGAAGTGCAATTGGAATGTGTTGCATACAGTCCAAGAAGAAGTGTTGAAAGCTGGACTGCAATGCAACATGGAGCCAAAAGCTTGCTACTGTCGAGACCAGCAGCTATCGAGCTCAGCTCGTTTTGCTTGGTGCGCACGAATGGTTTTTGAACCGAATGAAGCAACCAACTTTGCTGCTTTGTTTTGATGTAATTTGGTTCAGTTCAACTTTAGTTTGTTTGTAATGCTAGTTAAACTTAAGTTAGTGACAAGATCTTTTGATGTAATGGCTGATTGGTCAGCTATGTTTGATTATTTTTTGGCTAGTGATTAGGTTTGTATTAGTTGGGGCAGTTAAATACATTAGGTAACTGTCAATGTACAATGTAACTCTTTTATATATTTCAAGTTGAATGAAAAATTATGTATGTTCAGTCACAACATTGCTGAGTATTTTGATTTTTGACCAAATTTTTGCTTTGCTTTGCCTCGATTCTTCTTGCTTCAGTCTTGCAAACACTGAGTTGCAACTTTGTTTTGATGTTTGCTGCTGTCATTGTTCCAACAAATTATATATTTAAACCAGAACATCCACTTGATATTTGTTCGATAGTTTAAGATAACTATTATGAACAAGCATGTGTAGTTATAGGAATTAGTGTTCCACAAATAGTAATCAATTCATCTCCCAAAAATGCTTGTTCTCGTTTTCTCCTCCTAATTCATCTCTACGATCATCACCTCCTAGCTTACCATTTTCAACTTTCTTTTAGTACACCACTCTTCCCTGAAAGCGAGCTAAGTTCACATTCACTTTACTTCCATATATACAAAATCAATTAAGTCTAGTACTAGTCGCCCTCTTAGCATCCATAATTCTTGCAAATCTTACAAAACCAAAAGATAGACCTTTTCAATACCTATTGTTAGGAATAAACACGTCCAACACTTTGCCATGGTACTTAGAGATTTTCCAGAGTCCCTTCCAATGAAAACAAGCGTGAATATTAGAAACATAAATAGAAATCACCATTTTCTCTAACGATTTAGCCTAATAATAGTTAAAAATAACTCCACGACATCTGGTTAAAAGCACAAGTTAAATTACCAAGAACAAGGTGCTTCATTGGAGAACTTGAGCAAAAATCAATATCGATAGCATACATAAAAGAATTAGAGATTAAATATAAGATGAAATCAGCCAAGCCAAGGCGGCAATGACTAAACCAAAATATTCATTTGCTCCATTCAATTTCCTACAATAATCAGCATTTGACTAAACTTTGCAACCTATACAAGTTTTTTTGGGATTGTGATGAAATAAGAACAAAAGTCCCGAAAAGATACGTAAAACATTTACTCATCCATGGCAACTGACTGAAAAAATTTGGGTTGCCATCTAGCTCATAATCATATACAAGGTCAATCCCAAATTCTAGTACAGATAAATTTGAAAGAACCCGCAGACTAATACGATCACCAGCTTCTAGTTCATCACCCCTAAAGTTCCAACAAGTCGTCCAGTATAAGGTATTCTTGGTTTCAGGAATTCCCATGAAATGTTTGGAGTAGGTCCACTGTGTACCTTTAGTCTCGTTCACAATTTCAAGGCATGGTAAAAATCCATACGTTTTATCATTCTTGGCAGAAAAAATGATAATCGAATTTAAGAAGCAACTTATCTTTCGACTAGAGTTTGGGGGGACTGATATAGAAACCTCAGTCTTGCCAGCTTGATGGCCAAAATAGTGGCCATTGTAATCAAATGGCAATGGATCAAATGTTGTAATTATGCCGTAATCGTATAATACATGTAGCATTGGGTTATAGAATAAGATTTTAAAGAATAGTATATAAATATTTTTTAAAAGTTGAAACTTGTAAAGGGAACCTGTGGGGAAGCAACCACTTTTGATTCTTCTATATAACTGCAAAGTTGCACTTTAACATTTCCATAAGATTCCAAACTGAGTAAGTCTTTAGTTAGGTCCATCATCATATTTCTTGTGGCAACTTCATCTCCTAAAATATGTACAATAATGTGTTATTTATCAATTCTAGTGATCATCAACATGATATACCTATTAGAATATTAAAATAGTAGTCTTAACTTGAATAGGTTACTGATTAAAACTTTTGTCATATACTTATTTGATACAAATTCAAACCGTGTGACCCTCAATATTATATGAAAAAAAAATCAAAATACTAATATTATTATCACTAAAATGTATTATAAGACTTGTAAACAAATAATAGGATGAATCATTTATCAAACAATTAAATTATTTTAATTAGATCCCAATTGCAACATTTATCATTTCTTAATCCTTTGTTATTGACATCTAAAATGAAACATTAAAAAAAATAATAGGATGTATTCACTAATATATAATCTTGTCATTGAAAACACATTAAATATTCATATAATTTATTATTTCCTTTGTCAAAAAAAATTTATTATTTCAATAAGGATATATCTTTAGTTTAGATAAGTGTTAATAGTGCATGGGGTAATATTCCATCAACATAATCACTTCAAGTCATAGTCATACCTGTAGATAAGTGTGAAAAGCCATATTTATTTCTAACGTTGTGTTGTGATTCATAAGTAACGCCAAATTTTCTTATGCTGAGATGAATAGGCACTACCATGCAACTCACAAGGTCACCACCTTCAAACTCACAATCCGTTACTGGCCAATGGATCAACCACAACATTGTGTTATCGTTAGTCTCAGGGATTCCCATGAAACTTGAGCGATATCTCTGCATGATCCTTTTGGTCTCATTGAAAATGTGGACACTTGGTAGAAACTCCAATATTTGATCACTAGCTAAAGAGAAAACAATGCATAAGCTGAACCGATGGATCTTTTCATCTGGATGAGATGGTGTTGGCAAAGAAAAAGAGATTCGGTGCTCGTTAGTGCGATGCTTAAACACAATCGGAACTTCACTTCCTATAACAAATGTGCTTGTTATACCACATTCCTGCAAGACCTGATCCAAAAAAAACAAGTTAGATGATTAAGTAGTATAAGAGAAAAAATAGATTTAAAATTTAAGTTGGAGAACTACTGGACCTGTGGGGTAGCTAGCATTATGCTGTCTGTTAGGTAGCTATAAAGTTGCAGTCGATTTCTTTTAATGGAATCTACGTTGAATAATCTTCTAATCTCTTCTGCTTCAAAGTTTTCAATTGGTTCCAACTTGAATAGATCTTCAACCTCAGTCAATTTTTCACATCCAAAAATAACACATCGTGTGGAAGAAAAGAAGCATGGAAGAATTGCCCAATATCCTTTAAATGGAGATACTGTCAAGAACTCAAAAACATTGGGCAAGACTGGAAGCTTTGGAATCTTTTGGAGTTCAGTGCAAGAAGTCAGTAGAAGTTCATCAAGTTTTGTAAGTTTTTTTATGCTTTCGGGAAGGTAACGAATTGGGTTTCTACTTAAATTTAAGGATTTCAATGAAGCTAAGTTATAAAGATCATTGGGCATAACATCATCAGATAATTTGCAACTTTCAAGGTTTAACTTTACCAAAGAGCACGGTAGAGATGCCCAAGAGAAACCCAATTCTTTACTTCTTTTCGGTAAGAGCCAATGCAATCCCAATCTTGTTTGACATATGGAAGTTTCATCTAAATTAAGCACCTTCAATGATTTCATATTATGCAACTCCCTGGGGACATCATCAAGTCTTGAACAACCAGATAAAATAAGCTCTGCAAGTGATATTAATGAACCAATTGTCCTTGGAAGTTTCCTAAGACTTGTGCAATCTTTAAGGTTCAAGAAAGTAAGCATCTTTAGCTCACCAATGGATTGATCAACTTCCACCAAATTTATGCAATCTTTGAGCATCAACTTCTCAAGGCTAGGGAGTCCTGAAAAGCTTGGGGTTTTAAGAAGGCTATGTGAATGGTTGAGATTAAGGATCTTTAAATTTGGGAGGCACTGCAAAAAAGGAAAACCCTTCATTTATATATCATTGTTTCTCACACACACAAAAAGAAGGAATATTAGTATATATCATACCTCTGTATCCTTCCAAACTTGTTTAAGTTTACTGTTGCGCATGTCGAGAACAACTAGTTCATTGATATCAAAATCCACCGGAAAAGATTGCATACAAAACCCATGCCAACGTAACCATCTTAATCTTTTGGGAAAGTCTTTGAAGTCTCCTTTAAGTCTTACATAATCCAGTTGAAGCAGTTTAAGTCTCTTCATCTTTGCAAATGCTTGAGTTTCCATATCAACATCATTTGCCATGAGAAACTGACTTTTGGAATGCTTTGGAAAATGTAGAGTTGTATTTGTCCTTTTAGCCTTGTCTTCCAGCAATCCTTTTAGGTCAATTGTGAGGCACTTAACTGTTCTGGAACCCTGCATCAGAAAATTTTTTTGTAAACAATAAAAAGAAATTTGATAAAAAAAAAAAGTAGTTTACATGCACACAAGAAAAAAGTTGAGTCAAATGATGTTTCTTACAATTTTTTCTCTTATTACATCAAACGCGTTCTTATGCCACAATCTGCTTCGTCTCCCAATATCAGAAGATTCTTGACGAATAATTTCTCGTCCCATATCTCTAATCATTTGGTGCATCATTAGCTTGTTTTTTTCATTAATGATTAAGAGAGACCTGCCTACTAGATTTTCAATTCCAATTGTTGTATAGTAATCACAACCATCTAGAATTGTAGTCGTGTAATCTCTATCCTTGCCAATGAATAAGCAAACTATGTCGAGGAATAAATTTTTGTCATGATCGTCTTCCAAAGAATCATAGCTTATTCTTAGAATCTCTTGAATTTTGCTGTCAGGGATTTCTTCCAATTTCTCCAATGCACTTTTCCAAGAACTCACACTTTTGCTAGATAATGAAGAGCCCAAAACTTGAAGAGCTAACGGAAGCCCACCACAGTGTTTCACTAAACTTCTTGCATATGCCATTGAACTTTCAGGCACAGAATTATGACCAAAAGCATACCAATTAAAAAGTTGCATCGATTCATTTGAAGTTAATTCTTTTACTTCAAATAGCTTGCTTAAGCCTCCACAACTAGTTGATGCTTCCAAATCAAACATTTGGCTTATAAAATGTGCATTCAATAGGCATCGGTTTCTACTAGTTATGATGATTTTACTTCCCGGATGAAAAGGAATTTGAGTTCCCATTAATTTTCTTATTTTTTCCAATTCATCAACATCATCAAGAACAAGAAGAACTCTTCTACAACATACAATTTCTTTGATCTTGTTAATTCCATTATCAATATTGTATATTTTATGTGATTTTCCTTTAAGGATATCTGAAATAAGTTGTCTTTGCAAACGAACTAAACCATTGCAATCTTGACTTGTTTCTCTAACATCAGCAAGGAAACTATAACTTTCAAACCTCGGGATGTTTTGATTGTAAACAACTTTGGCAATGGTTGTCTTCCCAATGCCTCCAATGCCACAAATCGTTGCAATGCCAACTTTATTTGCTTCATCATGTTCTAACCATTGATTAATTTGTGTCATGAGAGGATCTATTCCAACTAAATAAGGAGGGACATACAAAGAAATAAGATGAAGTTTATTTTGAACTTCTTTAACAATATCTTGAATGAATTGTGATTCATGCCTGCAAATTTAAAAAATACAACTCAATGGTAAAATCTTGGAAATTAAGTAAAAGTTACTAATGTATTTTCTCTTTTCTTGCATATATTTTGATTGTTTTTATGAGATTATATGTTCAAGTAAAAATAAGAAACTAATGCAACATTTCAACATATATGGTAGAATTATTACATTTAAAATCAAAACAAATCAAATAAAGCAACATAAAAATTAATGTTATTTACATAAATTTATATTTTTTATTCAACTTTCTCTTTGCGAAAGTTTAATAAATTCATGTTATTTATATGAATTTATATATTTATTTTTTATTCATTGTAATATTTTGAATATGTGTAGACCTATTACACGAATATCTTGGATATTAGAATTGTTACAAGAGACCAAACTAAATGTAAATAAAATAAGAATCACTGTGCCGTGGAAGAACCACTACATTAGAGGTAAATTTGCCCTGACCAGTGTAATCGTGTAGTGGACTTTACCCCCCAACACAATACTCCAATATTCGTACACCCGAATAAAGAAGGTGGAACACGATTGACATTACTATTCCCAACAAAAAAGTTCAGTTCCCAAGAAAGATTAAAGGAGTCACAAACAGTCCCGCTTAAAACCTAATCTCTTAGACAGAATTTCTCTCTCATGTAATTTTGCAGAACACTAGAATTTAGAGAACATAGAGAAGTTGTTTTTCTCTTATTGTGTTAGGTGGGAGAATGGCCTCCTATTTATACTATTTTTTTGATGGGCAAAATGATAAAATAACAATTTTAGTTTCCAAAAATAGCAATGGGTTTTCCTAACTGAAAATATTCTAAAAATATTTTCTGCAACAGTTAGAGGATTTTTCACAATTCAAAATATTTTTTTGCATTACCAACAATGACATCTTTGAAAACCACAGATAGTGTCATTAAATTCAAGAGGCTATTTCTTTTTGTTTTCAACTCGTCAAATCCAAGTTGTTCATGTGATAGGTGCAAATTAACGTATTTAAAATTTGATCTATGTGTTTTAAAAACATCCCACATCGGATTCGAGCTAACATTTAATGCTTAAACTGATGACTTGTTTGATAGAAAGACCTTATTCATACAATACTAATATTTTAATGACTCAATTAAAACATGTTAATATTTGAGAAATAATTTAAAATCTGAGTTATAATTAACCCTTTAAAATAGATTGAAGTAACCATTTTAATTTCCAAACGCTACCTAACAATATTTTCTATTCTATCAAGTCTTAATGAAATGGATTGAAGTAATCATATGGAACTTGATTATGTGTATAACGTACCTGTCTTGTAGAACCATGCCTCCTATATCCGCAACTTCTTTTAAAGCATTCCTCCATCTTTGTACCATGATGGTTTCGGACTCCAAGTTTTGTTCATGTTGGGTAAATGCTTCTGCATAACTTCCCGTCTGGTTCTTGACTTGACTCGGATCCATATCATAGAAAACTGGCAACACAATGTGTTTAGAGGATTTCTTGTGCTCCAATATCATTACAAGTTCGTTAAGACACCATGTGGATGCAGCATAATTCTTTGAGAAAACAACGATAGAAATTTTGGAGTGGTGTAGTATTGCTTTTTCAATTTCATCTTTTATGTTATTCCCTCTCTCGATTTCCTCATCATCTCTAAATGTTTGAATTCCTAAGTGCACCAAAGCTGTATAAAGATGATCCGTGAAACTTTTGCGCGTATCTTCACCTCTAAAACTCAAGAATACATGATAACTACATCGCGAGATTTCTGACACTGCCATTGAAGAAGAAAATGAAGTCGTCCTGTATTTTTGTGTAATAACAAGGTTCCGGCATATATATATATATACATATACGGATGGAAAAGCAGATATTAGTAGCAGTCAAGTGGCAGTTCCCAATCTATGGTGGGTCAATCCTTCCACCGAAGAAATTCATGTCGACCATGTTCCTTTTTTCCAAATCTACCAACTTGGGAGACTTATTTTATATTATTAATTTTGCTTGACAAATACAATGTATTCAACACGTAATATAAACAACACGTAAGCAGCATCTTCAACCTAATATCAGTAAAAGTATTATAAGTCAGACTGTACTTTGTGTTTTCTAAAAAATAGTATATTAATCTTTATAAGTCAGATTAAAAAGTAAATTAGTTCTTTTGTTAAAAAAATTAATCCATGTAATTAATATGAGGTAAATTATCTGGTTATTTCGCCAACCATATTAGTTTTTAACCAAAAAAAATGATGAATCATTTTAATAGAAATAATCAATTTACTCTTTTATCTAATGTACATAGACTAATTTACGTTTTTTTAAATTAAAAGGATTAAAAACAATTTGACTCTCAATATTAGAGCCTCCATAATACTTTTATCAGCTAATACCTTAGTGAATAACTCTCAATAATTAAATTACGACCACAACAGATCAAATAGAGATGTCACATTAAACATCTCAATTCAGTATAATAAAAATACAATTTTAATACCTATGCATGAATGAAGTATTATTAACCAATTGTTTTTCAAAAAAAAATTAGTGATTAAATTGATCAGATCGTCGATTTTTTATCTTATTTAAAGTAAATAATTTTTTAAAATTAAAAAAAATACACTAAAGTAAATTTGAAAATGAGAATTGAGAGGGACGCAAGAGAAGGAGAATAATTCCAAAGTATTTGGTGTGAAAATTAATGGTCCTAGAAAACGGTCCATTTGGTGCTCATTATTTTTATTAAAAATATTATTTGAATAGAGGGTTTTTTTTTTTTTTCTTTTAATGTTGCGACCAAAAATTGGTGGTAAACACAAGTGGTAATAAGGAAGTTAAAGGTCAAAGTTGTACAATACAAAAAAACTATTATCAAATTCAGACATTAAATAATGATTTATCAACCTCAAATTAATTTGCAATTAAAGAGGGGCCTCAACATAATAAATTCATGGGCTAACCAATTTCGGGGCAATAAAAGTAGTGAAGACGATGGGATAAGACTAGGTCATTCTCCACGTCAAATCCTAACAAAATTTTAAGTTCGATTGATATGCTTGAGTTTGGTTTGACTTAAAAAAAGTTTAAATTTTTATTTAAGTTCGACTCAGATAAAAATATTACATCGGCTCTTTTAATTTTTTAAATTTTATTTTTTATATAAAAAATTTTTAAAAATAATACACCAAATACACTAAAAATATTAAAATAAATGTTTCTTAATAAATTGAAAATAAATTAAAAAAATATTTATACTTAAATAGCATTAAGATAAATGCAACTTAACAGGTAAATATCTCTAAAATAATAGCAAAATTAAATATAAAACAAGAGTTATACAATATCTAAATAATAACAAAAAAATAGTAATAACATAATAGTGAACTGATAGCGAAATAGTGGAAAAACAATAAAAAATAACAATTTTTATTTGTCTTTTTGCTAAAAAACCTTACCTGATGCCCAACCCGTTATTAAAATGGACCTTTTTTTTGCCTAAGCCTATTTTTCGAACTTATATTTTTGCCCAAACCCTCTCATTTTTTGGGTGGGTTGGGTGGCCCAACAAATGAATAAGTCTATTTTATGTTCATTTCTCATTTAAAATAAAAACAAAACCATACCAGTATAATGAATCGAAAATACTACTTTAAGGAGTTTTCATTTCAACACAAAAATATTTAACTATGTTAATTTATGTCAAATTAAAAAAATTAAACTTCAAATTTGAATATAATGACTAAAATAATAATTTGATAAAAAAAATAATTTTTATTTATTTACCTATGGCTAAAATGATTATATCATATGACATCTGAAAAGATGAAAAAACAAAATAAAATCTTAATGAACAAAATTTATAATATGAAATAATTTCAAACGTTTTTTATTATCTATAAAAAAATCAAGTACATTATACTTATTAATTAATGAATGGTAAATGTTGAATTGGAGATTATTTGTATCTATAGATGCAATTTTTAGTCAATTTCGCAATTTTTAGTCAAATTTCACTGAATTGTTTTTACAATTATCCTGTTATCAAGAAGGTCTATGACAAAAAGGACTTCTATAATTTATGTTTATTTAATTAAATATTTAATGTAAAGGTAAAATTAATTTTATATTTAATTTAATGGATAATAAAAGTTATACTTAAAAATAAAGGTAAAATTAATCATGTTTATCTTTATCTTTAATTATATATATATATAAAAATTAATGCATCTTTATGTTTATCTAATTATTTCAAAATTTTTATAAAAAAAATAATTCTTTATTCTATAATCATTATTTTTAAAATTACTTTATATTGAAAAAGTTTGTTGATGCGAAGAATAATTTATTTAAAACTGATAAAGTATTCAGTGGCAATCAGTCAAATAGAGATTCTCTAAAAATTATCATGGCTTTCCTTGTAAGAAGTAATGCAGTTGATTTATATATCAATGATAATGATAGAAATCTTGAAATCGACTCAAAACTTTTCTCAAAAGTTATAAAGCCACATAATTTGTTCGCATCTAGAACCAATGAACCATGATGCCTTTTAATGCATGTTAAACATTTTTTGTTCACATCTATAACCAATGCATTCTTATTGTATCAATGTATTTTTAGATATAATTTAACTTTTTTATTTTTTTAAAAAATCAGTCCACTGATAAGATTTAATGAGATTTTATATCAATTTCTTATTTAAAATAAAAACAAAACCATACTAGCATAATGAATCGAAAATAATAGTTTAAAGAGTTTTGACATTAGCACAAGAATATTTAACTATGTTAATTTATATCAAATTTAAAAAAAAAAATTAAACTTCAAATTTGAATAAAATGACTAAAACAAAAATTTGATTGAAAAAAAAAATCATTTGGCGGTCGCTTTTTATTATCTAGAAAAATCAAGTATATTATAATTATTGATTAGTGAATAATAATGTTGTGTAGATGTACATAAAATTTTCATATAAATACATAACTTTATATAAAGTTGTTTTATAAAACAATATAACCCTATTAAAGAATATTTCATTAAAAGATGCATTATATTTTACGGAAAAATATATCTATTTGGTATTTCTATAAAGGATTTTTCTATTCGTTATTTTCACAACAAAGGACTACTCATCCCAAACCCAAACCATTGCTTGCATGGGAGAAAAAAAATTCTACATAGAAAACCATGGGAAAAATTTGTTGAAGCAAACAAGAATTTATATGAAATTGACAAAGTGTTCAAGTGGGATGATTTGGCCGGTTTCACAGCTTTCCAAGAAGCCAAACAGAAACTCTAGGAAATTTATCATGATTTTCCTTGTGAAAACAAATTTCATAAAGCATGGGCTTCTGCTTTCCACTCAAGTATGTTTACCTCATAATTATGATTTATTATTTGTTCTGTTTATAGAAATTAATTTGAGTTCTCCCCTTAAAATAAAAACAAAATCAAACAAGCATAATGAATCGAAAATGCTAATTTAAGGAGTTTTCACTTAAACATAAATTAACATATTCTTGTGTTGAACTTCAAATTTGAAAATAACGATTAAAATAATAATTTAATTAAAAAACAAATTTTATTTATTTACCTATGCGACGGTCAAAAAAAAAATAAACTTCAAATTTAAATATAATGACCAAAATATTGAAAAACAAATTTTATTTATTTACCAATGCGACGGCGAATATGATTATATCATATGATATATGATGTAAATATGTCTTAATGAACAAAAAATTATAATGTGAAAAGTATATTATAATTATTGATTAATGAATAATAATATTGTAGAGATATAACTTTGTACATAAAATTATCATATAAAGACATAATCTTGTACAAAGTTAAATTTATAAAACAATACAAGGGTATCTCGTTAAAAGATACATTATATTATACGGAAAGATACATCTATTTGGAATTTATATAAAGGATTTTTCTATTCGACATTTTCACAATTCTACTTGAAATATTTATTCCTGCTTGGAATTTGTTGCATCAAAGCATCAAATATTAATTTCATTATTTTTTTTCGTTTTCACAATTCTACTTGTCACAATTTAAAAAAACTCCAGCTGAAATGGAGGAGGAAAGGGAACAGCTCTCAGTACGAGAAGGCGGGTACTGCTCAGGAAACTGGTGTAGCGCCACCACACTTTCCTGGGCGCGCGTCGGTCCCACCGGTGGCCGACCAAGTAGGGATACTTGTAGCGCATGTCGGGCGAAGAAGATGGCTCCATACGGGATACAACAAATGATACGTTATAGACTCAAATCAAAAATTTCTAAATTTTTTTATTGGTTTTTCCCTTGCGCAAGCGCAAGGCAAGAAGGTACGTTACCCCTCCATACCTCCCTCGGGGAGGCTTATCATAGGAACGTTACCCCTCCATACCTCCCTCAGGGAGGCTTATATGAAATTCCGTGCAAACAAGAGGGTAACAACACTATAACTACACTAGATTATTTTTTTAATGTAATAAAAAATTTATAGATTATCATTTGGAATATCTGTTGTTTTAGAAAATTAGCAAAACTAGCATCCTTTAAAAATAAACTTTTTGAAATTGTTTTGAAAGAAACAAACACAGCCTAACGGACTGACTTCATAATTTATACATCGTATAGGGACTAATAACGAAAATTTACCAAAAAATTATCTATGGGTAGCCGAGGCACAAGA
The DNA here is from genome assembly GCF_007990345.1 of Gossypium hirsutum. Classification (NCBI taxonomy): domain Eukaryota; kingdom Viridiplantae; phylum Streptophyta; class Magnoliopsida; order Malvales; family Malvaceae; genus Gossypium; species Gossypium hirsutum. The sequence continues at coordinate 53,181,895 of NC_053439.1, read as the reverse complement.
TCAATGGTTTCCACGTTACGGTACGGAAGAAGGTTAGAATTTTAGCCTTAATAATTACAAGTTTTCGCTTCAGCGCAGTAAAGCAAAGTTGCCTAAACGACGTAAACAAACACCGTTTTATAGCTTAATAATCCCTGAAAATTCTCACACAGAAACTAACCCTAAACGGGTGACGACGGAAAGCAAAAAAGCTTTGCTAAACCAACAACAAAGGCAACGATGAATTTCCGGTTCCCGCGAAACGTCGCCGTATTCCCTCCCTATCTACATTTCGCTAATGTCCACAACCGTCGCCGGTTGTTCTCTTGGTACGTCAAGCACTTCCGTACGACGTCGCAAGCTCGCGCTTCTCTCAGTGGCGGCGGCGGCAGCAGCAGCAGCAATTCTCGAGGTGAAATCGAAATCATTGTTATAACAAACTTTCGTCTTTATTTTCTCACCGGTTTAGGCAAAAACACATTTAGATACGGCGAATTCTTGTGCATAAGTTTGTTCTGTTTTACTTCTCGGAGAAGCATATGAAGTTCCTTTTTTTTTTCATTGGCTTGTTTTTTTCTTTAAAAAGAATTCAAATTAGTAGTTTTTGTTTGTATTCTGAGAAAATTGGCGAGAAAACCATTGATAATAAACAATAATGTTTTCTAATTAATGCAAATATAAATTTAAAATACAGCAAATTCAGTACCGTGTATAAATTAGTTATGTTTTACTTGCTCTGGTTTCTATAGGTAACGCTTTTCTGGTGCCGGGTGCCACAGTAGCTACTTTACTCATGCTTGGTGTTCTTCTCTTTTTTTTTCTCCCATGCAGGCAATACAGATATAGTTATTTTTTAATAATTTTATTATACAAATATTTAGAAAATAGAAATCATAGTCAAACTGAAATTAGAATTCCTTTTCCAACAAGGAAAAGGATTGAGTCACCACCGACTCTAATAATATTATATAAACCCAACAAATCTCTTCACTATGAATTCATATCATTAGTGATTTCAATTCATTTATTTGTTTGGATTACAAGAAATCATGTCATACTATCGAAGAAGATATCATAATCGCCCAGAAAGGTACTACAGTCCGAAATATACTCGTCCCAAATTGAATGATAGTGATAAGTCTTGGGAACCATTACCTGCATGGGAGAAAAAATTCTGCATAAAAGTGGGTGCAATGCCGTGGAAAAAATTTGTTGAATCAAAGAATAATTTGCTCAAAACAGATAACGTATTCGAATGGGATGATTCAGCTGGTTTAAAAGCTTTTCACGAAGCCAAACAGAGATTCTGAGAATATTATCATCGTTTTCCTTGCACAAATAAGTTACCAAGTAATGCAGCAGATATGTATATTGATGATATTGATTGGAACTCCAAAATCGACCCAAAACTTTTTTTGGAAATAAAATCGATTTCCAATGACGAAGAGGAGGAAGAAGAAGAAGAAGTTAAAAGGATTGATTCATTTTCAATTCCATTAGAGCAAATTAAAGCCACTGGATGGGAGTACGATGAGGCTACATCACGCTTACCTACCATAGTTGGATCATAGAACAAACAAATACAACGAAATTGTCTTAAACACCCTCTTTTTTTCATTATTATTTTTTGAATAAAATTATGTATGGTAGTCATTTAATTCAATATATATTAATTTTTACAATTTTGAATTTCGACAGTCATGACTAATTATAATGTCTAATTCAATTAATATATATTAATTATTAATATTGTATATCTAATCTGATATTTATTTGACACGTTTTAAATGACATTAAAATGCCGGTTTATTACTATTTTACCTATATTCATTATTAAAAATATAACAAATTTTAATATTTATTTAATCACGTCAAATTTCATCATTATTCATATATGTGAATTGTGTTTCATTGATTGTATTAAAATTTTATCATCAAAAAGTAAACATAAAGATAATAGTTTAAGATTTAAGTTTGCAAGTTAAAATGCGATTATTTTTTTAAATAATTAACAATAAGAAAACAACAACTTAAAAATCACAGTTAAAGTCAAAATGGAATTCCTTTTCCAACCAGGAAAAGGAAATTGAATTACCACCTATATAATCTTACATAAACCCAAGTCCTTTAAAATCATGGTCCAATTTTATTATACAAATAGTTACTGAAATTCCTTTCACAACAAGGAAAGTCCCCTCACTTTAAATTCATATTTCACTACACTATATCATTGGCTAAATCCATATTTCACTACACTAATATCATTGGCTATCATTTTCTTCTTTCAATTTCAAGTCATTGATTGTTTTTGAGAGATTCTTGGATCACAAGAAACCATATCGTATTATAATAGTCAAGAAAATTACTATAAGCAGAAGTTAATTTATTCATCTTAAACCTAAAGACCAGTAATTCATGGAAATTATTACCTGCAAGGGAGGAAAAGATATGCATGAAAGTGGGTGCAATGTCATGGAAAAGATTTGTTGATGCGAAAAATAATTTGTTTAAGACTGATAAAGTATTTGATGCGAAGAATAAGTTGTTTAAGACTGATAAATGGAAAAGATTTGTTGATGCAAAGAATAATTTGTTTAAAACTGATAAAGTATTCGAGTGGGATGATTCAGCTGCTTTAAAAGTTTTCCAATAAACTAAATAGAGATTCTTGGAAATTTATCATAGCTTTTCTTGTAATAACAAATTATCAAGTAATGCAATTGATTTATATATCAATGATATTGACTGGAATCTTGAAATCAACTGAGGAGAAGGAAGAAGTTAAAAAAATTGATTCGTTTTCGATTTCATTAGAGCAAATTAAAGTCACTGGATGGGAGTACGATGATTGATGATCCTACACCTCGCTTGCCTACCATAGTTGAATCGTAGAACAAATACAAAGAAAATTGGCAAAGAACTTTGTAATTAGTTTAGTAGAAGCTAATAGAATATATAATTGTAAGTATAGTTACTCTTTTCAATGATGTAGTCTTTAAAATTTGAATCTATTTTAATGCATGTTAAACATATTTTGTTCGCATCTATAATAAATGCATGCTTATCTTTGTGCTTAAATTTTAATGCAACTTCATGATAAACAATGTACTAAATTGTTTATTTTTTAAAGGTTTAATGGGATTTTATACTAACTTCTCATTTAAAATAAAAACAAAATCATACCACCATAATGAAATTAAAAAAAATTAAACTTCAAATTTGAATATAATGATTAAAACAAAATTTTGATTAAAAAAATAAATTTTATTTATTTACCTATGCAACGGCCAATGATTATATAATGTGACATCCAAAAGTATAAATATGATGAAAAGAAAATAAAAAAAAATGTTTATAATTTTGGATTTTACTTATCTAGAAAAATAAAATATATTATACTTATTAATTAATGAATAATAATATTGTATAGACGTAACTTTGTACGTAAGATTATCATATAAAGACATAATCTTACGGTAAGATATATTGTATAAAACAATACAGCCCTATGAAAAGGTATCTCATTAAAAGATACACTACATTTTACGGTAAGATATATCTATTTGGTATTTATATAAAGGATTTTTCTATTCATTATTTTCACAATACTACTTGGAATTTGTTGCATCTTGGAGGCATGTTTCAAAGGCAATCATATTTTACTAACATTATATTCATCTTTCTTATTTTAATTATAATGTCATGTCATCATATAGGAATGCCATATGGTCAAAGAGGGAATAATCGTCAACCAAGTTACTACAGACAAAGGACTACTCATTCCAAATTATCCTAAATCGTTGCCTGCATAGGAGAAAAAAATTCTGCATCGAAGTGGGTGCAATGTGATGGGAAAGATTTGTTGAAGCAAAGAAGAACTTGTATGAATATGACAAAGCATACGAGTGGGATGATTCGACTGGTTTAACAGCTTTCCAAGAAGCAAAACAGAGATTTTGAGAAATTTATCATAGTTTTCCTTGCGAGAACAAGTTGCCAAGTAATGCAGCAGATTTGTATAATGATGATATTGACTAGATTAATACCAAAATAGATCTAGAACTTTTCTCAGAAATAAAATCACTTACTGACAATGAAGATGAGGAGAAAGAAAATGCTAAAGAGATGGATTGGTTTTCAATTTTGTTAGAGGAATTTGAAGAACCTGCACCCCACTTGCCAAGCATAGTGGGATCACCATAGTTGGATCATGGAAGAATAAAATCACAATAAAATTGGCAACATCTGCTAAAAACTTTATTATTAGTATTCAATATTTTCCTCATATTCATAAGGACTTATTGTTATTTTTGAATCAAATACCAATATGTTTGAACACTAATGACCATTATCAAGTGATTGAATAATATTATGCATGGTAAATCAATGTATATTATTTTTACGATTTCTAGTTTGAACACTAATGATCATTACCATGTATATGTTTTACTTGCTCTGGTTTCGATAAGTAACACAGTTTTGGTGCCGAGTGCCATAGTAGCTACTTTACTCATGCTCTACGGCTCTACGATGACGAGGAGGTATAAATCTGCTTATTATATCAATTGTTTGGTGCATTGCATGTTGTTAATTCTTATATGTCAGGGCAGTGCTAGTTTCTAACTATTATTGATATATATGTCCTTTTTAATTGTAGGTTGAAGAAGCACGAGAGAAAGGGATTGAATTATTCCGCTAGAACAATTTAAAGTTGCTAGATGAGAGTACGATGAGTTTACACCATGCTTGCCTACCATAGTTGGATCATAGAATGATAAATACAAAAAAAGGCAGAGAACTTCGTAATTAGTTTAATAGTAGTAGTTAATAGATATTTATTTGTAAATATGATTTATCATTTGTTTTGTTTATAGAAATTAATTTGAGTTATCCCCTTAAAATAAAAACAAAATCAAACAAGCATAATGAATCGAAAATGCTAATTTAAGGAGTTTTCACTTAAACATAAATTAACATATTCTTGTGTTGAACTTCAAATTTGAAAATAATGATTAAAATAATAATTTAATTAAAAAAATTTATTTATTTACCTAGCGACGGTCAAAAAAAATTAAACTTCAAATTTAAATATAATGACCAAAATATTGAAAAACAAATTTTATTTATTTACCAATGCGACGGCGAATATGATTATATCATATGATATATGATGTAAATATGTCTTAATGAACAAAAAATTATAATGTGAAAAGTATATTATAATTATTGATTAATGAATAATAATATTGTAGAGATGTAACTTTGTACATAAAATTATCATATAAAGACATAATCTTGTACAAAGTTAAATTTATAAAACAATACAAGGGTATCTCGTTAAAAGATGCATTATATTTTATGGAAAGATACATCTATTTGGTATTTATATAAAGGATTTTTCTACTCGACATTTTCACGATTCTACTTGGAATTTGATGTCATTTTCACAATTCTACTTGTCACAATTTTACTTAAGGATTACTCATTCCAAACTTGAACCATTGCCTGCATGGGAGAAAAAAATTATGCATTAGAAGTGGGTGCAATGCTATGGGAAAGATTTGTTGAAGCAAAAGTAGAATTTGTATGAAAATGACAAAGTGGTCAAGTGGGATGATTTGACCAGTTTAATAGCTTTTCAGAAAGCCAAACAGAGACTCTGGAAAATTTATCATGTTTTCTTTACGAGAACAAGTTGCCAAAAGATAAAAGTCAATTACCGATAATGGATTGGTTGAGGAAATTATTTTTTTTATAATTTTGTTAATGTAATAAAAACTTTATAGATTATCATTTGGAATATCTTTTGTTTTAGAAAATTAGCAAAATTATCATTCTTTAAAAATAAACTTTTTGAAATTGTTTTGAAAGAAACAAAAACAGCCTAACGGACTAAGTTCATAATTTGTACATAGTATAGGGACTAATAACGAAAATTTACCAAAAAAATTATCTATGCGTAGCAGAGGCACAAGATCAATGGTTTCCACGTTACGGTACGGAAGAAGGTTAGAATTTTAGCCTTAATAATTACAAGTTTTCCGCTTCAGCGCAGTAAAGCAAAGTTGCCTAAACGACGTAAACAAACACCGTTTTATAGCTTAATAATCCCTGCAAATTCTCACATAGAAACTAACCCTAAACGGGTGACGACGGAAAGCAAAAAGCTTTGTTAAACCAACAACAAAGGCAACGATGAATTCCCGGTTCCCGCGAGACGTCGCCGTATTCCCTCCCTATCTACATTTCGCCAATGTCCACAACCGTCGCCGGTTGTTCTCTTGGTACGTCAAGCACTTCCGTACGACGTCGCAAGCTCGCGCTTCTCTCAGTGGCGGCGGCAGCAGCAGCAGCAATTCTCAAGGTGAAATCATTGTTGTAACAAACTTTCTTCCTTATTTTCTCACCGATTTAGGCAAAAACACATTTAGATACGGCGAATTCTTGTGCATAAGTTTGTTCTGTTTTACTTCACGGAGAAGCATATGAAGTTCGTTTTTTTTTTTCATTGGCTTGTTTTTTCTTTAAAAAGAATTCAAATTAGTAGTTTTTGTTTGTATTCTGAGAAAATTGGCGAGAAAACCATTGATAATAAACAATAATGTTTTCTAATTAATGCAAATATAAATTTAAAATACAGCAAATTCAGTACCGTGTATAAATTAGTTATGTTTTACTTGCTCTGGTTTCTATAGGTAACGCTTTTCTGGTGCCGGGTGCCACAGTAGCTACTTTACTCATGCTTGGTGTTCTTCATGCTCGACGACTCTACGATGACAAGAAGGTATTAAATTTGCTTATTGTATAAACCGTTTGATGCATTGCATGCTATTGATTCTTATATGTCAGGGCAGTGCTAGTTTCTGGCTATTATTGATATATGTATTTTTGGTAGTAGGTTGAAGAAGCACGGGAGAAAGGGATTGAATTCGAGTTCCGACCGGATGTAAAAGTAGTATATTTATATTAATTTCTCCATTTTAATTTCTCATGTGTTTTTCTTATTTTCGTTTTTTATATGATTTTCATATATCTTTTGAACCTTACCAACTTTTAGGCTACATTTCTAAGGATACTACCATTGCGATCTATTTCTAGAGCTTGGGGCTTCTTGATGAGTGTGGTGAGTAATTTTCTTAATTTTGAAGATAAGATCATTGGCTCTTTTAAGATTTCTTTTTTTCTTATTTTAATTGGATTTTTGAAATTCCTTTTTGTTTTTCAAGTTAAACTCACTTGACTTGAGTGTAAAATTACTCTTAAAGTTTGATTGATGACAGTTCCCATGCTCCTGTTCTTGCTTTTTATTTTATTTTATTTTGTTGTATTGTTTTGTTATCCTTTTACCTGCTTAAAGATTGTTTTTTAGGACATTCCAGTTTGGCTGCGGCCGCATGTTTATAGAGCATGGGCTCGTGCTTTCCACTCAAGTATGTTTACCTCATATCTTTTCCCTTCTCATTTTCCTTTAGATCGCTTTTGTCGATTGATGAGATAAATGCACAGTCAACTGAGAATGAAGAATAACTTATGATGTAGTATTTTGGTTTGCATTTAAGACCTAGAAGAAGCAGCTCTCCCTCTTGAAGAATATGCATCTTTAAGGGATTTCTTTGTTCGCACATTGAAAGAAGGTTGCAGGCCTATCAATCCTAATCCCTATAGTCTGGTAACTGGTAACGAGCATCTTGGACATGTTAATATTTTCATTTGTGTCACTCAGCATTGCTAAGAGTGTTCTGTTAAATAACAGGTCAGTCCTGTGGATGGTACTATTCTTAGATTTGGGAAGTTGAACGGTGCAGGGGCTATGATTGACCAAGTCAAAGGATTCTCCTATTCTGTTTCATCTCTTCTTGGTGCTAGTCCTTTGCTCTCGATGCTAGCTGAGAAAAATACTGAAGATGACGGTAGTACTATTGAGCAGGAAAGCACTCAGAGAGAACAGAGTAAGAAGTCATGGTGGCGCGTTTCATTGGCTTCTCCTAAAGTCCGGGAAACAATTTCGGAGTGGTAATCTTGTAAAAATATTCGCCTATTCGGTTTGTGCAATATTCGCCCTTTTTTTTGTTTATAACAGTAATTTGTTTTTGTTTAGATTCGATAGTAAGTCTTTTGATGTTTTCCTTAAACTTGCTTTCGAATTTGTTAAGCAGTTTTATCTCTGGAAGTAATTTACATGATTTAGCTGCTATGAACCATCTATGAGTAAAAGTAAGTTTATACATAAAATCTTTTTTGCAGTCCAATGAAAGGCCTCTATTACTGTGTAATATATTTGAAACCAGGAGACTATCATCGCATACATTCACCAGTTGATTGGAATGTTCTTGTTCGACGGCATTTTTCAGGTAACTTTGATTTTATAGTTGCATACTACGCCAAGGAGTTTCTTTATACAGTGATAGTATCAAATGATATCATTTGATCTGTTGCATATTTCGCAGGCCGCTTGTTTCCTGTGAATGAACGTGCTACAAGAACAATCAGGAACCTTTATGTCGAGAATGAAAGGGTAAATCTAATGTGTCAACAACTTAAAATGCCCTCTATGTACTTTGTCAATTGTCTTATATGATTCTATGGTCTTGATGCGTGCAAATTGTTGGATTAAAAGATGCAAGTTGGGAAAGGATAAAACAAGCCGATGACATGATATCTGAAAGATGAAGATAGAGTGGTGTATTTAGAACATTATTTAAATTTCCTGAGAATCATGATATTTGGAGATTTTTGAGCTTACATTCAAGTGCTAAATTGTTTTGGTTAGTTATATTTAAATTTCTCTGAATTGCTGTTGCAATTTTCCTATCATCAGGTTGTCCTTGAAGGTCTATGGCAACAAGGTTTTATGGCAATTGCAGCAGTTGGCGCAACGAATATTGGTTCAATTGAGGTTCAGTGCCAATGCCCCTTTCTACCCTGAACCTTAAAAAAATCGAATCTTATTTAGACAGCAGATACATGCATAGACACGAATATTTTCTTCAATTGGAATCTATCTTTTGACACCATAATTTGTACTTCACAGCTTTTCATCGAACCAGAACTTCGGACGAACAGGCCAAGAAAAAAGTTGATACCATCAGTGCCTCCGGAAGAACATTTATATGCACCTAAAGGAGTCGGTGTGATGCTTAAAAAGGGAGATGAGGTTCGATACACAACTTTTCTTTCAAAACCAGATGCCTCACAGACAACTAAAATTGGTAAAAGTACAATGGAGACCCATGGACTAGGAGTCAGATTGTGTTTTGTCCTTCTACTCTAAAAATAGGCAAATTAGTCCTTGTACATTAGATCAAAGTGCAATCTGTTTTTTCTACTAAAAATTTCATCCATTTTTGCCATTAAGAACTGGTCCCTGTACCTTAACATGAGGTGACATACCACATGTCGCTGTTTGGTTATTCCATGAGTCACATCAATTTTTAAGAATACAAATGGATGAGATTTTTAGTAAAAACGATTAATTTGCTCTTTGATTTATCGTATAGGAATTAATTTTTCATTTTTTGAGTATAGAGAATAAAATACAATTTGACTCTTAGTATAGGGGCTTTTATAGTACTTTTACTGACTAGAGTTGTACTTTTGGTCTTCTTATGCATATCGTGTAAAATTTGTTTCATATTTGGAAGTAGTATCAAGATATATATAATTCCATGCACTTCATTCTAGGTCGCGGCTTTCAATATGGGATCAACGGTTGTCCTTGTTTTCCAAGCCCCAACATCAAATTCACCAAAGAACAATGATGCTTCAGAGTTTGAGTTTTCTATTAGACGGGGAGATAAAATCCGTGTTGGAGAAGCATTAGGTGTATGGCATGCATAGCGATGGCGAAGCGCGATTTGTAGTGTTAACTATGGGATGGATTGCCATTGTTGGCATTGGAGCAGCACTGACCGTGTAAATGGTCATTTAAGCAAATGTGGTGCCACCACCCTAATTAATGCTTCAATCTATATCATCGGTTGATTACAAAGCAATAGGAGGTTTTGAATTTTATCCTTAAATTCTGTAGTTTATACTTCAAGACATGGAATGACTGTCAATATAGATGAATGTACTTGAAAAGTTCCTCTATTTTAGGAATTTGATCAAATTAGTCCATCTACTATTAAATAGATTTTAGTTGTATTATTAAAAAGAATCAAATAGTTCCAAATTAGAATAGAATCAATATAATATCATTTACCGTATAACAAAATTAATATTTTTAAAGTTTTTATGTTTTTGTAAATGAAATCCGGTACATATAATAGAGGATCTTTCAAGTACTTTAACCTTAAGATTTATGAGTTGAGGGAGTCCTTTCTATGTCAGATTCTTAATCTAACTCACTAATTAAGTTTATTCACATGTTATTTACATTTAAGCCACCTAGTACATCTAACATTTTTAACCAATTTACTATGTTTTTTTAATCTACAAGGATTAAAATGTCTTTTTAAAGTAAAAAGGATTAATTTGAACTTCTCAACATAGTAGAGGGACTTCTGCTGTATTTTAACCCGTAGATGCTATATTTTAGTTTAAATTATTATTATCGTTAAAAGAATTTTAGTCAGTTAAACATATCAAATAGTTATTAAAAAATTATAAAAGTTATAAAATAAAATAAAAAAGAGCCTGATACGTTGTCGTATTACCGTCTATCCGAGAGATTCAATAGCCAAGTATTTGGTGGCGGGGAGGCACTGGGAAGTGAAGTTCTAAAGATATGACTTTCACAAGACGAGTATCATCCTGCTTCTCCCAGTTTCTGGGATTTGCAAACAGGTCCTTCAATTCTTATAAATTACCCGGAGATCCCTCTTCTTCTCCTTCTCTTACCTATGGCATCCATATCTTCCACTGCCCTGTATGTCCCCCCGTCCCTCCTCTCTCTTTTACTTTGCTCTTCACCCATTTCCAGTTCTTTTTCCTATTTAATAATGGATGATTTTATCTAATTGTATTTTAATTGAAATCTGTTTTTTTTTATAGGATGAAGTTGGAATAGTTGCAAAACTATCCGAACGTATAGCTTCAAGAGGAGGAAACATACTTGGGGCTGATGTTTTTGTTCCTCAAAACAAGAATGTTTTCTATTCCAGAAGGTAAGATTTTATTTATTTATTTTTTAAATTTAATGGTTTAAAGATTTTCTAATTTAATGCTAGTTGTTTTCCATTGATGAATGCAAGATACAAAGTTTGAGTTTGGGTAGCCATTATTTTATGCCAATGTCATATATAACTCAGTTTATCCTCATTGTTGATGTGACTCGGCTCTGCGGACAGTCCTAGTATTGTCTTTGGTTGGAGCTTTGTTGCCTCAAGTGGTAGCATGTTCCCCATAAATGACCTATATGCCGTAGATTATAGCTTCGAGTCTATCCTTGCAAAAACTTTTCAATTTGCCATGGTTCTACTTGTTCAGATACTCCGAGGCGTTTTTGTTCAATAAATCCGTTAGCACTCTTAGTAGAGTATGGAGACAAAACCTTGACCAAGATCTTCAAGGTTTTGTCACCTTCGAGTGAATGTACTTTGGAGTATGAGTACTAGTCGGAAGTAGTGACAAAACCTTGAGAACTCGTGGTATTTAACAATTTCGGATTATGCATTCATAATACGGTCCAACAAGTCGAGTAGGGTTGTGACTTGCAATCAAAGAATTATTGGATGATATGTGTTGTTGATGTTGAATACTTCTTGTTTTGGCTGAGAACATAAGTTATAAGAATAAAGAAGAGATACCATTATCTTAATTGTTTTCTCAATTACATCTTTTTGCTTGTTTGTGAATTTCCAAGAATGAATATTGTTTTAGTCTGAAAAAACGGTTAATATGTCCAATGGTAACTGTACTTTGTGACAACAGGTGATTGATTCAACCATAATTAGACATGGATCTTCTTGTTGTGTATACAAATTTGCAGTGAGTTCGTTTTTGACCCCGTTCGATGGCCTCGAAAGCAAATGGATGAATATTTCCTAAAGCTTTCAAACATGTTTAGTGCCATAAGATCTGTTGCTAGAGTCCCTGCCCTAGACCCGAAGTTTAAAATTGCGGTCCTTGCTTCGAAACAGGTATACCATTGTTTCTTTTCCCCTAATTTCATGTTTTTGCATGATTGAACCATGTTTATCTTGCTCTAGGACCATTGCCTGGTAGATTTGCTTTATGGTTGGCAAGAAGGAAGACTTCCAGTTGATATTACTTGTGTGATAAGGTACTACATAAACCGTAGTTCTTTGTCTTTTGAGTCCTATTCAAGTTCCGTTTTCGAAAATTCTGATTTCAGTGTTTATCAATTGTATGGCAGTAATCATCATAGAGGTCCAAACAATAATGTGATGCACTTTCTTGAAAGGAATGGTATCCCATATCATTATTTGCACACAACTGAAGGGAATAAAAGAGAAAGGGAGATCCTAGAGTTGGTTCTAAATACTGATTTTTTGGTACTTGCCAGGTACATGCAGGTAACTGAGGCTATATATATATATGTGTGTGTGTGTATATGTATGTATGTATGTATGTGTGTGTGTGTGTGTGTATGCATCACCATAATGCGATACACACGCGAACGAGAGTAAATACGAGGTCTTAAACCATATATGCATTTCAATGAATCAAACTAGTGTTATTATTGCAGGTTTTATCTGGTCAATTTTTGAGGACATATGGGAAGGATGTAATTAACATACACCATGGCCTTTTGCCATCATTTAAAGGTGGGAATCCATGTAAGCAGGTGGGGTATTTTTTTGCTTATATCCTTTAGTAATTGAAAAACTATAGATGCATGTTAAATTTTTCTAGATTATGTTGGCAGGCTTTTGATGCAGGTGTGAAGTTAATCGGTGCAACAAGTCACTTTGTAACCGAAGAACTCGATTCGGGGCCTATTATCGAACAGATGGTATTATTCTATCTTTTCTTACTGCTACTCTAAACATTGTTTCTTGATCTTTAAGTAATAGCTGAAACTGCAGTTTCTTGTTGTCTCAACATGTATATAATCACTCTTCAAAAATTCCCGGTTTTTGGACCATGAAGTTAACTTCTCTCGACTGAGATGAAAGGGTCCTTTCATGGTTGTAGTTTCTACAAATTCTTCAAGTTATTTGGCTGCAACATCCAAATTTCTCATCGTTCATGCTATTAGTATTTTCCGTTGAAATTTGCTTACTATCAACTATGCTTACTGAATTCATAATGATTTGCTTTTGAAGTTGGTATGGTTCTCGATTTACGACCATTCTTAACATGCAATCCTTAATGCCTTCGTTTTTTGACAGGTTGAAAGAGTTTCTCACAGAGACAATTTGCAGAGCTTTGTGCAAAAATCCGAGAACCTTGAGAAGCAATGCCTTGCAAAGGCTTTGAGATGGTACTGTGAATTGCGAGTGTTACCATATGAGGAAAACAGGACTGTTGTATTCTGATGAGAGAAATTAGAAGATAAAAACACATCTATAATTTGCATTTATATATATATGGCACTATATACCACATTAACTGTAATTGCAGACATTTTTTCATGGTTTCTTTGGATATAAGAAAATGAAAACTATCAAGGTATACACCATTGCTCTAAGTTAAGGTGCAATGATTGTGACCCCAACAAAACAACAGTACTGGGAAAGTTAGAATATTGTTTAAGGGATGCATTGAGGGGTTAATGTATAATTTTATCTTTTGTAATTTCATATTTTTTAAAAAGATTAAAAGAGACAAATTTACCATGTTGGGCCTAGGTCATTGCCTGCCCCCATCCTCCTCTACCCCTTTACTATGTTTGGGGCCAAGCCATTGCTTCCCCCTTACCTTTGCCCTGACGACAATGGAGGTAAATGTGCTTTTAATACTCCATGCTCAAGCCCATAATCCCCTCTTGATCCATTTTACTCACTTGCTAACGTTTGCATATTCATTTTAGTACAAAGGTCTCCAAAATATTTTACTTTATTATTATGTATCGAACCTTTAAGTAAATTAACACATGTTCTATTTAACAACTTAAACAATATGATTACGATTCTAATTAGGTCAACTCATATTATAAAACTCATAGTTTAGATTTGGCTTAGACTCATCAAGTTGGACACGATTAATTTGAGTTCGAATCCTATCTATTTTCACAATAATAAATTTGAAATATTTCAAACTCGAAATGATTTCAACCTGAATTCAACCTATTTCATTCTTCATGTATAAAAGTTCATAATTTCAACAACCCCAAATTCACTGTGTATGCACAAACAAAGATGAACTATATACTACAAAAACTATATACCATCGTTAATACTCAAAGATTCAAGAGAAAGCTCAGGTGGTTGACCATGGCAGACTTGTCGTAGTAGATTTTGAATCCCATCCACCCATTTTTGCTTGTCAATTTTGTTTTTACACTTGAATTCTAACAGCCCCTGCCCTGTTTTGAGACCAAAATAGAGTTCCTCTGAATCTGAAGTTTCCCTTTCTTTTCTATATGGCCATGCTGATGTCTCATCACACACTCCATAAACAATACCTGCAAACAGGATAAATGTTAGAGAAAAATAAAACGGTTTAATTGTTGTTTTAGTCCCTGTACTCTTTTGTAAAATGGTAAAAAAATATTAAATTGTGCTACTAGTCTTTGTACTTTTATTTGATCATTTTCAGTCCTTGTACGTTTCGAGCTTTAAAATTTCAGTCCTCACCAAATGGTCACTGTTAAATTTATTAAGTTATGCTATTTTCAAGATATGATACGACAAACATATTATCATATGTATAATGCTACATCAGCATATTATTTCAACATATCACTCATTACAAACTCATTTAATGGTTTAACGACTATGGTTTACATCAATACTAGAATTATAAAATTCGAAAAGTATAGGAACTTAGAATTATCCAAATATATAACATGGACTAAATCTAAAACTGTACACATAATATAAGATTGGTAGTTGAATTTAACCAAACGAATTTAACTGCTACTATTTGGGTTAAGCTTTAAATTTTCAAAATTTGAAAAGTATAAAGACTAAATTTGATCAATTGAAGTACAAGGACTAAATACACAACTTTCATAAAATACAAGGACTAATAGCAAAATTTAACTTAATAAAATAAGAGAGATGCTTACATTTATTGTTGTTGGAGAATGCTCCCCCAACGTGTTTGCTTTTGAGCTTAATTATTACCTGACAATGGCAGCTTTCTTTATAAGAGCTTGCAATATGTACTGCGTTACTTTGTATTTTGAATATGATTTCTTTATTGGTAAAATTACCATAGGTAGTTAGATTTAAAAATGGATAATTTAATTTATATACGTTTTTATTGTTAAAAACTAATATGACAAATAAAACAATCAGTAATGACACGTCACTTGATACATCATACGGATGGAGAAAGACCAATTTTTAGTATAGAAATAGATAGAATTTTTAACGGAAATACATGTTTGCTTTTTAATCTATAATATATAGACTAATTTGCCCAATTTTTTAATAAGTGGAGCAAAATATAATCTGACTCCTAATCCAAGGACCTTCATGATATTTTTACCTTCTTTATCATGAGAAAAAAAAGGGGAAATTTGAATATGGTTTCTTGGTGCATTTGTATTTGAGTACCTGAGATTTCTTGTTGATGTACACATTGACCCGTTTCCATCTCAACACACCTGAGAATAGCAGTAACAAGTGACTTAGATGTAATTCTCTAAAGTAGCTCAATTAATCAAAAAATCCGAATAGGTTAATCATAATTCGAATTCAGTCTAATCTGATTTAATAGTTAGAAGTTAAACAACATCAACCCTCACAACTCAAACTTGAAAATAATTTGAATAAGAAATTATCTAAACTCAAAAAAAATTGAATCTGAGTGTCAAATCCAAAATGATCAAATTCAAAAAACTTGACTGACAAACTCGAAAGACGATAACTCAAAGTGACTTGAACCCAAAATGAACCTAACAACAATTAAATCTGAAATGAGTCGACCATAGAATGTTCCAAAAGTTTTAAAACCAAAACTCAAATTGATTGACCGATATAGGAATTACCTTCTCGTGTGTGTTGCAATAGTAAAATTATAAATTAATACAATGATAAATTTACATTTTAGCTCCGCAAAGTTTACAATAAAATTCTAGCCTCTTAAAAAATTTTGACTTCATCTTTTACCTTAAATGATCCAAAATAGAATGTCAAACTCGAAATGATCAATAAAAAAGTTTTGATTGATAAACCCTAAAATTTAAAATGAGCTCCAATCAAAATCATTCGAACCCAAAATAATCTAAAAACTAATTAACATGAAAATTTTAAACTCAAATTGAACCGATCCAAATTCAATCCAACTCACTCAACTAGAAATTACCTTTTCTTGTATGTTGCAATAGTTCACCTTGACAAGGAGGATTTTGGTCTTTCATTTGAGTATGCAAAGCATCAGACCATTGAGTTTCTGCATATGGACTTATTGCTGAATTTTTCTTTGCTTCTTTTGGTATCCTTGCCTTCAAAGCTGCTTCTCCTCTCAATGCTATAATAATTTCAATAAAAAATTGAAAAAATTACAAAATTATAATTCATAAAAAGTACTGCAAAAATTCATATACAATATAAATGTTCATGAGTTGAACTAGACTAAAATCGAGACGATTTTAATTATAATATTAATATATTTTATGCTTGTTCAAGCCCGACTCGAAATGTAAACTTAAAATTTTACTTATGTCCATTCATATTTTTAAATAGATAATCCAAACTCATTTTAAGTATGTGGATACTATTTTTTTAAATTTTATATTAATTTTATTTATTAAAATTTTATATATAAGTAATTTAAAATTATAATATTATTGAATGAATATATTATAATATTATATATAACTATAAATTTAATTAATATGTTATAAGATACATAATAGTAAAATTAACATAATATAATGTAGATTAAAATATGCCATAAATTCTTGTATTTTTCATAAATTTAGACTTTAGTCTATATAATTTTATTTCTTATAATTTAGTCTTTATACTTTTCAAATTTCAAAATTCAAGTTTAGTAACGCTGTTAATTTTTTTGTTAAATTTGTTGGTGTAACAAAAAAACTGACATTGTAATAAACTTAAATTTAACAAAATAATTTTAACAGTAATAATAGATCTAAATTTTAAAATCTGAAAGGACTAAATTCTTAAAAATAAAAACATAAAGATTAAATTTAAAATTTATAAAAAATACGAAGACTAATGATATATTTTAATCTATAATATATTATAAACTCAAAAATCGACCGAAAAAAAATTAAATTTTAAATATTTGAACTCGGATTCAACTCATATTTCAAATGGATCTTCAGGCTTAAACGATTAACTTGAACCGTAAACAGATAAAATATACAGTTAGAGATAAGCTAAATCACCTGTTGCAGCTGCTGCAGTGAGTGTAATCAAATCACCTGCACTTTGAATATCCACTGCTGATTTCACAACTGAGGCAACTCGGTCGTGATCAGCCCCAGCTAGCTCAGCTAACTCGATGCAATGGGATGCTAGAAGTTCAGTAGCGGATGCCAATGCCATGCTCATTTTCGAGCCTGCGCCGCCGCCGTTGGAGTTCCCTGCGGCGGCTACTGCGGCCAAACCTGCAGCTAATCCGGCGATGGAAGCGGCGGAGTGAAGCCGAGCGTTTTCTGCACGTATTTTGTCTTTCTTCTTCACTGTGTTGGTTCCTATTTCTTTGTGATGATTAAACCATTTGCTGATTGTGCCTGTTCTTCGACCATTAATGGAGTTCATCACTTTCCCTGCCTAAAAAAGGTTTAATTAATTTTTAGTCCTTGTACTATGATAAAATTTTATATCTAGTCCTATTTTCAATTTGGCATAATTTAAACTATCTACTTTTATAATGTTTATTTCCTTTTAAGTTTACAATAACGATAAATTAAAGTATAAATATAAATACAAATCTCGAACCGGTAGAATCGAAAAAGTAAAATCAAATTATTATGACACAAGTAGATAAAGAAATAAAAAAATCTATACAAAACCGACTAATTCGGACTAAAAACAGATAACATTGTTAATTGTTACCATTCACGTCAAAGTTTAATCAATCTAAAAAATTTAAAAACTTTTCTTTAAAAATAATTTTAACATAGTAGAAGGACTAAAACCTAAATTAGACCAAAAAATACTAGAACCAGAAAACCAGGATTTGCAATGATATCTATCAAGAAAGGATCAAAATTTTAGTTTTTGATCCATGGAAGCACAAAAGATGAAACAAATTGTATATAAAAAAAGGGGTAATTAATTAATTAGTTAATGATGTTTTAACAAATAAAGATTGAAAATTTACTTACAATTTGTGGTGCATCAAAGGATTCTGAAAACAATGAACTTTGATTCTTATTATCATTATTATGATGATCAAATTCAAAGTGATTGTGTTTCTGGGCAAGAGCTTTAGAGATTTCTGATGTAGATAAACTCCATGATCTTGATAAAAACTCCATTGGCTCCGTTGGTGTTAATGGCTGAGGGATCAGTTCATCATCACCATCTTCTTCTAATAAAGAACCATTCTCCCATGCTGAATAAAACCCAGTTTCCATTTCTATTTTTATGAATTCTTTTGAGCTTTTAGGAACACTTTTTTTATGAAATTTTTGGGGTATTTTAGGACTTGGATGTAAATGAAAGAAAACCCAAGTTTTTGGAGGAAAAAAAGAGAGAAAATTATTGGGTTATGGAAGAACAAAAGTTATTGTCTTGTTGGAAGAGAAGTTGGTAATTATATAGAGTATAGAGATGGTGTTGTAAAGAAATATATGTTGGAACAGTGACTCAGTGAGTGAGTGAGTAACACAAAAATATAATTAAACATGGGAACAGATATTAAGATCTAGTGCTTTGAACCGTTCACGAATTCAGGTATTGTTTTTACTGATGTGGACTCGGTGAGTCGTAGTCCACGAAAACCCAAAATTTTGTTGTATGTTTATATAGGTTTAAATCTGCTATCAGTCCCTGTTTTTTTGTATATTTGAAATTTGATCCTTCTATTTTTAATATAGGAATTTAGCCCCTTTTAAGTCCAACAATGTTGAGGCGCTCCATCTTCGTGAACCCAACCTCAAGCTCAGATCTTTTACAAAGTTGGGAGATAAAGTTCTGACTCGACTTGACAGGGTTATGGTATTATCAATTGTACTTCAATTACTAAAATAGATTAAATTAAAAGTAAATAGATTAAATTTCAAATATGTGAAGAATACAAGTACCAAAAGCAAAATTAAATATACATTATAAAGAGGAAGCATTTGCCCTTGAAAAAAGGGGTGATTGTTTCTCAATATACATGCAATTAAGCTCCTATATCCATAAACATAAATGTTGTAATTAAGAGTATCTCTAAATCTTGCTTTAGAACTAATAAAAACAATAAAGATTTAATTATTTATTTTTTTGGTGGGTTTAGAGCCATTTCGCTTTCGGTTGTTGGATTGTTTGATAATGTATGTGAGCAGAAATTGTACCAACCAATGGCAATGGCCATGCATGAAGCTTTGAATGGACGGTGGGTTCCTTTGAAATGTGTTCCCAATAATGGATGTTTGCCACATTGGGTCTTTTTGGGGTTAATCTAATGGTCAAGATATATAGTTGCAATCTTCTAATAACCACAAATCTACATTTTCATTCTCATTTTCATTTTCATTGTAATAGTTAAATCCTATGGATTGAATCTACTGTCCTTTTGCTTATCTAGGAGTCCATACTGTCGGCTATTAATGCAAGCTAACTTATCTAGGATATCTATTCATTTTGGATTTAGGTTATTCAAGTTTTTCAATCACATCATCTTGGATTTGGATTAGTTCATGATCATCTTAAATTCAGATTATTTTGGGTTTAATCTAGATTATCTGATCAATTTGAGCTTAAGCTTTGAGTTCAAATCATTCAAATTTTCCAATTAGATCATTTGGATTTGATCAGTTCATGTCCAAATTAATTATTCAGAGTTTAAGTAATTCTCAATTCAAATAATTTTTTATGCAGGTTTGGATGGGTTTGAATTACTAACTTTTTATGATAAACTCAGACTGGGTCAACCTTAGATTCGGATTAATCGAGGTGAATTTTTCATTTAATGTCAAAATTGATAAGTTTAACCCGATACGAATAATAACATTAAAAAAAACAAAACAAAAGTCAGTTTAATTAATTCGCTACCAATGAAGTCTTGACTCAATATTTAAAAACAATATTAAAAAATTTTGAGAATTTTAAAATTTTAAATCGAATCTTAAATATATGAATTTTCCTTTAAATTTATATTTATTCGGATTATAATTAATCAATCAATTAAATGGATGTAATAAATTCAATCTAATTGGAATTGGAATTTTATACATTGCAACAAAAAGTTGCTTATAATTATGTGCTTGAAAATAGTTTGGCTAGAGTGAAGTCAATATTAAGCTTGTCAGCCTCTCATTGAATGAGAAATAACACTTTATTTGTATAATTATTTCTCAATATATTGTCATTATGAGACTTTAATGTATATGGTTATCTCCATTAGCTCTATATGTGTGGTTGAAGCCATAACACTCTTCACAAAATCTCATAATGAACGCTAGCATTTTTTTTGTCAGAATTATCCCACAGTTAGCTTACACCTAACAAAGTAATTATTTTCGAGAAAGTCTTTAAACTGATGTACACCCAACAATGATAGTTATTATCTTCGTATCTTCATTAACTAAGGTACTCCTCTTTCATAAACTTTACAGGACTTTAAATAAAGAAGGAAGAAAAATACTGATACGAAGACAATACTTCAACATTATTGGGGGTTTGGTCGACTTCCCAAAAAACATCAAATCGAGAATTTCTTCAGAAAAAATCTATTAAACCTCGACAGGTATAAAAGCTAAATGGATCACTAAGTTTAGTACAAGACGAAAACCATAATTTGACAAAACAAAACTACTGTAAACTGGGGTTTTGGAATTATGGAAGTTGATTCATCAAATTAAAATGAATAGCGTGTGAAGTTGATAATTGCCATCCCCCAAGAGCCTTATCTGGTAGTGTTCTTGGCCAGACAAGTAAACGATGTTCACGTGGTTTTTGCATGGTTAGGTTCACGTCTGTTTCTCTTTCTAAAACCGCCTCCCAATTATTTAAAACCTTAAGGCTCTGCTCTGGTCTGGTCGGTCGGGTCGGGTCTCAAACTTTTGTCTTTGTAGTTGACTCTTCTGCCTTTTGATAAGCTGTGTTAAATTAAGTTGAATTTAACAAACAAATACAATGATTATTAGTAGCCTCCTACCAAGTATTTGGTATATTAATAATGTATATTATATTTTTAAGCGAAGTAGAGACAAAGTCAGAAAATTATTTTAAGAGAATTAAGAATGAATTATAAATTTTTTGAGGAGTCAAAATGGAACTTTATCATTATACTAACATGTAATTTCATAAAATATTAAGAGACTAAATGGCAAATATATCATTTTTGAGGGTCAAGCTCTCACCCCTAAAAAAAATACTCGAATTCAAATTCTGAAAACGATATTACAACTTTAAACGGATTAAATTTTATGAACTTTAAAACATACACAAAAGATACACTACTATGCTTAAAAATCTTACGTTTTTATTTGGCTAATATGGAATGTGACATGATGATTGATTTAGAGACTAATAAGTTAAACGTCGGTGTAATGTCAATTTCGAAGCTATTTCCGATGATGACCCAAAATCATCAATCAACTTCGTAAGGCTACCTAACAAATTAAATAAAGTCAAATTCAGCAACTTTTTTTGAAGCTCCATATTAATTGTAGTCCATATACATGCATAGCTGTACTCGTTTTCCCTCTTTAAATTATCATTAAAATTAAGTCCTTTGGATAATTCATAGAATATATATATGTGTGGTTGCATGAAACAAGTGCCTCCTGTTGTATGTATCATATGTCGTGAAATTGGATCCATCAATCCATCCTGTTGAATTAAAAAAGTATTGGTCTGACGGTTTAATTATATAATTGGATTAGAAAAAACTAACTAAATTGGTAAAAAAATTAGAAAACGAGAAGCGAAAGAGGTAATAAAATTGGATTTTGGGTTATTTCTGAAATTTTTAACAATGTTTTGGGATAGATTTCGGCCTTCTATGTATAGCTCACATTATGGTGAGAAATACCTACTAGTATAAGAAATATGTGTATTATTATAAGGATTTTTAGGGACCCCAATTTTTTATTTGAAAAAAAGGTGGGTCAATTAATCCATAGCAAAGGTCATGTGATTAGATTTCAATGAACATAGTTGGATATGGCCCGTTGTTATCATATATCCTTTCACTTCGAGAGCCCTAAGATACGGATGTATCAATATGACTGAGAGGAGGGAATTTCTTAGGTGGTTTTTGACCACTTGAAAGCTACCTTTAACCAAATTAATGATAACGAAATCACATTTGTTACTTATTTGTTGGGTATGGGTCCCACTATGTGGGAAACCCATATTTTCTGGCACAAATGTTTTGCCTTCCTTTTTTCTTTTGTTTTTTGTCAAAAGCCAATTTTTTGGCTTATTAACGTGAGAGTGGACAGAAATTTTTCTGCAGAGAGCTAAAGAGAGCAAAAAAAAAAAAATCTCAAATTAAAACAGAGAGAAAGAGAGAAGAAAATTTCAGTTTTTCAAGTTTGGTGCAGCAGTGATCAACTCTTCGATCGAAGGTTCATCCGTGGTTCGATTGAGCTGATTTTTGGACAGCAGCTAGGCGATAAGGTGTTCTTGACTTTGTACGGTCGGATTTTTCATCCGAGTCTTGTAGCGTCGGAAATACCCATTTTCAGCAGCTACATTTTTGGTGATGTTCTCTCATTTTTCTCTCTTTTGCTAAAGATTACATGTTGTTAGCCTTGTCGGAGTTGAATGCTTGTTGTAGGCTTGATATTGTGATCTTGTAGTTGAACATTTGATGATAGTGGAGCTCTTTATCGGACTCTAAAGTCCCGTGGTTTTTACCCTTAATTTAGAGGGGTTTTCCACGTAAAAATATCGGTGTCTCTATTTATTTTTGTTGTGGTTGCATTAGTTGATTTGTGGTTGATTAAGGTTGCTAGAGAACATATCTTGTGCTATTGTGCTTGCCATAATTTTTACAGGAGTTATAAGGAGAGAAAGAACACCGGTTGTGCTTTCGCTTTGTTTCGGTTGTTCGGTTTCTTCCCAACAAACTGGTACCAGAGCTTGGTTATTGTGTCAGATAATTATGGAAATTAATACGAGCAAGATGATTATGTTGAATGGCACAAATTATCAACTTTGGCGGAATAAAATGAAGGACTTGTTGTTTGTGAAGGCTTTGCATCTTCCGGTCTTTACTACTCAAAAACCCGATTCGAAAAGTGATGAAGAATGGGAATTTGAGCATCAACAAGTGTGTGGCTTTATTCGGCAATTTGTTGAAGAAAATGTTTACAATCACATTGATCAGGAGACACATGCTCGAACATTGTGGGAGAAGCTTGAAAGCTTGTATGCTTCGAGGTCGGGCAATAACAAGTTATTTTTGCTGAAGAAAATGATGGCGCTGAAATATAAAGAAGGAATGTCTATAGCTGACCATGTTAGTGAATTTCAGAGTATGATGAATCAGTTGCTTGGTATGGGTGTCAAATTTGATGACGAGATTTTAGGACTTTGGTTGCTTGCTACTCTACCAGACTCTTGGGAGACCTTTCGAGTCTCACTCATTAATTCTGCCCCACAGGGTATTATTACTTTGGATTTGGCTAAGAGTGGTGTGTTGAATGAAGAGGTTAGAAGAAGATCTCAGGGTTCTACATCACAGTCCGAGGTGTTGGTTATCGAGAACAGGGGGAGAAACAGAGACAAAGATGGAAAGGGTAGAGATAAAAGCCGAAGCAAGTCAAGATCGAGATACAAGAATCTTGAGTGTCATCATTGTGGTAAGAAAGGCCATATCAAGAAATATTGCTTCAAGTGGAAGAAAGAGAACAAAGGTGGTGGTGATAAACACGACCGGAATGACGATGAAAAATCCGAGCGTGTTACTACTGTTACTCGTGAAGATTTGTTAGTTATTTGTGATCAGAATTTGGTCAACCTAGCATGCGACGAGACTAGTTGGGTGATTGATACTGGTGCATCACTTCATGTCACGTCGAGGAAGGAATTCTTCACATCTTATACTCCTGGTGATTTTGGGGTATTGAAGATGGGTAATGATGGTTTGGTTTCGGTTATTGGTATGGGAGATGTTAGCTTGGTAAGTAACAATGGAACAAAGTTAACTCTCAAGGATGTCAGACATGCACCGGATGTCCGTTTGAATTTGATTTCTGTAGGAAAACTTGATGATGAGGGATTCTGTAACACTTTCAGTGAAGGGCAGTGGAAGCTGACTAAAGGCTCCTTGGTTGTGGCTCGAGGAAAGAAGAGCTCAAATTTGTACTTGATGCAAGCTTTGACTTCTCGAGAGACGGTGAATGTGACACTGAATGACAACTCAACTGAGTTGTGGCATAAACGACTCAGTCACATGAGTGAGAAGGGGCTTAGCTGTTTAGCGAAGAAGAATCAACTTTCGGGTTTAAAGAATGCTACACTGAAGAATTGTGCTCATTGTCTAGCAGGAAAGCAGAAAAGAGTTTCATTTAGAAGCCATCCTCCTCATAGGAAATCAGAGTTGCTAGAGTTGGTCCATTCAGATGTTTGTGGTCCGATAAAAGTAAGATCACATGGTGGTGCACTTTACTTTGTGACTTTCATTGATGATTGTTCAAGAAAGCTATGGGTTTACACTTTGAAGTCTAAAAATCAAGTCTTTGAGGTGTTTAAACAGTTTCAAGCATCAGTTGAAAGGGAAACTGGGAAAAAGTTGAAGTGCATTCGTACTGATAATGGTGGCGAGTACATAGGGTCGTTTCATGAGTATTGTCTGCGACAGGGAATCAGACATCAGAGAACACCACCAAAGACTCCACAGTTAAATGGGTTAGCTGAAAGAATGAACCGAACATTGATTGAGAGAGTCAGATGTTTGTTGTCAGATGCAAAGTTACCAAGATCGTTTTGGGCTGAAGCTTTGAATACAGTGACACATGTGATAAATCTGTCTCCTAGTGTTCCTTTGAAAGGTGATGTGCCAGATAGAGTTTGGTTTGGTAAAGACGTGTCATATGATCACCTACGTGTGTTCGGTTGTAAAGCATTTGTTCATGTTCCAAAGGATGAAAGATCCAAGTTGGATGCCAAGGCTCGACAATGCATTTTTATTGGTTATGGTCTAGATGGTGAGTTTGGTTATAGACTCTATGATCCAGTTCAGAAGAAACTCGTGAGAAGCAGAGATGTTGTCTTCATTGAGGATCAGACCATTGATGACGTTGATAAGACGAAGAAAGTGGATTCACAAGGTAGTGACTTGATCGATGTGAATCCGGTTCCCCTAGACTCTTCACCAGATCCTATCCAGGATGATGTGCATGGTGATGTTAGTGGTGACCATCAGACTATAGGTGACTTTGATACTCCCATGGATGATGTTGTGAATGATCAACAACAAGCACCTATAGCTCCACCAGCAGTTCCACTTCGAAGGTCTTCTAGAGATCGACGATCTTCTGTCAGGTATTCTCCTGATGAATATGTTCTTTTGACTGACGGGGGAGAACCTGAATGTTATGAAGAGGCTATGGAGAGTGAATGCAAAGATCAGTGGGTTGAAGCGATGAAAGGCGAACTTCAATCATTGCATGAGAACCATACTTTTGAATTGGTGAAACTGCCTAAGGGCAAAAGAGCTTTGAAGAATCGGTGGGTTTACAGGTTGAAGCAAGAAGAGAAGTCTTCATCTCCACGATACAAAGCTAGATTGGTCGTCAAGGGTTATACTCAGAAAAAGGGGGTTGATTTTGAAGAAATATTTTCTCCGGTTGTGAAGATGTCCTCTATCAGAACTATACTGAGTTTGGCAGCTTGTTATGACCTAGAGGTTGAACAAATGGATGTGAAAACTGCTTTTCTTCATGGTGACTTGGAAGAAGAGCTTTACATGGAGCAGCCAGAGGGTTTTGTTGCACAAGGGAAAGAGGACTATGTGTGCAGATTGAAGAAGAGCTTGTATGGTTTGAAGCAAGCTCCAAGGCAATGGTACAAGAAGTTTGAGTCTGTTATGGGGGAGCAAGGCTACAAGAAGACTACTTCTGATCATTGTGTGTTTGTTAAAAGATTCTCTGGTGATGATTTTATTATTCTTTTGCTCTATGTTGATGATATGCTTATTGTTGGTCAGAATGCTTCTAGAATTGAGAAGTTGAAACAAGAGTTGAGTAAATCCTTTGCAATGAAGGATTTGGGGCCAGCAAAGCAAATTCTTGGCATAAGACTGACACGTGATAGAAAGGCCAAGAAATTATGGTTATCACAAGAGAGGTACATTGAGAAAGTACTTCAAAGGTTTAGTATGGACAAAGCTAAAGCGGTGAATACTCCCTTTGCTATGCACTTTAGATTGAGTGTTAAGCATAGTCCTTCCACAGAAAAGGAGAAGGAAGAGATGCAGAAAATTCCTTACTCTTCAGCCGTGGGTAGTTTGATGTACGCAATGGTTTGCACGAGACTAGACTTGGCTTATGCCGTTGGTACAGTTAGTCGGTTTCTTTCTAATCCAGGCAGAGAGCATTGGAATGCAGTGAAGTGGATTATGAGATATCTTCGTGGCACTTCCAACATGAAACTTTGTTTCGGCAATGAGAAACCTGTTCTTGTTGGGTATACAGATTCAGACATGGCCGGAGACATTGACTCGAGGAGATCTACTTCAGGTTACTTAATCACTTATGCAGGGGGAGCTGTGGCATGGCAATCGAGACTGCAAAAGTGTGTTGCATTGTCCACCACCGAATCAGAGTTCATTGCAGCAACCGAAGCGTGTAAGGAGATGCTTTGGATGAAGAAGTTTGTGCATGAGCTTGGTTTTACTCAGGAGAAGTATGTCCTGTACTGTGATAGCCAGAGTGCTATTCATCTTGGTAAGAACTCAACTTTTCATGCTAGATCTAAGCATATTGATGTGAGGTACCATTGGATACGAGATGTTCTTGAAGCTAAGCTGTTAGAGCTTGAGAAGATACACACTAATGATAATGGTGCTGATATGTTGACGAAGGCCTTACCAAGAGGAAAATTTGAAGCATGTTGTTTGACCTCCGGCATGGAGGCATTCCCCACATAGTTGGAGGGGGAGATTTGTTGGGTATGGGTCCCACTATGTGGGAAACCCATATTTTCTGGCACAAATGTTTTGCCTTCCTTTTTTCTTTTGTTTTTTGTCAAAAGCCAATTTTTTGGCTTATTAACGTGAGAGTGGGCAGAAATTTTTCTGCAGAGAGCTAAAGAGAGCAAAAAAAAAAATCTCAAATTAAAACAGAGAGAAAGAGAGAAGAAAATTTCAGTTTTTCAAGTTTGGTGCAGCAGTGATCAACTCTTCGATCGAAGGTTCATCCGTGGTTCGATTGAGCTGATTTTTGGACAGCAGCTAGGCGATAAGGTGTTCTTGACTTTGTACGGTCGGATTTTTCATCCGAGTCTTGTAGCGTCGGAAATACCCATTTTCAGCAGCTACGTTTTTGGTGATGTTCTCTCATTTTTCTCTCTTTTGCTAAAGATTACATGTTGTTAGCCTTGTCGGAGTTGAATGCTTGTTGTAGGCTTGATATTGTGATCTTGTAGTTGAACATTTGATGATGTGGAGCTCTTTATCGGACTCTAAAGTCCCGTGGTTTTTACCCTTAATTTAGAGGGGTTTTCCACGTAAAAATATCGGTGTCTCTATTTATTTTGTACCAGTTTGTTGTGGTTGAATTAGTTGATTTGTGGTTGATTAAGGTTGCTAGAGAACATATCTTGTGCTATTGTGCTTGCCATAATTTTTACAGGAGTTATAAGGAGAGAAAGAACACCGGTTGTGCTTTCGCTTTGTTTCGGTTGTTCGGTTTCTTCCCAACATTATTATGGGTCTATTTTATACTTTTCATCTATGAAAATATCTTACAAAAATTGAGAAATTAATTTAATTGGGTTATATCCAAATCGTTAATTTGAAAATTAATAGTTTCACCATTTATATGAAATGAATCAACAAAAAATCAATGGTTCAAGCATTTATATACAACAAAATAGAAAAATTCAATAATTTAAGTTGACGCGTTTATCAATAACTGAATCAACTTCTCAATTTTCACAAATAAAACTAGAGCTTGAGGAACTAACTTCTTGACTTTTGTTATAGCAATTAAGTTATGCAAGGTGTTGGGACAAACTATGATGGTGGTTCACATTGTGTATGGTGTTGTAAGCTACTAAAGTTGGAGGTTTAGGTTGTATAAAGAAGTTAGGAGAGTGTCGTGGCATGGTGATTGTATTATAAGTAGTTGAGCTCTTCTATGTGTCTTATTTGGTGCTGGAGGTAGGTATTTATAGAGGGAGGTTAGCTTGTAATTAGTCTCGATCATTAAGCATTCATAGGTGCAAATGATTGAATGGTGGATTGTCAGCTAAGAATACTATCGGAGTTTATATGAGATGACTAGCGAAAAATGTTAAATATGATAAGGTGACAGGTTAATGGGTGCTAGTTGGTGCTTTTCCCCCTATATCATCCAGGGATTGTAAAAGACCAACTATGTGACATGGCATTCGGCGGACTAAGCTCTTGGCAAGGTCGAACTTCGTCGAATTATATCTTCATCTTCTTGCGTTGGATGGTATGGCAAGGGTTTGACTTAATTGCGTATAACTATTGCCCCCTAGATTAAAGAGATTATTAAGTGACTTAGGTTTAGCGAATCTTTGGTGAGGCTTTAGAAGTTCTGGACATCAAAAATCAATTCTCTGAATCATCGTGCCTCTTCATTGATTGTTCTTATTAGACAGCTCAACTCTAATTGGGGTTTTTGAAACAACACTGTTTCGTTGTCACAATTGTTTCCTTTTGTGGTTCATTTTAGTCCCGTTGTGGATCTGAAACTTTTATTTGCTTCTACTTTTTCTTTGCACTTGCTCTTTTTCTTCTTTTATTGTCTTTGGTCGAAAAATTCCTTTTTTATTTCTTGTTTTTTCATTCTTATCATTTTGTTCTTTAGAATGGATGTCAATTTTTTGAAATTCCACACAGAGAATGTTTTGGTGGCTAGGGAAGAACGATCTTGTTCCACTATCATTGCAGGAATGATAATAATGTTGAAACTCCAATGTCTTAAACATCCTCATTACAAATAGTTCTTAGTTACATCAGGGACACATCCAATAAGCGATGTTCTGGCTAATGGAAGATGCTTCTATCTTCCTTTACACCTATTGGAAGCGAGTTCACTTACCTCTTCATCCTTGGTTTGTCGAGATGCTATATTTGTACTACATTTCTTCTGGACAATTATCAAAGAACTTTTGGCACTTACTAGTATTGTACTTTTTAGCTTGTCAAAGGAGTTTATAATCACCTTCTTCGGTCAAATTTAGGAACATGTTCACCCTAACTTCGAAGCATCTCTTTGCATCGGTTATTTTGAACCACAAGGGAATCATAAGCCTGAGGTGAACAAGTTCCTAAAAAATATTATTTTTTATCCCCAGAAAATAAGAGTTTGCCCCACTCATGAGTAAATAGTTCGTAGTAGTCTCATTATACCATACATTTTTATTAGTATATCCAGATAATAGGTAGGAGCATAAATTGAAACATTCTAAAACTACACAATTAATAGTTATTAAATTGATAGCATTACATAAAAACATTCCTCCTAAAGTAATTGTTAATACGAATAATAGAATCTCTGCTATATATATTTCTATACATTCTTATAGAAAATAAGTTGGAGATTTTCCCTTTCTTATCAATTTGATCCTCCCTTTGTTTACAAGACTTTTGGCTTCTTCACTTGGTGAAGACTTCGTCGAGAATCAATTCTATCATTTAAGATTAGGGTAGCTAATATTTAATGAGGTGTAGTCCCTAAATAATTTTTGAAGATTTTTTCTTGGAAGGTGTAGACCGAATGATGTGACTTCAAAAGAATTGACTTTGTTTGACAATGTAAATGGCAAAAATGAAAGGGTAAAGTTGCTGCTCCGTCGTTGAAATTATGGAAATGATGAATGATAAGCTTTTACAATATCATTTGGTCTTGGTGTTTGGTCCACCTTAGTGATGATAATGGATGGAATCTTGATCTCTTGTTCATGATGATGATAGTTCTCTAAAAGTAAAGACATAGCTTTTTGTTTAATTTTTCATGGACAACGTCAATTGTCATAACAATTAAGTTATACAAGGCATTGTGATAGACTACAATAGTGGTTCACGTCATGTATGGTGTGAAAAGCCACTAAAATTTTAAAGTTTAAGTATAAAAAGAATTTGGGAGAGAGACATGGTAAGGTGATTATATTATAAAAAAGAAAAGGCTTTGATATCATAAGAGGTTTTTAGAAAAAAAAAAAAGATAGAAAGTTGTTCTAGATAATGAAAAACACTTGTATATATAGGTGATTTACAAATAAGATAAAATTTTCAAATTATACAAAAATAAACCAAATAACTAAAAATAGGAGAAAACTAAGGGATAGCTACATAAAAAATAATGACCAACAAAACTAAATAAGAAATGGTCTTTCATTAATAGGAGGAAGGTTGGCTTGGCGTGAGTCCTAATAATCAAGTTCTCTACTCTATAGGTAGAGATGATAGAGTGACAAATTGTCAATTAGGAATACTATTGGAATGAATGTGAAGTGATTACACGGAGAGATGTGATAGATTGATAAGTGTTAGCAAGTATTATTCTCTATATATCTTCTAAGGATGATATGGACCCATTATACATAACATGACAATCGACCAAATTGAAACTAAGCTCTTAGCGATTTCAATCTTTGCTGAAATACAATTTTATTATAAATCGTATTTAAATTTATTTATATTTAAAAATTAATATATAATTTTTTTTAACAATAAAATGAAATTGAGCTACTTAAAAAAATATCATATTGTAGGTGGATCAAGGACGATTATAGTACATACCAATATAGACTGCCTATTTTTTGCTATTGAAAGTATTGAAACAAAAATAATTTGCCATTGAAAGCTACTTTTTTCCCCCTTTTTTGTTCGGTTGCTTGAGTTGCCATTGTCAAATATTATCTCTTTTCTTTTTAAATGACTATTCAACTTATATATTTAACTTTTAAGCAAAACTATTTAAAATGATATTAATTAGATAAAAATCATTAAGTTCAAGAAAATTAAATTAAATTTATGAAATAAATAATTTTAAAAAAAGTTCATATTTATTATTATCAAACAAAAAAAAGTATTTATTTTGTCGAGACCAGGTGTCCATCACCGATCCGAAATTCATCATGAAAAACTCCCTTATATACATTTCTAAATTCCCTCTTTAGGGATACGAGATCTTTTTCTTCTCTGCTTCTTCACCAGAACACCCTCCCCTCTTTTTTCCACTACTGATGATATTGTATATCAATAAATTCTAAAAATATTCAAATATATATAGATATCTAAATCTAGGACTAGATATCTTATATGGAAGAAAAAGGGGAAAAGGTATATCCACACATAAAAGTAGAATAAAATGAAAAGGAAAAAAGGGGAACAGGAAAAGTAGTTGGATGGAAAAAGAAGAAAGGTTATGTCATCTTCTTCCACCACTTGCTTTGCCTTTATAAAAGAGATCCACTAACCAAAACCCTTTTTTCTTTTGTGCACACATCAATGGTGTTTAACCAATGAAAACAAAATCAAGTTTGAGTTCCACATTGCAGTAAAGCAGATCTAACTCAAATCACTTCACCACATTATCTAAAGGAATCGATTCCTATATCAAATGAATTTAAAAATTATGATCTGATAGAAAGCTTTTCTATTCTATCCCTCCCATTTGCTTGCGCATGGGACTTTTCCAACGTAATACCATGTTTCTTGTCTGCTAATTACACTGCCTTTCAACTCCCCATGGATTATTTTATTTACTCTCATTCCAATTTAAAAATTCGATGAATTTATTCAAATTTAAGTTTAATTTAATCTGATTTATCATAAAATTAACTACTTAAACTCATTCTATTCGAATTTGAAATAATTTCAATTTGAAATTATCTAAATAACATGAAATGAATCAAACCACGATGAAGACAAACTGGCAGATTGTGGGCTTGGCCTTAAAAATGGTAGATTTGTCATTTAATCTCTTAATTTTTTATGAATTACATATTAATATAATAATAAAATTGAACTTGAAGCAACTTTCTAGTTTCACTGAGTCAAATCTAAAATGATCTAAACTTGAAATTATTTATCATGTAATAATCAAACTTCAAACCCAAATGAAGAACTCGAATAGATGCAACCATGACCCAAAAATTCCCAAAAATTTTAAAGTTTGAAATTACTTGATTCGAATTTATCCGGGTCTTTTACAAAATTATTATAAAAAAATAAAAAATAACTAAAATATTATAATTTTTTTATTTACCAAAATATTATAAAAAAATTTATTTACCAAAATATACAAAAAAAAACCTGACACAACCTGATCAGGCCAATCACATTGGCGGCACCAAAGGTGCCAATGTGATTGGCGGCACCAATGGTAAAATATTAGTTAAGGGTAGTTTCAAAGACCTGACATGCAAATTTACTATTTTAAATTTTGAAAATGAATTGATGCTGCTGTGCGTGTGGGGCCACTAAAATTAAAATGTGGCTAATTACCTTTTAAGTCCTCCTTATTTATTATTTTCTTTTCATTCCCCTTCAACTCACTTTTTTATTTAATAAACAAGCCCTCAACTTATTTTTGTAGTTAAATAAGCTCTTAATCTATGATTTTTACTCATAAAAGCCTTTTATTTTATTATTAAAGTAAATATATTTTACCTAAAATAAAGCTATTTAAAAAAGTATAAACTAATTCGCATTTTATGTATTATTTTGATAATTTGATGAGAATAGTTTATTTAAAAAATTTACTAAATAGAGTTATTAAGAGTATATAATATAATTATAATTTATTTTTTCTATTTGGGTTACATTTATGGGTGATCAGTTTTATTATTACTTCTGGTTTTTCAATAAGGCATGCCTGGTATTTCTATTAATTTTTTTAATTAAATCTAATATTAGTTAAGTGATAATTAAGATACTTAGAATTCTAATTAAGTAATAACTCTATTTTAATTTAATAAACTATTCTCATTTAATAACTCTATTTTCATTTAAAATATAAAATTTACTGAAATATAAAATTTGTTGCTTCATAATATCTTAAGAGACTATTTTAATTAAAATAGTCTAACATGTGTATGTTATAAGTCTATTAAGAATATATTAAATTTATAAATAGATAAAATAGTTTATGTTTCCGTTATTTTTTTTCCTTTTGATTTAATATTAGTTAAGGGAATATATTAAATTTATAAAATTAAAATAGTTTAATTTAATTTTTTTAAAATTAAAATAGAGTTATTAAATGAGAATAGTTTATTACATTAAAATAGAGTTATTAAATTAAATTATTTTAATTTTATAAATTTAATATATTCCCTTAACTAATATTAAATCAAAAGGAAAAAAATAATGGAAACATAAACTATTTTATCTATAAACATAAACTATTAAATTTAATAAATTAAAATAGAGTTATTAAATAAAAAAGTGAGTAGAAGGGGAATAAAAAGAAAATAATAAATAAGGAGGGTTTAGAAGGCAATTAGCTATATTTCAATTTTAGTGCGCACAGCACCAGCAATTAACTTTCAAAATTCAAAATGGTAAATTTGCATGTCAGGTCCTTGAAACTACTCTTAACTAACATTTTAGTCCTTTGGCACCATTGGTGCCGCCAATGTGATTGGCCTGATCAGGCTGTGTCAGGTTTTTTTTTCTGTTTTTTGTTTTTTTGGTATATTTTGGTAAATAAAAAAATTTATAATATTTTGGTAAATAAAAATAAAGTTATAATATTTTGGTTATTTTTTATTTTTTTATAATAATTTTGTAAAAAACCTGAATTTATCCACACCAAATTTGCAATATTGGTAATCCCATGTTACTAGTCTTTGTAGTCTAAAAAATATAGTCAAATAGGTTGCCTACTAAAATAATGGGTAGATTTGTCATTTTTGGGTTTGTAGGCTTAGAAGTTGTAGGCTTAGAAGTTTGACGACCCAATTTATTTTGGGTTTTTTCTAAATTCTAGGTAAATTATAATTTCTGCCCGGCTTATGAAGAATTTTTTAGAATCTAAATTCGTGGTTTGTATGGTTTTAGCCTGATTCAATAAGGGCATAAATTAACTGCCCTGATGACTCCCTTCATATCAGTATCGTAATCAATTTTCGATCCAATTAGTTTAACTGGTTAATTCAGTCTGGTTCAGACAACCATACTTATGAACTGATAAAAAATTTTCATACTTCATCTCACAACGAAATGTTTTTGAATAGTTATATCGAAAGAATATAATATTTTTTAAAGAGTGTTACGAAATAACACATCTAATCTCCATTTAGATGTTACATTAATTGTAATTTTATATTCCCTATGTAAAGACTACTTTCATATCATTTTCATTGATATGATTTGATTATTTATTATTTTGTTGCATCCTAAAGGCATAATAAAAGTCTGTAAGATAAATTATTTTCATATCTAGAAATTTTAATTTTGTCTAATTGATCAGTCTAATTGATAGGTCAAACAAAAATTGTCTATCGATAATAATAAGTGTTGGATGTAGTGATAAAGTATATTGCACTTTAAAAGAGAGAACAATAATTCGAACCTTAAAAATATTATTATTGAAAGAGACAGATACGAATCTCAAATATGCACAATAAAACATAAATGAAAAATATAAAACAAATGTATACCGATACAAACCTAAAGAAATTTTAGACGAAGAGAAATATTTAAGGGAAACATTCATAATCAAGGTTTATTTACATTTCCTTATTAACAGCAAGTACAAATTCTTGTTTCTTTTTTTTTTCATTCATGAAAAACACCCACAAACATCACATCCCCATAATCAAAAGCATTCAAAGCATTTTACACAAAAGCCATAAGCAAACAGTTTCAAAGTTTCAAATTTTTAAGCATAATCTTCTGAAGCTGGGGCGGCAGAATATGACCCAATGAAAACATCACCATAAATCAACCCAGCTAACCCACCACCAACCAATGGACCAACCCAATAGATCCAATTATCAGCAAAGTTCCCACTGACTACAGCTGGTCCAAAAGAACGAGCTGGGTTCATTGAGCCACCACTGAATGGACCAGCGGCTAAGATGTTAGCACCAACGATGAAACCAATGGCGATGGGTGCTATGATTCCTAGAGAACCCTTTTTGGGATCAGCTGCGGTGGCGTAGACGGTGTAGACTAAGGCGAAAGTGATTACGATCTCCATTACAACACCTCCGACGGCACTCATTCCTGAAGCGACACCGTGGGTTGGTACACTCTGCAAACATATTTAATACATTGAAAATTAATAATAGGGTCCAAATATGCGTTTATGAATCGAGTTAGACTATTTTAAAGTCCGATTTCAAAAAATTTATAAACTCGAGTTTAAGCTTAGTTTGTTTAGATCCACTCAAATAGTCTATTTTATTCTTTAAGTTAAAAATGATTGAACTAGGCCGGATTTGAAAAATATAAACCTAAACCTTGTCTAAAAAGAATTAAGTCAACCTAGTTGCTAAACTTATGCACGCTTCTAATTGTAAATTGAGAATGTCATGGTTTTGAGTCTAGTCAATCTAGATAGAATCCATTTAGATTTTAAGGTTTTCTAATCATTCCGGTTGAGATCTTTAGGGTTAAAGTTAATTTTGAACATTTTGGGTTCATGTTATTTTGAGTTTAGGTTATTTAGGTTTCAAGTTTGGGTTTTTCGAGTCTGATCATTTAATATTCTAATCATTTTAAGTTTTGTTCAGGTCATTTTGAGTTATGTGCTAAGGTTATTTTGAGTTCAGATCGTTTTGGGTTTCGAGTGATTTTGGAGGTCAATTTCAAGTTTCGAGTTTAACATGTTCGGGTTGTAGACTTTTTATGATCAAATCGAATTAGATTATCCCTTACCAATCCGTTGGTAACAAACTGGAGAAGAAGGCAAGCAACAATTGAGCCAAGGCATTGGGCAACCCAGTAGAAAAGGCCGGTCAAGATGGTGATGTTTCCTCCGATGGCCAAACCAAAGGTGACGGCTGGGTTCAAATGACCACCTGAGATGTTGGCTGCAATGGCTACCCCAACAAACAACGCAAATGCATGAGCTACCGCTATGGCCACCAAGCCTGGTGGGTCTAGTGCTGCATCCGACGTTAGCTTCCCTATAAAAAAAAAGTTAAAAATCAAATGATTAATTTTTTGTTGTTGAAATATTTAAATATTGAAAACATGATAATATTTATATCGTAATTAATTGTGATAGCATTTATTGTTAATATTTATAATTGTAATGAACATGATTGACTGAAAACATGTCCAGAACTAAAATTTAACTTCTCAATAATAATAGTTTATGGTGTACTATTAAATTTCTAAGTCCTACTTAAAAGTAGAACAATAATTTTAGATATCGAAATCAAGTGAATGGAACAGAACAAGCATTTACTACTATTCACCCATTCACCTGTAAAATTTATCTATATACCCTTGTTATTTTTAGTTAATTTTTTAAACAATTCACACACCTTTGATAGGAGTAAATCATTGTCATGTCATGCACACACCACGAAATAAGCTTAAGATGAACACCTATAACCAATAAACCAAACACTAAACTAGATTTTTAATTAATTTTAAGTCTTAAAATGATTATTTTGACACACTCTTACCGTAAGCAATAGCTGATCCAACACCAGCAAACACAAAAAGCAAAGTAGCAATGAATTCAGCCAAATAAGCCTTGAGAGACCCAACACTAAAAGAATCACCAATGCTACCAAAAGCTATCTTCACCATTTTTTTTTCTTCGGCTTCTACAACACAAGTAAGGAACTCCTATTTGTGCCTATATCTACACCTTTGCTTTGGGTGAGTTTACATTAATGAAGAAGCTATTTATATATAGCTTAACACCCACCAGTAGGTTAAAAAAAATGTATATAGCCATCGCCGGCACCGACCATGGGCCTACATGGTTGAACTGGCATAACATGATTGGCAAACTGACCAACCGCCTTTTGTGATAATTTATACGAATTATGAGCATAAGACAACTATATTAACTAGTAATTTATGAAGAAATAGACAATGTTTTTTTTTAAAATAACTCTATAGGATAAGTATGCTTATGATGGAATATTATGAATTGTATGCTTTATCTACATTATTGGTAGAGGTTTGATGTCATTATCTTAACAAGGTGATTTTTTAAATGGAAAATGGCTTTGTTGTTGGTAATGCAATGATTATGTGTTTTAAAAAATGGGATTTTGTCTGGGTTTGAGTCGCGTTAGTCACGTTGTTATTAGGGTTTTGTTTTCTTTTCGTAATAACAAAAATGGACTATTTTATGTATTAATTTAGCTATTGAAGAGGAATCTGTAATTATGATGTTGGTTTAATCAATAAAGTTTAATTTTATTTATATCATATTATGATATGGTGGAAAATTTATATAATTAATATGTTTATTAAAAATTTATGTTAAATTAAATGAAGTGTTTGTTAAAATAGTAAAGTTAAATATTTAAAATTTATTATATCATAGGTTCAGATCTCGTTATATTATAGTTTTAAATAAAAACATTCTTATAATAATATAATTTACTTTGTATCTAGAAAAGTATTTTAATCATTTTCCGATCGAGTTGGTGACTGATTGATTTATAATATCAACTCAATTGGAAGTTTAAATGTAAGTCACAACTACAATGTAGGTAAAAGTAAAAAATTTATATTAAAAATATTTGCTTTTAAAATTGATTTAATGATGAATTTAGGTGGGGTGGTAATGAATTTGTATTTAATTACTATTAAATATACATGTTCGATCCTTGAATTTATAATTTATAATTGTTTTATTTAAAGATGATATAAAAGCATGAAAAGAAAAAAGCGTTATCATAATAATATTAATTATTATTGAAAAAGTTATTTTGTTATACATTTTAATTTTATTATGCGAATTTTATTACCTCCATCAAGTTTACATATTTCGCATATTATTTACATATTTCGCATATTATTATTAATTATTTTTAAATTATATATTTTAGTTTTATTGTATTTTATTTTTAAACACATATCTATATCCTAAATATGTGATTTTTATATACATACACGTGTGATAGAATTTCTGATATTGTTCTCAACTATTCATATTGAAGCGCAAACAATAGTTTTTATTTCATGTCTTATTATTAATAGTTTTCAAGGTTTCTAGCAAAATATATGATAAAAAAATAAAAATATTCTATTATTAAAATGTATAAAAGAAAAGCTCAAACATTATAAAAAAAATGGTAGCTTTTTGACATTCATTGATAAAATGTTTTAGATTTAAATAGATGATATCACACTATGAATTAGTTATGTAGTGATTGATGAAGTAATTATAAATTAATGTTTTCAGTGGTGGTGGTGATTAATTTAATTTGGCTTACCAAAGATAATAATAAAATAAATTGTGGATATAGATGTGAGAAAAAAAGCACTTTATGTATATATTTTATTTCTTATTTTTAATGTTTAAGTGTGACTAGTGGAATTGTGCCTTCCATATAGTGGAAATCTCTTTAATGCCAAATTTTATACCTATATTAAAAGTTATCCCCAAAAGTATGTGAGAATGCTCAATTTAAAATTTTAGGGCTCTTCATTCATGCCACATAGTCAAATGTCATAAATTAAAGCTTAAGGGCAATTGTGGCATCACATAAAAATTAAAGTTTATTTAAATTGTTTTCTTATTTAACCTTTTGGTATTTATTTCATATGAGTGTAGCATCAAGATATTTAATCTTCGTTTTTTTATATAATGTTCAGAACTACCCATAACCTT
The DNA here is from genome assembly GCF_007990345.1 of Gossypium hirsutum. Lineage (NCBI taxonomy): Eukaryota > Viridiplantae > Streptophyta > Magnoliopsida > Malvales > Malvaceae > Gossypium > Gossypium hirsutum. The sequence goes on along the minus strand of NC_053439.1, from coordinate 53,142,747 downwards.
GTACTACTAAACTTTGATGTGGTTAATGGAATGACCAGACAGTAACATGTGATGTGTCACATGTACCTCATGCTAATAAACATAGACCAGTTTTTAACAATAGAAATAGATGAAATTTTTAACAAAATGAATAATTTGCTATTTGATATAATATACATGAGCTAATTTGCCCATTTTTTTTAGAAGAAGAGACAATTCCATCTGATTCGTAGTATAGGGGCCTCCATGGTACTTTTATCTGAGCTTGTAATATATCATATGTGAATTATTTATCAATATACTCTACCTATCTCAACAAAACTGTCGAAGATACAATTTAATCGATTAAAATATTTAAAATAATAGAGCTTATCTACTAAGGATCTATTTGGATGGGTGATGAAATTGATTTTGGTGACAGTGAAAACAATAGTGACAATGAGATTATTTACGGTAGTGGTGAGATTCAAATCAGTGATGAAACATGTGTTTGGTTTCAATCGCAATGATTGCAATAAGGTAAACTATAATGAGAAAATAAAATGACTATTAGGTACATTAAAATAACATTTGGCCATTGTAAAACTTATAACATATTTGAAAATTAATAAATAATTAAAAACATTAAAATTACTAAAATATAGAAATAATTTAAATATTCTGATTAATTAACATATAATTATATAAATACATTTATTATATTAATATGAAAAATATTTAAAAAAAACCTTTAAACCAAAATAATTAACAACTAAAATAATAAATGATTTTAAAAAATGAAATAAATTAGAATCGAAAAGATGATTAAACCAATCAAATTATAGTTTACCAATTCAATCGATTCATTTAAAAATTATTAAAATATAAAAATATAAAAAAAATTAAAATTAAAATTTAATTTAATTTAATTAATTCATATTGATTTATAAGTCAACTGATATCCCGATAAATATGTCGTTAAGTGTAGTCTGAAAACCATTCATCGAAACATGCAATCCAAAGGAATCGCTGAGGCACTTTCTGCGATAAACGTGCCACGCACTTGAGTTATCCAAAGGCACCTTAAGATTATTGGAAGTTTTATGGCAGCTTAATTCATAAATTGACTTCAAAATTTGATAAGAAATAATAAAAAAATATGGAAAGAGAATTAATTCATTGTATATAATTAATTAAGAAAATATTTCCATTTCCATTTCAGGATCAGCATAATTTAGGTTAGGTGTTTGAAGAATGAAGAAGAAGCAATCAAATTCAACCATTTAAAGTGGTATATATATAGGATTAGATGAAACAGTGTTTTCATGAAGGAGAAAACCTGATAATCATATAGCAAAAACATTGACCTACTTTTTGGCAACTCATTTTTCTATTATAAAAAAAATAAAAAAAGAAGAGGTCAAGCATCTGCATTATCTACAATGGCTTATTGGGGGTCTGCCTCAAGCTAGACCAGTTGATAGAGTAGGTAAGTTAATTCCATATTTTACTTTTTAACGTGATTTGAGTATTTTTTTTTTTAAGATTCGGGTCATTTTAAATTTGAATTTCTCAAATTAAATTATTTCGAGTCTTAAAGTTATTTTATATATATATATATAAGTACACAATAGGGTGTGTCTGCATTCTGCTATACCTTGAGCTATTATTTCAGCTATATATAAAAGTACTAGCGTATGTTACTTTGTTGTTTCGAGCCATATAGGATATATTGTTGAATGGATGAGAACTTAAAAGAGGGTCCAATTCTGTAATAAGTCTTTGTACTTTGTATTTAAGTTATGAATTTAGTCTCCATACTTAAATTTGATCAATTTTAGTCTTTATATTTTTTAAATTTTGAAATTTCAGTCCGGATCAAATGGTAGCAGTTAATTTTGTTTGGTTAAATTTTGCTGTTAGTCCTGTATTGTGTCTAAAGTTATAGATTTAGTCCATATTCTCCAACTAAATCATTTATTAGTCCTTATATTTTTCGAATTTTGAAATCTCAGTCTAAATGCAAACGATGGCCTTTAAATCCATAGCTGACTTTTTTGTAAATAATATATATGTGGAAATAAGAAGTTGACATGATATTACATATGAGATAATATGTTTGACACATCATATTTTGGAAATAGTAGAACTTAACTTAATCAAATTTTAAAATTTAAAATTCATAAAGAATAGAGACTAAAATGACCAAATTAAAATATATGGACTAAATCCACAACTTTTACTTAGTTCAAGGATTAATGACAGAATATAACCCTTATTGGATTTGCTGGTTTTTCAAGTTTCAACTACGTATATTCAACCCAGATACGTGGGTTTGCATTATGAAATTTCACTTTGCCTGCACCATCACGCTTTCACCTAGCCCTAGCAGTTCTTTGTTCTTCAGCCTCTCTCGTGGGGTTTACTTGTCTGAATACAGTAATGATGATGATGATGAATAAGGAAAACTTATTATCATCTCCAACCACATGTACTTTTTTGAGGTAAAAACATATTTCATGGTTCCTCTCAATTTCAATACCGAGTAAATTTCATTATAAATTCTGATCATATCTGCTCTTTTTAGATACAATGTCTAGAATTACTCATAACCCCTCCTCGGCCTATAAATAGAAAAATAATACGCTTCAGTACACTCAAAGCCACGTCCTCCTGCATTGACAACAATACGCATGCTAATTTAGTTAAGACTCAATTAGTATAAATATATTTTTTTCTTTGTATTTTAAAGAAAAATTCAAACATCATGGTTGAAATTAGTTTTCAATTTTTTTTTCCTTTTTCCTTTTCTTAGTCCAATCATGTATTTTGTTGCTTCTATACATAGACCAAATTTATGGGAGTTATTATTTCTTGAGAGGAATTTAAACGTTTTTGGTATGAAAAAAGTTAATCTTAAATTTAACGTTGTTTGAGGATATCTTGAGTTTAGTCCAATATAGAATTAGAGAAACTTGGATAAAGAGCCGTTAAATATGACTTTGAAAGGATGAAATTGAATTATTAAAAATTATAATGTTTTGTCTTTTAATTTTATTATTTGTAGATATTTTTTAAAATTTTTATATAAAAAGTTAAAATTATCTTCAAAATAATATTTATTACTTTAAAAAAATAAGGGGTTTTTGGTAAATTTTTCATTGGATCAGGGCCGATTGAAGAGCGACACCAACTCAATAAGAATCTTAAATATAAGTATAGATATAGATATTGACATGATTATTATCCATGATAAGTTCTATATTAAAACGATGATAAATATTTTATTTATTTTTAAAAATTTAAATATATATATAACAAAACACATAATCGTAATCCTATTCTTTTAACATTGAATATCTATATCTTATGTCTATACTTATATTAAGCTTGATTGAGTTGGCATACAAGTTAACCAGGTACAAATTTAGTTTGAAAATTATCAAAATGTTTTTATGTTCATAAAGCAACAAATATTAATACAAGATTGTTGATGCTTGAATCAGAGGCGAATCTAGGGGGCTGGCAGGGGCCCCGCCCCCCTAAAATAGAAAATTACTCTTTATGCCCTTTAAAAATCTTTAAAAATTTAAATTAATAAAGGTAAAATTGTACTTTGGCCCCCCTTAAAATTATAAAAATTTGATTTAATCATTTAAAAACTATAAAAATATAGACTATTAAAATTAAAATTTCATTCATTCCCCTAAAAAAATTTTTTTCTTCACCCCTGACTTGAATCTAATAGGTGGAGTGGATAGGAGAGCTAGGTGGTTCACCTAGTTGGGTACAAGGCGGAGAGCCACCATAGAGGGTGCTTCGAGGAGATAGAATAGAGTTGGAAAAGAAGGTTGAAGGAGAATAGGGGGATGAGAGAGAAAAGAGAATCCCCTTTCCTATTGGAGTCAAGGGATTTTATACTCTTAGCTACAGTCTTAAGGTGTCACATGTGAAGTCCATATTGGTGGCTCACAAACAAGTGGCCCGCCACTATATGCCTAGGTAGGGTGGCAATTGAACATGTTGTCAATCACTTTAAATGGGATGCGGTAATTGGATTCAAAGATGACAATTAGTTAATGGGGTCTACACGAATATTAAGCCAAAAAATATTTTTGAAGAGTGTGCTCAACGAGTAGGTGGGACCCTTGTGAGTGCCATACTAAGAAGACTATCCAAGGAGTCCGCTCGAGGGGTTGCCCCTGTGGAGTAAGGGTATAACAAAGGTATTTTTATTATTTCATGTTTTTAGTAAACTAATACTATTAACAATAACAAGATTTAAACTTATAAACTATGAATTTTAAACATTTAAATCATTTCAACCAATGACTCACTTGATTTTAATATATTTTTTTATAAATATATGTACATACACTTTTTTTACTCACAATATGGATGTGCCATAGAACTAGTAATCTTAATTATAGTTTTTTTTTCTTTTGAAGAACTCCCAATAATGTATGTTTTTAAGGTTAATATATTATTTTATATTTGAATTTGGCTTCAATATTCAATTTAGTACTTGAGCCTTATTTATTCCAATTTAGTAACTAAGTTTGGCTTCAATGTCAATTTGGTATCTAGACCAAATAGCACCACGTGGCCCAACGAATAGTTGACACATGTGCTCTAGTAAAAAATATATAAGTACTTAAATGAGACAAAAAAGAAATTCAAATATCAAATTGAACATTGAAACTAAACTCAAGTATGGAAGTGGAACAAAAAAATCTCTAAATATCAAATTCAACGTTGAAGCCAAACATAGGTACCAATTAGTATATTAACCCATGTTTTTAAGATTAAAGTAGCATTGTGGGTGAAGCACACTTTGTCCAAACAAACATAATTTCTAATGATAGGCTTTTGACGACATAATTTCATGATTTGACCATGAAAATTAAGCAATCAATTAGAAATGATTTGTTTCCATAAAAATAAAGGTTAAATCCTTATTTAGCTCTTATAGTTGTCCCTGTTTGCCATTTGGTACTAAAATTTTTTTGTTCGATTTAATACTTAAACTTACAAAAGTTAGTCATATTAGTCTAACCTTCAAATCCATTTAAAAAAAGCTCATGGTTCATCGGGAGCACAAGCTTTAGTCAATGATTAAAAACAATTTAAAATATATAAAAATATTTTAAAAATCAGAAAATATTTTAAAAATAAGAAAATTCTCTCTCTTTTTTTTTTGAAAAATGAAAATTATTAGAAATTTTCTGAAAATTATAACAGGATATTTTTAAAATATTAAATAAAAATAAAAAATCAATAAAAGTAAAAAAAAAACTCCAACAAAATAAAAAAAATTCACAATTTTTAAAAAACAGAAACTTTTCCAAAAAATTATAGAAATTTTATGAAATTTATGATAAATTAATTTTATAACTCTATTGGCACTCAAGGCTCGTATTAACCAGATCACATGGTCTTTCACACGTCATCTTTTATTACTTTAACATTAATTTACTTTTATACAGTTCACCTTTAACATTCAATATCAAATGTCAATAAGCAAAGTACATGTTTCATAATCCTTATTAACCAGATACAAACTTAAGATAGATACATGGATCATCCGACCATCACACCAATATATCTGGCACTCAGTGTCTCATTGGCACATTCGAAGTATAATTTGCGCCTGCACCTCATCAGTATAAACCAAAGTAAAATCTCGTACACTAATCTTATGACATGCCAATTATACCCGACTTTATCCGAGATCGTTAATAAGATATTCAATGTTTCAAACATAATGGTTCATATATCATGAATTGATACATAACAAATTCACATCATGCTCAAATCAATTTCATACTATTTCATATCATCATATGCACTATTATCAAGGGTGAAATTAGGGGGATAGCAGGGGCCCCTAAGATGGGAAAAATTTCTATTTATGCCCTTTAAATTTTTTAAAATTTTAAATTAGTAAGGTAAAATTGCACTTTGGCCACCTTAATAATATAAAATTTTAATTTAATCATTTAAAAATTATAAAGATATAGACTATTAAAATGGTGAAATTTCATTTTTGCTATTATAAGAATTACAATTTAATTTCAACCTCCCTAAACAAATTTTCTGATTTCGACCCTGACTATTATCACATTTTTTTTAAAGCACCTACTATTTCATACTTACATATTCATGAGATAAGTAAGATCATTGCCTCAAGCAATCTAATTGCAACAACAAAATATATATAATTTGAATTCAATCATGAAAGCACAAACTAGAATAGGCAATTTGTCTACGACCTTCGCATTTCTTTTATCTCAAGATGGCTTGGGTCGTCTTTAGCAACGTACGATAAATTCTATAATAGAAAGTTTCACACAAACACATGAAAACACAACAATTTAACATAATTTATATTTTATTCATTTTAGTCCTTATATCCGAAAATGGTCATATTTTTCAATATTTAGTATTGAATTAAAATTCGATTTCACATTCTTTCATTAGGAACTCAAAAATTTTGATCTATAAGATAATTTCCTAACAGAATTTAATTTATTCAATTTTGTCACTAATGTCATAAATCAACTATAAAATTAAAATCAGTTCCTAACTTATTATTTGAATCAATTTTAGCTAAGGTTTGAGCAAATATTTTTCCTTTCTTTCAATAGCTAGGGACGACACAAGAAGGAAGAATGATGATGATATTCTCTCTTCCACTAACATTTGCTATTTATACATTGATTAGTGATGTAATTTAAACTTAATTAACTTAAGTTTTAACTTTTAAACATGCTTGGTTTAATAAATAATCTTCCTTAATTAAAAATGGGTGAATGAACATCATATTCCACTATCCATGTTACACAAATGGTTAAATAACTATTAAGTCCTTTGGTTAATTGCTAATTAAGTCCTCATGTATTTTCTAATTTAAAACTCAATAATGATTGCACTTTTACAATTTAGTCTCTATATTACAATTAATGATTTTCTTTATTTAATTACTTAACCGTCCATTAATATTTTTTCATATTAAATATGTAAATCTTTCTATTTAAAATTTCACGAACTTGTTTTACAGATTCGGGTTCTGCATTTTCCTAAATTTTACAGATTTGAATTTTTTATTTTTAAAAAAATGAGAATTATCTAAATTTGTCCTAAATTCTTTACATTTTTAAAAATATTCTCTATGTTTTTTTAGTTTTTTTTCATATTGACTAACGTTTGTGCCACGTGGCACTTTCCCAACAAGCCACGCTAATTTTTTTGAGACGGATTTGGAGGTTGGACTAATGTAACTAATATTGTGCAACTTTAGGTATTAAATTGAACTAAAAATTTCTTTAAATACCAAAGTAATAATTAAAGACAAGCATGGGGACTAAAAAAGACTTTAACCCCAAAAATAGTAAGGACTTGTTTTTGTTGATCATATGGACTTCTCTCAATCAATATCCCAATTTCATGAAAATGTTCCAATGACAATTGTTGATCGATAGCAAAATGAAATGATGCTAAAGAAAGGGTGCAGAAATCAACTTAAATATCACTTCAATTTTATAAGTTGTAAAATGTTTAACAATTTTTATGTAATTCAATTGTAAATTCCTAAAATGCTTTTCAATTAGGAAAAAAATTTAACAAAATAATATTTCAGGTAAAAGCATTGTGGAGGTACTTGTGTAGTTGTGTTAAGAGTTGGATTGTATTTTGTCTTTCTACTAAAAAATAGGCAAATTAGTCTATACATGTTAGATTAAAGAGAGAACTAGACTTCTGTTAAAGATTTCATCCTTTTTTTTGTTAAAAATTAGTCTTTGTACGTTAGAATAAGGTACACATGACACATCACGTGTAACTGGAGTTGTCCATGAGTCGAGCCAAGTAAAACAATTAGGCCCAGGCTTGACTCGACTTGAAAAATGAGTCTAAAATTTTGCCCATGTCCAATTGAGATAAAAATGCTAAAATCTGAACCCAGCCCAACCCGCTCATATTAAATTTTTTATATAAAAATAAATTAAAAAATATAACACATCAAATATAATAAAAATATTAAAATAAATGTTTCCCAATAGATGGGAAAGAAATTAAAAAAAAAAAACTTGAATAACACTAAGATAAGTACAACTTAGCAAACAAATACCTCTAAAATAGTAACAAAATTAATAATAAAATAAAAGTTATACAATACGCAAACAATAACAACAAAATAGTAATAATATAATAGCGAAATGATAGCAAAACAATGAAAAGCAGTAAAAAAAAAGCAACAATTCAATTTTTTTGCAAATTCGAGTCTGGGCTAAAAAAAATTTACCTTGAGGCCTGACCCCTTTAGAAAACGGGCATTATTTTTTGTCCAATCCCATTTTTGGGCCATATATTTTTACTCAAACTCTCTCATTTTTTAGGTGGGCCTTCTCGGCCCATGGATAAGTATATGTGTAATTGTCTTGGTTCTTCTACCCGCCACCAGTTTTTAAAAGTAAAAATAATTGAATTTTTAATAAAAATGTCAAATTTGCTCATTGATATAACATGCAAGAATTAATTTACCTAATTTTTTACTAAAGAAAATAAAATGCAATCTAACTTTTAGTACAAAGGGTTTCCACAATACTTTTACCTAATTTTTAAGCGATAATATTCCCGTTCTGATCAATACACAATATTTGATTTAAAAAAAAACGATTTGAAAATAAACTGTATTTAAATTTGGTTTATTAAATTTTAGAACAAATTATCAAAATTGTACTTACTATAAGTTATTAAGGTTTGAAGGTTACAAGTGTATGGTTTTCCTAATAATTCTATAATTTCTGTTAACATAGCTTAACAATTTTGTGGACTAGAGATTAATTAGGATCAAGTTTCAAGGGTGTGGGTGAAAATTGTCCCTATATTTTCTCCACAAAATTGGATGGCTAGAAAAATTATGATGTCCCAACTCAACTCAACTAATTAAAAAGCTGTTTTTGAAATTAATAACCAGAATTTATCATCATAAATAAATTAATCATTTGTATTTATATATCATTAAATAAATTATTAAATTAAAATGCATTGATACTTTTAAATGATTCGAAGTAATAGTAGTTGAAAATTTTATATAAAAAAATAAAAAATAGTTAAAAAAGCTTTAATTTTAATTTTTTTTATTTTTAAAGCAATGCAAGATCACTTTAATAACAAAAATTAATTACTAGAATAAAAATTATACACTTAAATATTTTTATGCCAATTCAAACAATATTATTTTTTTATTGGATAAAATAAAATGTCTTTTTGTTACAATTATAATCATTTTTTATTTTTTATTTTATTTTTACAAAATTTACAGTTTACGTATAGAGGGTAGACTCGGGCATTTGGCTCGCAAGTTTGTTTGTTTTTTTTCACTTAATTTGGGCAATTGCAAAAAAACGTTAATTGGGTTAATTGCATCAAAAGTCTCAAATTATGAGTTGAATTTTAAAGTAGTCTTTAAATTTCAAAATATTCCAATTGAATCCTTAATTTAAAATATTTTCTAATTAGGTTTTCCTTTTGGTTTAGCCTTCAAATTTTATATTAAATGTTGGCTTGGATCTAAAGTGTGAAAATTTATTTATCAATCCATACAATTTTGGTTGATTCTGTTGGTTTTCTCATAAATAATTAATGGACCTTTCTTGGTTTTAATCGTTTTCAGTTGATTAACCGATTTTCCCCCTCTTATTTAAAATAAATTAAAAAAATTATATATTATAAATATATTAATTTGATTAAATTGGTTGATTCGATTATGAATTTCAATAAATCGATAATCGATCAACTTAATCATTCTAATCGAGACCTTAATCGATATAACCAATATAAACATCTTAATCAAAACAGAAAAACCAAACAAGTCAATTAAGTCGGTTTTAACTGACTTTTGCTCACCCTTATATGCAAGGGTCTGATTGGAACAACACTTGACTTTGAGGATCCAATTGAAACCTATTGAAATTAAAGATCAATTTAACAATTTAATCCATAAATTGAGGATCTTCGTGCAGTTACCCCAATAATAATTAACACACTCCACATATGAAAAAAGAAAAAGAAAAAAAAAACAAAAACAGGAAAAAAATAGTTTCCTACAAAAACAAAAAAAAAACAAAAACAACGTTTTCTCTCTTTGGCTTTGGCTGATACAAAATCGAGCTTTCTATTTTCTCTTCCCTTTTAAATTTTTTTGTTGTAACTACACATGTTTTCGCCTGAATTTGTAAGTAGTTTAATATGTTGTATTTCGATTTGATTATTTTTAATATTCATTAGGTTTCTCTTATTGTTTTTGAATTTAATGCGTTAAGTTTTTGTTTCAATTTATTTATTTATTCGGTTCTTTTTTGTAATTTGAAGTTGAATTTTATTGTATTAGGATTGCAGGGATCTCAAAATCCCTAGACCTTGCTGGTTCGTTTCGGATGTATTATCATCTGATTGAGGCGTTTAGCAATTGGATCTCGATGCCTACATAACAGTTTCCAGCTCGAATCGCGAAGATATTTCTTTATAATTACACTTTTCGTTAATTTTTTTCTTTATATTAAAGCCTTTTTTTTTGTTTGTTTATTTTGATTTTGTTATTAGATCGTTAGGGTTTTCTTGGGCATTTTAGCTCGTTAGCGTTTTTTTTTTCTTTCAATTTGGTTCGATGGCTTCGAATCCTCCATTCCAGGTGGAGGATCACACGGATGAAGATTTTTTTGATAAGTTAGTAGATGATGATGATGATGACAGTATGGGTCCCACTGTTCCTAAATTCACGGAGGGTATTGATTCCGATGATACTAAAGGCTTTTCCAATTTATCAATGGGAGAAGATTCCGGCGATGAAGAGGTTGATAGTCATGCTGTAAAGGAAAAAGATCCTGTGGATACAGGTCCAGCACAGGCCAATGTACCCGTAGTTAATGAGCCAAATGATTCATTGGGGTTTGATAATAGTGTGGTCGAAACGTCTGATCATCTCCTAGAAGGAGAACTGTCGGAGGCTGGATTCAATCAGGATTTAGGTGAGAATGTTGGATCTAAGAATTCTGGGGTTAAGGAAGTAGGATGGAATTCACTTTTTGCTGATTCTAACGAGAATGGGGTGCATGGGTTCGGTCATTATTCTGATTTTTTCAGTGATTTAGGGGAGAATCCCATAGGGGTTTTCCCTTCTGAAGCAGGTGAAATTGCAAAAACGAGTTTTGTAGATCATAATTCAGCTAGTACTTACCAGCAGTATCATGATGGCAGCCATGATCAAGTTTATGAAGCTTCTGCTGCAAATAATGGAAATGAGCAAGATTTGTATAGCATTGACTATTGGGAGAAAATGTATCCAGGGTGGAAGTATGATGCAAATTCAGGGCAGTGGTATCACGTGGACGGTTCAGGTGGTGATGGCAGTTGGAACACAGATGTGAAAGCGGAGGCTTCTTATTTGCAACAGACGGTTCAGTCTTTTGCGGGGACTATGACAACCTTAGAGCATGGTGCCACGGAGAATGTGGCAGATTGGAATCAGGTTTCACAAGTGAATAATGGTTATCCAGAACATATGATTTTTGACCCTCAATACCCTGGTTATTACTACGACTTAATTGCTCAACAATGGTTTGCACTTGACAGCTATAATGCCTCTGTTCAGTCAACTGTTCAAGATGATGGTCAGCAAAATCAAAATGGATTTGCTTCTACTGTTCAGAATTCTCAAACTGATAGTTCTAGTATGTATGGTGAACATGGACAAGGTGATAATTATGGGTCACTAGGCCTTGGAAGCCCTGGTGGACATCATAATTGGAGTGACTCCTATGGTACTTATAAAAGTCAAGGTTTCAATATATGGCAGCCTGGGACTGCTGCCAATAGTGGGGCACTTTCAAGCTTTGATGCAAACAAGCAATCAGATACATCTTTTGGTTTGAATATGCCTGTGAACAACAATGCAAGTAACTTCCAGTCATCCTATAATTCTCTGCAGGAAGCTCAGTCTGTCAATAGTGCTAATCAGGTTCATACTGAGGCCAATGGGGTTACTGGGTTGCAAAGCTTTCTTCCTAGTGAAAACTTCAACAACCAGTTTATCCAGACAAATTTAAACCAAAATGAGCAAGTGAATTTCTCAAATGATTTCTATGGAAGCCAAAAATCTGTTAATGTTGCCCCGCAGCCGCTTCAGAGTAGCCAGCCGTTTCCTTATGCTTCCAACACAGGGAGATCGTCTGCTGGCCGTCCTCCACATGCACTTGTTAGTTTTGGGTTTGGTGGAAAACTCATTATAATGAAGGATAGTAGTCCTCTGCAAAACTCATCATTTGGTACCCAGGTTAGACTACTTTATAATATAATTTATTTTGTAGAAGCTGATGAAAGTAAGAAATAGTATGAAGTTGTGTCTCTTGTTCTAGTTTCCAGAAAATATATCTTTCTTGATTGAGGGTCTAAAGCATGGTTTTGTAGCCAGGGGATCCCTTATTGAGTTTTAAGTACCAAACATGATGCTCTTGCTGTAAATATTAATTATTCTAACTACTAATGTTGTATGATTATGTTTATTTGAAGGATTCTGTGGGAGCCTATATTTCTGTTCTCAATATGTTGGAAGTTGTCAATTCAAACACAAGTGTTTCTACTGCTGCACCAGCAGCCTGTGATTATTTTAATACTCTGTGCCAACAATCCTTCCCTGGTCCATTGGTTGGTGGAAATGTAAGCAATAAAGACTTGAGCAAATGGATTGATGACCGAATTGCCAGCTGTGAATCCCCTAACATGGACTACGGAAAAGGTGAAAATATGAGAATGCTTCTCTCATTGCTCAAAATAGCTTGTCAGCATTATGGAAAACTTCGGTCTCCTTTTGGCTCTGACACTCTATTGAAGGTAAATGCTTTTATTGTAATTTTAAACTTCTTTTTTTATTAACAATGAGGCTTCACCTTCCTTAAAAGTTTTCATTTTCGCTTTAATTGTATCTTGTAAAGATGCTTGTCCTTTTTCTTTTCATTCAATCTAATGGTCTTAGGCTTTCTTGCTTACAACTCAAGAAATAACTATTCCTTAAAAGTCAGACTGTTTTTGTTCTTCTCTGCTTTCTTTCGCGTGTTACATTGTATTTCATTCTTATTGGCATGCACCCATTTATAGGAGACTGATACTCCAGAATCAGCAGTTGCTAAACTCTTTGCATCTGCAAAGAGGAAGGACGCATCTTATGGTGCTCTTTGCCACTGCTTGCAGCTATTGCCTTCTGAAGGACAAGTTCGGGTATGCCATCAACTATACTTCACTATTTTTATCATTACAAACTGCTTTGTCTTATTTTCTCAGTTATTTTTAATATATGTTATAGGCAACCGCAATTGAGGTGCAGAATCTTCTGGTTTCTGGTAGAAAGAAAGAGGCTCTACAGCTTGCACAAGAGGGTCAGTTGTGGGGACCTGCGCTTGTTCTCGCGTCACAACTTGGTGAACAGGTTTGTTTTTTTGTTCATTAAATTGTCTGTGACATATTCTTATTTTCATGTTGAGGAAGATTTGACTGAAGCTGCAATCTCTCTTTTTTACCATTGGTTCTTGGCGGTGACTTTGGGTCATTGTAGTTCTACATTGATACTATTAAGCAAATGGCACTTCATCAGCTGGTAGCAGGGTCTCCTTTACGGACATTATGCCTGCTAATTGCAGGGCAACCGGCAGATGTTTTTTCCACAGGCTCCACAATTGATGGCATGGATTTGTCTCAACAGCATGCAGAGGTAATATATTGGTGCATGGAATTTAATTCTAATTGGTTATTTTTCAGGGAGGAAAATTTTCTACCAAAGAGGTATTAAGACAAATAAATGATCTGATTGTTTTTTGATTCTTCAATAAAAGACTTAAGAAAAAAATATGCCCGTGCGGTGAAGTGGTTACCCACAAGAAGAACGACATAGGTTAAAGGGATTGTTTTACACATACTTCTGATGCTTCTGTTCTTTGTATACCTTTTTGGAATGATCATGCAATGCTATTGGGAAGAAGTGTAAGTTAGTTGTGGAGAATTCATGCTTCATTCAGCCACTGCCTGTTAATTTTGTTTCATCTCAAATTTCATTTTACCACATGTTTCTTCTCATGTGACGTCCATATGTTTGAAGTCAAATTAATAGGACTACTTTTGCAGTAACCTGTAAGCAGCTGAATTCCCTTGCTTCTCCTTTTTTATGGGCAGGTAAGGACTAATTTAATGCTTGATGATTGGGAAGAGAATTTGGCCGTAATAACTGCAAATAGAACCAAAGATGATGAGCTTGTAATTATCCATCTTGGAGATTGCCTGTGGAAGGAAAGGAGTGAGGTACATTATTGTCCATTCTAGCCTCATTTTCTCACTTTTGGATAGCACACTTACATATTTATTTATCCTTAATGTTTATAAAATGCCTCTTACTCGAGAGTTCTAATCCAGATAACGGCAGCACACGTCTGTTATTTAGTTGCGGAAGCAAACTTTGAGTCATATTCAGGTAGTGCTAGACTTTGTCTTATTGGAGCAGACCACTGGAAGTTTCCCCGAACCTATGCTAGTCCAGAGGCTATCCAGGTGCTTCTCAAGTTTTTTTGGTCCTTAATCATTGTGTTATTAACTATATGTTAAGCATGGTATTGGTACTTTAGCATGCTTACTAGAGTTTACCCCCCCCTTTTTATGACTGTTTTACTCTGTGTAGTTGAGGATGTTTTTTCCTAGTTGGGGAAATGTAAATGGAATATCAATCTTCAGTGTGCATTCTCTGCATCTCTCTCTCTTCGTGAAATTTGTATAATTTTTTAATTCTATGGTAAAGCCATCTCTTGTAACTGATTGTATATAATGCCAAAACCCAGCTGTTCAGATGGGCAAGGTTCTCAATTTTTAGTGTGTAATTTTTAAGACATCACCCTGTCACTTATGCCTTTCAAAATTTCTGTTCTTGTTTATTTCACAGAGGACTGAGTTATATGAATATTCAAAGGTGCTGGGGAACTCTCAGTTTGTCTTGCTACCATTTCAGCCATACAAACTTATTTATGCGCACATGCTGGCTGAAGTTGGAAAAGTTTCAGATTCATTAAAGTAAGCATGTTTAAGTTGTTTGCATTTGATTTCTGAACATACATTTCATTCAATTTGTTAACATAACAAGGCTAGTTCAGGTACTGTCAAGCCGTATTAAAATCTCTGAAAACTAGTCGAGTGCCTGAGGTAGAAACTTGGAAACATTTAGTTTTATCTCTTGAAGAGAGGATAAGAATCCATCAACAGGTAAGTTTTAGCTTCTCAGTTTACGCCTTCTCATCAATATCTTCTCTCTGTTCATATTGGGCTTTGCTTTTGCAGGGGGGATATGCTACGAACTTGGCTCCAGTAAAATTAGTTGGTAAGTTGCTAAACTTTTTTGATAGCACTGCGCATCGAGTTGTGGGGGGTCTACCACCACCTCCTACATCAGCATCAAATGGAAATTCTCAAGGTAATGACCATTTCAACCAACAAACCGGGCCAAGAGTCTCAGCTAGCCAATCAACAATGGCTATGTCATCTTTGATGCCCTCGTCTTCAATGGAACCTATAAATGATTGGGAGGGTAGGGGGGCTGATGGTAAAATGACAATGCATAATAGAAGTGTTTCAGAACCAGACATTGGCAGAACAACAAGACAGGTTTACAGCTACCTTCACTTGAAAATATATTTGCTATTAGCAGCTTGTGCATCTTATTGATATTTAATGGGATCAGGTTGATTCATCAAAGGAAACAGGACCATCCAATGAACAAGGCAAACAATCAGTCTCACCAGGGGCATCTCGCTTTTCTCGTTTTAGTTTTGGCTCACAGCTTTTCCAGAAAACTTTTGGGTTAGTCTTAAGACCTCGCCCTGATAAACAGGTAATTCCTTTTACTTACTGTCAAACTAGATGGATAACCACTCCTGATATATAAATTGTTTGATTTAATTTAATTTGCATCGTTATCTGAAGGCTAAGCTGGGTGAAAAGAACAAATTCTACTATGATGAAAAACTTAAGAGATGGGTGGAGGAAGGCGCTGAACCTCTGGCCAAAGAGCCAGCCTTGCCACCACCTCCAACCACTGCTTCATTCCAGAATGGAACATCTGATTACAACTTGAACTCTGCATTCAAGAGTGAAAGTTCTCCCCCTAATGGAAGCCCAAAATTCCGAAATCCAACCCCAATAGAACATGCTTCTGGGATCCCTCCCATTCCTACAAGCTCCAATCAATTCTCAGCTCGTGGACGGATGGGTGTTCGAGCAAGGTACTTCTAAAGTTTTACTTTTTAGCAATGCCATTATTGCATTTGAATGATGCTATGGAACAAACTTGGTGGAAAATAGGCTAAAGGGAAAATGGATGTCAAAAGTATGATAAGGTAGTAAATGCAGTATTTCAATTGACCTGGCTAATATTTACGTTTTTCGTTTGATTTCCCTATGCCATTATGATCTCTCGACAGGTACGTGGACACTTTCAACAAAGGAGGTGGTGGCCAAGCGAATTTATTTCAGTCACCTGCTGTTTCCTCCGTTAAACCTGCTGCTGCCGCAAATGCAAAGTTCTTTATTCCCATGCCCATATCAACAACAATGAGCGAACAATCAATGGAGGCAATTACTGAAAATGCACAAGAAGAGAATGCTACTAACAATAATCCCAGCACTCCCACTTCCACTTCTAGTGTCAATGACTTTTGTCAATCTCCCAGACCTCTGCCGGCGGTGACTAGGCCAAGGTTCCCAAGCATGGATAACATCCCTCAAGAAGTCTTTACGACAAATGCCAATGCCTATCCCTCACCACACTCACGACGAACAGTCTCGTGGAGTGGAGGCAACTTTGATGATCCATTAAGTCCTCCTAGTAAACCCGAAATAAGACCTTCAGGAGAAGCACCTGGAAAACCTCCACCATTGTTCATGCCTGGTCCAGCTAATGGTAGTTTTGGAGATGAACAACTACATGAGGTGGAACTTTGACCTGAAGATTCGTCGACGATGTAAATATCAAAAAGTTTTGTTCCTTGGATCTGAATACGATATTTCCGAGCATATACAACAATGGCAGCATGCACCAGTATTAACTTTTTAACCCTCTTTACCCTCCCCCTTTTTCAGCATTTGTATTTTGATATTTTCGAGGTAATTTTCGAAGGGTTTCATTTGGTTGGTAAATTTTTGGATAGAAAGGGAAACAAGAAACAGATAGCAAAAGAAACAAAAGCATGAAATCAATCAAATGGAGTCTTATTTAATTGTATTAATAGGGGTTATTTTTTACATGTATTTACGGCTGGATATTTATATTTGTTTTTTGGTTACTAAAAAAAGAAACAAATGCCTTAGAGTAGGCATCATTTGTACAGCATTTGTTCATTTGTTGAAGAATGGAAATATTGTGTTGAGGACAAAGCAATATGACACAAATATTATATTATATAGTTTTAAATATCAAAATGCTACCCATACATGGATTTTATTTTACAACCAAAAATAACTTCAATGTACATACTTCTTGGAATAAGCCTTTTTTTAGTACATTAATACTATAATTGTTTTTAATTTGGTCAAAGAATATTCAAAAAATAAAATATAAGAAGCATTACTTTTTGAAATTTTGTGATAAATGAAATGAAATGTGTGTATTCTTCTTCAAATTTTTTATATAAAAGATGTAAAAATATCATTTTTAAAAGATATAAATGGATAAGGGATAAATCCCGAAACTATATATGAACTATGATTTAATCTACAATTGTATACATGAAATTTTGATTTTACCCAATTCTTGTAAATTATTAACACAATTATTGATGTAACATCATTTTATATTTATATATTAAATACATAAATAATTATATTTATCCAATATAAAAATAAATTGATGTATTTATTTCTTTAAATGTGTATGGTTAAATCAAAATTAAAGTTTTAAGTATACATTTAAACTATAATTAAAGTTTCATGTGTATAACTACACCAAATTAAAGTTCATGTATATAATTGTAAATTAAATCAAAATTTGTGTATAATTTTGAGATTTATCCCAAAGAATAAAAATATCCCCATAATAATATAGTTTATTTTGTAAAACAATGATTAAGTTAAATTTTAAAAATATAAAAATATCTTCATAATAATAATATAATTTACTATGTAAAAAAAATTATTTAATCATTACCTAAAAGAATTCCGAAGAATCCTTAAACTTTAACTAATATCTAATTTTACGCTCACAAATTAAAAAAATTAACTTATATAGGCTTATTTAGGGGTTAAAAAATTAAATAGGGACTTATATAAATAAAGTACCATAGTTTAGGGGCTTTTCCAAAATTTTAGCCAATAGAAAAATTTGGAATTTGGAGCTGAATTTAAAAATAGTTTAGGGGCTTATTCAAAAGTTCAGGAACCAAACCACTATCACCCCGCCCCCCCCCCCCAAAAGCCAAAAGCTGCCGACCCTCAAATTGGTAGCCGCAAAATCCCCTCCATGATAATGAAGTGGAAGCTGCACAAAACTGTTCTTCCTCGTTTTCATCAAATCGGTAACCATTATTCACTTCTTCATATAAAAACCAACTCCTCCTCCTCCTCCTCCTCCTCCTCTTCTTCTTTTAATGGCGTATACAGCACCACAAATTCATCCAAGAAAGGAAATAGAAAAAAGTATGAGTTTCATAACATTGTTGATGCCCTTACTTTGTTTAATAAAATGACCCATGCTTCTCCCAAGCCATGTATTGTTGAATTCAACAAACTATTAGGTTCTATTGTGGGAATGAAACATTATGCCATTGTTGTTTCTCTTTGTAAACAAATGGAATTGTTGGGGATAAGACATGATGTTTATACTCTTAATATTTTGATGAATTGTTTCTGTCTTTCGAATTGTGTCAGTTTCGGGTTTTCGGTTTTAGGGAAAATGTTGAAGCTTGGTTATAGATTGAATTTAGTTACTTACTCTACTTTGATTAAAGGGTTTTGTACTCAAGGTAAAGTTGGTCAAGCTGGTAAGTTGTTTGATGAGATGGTTTTAATGGGGTTTCGACCGGATTTGTATTTATATACGATAATGGTTAATGGATATTGTAAAATGGGTAATAGCGATGGCGCTGTTAGAATGTTGAGGGAGATGAAAGAAAGGGGTTTCAGGCTTGATTTAGTGGCGTATACATCTGTTATAGATTGCCTTTTTAAGAATAAGTATGTATCAGAGGCTTTGGACATTGTGGATGAAATGAAGGGCAAAGGTATTCAACTGGATGTTGTTACTTACAGTTCATTAATTCGAGCGATGTGTAGTTTGGGAAATTGGAGTGAGGTGAAGAGATTACTCTATGAAATGGAGAGTAACGATTTGAAACTGAATGTTGTGACTTTTAATATATTGGTTGGTGGATTTTGTAAAGAAGGGAAAATTTCTGAGGCTTTAGGTGTGGTTGCAATGATGACTCGTAAAGGGGTTTGGCCTAATGTTATTACGTATAGTGAATTGATAAACAGGTATTGTTTGCAGGGTGAATTGGATGAGGCTAGAAAGGTTTTTGATTCGATGGTTAACCTTGGATGTGAACGTAATGTATTTAGTTACAATATCATGATCAATGGATATTGTAAAACTAACAAGATAGATGAAGCGCTAAAGCTCTTTCATGAAATGACTCAGAAAGGACCGGCTCCCAACGTTGCTACGTACACTACTCTTATGCGTTGCATGTTCCAAGTAGGGAGGCTTTCAGATGCAGAAGAACTCTTCGAGAATATGCGTGCTTGTGGTCAAGTTCCAAATCATATTACTTACTCAGTTTTGCTAGATGGTTTATGCAAACATGGTCAAATTGATGTGGCATTAGAACTATTTCATGCAGTGCAAAACAATGAGTTAGAACCCTATATTTTCCACTATAATATCCTACTTGATGGCTTGATCGAAGCCAAGCATTTCGAAGCTGCAACAAGACTCTTTTCACACGTCTTTGTTATTGGTTTAAAGCCTAGTCTGCCGACATATAACATAATGATCAAGGGACTTTGCAATGAAGGACTACCTGAAAAAGCATATGATCTTTTCAGGAAGATGGAAGAAGATGATTGTTTTCCAAATAACATCTCTTACAATATTACAATTCGGGGTTTCCTTCAAAGAAATGACTTGTCTAAAGCTATGAAAATTCTTCATGAAATGGTAGATAAAGGATTTTCTGCTGATTCATTCACAGTAGTCAAGTTAGTGACTCTATTGGCAGTGACTGAAGAAGATCAACCAACTTATGAGATAAGGCAGGCATTGTGAAGATTTTCAAACAATAAAGAGGAAGTTCCACAGTGAATATGAACGTTTACTAGGTATGCAACGTATCTTTTATGTTTCTATTACTTTCATTCTTTTGCATTCTTCAGGTAATGTTAACATTATTGAGCCAATTTTTATTGTTATTTTACTAGAGCTTCTTAATGAAATGGTAGGAGCTGTAACCTTAGTAACAATGAACCACCCTGTATTTGAATTTAGCTTGTTGAAGTGAATCAGAAAGGGAAAATGAAGCAAAAGTACAAAAACAATGCAGAAAAAGCTCAAAAAAGATTCATTCACAGCCGAATTGGTAAATAATGATCAAGATTTAACAATACAAATAACCAAGTATAGTTCAATGTTTTTACTCCACCTGCTATATAGGTTTTCTATAGTTATTATATCTAAATTTCAGTTTACCGAGCAACTAAAGTCAGAATGAAGGCACCCAACACAGTCAACCTCTTGCTTTGAGAAACACAGTTCAAGTAGGCCAACCTGCGCACATGAAATTCGAAAAGCCATCATTTTAAAGGAATGTAAATTTGATGCCAAGATAAAGATTAAATGGAATAGAGAGGTAACCGCCTGCAATCACTGAATATCATTTTCACACTTTCAGAGCAGCTTGTGAACCATGTTTTTTTTGTGTATTTGGTGGTGACTCTTCTCAACAATATCAACAAGGTTTTCCATGAGTTTAGAATTTCGTTGGTATCCTTGGCGACCAGGAAGCAGACTATTCCTGTTGGTCGCTCAATCTTTGCAACATGCTTCTCAACTTCCTGGATTTTCACTTGAAGTTACTGGTGATAATTTCTGACCTTAAGGCAAATGAAGGCTGCTTGAGCTCAACCTGATGATATATAGACCTACTTCATGGTACTATGATTCTCTGTCTTTAATCTTTGTTTTAATTGTTTTTCTTAAACCTCTGAAGTTTGAACCCTTTTTATCTCAGATGCTTTGGATGATTTCCAGAATCTCAACCTTACCCCTCGTCCTCAAAGGTAGCCTCCTCATTTCTCTTTACATGTACTTTTATATGTCTACATATTTATCCTATATTTTTTTTTATTTTTTCTTAATATCCCTTTTTGATTCAAGTCCAATTTTTCCCCCAAGCTAAAATCCATTTCTTCTATTTCCCCCCTCAAAAGCTATATATTTTAGTGTTTGTGAAATTTCTGCCAAATATGTAGCTTTATATTTGGTGTGCAGGAGGAGATGATGTAGAGAAAAGCAAGAATCTGATACTTTGCCTAGTTTTCAAAGGTTAGGAATTGGATTACCTGACTTGAAGTGCAAGAAAAAGGGAAAGCAAAAGGTTTTCAAGGGAGTCTCATATTGCAGAAGCTCTTGATAAACTGAGAGAACAGACCAGAGAAGCTGTAAAAGGATTGGCACCAATGTCGAAACTTGGCGGATATGATCTCAGTAAGGATGCAATGATGGAGGATTGGTTCAAGCAGTTTGAGGAGCTTGCCGGGTCTCAGGTATATTTACTTGAATGTTTTCTTTTTTCCTTTCAAGGCCTTGTTTATCTCAATTATAATTCAGATTTTTGCTGTAGGTGTAATTTCACATTTCCGGTATTTTCATCCATTAACCTTTTTCTACTTTAGTTCCATCTCAAACTTTCAAACTTGTTGGGGGGATGGGGTTAGTTTTTGATCAGATCAATTCAGGTTTTAAAATTTACCGATCATTTTGATTCCGTGTCAATTTCTAGTTCGATCATTTTGGGTTTGGGTCAATTTTAGGTTCTAGTCATTTTGGGTTTGGGTTTGAGTTTGAGGCTCGGGTTTTTTTCCCGACAGGTTAAATATATGCACGTTAATGTTTTGCTTTAAAATACATTGTTAGCCTGTTTTAGTGTGTTATCAATTGAGACAGGTTTTAGGTTTCATTAGTAGCACATGCTAGGGAATACGTACTTAATTATTCCTTCATTTTGGCCAGGACATGGAATCGATTGTAGAGACTGTGATGCAAAAACTTTTTTCCAAAGAGATTCTTCATGGACCGATGAAGGAAATCGAAGAAAGATACCCACAGTGGTTAGATGAGCACAAAACCAGTTTGAGCAAAGAAGAACACGAACGATACTCCCTCCAATACGAGCTGATAAAGGAACTTAATGGAGTTTATGAAAATGATCCTCGTAACTTCACCTGGATCGTTGACCTCATGCAGAAAATGCAAGAATGTGGCCAGCCACCAAATGATATCCTGCAAGATCTTGCTCCTGAATTCGGTTTATGGAATCTTGACTAGCTGTAAGTTCCCTTTCTTTTGAAGCAGTCTAATAATGGAAATAAAAGAATATTCATTTTCAATGTTCTAGCTTTTGTCCAATCTACTAGCCAATGTCTTCCCGAGCTATGGCACAAATTTTAAATGGTTAAAGTACGTAGGAGGTCTCTGTATTATGGGGACTGGATCAATTTAGTCCCTATACTATTAAAAAAAATCAATTAAGTCCAAATTGTAATAGAATTAACATTTACTATATAAAAAATATCTTGAAAATTATTTTTCTCAATTGCAATTCAATTACAAACAAAAGATTTCATTTAAAGAACCATAAAAGAATTTAAAATATTAGCTCTATTCCAATTTAGCCCCTATTTGATTATTTTTAATAATACAGGAGCTAAATTGATCCATTTAATAATATATAGTCTTTATGATACAAGGATTTCTTGGGTACTTTCATCGATTTTAAATTGGTCCTAGACTTCAAATTCGTATTCTCGAAAGTATCAATATCATATTGGTTAGTCTTTCAGTTAGTGTAGCTGTTAATTTAGGTGTTAAATGTTAGCTTGAATCTGATGTTGAACATATTTAAAACACTTGTATCAATTTTTAATGAGGTATATCTATCGTTGTGGTAACAAACAGTTATACTCTTGCAGATCCCCAGAGATGGTGGATTCACAGCAGAACCGTTGAGGCAATTTCCTAATGCGGATTATGTGTGCTTTATATTTCCATAGATTGAGGGAATAAAAGAAATGTAGATTACCTTTTTAACTTCCAAGTAATTTGATCCTTGTAAACTCAATGTTCAAGCATAGTTTTTTTTTTTTTTTGTCAAGCTTATATATGGTTATTGTGAAAGATGTTCATTAGCCCAAGGTTCAATTGTGCTCTTTAGGTGATTCTTTAAAAATAAAAATAAAAAGGTCTAATCATGGTTTTAGCCCCTCCTACTATACTGGAAATTGAAATTTAATCTTTCTATTTTAATTTGGTATAAATGGGTTTCTTTTATAAAACTTTTATAATGATTGTTAAAGTGAAATGGAATTTTTTAAAATTTATTATTGATTGTACATGTTACATGATTGACTAAAATTTCGTGTAGTCTTTGTATGATCAAAGAACAATAAGAAGAGAGTAAATTGCACCAAACATTTGACTTGCATTCTCTTTAAATTTTAAAATATTCTAATTACATCTTCAAACTTTAAAGTTATATCAATCAAATCTTTTCATTTCTAAAACCGTTAGTTTCATCGTTAAGTGACACATAAAATCTTGTGTTAATTTAAAATTTTAAAAAAATTAAACCTTAAAGTTAAAAAAATTAAAAGAAAAAAAAAGCAAAACAGTGAAACTTTGGTGCAATTCACTCAATACAAGGTTTGTTTTTATTTTTAGTTTAATCTTTTTAATTTTAAGTTATGCCACATAAGATCTAAACTATCACTTATGGTGAAATTAATTGTTTTAGTAGCAAAAGGACTTGATTGATATAACCTTCAAAGTTAGGGATGTAACTAAAACATTTTAAAGTTTAAGAACCATTTTAAAATGTGAGTCATAGTTTGAGGATGCTTGGTGCAATTTATTGAAAAAAAATTAACTTCACCTCATAATCTCAATGAAAAGTGGAAACAACTATATTATCAATTTGGATCTATTAATAATATTACAAAAAGTAGAAAGGTCAAATTATTTCAAATTAGCCTAATAGAGGGACTAACATCGCAATTAGACCAAAATAAAAACATCGGTTTCTTTCTAAAGATAAAATGTATTAAATCTTAAAGAATGAATTGAATGAGAAATGGTACATTGTGTTCATTACAATATATGCAAAAAAAAATAAAATGAAATGAATCAATGAAATTTGCAAAAAAAAATAGAATAAATTAGACTATAGTGAATGTAGTGAGTGTTGGGGGCTAAACATCCCATGGTGCTATCCAATGCCTCCCATTGACAAAACTTTTGGCTAAAAATGGATGGGCTGTCCCAAAATCTAGTTCCTTGGCCCTTCCTACTCCACCAACAGCGGCAGCTCCGGGTCCCCAACATTTATATACTCCAAAAAACACTGTCCTATAAATCAAAGGGAACAACGGTTTTGAGTTGAATTGATTTGGATTAAATTAATTTGAGCTTGAATTTCAATTTACATATTGAGATCATTTTCAAGTTCAGATCAGTTTGAGTCTAGATCATTCACGTACATATAAGAATTCATAGGAAAAAAAAGGGGACATACTTATTCTGGTTGTTAACATGGTCCCAGTCGTCCCAACCGCCTTGAGCAACGAGATTGTCAAAGTAGGTGTAAGAATAGACAATCCTGGAGTATTGACCCATGGCTCGACCGACATAAAGTGGGCCAGTACCCGTCACTGTGCAGTTTACAAAAGCAAACCCGCTTTTCTCATCTGGTGATTTCCTGTCATGGGCTGCTATGGATCCAAATCTCGTAGCTATGGAGTGTAATTCACATTCCTGTAAAACATTCCATTTCTCACAATTTTATTTCAGTCTCATATTGTAAGTAATAATATTTAAACCCTAAACTGAAAATTAAAAAAAATATTGAGCTAAAGGCATAAATTTTTTTATTAAGAAGGCTTAAATTGAATTATAATTTTTTGTGAAGGGGTAAAAAAATAATTTAACCATTTAAACGAAGGAAGGACCAGAGCCCATTCATGACCCCTTTGGATTCAACCTAGTTTGAGTAGACCTCTCAATTCATATCTGAACTCAAAAGCTTGATTGGATTAATCTGAATCTTAACTCGACTTATCATAATTTAACTATAAATAGTCAACAAATTGAACTCATTCCATTCGTATTTTAAAATAATCTCGAACTTAAATGATAAAACCCTAAAATATCTCAATTAAGATCTAAATGTTCCAAAATCGAATAACAAAACTCAAAATTATCCAAATCTAAAAAACTTAATTGATAAACTCTAATTACTCAAACATAAAATATTTCTTACCCCAAATAGCAGAAAAACAAAACAACTCAAAATAAATTAAAATTTTTTAAAATTTAAAATGAACAACTTTCTGTTTCTGACATAGAAAAGATCTTTTCCTTTTCCTTTTGGTTTTTTTAAAGCTTTTATGGATAAGAGAGTCAGATTGGCCCTACACTATAATAATAAATAATAAATAATAAATAATAGGTTAAAATACTTCATAAGTCCCTATACTTTTCAAAAATTTAGAATTTAGTCTTTGTGATTTTATTTTTTAAAATTTAGCCCCTCCACTTTTCATATTTAAAAATTCAATTTTAGTTGTTAACATTGTTAAAAATTATCTAATTAAATTTGTTGGTATGACATTTTAAAATTAAAAAAAAACTCTGTAGCTAAAATAATTTTAACAATATTAACAACTCGACTTAAATTTTTAAATCTGAAAAGTAGAGTAACTGAGTTATTGAAATAAAAAGCACAATGATTAAATTTTAAATTTACAAAATATATAGAGACTTATGACATATTTTACCCTAAATAATAAAAATAGTATTTGTTCTTACTTTGTACATGGAACGGCCATTCCCGAAGATGAAGTCGATGGAACCCTCAATATAACACTGCTTGAAATAATGACGTCCGGCATCGTCGCAAAGAGTGTCTTGTGCACCGTAGAATCCACACCCCGAGAAATATGCCTTGTCACCAGAAATACGGAACGCCACAGCTTGCCACCCTTGCATTCCCGGCTTCGGAGCCGGTGCTGTATTCTGCATGATTTAATGCATTGTAACCTTTTCTCTCTATCATTACAAATTTAGACGATGAGTTACTAGGGTTTGAATTCTAGCTACATCGGCTATATTATATATATATTATAATACGGTATTAATGCATTGAGGGTGTATAATTTTATAATTTTATGCCGAGCTAATAAACTAGATGAGGTCGCATAATCAACAATCTTCTAAGTTTGATGGGTTATCATCATAACCATTAATAAAGCATAGAATTATACACACGAAGCTTATTTGCAACATTAAGAAGAGAAATGTTTCTCTTATTAGTCAAATTATAGTTTTGGTCCTTCTAATATGTTCAAATTTAAGATCTAATCCTTATACTTTAATCTAATATAATTTGATATCTGCTTTTCTAATATCATTAGCTAATCTAAATAGTTAACCTTGTTTCCTATTCTAGTTAAAAAAAAGGGGTTAAATCACTTTTGGAGACTAAATTTGGCAATTACTTCCACATTGAGGCTTGAACTTTTTTTGTCAAAATTAGTCCCTAGACTTGGCAATTGTTCCCACTTTGGGGCCTAAACACTTTTTTGGTCAAAGTTAGTCCCTGATATTTCCTTGAAAATCCTAAAGTTTAGACTCCCAAAGTGGGAACAATTGTTAAATTCATGCTCCAATATGAGAATAATTATCGGATTTAGGAATTAACTTAAACAAAAAAAAATTCAAGCCCCAGTACAAGAATATTTAGCTATTTAAACACAAACTTATAGCAAATTAAAATATTAAATTCTCAATACCAAAATCATAATTTAACCTTTCTTTATATTTACCTTGAAGCTAATATTTCTAGCAGAGAAATAATTAGCATACACAGTAACGGAAGCCGTTTGATAAGTACGCAACTGTTGACCATTAGACCCACGGTCACAAGCTCTGTCGTGCCACTCAATAAACGTTGTCTCTCTACCGGCACCTTGAAACGTTATGTATGGCTTCGTCGCCGGCACCACCACCTTCTCTCTGCCATCACCACCACACATTATTCTTAAAGTGCTTTAATATCTATTACTACATAAAAAACAAAAAAAACAAAAAAAAAACAAAATTATTACATGTAATGTCCAGGGCTGATTAAGATCATAACATTCTTTCTATTATTCTCCGGTACAGCATCAACGGCATCTTGTACTGACCGGAACTGACCCGACCCGTTAACATCAACGGTAATCAACCGGTGACCAATGGGTCCAATCCATTTATGGTGATGCCTCGTTGTATTAGTATTATTACAAGAAGAACCATTTCCTGTTGCCACCACTAACGGCGGCGTTGCAAGACATAAGCAAAAACATACGTAAAACAATAATAAAAAGGAACTGAAACAAGATGAAGATGAAAACTCCATTAAAATAGAGCATTAAACAAACAAAAAAAAAAACTGGGATTTTCTTTTTCATGAGATTTGGTTTTCATGGTATTTATATTGTACCACAAATTGAGTTTAATTTTTAATAATAAATTTTTTGGGTGTTTGCAACGGTCATTTTTTTTGTTCCCTCCTTATGGTGTTCTTGGCTGTATTATACGTAAATTTGTGGGGTTGGATTTGCATTATCTACCAACGAATATAATTTCTTAGTATATGTTTCTGAATTTTCTTTTTTGTCATTTTCCGACAGAGATTTGCTTGTTTTTTATTTATTAAAAAAATTCGGAATGTGTTAGAATTTTTTATTTATTAAAAAAATTCGGAAAGTGTTAGAATTTTTTAGTACTAACTACAAAGGTTAATATATGATCATAATCTATAACGAGCTTATTAAAAAAAAGAGTGAGTATCTAATTATATACATAACACTATATTATTATCTTTATATTGTAATTTGATAAAATTTTTATATAACGTGACATATGATTGATGAAAAACAAGTATATATATGTTAAATTGATAAATATTGATTAAAATTACCAACAACGATTATGATTGGATTAGGATCTTTAAATTGCAAAAGTAGGAGAATTGAATTTTTAGTTTATTAAGTATATGAACTAAAATTAAAATTCTGAGAAAGATATTTTAACATCTTTATATATACATATATATTGGTCTAATTGTGAATTTCATCTCTTTATTTTACAAAAGTTGAGAAGTTAGTCTGATTGGGTAAACCTATTAATCTTTCTTTGTAGTGTTGTCCTTGCTAATTATTAGTGTTAAATTACGATTTTGATCGCTCTACTATTTTCAGATCCCTTTCTTTAATTTGACGTAATTTGGTTCATATATTTTTTATAATGTCATTAATTAGTTTAAAAGCTAGATGATTTTTTTTCCTTAAAAACATCCCTTTTTAGTTTATCGTGCTGACATGAAATTTTTGTTTAGTGTTGCTGGATAGGTGTTTTTAAGAAAAAATCATGTTAGTATTTTAACCGAAATAGTTAAAAGATTTTAGCTATTTAAATTAACTAATGATATTATTCAAAGATTAAATTATACTAAATTAAAATATAATGACTATATCTCAAATTTAAAAATAATAGAGAAATCAAAATCAGAATTTAACCAAATTATCAACAGATGGGCTAAAAGGAAACTCCCTTTTCTACCAAAGCTAGGAATATCTTAGTAAATCTCTCTCTATGGAAATGTCTCATTACATATCACTTTTATGTTTTATAAAAATTATTTTTTAATATTCATGATTATTCTTTTTAACAATGTTATTTTTAAAATTTAAATTTAGGATGTGTTCAGATGAGTGGTGTGTTTACTTTCAGTTAGTATAAAAACAGCGATGAGACAAAAAATAAGCTAAACACATCTCACCGTTCATCCAAATCCACCCTTAAATCTTTTCTTAAAGTTACAATATATTTCACCACAACATTCAACCATGCTGAATTTAAAGGTTTTGATAATGGTAGAAGAATACTGAATGGACTAGACATGGCTAAAATGTCCGTTTTCTAAAAGTGAAACTAAGAATTTTGGCCAATTTGGCCCCTAAAAAACACACATTGGTCCCTACTGGGATCCACTTGTATTTCTTTCGAACGTTGGGACTACAAAAAAACATTTTCACCATTAAGGCTACAGACAAAATTGCCCAGACTCTGGTACATATATATATATGTTTTCTTTTTCCTTCTTAATTTTACGACGAAAATAAATAAATAATTTCTTAATTTATTAAAAAGTTGCAACACCAAAAAAAGGTCTTTGATTATGAATAGTGATGATGCTGATGATTGGGTTGATTATTGGTTTGGGACCTACTAAAAATGATGCTATAGTATATATATATATATACTCTTTTTAACGTTGATTTGCAAACAACATGGTGAGTGGTGACAGGTTTTGCCCTAAAATCATGGCTTTTGGTGGATATATCGAGGGAATATATATAATCTAGTGCTGATGTTTTCTTTTTAATTTCCCACATTGCTTAGACTTTTGGTCTCCCATTGATAATCACACTTTCGTTGGGGTAAGCTGCATTCATGGTGAAAATTATTAATAAATTTAAGTTTTTATTATTTATTTAAGTAATTGAGTTGTTAAAATAATTGTTGTATTGTTTTTTTTCGTACCGTTTATATCAATTGAAAGTTTTTATTTCACTTTTCTTTTATAGTTCAGTTTTTTTTTATGAAACAACTTTAAAGTCATGAATTTGCGAATTAAAATCAAAACAACTTTCTTCTCTAATATTTGACTTTGACCGTCAAATCAACTTGGATCTAACGTATGCTATTTTACTCATTGATGGGTATTGATTACTGTACTAGTTATGGAATCGTTACTTGAAGCTCATTAACTGAACTTTTAAAAAAAAATTTAACAACCTAGTGACTTAAATAAAAACTTTCGAATGATTTAGTCGCTTAAATGAAAACTTTCGAATAGTTTAGTGATCATTTTGAACTTTTTGAAGTTGAGTGACCAAAATGTAAATTTGCTAATAGTTTAGCAACTTTGGGCATAGTTTACCCATACTATTATTAAAAGTATTGATTGAGTTGATCATCATGTAACACGACACTAATTTAATTGAAAAATATTAAAAATTTTCAAGTTTTTGGTATAAGCGTTGCGTTTTCATCCATTTTACAATTCGATGCCAATTCTGTTCGAGCTGAGGGTGGTATTTAAGTAAAATCATCTAAACAATATCGACTCTAAAATTCAAACTTAGTCCAAATGCTTAAAGAAGAAGTCCACTTTCACTTCTTTCAACCATTTGTTAGTTCAAAAAATTTCAACTTTAATACTTATATAATATATTATGCCATTAACAATGTGTTTATAATTTACACTATTATTTAAGTGTATGATCGGGTTAGTTTCACGAGCCAATTCAACACCAATTTGATCAATGAAAAAACCAAAAAACCAAGCTTTATGCAATTAATAAATAGTAAGGGATATTTTTATATTTCCATATATCTTTATATAAAATTTATAAGAAAATACTTTAAATTAAAAAAAAACATGCGAATGATAGAGCCTGAATCTAAATCCTTAAGCATCTATAGTAATATATAATATTATAATGTAAATATTTAAATATTAAATATCAAATTAAAAACAATATAATTTCTTTTAAAAAATCAAAAAATTAATATGGGTGGACTTAAAGTGGACTTCGTTTAGTTATTTACAAATATGAGCAAGTTGGGGCAAACTTTTAAACCCTTATTTTGGGCCAAATTGAACTTAAGCGAGTATAAAATATATTTGTTAGACCTTTACCCCTTAGACATGCTCTTCAGGAATCCACTGGAGATACTCCTTGAAAATATCCCTAAGAGCAACCCTTTGCAACCACTCTTCGATCACACAATCAAATGGGTCCCATACATTAACTGTTATTTCTGATACTAATTGTCATGTCCCATTTAAAGTGATTGACATCATGTCCAATCGCCACCCTACCTAAGTCTATAGTGACAGGTCATGTGGCAAACTTACTTTAAGACTACCAATAAAAAATGACACATCACGAGATCATAACTGAGAGTATATAAGTCCTCAGTCCCGAGAACTCTCTCTCTCTCCACATCTAACTCCCTTGAACTAACAACATCTATTCCCCGATCGCCACATACAACGACTTTCCACCTTATTGTAAACCGCCCCAAACCACTCTCATCCTTGCCTTGTTTGATTTCAATATCATATCTAAGTTGAGTTCTCCTCGCTCTACAAACACTGCTAAACACAAGTAAATCAAACCGAATAGTATGATTTTGAATCAAAAAAAATTTGGTAGCTCTAATTCTATGGACCAAGATTGGACTTTCTAAGTAGTTGGCTTGAGCAAATATCATTGGTTCATGAGTAGGCGTCTGTCCGTCTATAGGTAGTGCGCAATAGGGCACAAGTGAGACGTCTCTTCTTTTGCTTTCGGATTTGGCACCCGAAGGCGAAAAGGACACTGCTTGGTATTTTGCTATTAGAAAATGAAATACAATGCCCTTTCCACGACGCGGTATCCAATATGCATAAAAGGGAAAAATAAAATTAAGGCAACCCAAACTTTTAAATAAAAAGAATAATAATTTATTTGGTCCTTCAATTTTATAAAAATTATTTTAATTTTTCATTTAATTTTTCGTTCTTTTAAACATTTAAACTTACGTTGTTTATCAAATTACAAAAAAAGTATAAAAATATTTTTATTATTTTTAATTTTAAAAAATTAATTAATTGTTGACTCTTTTCTATCTATTTTAAGGTGATTTGACAAACAATGTAAGTTTAAGGACTAAAAAAGGTGAAAAATTAAACTTTTTATAAAATTGGAGAACCAAATAAATCATTATGCCTAAATAAAACTCATAAACAATGGAATCCAATATGTATTGTAATTTACACACAATACTTATTCTAACACACAATTATAATAACTAAATCAAAATACTTACTATTTAACATTTTATAAAAATAAAGAAATCAAATTATATCAAATTAAAAGAGAGATTAGATTTCAAATTTTAACACAACAAAAGGATTAAAAGTAGAATTAAACAATTTATTGACACTCGAAATTTTAAGGGTTCTTTTAAGGTCAAATTGTAGTTTTAGTCCTTCTACTATGCTGAGTTTAATCCCTTTGTTTTGATTTAGCATATTTTGATCTCTACTTTTATAATATTATTAGTATGTCCGAATTAGTAACATTGTTAGCCACTTTATTATTGGTTCAACATGGTTAACCGAATTCGAATTTTGATGTGACACGTAAAAGTAAAAAAATAATGAACACCATTGCTTTAATGCCAACAACAAACGTGTTATCAATTCACACATAGTAATAACAATTTACAAAGTACATGATTAAATTTTACCAAATATAGGGATCAAATCTTAAATTTCAGTATAATAAAGGGACTAATATCAAAATTAAACCTTTAAAGAGATTTGAAACCCAGATGTATACACTCATATGAAAACTAAATTTCTGGTTTTCCGGATCATATAAGATTCTTATGTTTCTCACCCTGAAATAGAATCTGAGTGCTTACAGTGAAAGCATGGTGAGAGTATGGAAGCTAGCCACGTCGAATTCTAACGCTGGCGGCGACCTTCTCGCATGGGTTATTATCCTCCGGCAAACTAACCGGAGAGCTCGTTGCCATCTGCTACCATTACCGGCCGGAGCTGCTGCTGGTTGATGATCAGCTTCAAGGACTATCCGATTCAACTGAAAAAAGAAGAGCCTGCCTGCATGGATTAAATCAATGTAAAGCCGAGCAACACCAACCCTTAAATTGATGCAATATTTGAGTGCGAAAGGGCAGATCAAGCCTACAATTAAAGGGGAGAAACTAGGGGTTGATGATAAGAGATAGAATTTGGCTACTGCTGTTATTAAGTGCGGCCCCATGGCCATGGATCATATGATAAAAATATGGGGGTGTTGGGTTTCTATTAGCTACGAAATATATATATGGACAAATTGTAAGATGGGGTCTATTTGGAGTCTTTTGAGAGAGATTGAAACTTTTGGCAAAATTCTATATAAGGCCCTTGTGTTATGCATTTTTTTGGGTGGATTTAGTCTTTTAT
The DNA here is from genome assembly GCF_007990345.1 of Gossypium hirsutum. Taxonomy (NCBI): domain Eukaryota; kingdom Viridiplantae; phylum Streptophyta; class Magnoliopsida; order Malvales; family Malvaceae; genus Gossypium; species Gossypium hirsutum. The sequence continues at coordinate 53,109,370 of NC_053439.1, read as the reverse complement.
ATTGTAATTTGATCATTTTTAGTCTCTTTACGAATGTGTATTTTTTTTTGTCTTGGAATAAAATTTTTTGGGGGATAATTTGGTATACCATTGATGCACAAATTTCATGTAACATCAGTTAATAATAAGATGATACATCATCATCGATGCAAAACTATTACACCTCCTCCAGACTTGGACACGTGCTAGCATGAAGGGCCACCTGAGAAACACCCATGACCAACCCTCTGACTCTATTCGGACTCCTCGATGACTAGCCCTCTCGAATCCCTACTCTCCTTTCGACCCTCAGTCTTGGCAAGGGATTAGAACCACTCGCTTCCCTCTAAAAGACCTAGCCCACTTCCAAGGATAACCCACCTTCTTGGCAAGTTGCCTTACCTGACACTTGCTTTTTAGGTGTGAATACTCATTAAGTGTGAACATGCCCTTGGAGACCATTGGGCCCCACCTGAGTATAACAATCTCGTACTGCCATAACAAAATGAGTCTGCGGTGCACGTTCTGTACGTACTCCCTGATGGCAACCCATCTATAACGGTTTGCCACGTCATGCTAGCAGACAAGAGGACGTCCCTGGTAAAACCCTTCCAACAATGGAAAAAGAAAATCTTTTGAGGCCTTAAGCAACTATGGAGCACTAATCCTCCTTAGCCTTCTCCCTATCCTGTCTTTTCCGGCTCTTCGCCTCTTAAGGTGAATTGGCCTTCTCAACACCACCACATCATCTTCCTTGTTATACACTGCATCAACAAAAACAAAAAGAAAAACAAAGAGTTTATAAAACTAAATAATACAAATACATGAAACTCAAAATTTAAAATCTGAAACCTAAAAATCAAAACCCAAAATCTAAAACTCGAAACCCAAACCTTGAAAGGAAACAAAATAATTATAGTTAATATTTAATTATGTTTAAATATAGTTAATAGTATTTAATTTTAAGTCCTTTAATTTTTTTAAATTTTTAAAACATACCGAGATTTGTCATATATGGTTTTTTTTCTTTACAATTTGATAAATATTATTTGAAATTAATGTGAGGATAAGCTAAAATCACAATCATCATTATTTTTATCTTTTCTAAATTTATTGGAGTTGTATGCGTGAAAAGATCATCATTATTTTTAAATATATAATAGTGGATGACAAAGTCAAGGTAGGTGCATATGCCCCCTTCTATTTTTTGAAGTATTTGAAATAAAATGGATATATTATTATATAATATGATTATATATTTTTTTAATTTTAATTCAATTTTCACAATATACTTATAATATTATTTATATTGCATAGTTTTCTTATGCAATATTTTATCAAACTAATAAAAATGGGTGTATTTTTAAATCTATGTAGAAATAATGTACTTTTTTTTTAGTTTAATAGAATACTATATTCGTAATTCCCACATGATATAATGGAAAATTGTATCATATAAATAATCGTGTTAATTGAATGTGAAAATTGAATCAAAATTAAATTTGTACGTATATAATTATATTAAATTAAAATTTATATATAATATTGCATACTAAATCAAAAACATGTATAGATATAGATTTCATTTAATTATAATTTAAATCTAATAAAAAAAATTAGGATAGCTTACTTCCGAAAAGAAATTGTAAGGATAAATCTTAAAATTATACATAACTGTTGATTTATTGTACAATTTGATACATGAATTTTGATTTTGTACAATTATGCACATGAAACTTTCTTTTGAATTGTGATTCAAATATATACATCAATTTTCACTCGCGCAGATTATCATCTGGGAAACTAAACAAAGAGCTAGCCGCCATCTGTTACCATTGCAGGCCGGAGATGTCTGGTCAACTATCTAATTCAACTGAAAAAAGAAGAGCTTGAATGCATGCACCACGTCGATGTAAAGCCGATGAACGATCCCGAAACCGGAGCAAAGCTTGAGTGCAAAAGGGAAGATGAAGCCTAAAGAGGCGAAACTATGGGTGGAAGACGATAAAATGAGGTGGAGTTTGGGTAGTGCTGCTATTAAGTGAAGCCTCGTGGACTAATGAAATATGGGGACAATTTGGATAATTGAACCAATGAAAATGTTAAGAAATATATGGTCTGTTTTGGAGTCTTTCGGGAGAGATGGAAGAAAATAGGGGGAAGCTAGACAATTACAGTAGGGGTAAAATATGAATTATAAATTTTTAAAAGATTAACTTTTATATTATCAAGTAATTTTGTAAAACTTTAAGATCTATAAGAGGATTTTACCATTTTTGGGAGACCCAAATGTGGTAACCACAAACAAATGATGGATTACTTTAGTTGGCTTTTTTTTTCCCTTTTGGAATAATTATTCAGGAGGTCCTTTACTTTAGGGTTGGTAGCCATTTAATATTCGTCAAAAGAGATAATGCAACATTTAATCCCTAAAACTGACAATTTTTTAACTTGGTCCTGAAACTTGATAACATTTCTCAATTTTTTTAAAAAAAAAATTTAGGTGATGACATGGCATAATGTTAAAATGTCATGTCACCACTAGAGATCGAGACCAAGTTCCAAAAAATTTTCAAATCCAGGCCCGTTTTTAAGTAGATTCAGCCCGTTCAAAATACCCAAAAAACGGACTATCGATCGGCTAACTATTTTTATATAAAAAAACTATTAGGTCAAAACTCAAGAGGAAGTTAGTTCCAATAATTTAATTTTTATAATATTGAAAAGTGAATAAACAAGTAGAGTTGAATGCAAAAATCTAAATAAAAATGCCTCATTTATCGTACTTGTTTGAAAAAATTTATTGTAATTATGTTAGCATTATAGCATATTATAATAATGGAATGTCAAGCAAAAATATAAAGTAAGCAAATGACAACTTTCCTTTACCTATAATGAAATTATGTGCTTAGGCTTGATCTCATAGTTTATTGGATATATAAGACATATATTTAAAATATGTTTTTGCATAATAAAAAGTTAATATGTTGATTTTACTTTTTATATTTAAGATTCGTGACTACCTTCTTTAATAATATCGTCTTTAATATTCGAACCCAGATTCTTTTCAACACTTGTTGGTAATTTCTCACGGAACACAATTATCTCTTAAATTTCTATTTATTTTTATTTTTTATACAATACTTCTTTTAACTATAAAATCATAAAAAATTATTTTAATTACTATCAAATTGACTTTTAAATTATATTTTAATTTAAATAGATATTGAATATTTAAAACTTGTTTTAAATATAATAATATTTTAATTTTGAAAAAATATATATGATTTTTTTATTTAAAATAAATAGATTAAATCTCTTATTTGTTGTTGATTGAGTCTTAGCTCAAAAATAGTATCCTAACATTGTACTAAAAGTCAGATTGTATTTTACTCGTAAATTGAAAAAAAGAGTTAATTAATCATTGTACATTAGATCAAAGAGCAAATTAGTTATTTTATTAACATGATGTACACATGGCACTCCATATGTAACTGTTTGATTATTTCGTCAACTATTCCGTTTTAACAGTTTTTAACTGTCGAAAAAAGCTCGAACTCAATTTAATAATTATCAAGCTAAGCTCGAGTAGATCGAGCTATTAATTGAGTAGAATTTAAAATTAATAATACTCGACTCAAACAGCTGATAATTCTTATAAAACTTTTCATTTATAATATATATTATAAATACTTTTGTATTAATATAATCAAGTCATTGTCTGTAATATATATATTAATAATTCTAAGCTTAATTATCGAGTTAAGTTCAAGCATGATAACATATGAACTTGATTAAGTTCAAGCTTGAGTATAAAAATTGATAAGCAAACTTAATTAAGCTTGAGTGACCTGATTATATCTTGAATCAAACTTGAAAATAAGTATTTAATTGAGCTCGAGTCAAGTACCAAGCTCAAAATTGAGTCGAGCTTGAGTTCAAACTGTTTTATTAACCCAAAGATATGGGCTTTTGGGCCTTTGAAACACTTAGTATATAGTAGCTGAAATTTAACAGTTACCAAACAATGTAATATCCAAAAACCCCTAAAACCCCAAAAAAGAAGAAGCAATTTCTTTGATTTCTCCTAGAAAATCAAGACGATGAAAGAAGACGACGGCACCGGACCTCCGAACAGAGAACTGTACGCACTGTTACACCTATCACCGGAAGCCTCCGATGAAGAAATCCGTAGAGCTTATCGTCAATGGGCTCAAGTTTACCATCCTGACAAATACCAAGCTCCTCACGTAAGTATTAAAGAAAAAAGGGGGAAATTATGTTTCTTTTTACTCTTCAATTCGATGTTTTACATGAGATTTTATTTTATATATATATATTTTTTGAATATGTATAGATGAAGGAAATTGCTACAGAGAATTTCCAAAGAATCTGTGAAGCATACGAAATCTTATCTGATGAAAACAAGAGACAAATATACGATATTTATGGTATGGAAGGATTGAATTCTGGATTAGAACTTGGCCCAAAGTTGAATAAAGTAGAAGAGATTAAAGAACAGCTTGAGAAGCTAAAAAGGATGAAGGAACAACAAAAGATGTCGGCCCTTTTTCTACCCAAGGGTTCAATAGTTGCCAATTTGTCATTGCCTGGGTTTCTAGATGGTGATGGTATTATGAGAGGGTAAGGGTATTTGCCCTTTTATTTTTTGTTTTGGTTCCTTAATTTTGATTGATTGATTGTTGCATTGATATAGCATGTTGTGTAATTTTGTTTTGTATTTTAGAATGGCTATGGCTAGTGCAGTTCAATCTCAATTATCGAAAAGTAGTGCTCTTTCATTAAGTGGAAATTTGGGAGTCGAAGAGAATTCCGGTGCTGGAGCTGCTTCGGCTGTGTTTAGGCATCAGATTGCTTCTGATTCTACTATCGAGTTTATGGGATCGGTTGGTTTAGGTAGTCTAATAGGGGTGCAAATGACACGGTAGGGAATTCGGGTTTTAATTGTTTATCTACTTAGTTTGTAGTTTTGCTCAGTATCTTCATTGTCTCCTTTTCTATTTCAGTCAGTTATCTTTACACTCAACTGCGACACTGGGTATTGCTAAGTCTTTTCATGATGGCTCGATTAATCTTTCCAATGTATGGACTCGTCAACTTTCCGATACAGCAAGTGGAAATGTAAGCTACTTTTTGTCATTTTCAGCTGAGATGCTATGAAATGCTGAGTCTTAATTATTGCTGATCTGTCTGAGGATTCTAATCTCTTTCAATTTGTTTTTGGTCTTCACCATTTCTACAGATAGAGCTTTTACTTGGTCCACAGTCATCTATTGGGGTTGGATGGCAAAAGAAAGACCAAAATACGTCTGCTGCTGGAGAAGTGAAGGCAAGTCTATGTTCACTATCTAGATTACCGAGTTTATGGCAGAATAACTAACCCAGAAAAATCCCACTGGTGTATGATCCTAGTTGTTTTTGTTTATTTATTTATTTCTGCCAACATGAATCTTTTTAATATTTTTTTTCATGTTAAGAACTGCAGTTTGGCACAAATTCTTTTGGCATATCAGCTCGTTATACTCGTCGTTTTTCCTCAAAATCTCATGGTCGTATTGCAGGCAGAATTGGAAGGTAGGTTAGCGTAACCGATATTGATAGTTAATAAAGGATGGAAATTAGTATTTGTTCTTCTTCTATGCTGTTTATGGTGACAAATGAGTTTCTTTTGCCTTTCTTTCTTTTAATATTATCTATTGCAGTTTCATTATTTCAGTGTGACTTGATTCTTCCAAACTGTTTATCAGGTTTCCATATAAGTGTACTGCATGATCGGGACTATGAATCAATGCATAAAATGTATCGGAATACCATAATTGAAGGGAATACTCAGCAAAAGAAAATAGCCTTTTCTGCATTGTCATATATTGCACAATACTGTCCTAAAGCTGAACAACAATCCTCGCTTTCCCTTGGGACTTCTTGATATATGGTTATATAGCTACTTGTAAAATTAAAAAAAAAATTCAAAAGGGATGCATCTCACTATGAGAAGTATCACAAATGTTTGATAAGGAGCTGGTCTAAAACAATTGAAATGCATAGTTGCAAGCATATATACGCTCATTCATTTTCTCATAATTTGTCCAGAAGTTCAGAGAAGTTGTTGAGGCATAACTTCAATTATAGTCCAAGTGATCAATTTGATTATCATTACTTGTTAAGCAAATTTACAAAGCATTTGATCATAACTGCTAAGCTTAAGGCTTTGCACTTACTGCTGATTTTTTTCTCCAGCGCCGCTCTTGAGGTTGAAGTTGGTGGTGGGAGGAAAGTGTCTGATTTTAGCACTGTTCGCATGTTGTATACAATTGGAATTCGGGTAATTGCATCTGTCTTACCGCAAAGGGATTCCACAAATTATAATGACATATTTTGTATCCTACTTATAAATATAGCTATGAAAAAATGTTGCGTACCTGCAACCAATCAAAGGATTTTATTTTGTTGGCACCTGTTGTGTCATCGCAACTTTTTAAGATTCCATTTGGCTGGTCCTTTTTCTATTTTTCTCACTTCTCAAAATTTTTTTTTTGACAAAGCAAATGGCAAAACCATCAACTAAATGGACCTGCTTTATATGTATGATGATATTGTCATATAGGAGTTAAACAACAAGATCTTTAAGCATTTTGTTTGTTGACAGGGTATCTTTTGGAGATTTGAGCTGCACCGTGGAGGCCAAAAGTTACTTATTCCTGTAAGAATATTCTTGTCCTTTGACGTGTTTCAAAAGGGTATTATATTTGAGTCATTTCTGATTTTGTATCATGAACTTGAATGTGTTGTACTTATTTCTTTTAGTGCTGAGTTTCGCTGGAGTAGGATCCAGAATGTGAAGTTGTGCTTTTGTAGAATTTCATAGGATAGAATTTTCTATCCTTGTATGATTTTCAGTTATCTGAAATGAAATGCTTTAAAGTTGCAGCAGATTGATGTTAAATTTTATGATATTATTTAGAAAGCTTTGTCAAATTGTCAACATTTTAGTAGAAATCAAAAGATACCATTGCAAGTGTATATGACTTGAGCTTTCTACATGGGATATATTGAAGTGTATAGGACTTATCTGAAATGAATCATATATCCTTGGGATATATTGAAGTGTAAGATCCGAGTATTGAAGTGTGGTCACAATTTAGCAATGTGCTTTGTATGTAAAGCATGATTTAAACAAAAAAAAAGTTCGTAGACTTAATGCAAGGAAGAATACTGAAACTTAATGTTTCCTGTTGGGATTTTGTAATGGAGATTGGTCTCTTGTATTGATTACAATTCTGAATTAGTTATCCTACAATTCAATGTGTTAATTATGTTTGTTATATGCAGATTTTGCTTTCCAGGGATTTGAATCCTGTTTTAGCTACTGGAGCATTTGTAGTTCCAACATCAATTTACTTTATACTGAAGGTAATCACTTATGCTTCTCCTTATAGTTTCGACCTATTGCTTCTAGATTTTCTGCCTTTTGAAAAAAAAATATTTCATGCTATTAGATAACTATTGTTATATATACATTTGCAGAAATTTGTGTTTAAACCGTATTACCTTAAGAGGGAAAAGCAGAAGGCATTAGAGAATATGGAAAGGACTGCAACCCAGGTATGTTTACTCAAATGCTTTAGGTATTCATAAAGTTTTAGTTTCATTTTTGGCCTTTCCATTACGTTTCTTAAGATGCTAGAAACTACATTGCTTGGACTCTTCAGTTTTCATGAAGTACTTCTATCTGACACTTGTGTCGACACACAGATATGGGGATATGACCTCCAGGCTAGAAATGTTCTGCTGCCGTATATTTCTGATGTAACTTCTTTCTAATTATGTATGTATTATCGTTGGCCAGTGTTTCTCACATGAATGAAAACAGAGATGCAAACCTGTATAGTCCTTTACCATACATTAGTCATGCTTTGATTAATATATTTCTTGATTTCTTACTAGGGAATGTTGTGCATATAACTTTTAATAATTACGAGATTAAATATTTTCAGCTTGTGCACTACTTTTATAAGCCAGCTTAGTCTTGTTCCAAAACAAATGGTTTAAAGGTGAATTTTACTCGATTTTTGTAAAGGTTCAAGAGGCAAGGAAAGCAGCTGCAAAAGCTCAGCAGTTGTTAGAGAATGTAGCCAACAGGAAAAGAAATAAGCAACAAGAAACAGGTGGACTCGTTATTACCAAAGCAATTTACGGAAATCATAAAGCTTTAAAGAAAGGAGATGAGCTGAGAGAAACAAACGATGAGTTAGCCTCACAAGTGTTGGATGTAACAGTACCTCTTAACTTCCTTGTTAATGATTCAGGGCAACTTAAGGTTTGTTTATTCGAATCCTGCTTGTTTGCAACATATCACGCATGCACACACATATATACATATATTGCTAGAAGTGCTTATGATAGAAATCAGTAAAAGCACTATGGAGGCCCTTGTACTAGAAGTCGAATTGCATTTTGCCCTCTTTACATGTAACTGTCTGGTACAAGGCATGTTGGCAGAAATGGATTGAAATCTTTAACAGAAATGACCAGTTTGCTCTTTGATTTAACGTACAATGACTAATTTGCCTATTTTTTAGTAAAGGAGGCAAAATGCAATCTGACTATCTAGTACAAGGGCATCCATAATACTTTTACTATAGAAATCCCATCAGCATAACCTTGGTTGTTTATCCTCTTGTCACAGCTTCATGATGGTGTAAAGAAGTCAGGTATCATGGGCTTCTGTGATCCTTGCCCCGGAGAACCTAAGCAATTGCACGTGGAGTACACTTATCACGGCGAAAGATACGAGGTATACTACAACGAATTACTCTTCCCAATTGTCTTAATCCAAAATCATCTTTAATGAATGGCAATAAAAGCGCGTTTGACAAATCTTGAAAATTTTCTGAACCAGGTTGCTGTGGATGATTATGAGGAGTTGATAATACCCCAGATAGCACACAGAGTCTGATTTCACTTCTTTTTTTGTTTTTGAACTTTGAAACCTATACTGGTTTACCTCCTTACAAATTTTTGCTTGCAATGCTTGACATGGAGGTACCAAAATTTTCAATTTATATTACATTGTATCATTGATAATAAGACTGGTTATTTGATGTAATTTTCTGCTTGTTCAATAAAATTCCTTTCATATTTTATCTCAAAACTATATTTTAGAGACAATGCATATAGGTTGGAATATATGTATCACTTATTTTTTTTTCCTAATTTTTGAGTTAAAATTGAAATGTCTAGTCTATAAGTAGATTCATGGGATTCAATTGGATTCTTGTTATATTTCTTTTATCCTTGGGAGTAATAGTGCTAGGAAGATAAGTAGTTTGTCATTCCTTTTTGCACCAAAAAAAGAGGGGGGGGGGGGTTAAATGCAGCATTTTCTCAATATTCTTTAAATCTTTTCGTCGGTTCAACTTGTTTATTAAAAAAATTTTAGAAATTCGTTTAATCAATTTTTTTAACTGATTTAATGATCTGTATTGATTCTTGATCAGAGCAATTCAAAACCTCTCCTTATTCAATTGGTCTAGTTCAATTCAAACATTGCATTTTCTTGAGATAACTTACAATTATTATAGTTTTTTGCCACATATTATGAGGGAAAAGGTTGAACTTTACTATTAATCTCTATATTTTGTAAGTTATAAATTTAATCCTTATAATTTGATCAATTTTAATTTTTATATTTTTTGAATTGATCAATTTTCATCCTTAACATTTCTTAATATCTGAATTCCAATCTTAACCCAAACATTAATAATTAAATCTAGTTAAAATTTTCTATTAGCATTGTACAAAGTGTAAAATTGTGAGTAATTTGACATCAATCAAATCCAACTTACTTTTTTACGAGTAATATATAAAAATATATATGGCATTAAATGTGATAATATGTTTCAGTATCAACTTAATGAATTTAACAACTTTTTGATTGTACTAAAATTTTAAAATTTAAAAATACAAAAACCAAAAACCAAATTATACATAATTAAATTCACAACTCACGTAAGATACATAGACTAATGGCAGAATTTAACCCAAAAACCAACAAACCAAATGATACAAGTGTCACAGAAAAGCATGCTTAAGGATGAGTTCACTACTTGATGGCTCTAATAAGGCTTCCACTATGGTTGAACCATATTCACTATTGCTATTACATCCATTAATCCCAACTGCAACTGGCTTGCTCAAAAGCTTAACCCCTTGCTTCCAATATCTATGCTCTGAACCAACATGCAAAAAGTTTGATCATTTATAATATACAAAAATGTCATCCCGTGCAACATATATTATACTTTTCAAGTAAGGGTCAAGATATAAAAATACAAACTGTACCTGGTCCGGTTGATATTACAATAGAATTATCTGTATCCATAATCCAATCCACCCATAGAACAAATCCATGGCATATACCACCTTCAGTGAATTTAACCTATGAGAAAGGATATAATAACATCATCATCTTAGTTTTGTACTTGTGTAGGCTTTCTTCTGGGGTAAATTACATTCGTCGTCACCCAACTATTGGTAAGTTTCTTTTTTAGTTACCCAATAATGAGAAGTTATAAAACGGTCACCCAATTATTCAAATTTTTGTCACCAGCAGTTAAATGGCTAATGATAACTTTTACATTTGGCATAATGGCAACTTTGGCCCTCGACATGTATACATTGTTTAATTTGATTTTTTTTGGTGTTCCCATTTTTAGTATATTTTCGATCAAATTTAGCTGATAATTTTTTTACAATGTATAAATGTTGAAGGTTAATTTTTTTTAGAATCAAAACTAAATTGAAACAATGTATAAATGTTGAGGGTTAAAGTTGCTATTATGCCAAATTTAAAAGTTACCACGTCATCTTTCCGTTAGTAATTTAATGGCTGACGACCAGAAAAAGAAAAAATCAAATAGTTGGGTAATCAGAAAAAAAGTTTACTAATAGTTTACTCTTTTCTTTATATAGGTTGGTTCGAAAAGGTGTACCTGTGCTGTTCCGTGACATGAACTTATAGGTTTCGAGAAATCGAATTCTAAGATGGTAAATATCTCACTTAGCTCCTAAAACATTTCAATGCAGTTGGATTAGTATCCATTGTCATTGTTGAAAACAAATTTCGTATGCATCACTTACCTTAATTTCACCACATTGCCATATAGAGAAAGGAAGAAAGGGACCCTCTTTCGGTGCTGGTAATTCACCGCATGCACCTAAGGTGGTGTTTACTATAGAGTGGTCAAAGCCTTCGACATCACCTAAGCAACGGCGACTGCTCCAAAGATCCTGGATAGGTAGTCACGAAAATACATGCACAAATCGTAAATAAGACAAGAAGTTCCGTCTAGTGTTTTCTTTATTCCTTTTCTCGGTGACAGAGTAGAAAGTATGAACTTACAGGGAGAGACATAGCACGAGCCTTTAGGATTCCTTTACAAGGCATTATCAACGCATCTTCTGAAAGGACAGGGTCGAGCAAGGTACGGTCCTTCCTAAACCCGAGCCAAAAGGTTAAAAACAGATGATTGAAATTCTATAAACGAGCTCACTGACAAACTTATAATGAAAAGCAGCTAAATTATGATGGGAGACTATAAATGACTCGGCCATCCTTAGGCTAAAGCTAAATTGTGAAACAAAACCGAATGATCTTTAAACAAGTTGCATTATTGAAACTATTGAGAAAAGAACGTACCAAAACCGCAGGTTCTGCCATGGAAGCATCCCTTCATTTGCATAATAATACGGTTCTCCAATCAACATATCAACCTGTGAAAGAAAGCGTAATAATAATTTGTTTGAATACTGTATATGAGAGTATTCAAACGTTAAAATCTCATAATCAAAAACAGTGTTTCAGAGGACAAATGAAAAGTTGAGTGACATTAAATACACAAAATCAGAGCCGTATACGAGGAGCATGTGATGTAAGTGAAAGGTAAAGCGCTAAAAGAATTACCTTTTTCCCACGAGTATCTTGCAAGGTCAAACAAGGTTTCCTTTTTTCAGGTACTTCTACACGGTCCATAGAGAAACAGTTTGCCTTAACAACAGTTTCCAAATATTGGGCTCCTTTTTCTCTCAACCCCGGAAACAATGATAGTACATGAGATGTTTTTGAAAGATTTGCAGCGAGAAGTGTTAAGAAAATGCTATCATCAACAACAACACATAACGGGTTAACTCTTCCCTGCAACTGCAAATAATAGAGTCAGGTGATGTAAACACTCGCTCAAAAACAGCGAGTGTGAGGAGAGCTTACGGCATTTCTCACTGCTGCCAACACAGATGATCGCCATTTACTGTCTCCGTAGATTGCAATTCTTTCCGGAGACAATAACAGCTGAAAATCCCGAATGTTGTGATCATGCTGCCTTGTATCATTTTTAGGGACTTGGACATTGAGATTATATGAAACACTAGTCTCTGTATGACTAGCTTCCAAAAGAACTTCTTCTCCCCGGGACACAGACATACCTTTCCCTCGAAAGAACCAAACACACTGCTTCCAATGGTCACACCAATCCCAATATCCTAATGAAGCATCAGAAAGCAATTGAGGCCATAAACTCATAGAATAGTTTCTATTATAGACCTGACTAACCTATACTAGCCGGTGAATTTATCCATCTAGGGGCAGTAGAATAAAAGACTGTTCCTTCACGATCAAGTTGAAGAACCCACCTGCAAAACGAACACACACAATTTATCGAAGTTCCTTAAAGCAAAAATTTCTGACACAAAAGTGCAGCCATGAATATAGTTACCATGAAACTATGGCATGAATGTTACCGTCATCAATCACCTTGACCTGCACCTTGGTTTCTCCATTGCTTTCTGGTCGTTTCCAGAAGTCAAATTCAAATATTTCGAAGGGTTCTGAGAGCTGGAATAGTTCTGAATTAAGTAGGAATTAAATTGCAAGGACTTTCTTGAAAGTATATAAAACGGTAGACGAATTAATGAGATTACCAGTTTTATTTCTTCCCTGATAGCATCACAATGCATCGGATACTGTCGTGATTTGACTTGTATAATACTATCTGAGCCTGTAGGAACAAGATGAATACCATCCGATACTTTTGCTTCAATACCGGATAAATCGTGTAACTTCCACAAGTATGTACTTTCAACCAGCTGGAAACAATACAAAATTAAAAGAATTAAGATTCTAAGACCCTCCAAACCATGTAATAGATTAAAAATTCAAGTCCTTTAGATGAAGACCTGGCCATAAGTAACAGCTCGGAACGGCACCGTTAGCGGGTTTTCCACCAAGAGCTTATCGTATGCATGTTGTAGAGTCGGAATTAGCCCTTCCCCCAATAACTCCGAGTCCAAAATCTCACTAACCTGCACTAACATTTTCGGATAACAATCACTAATAACATTAGCAAACAATCGATTAAAACAAAACCAAATGATATACTCACGAGGACATCGGCACGAGAAGGAATATCAACACCGACTTCGAGTTCATCGGAACGTTTATTAAAAACACTGATGGCTTTCCCCATTCTGTTTCGATGTAAAACTTTCCTCATCAGCTTCGCCATTGGAAGATAAGATTCGCATGCTGTTACAGTCCCATTTAATCCCATTGCTCGCGCAGCCATCATCGACAACAACCCAGTTCCAGCACTGCAAAATATCTTCAATGGCCAATTCAATATATAATCATTCCAACTTCATTAATGTCAAAACTACACATAAACTCGAATTCAATGAACTTTAATTTTTTGCAATTGTATACTACATTTATTGAATTTTTGCAGTTTTGCATACAATTGAATCAAAATCAAAACTTTATGTATACAATTGAATCAAAACATAATTACATCAAATCAAAGTTCTATGTGCATATTAAAGTTCACCTGAACTTAAAAAATTAAACTTTATGGAAATATGAAGTAATATTACCCTATTAATAATCATTTTATTAAAGATCAAATAAATTTCAAAAAAATTGAGGAATTATTACCCGATGTCGAGCACGTGGCAAGGTTTGGTTACAGTTCTTTCAATGGCTGAACGGAAGGCTTTGTTCCGGCAAGAGTCGTTGAGCATGTCGAGATACGACGTCGTAGCTAAAAGTGGTTCCTTGGGACAATCAGGGAGATCGTCATTGTCTTCGATGACGACCCATTCCGAGTTTCCGGTGAGTGGGTCGAGTTTGAGTTGGAAGAGTCGATGGGAAGAGTCGGAACTCATGAGTCGAGGTAAGTGTAGTTTGAAGTGACGCAGTGAGTTGGGGGTCAAAGTCAAACGAGTTGAGGAGCTAAGGGAAATGGGGGGAATTAGGGTTTTGGAGATAAGTGAGTTCATGAGCTGAAATTGATTTTACTTCAGACCGCAAGGTGCTTTGCTCTTAATTATCACCCTACTCCAATCCATCAAATTATCAATTTTCGTTTTTATTTGGTTTAATTATTAATTTAATAATTAATTAATTACAACTTTACAAATTTTAAAAAATCATAAATGGGTCCTCTCATTTGGTTTTTTAATCTTTTTAACAAAATGTCCTTCACTATCATTGGAGGAGCAACAAACAATTGTAAAGTAGCAAGTCGGTGCAATTTTGGTCATGCAATTCGCAGCTTCATTCTAAGATCTCGGTACATGATGTACTCGAACTTTTCATTCTTGGCGTAACATTTCATGAATCAAATGTAATTCCACCGTTTTACTACTAACAGCATTACCAACCAAAAGAGATCCAATCAGCAACGCATCATCCTATAATAAATAAATTTATATATTTAAATTGAGATATTACTAAATTTATAGATATTCGACCTAATAACGTTATTACTATACTTAAGCCAATGCTAAATTAATCTAAAATAATTGGGCCAAATATCCCAACTCAAGAAATTTCAAACCCAAAAGAATTTCAAGTCTAAAAAATATATATGGAAGGATAAATCTTGAAATTATTTATGAATTCTGATTTTTTATGCAATATAATAAATAAATTTTGATTTTGTGCCGTTAATTTGTATAAAATTTTGATTCTAATCCAATGGTATGTATTTTTAAAAAGAAATAAATTAAGTTGTTTTTCACGTTTAATAAATATAATTGTTCAGTAAACATAAAATAGTGTGACATTAGTTCTTTTTTAGAATTAAATCAAAATTAAAATATCATCTATACTATTAATAAAAATCGAAATTAAGGTATTGCACTAAGTATTACATTAAAATTAAAACCCAAATTTAAAAGAAATCGAAACCAAAATAGCTCATAACTCTTTAGCCATATCATGCCTATATATAGCAGCTATGTCTTCCATTTACGTTCGAGTTCAATTCCTAAAAAATTATAATTCTTATAAAAAGAAGTAAAATAACAAAGTTAAAATATGTTTCAAGTCTTTATATTTATCATATATTTCAAATTTAGTCTCTCTATTTTTATTTTCAAGAATTTAGGCACTTTACTTTTTCAGATTTAAAAATGTAACTTAGTTTCAGTTGTTAGTACTATTAAAATTTTGTTATTAAATTTAAATTCATTATAACATCATTTATTTTTGTTATATAATTATTATTTCAAATGTGGGACAAGAAGAATTTTAATAAAAGAATCAAAATGGGTTGAGAATATCGATATAATGGTCCGAACAAATATGTTGAACTGATTGACTTGAAAATTACTTAAAATAGGTAAAAATTGAAAATCAGGATAAAAAGCGACAGTTAAACAGGTTGAATTTTTAATTATTTATTTAATTATTGTTGATCTAGCGGTTGTACCAATTGAAATGGGAACCGGTTACCTAACATGCTCAACCACACCATCATCACCTAGAAATTTATATAATTTTTTTTTAATTTTAATTGTAGCACATCACCAAACATTTATATTTTTCAATTTAAGTACCAAAATGGACCTATTTATCAAATTCAAATGCCAAAATGGGCAAAAAAAAACATAAATACCAAAGTAAACTGAATTTCTAAGTTCAGGGTTAAAAATTATATTATCCAAAAAAATAACTTTAAATATTAAATTAAACTTATAAGAAAATTTTCATCTTCGTCTTCAACAAACTCCGACAATTCTGAAACCTTTATTATCAATGGGTCAATATTCCATTCAATATATATTATATTTTAAAAAATAAAATCAAAATTTTATTATTTGAAGACAATAAAATATAATTATACCACATACTAAAATTTTTATATAAAATTATTTCACATATATATTCTACCATATAAATTAGGTCTAATCTGGTGCGCAGTCGAAAAAGACTTGGTTGAGACTTGAGAATGACGTTAATGGCACCGACTATTTCTTCCTCGTGGCACCCATGATTTTATAAAAGGCATGGCTGACAAACAATAAATCATTTTCAGGTTCTTTTGATTTATGAGGTTGTGGATTAAGCAATTATACACACATATATAATAGACTGCTTTGTTTGCATGCATGCATGCATGGGTTGGCGACCGGCAACCATTTGCATCAAATGGTACATTTTGGATTGGTCAATTTGCGGTTATACTACTTGTACTTACTTAATTTGGTTAATTTCCTATAATTTCATCCTCTTACTATAATTAATTTTCTGTCTTAATTAGTCTAAATTATTAATACAGTTAAAAATTATGTTAGTTGGTTGAAGTGAAATATTTCTTTAAAAATTCCAAACTTAAAACCTAAACCTTTTCATGCCTTTTAAAAGCTTAATTATGCTTATTAAAGTAGTCATTTTTTTATTAATTTATAATTTTAAAATAATTTTAATTCAGTCAAATAATAAAATTTATTTGTCCAAGCTTATTTTATCGGGCTTATATTTTTATCTAAACATTTTCAATTTTCGGACTTATATTTTTCGGGCTTATATATTTTAAAATCACTTTCCTTGATAGGAAGAAAATGTTTTTTTTTTATGCGTCTGGTTTACTTATGATAACAAATTCAGTCTATAAGTTAGTTTAGATATAGATTGATATTTGGCAAAAGCTATGGACAAAACTACCTAATATATAGAGAAAAATAGAATCAAACAAATCCTTTTTTGTGATGTTTGGTGACCCAAAGCAACTGGCTTTTGCAATACATCTCGAAAGGGACTTAGGTGAATATGATGTTAAAGGCACCAACTAGTAGTTCTTCCTCAAAGTATGGCACCCATGGTTTTGAAAAAGGCATGGCTGAGAATTAACATATCATTTTCAAGCTTTTTTTTTAATGTTGAAATTACAAGTAAACATGATTAAGTTTCATCAATCATCACATTCATATATATCTTTAATTAAGTTTCAAAATTGTCAAAAATCTTTTTTGTCATTAAGTAAATTAAGGTACCGATTTGAAGAAAAGCATTAATACTTCCGGTTTAAGTTTGAATAGGCTTTGATTTGGTTAAAATAACTGGGATGTCCCTGAATTATAGGGACCAAATCAAATTAGTCTCTCTATTATTAAATGAATTAATTTAGTCTCTATACTATTAAAAGGAATCAAATAAGTCCAAATTGTAACATAGTTATTATTTATTGTATAAAAATTGTCTTGAAAATTATTTTTCAATTGAAAATGAATTCCAAACAAAAGGCTTTGTTTACAAAACTATAAAAACATTAAAAATATTACATTATATTTTTTTTAAATAGCAAATGTTAAATAGTAAATATTACGCTTTCATTTTGATTACCCAAATAAAAAAAAATTACAATTTGATCACTATTGTTATAATAATTTATCATTCTGACCACCCAACTATTAAATCCCTAACCACCACGGTTAGCTGCTCATGTCATCAATTTTGACTTTTTTTTTACCCCTGTTACTGTTCATCATCTTCTTCCTCAATTCATTTTTTCCCTCTAAGCCACCCCTTGCTTCCACCATTTTTTCTTCTTCCTTTGCTCTGTACTTCCAACAACTGCATCATCTCTTTCACCACCCAACACTTTTCTGCAAAATGGCAAAAACAAGACGAAAAACGTAATAAAACTAGAGGACCTCTCAAATATGTTCATAGTTTTCATTTAGTTTAAAAAACCCGGTCGGCTCGGGCATTCCGGGTTTGTCGCAAGCCAAAGAAAGTGAAAACAAAAAAAAAATGATTAAACTAAGCAACAAAGTTTGTGTCTGCCATTAAAAGGAACCGGATCCTTTTGGACCCAGACTGCCACGTCGGCATGCAGAACCGGCTAAAAAATGCCAGCTCACACCAGTTACGTGTCTTTAGCCAAAAGACTATAGGTGATGATGATGGACCGGTGACAGGTCAATTTTTTCTTCCTTGTATTTTTATATTATATGATGGCTCCCATTTGGTTGATTATCTTAGACCAATAGATCCTAAAAATGATGAATTTATGGTCAACATGTTTTTAAAGTCATTTAACCTTTTGCTTTGAATTAGAATTTTCATTCATTATTATTAGTTAATTTTGTCAGACATCCCCAACCTATAACCTTTATTTTAAATTGATCCCTGAACTTTAAAACATTCTAATTACATTCAGTGAGGTGCTTTTAATAACCTATTATAACATGTTAATTTGCATGACTTTTTGTGTTGAATTTGGTTAATTTTTTAATTGATCCCTGCTGAATTAGTGTTTTTATGTTTTAATCTTGTCAATGATGCAATTAGGACGCTAAGAGTAAAAAACGAGCAGAAAAGGACCAAATTGAAACAAATTAATAGCAGAAATGGACCAAATGGGGAAAAAGCCAATGACTCATCAAATTCTTTTGACTTTGTAAAAGCCAAAAAAAAAGAAAAAAAATTATTTATTTTTTATTTTATTTTAATTATATGTTGAAGTGATTAAAGCCAAAATTAGTAAATATCATGTATATAAATAGGGCTTTAATGTACTTAGTAAACACACATTCAATTTCACATTTTGATTTCAATTTGGAATTGAATAGAATTATTTTCTTTTTCTTCCAATTTGGGCGTGAGCATTCTGTTGCTTCCATTTACACTTCTTTGTTCTTTCAAAATCGGTCTAATTGCTTTCTAAGTACCTATCTTTCCCATTCTTCAACATCATCATCAAATCACCTTTCAAAATCTACAAAGCATGAATAATTTCAAGTGGCAGCAACAGAATGCTCATGCCCAAATTGGAAGAAAAAGAAAACAATTCTATTCAATTCCAATTTGAATCAAAATGTGAAATTGAATGTGTCTTTCGTAAATACATTAAAGCCCTATTTATATACATGGTATTTATTAATTTTGGCTTTAACTACTTCAACATATAATTAAAATAAAAAAATAAGATTTTTTTTTATTTTTGGCTTTTACAAAGTCAAAAGAATTTGACAAGTCTTTGGCTTTTTCCCTATTTTTGATTCGGCCTCATTTTATTGATTGTGTTTCAATTTGGTCCTTTTTCTGCTCGTTTTTTACTCAACGCCCCAATTACATCCCTGACAAGATTATTATATAAAAACATTAATTCAGTAGGGGTCAATTCAAAAATTAACCGAATTAAACACAAAAAGTCTTGCAAATTAACATGTTATCAACCTATAAGATGTAAAATCTTGTGTGGCATGATTTAAAATGATTTTTTATTTTAAAAATGATTGTTGTAAAAATTTAATTTTAAGATTTTCAAAGCTTAAATCTTTCGAAATCCAATTCTATCATTAATTGGGGGGACACATATAGATGGATGGATTCAATGGTTGTGGAACAAATACATGAACTATGTTTCGAAGTCATAAAGTATATGACTAAATATAGTCCCAAACTTCATTATAAAAGTTAGCCATAAGAAAATAAAAGAGATGGTTGGTCGAAAGGGTCCCTCCCACCTTGCCCAAATTTCACAAACTAAAGCTACATAGAGGACAAATCAAAGCCTTCCATGTTTTCTCATGTCCACATAATGGATTACTTGTCTTATTTCAATAGTAGAAAGTCCATCACAACAAATCATTCATTTGGTTTCCTTTTAACACAATAGCTTCTAAAAGAAACCCTTCCTTTCTTTTGTTTTTGTCCACCAAAATAAAATTATTGTCCCAGCTAGGTCCTATTGACATGCTAAGGTTTTGACGCTTCAGGTTATCGATGTTAGATTTATCGAATGGTAAAGAATTTGATGCTTTTTAAGTAAAGTTTTAGATTCGAGTTTCATTAGATGAAGAAGACAATGGTTGAAGAAAGGGGCAAAGTCTGAATTTTTTTGGTGGGCGAAATTAAGTTATATATTTTGTAATAGCTTATATCTTTTTAATTTTTTAAAGACTAAATCAAAATTTTTATTTTTAGAGACCAAAGTGTAATTATACCATTTACTAATATAAAATTTTATAAATTTTAAAGGGTTAAAAATAAAATTTTCCATTTTAAAGAGAGCTTGTCAATCTCCTGGTGTCACCATTAGTGAGAGAGCTTTACTTTTCTTCAGATTTCCAACCTACCTTTCTAAATTTAATCGAGACCCGATGTAATAGTTGAATATCAAAATGATAATTAAATTCAGTTTCGAATTTTACTTATCAATATCATCATACCTTCTATACTTTTCTTCATTTTTTTTTCAAACTCAATAATTTACGACACATTTTATGGATGAAGTAAATGATAATTATTTTGAAAGTTTACCAATGATTTTAGTACAAGTGAGTCGCAAAAATAAAAGACATGCCAGTGTTAGCAAGATAAATAAGAAAATGTCTAATTATGGTTTTAGTCCTTTTTACAATTTCAAATTTTAAGATTTAATCACTCCAATTTTATGATTTTATTAATAGGTCCAAATTGATAAATTATTAACTACCAACACTAAAGTGATCATGTAGATTTCCATGAATTTATTAACACTATTATCAATTAATGTTTTAATTTAATTTTTTTTATAAATTAGATATAGGTAGGGTATTAAGAAGTTCAATGCATTATTTCATTTTTGATATGGAATTCAACCTCCCCCATTATTCATTAACACGACCCTCTTCAAAAGAATTGACCAAAAATAAATGCATAACATTTTATCATATAAGAAGTTACAATAATGAAGTGATTGGGACCAAATTGAAAAACCCCTTTTTCAGTCATTAAAATTACATCATTATCTTGCATTATTTGGAGACATGACAATGTTAAATTTAGAATATGAGTTAAAAATAAGACTACAATTTTGCCTTTTACTCAAAGGTGTCAAATGCATTCAAACCTTTCATCTAATCTTTTATGATACACCAAATTAAGCCCAACACTACACGTACACTTAACATATATTAAGTTATAGGAAAATGATACGTCTGACATATTTCCATCTACCTATACTATATTTAAATATTGGATAAATTACTCTCAGTGTTACAAAATTATTAGTAAGTTTACGTTTTAGTCATTCAGTTTCAAAAAGTTACAAAATAACCATTGAACTATTCAAAAGTTTTCATTTAAGTCACTGGATTGTTAAAAGCGGTGTTGTATCAGCTTCTTTGTTCGCATCACCTGCACCAATCGAAAGCTCTCATTCCCCTTTATACAATTCAGTTTTTTTTTTCATAAAACAACTTTGAATGTCACAAATATATGAATTAGAATCCAAAAAACTTTCTTATTTGATCTCCAGCACTGACCGTTAAATTGATTTGGATTTTAAGGTATGTTCTTTAACTCGCTGATGGGTATTGATTCACCGTACCAATCATCGAATTGTTGCTTGGAACTTGTTAGCTGAACCTTCTTTTTTTAGAAAAAACTTAACGGTTTAGTAACTTAGATAAATTTTTTTGAATAGTTCAACGATCATTTCGTAACCTTTTGAAGTTGAGTGATCAAAACGTAAACATACAAATAGTTTAGTGACCTTTGACGTATCTTACCTTTAAATATTTGATTTAGTTATTGCCACAAGTCAATCGAACACTTACTTAATTGAGAAATGATTAAAAATTTGTTCTTTTTACAATGTAATAATTGTTAATGTAGGGTATTTCTATCTTTTTATATGTTTATATAAAATCTATAAAAATATTTTTTTTTGGTAAAAAATGAAGGCTTTAAACAACCTTAAAAACAAAAATCTCTAGACAGTTCCAAAATTAGCCATAAGGGAGACTGAGAAAATATTGTATAAAATAGAGATTATTTATTTCCAATAGTTTAATGCCACATCAGCAATTTCATCCTGAATTTCAGGATTTTTATTGAGATTTGATTTTTTTCCAAATAAAAATGCTAATGTGACAACTATTAGAAAATGGATACTAATGATGTGGCATCATTTTTTGATACAATCCTTTCCTTAAGAAGACTAATCACATCGAAAAAGGGTTGTTCAAAGAAAGTTGTCTCAAATGCAAGTCCTAGCCCCATCTTTGCTATTGCATCAGTCACTTTGTTAGCTTCCCGGTTGATATGCTTGAAACAGACTTTCCAATTGAGTCTAACAATGACCTGATATGTTGTACAACAGCTTCATCATTTGTTCATCCATTCATTGGCAAAGGATAGAAATAAGGTCACCGCCCAGGCCTCCGCCTGAAACATCGAGCATAACCCCTCAATTCCTAGCATAGCTCCCTCTATATTCCGCAACACTCCCCCTCCTGCAAACGACTCAACTTAGTAGACCCTGCACCATCAGCTTTATTTTTGACATATAGTATTTTTCTTTAACATAATTGAGGTTCCTTTCATGTCCGTTTTACAATTTATGAAGGTTAATTCTTTCGAGTAATTATGATTGCTTCTCCAAATAATGCATCTTGAATATTCAAACTTATGTTTTCCGTTAAAAATATAATGTAACTTACTATTACCCCTAATACTTATTAGTATAATTTCAATTCTACTATTTTAATCAATATTTATTTATTTTATTTAAATTTTTATATAAGTGTTGTATAATCTAATATATATATAATCAAAATGATGCAAGTATTCAAAATTTAAATATTTTTCTATTTTATAGAATTTTGAAATTTAAAGTTCCCATGTATTAGAAACTTTAATAGACCATCAATCAACTCAGACGTAACAGCTCAAAGTAAAAATTTCAATAACAGCCAAAGAATTTTAATAGAAAACTTTTGGTCAAATGCTGATTGTGGTCCTTTTATTATACTCAAATGTACTATTTTGTATTTAGATAAATTTACCCAAAGTCACTAAACTTTAAAAAATTACAAAATAGTCACTAAATTATTTGAAAATTTTTATTTAAGTCACTAGATTATTAACTCTAATTTTTCTTTTTAAAGTCCTGTCAGCGAGCTTCAAGTCAATCTAATAGTTAGTGCTGGAGATTAGAAAAAAAACTGTTCAAATTTTAATTTGTAAATTCATGACATTCAAAGTTGTTTCATGAACAAAACTAAACTTTAAAAGAGGAGGGAAAAAAAAGCTTTCGATTGGTGCAGGTAGTGCAAACGGAGAATGTCATACAATGACGATTGTAATAATCCAATGACTTAATTAAGAACTTTTAAATAATTCAATGGTCATTTTATATCTTTTCAAAGTTTAGTGATTAAAACATAAACTTACGAATAGCTTTAGTGACTTTAGGTGTAATTTACTCTTTGCATTTTTTCCACTAATAGTTAACACTAACTAGTGTGACATAAACCAACAAGTGTTAAGTGTAGCTGTAAGGTACATTGCACTTCCAAAGAAAAGACGTATGTTTGAAACTTGGAGATAACATTATTGGGAGGGACAATCACGAACCTTTAATATGGACAATAAAACAGATATGAAAAATACCAAAAAAAAAAAAACTAATGTGAGGCTATTAAATCAAGAGAAGGAAATTATAACAAATAAAAATATAAGGACTCAAGGGGCTTAGTTAATGCTGTAGGCAGTGAATATCCTAATTATGATAAAAAAAATATAGGGAATCAAAATATACTTGAAAGTTGAGTTCAATTCTAATGTGCAGCCCAAGGTATCATTATTACTTAACAATGGCCAGCTTTCGTTTAGACCTGGGGGCTTAAAAGCTGCATTGAAATGAAGAAAAAAATAATACCTTTCCCACATAATCCCCCACCATACCCACCAACAAACAAGAACCTTCCTTCTCTTATCTTCCCCCACTCACCATCTTTTATAAGCACCACCTTTTACTTATGACTTAAAATTCAAAATCCAAAGCATAAAAGTACTCTGTTTTTGCTCTGTTTTTAAGTCATGGTGGTAAAGGTAATTCCACTTTGCTTGCTATATTGGCTGTTAATTTCAACATGGTGGCTTATGGTTTCAACGTCAGGAATGGTGTTGATTCCATTAACTCATTCATTATCAAAAACCCAATTCACCACTCCACACCACTTGCTTAAAACCACCTCAACTCGTTCAGCAACTCGGTTCCGCCACCATCTTCACCACCGTCACAAACAAGTGTCAGTCCCTCTTTCACCTGGTAGTGATTATACACTTTCGTTTACTCTTGGTTCACCTTCTTCTTCAACTATTTCACTTTATCTTGATACTGGTAGTGATCTCGTTTGGCTTCCTTGTTCACCATTTGAATGTATTTTATGTGAATCGAAAACGCCACCGCTTTCTCCTCCACTTAATCTTTCTTCATCTGCTACTGCTGTACCATGCAAATCCTCCGCTTGCTCCGCCGCTCATTCTTCTCTTCATTCTTCTGACCTTTGTGCCATCGCACGGTGTCCACTTGATTCTATCGAAATGTCGGAATGTAACTCTTTTCCTTGTCCGCCGTTTTACTATGCGTACGGCGACGGCAGTTTAATCGGCCGGCTTTATAAAGACTCGTTAACTCTCCCGAACTCACTTTCGGTTCAAAATTTCACTTTCGGCTGTTCTCACACCACGTTGGGTGAACCGGTCGGTGTAGCCGGGTTCGGGTTCGGCCGGTTGTCTTTACCGGCTCAGCTTTCCTCCGTGTCGCCGCAACTCGGTAATAGATTCTCATACTGTTTAGTTTCTCACTCGTTTGATTCTAACAGAGTCAGGCGACCGAGTCCACTCATTCTCGGTCGGTACGAGGATAAAGAAAGTCAGTTCGGTAACGAACTCGTTGAATTCGTTTATACCGGTATGCTTTCTAATCCTAAACATCCTTACTTTTATTCTGTTGGGTTAGAAGGAATCTCCGTCGGAAATAGGAATATTCCGGCACCGGAGAATTTAAAAAGGGTTGATAGAAGAGGAAGTGGAGGAATGGTTGTGGATTCAGGTACAACTTTCACTATGTTACCAGCGAGTTTATACGACTCGGTGGCGACTGAGTTCGATCACCGAGTTGGCCGGTTTTACAAGCGAGCAAACACGGTCGAAGAATCAACCGGATTGAGTCCGTGTTATTTTTATAACAAGGTAGATGCCGCCAAAGTACCCGCGATTACGTTGCATTTCGCGGGGAACGGTTCCAGTGTGGTACTGCCTAGGAAGAATTACTTTTACGAGTTCATCGACGGAGGTGATGGAGTAAGGGAAAAGAGGAATGTAGGGTGTTTGATGTTGATGAACGGTGGTGATGAAGAGGAGTTGAGTGGTGGGCCAGGGGCTACACTTGGGAATTACCAACAGCAAGGTTTTGAAGTGGTTTATGATTTGGAGAAAAGGAAGGTTGGATTTGCAAGAAGAAAATGTTCTTCTTTGTGGGATAGTTTGAAAAATTAAGTTTTGATTTTGGGTAAAAAGTGAAACTTTTTGGGGTTTGCGGTTCATATCGTAAATTTCGTTTTTTAGTATCTGCACTTCAATTCAGTGCATTGTTACTACTTTGATGTCAAAGTTTGTGTTTGAATATATGAACCAATAATTGAAGTGTAGAGTAAATAAATAAATTGCAAAAGTTTGTGTATATCCCTAT
This sequence comes from Gossypium hirsutum, assembly GCF_007990345.1. Taxonomy (NCBI): domain Eukaryota; kingdom Viridiplantae; phylum Streptophyta; class Magnoliopsida; order Malvales; family Malvaceae; genus Gossypium; species Gossypium hirsutum. The sequence continues at coordinate 53,083,565 of NC_053439.1, read as the reverse complement.
TTGAATTTTTTTTAAAAACCCTAATTTTAGTTATTACTTGATATGATTTAATTCGATTTTAAAAGGTTAAAGAATAATAGCACTCTCTATACTTTCAAAATTTATCTCCACATTGAAGAATGGATCAAAATGAAATTTTATATTATCCAAAAAGTTAACTATTCAAATATGTCCAAATTTAAACTTTATATTCAAATTCATAGAAAAAACACTTACTTTTACTTTCAAATAACTCGGAACTTGGAATAATCTAAACCCAAAATAGTTTAAACTCAAAATTCTAAATGATTCAAATTTTGAATACCTCAAACCCAAAACCAGCATGGGATGTGTCTCGTATTTTTCTCTTAGTTAAATTCTACTTTCTTTTCCCAATTGTGCTTTGACTATGTTAGGAATATTTTAGTACAATTAAAACTCTAATTTAAGTCTATTTAAAGGGGTCACTGCATCCCTGTTTTTGATATGCCAATTGGCAATGGCTTTTTCTATGGGCGACAAGATGTTGTATATGAGTTTTGGTGAGAGTTTCGTGGTGATTATGGAGAGTATTTTATACCCCTTTTGTGAGTGTATTATGAGATTTAGGGTTTTATTTATCGGTTTGCTTTTTGAGATTTTGAGCTTTGTATTCAGAATTTTGGATAATATACGTTTAATACATTTAGGTTATTTTCTTCATATTGTACTCTCATATGTTTAATTATTTAGTGAAAAACCGAAGCTTCCTTTGCCCTTTTTTATCATTTTTTGATGAGTTTTTCACGTAAAATAATTATGTTCAATCTTCTCTACTTTTCTTATTCGTTGTTTATACGGGTCGATTTAAACTAAAACAATTTGAAATTTTTAAAATTCAAATTCATAAAAAAAATCTAATCGAACAAGAGGTTATCAAATGGCTGATTTTTTTTTCCCTGAAGGATTAAGATATTTTTCTTTTCCAAATTTAGCCTGGGACGTGTTAAAATTAGGATGCCGTGATGAAAATGAATCAAGTGGAACAAATATTGATATTCATCTACTTTGGCACCTTCTTAAGCAAAATCCAAAATGAATCAAGTGGACCAAAAACATTGCCTGTGTTGTTTAGTGGGCACATACATTCATTAAGAGACATTTTGGTACAACCTTGGCGTCTCATATGGGTGATGTTATGGCAGGCAAAATCAAAATCATTGCATGGCAATGAGTAGGAATATTAGTCACAAAATTATTAAAACACTAGTTTCAAAGAAAAAGGGTCAGTCCTATTTGATGCCTTTGGGGCTGCGATGAGTGATAACCCCAAGGTCAGGGTGTGCGGACCACATTGTCCTGGTTGTGCTTGCTCATGCAAACCAGCTGTCTCCCATTCAACTCTCATTTCTATATACTAAAAACCAAAACTACTTTGGAAAAAGGGTGAGATTTTGTGTTAATGGCTGAAATAAAAAGGTTGACTACGTAATATTTAAATTAAAAAATAACATATTCATTTAATAAATTTCAAAGTATCAACACAATTTTTTAGTTTTTAACGTGTTTTGGTCAAATAGCTATAATATTTTATTTTTATCTTTTAACTACAAATGTTAATTTTAAAAGGGATCTCACTATAATAATATCTCACTTTAGACGTTACTAACATTTAGTTGTTCAATATGTAAAAACTTTTTAGCTTGGTCCTTAAACCCTTTTTTTTTGTCCATATTAATCCTTAAATTTGATACTTTTTTTTGTTAAATTTTAGTCCATATGATAATGTGACACTTCATTGCCTAATTTTTTTTATAAAAAATGATTTTCAGTGGTGTCGTGGACTAAAACTAAAAATAGTTGTCAAGTTAAGGACGATGTTGGGAAATAATACCAAGTTCAGGGACTAAAAGTTGTTTTATCCTTTTATAGATGCATACATATAACATTTTGATTAAATTTAAGATTAATTAACATTTGGTATCTGAGTTTAACTTTAATGTATGATTTGGAATTTGAGTTTTTTATCTCAAATTTAGTATGTGAGTTTGACTTCAATATTTAATTTGGTAATTGAACCGAACAGTATCATGTGGCTCAATAATGTACTTAATTGGAATAAAATAAATTAATTACCAATTTGAACATCGAAATCAAACTCAAGAAACTATTAAAAAAATTAATATCAAATTAAATATTTAAATCAAACTTAAATACCAAATAATATATTAGTGATTTTATTTAAAATATATGTAAGAGCCCATCATTCTTTAATCTTATCCTCACCAACCAATGCCTCAAAGGTAAGCCACACTTTATTCACCTAATCATATAATTATTTTAAGATAATACCTTTATTTTAATAAACCCAAATTGTTTTGTTTTGTTTAATATATGAATCCACTGCATTGGATTTAGCTATGGTTAGATTTTCTAAAATTATTATGTTATGATATTTTTTTTAATAGAGTTTGAACATATTTAAATGCATATTTTTGTCTAATTTTAAGGTGGAAAAAGATTATGCGTAAAATTAGGAGAATTGGAAATGTCTCATTTTTTATTGATTTCAAATAAATATCGACATACACCCTCATAAAAAAATATTTTATCTTATAAATTTTTTTTTAGTCTTTATCTATCGACTCATGAAATCAGCTCAAATAAAGATTTAATTAAGATTTTTGAAATCAGGCCTATAATTAAACCAGTCAAACTATCGATTCGTTAATTTATTGGTTTGCTTAATTCAACTAAATAAATTATTAAAAATTTATAAAATAAATAAATAAAATTTTGATTCAAGCACGGATCCGGTTTCGTTCAAAGTATTTAAAATAAAGTAAAGAGAATGTTTTGTTTTGACATGCTGAGTCATCACAAATCGGATTTATTCAGAGGTGGCAAAGTACGATAGAGACGCCGCCTGGAATAATATTTTGTCGTGGTTTGGACAATGACGTCATTTTAACATGTTTTTTAGTTGCTCGATTTCCGACGTGGTAAAAAGCACGCCTAAAAGTGTGTACTGCTAAAACCACACGTGTGCTTCTAGTTGTTTCTCCACGTTTTCCTTTTGCTCTGGGCCCATTTTCCCACGTGTGGGCCTCTTACAGTACAAGCCTTTTCGCTTTCTGAGGGCCCAAATTTGATTTCATATTATTCTAATCTAATCCCATTTTTTCTTATTTAATTTATGATATGAAATAAACATTTTATATTTAAATTAGTGAAATTAATTTAAAAATACTATATAAACTTGTTTCTAATTTCTATTCCGACCTATAAAATACGAAAAACTAATTATTAAACTCGCTCTAATAAATCTTCAAAAAATTAGTTATTGGGCCATGAAAGCCCATTAAGTTACCATTTTCATTTTTGGTTTATAAATTTAACTTCATTTAAAACTTAATTTAACTTTTCCACTTAAAAAGAATAACTTGAATCATCTTAGTCTTTATTAACAAGTGTTGGGAGTAACGTAAAACACGCTGTAATTTAAAAAAAAAATTCATGTTCGAATTTTAAAGATATTATTGTTCAGAAGGGTAATTATGAACCTTGAGAGATTTAATCTTAATGGATCGTAAAATGAATACGGACCATACCAAATTACTGCAATTTCGAGTATATTGAGTTTGGTTCATTTTAGGTATGAATCATTAATGTTTATCAACGAGGTTTTAGGTTGGGTCATTGTTGGAGTTTGAAATGGATAGTTTGAATGGGAATTTCAACAGTTTTTTTAACATTTTTTCGTAATTTTTCATACAGTTAATATTTTAATAATTCAATCGTTGATTTTATCAAGATATTTATATTTGTGATGTATGTAAATTTTTGAACCAATCCAATATCTTTATTATATCGATCTAAAATATTGTCTATATTAATATATATTCAACAGTAGAAACTTTTTTTTTTAAATAAAACAAATAACTTAACATACATAATCTACATCAATAGAACATGAAATATGTTGAATCGTTACCATATTAATTGTATAAAATATTAAATTAGAGTGTAAAATCACAGTTTTACAATATTTTCGATTTGATTGGTTTGAAGTTTTGATTATTTTTTATGTAAGTAATTTTAATTTTAAGTTATTTCAAATTTGAATATTTAAAATATATTAGATTCTCAAATAAATTATTATTTTCGAATTTAACAAACTCAAATTTTATTTAAAAAATTAATTGAATCAATTTAAATCACTAGTTTTCAAAAGAAAAGAAAAACACAGTTTACTAATAGTAGCCGATTCCCCCAAAATAAGAAGAGAGAGAGATTAGTGATTAATTTCTGTATTATTATTTTTGATTAATTTCTCGATTATTAAGCCATTGTTTCGAAATGAGCAGGGGCGATCTCCTCAGCATCCATCCTTTAGAACTCAAGTTTCCTTGTAAGTCATTTTCTTCCCTCCTGTAATTTCTATTTTTCTTTGATTTTTTTATTTTTTTATTTTTTATTTTGTTTCTATGGATAGTTGCGCTGAGGAAACAGATCTCTTGCTCTCTTCAATTATCGAATAAAACCGATAATTATGTAGCTTTCAAGGTATATTCTTCATCATTCATATCGGTGTTTTAATTTTTAATTTTTTTTATTCTTTTTGCTCTGTTTGTGAACCTGAAAATTGTTTGAATCTCGAATTCGAAATTGTGGATTCCGTTTGTGAGTTAATTGATTTTATTTTTTCTTTTCAGGTGAAAACAACAAATCCGAAGAAGTATTGCGTTCGTCCTAACGCTGGTGTCGTCTTGCCTCGATCCACATCCGATGTTATAGGTACACTAAATAAATTACATTTTGTTAGCTCATTTACTGTTAATTTCTTATTATTAAGGGATGAATCCTATTACATTAGTGTAAAACTAATATTTTGACACTCCGATCATTGAATTCATCAATATTTTGTACTTGTCATGTAAAGTATCAAATCAATCTGATATTTCTATGGTATCTATCCAGAATACAGGAATTAACCGTGAAATATGATGGTTGAATTGTTAAAATATTTAATTTTACTGAAAGTTTACACTAATATAAGTAAATCGATTGGATTCCAGATAACTTGTAATTGATTTGTTGATATGAATTTAGTTACCATGCAAGCGCAAAAAGAGGCACCTCCTGATATGAATTGCAGGGATAAATTCCTCCTTCAAAGTGTAAAAGTAAATGATGGAATAACTGCAAAGGATATAACTTCAGAACTGGTATCTAATTATTTATATTATATTGTATTAGTATTATTGCTTGATGGTTAGGATGATCTATGGGGATCTTTTTTTATTTTTCCCAGTTTAACAAGGAAGCTGGGCATGTGGTTGAGGAATGCAAGTTGAAAGTCGTTTACCTTTCACCACCACAACCACCTTCACCAGTACATGAAGGTTCAGAAGAAGGGTCTTCACCGAGAGGCTCGGTTTCAGACAACGGACATGTCAATGCCGCAGAATTCTCTACAGTCAGATCTTGCTGCATATACTTATCGTTTCTCTTGTTGTCTGCAGTTCATTCTACAGATGCTAATGGTGTGCATTTTTGTTGCTGAATGCAGGCTGCTAAAGCATTTAACGAACAGCTTGAAGCTCAAGATTTATCTCCCGAGGTAAATTTCTTATTCTTTATTTGCTGTGTAATTGTTTGCTGCTGCATATGCATAGTTGATTTTAATTCATGTTTGTAAGTTGGTAATAGTCATTAGTTTTGGACCAGATGTAGTAACGTCCATATTTTTGGGTCAGATATATCCATTCACTTGCTTGGTTAAATGGATGGTTTCGAGTCAAATTATCTGCTTTTACAAACATTTTAGTTCTAATTGTTCAGACCAAAATGTATAGAGCTACCAACGGAACCCACCGACCCATAGTCTGATTTTGTTAGTCAGACAACAGGAGATCTATTGGAGTACCTGGAATTTGTCTCATATTCAATTTGATCATTGAATGTAGTGTTGCAGCTAGAAGGAACAATTGTTCTTGCGATTTTTCCCCCTTGTTCATGTGCATGCTTAACCGACTTTTGCAGTATTGAGTCCTGAAGCTCTGTAATCTTTAACATATATTGAATGTGATGTTGATACATGCCAAGTATATAATCCTCAATAATACTTTCTATAATAGCAGACAAGAACTCATATAACGAAGCTGACCGAGGAGAAAAAAAGCGCACTTCAACAATGTAACAAGATTCGTCATGAACTGGTGAGGGGAATAGATTGTGGCTTGATTGCTTGTAGAGTAGTAAAGTTCCTTGACCCCTTAATTTGCTAGTTAATGAAAATTCGATCAAACATCAATCTCCACCCTTTTTATTATGTTCTCTTCATCTCTGAGCCAACTTACACATAAAGATTACAAATGTTTTAGGAACTGTTGAAGCGCGAAGGCAACAAAAGCGGCGGCGGCGTGTCGTTCATGTTTGTCATCATCATCGGCTTGCTTGGCATATTTATGGGATATATGATGAAGAAGTCATAAGCGACTGTTTTCTTCAATTATCTCCTGCCTGTGCACGGGCCAAGACTTCAAATGCGGATTGTGACACGTGGCACCTGCATATTTTAGTTGATCTTTATGAATTTGATGAAGGAAAAAGGTTAGAAAAAGGTTAGCTCAGTCCAATTAGCAAAGACTTATTACAAGTGAATTCTTAATTCTTTGATTCTTGTAGTTGCTAGTTGTAGCATGCATTCTTTCTGTTACTTAGAAAAGAAAAAAAAGTGAGAAATTTTGTTAATGATTATACATAGCTTTGTAATGCTTAATCAGCTACCATTTTTTTTCCATGCATATTGATTGATGCATCATCATGAATTTATAAAGTTTATACCTAATTTTTTGAATTAAAATCTGAATATCATATTTTTTAAAAAATTATTTTTGGTTAAGATTGAATATCATAGTTGTTGTGGGGGGATCGACTCCTTCGGGAGAAGTATTTGAAGTGTAGTTTGCCGGACAGCCAACTTGGACCCCCCAACAACCGAAGGTATTGTCCCCGGGGGAGGGTTGTCTCCTGTGCTCTGCCAAGAGCCAGCATGCCGTGAACGGCTGCCCTAAAGGTCTGGTTCATGGAGCAGGGAGCACCTTGACTGTAAGTGGATGTACAGTCACCCACCAAGGGCGAGACGCCCCCCTCCATGAACCAGGCCCTCTGGGCAGCCGCTCACGACACGCTGTCTCTCCTCGAAGGCTGGGGACAAAACCCTCCCCCAAGGGACAATATTTTCGGTTGTTGGGGGTCCGAGTTGGTTGCCCGACGAACGACACTTCGAAGACTTCTCCCGAAAGAGTCGACCCCGTTCAACAATATTAATATCATACTTCGAAGACTTTTCCTTCGGTTGAAGGGAACCAATCAATTAGTTTGGTTAAAAAATTTGAAACTTCGACTTAACCAATTTCGTACTTTAATCAACTAACAAATAGATTTAGGTTTTAACGGGTTGAACCTTTGTTAGTTTGATTGTTTAAATTGGTTAATTTTGGTTAAAATTGTATATATTGCATTATATACATTTATTATATTCCGTAGATATTTTAAAAAATTATGTGTATATATTAAAATCTGCAAGTCCATTGATTTGGGTATAACTGCTAATCGATGGATATAATTCATTTTTGATCTCTTATAAGATCATCTTAACTATTATCATTAACTTGAATGAACTGATTCAAAAGAAAAAACATCGATGGAGTCAATTTGGATAAACAAAAGAAAGCAAGACCATAAAATCAGCTAATGGAATTGACTAATTGAGAGTTCATCCATTTGCCTATGGAATCAAGGATTAAAGTGTGAATAATAAAATTAACAGACACACGTCAAAACATTGAAACCGAATGATGGAAAATTACCAACAATTGACTTGCTAGCCCAAGAAATGAGCTTGAGCATGGCTGTACTTGGCATTGCAAAAGAAAACATTATTGCCTAAAGTGCAAACATGGTCCCATTAGGTCCCTAGCAGGTTCGGTTGTACGGACACAAGCTAGTTTAAAAGTGGGTGTCAAACTGGTGTGATTAGTTGGATTCATATAGCCGTCCGAATTCCAGCCAAGTTAATAGGGGGTTAAAAGTGAAAGCAGAAATCATGAATTATGAAATAAATTGATATAAAGACCGATAATATTAATTGTTATTGAAAGCTCAAAATTGAGATAGACATACGACAATATATTTTGTTGAGATGTTAACTATGTTATAAGATTGCATTCGATATTATAATGATAGTAGATATAGTTTAATATTTGGTTAGTATATACACCTTATGATCGTTAATCCATATCTTTATATGTTTTATATTTTGTTCTAATATTTAGATTATGGAAATACCACTGAGTTCATACTCAACGTACAATTTTATTTTCCGTCCATAGGTTAAGTGTTGGATCACATACATTTGTTGATATCAACATTCAGTCGTGATCTCCGACCTATCATGTTGGTGATACTTTAGTTAGTTTATTAGCATGTACTTAAGGGGCCTCATACCTATATTTTGCTAAATGGATGAAAGTTGATATTTTGGCATTGTTGGTGCATGTGTAAATGTTAGCTATTGATGATATGGATCCTGTGCTTATAATGTGTTGGATATGCTTAAAGATGAAATAGATACAATGCAAGGTAGTAAATAGATAAGGTATATTGAATGATGATTAATAGTGAAATGATTAAGTAAATAGCATGCTAATGTTAATATGAATTGGTAAGAAAAATATTGGTTATGTTAGACATGAAATGGTCATTTGTTGATAGATTGAACATGTATTGTGGATGACTTGGTTGAATTTGGGAATACTTTTTTATTGTGAATTGAAATGTTTTGGGTGTCATTTGAGGCATATTGGTATTTTGAATGAATGTGCTATGTCAAATTAGTATATTTTCTATTGGATTTATGCAGGTTTTGAGTAGGCATCATTGTGCATTTGAACATAGATTATGGTTTGAATATGGTTAGGCATGAAGTAGGCCCTAAATGACATATTTTATGTCACATGGTCTGACCACACGGCTATGTGTCACACGCAAGTTAGTGGCATGACTGTATGCCACTAAAATATAGGACGTATAGGAAACACACGATTTCCAATGGATACATGAGCTAGCCATACACTCGTGTGACTACTATAGATATGGTCATCTAGATTTCACACAGCCTCAGTTTGTTACACGGTCTAAATACATGGTCGTGTGACTTTTGTTGAATAATTGCATTTTTTACCCACACAACCATAGTGAGGTACACGGTTTTGATACATGGCCGTGTGACTCTAATTTCACACGGTTACAGCTTACCACACGGCCTGACCACACGGCCGTGTGACTCATGTTTTGCACAATTGCTCTTCTTTTTGTAAAAGTTTCAAAATGATTATTGTTTGATATCAGGTCAATTCTAGAGTTTTCGTAAGCTCAATTTAAACTCGATTTTGCTTGCAAAACATGATTTATGTGGATGTATGTAGTTATTCAATATTTAATTGAATTTTTTATTTATGAATTGTGTGTAATTGTTCCGATAATTGCCGTAGCATCTTATCGCTCAGATTCGATGACAGGACCTAGTGAGGGGTGTTACATATTTCCAATATTGCTAGAAATACTGACAATTAGCTAAGAATGCATAGCTTAAAGTAGTTGAGCAAGATGGTTTTCTATATTTTTCATAAAAGCTTTGAAGTAATGTTTGTCTTCCTCTAACTTGTTCATCCTAACATTTAGAGGTAATTTTCGTACTATTCTATGATTTCTCTCTTGATTATTAGACTTAAAAGGGTGCATTAATTATATGGTTTTTGCGGAGGCCTCAGGAAACTAGAGGAATTAGGATTGACATTGTTGTTCCATAAAAAAATTTGGATGGTTCCTCTATAGGACATTATAAAATCTACAATTATTAAACTTTTCTCCAAAGATTTTTTTATATGTGTTACCTTCATAGGATATCCATGATTCATTTATGTTAACTCTATTTTCCTAATTCGATCCATCTTTTTCTCATGGTTGTCATTGTATCTTTTGTGATAAAAATGACTATTACTTGAAATAGTAAATGATTAGTCATTTCATGATTCCTTTATATTAAACTTGTTTTCCTAATTTGATCTATTTTTATCTTGTCGTCATCATTGTATCTTCTATGATGAAAATGATCATTACTTGCAATAGTAAATGAGTAGTCATTTGTCCTAGACAAATGACTCGTGGCCACATGTCATTTTCATAATCTATACAATACAAGTGAGAGCATATCATTTACTCTTTTAATTGAGTTATGATTTTACTATTGTGAGTGAAGTTATGCCATGTATAAGTCGGGACCTAACATATCAACTTTCGGCTCATTACCATAAGAGCACAAATTTCCAATATATATATAAAAGGTCAATTACAACATAAAGGGCCTAAAGCCTAAAAAATACAACAAACAAAGACTAAAGGCTAAGCCCAATCAAACCCAATCCTCAAAAAACCCTAGAGAGGCATCAATGTCACACCATAAAAACAAAGAGCTTCTCCAAACAAAGGAAAGCAAGTAAAGTTTTTCAAAAAGCAAAGGCCACAATAGAGACTTGAGGAATGGATGGCCAAATCATGGGTGAACCCATAGAGCACCAAGACAACTGCCTCTTACTGATGGCCTAAGTCCAACGAAGAAAAGAAAAGGCGGGATCTTGAGTTATTATGCAAAAAGATGCAAGGAGGAAAACAAAACAAAATGGTAATAAAAAATGTGAGAAACCTCGGTCCGGAGGTCAGATAGCCACTCATATGCAAAACATGAACCAATGCCTGAAACTACCCATAACCCCTCACCAACCCATAAATAGGAGGATAATGCGTTTTAGCGCACTTGAACCCATATCTTATTGCTTTGGCAATAATGCCTATGCCAATCTAGTTAAGACTGAATCGATAAGAAATGATTTTTTTTTACTTTTAAATCTATTTTTTCGCAAATTTTTATGAAATTTGAATGTTTTAATGAATAATATTATCTATTTGATTATTTTCAGAAAAAAAATACTTTTTCTCAAATAGAAATGGTGACATAAATATTTAAATATCAATATTCAATTTATTATTTCAAATATTAAAATATATTAATGTGAATAATTAACTATATTAACTTATAACATTATAAAAATAAAAAAAATCATATTATATACAATTTTGAAAAGAACTTATAAACATAATCTTAAATATAGTACAAGTTACAAATAATACATGATTCATCAATTAAAATTAAAATTAACTCAAGGTGGTATCCTGGTTTCAAAATAAATATAATATGTGGACTGATTTACTAAAGAAGGCCTGGGCTGCCTTATAGCCTTGTGGGTATAATGGCACTCTTTCATATTCCTCAATCCTTATATAATTCAATATACATTTTCTTATATTTTAAGGTGATTTTTTTTCATTAAATTTAAGGTGAATTTATGTAAAAAAGTTTCAAATAAATTTTTATATTTTAAAATTATAATTACTTGATTTTATATATGTTATTTAATTCTTTAAAATTAACATAAAATAAAAAACTGAAGAATTTTGAATTAAATCAGAACAGTACCAGAGAAATTATTTTTGAATCAGGGTCGAAGTCAGGTGCAAACACTAAAACTATTCAAATTCATAATGACTTGATCAAGAAATCGACACTCAAGACTTGAACTCGTAATATATATAATATCAATTGTGGGCAGAAGAGAACAAAATTAAAAGCCTCACCTTATCCCAAAACCGAAAGGAAACTGATACAAAAGCTTTCTTCACTTTTCTTTTTCTTCTCTCTTACAAGTTGAGAAGATATATATATATATAGCTCACTGTCAAAAAGATGTTTAGCTTTTAGTGAATTTCTCTTTATTGGCAATGGACTAATTACTTTATTCATGCATGTTTCCCCAAATAAATTCGTCTCTTGCTATTACATTTTCCTTACTTTCTAGCAATTTGTATAAAGATGATGGGTTTTTTTTTGTGAGTGTCACTCTCAAACATTTGGCATGATGTACTATTTGGTTAATTGCACCCGATATCCTCAAATTATGACTTAGATTTTAAATTGATCTTTCCATAAACCTATTCATCAAATCAGGCATTTGAATCTAACGTAGAGTATATTCAAACCACGTAGATCAAGTTGAACCCCTCGTAAGACACCCCTTGCTTGAGCATACTTAAGACCCCTCACCCAACGACAAATAGGTTCATCTGTCACCTGTAGTTTTAAGGACAGCAATGCCAGAGCAAGATAACCTACGACAGAAGCGAGACCACGCAACACGTACCATAACGACAATCAACCTGCAACAGCAGTGGTCATTTGGGACTTGACCTCTGATTTGTCCACACAACCATATGGTCCGCCATGTGATATTATAAGGCAACAGACAACCCTTATATAAACCCAAGTGCACGAGAGAACGAGGATCTTCTTATTGAAAAAGTCACCTTCACCCCCTTTCCTTCTTCCTTTCCCATTGTCAGCTCTTAGCCCTGTACAAGTGAACCAAACCTCATCTCCTCCTCCTTCTCTTTGCTGGTACTAAGTATCAACATAATGCATGTACAACTTAAATATGTCATGTTAAATTAAAGAACCTACCTCAAATTGTGAACGCATAGATTTCCATGTAGTAAGTATATACTTGTTTACAATTTGATTCACATGTTTTAAATAAACTGGCATGATTGATACAATCTGATACTTGAGGGCTTAATTAGAAGGCTTTGAAGTTTGAGAGTCAATTTAAAATCTGAGTGATAGCTTAGGAATGTGTGGTGAAAAATAACCCTTTATTATTTAGTTGATACCAACAAATGAGTGTAGGGCAAGGAAAGCAAAAGAAGATTGAAAATTTTTGGAACAATAAGAGGGATCGACCACCGGGAGAAAGTAATAGCTGGTAATAGATGGAACCAAAACTGTCACTTACTATATAATATCTTTTCCAATAACAAAATGTTAGCCCATCCATGGAAATGACTCAAGCTATAAATAAAACGAAATTTCATTCATTTATTTTATGAAAATCGAGAAGTTAATCCCTTAATTTATAAGAATATGATTGTTGTACTTCAGAATTTTTTCTTCATATTTTGGTAAACACATGAACTTAAACAACTACTTTTTTTTTGTATATAAATTGTTGATATGCTGCATTTTACTAATTCATTGCATATAAATAGTGAGTTACTGGGTTTTATTGATTCCGAAATTTTAGTGACAATGTTTAGCATTGTCCAAAAATTGGACTAACTTCTCAATTTTTTTAAAATATAAAATCTAAATTCAGAATTAGAGATATAGATAAACTTCCTTTTGGGTACATTTTACAAAATTAAGATGACGAAAATAAAATTTGATCGTTAATTTTTAAAAATACTAACAAGAGATTTAAGCACTACTCTCTTATACTGTTTGCGGACAAATTCGATGATAAAGAAAGAGGAGAAAAAGGACCCATCATTTTGAAGACACCCAAGTTGTCCATTAAGGGTGTATTTTGTGTGGAACCAAAGCTCTCCACTTAGCTGTATGGTTCAAAGAAAAAGAAGGAAAAAAATGGTACAAATAGGTCCCCATGAGGACATATATTTTTTGAGATTGAAATGACAGAAGAGAAGGATGGGGGAAGTGTGTGTGTGTGTTAGGGTTTGGGTCCTATCGTTTTAATGGCTTTTTTGGACATGAATGCTTACTTTTATTGTTCTTCTTTATAAATCAAAGTAAATGCGTTTTTCTCACGCTCACTAATTATATATATATATATAAAAGAGACATAAAAACAATGGAAGAGATATATAGTGGCAAAAGCATCTATAAAAAGGCAAAAAAGTCCCCATCTTTCTTTACACACAAGTACCAATCAACCCCATCTTCACTCATATTTTCAGAATTAGATTGGTGGTTGAATCGATTAGGTCATCAGTTTATTGGTTTGATCGGTTTGAACGATTCAATTCTATTAATCCATATCAGTTCATGATTCAATTAGCCTAGTTCAATTTAGATAAATGTGGTTTACCCATTTATCTAAACTACATATGTTGGTCAACTTATGAGGTTTATCTTTGCAATTATATTGTGTCATAACCTAAATTTTTTATGGAAAATTATAATTTTTTTAGATGATGATGTAGTATAATTTCAAAGTGTCATGTCATCATAGGATTTAAAATTGAGAAAAACCGTCAAATTTCAAAATTAATGTAGACCAAAAAAGGCTCAAGGATTAAGTTGAAAAATTTTACAAGTTTAGAGACTAAATATTTTTTCCCTTTAAACTTTATAATTTAATTTTACATAGACCCTCATATTATTATTAAAGTCTAATTTTAGTTCAAATTATTAATACCGTCAAATACCCTAGTTAGTTTATGTAAATTTCTTTTAAAAATTAAAAATCTTAAAATTCTTAATTACCATTTAAAATAAATAAAATTATGATTATCAAAATATCTTATACATTTTTACCATCATTTTAATTTTATAAGATCTTATAAATATATTTATTTACTTTCACAAAAATTAACATAATATAAAACATTTTATAAATATTCATATCAAGTCAAGACATATCAAAAAAAATCATTTAGGGGTTAGGATTAAAATTAGATGCTCGGAATGAATTTAGATATTTATAAATGAAAGTTAAGTCAAAGACTGAAAAGCAAAAAAAACACATCCCATCCCGTCTCGCCTCATGAACATTCCTGCCATTCATTTATTTTCACGGATTAATACTTTTTAAGAGTTTGAATACAAATAAACATCAATTTTAATCTTTAAAAAAATTTTAACCTGAATCATTGAAAGACCATTCATTTTGAACTCTATCAATAGAGAGTTTTAGTTGATGCAACTCTAGCATCTCTTTTCCACCAATGCAAAGAATATTAGATAGAGAAATGACCTACAAAAAACATGGTGCTTAACTTGATAATCAAAGTGAAAAGTGATAACTATGACTAATCTTTAAAAATAATTTTCGTTTGACAAGGATTCAAACCGTATAATACAATATATATATATATATATTCAAAGGATGATTAGCAAGTAGGGTTTGATGGGGTGGGCATGCAAGTGATAACCCACCCAAGTGCTTTGGGCAACATGATTGAAGGTTTAGGAGAGCCAACAAATGGAAGAGCATCTATGTTTTGTCCCCAAAATAAAAATAAAAAATCTCTCACTCTTAGGAAGCTTGTTGATAACAAAAGCCCTTCCCCACAAAAAATAAAAAGGTGAAATAAGAATTTTAGTCCTTGTACTAAAGCTAAAATTTGCGATTTTAATTCCTCTGCTTTAGTTTGACTTTATTTAGTTTTTCTATTTTTATAATATTAGTAATAAGTTCAAATTGATCACACTATTTAATTATTGCGAAAATTTTATACAATGATCGACAATCATTCCTTTCGGAATACATGGATCAGTTTCAATCATTAGATACGTATTTTCTTTTGAGATGTAAGGCTAGGATTTAAATTTTAGTTTATAAGATTTATTATTTAGGGTTTGAAATTTAGGATTTAGAGCTAACATTTAGGATTTAAGGTAAATTTATTTTTGTAGTTAAATATTTAAATTATAAATATAATAATAATTTTTTGCCGCTGTTAAAGTAATTACGTGGGTTCGATGAAATTGATAACACAATTAACACAATTATCAATTAACAATTAATATTGTTAGAGGATTTAATAGTAGCAATTAACCATATTAGCAATTTGGATAGGGTGAAGACAGGATCAAAATTGTATTATAAATTATTGAGGGGTCTGCAAAAGAAAATTTTATCATTATACTAATTTATATTTTTATAATTTTTCAAGGGACCTTAAAAGCAATTTTACCATTTGGAGGGGTCACCTACCCCTTGCATTCACCCCTCAATTTGGACCTACTAATTACATTATAAAAATACATATTAATTTCAAAAAAAAAAAAAGGAAAATAGAGAACTTAAATCTAAAATATCAACATAACAAAGGAACTAAAAGTAAAATTAGACCAAATAAAAAACAACCCAAAGTAGTCTTGTCTTTATACTTCCAATGGTGAAGTGTTGTTTTTAAGTGCTTTGTCGTCAACAACAGCTTCATCTGTCCTTGTCTGAAGGACAGCTTCTGCCATATTTTGAACACCCAATGTCGATAATGACGAATAATGTCTTTGAAATTGTATATCATCATCCCCCAACCGATCTGTGTTATCATTGTCATGTTTTCGAAATTATAATCGTATATGACGTGAAATATATATATATATATACTCGAATCATGGAATTTTACAAAGGCTTTTCTTGGTTGTTCTAAGTACAACTTAATTCAACTTATCCAAAATGTCTTTTTATTGTCTCCAACAAGATAATCGTATCTTATGTATTCTTTGTAATTGCTTGGTTTGTGGAGATGAAAGGAACAGTGGAGAACAAGTTAAGGGTTTGAGAGTAAGAGTTGAAAGCATCAATGACATTATTAATGTCTCCCAAGGTTTTATTCTCATGTTGGTATGATTCTCTTGTTTTAAAGGTTAAATCACTTTTTGAGGCTTGAATTTAGAAAAAAAAATTTTAGTCTAAGTTAAACTTCTCAAGTTTAGGGACTAACTTGGACAAAAAAAATGTGAAAACAATTGCCTAGTTCAGGTCTCAATATAGAAGCAATTGCCAAATTCAAATATTAACTTGGACAAAAAGAAAGTTTAGGCACAATATAATAATCGTTGCCAAGTTAAGGTCTCGAATAGTGATATAACCATTTTTCCTATCGCTCTTTCTTGGACATTTGGATGATTATAATAAGTTTTTGTAATTTTTGTTTCACGTGTTCTTTAATCATGTTTTTCATATTGTAATCGTGTAATTATCAATGTTCGTGATTGGAATGTTCATGGGTCAAGCTAGAGGATAAATTCGATCTAGCTTGATTTGAAGTCGGATTAAATCAAACCGGCCTAAGGTGAAAGTTATCTTATCCAAACATAAATTAAATGAGTAGTCTAATCTATGGATAAGTCTACTCACAATAATTTTAAAAACTTACATGATGTAAATATATCTTCAAATCCAAGAATTTGGTATTTTTACTTTGGACTTGACTTATGGTGCCTTTAGATGCCCAATTGAGACCAATGAAGTACATTTAGCTCGTTTTTCTCTTGATTGTATTGAAAAGTCATGTTAGGATAACAAATGTTACGTTTTATTTGGATGTTTGCATCGGGTTGGCATCGGGTTGGAGTTAATTTTTCTCACTGATGAATTATACTTCAGTTGAGAAAATAATAGCCATCTTTCGTTCTCACCTCATTATTACAATACTTAATTTCACTGTCATTATTGTTTTTCACTAAAAATAATTTTACGGTCCATCTAAAAGAAAATCCTAAATTAGACATGTATTTTTTTATTTATTTAGCTCAATAAAAAATTATATAGTTACAAATCTAAAAAATTGTCTATAGATCCTTTAATAAATTGCAACTCTCATGCAAGGAATTTCGTTTTATCTATTATCTTAAAGTGCGATTTCTTTGCACTTTTACTTTCACGAATTTTGTTTTTTTTCTACTTTTTCAGCCTTCAAAATTCAAATTCAACTGTTAACACTATTATTATTTTTGTTTAATTTATTGGTGTGATATTTTGAAATAAAAAAATTCAATTGGTAGCAATATAACTAAAAGAATGATATTATAATAAACCTAAATTTAATCTATAATTTTAACAGGGTTAAAAACTCAACTTAAATTTTAAAATTTAAATAATAATATACCAACTACCAAAAACAATGTCCAAAAAAACATAACTACTCTTATCAACTGTTGTAATAAAAGTATACACATTTTATTTTGACTTTTGCATTGTATTAAAATTGATTTTATATGAAACAATGATGTATTATGTTCTTGTCAAAGCAAATATTAAAAAAAAAAACAATTTGCAAGTTGCTCCATATCCTCCTCATCAAACCCATCATTGTTAGGTGAGGAATATGGTTTTATTGAGTCAACTTACATGGTTTGATTTGGAAATATTGTTGGGTCAACTTATTTTTTATTAACAATAATATTAATATAATAAAGAAAGAAGTACATGATAGAAACAACCACTAACCCTATTTGTGGAATTGTTGTGTGGCCAATGTGACAATTTGAAAGGGGCACCCTACAATCATTTGGTAGGTGATTCCATTTTTATAAAAATTTAAACAAAACCCAAACTAAAAAAAAACTCGACATGGTATGTACTCAATCTCGAAATTTTTATCTGATCAATCTAAATTTAAACTCATTCTAATTCAGTTTAATTATAGAAGTGAACAATTCAAACTTGTTTAACCCTGATTTAAATTGACTTGAAACTAAATTATCTTTAACTAAAATTAACTCAAGCTTAAGATGACTTGAACTCAAAGCAGCTTGAGTTCGAAACAATTCAAACATGAAGTGATCAAAATTCAAAATTATCTAAACCAATAATATCTCAATATGAAAAACTCAAATATCTTACCTAAAATAACTAAAACTTGAACTCGAAACAACTTAAACTTACAATGATTGAAATTGACACAAATTGGAAAGGCCAAAACTTTTAAAACCTAATGGAAAAAGTAAAGGAGAAAAGGACCCATTTGAGTTAATTAAAAATGCATGGGTGGATATGATACATATGTCATAAAGGTTGAACATGTGATTTCTGTGTTTAAAACAAAAACTAGTCATAGTTAACGTAAGCGACACTCCACGCAAACTCAATAATAAATTTTTTAAATAATAAATATTATTATAGTGATATTTTTATCTTTTAATATTTTTTAATAAAAAAAATAAAATCCCTACTTAAAATAAACAAATTCTCTAAATATTAAACCTGATATTAATCAAGATTTATACATAAATCTTTTATTAATCCATCATGATTTAATTAATGAATATATATTTTTATATAATGACCTTGTTTAACAATTAGCTAATAGTTATTAGTTGATTGTTGATTGTAGTTGGTTTGATCAATTGATTATATTAATTGTTTATTTAAAAGCGTTTGGTAAAATTTAGCTAATAGCTGAAAGTTAATATATGTAAAATAAATAGGCTCGATTGAAAATTTCTCGCGACAATGTTGATTTTTGTAGATTCAGGGTAGAGTTTTTTTTTTTTTTTGAGATTTACTTTGAACTTTGGAGGTGAAAGTGAAAATGGGAGAAGAGAGGTTATTGATATCTTGGCACCCCTATTAGGTTTGAGTATATGTGACAAAGGGAGTAATTTTTTAGCGAGTATGGTCAGATATGTCATTTCATATATCTTATTCCCAATCAGCTATTAAACAAAGTTATCCATCCTAGAGTTTTTTATTTTAGAGGTTTTAGCTCAATAAGCTCTTATAAACTTCAATCCACCAAACACTACAATTAAAGAGTTTGACAATCCAATCCTTTATTTGTGCCCGAATTAACTAGAAGAAGTCCAAAACTCTGTTTACCAAACATCCCAAATATATTTTCTTTCCTACCTCTTGGGTTCGATGTAATCTAATAATAATAATATGATTATTAAAAAGCATAATCAAATTAAAATTAATTATACCGTTTAATATATCCATATTCAATACATATTTTAGTTAGTACAAAATATAATTATATTAAACATATTAAAATTCTAAATAATAAATATTTATATTAATATATTTTTATATTTAACCCTCACATTCATGTAGCTTGGACAACTTGAACCATAATATATGGCTCACAGCCAGCTAACATATTAGCATCTTGATTGGGCCTAGCCATACAATTAGTATTTTATTCTACTTTTTCTATTATTTTTAAACTCCTAAGGTGAGCCCAAAAATAGCAAAAAAAAAACTTTATGATATAAAAAAAAAGGAGTTTATTTTTTTATGGTCTATAAAAAATAACTTATTTAAATATTAGTATATTTTTATTTCTCCTTTATCAAATCCAACTACCATCTTTCTTATATTTGAAAATATTAGTAAAATGAAATTTAATAATTAATAGTAAATCTCTATCGAATATCGATTATTGAGGTTGGTTGACTTTGCAATGATTTCAATACGAGAGTGTTGGGGTTTCAGTGAAACTGACGTTTACCTTTGTTTATTTACTATTCTTTTAAGGGAAAATAAATTGAAAGGATTATAAACTATGATTATATATTTGTGGCATTTTTATCATGAATTTAATATTATTTTATATGCATAGATGGCATAATATTACAAGAATTTTCATTAAATTTAATGGACAATCTTCTATTTTTTTATGATAAGATTACAATTTGAATGAAACATGCCCCATGTGATTAGGAGCAAAATTTAGTTAATCTTAGGTGTCTTTCTCTCTACTTGTCTTTTTATGGCCTCTTGTCTACAAATTTTATATTGATTTATTTATAAATTTTGAAGGGACGCTTGTCCCAAGGGCTGAGGGGTTCGAAATAGCTTTCTCGATTTAACTCTTTGAACTAATGTACACCTATTAAAAATAATTGCATGAACCGAATTAACTCTTTGAAATAATATATAAGCCGAGTTTAAACCCGGACAACTAGCTAGTAATAATGATAAAATAACACTTTGTCATTTCATATATGATAAATTGGCAACTCTATTAGAGCCTAAGAAAGTACACTAATATCAAGACATCACCCTATCTTTAATTGGGTACGGGGATATGGATAAAAATAGTATGAAGATCGAGTTAAATTAAATTTTACCCCCTCTACTTAGAAAATGAACAAATTAGCCCTTATACATTAATTCAAACATATTAGCCATTTTTGTTAAAAAATTCATCCACTTGTACTACTAAAAACTAACAAAATCAACGTAATAATCAAAAAGTGACACGTGACATGCTACGTGTACATCACGCTTACATACAAAACTAATTTTTAACAATAGAAATTGATGAATTTTTAACAAAAAAACCAGTTTACTCGTTCATTTAATGTATAAGAACTAATTTGTTCTTTTTTTAGTAGTGAGAACAAAATACAATCTAACTCCTAATGCAAAAGCCTCCACGGTACAAGGCAGTTTTTAACATACAACTTCATAACTCAAAAACATATAAAAAAACACTAAAATTCTAGTAAGTTGTATTTGCAATTTCAACATTCATTTTTGCTTGTCAAACATACAACAATTCATCACCATTCACCACCTTTAAACCAGAAGAAAATACAGCTTTTCTCACAGAAAAATTCGAAACGAAATCGAAAAAGAAGACACCATAAATACCATAACAGCAATATCAATGTGTCCATAAACAGCAGAGAAGAGACACTCACAAGCAAAGGCAAATCACATTGTATTGATCAAGTCATAAAAAAAAGCATAGCATAGTTTAGTAAATGATATTCGAGTTAAATTCGTACTACGAGCTAGAGTCGATATATAGATTGTGAGTTGCTAAATTAAAAAAAAAAACGAACCTCCCCTGCTGGTTCCGATGCTGTTGTTCCTCAACACCTCCAAGCTGAAGCTGAGATAAGTTCCTTTTGTTGCCAACAAAGAACAAGTGAAGCATGGCATTTTTCGATATGAAAACCTCGAACCTGAGCCCTTTTCACCACGCATTCCGCTTGTGTTTCGGTGAAGTTACTGAACGTTAAAGGGGTGAAACCGGCTGAAGCAAACAGGGTCTTCCATGGTGGCATTTTCTCGAGTGAATGCAAACGACCCAAAACTGTGGTTTCGATTTTAGGCACAATAAGGAACCTCTCGATCTTGTTTATGGCGTCGGAAGTTACGTTAACGGCTGCATCAAGTGATTCCAACAGGCTTATATATGAATAAAATGCATTGATTATATGTTGTGGGAATGACAGATCATTCCTATCACACCCTCGGTCTAAAGACACCACAATTTTCGGTCTAAGCTGCTTCACAATCCGTAACAGATTAGGCAAAATAGAAGGTCGATACGAAGCAGACCAAACGGGAAAGTTCACAGCAAGCGCCTCGTTTTCATTCATTCGAAACATAGGCAATGAATAAGGGTTTTGATCTAAACAATCAAAGTTAAGTACCTCAAGCTCAAAATTTACACCGATTCCATTAGCGAATTGTTCAAGATTTTCCCTTATAAGACCGAGTTCGATAGGATGGTACGTCGAAAGGGAAACAAAAGCTGTAATTCTCAATGAAGGAACAACTCCTTTACTCCTCATAGGAAGTTCCTGCATAAAAGAAGCCCATTGAGCACCAAAACCAATATCGAAATCCACAACGTGGATTCGGTCGGAATTCTCGAGTGCTTCAAGGAAAGCTTGGTTACTCGTAAAGTTAACAAATTGAACGAACGGCGAAACCTCGGAAAAGACCTTGTAAGCTCCCATTTTGAAGATAACATCAAAAGGTGTCGGATTTTTCGAGACTGGGGTATTGTTATACATGAGGAGTAGTAATTGTAATGCCTCCTTGAAGTAAAAACCAATCCGTTGAAATGTTTTGCCTACTGGAGACAAGTGATTGAGCCGCGCCAATATCCCTTGCGCGTGTGAGAAATTCCCAGTCTCTACCATCTCTGCTACTTTACAAAGCTGGTCCAACAATGTGGCTGCTTGTTGTTGTTGAGACACCATTAATGGCTTCTGTTCTTGAAACCCAACAAGCTGTTGTTTTTTGATAAATAACTCATGGTCTGAGAATGGTAGCTTTGGGATCTGACCATGATTGAGTCTCTTTGGTAATGGTTGTTGTTCTTGTGGAAATGGTAAGAAAAAGTTGGGATTTGGGGGATTTAGAATCTGGGGTTTCATTTCCTGGTTTTCAAGTTGTTGATAAAGGCCAATACTTTCAGGTGGTGAAGTAAAGATTGGATTTTGAGGAAAATAACCCAAATTACCAGGATCCATCGGGTCAAACCCGGGAATAAAATCAGGACCAGTTTGAAGAAGTTGTTTAAGGCCATGGTCATCAACATCACCGGCGATCCAACGGAGGAGTGAGTTTTGGTCTTGACTCGGTGACACAGTTGACTCGAATAACATAGCTTCCCAATCTTCTATACCAAGATTGTTACATCTTTGAACACCAACAGGACCTGTTGTAACAAGGTCTAGTTCACTTTGGATCGGTTGAAACTCAAGTTGGGTACTTTCAGGTGGTACAATGGTGGTAGTAGTGAAATTACCGCCGCTACCGCCGCCCCCGGATCCGCCGTTGAAAGAAGAAGAAAGAGTTGATGCTGATGTAGGTGGACTTTGGCTTCTCATATGAAGAACAGAAGTTGGTTCTTGGTCGTTGAAACTATTATCTTCTTGCTGTTTTGCCCACTTGTCTTGATAAATCGAAGCAAACCCAGCAAGTTCCACCCCAACTTTAGGTTGGAACTGAAAGTGCATTTGTAAAAAAAAAAATCACAACAAAAAAAAACCCTGTTTTTTTCCTACAAGAGAGAAAACTCCATGAAAATCAATCTCTAAGCTTTAAAGAAAAACACCCATTTGTCAAAATAGCTCCTTTTGTTGTTCTTCTTCACTTTAACCCTTCTTTTTCTCCAAAGCTCCATTTTTTTTTTTGCTTCTATTTCACAAGCTCAAAGCAAAGACTCCATTTTTGAAGTTCCATTGGGTTATAAATTTTGCAGCTACAGCAAGTACCTCATCTGCCATGGATGCGTGCATCATAAAAAAGGCAAATAAAGTGCTCTCTGCCTCTTCTTCATCTTTCTCTCTCTAAAGACTAGTCCCTATCTTTCTCTCTCTTCTCTTTGAATATAAATTTTTAGTTTTGGGCAATTCTTTTTTCATACACAATTGTTTTCCCTCTCTCTTTCTTTCTATATCTTAAGGGTTACTGTCAATGGCTACTGTGGGTAAGTCTTTCCCATTATTTTAGAATATATTATTATTATGTCCTTAAAAGTATCATTAAATGAGTTAATTCTACCAAAAACCCTCAAAGTATGATATTTATTTTAAATTGGTCCCTAAACTTTAATTCATTCAAATTTAAGATCTTATGTGACCAACGAAAATTTTAAATGAAATATTCTAAAAATAAATGTTTTAAAATTCTTTGATTTGAAGTTTGCAAAGGTTTTACATAACCTTTACCGTTGACTCTTTTATTTTTAAAAATTATAAGAATACATTTTATTTCCTTAAAATTTTTATTTTAAATTTAACTAGATAAGACTTGATGTATCATTTAACGATTAAACTAATAATTTTAATAACAAAAGGACCTTGTTAATATAACATCGATAATTTGAGGATGTAATTAAAAAGTTTTTAAGTTTAGGGACTAGTTTAATATAAGGATCATAGTTTGGGGATGTTTAGTACATCTAATTCTAATTAAAATATTATTATATTATAAAATAATAAGGAATTGGGAGATCATCAAATTTTTAAGGGTAAATTATAATAGAGATCACTCAACTATGATATTCTTTTATTTTTTGACCCACCAGTTATGAAAAGTTACAAAATAATCATCTAAATATTTAATTTTATTTTTTTAGTCACCAGCTGGCTGACAAAACAATAGAAACACTCAAAAATCCAAGATAATTGGGTGACCAAAAAAGATAAAATTAACTAATTGAGTGATATTTTGTAACTTTTCATAAATAGATGACAAAAAAACATAATTAATTAACTACTATTATAATTTACCTTTTATAACATTATGTGATACAAAAATAATAAGAAATTTGGACAGCATCAACTTTTTAAATAAGATAAATTATATATAAAATATTATACTAATTATAATCCTAAACTAATTATAAAATATTTTAAGGTTATATAATATGACAAACTCTGGTGTTCCATTTTTCTTTACCTCATGGGGCACTCTTCCGTTATAATTACAAAATAGTCCTACCTTTCCTATTATAATTTTTACTAAATTAGAATTAGAGGTCTTCATGGAGATTTTTTGGTCGGTTTGATCTGCTTTGGATCAGATTTTTTTTTCTTTTTTACTTTGGGTTAGATTACTTTTTTACAATAAATGAGTTATTTGGGCAAATTGAGTTTAAGTTTAAGCCTGAAATGTTTTAGAATCTGAATTTTATTTAATCTTACTTGATTCATGAACACGTCTAATGAAATTTTATGTTTATGTATTATTTTTTTATAGAGAATTATTTATTGTATATAAAAGGACACTTTGTCGAACAAGGAATTGGATGTAATCAAGATAGGATTACAAGATAGGAGCCTAAAAAATCCTGAAAATTAGGGCATTGCCACCTTTTGTCGGAAGACTTGTGTTATAGGAGTTTTGATAGATAGGATTTGACAAAAGGACTTAGTCATAACATAAATAATATAAAAATGGATTGTGCAATTCCGACTAGAAGCATACAAGTACTGTAATCGGCCTTCCCGTGGGTATCCAGTAACCACATATGTAAGTGCATAACCGGCGATTTGACAGCTAAAGCAATAAGAAATCCAATATA
Organism: Gossypium hirsutum; assembly: GCF_007990345.1. NCBI lineage: Eukaryota > Viridiplantae > Streptophyta > Magnoliopsida > Malvales > Malvaceae > Gossypium > Gossypium hirsutum. The sequence goes on along the minus strand of NC_053439.1, from coordinate 53,058,119 downwards.
GAATATTATTTCCAGTGCAATAAAAAATTGTGATTTGACTCAAACTTTCAATTGAATGAGTGTTGTTAATTTGGATTTAATTAATTATTATTTAAAAATTTTGAGTATTTTTATGGGATTAATTTTGGGTTTTAAATCATTTTAAATTTGGACCAATTTTAAAGTTAGATTTAAGGTTCGAGTTTCTTTTATTAGGTATTATTAGTTTAAATCGTCAAGTTCATGTCATTTCAAAGTATTTATTTGGTTCACTTCAAATTCATGATGGGTTTAAATTATTGACTTTTTATAATCAAATATAATTAGATTAAGATTAGACTCAAGTTGATTTAAAAGGATTTTTGAGTTATGGTCAGAATTGACATGTCTAGATTTTATGAAAGGTAAGCACCATACATCTTCAAATTATAACTTAGATTTTAACTTGGTCTCTAAACTTCAAAGCATTCTAAGTGAATCTTCAAAGTATGAGCATTGTATCGATCAAGTCCATTCATCAAACCTAGCCATTAGCTTCACGTTAATTCCAACTCAAATATAATTTGTAACATATTTAAAAATGCGGATCAATTTGTAAACTCATGTTTACATACTTAATTGGCAACTTATATCTAACATATTGAAAAAAAATCTATAAATTCTTTATTAATATTTTATATTTTTAACATATCAATTCCAATTTGTTAATGCAATAAGTATATCATAATTATAATTTGATCCACACATTTTAAATATGTTCCTTACCAAATCTAAATCAACATTTAAAGCTTAAATTGATGGTTAGGCTGATGAAAAGACGTCAATACTGATACTTTGAAACTCGATTAAATTGTTTTGAAATTCAGGGATCAATTTAAGTTAAAACAAAAATCTATGAGCATTTGATGCAATTAACCCTTTTTACTTTAATAGGGAAAAATAATGTATTAGGGGCAACGTGGACGTATGGTAAAAAGCATGATGGGCGCCCAAATCAATGAAAAAAAAATCTTGACACTTGTGTTTTAACCCCAGACAGACTGTGAATCCCTGCAGTAATAAAAGCAAAAAAAAAAAAAAGGCAAAAAAGTTAATGTTCTTACTGTCTCTGAATTTGCCCACATGTTTTCTCTTTAAATTTGTTTTTTTCTTGGTTTACGTCATTTGTTTGTGGTTGCCTCTCTCTATCTTTTTTCCTCTTACAAAGTTTACTGTGGTTTAATTAAAGGCTAATAATAAATAATTATAATTATAATGCAAAGCAGAAATTGACATCCAACATCAAATTTTGTAGTGTAATCTTCAAAAAGATTCGATTTGTGAACAAGTATCCCTTTTGCTAAATTCGGATTTATTGGGATTTGAGAGAAAAGGATTAAAAAGAAAAAGAAGGAAAAACTAAAGGGTTATCTTCAATAAATAACATGTAATACCAATGAAGAAATTTTTTAAAAAATGTGTTTATCATTATTGTGATTATATCTAGTATTGTATGATATAACATGCAAAGTATGGGAAACAGTGTTTGAACTTGTAATATGCAAACAAGCTTTATATATATATATATAATTCTTACACCTACTCATATTTTGAATTCTTTAATCGGAAGATAGTATGTATTTTAAAAGGAGTCAATGAATGCCAAGCAACGACTGTGTTTCACCGAGAATGCAGAGATCTTGCAGAAGCAAGGATCAAGGAGTAGGGTTGCAAACGAATCGTTGATGGACAATTTAGTTTTTGTTAGTTTGTCTAGTTAAATAAATGAAAATGAACAAAAATTTGAGGTTCATGTTTATTTATGTTCCTGAACAAACTTGTTCATGTTTATTTAAGGCTTGTTTAATAAATTATCTAAAATTTGTTTATTGGTCTATTATTAATATTTAATTATTTTATATGCAAATGTATATATGTTTATTTATTGTTTGTTCTTACTACTCGTGAATTTGTTCATTTAACTTAAACGACCGGAAATGAATACACATGATTTTAAATAAACGAATAACACAATTCTAAAAATCTTAATGAATACAAATAAACTTAAAAGAAAAAAGAAAAAAAAACATGAACAACGATTTGTTCATTCAAGTTCGATTCATTTACAGTCCTATTGATGAGTCACGGCCAACTAAAGAAAAAGGAGCCAAAACTCCAAGGGAAAATCGTGGAAGCCTACGAGTTGCCGAGAACCCTCGCCATTTCGGTGGCTAAAAGAAAAAAGAAAATGAGAGAGATCTCAAAGTAATTCTGCGAAAGAGAAAAGAAAGAAAAAGAGGAGGCTGGCGTCGGTAGACACAAAGGTCGGTCGCAATGGTTGTGATGGAGGATTTCTTTCTTCCTGTTCTTGAGAGAAGGCATAGAAGCTTATGAAAGAGTGTTTTTCCATTTGTGTTGAGAGTGGTGGACTTAATTACGACATACATGTATTGTTTTTAGTTACAAATACAACCATAAGTATAAGTATAAAATTGAATAATTAGCAATATAGTTGACTGAGAACGATTAGTTTGATAATCAATACAATGGTTTACCTACCCAAAAAATATTAAAGGTGGAATTAAAATATAAATTGATGAACACAATTCAATCATTAATATATCAGCTTATAGTTTTTTTATGGGACTTAATTGGAATGTTATCATTTTTAAGGCGTAAAACTTTTACTTACCCCTTATGAGGCTACCCCATGTCCACATATAATGAATCTTAAATCAGAATAAAATCTAAACTAAAAACTCACATATGTTTATCAAAATTGAAAACTCAAATTCACAAAACTTTAATCTTGGCATTAAGTCAATGCCTTGTTTACTATTATTATATGAGTTGATTTAAGTTGCGTTAAATTTTAAATTTATGTCTAAGGGTTAGTTTAGACAACACAGAATAATTCATTAGATATGTTTGGTTGACAAATTATAATTATATCGTAATTTCTTATGTCATGTTTGGTAATATAAATTGTAATTACAAGTTATAATTACATGGTTACGTAATGTATATTTTTAAAATATATATTATTGACCATATGATAGTTTTTTTTAAATGGGTAACGAAAATTAGGTTAGAAGACCTCTCCATACTCTCAATTTCGAAATTGAGCAATTAACGACAATTAAGCATGACGTTAATATATTCCATTGCACATAATTTTCATTGATATAGTAACAAATTTAGCCTTTGATGTTTACATATTTTGTCATTTTGACCACAATTCTAATAAATTCAACAAATTCAGCCTTAACATTTACACAAATGTTGCGAGATAAATTTGTTACATTAGGTCCAAATTGACAAAAAAACATGTAAACTTTAAGGGTTAAATTTATTATTATACCAATCAAGATCATGTACAATTGATCGAAAATATTAATGTTGTGATTAAATGTCCTTAGTTGCTCACTTTTAAAATTAACAATGATTAAGTTACTTCAATTTTTTTGAGAGGGACCAATTTGCTCAATTTCGAAATTGAGAGGGACTATAAAGGTCTTTTTGGTCACAATTTTAAAATTTTTAGGATTTTTTGTCATAACTATGTAGAATACACATAAATTATTTTTATAATATATGTTTTTAGTATTTATAACATAATTTAATATTTTTTTTGCCATAAGCATTCCAAACACTCCTACATCCTCATGCTTATAATAAAATTTTTTTATAAAAATATTTTTTTTAAAAGTTAAATCGTGTATAAGTGTTTGGAAAGGCATGTGATAATTGAATTTGGGTGTAAATACTCCAATTCTCACTCTCTCACTAAAATTTGTAAAGTGTAATTTGAATGTTCCAATTATACCCAATTTAGTGAGACCGACCAATTACAATTCTTAATCAAACATGTCATTTTTGTGTAATTACAAACAATTGCACTCAAATCCAATTATTAAATGGCTTTCCAAATACTATCTAAATTTCAAAACTTTCCAAGGTAGCGTTTGGGAACTAGAATTTAGATTGGATTTGGATTGCAAAATTTTAACTTTAAATATATATGAATTATGAATTCATTATTTCCAATTTTTTTTGATTGGGAATTAAAATATTTGAAATTCAAGATTTTGAATTAATCTAAATTCATTGTTTGGATAATTCAAATTTAGATTTAGATTTATATTTCAAACTAATTCTAGTCCTTAAAAATAGTTTTTTTAAATTTAATTGTCTATTTTAAACATTGTTGTTTGAACTGGATTGGATTAACCAGTCAAACTGGGAATTAGGCAAGGTGTTGGTTTGGAGAAAGGCATTAGATTAACTGACTCGGGAATTAGTACAGACCTATTGATTAGGTGGTTAAATCGGTTGAGCCAATTTTTTTATTTTTATGAATTCTTTAATGATTTATTTCATAGATCCGAACGGATAGGTCAAATAGATTGTACCAATCAAACTGATCGAACCGGTTAGACCAACAAACCGATGGCCTAATCAGTTCCACCACTAGTTAGGTTTTGAAAATCGGATTGGACCAGTTGGTCAGACCAATTACACTGGGCATAAGTGGACTTACTTAGGTCTAAATTGAAAGTCAAGGGTTTAAAATTAAAATTGTGCATATTATGGTATAAATGAAAATTTTAAATATTTATATTGTGTTAAATTAGATACATGAAACTTCGTCACTGCTTTCAAAACTGAATTGAACCGGTCGGTCAAACCAATTGGATCGAAAATCAATTGAGGTACCAGCCTAAAATAAGGGGTTAGATTGATTGACTCGTTAACCATTCAGATTGGCTGAACTGGTGTTTGAACCGAATGAATTTATTTTATCTATCTTTAAATATTTTTATTTTTAATAATTTATTCAACCAAACTAATGGATCGGTGGAATCGATTGAACTGATAACGGTGATCCGACTGTTCGCCTACCAATCAAATTCTGAAAACTTTAAGTTTTGGTGATGATATATTACAAATAAAATTAATTATTTATTGTTTGAATTTTGAATGAAGTGTGAAAGAAGAGAGAACAAAAAAAAATCATATTTTTTAAACAATCTTAGAGTTTTAAAATAGAATTTGATATTCAAAATTTAACTCTTATGAAATTAGATATGGATTTGCCAAAATTAAAATCCTACTTTTTATTTTTTTATCCAAACAAAGACTATAGAGTTTCAAATCTAAATCCAACAAATGAATTCTCAAATTAAAGTATTGGTTCATTTAGTTATTTTTGTCATCTTAAATGTTATTTTGAATCTAACATATTTCTTTTAAAAATACATTATGCACTAATATTTATTTTTGAAAATGTTAAACCTAAGTTAATATTTAGGTTAAATCATTAATTAGACTTAAACTTGGTAATTCTTTGATTAGGATTATTTTTTTTAAAGTTAGACCTTAAACTCAACAATTGTTATCACATTGTGGCCTAAAGTAACCAATTATTCTCACATTAGGGTTTGAACTTGACAATTGTTTCTACATTAAGACCTGAAGTTTAAAATTTTCGAGAAAATATTAGGAATTAACTTGAAAAAAAATTTAAACCCAAATAGGGATCAATTACTAAGTTAAGAATAAAAATTGGACAAAAAATAATTCAATCCTCAATATAAAAGAAATTGTAAAGTTGAAACTCCAAAATTCGATTTAACCCTAATATATAACGTCAAACATAATGAATGGACAAGTAAATAGAAAAAGGTAAAGCAAAATTTACTTTTTACGACATCGTAAAGGGAAAAAGAATGAAAAGAAGAGTAAAAAAAATATGCCCCCCAAAAAACAAACTTAGAAAAAAAAAATAGGACTCACAAACAACGAGATAAAAATAAGTGGTTGAGATCAAAAGTTCAAAAAACTCAGAAAAGAAAGCTTGAGGCGCACACCCAACGCGATTTAACAACACAGTCCAATCATATTCATCTTCTTAGATTACGGCCCCACTTTTGAGCAATCGTGTCTTTATATGATTCTAATAGCGCGTGGGTCTGAAGTCATTGCTTCGAGTCTTATCTCTGCGAATGGCGGCTCGCAACGCGCTGTTTGATTGATTTATAGTTAGCTTTCTTCTGTGTTTGGGTTTAATTTTCGATTTAGTCCTTCTTGTATTGTGAAATTTATAATTTAATATATTTATTTTAATTTAATCCTTTAATTTTTTAAAATATGTTATTATTACTCTAAATTTGATTAGTTATAGTTATTAAAGTCATAAATTAATTATTTTTTTTAAAACTTTACATCATGGATTAATCGAATATGGGCAGTGGCCGGAACTACGTTGGAACTAGGGGCCCAAAAGTTTGGAGAAGTTTGATTGTGCGCCTTAAAATATTTAAAAATGTTAATTAGCCCCAGAAATATTTAGAGATTCTAGTTAAGCTTTCTAAAAGTACTGAAAATTTTAATTAAATCTTTCAAAACTTTTGAAAATTTTTATTATTCCTTTTAAATTTTTAAATTTTTTTGAAAATTCTTTTTAAAAATAATTAGACTCCTAAAATTTAAAAAAATTTAAATAGGCCCCCAAAACTCAACGGCATACTCTACCAATTCAAAAATAGTAACAAATAAATTTATTAAATTGAACTTAATAATAATATTATAAAAAAATAATAAAGAATCAAATTTACGCCAAATTAAAATAAAGTGATTAAATTTAAAATTTGGTAATATTAGAGGCCTAAAATCATAATTATACTATTATGTTTGATATTCCCTTTTGATTTAACTTTTACTTTTTTACTAAACTCCGGCTGGAAAGGTTAGGCAGCCAACCTACCTACTTTTTTACTGTCTCTGATGATTCAGTGGGGGCTTCTTTGTCATTTCATACAAAAATAAAGTGTAATCATTTTTAATTATATTTTTTTTAAAATTCATTATAAGTTTCTATTATATTTGTTATTTTTTGACAAAATATCTAGAACTACCTATAGTCTCTTCTCAACCCATAAATAAAAAGATAATGTGTTTTAGCATGCTCGGACCTATATATTTCTATATTGATAATAATATTAATACAAATCGAGTTAAAATTTAACGAGACTATTTTCTTAATATTTTTATATCCTTTCTCAAGATCCATGGTTATTTTATTTATATGACGAAAATATCCCTATGAGCCTAAGATAATTTTGGAGGTTGCGACGAGAGGCTTTTCGAGATACAACAGCTATTTGCCTGTTGGTAGTTAGTACAGTAAACTTTTTTCTCTGCGACAAAAGTTGGAGCTAAAAGGTAAAAAGATCATCATTTTGTCTCAACCTTCTCCCTATTTTATAAATAATTTTGGAATGGATTTGATTATACTATCATTTTTTTAATTCAATAATTTTGTTTTAATTAAATAAATTATTAAAAAATAAAAATATATATTAAAACTTATACATCTCTTATTCAACCGGTTTAATTGGTTTTTATCTCAATTCAATCGATTTGTATTCGCTTGCGGATTAATTGGTTCTTTCTCTTGCTTCGGACTAATGTATCAATCAATTTTTAGTCTAATCGATCCGATTTCAACAACTTCCAATATTTTGTACCATTCTAAATTTAGCTTAAGATATTATTGTATTAATTTAAAAATATAATTTTTAAAATGATTTGAAAAGGTTAAAATTAAATTATAATTTTTTAAAAATTAAAATACAATTTTACTATTTTATTAATCTATAAATCTATAAATTCTAATAATTTTGAATGTAAATGTATCAATTTGGAAGTTAAGATCCTCTACTTGCCACCTTGACGTCACCCTTGATCATGGTGGTTAATTAGTGTTAATCCTTCAATGATTATTTTAGTGGTAAAATTTTGGGTTTGAACTTTTTAGTATGTTGAAATTATAGATTCAATTCTTATAATTTGAAATTTAATTACCTGATTTTTATAAGGTTTTTTAAATTATATATTAAAATTTTAAATATCAACATCAATATTGAATAAATCAATAGTCAAATCGGTCTTATCATTGATTCTCAATTCGATTAATCGATCCAGTTTCAATTAAAGAAATTATAAAAAAAAATCATGAAATTTTAAAAACATAAAATCATATTCAACTTATTTAATCGCTGACTTAACCGATTTTTTAATTGAAATTGTAAATCAATAGATTATTTTCGTTACTTCAAACAAATACACCAACCTATTTTTAATTTAATTGACGGATCCAATTCAATTTCAACAGTTTTTTTTATCACCATATTAGCTTTGAAAGAGGTCACACCTTTTATTTTTTGAAAATAGTTAATAGCTTTTATTAATTCCAATGTTAATTTTTAATGGAGTTGATTGAATGTTTGATGATGAAATAAATTAAGACTTTTGGTCAATTCCATTAGTTTATATTAAGCATAAGATTCAATTTTAATTGATTAGACATTTTAGGATAAGTTAAAGTTGTACACATTTTTTTCCCCAAAAAGATGAATTGTCAAATCATTAATTAAAATATCAAAGCATTCACACCTGTTTCTGAATAGTAATCACCATTAATTTATATGTTTTGGGGGGATCAAATTAAACATGGTTCAAAGTTAGGTGATTTGGCACTTCAAAAAAATATTATTTATTTTTAACAGTTTCACTAAATTCACCTTTTACAATACAAATGGAATTTTACTGGGTTCCACACGTTTCCAATAATTACCCACTAATCAAAATCTTTTTACTTAATTTAATTTATTTTTTTACTATGATTGCTTAATTAATTGTGATTTGATTGGAATTTAACGTCTCAACTACGATTAATTTGCGTGAAAATTTTGTTTTGGTTTCTATTTATGGAATCAAATTTTGTCAAAATGAAAGCAACATTTGAAGAAAGGAGGATTTAAAGCCACTTATTGAAAAATCTTGTTCAATAAGTATAATTTAGATTAGGATTACGTGTGTTTTTTTCTTTGAGCATGCTATCATTGTATGTGTTTTTTTTGTCTTTTTTATTAATTTTTTTTCTTTAAAAAAAACTGGTAGTTGAGTTGGGATTAGAAAATTTGATTGAATCAATAATAAATACCTTAATTACGATAAAAATAAATAATGACAACAAAATTGACCCGAAGAATCCCCAAAGTCCAACGATGAAATCGGACGGCCAAGAAAAAAAACCCAACCCCTAAAACCTGTCACCAAATTGGGGAAGGAGAGGAAGTGAGCATTAGTAGCAGCAAGAGCAAGGTTAATGCAACCAGGTACAAGCATGCATGCCTTCGAAGGAGACCATGCCACAATATCGAAGCCCCAAAAAGGGTGTCAAGCCACAAAGGAGACAGCTCAAATGCCAATAGAAAGAAACCAAAAGCCAACACGTGACAACAACCACAGGAAAGAAGGCTCTAGTTCAATGACTCCGGCGAGCCATGGGACAATCACTTACAAAATTATTTAGAGTTTTGTGACTCGAATTTCGTTTGATCTGATCTAAAAATTCGAGGTGCAATTCATTTATTAAAGAGATAAAATAGGTACGGACCTTGCCGCACAAGTCGAATCCGTATATGATTATACTTCTTTTATTAGACGTTGATTATAAAAAAAACGTGTACAGTCTAAAATTTCTTGTATTAGTAGATTTCTCTTCTACTCGTGATGTTTTTCCGATAATGACTTTTCATATAAAATCTGCGTATTCTTACTTTTCTTTCTTAATCAATTCTACTGTCATTATCGACGTATAATATAACAAAAATCATAATAAAAATTAACGGGACAATCGAGATCTAAACTGATCTCTCTTCGACAATAAAAAACAACATTGATAGAAAAAAACCAAAATTAATAAATATATTCCGTTTACGTATCATGAAACTTCAACTTAAAATTTCAAACATTATCATTAAATTAAAATCCCGTAAATTCAAATATTTAATCAATTAAAGTTGTGCACAAATTCGATGTACTAAATCTCGAATAAGATTTTTTATAATTCAATGGAACTTAACTTAGATCCGGTCCAATTGATTAACAGCCACAGGATCGAGAATTCTTCAATTTTTTTTTATCTTATATGTACTTAGTTGTTTAATATAATTTAATTTATTTTATCAAAATAAATCTAATAATGCAAAACCCTTTCCAATATATAGTATTTGTTTTTAGCTTTCTTCTCAAAAAGAAAATGGAACTATAACATAAAATTCATAAAACATTAAAGACAATACCCTAATTTCACTGATTTTGTCTCAAATGAATCTCTCTGTATCTGGAGGTTTAATTTTACTATTAGTTGTTGTACTATATGTAAGTTATGGATTTAGTCATTGTATTTTATTTTTTGTACTTTTAGGATTTTAAAATTTTAGTCCTAACCAAATAGTAGTTATTGAATTCATTAAATTCAATTATGTTATTTTCAATTTTTAATACGACAAATATATTATGGTATGTATATGACAGGTTACTATTTTCACGTATTACTAAAAACAAACCAGTTAATAGGTTTACTAATTGTCATTTGTATTAATATTCAAATGTTGTAATTTGAAAAATATATCGACTAAATATTATCCAGTTGGAGAACATAGACTAAATATATAACTTTACGCATAATATAATATTAATAGTAAAATTTAACCAAATCGATTTAACTTCCACCATTTAGCCTAGACTAAAATTTTAAAATTCAAAAAATAAAATGACTAAAATCGACTGATTCGAAAAATGTATGAACTAAATTCACAATTTATATAAGTATCTAAAAGCAGAATTTTACTTTGTCTAGATGATGAAGAAAAAGAACAAAACAATAATAGGAACTGTTCCATGGCAGTTGTGTTGGAGGCATTATCCTAAAAGAAGTGTCTCCTTGTCTATTATATATTATATTATATGCATTAATTGAAAAAAAGGGCAGATTTGAAAGGTAATTTTGTGTTGAGGGGAAAGATATGTTGGGGAATTGTTTAGGGAAAAACATGATTTGGTTTTATTTTATGTCCCTCATGTGATCTTCTTCTAAAACTCAAGAAATTTAATGTCACACTGAAATTAAAAATAAATATGGTTAAATTGTGTTATTAGACCATGTAATTTGTGTAAATTATGGATTTAGTACATAGACTTTAATTTGATCAATTTTAGGTATTATATTTTCGATGTTTGAAATTTTAGTTCCGATCCAATGGTGATAGTTAAATCTGTTTGGTTAAATTATGTTATTAGTCCTATATTATGCGAAAAGTTATAGATTTAGTCCCCATTCACCAATTGGATCATTCTTAGTGGCTATAATTTTTTGAATTTCAAAATTTTCATCTTGATGCAAACAACAACTGTTAAATCTATTAACTAATTTTTTGTGACTAATATATGAAAATAGCAAACAAACATAACATGACACATGTGATAATATATTTGAAACATCAAATTTAAAAAATAACAGAACTTAACTTAATGAATAATGGTTAGGACTAAAATTTTCAAATTCTGAAAGTAGAGGGATTGAAAATGACCAAATTAAAGTAAAAATATTAAATTCACAACTTACGCAAAGTATAGAGTCTAATAACATAATTTGACCAATAAATATTATCCTATTCTCTCTACAAGGATTAGAGGTAAAAATTGAATAATTTTTTTTGAAAAATTTTACTATTATACTAATTTATGATTTCCTAAAAACTAAAAGAATTATAAAAACAAATTTTTTGAGAGCAAGGCCACTGACTACCCCTTCGCTCCGCTCTTGCCTATCTGTAAATATATTTTCAAAATTTGAATTTTCAAATTTTTTATGGACAAAATCACTACCACTTTCATGAACTAAAATAAACCCTCTTCACTTCTTTCCTTCTATGAGGTTGAAAGTGACTTCAACTATGGTCTTCTTCTTTAGTACCCCATTACTAAATTTTCTATTTTTATTGTCCCTTTTTGTCAATTGATTTCTACCAACTTCTCCCTTCTCATAATTAAGGCTAGAAATTGCAGGATGAAGTCTTTATAATTAAAAAAAAAGTGCTCTAAGTCTTATATTCTTTGTATATTTAGAATTTAGTTTTTTTTTATTTTAAGAAATTTAGGTTGTCTAATTTTTAAATTTAAAAATGTAAGTTCAATTGTTAATATTGTTAAATTTTTTTTATTAATTTCAAGTTAATTACAACGTTTTTTTTTGTTACAATTCCACCAATGAGGATTTTTTGTTTATTTCAAAATGTCATCTCGACAAATTTGACAAAAGAATTTTAAGGTGGTGTTTAACAATTAGACTTAAATTTCGAAATTTGAAAAATATAAGAACTAAATTCCTTGAAATAAAAATAGAAGGATCAAATTCTAAATTTACAAAGAAACATAAAGACTTGGTGCATATTTTAACCTTTTTGACATAATTTGTTTTTCTTACTATTATTTTATTATGATCTTAGTCCAAATTAGTTGTTAAAAGATTAATTAGTTGACTGATATGAAATTTGAAAAAGAAAAACCCAAATTCAAACGAGGAGGGATTGTATGAAATTGTGATTTCATGTCATCCTTATTCATTTCCAATAGGAAAATGACAAATTGGATTTTTTCTCCTAATTTTCAGCTTTTTTTAGTTGGATTTGAATTTTTCAGGAAAAAAAAACCTGAAAATCAGGAGAAAAAATCTGATTTGTCATTCTTATTGGAAATAGATAAAGATGATATAGAGTTACAGTTTCATACAATCCCTTCTCAATCCAAATCTAAACTTTCCTATGACATTTAAAGGAGAAATTGATTTCTAATTCAACTTTATGATTTGAAAAAAAACCCCAAATTTGTTTTCACTAACTTTATCATTAAAAAAAAATCTAATTCAACTTTATGATTTGAAAAATCACAATTTGATAATTCTTTTAAAAAAGGAAAAAAATTATAAAACAAAAATATTGGATGATTTGTAGAATGAAAATTTGCTAGGCCAGATTATATTTTCTTGGAGCCTTATTTATTTTTCTCTCTTTGCTGCCTTTTTGTTTAAAAATGGTAATAGAAAAACAGCCCTAAACATGAAAACGATGAAAAATGAAGAAAACAAAAACATCATGAAATTAAAATTACATATAGAAAAGATTGCCTACTTTGCTTGACTGGTGAGGTAATTGTCCTCCATTTCCAATGGAAATTGAGAGACATTCAACATGATTATAACAAGGATGAATTATATTTGATGCACCGATAGTTTATAATATTATATATTATCTAAACGACACTTTATTGAAAATAAAATTATAAAATTATTATATTAAATATGTTAAGGGATCCGGTTCTTTAGGGATAAATTTTTGAAGTGTCGTTCCTTGACTAGTCAATCAATCCCCTAACAACAGAAGATATCTTCCTCAAGTCAAGGTTTTGTCTCCTGTTTCTACTGAGAGTTATGCACAGTTCACCGGTGAGGGGGCTTCCTAGGTGGTGATACAAGGATATAACCTATAAGACTCAAAGGAAAAGTGTTAGTATAAGACGTGATATTAATTATGTAGGTCACCTAGGTGTATAGGGACTCGAACCACCAACCTAAAGGACTTAGGCAGCATACTTTCAAGTATACTAGCCCTAGTATCACGCCATATACTGACATTTCTCGTTTGAGTCTTGTAGGTCATATCCGTATATCACTACCAAGGAAGACATCCCTCGTGAACAGTACATGACTCTTGGTGAAGGTGAAAGACAACACTCCGACATAAGAACAAAAACTTCAATTATTAGAAGAAGATTTTTCTTGAAAAAGTCGATCAACTCGCCAAAAATATAAAAAAAATAAATTTAGAAACACATGATACATATGCATGCATGGAGACAACAGCTTCGATTATTGGGAGGGAATTTCTTTTGAAAAAAATTATCAGCTTAATAAAATATAAATAAGAAAAATTAGAAACACATGCACGGGGAAAACGACATCGACATTAAATCCTTAATGTAATGTGTACAAAGATAATTTTTGTTTGCTGCTCTACATATATACCACTTCTTTGTATTAATCATTTAGGGCAACTTAAGAGGCTTCAAGTATCAACAAATAAGGACAAATTTTTATGAGTGATGTCTGTGTTAGATATGCCTAAAACTTTCCCACCCAGACACAAATTTGTAAGTGTTTTTTTTTTTTTGAAAAATGTATTGTTTTGGGTTATTTGATTAGGAAATTCTGAAATCAATGTGACCCATCTTTAATGACCTTTCAAACTGTAAAGCTGTGGACTTTTTGTTTAATAATGGTATTAATTTGAACGACTTTGGTCAGCTTTTAACCATTGTTATGCTAATGATATTTCAGACTCACCTACATAACCATACCTTGATTAATTTTTAGATATATATATACACACGGCTACTTCTAACATAAGTAACACATAATTAATATTTTTTTCATTAAAAAATAATATGTATGATTAATTTAGATTATATTGGGGGATAACTTGGAAGAAGTTTTAGACATGTTGTTTGATGGATAGTTAATTGGTTTCATAATAATAGAAGGTATTGTTTTTTTAATTTGGTGAGATTTTGTCTCTTATACTCCGTCAAGAGTTAATGTGCCGTGAGCAACTAACTACCTGGTAAGCCTGATTCATAGAGCTAATAATGCCTCGATTGGTGGACTTGCAATATCTAAGGCAAATGTGTCAATATAGAATGTGTAATAATTATAAAATTCATTTGCGTGTGAAGAGACTTGAATTACCAACTTGAAACTTATAATTCACTTACTTTCTATTGTTAGAAAATTGATTACTATACGACGAACGACACTTCGAAGATTTATTTAAAAAAAGTTGACCTCCTTAACAAATTACTATTATTATAGAAAGTAATAACAATGACTACATTTGGGCCATTATAAGGGGGAAAACCCTAATTAATTAATCAATTATTGCATATTGAGACAGTAAAAAGTGTTTTGTTAGGGCATGACATGATGAGTTGGGTGTCTGTCGGAGAGGTGGCTAAAGGGAAAAAAAAACTTGAAAATACAAGTAAATAGATCTGCGTCATAAGGAAAATAATAAAATAAACTCCTGAATAAAGTGGTGATCAAAGGAGGAGACAAAGCTTTGCTTTAGGTTGGGTTTTTTGGATTGTTGGTGTTTTCATCTAAAATTTTTCCCTTTGCTTATTGCAGATTCTTCATATATGTCTCCCCTTTGTTAAATGATAGCTGCGTACTTATCTGTTTGTTTCTCTAAAAACAAAAGAGAATAATAAAGGGGTATGGAAAACATGATTAGATTTGATCTAGTTGAATAAAAAGATGATTTTTGAAATGGAAATGATATTGCTTTTGAGTACTTAAAATTTGAACTTATTAATATAAGTTTGAGTTTAATTCAATCTAATTTTATCATAAAAAAAGGTTAATAATTATATCTTGTTCAAACCGAATTTCAAAATAATCAAAATGAAATAAAAAAGTGTTGGATGTAATTGTAATATACATTATACAATCAAGGAGAGAATGTAAGTTCGAATTTTAGAGATAAGGACAAGGCAAAGGGAAGGTGGTGGGCTAGGACCCCCAAAATGGTAGATTTTCCATTTAGCCCCTTAAATTTTTTATGAAATCATATGTTAGTATAATGATAAAATTACACTTTGCGCCCCAATAATTTATGATTCGTCTCGACCCTCCAAAGTAATTTTCCAGCTTCATCCCTATTTGGAGATGGCACTATTGAGAGGCAGCGATGAACCCCGGACCTCAAACATAAATTGTAAAACAATCATGAAGAATATAAAAAAATAATCAAAAGGAACAACTTGAAATGATCCAAATGTATGAAATGATACAAAGATGATTAAACATTGGTAAACCAAATGATATAAACTTAAATTTAAAAATGGTTGAAATTTAAAATAACTCAAATCCAAAACCAATTGAGATATCTAGACACATGGGATGCAATGCAATTAGGTACATAAATCTTTTGCCAGCAATTCAAGACCATGAAGATTTGGACATATTGTTAGACAACTTTGAGAACCTAAAAAGAAAATATGTTTGAACTTTGAACACTATCCCATTGGGGCAGGAGTAGCCCAGGTTAGGTGCATATAAAAGCCTAAAAGAGAGAAGTTTGTGACCAAATCATAGTTATATTGTTCATGGGGTAAAACCTATATCATGGCCTGGATGAAGTGTTTGGACTTGAAAGTAAAAAAGCCCTTCTTTTTTCTCGTAAGCACAAAATTGGCTTAAAAATGAAGCAAAAGTGGGGGAATCACGAGAGTATAGATGTGGATGACGGGTGTTTTGGCCTACAAATTCATTGAGACAAGACACCTTTTTCAAGCTAGCTAAGCTAAACTTGCCTTGTTCACTTTTCTAGATTATGGTACTTGGAGCTACTTTAACTTAAAAACAGAAAAGAGAAAAGTGCTTGATTAAGAAAAGGGAAGTGAATTTAAAATTTTATAGGGTAAACTATAATGGATATTATTCATGTATAGTTTACCTAATTTCATAAGAGTGTGTTTTTTTTAGAGTATTTACCGGAGTGAGCCTAGTAACTAATCATTCGCATTTTGTAAACCTGTTAAGGGGTAGATGTTGGCCATAAATTTTAAAGCTGCTTCATACTTAGGACGATGATCAAATCCTTAACCACTGGTTAAGGTAGTCATAAGGGTATGTTTTGATAAAAGAATTAGAGGAAAAAATTCATTCCATCAATGTTAAATATAAACTAATTTATTTGAGTAAAAATAACAAAAAGTTAAACATTTATATGGAATTTCAAAAAAAAAAAAACCTCTCAAATTATACTTGGCCTATTTTCATACATGCACAAAATTTTTAAAGTTTTTAATATTATTATAATACGTTTATAGTATATAGCTAGTTTTGGCAAGAACAATGTTAATATCTCTTCCCTTATTTTTGATTTAAAAAAAAACATTTTTTTAATAATTATTATTTGGAACAATTTATGTTCAAGAATAGTTACACCCGAAATAATTATATTCAAAATAAAACTTTAATTGAAAGCAACTTTTATTCGAAACAATTCTTGTTTAACATAATTGTTCTTCAAGAAGAGCGATATTCAAAATAACTGTCATTCAAAACAACTCATAGTTAGAATCCTTATTTTTCAAGAATAGCAATTGTTAAGAACATTTATGTTGAGAGCATCTAACTTAAAAAAATATACATATTTAGAATAATTGTTGTTCAAAATAGCTCTACCAAGATTAATTCATGTTCAAAACATGTTAAGAATAGCTCTTGTTAAAAACAACTCATGTTTGGAGTAGATCTTATTCAAGAATAACTCTTGTTCAAAACGTGTTATGTTCATAATAACACTACTTAGAATATTTTTTCTTCAAGAACAACTCTTATTCAGAAAATCAATGTTTAAAACGATATTGTTAAAGAACAACACCTTCATAGAATAACTTAGCATAGAACAAAATTATTTGAAAAAACATATCTTTCAAAAGATGTTTTACAGAAGATGTTTCACGTAATATTATTTCACCAAAACGGAGGAAGTACATATAACCTTCAAATATGGTAGGATTCTCGCATTAACTTCACCGTCTTAGTTTGGTAAAACATATATAAATCTAGTTAAAAGGTCACCTCTTAACTTTTCCTTGTGGTATTGAGTGTTTCTCTCTTTCTTTCAAAAAAATAGTGAACTCTTATTCACTATTCACCATTATCAACAATTTAAATTGTAGTATTGAATATTATGATCCGACCATGTAATGCAACTTAATAATTGTTAGACATTAGATAATCAATGAGTCAATATTTGCTTACATTTTTTTTTGCATGCAAAACTATTAATGATATATACAAATGATATTAATGTATAATTAAATTTTATAAAACCAATCTGTTCAAAAAATTACAAGTATAAATTGATGAATATACTACATTTAGGACACTAGATCTTAACAATTGACAGTTTTATTGAAAACTATAGTGTAACATCCCCAAAATTTTTAAAGTTTAGAACAGTGACAAATATATGATAAGTCGGTTATAATTTAAGAAATTCAAAAATTAGAAATTATCAACGTTATTAGACAGTGAAGACATATATTGAAGGTAACATGCAAAGTTTGTATCCTAAGAGAAATCAATATGGGGTATCGACTAAATTGTAAGAAAGTGAAAAGTATTAGGGCCAAAGTAAGAAAATTAAGAGATGAAAATGGCCGAATTGAATTAATGAAAGAGGAGGAGGGACTAGAGGTGGAAATTTACCAAAAGAAAGCATGAATCATCCATGGAATTGTAGGAAAAGTTGGAGGACAAAATGGTAATTATTGGACATAGATAATTATGGAAGTGTAATGATTAAAGATGAATCTGTAAAAGCATAATTGGTGGGGTAAAATGGTAAATATCATTTTATGATTATTATAATTAGATATTCTATTGGAAAAGTGTAGAAAAAATGTTAAAAAAATGGTGGAAAAGATTAATAAAAAGCGATCTTCTTCATTTGTTTTTCACGTCACCCTCGATAGCCATCTTCTCCAAGTTTTACTCTTTTTTTTAAATAACCCCTTTTCACCATTTACAAGCCAATTAAGCTAAATTCCTCCAAATCTCTTCATAATTAGAGAGTGAAATCAATAGAGAAGTGTAGTAATCACTTCAATTTCATGAGAATCCCAACCATAGTTACCTTGAAGGAGAGAGAAAGTAGGGATAAATATTGGATATAAGAGATTGAGGTAAGAAATAATAACTTTACATGAAATATATGTTAGTTTTACTTGAATAACATAGCTTGTGATATGTGAATATAATTCTAGTGTGTAAATATTGTATGTTTTTATATGGAAAATGAAGAAGAAGTGAGAAACAAAGAAAGAAATAAAGTAAGGAAGGTGCCAAAGGAAGATGGAGAAGAACAAAGCTTGATTCAAAGCCTTAAGTTGTAAGTACAACTAGAGTCTTATTTATTTTAAATATGTTGTTAATAGTTAAGCTTATTTAGATAAATAAATACTTTAATATGGTATTTAATCATAATTTTACATGTGACATAGATGAAGAATAAGATATGGTAATGATTGCGTATAAAGAATGATGAATTGATTGTGTTTACTAAGTAAATTATAACAGAGAAATAGAAGGAAAAGTCAGAAAAAGACTAAGGATGTGAAAAAGGGCTAAATTGTAAAGGATGGAAAATAGAAATATTACTGTTAAAAGTAAGTGTATACATGAACTAATATGTAAAAGATTGATATGAGAAATGTTATGGTAAGATTGTGAATAATATTGATGAAGTATGAGTAAGAAAGGATTAAATTGAAAAGTATGTAAAAGTGATATGTGATATGTATAATAAGGATTAATGATGAATTATGGAAATTATGATTAATGATGAATTATGGAAATTATACTAAGTAATGAAACATGTTACATGTATTAAAAAGATGAAATTTTTATTTATTGAATTGATGTCCTAAGGACTAAATTGTAAAATATATAAAAATGACATACGATAGCTATGATGAGAACAAATAGTGAATTATGTAAATGTATTGACAAGTAATATATGTTACATGTATTATTAAAAGTGGAAAATTATTGTTATGTGAATTATTGTTACAAGGACTAAATTGAAATACATGTAAAGTATTTGAATTTTGTTATGAAATATGAAAATATAATTGATAATGATAAGAATGCCCAAGTACACGAGATAAGAACTAGTGGGATATAGATAGCATGCCATTAAGGAAACTTAGCGTGCTCTCTTTTTACTTATTTCGGCGGTGTCCTGTTACGTACTTCTGTGTAGTCTCATTACTCACTTCGACGATGTCCCGTTCTGTTTTGTATATTCTGTGTGTTTTATTTAATCTACTAGGCCTTTGTTAAGGGTAAAAGACTTTCTTGATTAAATATTTGAAATATTGTGCCTGTTGAATGAAAAGGCAAAAAAGATTATTGCATTGAAAATGATTAAATTGTGATCATATAACTAACGATAGTGGAAAGAAAGATGTGATAATTGGCTGGTAAATCATATATTATTGAAGATAATAGGTCATTGAATTATTTTGTGTGAATGTTAATAAGTAAGCTAATGTTATGGTAGATAAATTAATAGTAAGTGAGAAGTGAAGTGTAGCAAGATTGGTATTAATAAATAGCATTGGTGAATGGAATGATGTGTTTAAAGAATAAATCAATTAAAGGCCATGAATAGGTAACATACTTTGAATAAATGTATGGAAGTGATGATTGAATAAGTTGGGATTATATGTTAAGTAAAATATAATTAAAAATTTTAGTTGTACTTACTAAGCTAGTAATATCTTAACGCATGTTTTATATGCGTAGGTGAAGAGAAGTAAAAGAGTTCTAAGGATTGTAGCATTTCATCTCATCTCATCACATCAACAAATCTGAGGAAAAGAGTAAAATTACTCTCTATTTTGCTTCGGTAAATGACATGTACCTAGGTGAGTGTTATGTTAGTAAATGAAAAGCTGAGGGATCTAAGTGTAAAGCTTGGTACCTGTTTAAAGTTTATAAGAAAATCATAAGTTATGAGTATCATGCTTGATTATGAGAAATTGAGATTGGATAATATATTTTTATGTTTTAAATGGGAATTAATGTGTCTTAAAATGATATATTGAACAAGTGAAGGTTTAAGTAAAATTTGGATTAAACTGGCAATTTATCCCCTAAATTTCAAACCATATGGTTTGCGAAAATCCACACGGTCTAGCCATATGGCTATGTGACCCGCATGTGCCAGCCACACGGCTGTGTGAATACTAGAAGTTAGTGAATTTTGGAGCCACACAGTTTCTAAAACCTACACGGCCTAGGCACATAGCCATGTCCTCCACACGACCTGGGCAGACGACGATGTCCCTTGTTTTTCACAATAGCCTTTATTTTACTATAAAACACTAATCTAAAAGCAAAAATGTTTAAGAAACTTATCGGACTCCTCCTTGACATTGGTAATGGTTAATTCAATGAGTTTATAAGATACAAATAAGTTATAAAAGAGGTTCCGCTTATTAAACCATGATTGATTAATACTATTATATTTAATGTAGCATTCCTATACTTGATCCGATAGTCGGGTTGGGTATAGAGGTGTTACACATAACACTTCAATTCCAACTTTCATTCAAAAATTGATGAACATGATCAAAGCCTTTAAAGAGAGAACATAAAATATAAAAGAGAATAATAATAAGATAATACAAATGCTTGTGTCCTCTTTTATACTTTCACAAGTTCAATATAGGAATAGAGATAGGAATAATTATGATGTTGCGACCTTTCTTGACATGAATAGAACTAGTAATGGAAATTACGTACCTGTTAACCTTTTACCATGAGGAAACACAATGTTGTGAATCATTCCACCACTTTCGTTGCCATTTCCATCATTTTTATGGTGTATATACAATAATTGCTTATGAGACTTCTTCTTAAATTTATATCACTAAGAAAAAAGCTTCAAAAGTTACTCGTGCAAAAAGAAAAAAAAATAGTATGAGATTTTTTAAGATTGATCTCAAGCGTCCATACCCAACCTATCTCAAACAAATTCATAAATAATAAAAAATCACAAGTCTAACAAAATAACTACTATGCATAATTTACACATAATAAAAAATTACAACTATTATAAAATAACACCTATGCACACAAAACTCAATTTCTACATGTTGAATTAGTATTATTAATGACAATTTTTTTTTCAATACAATATTAAGGGTAAGGGATGGGGATAACACAATTCAAGCTCGTGCCAAATAGGTATTTGACAAGAGCTTTAACCACCGCTCTATTCAAGTCTAGTTTATTTACAACAATTTTAGTTCCTTCCTACAAATCTATCCTACACATAATCAAAAAAAATTCTTTTAAAATGTTGGTTGGGAGGTTCGAACTCCCAAATAATAAAAATTTGCAACACACCTATGCACCCAATTTTTGCACAATGAATTAGTATTATTTACAATAATTTTAGTTCCTACAAATTTAATCTTGCACATAAAAAAAAATCCTTCTACAATGCTGGCTATGAGGTTCAAACTCACGCGCACTTATGTGCAACAATTCTTAAGTCTACCCCCTTAACCACTCAAGCAAACGAGCTAATGTTTATGCAAAGTACACTCTAATCTTTTATTTCTATTTTATTTATTATGATAATTGTAATTCATTAATATTGCACTTATTATTATTTTGTTTATAATTACTTGCATATTTTTTAAAACAAATATTGCATAAAATTGTATGGAAATTATATTCTTTTGTCGAGTAAATGACATTCTAGACTATACATTAATATAGACATTTTCAAAATTAAATGTCATAATAATATTTATATGTGGATATAAATTATAAAGTAAAAAGAATGACAATAAAATGATCAATTGTCAAAATGTAATATTGACATTATAATTCTTCTAGTAGTGGAAAAGTGTAAAGATACAAAAGAAAGAACGATGTTAATGAAAATTATAAATGCATCATGTATGTACTCGTAGTATGTCTAAAATATTAAATTTTGCAAATTCTTATTCATAAAATAGAGATGATTCACAATACATTATAATGAAATTTGAGCTAAAATTATACTATAATAGGGGGACATTTACGAAGATTTATGTTCAAACCTCCATAGTTGCAAAGTTAATTTAATCTTTTTTTGGTGATCTTATAATATTCTGTAATTTTTTGCTATAGGATATAAAAGTGTTAATCTAAAAAGGTACTTGTTAAAATGATTGATAAGTAATATGAATTTATTTTGTGTTACATTTAGTAAGTGCTATATTTTTTAATCAAAATAAGTGCTATATTTATACTTATTCCTTGCACATTTCTTTTATACAAATAAATAAAGATTTTGAGGATCTAAATCCTTTTATCATTTATGTTGAAAAGATGTGCAAAAGTGTATATTGTTTAAAATAAATTAAGCATTCATTGAGGTTATATAATAAAGTTATATTCTGATAATAGGTTCTTAAAGAGCGAATAATACATGTCATTATGAAAATTCTTCAAGAGTTAATATTACATCTCTTTGTGATGTACAATCTCGTTGAACATAATATTGTTTTATTTTTTTAGTCTAGAAGATAAATATTTTACTTTAAAACTATTGATGAAAATGGCTTGAGATACTCGTGTATTTGCATGATAGATTATAAATATTCTTCACAAAAATACGTTACACTTACATGATTGACACATGAGAAAGAGATAAATAGTTCTTTAGTGTTGGCATGATTAGTTAAGTGGTAACTAATGCAACAACTTTTAAAAATTTGCATGAAGATATTTCTACTCCTTCAAGATCCCGTTGTAAAGAACCTTATTGTTCCACGAGTTACAACTCCCACCTACAAAGTTGTTGATGAGTTAGCATCCATTGCACCCCTTGCTAAAATATCTTATTGAGGGGGAGTGTATTCATGCTACTACTAAGTGAGAGTATGTTGATGCTACAACTAAGGGAGAGTTTCTTCTTTGCCATGCCTTTTGCTGTTGATTCTGTTTCTTCATGATGATGCCTATATTGTATTACTTTGTGTTGTTGATAAAAATTCAGCTTATGGAGATGTTTCTTCAGTTGTAATTGCCCAAAGTTCCTTTGGATTTTTGTCCAAAAAAGGGAGAATAAGTTGAGTTTGAGGGGGAGTTGGAACTTGATGTTGATGATGCTCATGTTACATTCCTTGCTTGATTGGTTATATGGCATTCGGTCAAAAACTCTAAAAGGGGAGATTATTGAGGCAATTTATGAAGAGTGACAAGGAGTAGTGCCTATTGGTGTCTGACATTGCTTAAATCATAACTTTGCCTTATATGTTGGCATGTTTGACTAAAATATCTTAGTTATTTCTTACATCATTTTGAAGATTTTATACAAACAATCTTGTGTTTATTATTGGAGAAGAGATTGAATCAAGCAAGGTAATTGTTTTTATGAGATTTGGATAGATCATGATGTATTGAAGTTTTCTTATACCACCTTATTGAGAGATAACAAAAAAACTAAACTTGGTTGTAAGAATACTACTTTGCCAACAAAAAAATAGTTCAAGAAATTGTAAAACACACTAAGAGAACCAACAAAACCACTAAGTCCTTGCACAATATAAGAGAATAACTTTTACTCTGTTCAAATAATGCTGTGAATGATAAAAGAGATATGTCCATTACAAAAAAAAAAAAAAAAAAAATAAAAAGATTTAATTTTTAGGTATAAGGACTATGTCTCAAACTTTGTCAAATTATTGAGGTTGACAACATATTTTAATCTAAAAATAATCAAAATATATTATTTTCTTAAATCTGAAATATTAATAAGTAAAATATGATGAAATATTTTTAATACATTTTGTAAATTACCTTTTAATCCCCAAACTCCATATTAGGCGGAACCTGCAACATTTAAAAATTTGTAACAATGTTGATGCCAACTAAAATAATAGTCGCTTAGTAAGCAAAACATGATAAAAATACATAAAATTTAAGACATGCCAATTGGACAAGGTTAATTGGTTTTGCATTAGGTAACAAGGATTGAGGAAATTTAGGTTTTAAAATTTCTAAGCCATTTTAGTTTAGGTTAATTTCGGGTTTGGGTTATTTCAAGTTCTAGTCATTTCAAGTATAGGCCATTTCGAGTTTAGATTGTTTTGGGTCTAGTTTATTCAAATTTGAGGCTCGAGTTTTTTGTACTTGAGTTATTATGGATTCAAATCATTTTAGGTTTTGGTCAATTCAATTTCAAGAAATTCCAGGTTGCTTGTTCGATTAATATTAGATTTAGATTATTTCAACCACGAATCATTTCAAATTCAAGTCAATTCTTACTTAGGGTCAACTCAAATTCAAGTTGAACAAGTTTAAACTATTAACTTTTTGTAATCCAACCAAATTAAATTGAATCTAAATTTAAACTTATTGAATTAAGTTTTCATATTTTAATCGGAATTGACAAGTCTAAGATCAAATAAAAAATAATCATAGAGTTAATGTAATTCTTAGTCATTTGACTTAGTAACTATATCCACTTTGATTACTGTATTTATGTTGTCCAATTTTAAATTTCATAAAAATCATAATAACATGACATTCTGAAATTGTATTACACTCACGGATTGAAACATTTTAGTTAAAAAAATATATTAATTTTCCTTAAATTTCTTTTAGAATTATGGGGTCAAAAGAGTCAAAATAGACTTGGGTAAGATCCAATTAAAAAGCTGTTTCATCTATAGATCCGGGCATATTCGTATTATCCATTGTGACTCCCCACCCTGACCCCATACTTGCCACGTATCATCATCATCATCATCATAAGCCGTTGGATGATAGCTTGTAAACTACCATGATAAGTTTTGCTAAGCCCTAAACAAATGAAAACCAATGAAATCATCCCACGTGGACTAATTACCTATGATTTAGTACACATTAAGAAGTCTAAAAGGATTAATCTTTTCAACCTCCATAAATTAAAAAGCTGCAGATATTATTTTATTTTATCTTTTGAAGCAAAAGCCACGAGCTTTCAAGCCCTTGAAGGATTGTTCTTCCTCCATTGATCTGCAAAAAAAAGCTTTCTTTTTTGTGTTCATCTTCTGAAGGTTTGCCTTTACCCATCCTTTTTTTTTTTGTGGGTGATTACCAAGGATAGTTTTTTGGCCTAAAAAAACAAAAGGGATAGTTTCTATTTTAATTTGTTTTTTTTTTGGTTATAAATTTCTCTTTAAATTTTTTGTGTAAAGGAAACAACTTTCTGATCGGAAAACAAATTTGATGTTTTGGGTTCGGTGTTTTTTTGACTTTGGCCCCATCATTGCTTTTTGATTCTTTGAAATTCATCAAGAACTAAATAAGAAGTGTTTTTGACTTAATTTTGGTTGGTTGTTTTAGTAGGAATGGCAAAGAGTTACTTCAAGCAAGAGCATGATCTTGGTATGTACTGTAAATCTTTTATTTTGTGGTAGATCAGTGTGAATTATGGTAATATTTTTGAAGTTAATGAATTTTCTTTTTGGCTTTGGCTTTAGAGAAGAGGCGGGCTGAGGCTGCTAGGATTAGGGAGAAATACCCTGATAGAATACCAGTAAGGATTGAGCTTTTACCTTCATATATTGTGTATTGCAATAGATTTTGTATATAGTTATAAGAGTTAAACAAAAGAATAACATTTTTTGTTGTGTTTTAAGGTGATCGTGGAGAAGGCAGAGAGAAGTGATATACCAAACATTGACAAGAAAAAGTAAGCATCACTAATCACCATTATTTTGGTTTCATTGCCTTTATATAGTTCTTTATCTCTTGCATTGTATCTTCACCTGGTTTAGTGTTTGTGATGAATTGCTGATAGGCATCTGTAGTTAGAATGAAATACGATAAAGGGGTCATTATTTGATGGTTTGGAACAGGTTTGATGATGTCAATAATGCTGATGATGTTTAATACTTCTTTGTGGTATCATTGTTTCTGTGTTAATGCTGAAGCTAGTCCCTGTTTCCGTGTACCGATTAGTTGCCTTGGACATATCGTGTCATGCAATTGCTTATTCATTTCGATTTGTTGATTTTTCCATTGGGAATCATTGTTTCATTCTTAAAAACCATATTTGCATATACCAATTAGTTTGCCTTGGATGTGCGGCGTCATGCAATTGCTTATTTATTTCCATTTGTTGATTTTTTCCATAAGGAATTATCGTTGCATTTTTGAAATTAGTTGCCTTGGACATATGCCACCATGGAATTGCTAATTTGTATCCGTTTGTTGATTTTTCCATTGGGAATCATCTTTTCATTCTTGAAACCCCATTTCTGTATACCGATTAGATGCCTTGGGCTTATGCTGTCATGCAATTGCTTATTTATTTCGATTTGTTGATTTTTCCATAAGGAATCATCGTTTCATTCTTGAAACCCCAATTCCATACACTGATTAGTTGCCTTGGACATATATCAAAGCTATTTCTCATTGTTTTACACCAAATAGTTGCCTAGGAAGCTTAGGACATATAGAGACATGCAATTGCTTGTTATTTTCCATCGAGCACTCTGTCCTAAACTGAATGATGACAGGTACCTTGTCCCAGCCGACTTAACTGTTGGTCAATTTGTATATGTCATTCGTAAAAGGATCAAACTGAGTGCAGAAAAAGCAATATTCATGTTTGTTGAAAATGTCCTCCCACCAACTGGTAATCCTATGGAAATTTATAAATCTTTCATTGCTTGTTAGCCGAACCAAAGAAGGGCGAAGTCCGTTTCTTGGTTTTTTTTAAAGGTGCCATTATGTCTGCCATATACGAAGAGAAGAAGGACGAAGATGGATTTCTTTACGTTACTTACTGTGGGGAGAACACGTTCGGGGATCTGAGTTCTGAGTAGTCTTTGGTAGATTCACCGGGACATTCGTTTTATGTTTTTACTCGTATTCCACTGCATTTTATCTACCATCACCATTTCTATAGTCTTTGTGCTGGTAATGTGGTTTTAAAGACCTGATGTACAGTTGCTTGCTGTATATAACTTTTTAAAAGATTTCTGCACTATGTTTAAAAATTTCCCTTTGGTCTTATTATCACTTAAGCTTGGTAGATTATAATTAAACCCACAACCAAAAGAATGATTAACTTTACTTGATGGGGTATGAATGTAACAATGGATTTGGCATTGTGCTTAACCAGCCCAACAAAGTTTTGTTACCAGTTTAGCCCATAATTTGGGCCCAAATAAAGGACTTAGGTTTTTATTGTTATTTTTGGTGAATTACAATAATAGCGCAAACTCTGAACAATAAACATGACTAATGAGATTCAAACTTAGGTCACATTTGGGGCGGTGAACACCCTTGACTATTAAGTACTAAATTTTGAGAATATGAGAGAAGACATAGTATGTTTTATTTGGTTTTTAAAAATATTTTTTTATTTTATTACAAAATCTTGCTTGAATTCATTTCTTTGTCAAAGCCCGATTTTTAGTTTTATATTTTTGCTCAAATGTTCTCATTTCTCGGACGAGTCTTCGAGCTTGGGTGGGTGACCTAACTCTTGATTAGGTCTAGTTCAGACTAGGGTAATAGATTTGATATTTAAAAACTATTTAAAAAGGAATGTTTTTTAATAGGTTAGTTAATTTAAAGTTAAAAATCTTTATTTTCAATTTTTTATTGTTTTATAAAATATTTTTAGTAAAAATATTAATTGTTATTTTTAAGGTAAAAACAACTTACTATTATTATTTTCTAATTTTCACATTTTCATATTCCAAAAATTACTTTTAAAATTTTCAGTCAAAGAAATCTTTTTTAATAGTTTCTTAAAATCAAACGAAGTATCTTTCTGTTTCACTTTTTTTACTAGTATCAAAAGTCTTAATATAACATTTAGTCATTGAATTTTTTTTGGCCCACGTTAGCTTTGAAATTTGATAGTTTTTCTCAATTTTAATATTTGTGGTGATGTGACACTTTAATATTGTGTCACATCACCATTTATTTTTTAAAAAATATTATAAATTTTTAAGCACTGAAGTGTGACAATTTTAGAATTTCACATTATCACATATAACTAAAACTAAAAAAAGTTATCAAAATCCAAAATTAACATGGATAAAAGAAAATGTAGAAATGAAATAAATAAAAATTGGTAAGTTGAGGAGTAAATGTAGGAGTCTTCATGCTCATAAGATGTAATGTTTCTTTTGGCATAAAGAATGAGCACGTGATCCCATGCAAATGTTCGAGGTTGATTCACGCAGTGTATGGTTATATGATTTGAGTATAAATACCGTATGCATGGTTATATATAAGTATATTTATGTTGTACCTATATAGTTATATAATTATATGTGTCTTCCATGCCATAAGGTATTATAGGACTTTTATTATTATTATTATTATTATAATAAAGTCTTCCTTAGGTAAGTGAGTGCTCCCTAACGTTTTAGAGAAAGCTTTCTTGTAAGATAGGCAACGTATTGATACCCCAAACATTGTAGCCAAAATTTAGATAATAGGGGATCAAAGTTTCTTTACTTAATTTTTGTATCAATACCTTCTTTTTTAAGGTACTGATATCTTATGTAAGGGTATCGATACCAAAAGTCAAACTTAATAATTGATGATAAGATCGTTGGGTTTAGATTTTTGGTTCTTAATAATTAATTATTAGTTTCCTATCAGTGGAATAGTTTTGATTAACAGTACAGAACATCTTAAAAGAATTAAAACTACTTTTGGTGTCTCCAGACATTGAGTGTAGCATTGCTTGATCAAGACTATTGCTGGTTATGGTTAAGGGTGTCGCATGATAAACAAGGATCATCTCCAATGTGAGTAAGAAAAGCACAATTCTTTTCAATATTAACTTTTTTCCAACTTGTAAATCCTTTAAATATATCCTAACCGGGTTACTCATTAAGTTGAATGTTAAAAAGGTAATATGATAAACAATATAGAGCGTCCGTAGTTAGAGAATACTCAAGCCATGCAAGAAGAAAATTGAGCAAACCAAGAATACAGGAAACACTTTAGATGCTTTTCTAGTGAATATGGATAACTAGGGAGATGATTTTGATATAAATTTACTCTCAAGTGAGCTTCTCGAGTTCCATTCCGTTGATTAATTGGATACTCTTACATTAATCGATAAACGAAGACAATAAACTTAGGAGGAGATTGACTAAACATCTAAGTTTTTGGCTTTTTTCAGTTCATAGCATGTGGGGTCATTCATCATATTTATATATTCATAACATGGGCATCTTCTTTTTATATAGATGAAGTTGAAGCTAAACTCAAATTTATAAATGTGATGAATGACTCACATGCTATGAATTGAAAAAAAAAGGAAGAAGCTGAAGCCCCAAAGGCATGTGTATCCCTTGATAGTTTCTTGGAGAGTTGAGACAATCAACTAAGTTTAAGCTTATATGAGCAGCTAATATTTAAAGAAATAAATTTAAATTAACATGTTTATGACTTATATTTATTATAAATAATTAAGTTGTTAATTAAAACCATAAAATTCATTTTAGTTTATTTAGTATATACTAAAAGAAATTCAAAAATTGTTGGGAGCCAACTTAATTTATTATATACATTTAGAAAAACTGATATTCAATGTTTTTAAAATTGAATTGATGGTCGAATCAATCAGATTGTCAATTCATCGGTTCGACCAGTTTAATTAAAAAATATTAAAAAATTTAGCGATTTAATCAGCTTGTATCGGTTTTCAATCTAATTAGTTCAGTATCATTCTCCAGATCAATAGCTCGATCGATTCCTGATTCAATAAGTTTGATCTGGTTCAAACATCATTGTCGATATTAAAATATATTGTTATTAAAAAATGTGTTTTACAATGATAAAACACATTGCACATCGAAAAATAGAACATAGATTAAGAGATAAAATAAACGATCGCAACATTGAAAAATATTGAAGTTTAATTTAGTAAAACATTTGAACTCAGCCATAAAGAGCCCCTGGTTTTTCATGTACTTGGGAAACCAGCACAGCAAAGAGTACCAGTCGGGCAAACTTGGTCTTTGCTGTGATCTTCAACCACCAAATACAATTGTGTCGTAGAAATTGGAGGCAGATGAAAAGTTCTCCTTTGCTGAAAATTTGGGAAAATAAAAGCTATCTTGGTTTCCACAAGCTTGATTAAATAAAAGAAAGGATTTTGAATTTTCTTACCATGCAATTGCTGTTTATGTTCCTTGTTTAGAACTCAAACCAGTGGGCTCCAACATTGTGATTCAAGGACTGGAATTTCTTCTAATGTTGCAAAAGTCCTATACTTTGGTCAAATTGTTTCTTTTGGTCCTCCTACGATTAGTTAGTTGTTAATATTATTAGATATTTTAGCTGTTAATTTGTTTGCATTATCAAAGTAGAATGATTAAATTAGATTAAATTATATTTTATTTTTCATAAAAAAATTAATATTTAAATATGTATTTCTTTTACTACCATTTCAGATATTGATAACAAAATTTTAATGTATGCCTTATATATTATATATTATTGATTTAATATAAATGAAATAATATACAAGATGTAATATAATATATTACATAATTAAAGAACAAAAGTCAGGCAGATCAGACATAAATTTTAAATGTTGAAACTCAAGTTTAATCTATATTTTAAATGAACTTAATTTTTTTTTGTCAAAACTCATTTTGTGAGTTTGATGTTTTTATCCAAATCCTACCAAATATCAATCAAGATTTTGAGTTTAGAGTGAGCAACTATACCTTTAAACAAAATTAAATTAAATCTTTAATTTAAACATAAAGAGGTACCAAAACAAAAGTTTTATCTTTAGTTTTTGTTTTAATATTTTTAATTTTTTTAATAGATCAATTAAAACGAGACTAATTCTTCATATTTTATAAATTCAGTAAGAAAATAAACTCTGAAAAGCTGATTGATATAGATTAAAGTAAAAAAAAAAAACCCTTTACCGCTTAATTTTTAATATTATAGAAAATTGGAACGTGTAATAAAGCATGCCACTAAAAATGGAAACTTGGGATCTACCA
Organism: Gossypium hirsutum; assembly: GCF_007990345.1. NCBI lineage: Eukaryota > Viridiplantae > Streptophyta > Magnoliopsida > Malvales > Malvaceae > Gossypium > Gossypium hirsutum. The sequence goes on along the minus strand of NC_053439.1, from coordinate 53,026,631 downwards.
AAAGGAAAAAATTATGGAAACTTGGAGAAGTTGTCTTCCAGAAACGATATTGTTGACCGTCGAAATTAACTGAAAAAAACCCCAATGACACGACATTCTTCTTCTTCTAAGTTCAAACCCTCGTGTTTTTTACCAGCTATAAATCCCCCCTCAAATGAATCATTCAAAACAATTCAAATTTAACTTCCAATTCTCATTTCACAATGCAAATGAATGGTTCATCTTCTTCTTTTGGTCCAGGTGGTCTAGACTTGGCTCAATCCTTTTTCAAGCCTATCCAAAACGGTGCCCCACCGTCTACCACTAAGCGCCACACCAAAATCTCCGTCGTTGGAGTTGGAAACGTCGGTATGGCAATAGCCCAAACCATCCTCACCCAGAACTTAGCCGATGAACTTGCCCTTGTCGATGCTAAGCCCGATATGCTCCGTGGGGAAATGCTTGACCTGCAGCACGCCGCTGCGTTCCTCCCACGTACTAAGATCAGTGCTTCAGCTGATTACTCCGTGACTGTTGGGTCGGACCTGTGTATTGTTACGGCTGGAGCACGTCAAAAACCTGGTGAGTCCAGGTTGAATCTGTTGCAGAGGAATGTTGCTTTGTTGTCGGATATTATACCTCCGTTGGCGAAGCACTCGCCGGATTCGATTTTGTTGATTGTTTCGAATCCGGTGGATCTGTTAACTTATGTATCGTGGAAACTTTCGGGATTTCCGTCGAACCGAGTCATTGGTTCGGGTACGAACTTGGATTCGTCGAGGTTTCGGTTCTTGATCGCCGATCATTTAAATGTCAATGCTCAGGATGTGCAGGTCAGTTTGGTATTAATTTTCTTATAATTTATGCATCAGTATTTGTTGAAAATGGCGGAAGCTTTGGGAGATAAGTTTTGAAGCGTTGTTTGTTAGATAGTGGTTCGAAACAATTAATAACGAAACGAATTGTCTTTGTGATCGAACTCGACATTAAGGGCACATATTTTAATTTTATATATAAATCCAACGAATAAGCCCACCTATTTAATGGGCTAAACACCAAACTCACTTATCAAAGTTATAAATAAATAATTAATTAAAGTTTTTATACCATATATTTTTCAGTAATATGAGATTACTATCATTACAAACTACTAACTATGCGAAATGCTTGTGAAAATATTTGCAGGCCTACATAGTTGGAGAGCATGGAGACACCTCTGTGGCACTATGGTCGACCATTAGCATCGGTGGAGTACCGGTTTTAAGCTTCCTAGAGAAACAACAAATCGCCTACGAGAAACAAACCCTTGAGAACATTCACAAAGAAGTTATCGACAGTGCATACGAAGTGATCAATCTCAAAGGCTATACATCTTGGGCAATTGGCTATTCGGTGGTTAATCTAGCTAGAAGCTTGCTTAGAGACCAAAGAAAAATCCACCCAGTTTCAGTCTTTGCAAAAGGGTTTTACGGCATCGACGGCGGCGATGTTTTTTTGAGCTTGCCGGCACATCTCGGTCGAGGTGGTGTCTTGGGTGTCACTAATATCCATTTGACGGATGAAGAAGTGGAAAAGCTTAGGAAATCGGCTGAGACTATACTTGAAGTTCAAAACCAGTTGGGATTTTAAGGAACGATGGAGACTATGGAGACTTTAATGAATAAAAGTACAGTAGAAGCCTTTATATTAGGAGTCGGATTGTATTTTGCTGTTTCTACTTTAAAAATAGGTAAATTAATCCTTATATGTTAGATCAAATAATAACATTTTGTTAAAAATTTCATCTATTTTTATTGTTAAAAACTAGTCCTTATACGTGATCAGTATACGGTATACTCGACATGTCATATGTCATTATCTGATTATTCTATCAGCCAAGTCAGTTTTTAATAGTGCAGATGGATAAAATTTTTAATAGATTGGACTAATTTACTTTTTGATTTAACATACACAAACTAATTTGTTTTTTTAATAGAAAAAATAAAATACAATTTAACTTTTAGTACATAAACTTTCATAGTAGTTTTACCAAATTTAATGTTGTATTGGTACCTTTATAGTTTATATAAGGACCTTTTAAACTTAAATTTTCGATGATTGGGTTTATGGTTTAGTTAATGTTGGTGTTTAATGAAATATTTCCATTCAACATTGTTGTATACTTTTGAGGGTTGTAAGTTTGAGTGAAATTAGATACAAAAGATGACTATTTTGACTAGAATGTTTATTTTCTCAATTTGAAATGTAAAAGGTGTGCTTTATAAATTAAAAATTCTAGTAGGAGGAGAATAAAAAGTGGGAAAAGAAAAGGTGTAATGATAAATTTAATCTTTAATCTTTAATCTTTATATTTTTATCAATTTGGCCTTTATTTTTTTTTGAAATAAATTTAGTAATTAATCTTTAAAAATGAGTTAAATCACTATTTTTAAATAAAAATACTGGTTAAAACATTAATTTTAAATAATTTTAGTGTGACAACTTGTGTTATGTATGGTAATCTATATATACTTCATGCTAACATGATATTATTTATCTTATATACTAGGAAATAATGGTGCAACAACTCTTTCCACTATAACAAAATGGTTTCAAGAGTTGTAAATATATATAGTTATTAGTTAAAAAAACACCAAATGCAGCCCATAAATTGCCCATTCATTATCTGCCAAAGCAGAGGTTAGGGATGGGAATGAAACAGGGTGAAGGTAGATGTTGTTAAATTCACCACTGTTTCATAGTTAGTACACTTTGCTCCACTATCCGTCCTGCTCCCCTGTGGATGTATAATCTTAAAATCCACTATCATCTCCATGGATGTTGGATGCATCTATCCTCGCTTTACTTTGATCTGTTTCAATTTAATTTTTGCTATTTATTTTTAATATTTTCAAAATCAAGTAAAGATTTAAACAAAATTTTTTAGAAAATAATATTTAAATATAAAATATATGAAATTTTTTATAATATATTATTACATTTTGACTTTTTAATAGTTATATATATAAGAATAAAATGATAATTTTATATAATGGAGTAAGGTGAAGTGGAGTGAAACAAGCAATTACCATAACGACTTTATGCCTATTGTTTAAAAGAAAAAATCCACCCGTCCTACCTCACATTCACGTTTGAAAAAAAATTCAATTAAAAATCTATAGGATCTGGCAGATATTAACAGTCATTTATGCGACTGTCCGCTATTCTCAGTTAAATACATGTACCTTGACAACATTGTTGGGTTCTTAAAATTCGAAGTGTTGGGCTCTTATCATATCATGTTCCACATCCCATAAAATCTAGAATGCAGATCAATGATCCGATCTCTTTTGTCGAAACTATTTTTATTATTTTGAAAAAATGGTGATCAACTTTGAAAATAAAGATGGGAGTTGCCACCGATCTTTTATTAAGGTGTGACCGGTTCACCGTTAAAAAATGAATTTGGTCTGCGAAAATTCGAGAAAATAGATTCGGGAGTCGGTTACGCACGAGGAAGGGTTAGCACCCTCGCACGCCCAAAATTGGTACCGAATTAATTGTTTAATGCCTTAGTACCGAAAATTTAAAAATATTTTAAAATACGATCCTTTGAAATTAAAATTTGAATAAAACGAATTGGGTGATAATATTCACTTATTTCAAAAAAATAAATTGTCATACTCAGTGAGTTAGAGTGCAACATTTTAAATCCTCAAAATTAAACTTATCTTTTAACTTTTGAAACTTGTGCATTTTGAGAAAGATATCTGGTTATTTGGGTCAAACGAAAAATTAAACCCAGTAAGTTAGGGTTTAATCTCTTGAAATTCCTAAACACCAAATATTGCCTTTATTCTCATTTGTTAGAAAAATCCTCATCTCGAGAAAACGACTTTAATATTTAAATCGAATATAAACTTTTTGACGAATAAAACGAAATGGGACGACAATGTATATCGCGAAAGAAAAATTTGTAAGCTAAATATAAGCTAATGAGCAACAAAGAATCAATATGATACAAATATTTTATTTTAAAATGTATATGTATATGTGTTTACAAAATATATAAATACAAGCACAAAATACAAGTAAATTTGAAAATATGTGTTTGCATATATTTAACACACATATACAAGTATACATATGTAAAAAACATGTATAGCAAGGAACTTATAATAATCTCCAAAAATATGCATGTATGTTTCATAAAAAATGTATATGTACAAAAATAAGGAAAATGCATATGTATTGTAAAATATAAGTGTACATACATATATACATATATATATACTTATTTATGAAAAGTATGAAAGCATAAAAAATATATACAAATATAAGAATTATGTATGTATTAAAATATGTATATATATATGTACATATATGAATGCAAAAACTATAGGAATAAAATAATATAAAAAATAGATATAAAAGTATATGGATATGTATATATTTACAAAATAAAAGAAATGTATAAGTATATATATATAATATAAAGTATATAAAAATTAAAAAAGATAAAATCATAAAAAATAAAAAAACGTATGTAAAATGCATGCATTTATAAAAGTTTAAGAATATATATATATTATATAAAGAAATATGTATATATATACTATATAAAAAAATGCGTGGATAAGTATAGGAATAATAATAAATGATAAAAAATAATATAGTAATAAATTTAAAAAAAAATTAAAAAAAACGAATTGCAAAAAAAAAAACAAAATAACCAAAAAAATGGAATTAAAATAGAACAGAGACCAATTTGCAACGCACTCATAATATGAGGGGGCCCAAATGGAAATAATCCGCTTTCCCCCAAGCGGTGCGCAGCGACAGACTAAAATAAAATAAAAAGCAAATTAAAGGGTGAAATTTAAAAAAAAGAGAAGAACCGATTTGAACCCAGAACAAAAGAGAGAGGACCAGGAGTGCAATTATCCCTCCCCCTACCAAAACGAGCGGATCTAGCCGTTGTTGGATCGGGTCATTGGGTAAGCTCAATATGGCACCGTTTTGGGAGCCATTAGAACGGGCTTCAAACGGTGCCGTTCCCTTGCATGCATAAAACCTAAGAACCTAGGCATTAAGCCATTTAACAAATCTGCAAACCCTAAATGCCTTTCCTATGCGCCGTTTCGGGCCTCCATCCCCCATCCGACTTCTACTGCAACGGAGCGATGGAGGACTGGCCACCAGGTAAGTTGGTTTCTCAACATCTTTCTATTACTCTTTCATACGGTGAATAATAAAAACAAGAACAAAAGAGAGAAGCAAAAGAAAATAAAGAAGCGGAGAAAAAATGAATCACCTTCCAAAACTCAAAAAAACTTTGTTCTTTGATTCTTTTCTATCTATATTTCCTGATTATTTTTCTTTATATACAATATCCCTGTTTTCTTGTATGCCCCCCTTTTACAGATTTCCAATCGGCCTCCCTTATAGCCGAACTGAGAAAAAGAAAAAGAAAAACAAAAATCCCTCTATTTTTTACATTTTCTTATTTTCTGCTAGTTTTTCTCTGATTTGCTGTCGATTTTTGCTCTTCTTTGTTGCGTTCTCTGCCTTTTTCGTTTGTTTGTCCTTCTTGCAGGTATACGGAGGTCGTACGGTGACGTGACGTGGCGCGGCTCGGCGCAGCGCATGGAGAAGCACGTGAGAGGGCAGAGCCTGATTGCAGCGCGATAGCTTGCTGCAAGCCGCTAGGGTTTCTGATCCTCTTTGGGTGTTGGGTTGTATAATTGTTGGGCTGGGTGTAGTGGGCTAGGCTAGTGTTTGGGCCACTTGGATTTAGGCCTGCTATTGTAACAAAAGAACTGAACATTTTATTTATTTTATTTTATATTTTGGTTTTAATACTAGGGCTCAGGTTTTAATTCTTATTGGGCCATTTGGGCCATTGTAATTTTGGGTTTGTTTTACTGGTATGGTCCCGGGCAAAAATGGGCTCTTACATCTTTCATTGGGATTCTAATAGGGTCCAAAACATTGGAAAATTTGAGAAATAATCGAAAAAAGGAACTAGAAATAACATATATTTAACAAGTAACGGTAAAAGTATTATGGAGGTCTAGGAATTTGATTGTATTTTGTCCATTCTACTAAAAAATGAGTAAATTAGTCTCTATATGTTATATCAAAAAGTAAAGTGGCCATTCTGTTAAAAATTTCATTTATTTCTACTCTTAAAAATTGGTCCATATGCATCAAAATGAGGTGCACGTGGCATGACTGTTTATTCTGTTAATTACACTTGTTTTTAATAGTAAAAATGAATGAAATTTTTAACAAAAAGACAAGTTTACTCTTGATCTAGGGTGTAAAAATTAATTTACTCATTTTTTAAATAAAAAATAAAAAGTAATTTGATTCTTTAACACGAGTGACTCCATAATATTTGTACTAAGAATAAAAAAACTCACTAATTAACCCTTTTTCACTCTTCCAATGTGCCCACGTGAACCATGCACGTTCAATTTCTTTCTTTTTGAAACCCAAATATTTCCTTTCTCTCATCTATAAAAGTCTCTTGGTACATTCAACATATTTCGCACCACTCAACCCTTTCTTAATTCTCCAATGTGTTACAATTTTCTTGAGAGTGAGAAATGGCTTCAAAGGCTTTAGCAACAATTGCTCTGATCTTTCTCTCCATCAACCTGTTGTTTTTATCAATGGTCAATGCTCACAACCAACCCAAATGCCGACATTATGCCTTACTATTGAATGTAAATGTTGCCCTTGGTTAGTCACATAGGCCATGTTGCAACCTCATTAAGGGTTTGGTTGGTCTTGAACTCGATGCTTGCCTTTGCACCTTCGTTAAAGCCAATGTCTTGAGACACATCAAAGTGGAGGCTCCTCTTCAATTGACACATCAATATAATAATAGTAACATTAAGAGTTATAAGGAAAATTCCGATACAGAATATTATCATCTATCATCACTCATCAATTAGCCTAACAAATGATATAAAGGCAAAATTTAAATTTCTTAGGTTTATATTATTAGATCATGATTTGAAATTAAAAAAAAAAGAAAAAGGACTCCATAGAAACAACAGTAAGTTCTCACATTGATGCATCCATGTCCAATCCGAAGCTTGGTTCTTGAGATATGAGAAACTAAACATAGGGCATGCTCTTTAAGAGTTTTCCTGAAAGGGTTATGCATGAGTCTCCTGATGCCCATTTCATGTTCTACTTGAGTCCTTTCCTAGCAAGCTTTCAAGGTTGCTGCTTTCCTTATTTGGATAAACTGTTTCATCAATCTCGCCCTTCCTTTCATGACGACCTCTATCTCTTTAATAATAATTGAATTACTTTTTCTTTCTCCATTGTTCCTAAATAGTACTATGTTGATCATCGACGCATTTTCTTCAATCAACTTAAGTGGGAAGCTCTAAACACCGGGTTTTGTTTCAAAAATGTATTTCTCCAGCATTTTCTTGGAATCTAATTTCAATTTCACATTGTATTCAATGTTTCTTACACCCTATTTCTTTTCCTTCAAATTTCTAGAAATCATCATAACTCAAATCTTTACCTTTCCACAATCTTCCATGTTCAGTTTCACAAATGTCATGGTGCGCAAGTCATCCACACTGAAAGAGCTTTCCCCTATTTTTGTTGGATAATTTTTTATCCGTTCATCAATGCTATCAGCAGCCACTACCCTGATCCACTCTCCCTAGAATAGCTTCTCTGATGGATGGCGGATCATCGAACAACTTTTTAGGTTATAGCCTAAAATGCCGCATGCATGGCAGAAAAGAGGCGCACACTAACACATTGGCCAATAACAAAGGGTTAGCTTTATTGGGAAGTGATTAATATTAATTGTAGGCTTAAAAAGATAGAGAGAAATTTTTATATGAGAGGAAAATTCGGCTTAGAGAGAGAAAAAAATTGAAATTGAAATTGGAAAAAGAGCCAAAATTTTAAATTTTTTGGTCAAACCTTAAAAGGACAAAGTTGAGATTTCAAATGCCTAAAACTTAATTTTAAACATTTTGAGCAATTTTTATTTGGACCCAAATCATTTTTTATAAAGAAAAAAACACAAAAAGCTCTAAAAAAACAAACATAAAGCACCATAATTATAACAGTGGCAAAACTAAGGGCCTAACCCCATAAAATAGAAACCTTTCATTTAGGTTTTTTTATAATTTATAAAATTTTAAATTAATAATAGTAAAATTGCACTTTAACCCCCTAAAAATGATAAAAATTTAATTTAATTTTTCAAAAATTATAAATATATGACAAAACTATATTTTTATTATCATAAAAATATATAATTTAATTCCGACCCCAAAAAATTTTCTTACCTCACCTCTGTTTATAACATTAAATTTAATCTCTATTATCTCAATATTTTACCCAAAAACAATTTTATGATAGCACTAAGGTCTTGTGAAGATCTAAATGATTAGCATGTGGTCTCATAATACATTCAATAATGAGCCACATATGAGATGACATCTTATTTGTTCCAAATACTTTTTTGAAGCGTGGTCGACGATGAAATCTTTGGTTATCCTAAATGTCTCAATAAAGTTATAATCTAACTTCCTAAAGTCAGCAATTTTATTTGATAATCACATTGTTTGACTTATAAGAGTTCGTGCCATCCATCCATCCATTTATTAGGCTTTATATATTTATAGCTTATCATTCAAAACCACTTACCTGTGTTTTCTATGGGCAGATGCGTGGGGCAACCCTATTTCTTATTATTTTGCTCAATAAAATTTGGTTTAATAGCCAACCATTTCTCACATCTGGATCTGTTCACTCTCTCTCTTCTATTATTTCCATATTTTTGTAAGAAATCGATGAACATTATTGGTTTATTGTATTCCAATTTTGAAGGTTTTTAAACAACTATAATTGGGCCATTAATGAATTCTTTATAGTTGTACATACGTGGCATGTAATTGGAATCCCCCAATAATGCAAACATTATGCATTAATTTAATATGATTGTTATCCATTAATTGCAACATTTTCTTTTTCTTTTATACTTAAATGAATATATTTGCAAACCTCAAATGAATAGTTTGTGAATATTAATTAATGGTAAAAGTATTATGAAGTCTCTTGTACCAAGAGTCGGATTGCATTTTGGTTCCTCTACTAAAAAAATGGGCAAATTAATTATTGTATATTAGATCAAAGAGCAAATTAAACCTTTTGTGAAAAAAATCATCCATTTCTACAGCCAAAAGTTAGTATTTATACGTCAGCATGAGGTACACGTGACATGCCATATGAAGGGATAAAATTTTTAATAGAAATGACCAGTTTACTCTTTGATATAACGTACAGGGACTAATTTGTCCATTTTTTAGTAGAGAGGCCAATATGCAATTTGACTCCTAGTATAGGGGACTTCATGGTACTTTTACCTAAATTAATATGTTGATGTTCATTAATATATTTATAACTAATAAACAAAGGAATAACATTTGATGCGTTATCGGTGCATAATGAATAATAACATGATATATCATCATTAAATTAAACAAAAAAGATATGGATGACTTATAAATAAATACTAATAATTTTTATTTAAACATAATTAAATATTAACCATAACTATTACATAAACAAATACTAATAAATCTTAGCTTTAGGATCTTGGGTTTAAGGGTTTAGGGTTTAGGGTCTAGGGTCTCGAGTTTAGGTTTTAGGATTTTAGAGTTTTAGCATTTATTTATAATTAATTATTATTTAGTTATGTTTAAATAAAGTTATTAGTATTTTTTTAAGCCCTACATTATTTTTTATTTTATTTAATTATAATATATTATGTTATTATTCATCAATAGTGCATGAGATTTATTGACTGGCAATATATCAGATATCCTCCCATAAACAAATAAATAATATCTTATTGTTTTAGATATAAAATAGTCGAAGATAAATATTAGTATTTATATTAATTTATAAATATAATTAGCACATAATTATAATAATATTATTTATTATATAATTTAAACAATAAATCAGCTTTAAATTATTTATGTTGGTTTTATTAGGTTGCCAAAATAATAGTAAAACCGACCAATTGGTCTATTCATGACTTCTAGTTTTGGTCGTTTCCTTTCATTTTCTTTGGTCAAGACCTAAGGCTAAATGAACGATTTACTGATAGATTTTTAGAGACGGGGAACCGTCACCAAATGTCAATGTAAGGCATGGGAATCAAACGTGTCACGTGTCGGGTAGTTGATCTATCTTTAGCCACGATTGAGAATACGACCGTCCCAAAAAACCAAAAACCATCCTATATATATTAAAGTATAATACAACATTAACACATAGACAAAAAAGAAAAAAGAAAAAGCTGAGTTAGATCAGAAAATGAGTCTTTTGTTTTTTCGTGTAAATATATATATATTGATATCTATGTTAATTAGTTTTCAATATACAACAAAACAAAATTACATTAATTTATTAACAAGGATGAATTATTTATCCATCCCATTATTAATAAATTCTTTGAATACCAAAAAAAAAGGTAATTCCAACAAGTTCTAAATATATTTAAAAATTAAAGAAAATTCTTTAAAAATTAGATATTCATAAAATTCTAAAACTTCCTAATATTTATATATATATATATATATATAATATTAAATTCTAAAATATAAAAATGCAGAATCCATTAAAAACTATAAAAAAATTAAAATTCTAATAATTCCTTATAATAATGAAATTAAAAAATTTTAAAAATAAAATTTTCATAAAATTCTAAACAAACATCAAAATTCCAAATCAAATCATAAAATAAAATAAACTAGATGAATACATGAGATTAATGTCATATTTTCTTTAATAAAAATTAGGATTATTTATTAATGAAAACGGTAACGTATCATATAAAGACATCAGCTGCAAATAAAATATCAAAGAAAGTCCTAAATAAGAAAAATATAACACTTACTACCTCCTACCCACAATAAACGTAAAACCGAAAGAAAACCCAACCACTTTTGTTGAGTCCCATCCCCTTAAATCAATGAAACTTTTGAAATGCCCAATTTTAGAGTTAGAGAAATCTTGCCGTCGCATCCGTTGAAGATGAAATAAAAGTCCATGTCTCTAACAATGGTCCGCCCGAACTGAGCAACCCATCCAACCAAACACCACCCAAATACCTTGATGGTGTAGGAAACGATGTGAAACCGAACATGTTTTCGTCGATATTCATTTTGATTTTATAATTTGATTTGGATTGAACCATATTAATATGTTGATAGGCCCCAAATACTGCATGGGAATCAAATGGTGCACGTGTTTGAAATGTGGTAGGTGATCTTTCTTTAGCTACGATTGCAAATACGACCGTCCCTAAAGCTTTGAGTTAAATGAGAAAATGAGTATTCTTTTTTTCTTCATTTGTTTAAGTTTATGTGATCGATATTAATGTTTTTGACCGGATTAGTTGATTGAATCGGATAAAAATGAAGAAGATAATAATAGGCTAAACTAGTCTGAAAAATTGGAAGAAGATTGAATTGACATAAAACTGATTGAATTGATAAAAAAATTAGTTGAATTGGATAAAAAAAACTGGTTGAATTAAATTTAAATTAATTTAAATATTTAATATCATTCTTATAATCTAAAAAATAAGTGTTTCTATTATTATTTATTTTTATTTATTAACTTTTTTCTTATGTTATGATTCTTTTCGTAATTATTTTTGAATTTTGTAATTATTGAACCGACAATTGAATCGAAAATCGATAACTTGATCAACCTCTAATCTGATCCTTAAAACATGATAGGTCTTCCATTTTTAATATACAACAAAATAAAATGATATCATTTTATTAATTTATAATATATATATATATATAAAAGCACGGGTTTGAAGGAACTCTTGAATTGACGAGAGTAACCTTTATTGTTAATTATATTACTAAATTGGCATTAGGATAATAATTTATTAGTCTTATAATGTGATAATAATAAAATCATTATTAATTAAATATTAATCAATATGATGGTATATTAATGTGGAATTAATTAATTTGATCATATCTTTTAAAAGTTCTCCTTAAAAAAATATCACATTATATTATTAATTAATAAAACTATAAATCTATAAAACCATTGAATATATTTGGATAATAAAAAATAATAAAAACTATTTTTTTAATTAAATAAATATAAATATGATTTTATTTAAAATATGAAAATAATTAATAAATCTAAAATAAATTTTTTACAATTAATAAAAATTAAATGTGTGAGACTAATATTGTATATATAAAAAGATAATATTTGGAAATCTAATCTATAATGGATAAATTTATTTTTTCTTAAAAAAATGTATAAATATTAATAAAAAATTTTTTATTCTCAATGTAATAGTTATTATCACTTAATTAGATCTTGGATCCATAATAAATTACGCATATTATTTTAAATTAATTCTCACTTAATTAGTGTTACAGTTATGTACCACTTAAAATTAATATTTAACACTATAAATATGTGCATTACCAAAACATTTTCATTATTGTTTGAGATTTTTAGTTATCATTATTTGATAGTTTTACTATTATTTGATTTTAATAAAATTTACATAACTGTGAATGCAGTTTACTATTACGTTATGAAATGTTATGTTAAAGGTAATGAAGTATTAAAAAAATAATTTTTTATAGGTGAAATTTTGACTCATATTCGAGTGAGAAGTTATCTTATTAAAATAATTAATATTTTACTATAGATTGTTTCTCTCTCTTTTTTTCACTACTTTTAAAATGTTAATTTATTCTCTCAATTATTTTTTAAAATTAATAGATTTTTATTACAAATTAGACAAATTCTTATTTAATTAGTAAATATATATTTTAAAATTATAAAAATATATTATTTAATTAATTTGAAAAACAAACACATCAACTTATTTAATTCTTTTTTTTGTCAAAGATTAAAACTAATAAATAATATTAGTTTCCATTACTGATCTAAAATCCAAATAAAAAAAATTAAAATTTGTAGATAATATGACTTTGACACGAATAATGAAGGGAGACAAAACTATTAGAAAATCCCCTCAGCCGACCTTAATTAGTTTCCTAACCTTGGTTACCAAATTTCAACTTCCCCAATGTTAGAGGAAGTATATATAATTATCAATCATTGATGTACACATGGTCCTACAATTTTTAAAAAATGGAATAATAGCCAATCAATTAGGGTTTCGCTGTCATTTCATCCGAAATGGGCTTCATCTCATCTAACACACAATTAATCAATTAAGCATTATTACCAAATGAAATCAAGAAGATACGAAGGGAAAATGACATGTTTTATAGGAAGGATAATAACTCATGCAACTTGGAGTGCTTATGATGCCATCTTTCATACTCAGAAATTACATTGTTCTCCTAAACCCTTTTTAATCTTTTCTATTTAAAGAGGAATGTCATACATTCAACATTTATGCTTCATTGGGGAGAATAACGAAAGGGGAAGAGCAAGGAGACACATTTATGGAATCGACTTCTTTGTTGATTTTATGACCTATGGAAAATATTTCTTTCGAGGTTTGTGGATATTTATCTCATTAATCTCGTCTTTAAAATTCAAACTTGAATTATAATTTTAAGAATGTAATATATTTTACTATTACACTTAATTTTTCTTTTTTGGTATTTTTTAAGAGTGAGAATCACTCCAACTTTTAGAAGTTTTCATGGGAATATGCATGAAAGAGAATAAGATTTTATTAGTTGATTTGTTTATTAGATGGTAGGGCTGGTTTTAAACAGTTAATTTGAATTTTAAAATTTTTTAATTTCAATCTTTGAGTAAAATTTGGATTTGAGTTGTTTTAAATTTAAGTTATTTTGGATTCGGATTATTTGAGATTATTAGTGAAGTTTGTCGAGTATGGTCATTTCGAGTTTCGATAATTTCAAGTTTTGTCATTTATGGTTGACATTAATTTTTTTTATCGAATTAGTGTTATCTAAATGCTAGATGAGAGTTTTAACCATAATTCTCAATAAGTCTTGACATAATTGACAATTTTTTTTTATGTATGACACGATTGGCACTTGAACTTAGGTTATTTCAAGTTATTTGCTCGAGTCACTTTAAGTTAAAATTAATTTTTAATTCAGATAATTTTCAGGATAAGTTGATTCGAGTAATTGATTTTACAATCAAATATTATATATTGAATCATATTTGGATTCGTATTAATCACATAAATTTTTATTTTTGGTCATTACTCACGTTAAATTTTAAAATTCAAGTTAGATTTTACATGTCTATTTATTAGTTTATCAATATGTGTATTTATTAGTTTATGTATTATAAAAGGTTGTTTATATTATTATTTAAGCGTGTAACTGTATTAGTATTATAAGTCAACTCGATATAAACTAAGTCAAGAAAATGAGCATAATCAAAATAAACAAACTATACGTTGAGCGAAAAAGCTCAGTGGTACTTTCATGATTCATGTCATAAAATGAGTATAATCACAATAAAAATTCAATCAATGTATGCTATGATTCAACCATGTCAATTTACATATTCATTACTCAAATGTCAATCTCATACACTAGCTTATTTGATAATCAATTGAAACATTCTTTACCATACTTTCTATTAACAAAGATACAATCAATTCCATTTCAATTTCACACACACACATCTAAAATATGTACTCAATTCTCATTTTCAACCAATGTCATCTAATCTTTCATTTCACGATTCAATTATTTCTCTCAAGTCTATTGACTCGTTCATATTTGATTTGGGCCCCAGGGCTCGTTTATAACCGGATCACATGATCTTTCACATGCTTTCTTTAGTCACATTTCACATTTATACACATATGGTACTGTTTCATATTATCATCTCAATTCACTATCATTTATCAAGTTCATATTTTATAATCCCTATTAACCTAACTCTCTTGGGATAGATACGTGGATCATCCGACCAACACACCAATCTGACACCTAGTGCCTCATCAGAACGTCTGAAGTATACATTGTCCCAAACACTCATTGGTATAACCAAAGTAAAAGTGTGCTCAACACTCATCAGAACATTCGAAGTAAAATGCGCCCAATGTTTATCGACGTATACCCAAAGTATAACTTGAACACAATCTAATCCTATGACATGGCAACTATATCTGACTCTGCTCGAACATTTAATAGAGTACCAATGATCCAATTACATAATATAACTAAGTCACATATCGTATCTCATTTCATTTCATCATCAATTCACATAATATGCCATAATCAATTTCATATCATATTCAATTATGTTATGCACAACTCAACTCAGTTCTTAACACATTATCATTCAACACCAATCAATTTGTACAACAAGCATAAGCTTACCTCGATAGTTAATCATGCAATCAAAATGTATATGCATATAAATATAGTGATCTTAAATCATAAAAGTATAAATCGATATTGCCCGCTACTTGGCAACGACTCTCAACTTTCCCTTCTCCGATACGACTTGATGTTGTCTTTAGCTACGTTTGATAATTCAATACTAAAAACATTATTAGTTTACACTCAATTCACATCCAAATACATAGCCACTCATATTTTATATTTTATTCAATTTAGTCCCTATACTCGAAATATGTATATTTTTTTGATATCTAGTATCAGATCAAAATTCAGTTTCACATTTTTATTAGGGACCGTATATTTTTCATCTATAGCATAATCTCATTATAGTTTCTGATTTATTCAATTTAGTCTCTAATGTTACAAAGTTATCAAACAAGCTTAATTTAATTTTCAATTTAGTCCTTATCATGATCTAAGCTTATTAACTAACAAATTCAAGCCTACTTCATCAATTTCTCTCTAATGGCATCTTGCTAAAAACTTAACAATTGAACAAATTAATACACGAGTTAACTAAATCAAACTCCCATGATCATAAATCTATAAAAAATTCATGAATTTAGCTTTGTTACCTATGTAATTTGCTTGGCCGAATGCAAGCTTTAAAATAGAGTTTTCTCCTTTCTTTTTCTTTCTTTTTGGACAGCAAGGAAGAAGATGAAGTGAATTTTCTCTTTCTTTTCCTTAATTAACTTTGTTTAATTAGTTAATTAAGCATTATAATACTTAATTTGTTATTAATTAAACTAAGTGGAATTAACAATCATCATCCACTAATTCATGTTGAAAAATGGTTAAATAATCATTTACAATTTAATCATTGAGATTTAATTAACTAATTTTCTTCGTTAAATTATTTAACCGCATTTTAATATATTTTCATATTAACTTCATTAATTTTTATATTTCATCATTACGGGTTCAATTTACAGAAATGAGATTTCAAAACCGCATTTTCCGGCCCCTATAAAAATCAAGTCATTACACCTTGCCTTCAAGTGGGACTTTGGAAAAGGAAATGTATCCCTAAACCAACATCTGAGATATGCCAGCGGCATGATGAAAATATTAAGCATCTTTTTGGATGTGACTGGGTAAGTGTGATTTGGTTTGAAGCTGTATATGGTCTACAAATTTCTGGGGAAAACATTAGCACCTTTGATTGTTAGCTGCTTTCTACTGCTGGAAACAAAGAAAGATTAGAGATTCAGAGAGATGATTAATTGGTTAGAATTTGCTATGCAACTTGGTATATATGGAAAATGAGGTGTGAAAGAGTTATGCAGGGGAAATAGGTTGTAATTTGGAAGACTATAAGAAAGATACAAATTGCGCCTAAGGCGATGATGGATTGTAGAGAAGGAAATGAGGGTCAGACCAGACTGTCAATGGCTAGCTCAATTGAGGTCACATAGGAGAAACTTGAGGAACATTGGCTGAAACTTAACTGTGATAGGGCTTTTGATATATATTAAGATAGGGAAAGCTGGACTTGGGGTTATTGTTCGAGATAGTATAGGGACATTGGTTGATAGCACATCTTTGAGTACTGTCTCTGATTCTCCAAAAATGACAGAAGCATTGACATTAAAATTGGGTGTTGAATTTGCTAAGAAAAGGAACTTTGAAAAGATCATCATGGAAACTAATTCTCAAATTGTGCATAATGAGCTTGTGAAGAAGAAAGGGAAGCATAGATGGAAACTAAGGCCTATCATTATCATGTTAGATAGGTTGATCAAATAGATTCCACATGTGGGAATCCAACTGATCAGAAGATATGCTAACCAGGCAGCTGACTTGGTTGCTTCCTACTACAAGAAGGAGATGAGCATAGCAGACTAGGTTGTTCGAACTCCATCTTCTCTGGTTCATATCTTGGGCAATGATGGACTGCCTGCCCCTCCAATATAGATTCCTTCTTTCCTAGATAGTTTATGAGGCAATTGTGAAGTGCCCCTGACTCTTATCTAGGATATAGTTAACCTTTCAAGATAGGATTTTGTTGAGAGTTTTGTTTTATGAGTATGGTTATATTTTGACTTTGAATCTTTGATGATATGAAATGAGGTATTTGTTGGAAAGAAAAAAAATCCTATAACTTTTCTTTAATTATATTGAGAAAAAATATATTTAATGCAATTTTAAATTTATATTATTTATAATGTGTTTGATTGAAATGTTACGAGTTAATTTAACACGGATTCAAATCATAAAAGTATTAAAAAATATATAAGTTTTAAAATCAACAATCTTTATTATAAAAATATTTATATCTTTTCATAATTTCTTTTTAAATTGAATAGCTTAACTTCATCCTTAAAAAAATAAAATGATTGAGTGGCTATCTTTATATTGATTTTCTATAAATACATCCACCTGCCTTTGCTCTGATTGTGCCACCATCACTCTCTTTTCTCTCCTTCGATCTGCCACCCTTTTCACCTTGTATATCAACCAATGTCCCTTCCTACAACACAAAGGAAAACCCTCCCCGATGCTTGGGACTACAAGGGCCATCCCTCCGAGCGGTCAAAATCCGGTGGCTGGACCAGCGCCGCCATGATTCTAGGTGTTGAAGCATGTGAGAGATTAACAACATTAGGTATCGCTGTTAACTTGGTGACATACTTGACGGAAACCATGCATTTAGGCAATGCTACATCAGCCAACATCGTTACCAATTTTTTCGGCACATCTTTCATGCTTTGTCTACTCGGTGGTTTCGTCGCCGACACCTTCCTCGGCAGGTCTCGTCGATATACTTCGATTTTCTAGTGTACTGTTCCCATGCGCACACACACTTCTTAGTTCTGTTTATAACATTTGATCTTTAAATCCACAGATATCTCACTATCGGAATCTTCACCGCCGTTCAAGCAACAGTAAGATAATATTAATTTCCTTTTTGACTTAAAATCATCATCTTCACTTTACAATTGAAAATCATTTGCATAATCGTTTGCAGGGTGTCACAATCTTAACAGTTTCCACAATAATCCCAAGCCTAAGGCCACCCAAATGCACCAGGGACAGCACCACAGTATGCATCCCAGCAAGTGGCATACAGCTCACTGTTCTCTACTTAGCCCTTTACATCATAGCTCTTGGGACTGGGGGTCTAAAATCGAGTGTTTCCGGGTTCGGGTCTGACCAATTCGATGAGTCGGACCCTGAAGAGAGATCCCAGATGAGCAACTTCTTCAACTGGTTCTTTTTCTTCATAAGCTTAGGTTCACTTTGTTCAGTCACCATTTTAGTTTACATCCAAGACAATTTAGGGCGTGATTGGGGTTATGGCATTATTGCTTGCGCTATTGTGATAGGGTTAATGGTGTTTCTATCGGGTACAAAGAGGTACCGGTTTAAGAAACTAGTGGGGAGTCCATTGACCCAAATTGCTGCAGTGTTTGTAGCTGCTTGGAGGAAGAAGCACTTGGAGTTGCCATCGGAGCCATCGTTGCTCTTCAATATTGATGATGTGGCTGAGGGATTAAAGATGAAAACGAAGCAAAACTTGCCCCACACCAAACAGTTCCGGTTAGTCGTCTATTTAATTTACAATGTTGGAGACAAAAGTAGGAGAATAAAAAGGTTTAAACCCGTGTGATTTAAATGTTAGACAAAGCTTTATCGTGCTACAAGCCTAATACAAACACTACTATCAATACTATTAGGAGTTGGAAGAAGCTACTGTTAATCGGTATCATAAATGTTTTTAGAGTGAATGTTAGATTGCATTTTGCTCACTCTATTAAAAAAAGTAAATTAATTTTTTATATTGATCAAAGATTAAATTATTTCTTTCTATTAAAAAGTTAATCTATTTATACTATTAAAAATTGGTGAAATAACTAAACAATGACACGTGGTGTGCCATATCTATGTCATACTAATTTACAGAGGTCAATTTTAAATAGTAGAAGTGGATAGAATTTTTAATAGAATGACTTATTTACTCTTTAATCTAATGTACAATGATTAATTTACCCATTTTTTAAGTAAAGAGAACAAAATGCAATTTAATTCTTATTACAGGGCCTCTATAATACTTTTACTTAATAAACTCAATAATTTTAATTAAAAAATGTTGATGTTAAAACCCAATAATTTTAATTAAAAATAATGGAATATGATGGAGATTCAAGATTAAGAACACATGCATCTTAATGCATGTTCTCAAAATAAGGTTAGGTGCTTTCTTTATGGGTCCAATATGATAGATTATTCTTTTTATCATTAATATTTTATGTCATCTTATTGATTTCAAACAATTAAACTAGTCATTGTTTATTTCGAAAAAAAAAACTACTCTATTATTTATTTAAATTTTATTAGTTACTTAAAAAAACTTTCAATTATTAGAATTATCCACTCTTTTTTTTAAAAAAAATATTATTATTTCTCAAAATACAAAATCTATATAAGAAATATATATATATTTTTTTGACATAGGTATATGAAATATTTTTTTAAAAATAGAAAATTTCTATATCAAACACTTATGAAGAAAATTATACATATAATATTAAATTTTCTTGAATTTATATTTATTTGGCAACCCTATCTCTCCTCAGGACAAAGATATATATATTAATAGTCCAATTCATGAATCCAGAGACAACCCTCTATTTCTTTGGCTTCTTCTTAATTACTTTACCTTTTAGTCTCAGATTCAAATCAAAGTTAATTTTATGAAACCAGATATGTAATTCGACAAACATGTCTGACTGTCATTTTTTATGTCCTCGATTGAATTGAAAAACAGAACACAGGCAACGAATTTTATACCATAAAATATTTATGTGGGTGTTAAAGGTGTTAAAAAACATGGGGGGGGGTCGTGAATATGAATTGGCGGTGAATTTTTTTTTTATTATTGGCTTAATTTTTTATTGGTTTTGAATTGTGTACAGTTTCTTGGATAGGGCAGCTATCAAGGACCCATCTGTGATTAAGGCAAATAAATGGAACTTAGCTACTTTAACAGATGTTGAAGAAGTGAAATTGGTGCTAAGAATGTTACCTATATGGGCAACCACTATCATATTTTGGACCGTTTATGCCCAAATGTCAACGTTTTCAGTGTCTCAAGCCACAACCATGGACCGTCATATAGGTAAATTTCAAATCCCACCAGCATCACTCACGGTGTTCTTCGTGGGAGGCATTCTCTTAACAGTCCCAATTTACGATAGGCTCATCGTCCCAATCGCTAGAAAAGTACTCAAAAACCCACAGGGCTTAACCCCTTTACAAAGGATCGCTGTTGGCTTGGTGTTATCCATTATAGCAATGGTAGCAGCAGCATTGATCGAGATAAAGCGGATGAGAGTGGCAACCACGAACGGGCTTACGAATAACCCCACCGCTCAAATCCCATTAAGTGTCTTTTGGTTGGTCCCTCAGTTTCTGTTTGTAGGGGCTGGTGAAGCCTTTACATACATAGGTCAACTTGATTTTTTCTTAAGGGAGTGTCCAAAAGGGATGAAAACGATGAGTACGGGTTTATTTTTGAGTACCCTTTCATTAGGGTTTTTCCTTAGTTCTTTGTTGGTTACTATAGTTGACAAGGTCACTGGAAACAAGCATCCATGGCTGCCAGACAATTTGAACCAAGGGAGACTCTACGATTTCTATTGGCTTTTGGCAATTCTATGTTGTTTAAATTTGGCAATTTATCTGGTTTTTGCTAAATGGTATGTGTATAAGGATAAGAGGCTTGCTGATGAAGGGATTGAATTGGAAGAATCGGAACCTACCTTCCACTAAATTAATTAGGTTTCATTAAGATTTTGTGTTTGTACCTTTGTATAAGTACCATGTTAATTTATTGCTGACAGTTAAGCTTTATATGTTCCAACAAAAACTTGTCTGCATGAGCCATGAATATGTATGTTCGACTTTTATTTTTAGCTTCTTTTAACTCTAAAATTTCCCTATCTTGTCTCTACGAAAGCCTTACAATTCAACATTTGTTTTTGAAAGAATATGGTGACCTGAGTTCAGGTCAACAATTGCAAGATATAGAATATAAGCATAAGTGTTCGTGGAAGTGGGTATTTTTGATCAAACAAGCATAATAAAATAGATGTCAAATTGATTATACAATTTGGTTTTTTTACATTTGTGGAACCTAGCTTAATGAGAAGAATTAATTATTTTTAAAATAAATACAACCAATAAACCTAGTTCTAATGTCATGGGGTTAAATCTTTCGTCTTGCGATCCATGCGGCCTTAGGCGACCCGTTCGTCCAAGCTCGCCTAAGTCAGCCTTTACTCAAGTGAGAATTCTTTAAGAACTCCTCCAAGGCACCAAGTTGAAAAGCGGAAGCGATTTATGCCAAAAGAAGTCGCAAAGAACAACAGAAAGCCACAAAAAAAAAACACACAAGGTGTTTGAGTAAATGCTCTCTCAAAATTCTATTTCTCTTAAGAATTCAATATACAATGGAATGAGTACAAATGAGGGGAAGGCTCTCTGTTTATAGTTGAGCTCTCCCAAAACCGACGGTCAAGATACATTTACATCGACAGACGAGATTAACCGTATCCTTTGATTTTAGGGATTTATAAGATATGCCATATCAAATCTAATCTAATCTTTTCAAGATACGATTCCCTCAATCTTCTAAGATTAGTTTTCAAATTAGCCTAAGTTGTCATATCTTCATTATCAGGCCAACCAAGCTTCAATCTGACAAGCTTCTCCAACAGTTCTTTGACTCGGGCCAGTTTTCGTGGGCAAATGATCCCTATCTTATCGATAGACCTCCATGGGGCGCATTTTGTGCCATGGTCATGGGCTTTGCACTTTAACTCATGACATTCTCCCCCACCCATTCTCGCAACGTCCTTGTTGCGACTTCCGAATGGCACTGACTTGATTCACCTTTGAACCCTCTCGTTGCCTTGGCTTTCCCGACTTGCCTTGCGATCAGGTTGTCCCTTTTTTTGAAACTTTTGCCTCGATTTTCGTCGCCTCTTAACTTGAACCGTTACACTCGTTGGTACATCTCGTTGGCAAAAAGTCTCCGTTATAACTTGCCCCAATTTTGACTTGTTTTCTTTTGAATCGCCTTGATTCTCACACCTTGGCTTCGTATTGCCCACAGTCCCTTGGCCTCATTGCTTATGAACTTTGAAAAGGCCCCTACGACCTTGCCAAGCCAACAAGTTAGAACTCAAAACACTATCAAAGTGTTCGCAATGTACCTTACTTGCAGCATTTACTCGTCCCGACTGATTTTGCATCGCTCCTTTTCCTTGGAAGCCTGGTGCACAACCCACCTTTCCCAAAGGTGTCAACTCCACAGTTGAATCTGTAGGCTTCATATCGATCTCTTGCGCCACTAACACTTCCGAGGGGCTTTCGTAGCATTCCATTATATCGAGTCAATGTTCCTTCCATACGAAACAATTTTTGATAACGGACCATTGACAATATGAATTTGATCGGCCCATGGGTGCAGAGATGTCTGAATCCTGTCAAGGAAGTTTAAGCCAATCACATAATCGTAATCATCTAATTGGATTACCTCGAATTCTTCCTTGCCCTTCTATTCACTGATTTGTAGTTCCACATTACGAACTACTCCCACAGTTGGGGTCTCTTCAGAATTTATCTTCTTGATATTCCTATTCGATTTCTTAATCGAGAGACCAAGTTTCCCTGCAGCCTTTTTCGATATGAACAAGTCCGATGCTTCTGTGTCGACAAGAGCACTCCTCTTTTGACCTATAATGTTAATGTCTACAAATATCAACCCTTCTCCACCATTCCTTTTCTTTGGAATGAGCACCATCGAATTAACCGTCGATGTCTTTTTCTCAATAGGCTTCGTCTCTTCCGGCTCATCATTCCTCTTGACAGCCGAAACTGAAGATACCTTTGGGTAGTCACTCTTTATGTGCGGTCCCTTACAAAAGTAGCATAATAACTTTCCTCTATTTTTTTTCGGGCTATTAGGTCTTCACTTTTTATTTCGTGGTTTCCTATTATCCCCGTCGCTACTACTACCGTTGCCATAATAGCTATGTCCCTCTTCATCTTCCTCATGGTACCCACCATTGCCCCTCCTGTTGGGCTTGGAAGATTCAAAAACCTGTCTCTTCTCGGAACAAGTTCCACTATGGACTCCACTACCATCATGGCATTGGTAAGTTTCTGAACTTTTTGACGCTGCAATTCTTGCTTCGTCCATGGTTTCAACCCATTTGTAAAAGAGAAAAATACTTCATTCTCACTCAAATCAGACATCTGGAGCATGAGTTCACTGAACTCCCGCACATACTCCCTAACAATGCCTTTTTGCGTAAGCCGCTGCAACTTTGTTCGAGCTTCATTCTCGGCATACTTGGGGTAAAACTGTGTTTTAAATTCCTTTTGAAACTCCTTCCAAGTTCCAATCCCAGTCCTACCACGTCTCACATCAGTGGACCTACGTCGCCACCATAACAAAGCAACATCAATAAAATACATAGCAACAATATTTACCATTATGGCATCATCCTCGATGTTCATTATACAGAAGTATTGCTCCATGGCCCAAAGAAAGTTGTCCACTTCATTTGCGGACCTTGCCCCTTTAAACACTTTCGGTTTGGGCACATCCATTGCATGTGGCTTCAGCTTTGAAGCCAACATTCCATTACTTATGGCAGCTTTAAAAATCTTGAGCTCCCCTTTAAGCTCATTGATCTCCTCTTTCAAAGCTGCCACCATAGCCTTGAGAGCATCATCCTTCCCAATCAACTTATTTTTTGAGGAACCGATAGTATCCCACACAAATTCCCTGAGCTGCTCTTGTATTGTTCGCAATCTATCATTGAGTCTATCATCGACATCGTCGATGCTCTCATTGACTTCCCCCATGGACTCTTCGAGAGTGACGACTCGATCCTCCAAAGCTGACAATAAGTCCCTCGATTGACTCACTTTTCTGGCCCTTTCTCGAGTCTCCATTGGCTCACTTTGACTAACAACTTCTTTTGACATCTCAACAATGCCTTCGAACCAATAGCTCAGATATCACTTGGTTCGAACCAATAGCTCGGATACCAACTGTCACGGGGCTAGATCTTTCATCTCGCGATCCGTACGGCCTTAGGTGATCCGTTCGTCCAAACTCGCCTAAATCAGCCTTTACTCAAGTGAGGATTCTTTAAGAACTCCTCCAAGGCACCAAGTTGAAGAGCGAAAGTGATTTATGCCAAAAGAAGTCATAAAAAACAATAGAAGGCCACAGAAAAGAACACACATAAGGTGTTTGAGTAAATGCTCTCTCAGAATTCTATTTCTCTTAAGAATTCAATATACAATAGAATGAGTACAAATGAGGGGGAGGCTCTCTATTTATAGTTGAGCTCCCCCAAAACTGACGGTCAAGATGCATTTACATTGACGGATGAGATTAACCATATCCCTTGATTTTAGGGGTTTACAAGATATGTCATATCAAATCTAATCTAATATTTACAAGATATGATTCCCTAAATCTTCTAAGATTAGTTTCCAAATTAGCCTAAGTTGTCATATCTTAATTATCGGGCCAACCAAGCTTTAATCTGACAAGCTTCTCCAATAGTTTTTTGAACCGAGTCAGTTCTCGTGGGCTAAATGATCCCCATCTTATGATAGACCTCCATGGGGCGCATCTTGTGCCATGGTCATGGGCTTTGCACTTTGACCCGTGACACTAATACATCCCAGCAAAGAATCCTTACTCTTGCTATGATAAAGATAAATTACTCTTGCCATGGTTATGAGCTTTGCACTTTGACCAGTGACACTAATACATCCCAGCAAAGAATCCTTACTCTTGCTATGATAAAGATAAATTACAATCAAGATCAACTAAAATAGCCTCATAAAATAAGTATTCAAATAAGTATTCAAATAAATCAAATAGGTATACAAATATTTTCAAAGAGTCTAAAATAAATCAAAGATTTTCAAGATAAATATTTAAATAAGTCCTAATTCAATCTCCATATTCTATGGGATTTGATTTGCTTAATTTGATTTTATCCAATCTTCAAAGATTTGTAGCTCCACAAGATGTATATTTAAATATGGGTCAACACACATCCACAAAATCATTCTAGTCATTGTCTAACTGATATGATTGAAAATATTTCCAACCTCAAAAATGACAAATTATGTTGCATATGGTTGTGTTAGTTGAGGTGACTACTTCCATTGGCATATCGACAACCACTTAAAAATACTTTCTTAACAATAAACTTTTATCAAGGTTGAACAAGTCTCCATATTTAGAGTATGAATCTATCTAAATAAGGTAACATTTAATCCATCTTGATCTACTCAAATCTTATCAAATCAATTATCCTTAATATAAGGATATAGAAGATCATAAGGTCAGCTCATATCTTTATGGATTGCATATCTCAATATATAGGTAAGTGTACCATATAAGAATCTTTGAAAAATAATCTTGCTTAATTCAATCTCTTCATTAGTGATAAACACAAGATTAGCTGCACAAGATCCTAAAAAAGATGCAAGAAAATCATAACATATTTTGGTTAAACATGCTAATGAAAGGTAAGATACGTGCCTGGTGTAATGATAGTGGAAGTGGCCACTTCCATTAGCACATGGATAGCCATTTCAAAAACGTGGGTCAATAGAATATATGTACTAATGGTAATGGGATTGCACTCGGGGATATATAAGTTAATGAAATAAAACTACATACCAACAAGTACTAATGCAAATGTTTTCTTTGTGTTAGTACTAATAACTACTAAGTTGTTGAAAGCACTAATAGGAAGAAGCCCATAAAACAAATAAGGCCCTGTAGAGGAATTGAAAACAATATACAATTATGCAATCCTTATTTATTAAGTTATATTCTTAGAATATTTCATATTCGGCACATTATTAAGACGGACATTAGTAATGCACTAGAGACTATTATGTGTTAAGCTTTCATGCATAGGATACATACAACCAATTTCATATGTTGAAGTATATAAGATACTTCAGGACAACAAAGAGTACTTGTCTTGGAAACAAGTTTATTGTGAGAAATCACTTAAGAGAATCACTTAAAATTTTTGGAAAATATTTTCACCTCACGTGGTGACAATGTAAATTAATCCATTGGCTTGAGATACTGGAACATCTTATATGAGGAAGGTTGTAATTTGATTCATCATAAAACATGTCCATTATAGATGAAGGCTTAAGGTAGAATGTTTCAGCAAAACACTAATCATTTGAAGGTGGGTGAGTGATCCAAAGAGAATCTACCACTTTGAGTGATATTGAAGGCCTATATCACTTAAATTTAACTATGGATAATTGTTCAAGACTTTAGCCAAAGAATTATAGATTAAGAGAAGTTGTTTCTCTAAGTCTAAGAGTTAACCATAACTTGCAAGGTTGATAAGTGCTCATCATGATTATATTTTATACTTCTTATAACTTTCATTTAACTTGATTCTTAGGTGAATTTACATTAATTCATGCCATTTTAACTAGTTTTGCCTGCTCATGACATTCATTGCATAATTGCTATTTTCAATGTTTTTAGAACTTTTAATTAGTTTTTATTTTTAACAAGTGTTTATCTAGTTTAATGAAGGTTAGGAGGTGTTTAATTGAATATTCATGAATACGAAGTGCCATTAATCTTGGACAATTGGTTGTCAATAGTTCACAATTCTACTATCCACAAGAAACTTGCTCGATTGTTGTTTAAAGTGGGAATAATGGTGCCATTCAATCTTGTAGAATTTGATCTCCAAATAGATAGTTAAGAAAGTTGAGTTTAAAACTAGTCATGAATTAATATTTTTTTTCATCTCACATCTATCAAAATCCCAAAAAGTAAATGTAATATATGGAATTTAATAAAAATATTTTTTAAGAATGTTTGTAGGTATAATTAAAATTTTAAAAAAAAGTTAAAAGCTTAATGAGAATTTATAAAACATTTTGAAAAGATTTAATTAAATTTTTTAAAATTTTGAAAGGTTTAATGAGAATTTTTAAAAAAATTGGGAAAGTAACTAATTTGATTGTATTTATTTGCTCACTATAAAAAAGCATAGGGGTTAAATTACTCTAGGGGTATTTATATGTCTAATTATATACACCTAATCAAATTTATCACATTTTCCCCAAAGTTGTATATTTTTTTTTACCATTTCTTCCGTTAATTATGAGATAAAAGGTTACAAGTTATAGAACTCTTAGGCTAGAAAAGTAATAGTGACTAGAGAAGCTATTTTTAATGAAGATGCATTTTCAAGTTGATCGTGTTGATGCTTAACAAAAACACTAGAAGAAGAAATTATGCAACCAATATTGTAGAGACTTCTAGTCGGCCACATCGCCAACATCAATTACCTAATCATTTGCAGGACTATGTTGTTAGCAACAACAACAATCCATTTGATAATGATGATGATATGATGGTTCACCTTGCGAACTTTTCTCAAAACCCCTTGCATGATCATTATTCTTGTAATCATTTAGGCTGACACTTACAAGGCAGTGCTTCCACACATTCCGAACGGTAATAGTGCAAAGGATGTTCAGAGGGTTCCCAATGCATAGCGCATTATACTACGTTTGGTTTAATGGTGTGAGGCTGTAGAAGTTAGGAAAGCACCCAATAGAGGAAGTTGACAACGCTCGCAACGACAGAAGCAGCCATCGCATCTCGCTATTGCTTGTGGTGTACTTGAACGAAGCACCGACCACTACCTTTATCACCAATCGAGGAACTTTTGCCTTTCAATCGCCGATGGTACTGACACTACATCTAACCTCACCACTCCAATTTCCTCCGGCTATCAGAACCCCAACAAAGACTTGAAAAATAAAAGGAAAAGCTTGAACTTGCCTTTAATCTAACTCCGGTGAAAGAAACAAGTCCTTTGATCAAAGAGAACATAGTAACGAACAAGATACAACTCAAAAGAAATGCTGAAAGAAGAAATTCAAAGCATAAAAAAGCAAAGATTGCATAGTGAGATTTCAAAGAAGAAAAGTTCATAAAATCTAAAAACTCCAATGATAATATTATAGCTAAAGCTTGAGTATATAAAGATCTTTTGGCCATGGCGCGTATTCGTTCACACCAGGCATGACATTTTGTCGTCCAATCAAAATGTAACAATCGATGCTTTTAAAAGTCTAACAGTAGAAAATATTAACGTTGTTTCCCAATGATACATTGTAACACACGCCCATAAAGATACATACAAACAATGTGTAGCACTTGGAAATCAAACTCAAAAGTTTGCCAATTATGCACAAAAAGTTACTTCTTCAATATCAAAGCGCTACACAAAAATTGTAAATATCTTCACTCTTCTCAAAACTAGCTCACACTTCTAGGAATTACGTTAACTTCACTCTTCACAAAAAAAAACGGGCTCATATCCCTCGAAAGTACGGTTTAACTTCACTCTTCACAAAAACTCGCCCATACCCCTTGGAAATACATTTCGTTTGACTCTCCACAATTGTCACGTTAACGCCTTACCTTCCAACACAACACTCCCGCCCACTTTTTTTTTCTAAGGAAAATCACTTTATAATATTCATTTCAACATGAGGCAATTGTTATACCTCGTCAACCTCACCAAGACAGCTCGTAACAAGGTTCCTGAATAGTATGTGCTAGATTCTTGCGAGGACCCTTAGGTTAATAGCTAATTTGACAAATGAGCCCACTTGTTAGCTGCCATAACAAAGGGCAATTAGACCAATTTGGACATAGGTTGAACCACACTAGACATACCATAGTGCCAACCTACCGGAACCTGCAACATTCTTTTGGTCACTAACCTTCGATCCACCAGCATAACCCGCTACGTAATACCACAAGCCAAGAGATCACCAACATATATAAGATCATGAATACGAGTAAAGGGACCAAGGACACTGAAACAAGACTCTAATTCATTTGGCCACCTCCCGAAACTAATCATTAATGGCTCTCCACCTCACCTACCTCACTCTTCATCCACTATCTCCTCATTGTTGTTCCTTAGTATCAACACCTACTAAATAAGGTAGAGCTTTCATTTCCTCCCAAATGAGCTTTTATCTTATCTAAACATATCAATATCATAGTTGAAATATTTCTCACATAATCATTAATGAGGAAAAGAGCAGTATTTAATACAGTACAGGAAGAACAATCAGCTGGCTAACAATAACTAACCAACTGATTAACTAACTGTTAACTATTCTAACTAACTTCTATTTACTGAATCATTATTCCTAATAAAACACAATCAATTAAGAATTATTATTCGCAATCGAATCAAAAAGATAAAAAGGAAAAATTATATCTTCGATAGGAAGAATAACTTGTGATGTCAATTATTTTATGTGTGTTTTGTCCGGTTCTATTAGGTTTAGTCAATTTTTAAAAATTTTCACTTACATATATTTTGTACATAATTCTATATCAAAATTGCTCGAAAATATATTTATAATTGTTTTGTACTTATCAACGTACATTTATACTAGCCTGTTAAAGATAATATCGGTTAAAGAGGTAGTTAGGGTCTGCTGAGGTGTTTAGTTAATTGGTTACGCAAGGAAGGTATTTTCTTCCTATAAATGTATTCATTTGACTTACTGCTAAACCAAGTAAAGAGAAAGAATTAAAATTGTAAACAGTTTTCTTCAAAAGCTTTCTAGTTTACCTGGTTTTCTTTCATGGTATTAGTCGCTAGGAGATCTTGATAATGGCCACGACGAACTCTGCTGCTTCCGACTCTGTTGACTTGAATGGCTCGGTCTTCACTGCTGATCGGGTGGTGAACTCGTTTCCTCGGCATGAGGTCGTGAAGCTTAATGAAGGGACGTTTCTTCAGTGGAAACAACAGGTTCAATTTATTGTTAATGGATATGATTTGTTTGGTTTTCTGGATGGATCTGTGTCTGTGCTACCGAGATTTGTACAAACACCGGACGGTGCTTTTGTACTTAATCCGGCGGCATCTGTGTTTAAGCAACAGGACAATCTTATTACTTCATGGCTTCTATCTACCATAAGCTCAACGATGATATCCTCCTTTATGGATGTGCAATCGGCATCCGAGATGTGGACTACGGCGTTGGCATTATTCGCCGCTGATACGGATCTACGACAAGAAAGATTGCGTCATGAACTTCACTCCCTCAAGAAAGGGAGTTTGTCGATCCGGGAGTATGTTGCCAAGCTAAAGAGTTTGTGTGCTCATCTAGAAGCGTCTGGAACATCTGTCTCAGTGGAAGAGCAGACGACGGTCATGCTTGTGGGCCTTCCATCTGAGTTTGAAGGCGTGGTGTCTTCTGCTTCGTTGTCACCGACTCCCTTACCATTTCAGCGTCTGGTGGACGCTCTAATTGAGTGCGAAACTCGTCATGTTCCGCCGGATCAAGAGGTTTTGTACAGCGCAAATATGGTAGAAAAATCGCTGTTACCGGTCTCGGATGGTTCGATGCGAGGGGGTCGTTCGAGTGTGCGCGACCGTGGTAGGAGCTTCAGGCCACGTCTCCAGTGTCAGATCTGCTCCCGGTTCGGTCACGTTGCTCAGCGCTGCTACTATCGGTACAACCGTGACGAGGCATCTCTGGTACCGTTTCTGATGCAAAATTTTTGTGAGTCTTGGGATCGTGGCTGGTCTTCACCACCGAATACACGGCCTAGAGTTTCAAATTTCGGTCAACATAGCGGTGGCACCAGTCAAAATAATAGTCCTTCTGGTCAAAATTATAATGGCTATGGTCAAAATAGTTTTGAAATTGGTCAAAATTATTGTGATGGATATAACAATTTTAGTGCGCTTTATGCAGGACCGATGGGTGGTGGACCCAGGCCAAATCTTGAAAATCATGAGTATAGGCCACAAAATCTTGGCCCGAATGGTGATTGGCTTAGGTCAAATATTGGAAATCATGAGTACAGGCCACAAAATCTTGGCCCGAATGGTGGAGGGTCTCATGGTGGCAATTTTGGGCCACGTGATGGGGTTCGTCCGAATGGTAATATTGGGCTAAATGATTCGTTATTGGCTGCTAACCCTGTTTTGAATAATGTACAGCTTGATTCGTCTATATCGGTTGATGGTTTCGGTGTTCCATGGCAGACTAAGCCACGAGCTCGTGTTTTCTCCGCGTCGAATCCGTGTTTTGGACTTCCTAGACTGGGAGATTTACATGCTTCTGATTATTCTGATCCATCTATCTCAGGTTCCCATATTAACTCTGCCCAGTGTGGGGTTAGTGGGGATGGTTCTAACTCCCCAATTCCTGGACAAGCTGGCACAACATCATGGTATCCTGACTCGGGTGCCAGTAATCACGTGTGTCAAGATGATTCGGCAATCTGTGATGCCGTTCTATATTCAGGTACGTCCTCTCTTTTAATAGGTGATGGTACACCTGCTATGATATCATCTGTCGGTCAGGGTGATATATCCACTCGTTCTAGGGTGCTTCGGTTATCTAATGTTTTGTGTGTTCCGGCTATTCGGAAGAATTTGTTGTCAGTATCACAGTTTGCAACTGATAATGGTGTGTTCTTTGAATTTCACTCAACTTATTGTGTGATTAAGGACAGCATGACACAGGAGATTTTGCTGACGGGCCGTATTCATAATGGGCTATATCAGTTTTCCATATCAGATGCGTCTGTTCCTGTTACGTTTCATCCATCTACTACTCAAGTTGAAATTCCAACTCGGACTGCTGACAGTGAGTTGTGTTTGTTATGGCATAAACGTCTTAGTTATCCGTCGTTGAATGTTGTTAAAGATGTTCTTGATAAATGTCATGTCATGTTAAATAAAGTTGCTATGAATAAAGTTACTATAAGTGATGTTTGTACTTCTTGTAAAAAAGGAAAATTTCATAAGTTGCCATTTTCTATTTCTACTACTGAATATACTGTTCCATTTTCGTTGGTTGTTTCGGATGTATGGGGACCTACCTCAGTTGCTTCTGGAACCAATTGGTATTATGTCTCATTTGTCGATATGTGTTCTCGTTTCACTTGGGTATACTTAATACGACAGAAGTCTCAGGTTGTGACTTGCTTCATTCAGTTTCAGAAACTAGCTCAGAATCAATTTGGCAAGTCCATCAAACAGTTGCAGAGTGACTGGGGTGGGGAGTATCGAGCGTTTGCTTCAGTTCTAGCTTCTTACGGTATTATTCATCGAGTTACATGCCCTTACACTTCTGAATAAAATGGTGTTGCGGAGCGTAAACATAGACACATTGTGGAAATGAGACTCACTCTTTTAGCTCAAGCGGGACTTTCAATGGAATTTTGGGCATATGCGTTAACATGTGCAGTTCATTTAATAAATCGTCTTCCCACACCGGTTCTGGATGGTAAGACTCCGTATAGGGTTTTGTATGGACGCGATCCTACTTATGATCATTTACGTATTTTTGGGTGTTGTTACCATCCATTTTTGCGTCTGTTTCAGCGTCACAAGCTAGAGTTTCAGTCACAACCATGCACGTTTTTTGGGATACAGCTCATGTTACAAGGGGTACCAATGTTTTCTGCCTGATGGTAAAATCATTGTCTCTCGCCATGTTGATTTTGATGAATCACGATTTCTCTCTCCGACGTATTTGTCACGGTATTCAAAGACGGTGAGTTCTATATCTACTTGTTTTCCTGTGCTCAAATCTAATATGACATGTCATCAGAACTCCGGTACTGGTTCTGCGTGTCCGTGCCCGAGTAATTCGAATAGGGTGTTGGTTCCTCAAAGTGGAGTACATGATGATCCTTCAAATGTTAACTCTCCCAGTGGTACGTGTTCGGATGGGGTGTTGGTTCCTCAGAATGGAATACATGATGATCCAACAAATGCTAGTCCTAGTCCTCCTAGTATTTCTTCTCCTAATAGTCCATCATTATCTGGTGATCAGTATCCCACACCAGTTGTTCCGATTCCATCTACGCCTACAGGACCAGAGAGTGTTACACCTGAAGTGAATATTCATCCCATGACCACTAGGTCAAAGGCGGGTATTTTTAAACCTAGAGTGCTTGCTGTTGAAGTTGTAGAGCCGTCAACGATTGAGGAGGCCTTTGCGAGCCCTGAATGGCAAACTGCTGCTCAAGCTGAGTATGATGCCCTGATTCGTAATGGTACTTGGGAACTGGTACCTTTACCATCTGGTCACAAAGTTATTGGTTGTAAATGGTTATTTAAAGTCAAGAAAAACTCAGATGGTACGGTAGAACGATATAAAGCACGTCTGGTTGCGAAAGGCTGCTCGCAAGTTCCAGGTTGTGATTTTCAAGAGACGTTTAGTCCAGTTGTAAAACCTGCCACTATAAGGGTTATATTGTCAGTTGCAGTTACTAAAGGTTGGTCGCTCCGACAGGTTGATGTCAATAATACCTTCTTAAATGGGGATGTTGATTGTGAAGTGTTCATGCAACAACCTCCTGGTTCTGTTAAGCTTGGAGTTAATGGGAGACCATTGGTCTGTCGGTTAAATAAAGCGTTATATGGTCTGCGTCAGGCTCCACGAGCTTGGTTTGAAAAGTTGAAAGCATTTCTCCTGACGATTGGGTTTTCTGGTTCAAAATCAGATGCATCTTTATTTGTTCGAGTTCAATCTGACTGCACTATCTACGTTCTTGTCTATGTTGATGACATAATCATAACTGGAAATGTGCCGTCATCTATTGTCTAGTTTGTGAAGCTGTTGAATGATGAGTTTTCGTTGAAAGACATGGGTGATTTGTATTATTTTTTGGGGATTGAGGTTACCCGGACCTCCTCTCAGTGTCTTCATCTGTGTCAGAGAAAGTATATTCAGGATATGTTGAAGCGTAGTGGTTTGTCTAATGCCAAGAGTGTTCATACGCCCATGATTAGTTTGTTGCATATTTCTAAGAGTGACGGTGATCCTTTATCCGATCCAACGGAGTACAGAAGTTTGGCTGGAGCGCTACAGTATGTTGTGATGACTAGGCCTGATATTGCATACGCAGTTAACAGGATTTGTCAGTTTATGCATAGTCCTACCACAGTTCATATGGCTGCTCTTAAAAGGATATTGTGATATTTGTCTGGTACTCTTGATTTTGGAATTATTTTTCGTAGATCTGATTCTTTGTCTCTAGTTGGGTTTTCGGATGCAAACTGCGGGTTGGATTTTGATGATCGACGGTCTACTTCAGGATATTGTGTATTTTTTTGGATCCAACCCCGTATCTTGGTCTTCGAAGAAACAACAGGTGGTATCTAGGTCTGCAGCTGAAGCTGAATATCGAAGTTTGGCTGCTGTCACTAGTGATGTTTTATGGATACTTTCGTTACTTCAAGAGTTACATATTGGGTTGCCTACTCAGCCCAATATCTAGTGTGATAGCTCCAGTGCAGTAGCTGTTGCTGCTAATCCTGTGTTACACTCCAAATTTAAACATGTAGAGTTAGATCTATTTTTTGTTCGTGAAAAGGTTGCAGATGGTTCTGTTTTGGTCGGGGAAGTTCCTGCGTACGATCAAGTTGCAGATGTTTTAACTAAACCACTGTCTGTTTCGTGTTTTACTCGGTTTAGGAATTTTCTTCGGGTTGTTTCGGTAGAGAAGATGGATGCATGTTAAAGATAATATCGGTTAAAGAGGTAGTTAGGGTCTGCTGAGGTGTTTAGTTATTTGGTTACGCAAGGAAGGTATTTTCTTCCTATAAATGTATTCATTTGACTTACAGTTAAACCGAGTAAAGAGAAAGAATTAAAATTGTAAACAGTTTTCTTCAAAAGCTTTCTAGTTTACCTGGTTTTCTTTCATAGCCTAACTTTAAAAAAAAACCGAATATGTCGAAATCACTTTTAATTTTTTTTGAAAAAAGGGAATAGACTTCGAAAATAAAATGGGAGTCGCCACCGATTTTTTATTATGGTGTGATCGGATCACCTCAAAAATAATTTTAGGTCTGCGAATTTTGAGAAAACAGGTTCGGGAGTCAGTTACGCACGAGGAAGGGTTAGCACCCTCGTGGCGTCCAAAATTGGTACCGAATTGATTGTTTAATGTCTTAATGTCGAAACCTTGAAAATATTTTAAATACGTTCCTTGATAAAAAAACTTGAACAAACTAGATTGAATGATGAGACGCACTTATCTCGAAGAAATAAATTATCACACCCAGTGAGTTAGGGTGTTACAATTCTATCTTTGAAATTAAATGTATACCCTTTTTATGAAAATCATGAGTTTAAAGAATGTTACTTGATTGTTTAAGTCAATCGAGAAATCAGAATCCAGTAAGTTAGGGTTCAATTTCTCGAAATTCTTAAACCTCAAATATTGCCTTTATTTTAAAATTGAGATGACTAAATGCCATATCCAGTAAGTTAGGATCCGACATCTTGAAATCAACAAAGTTTTATTTTGAAATTATACGGTTTTAACAAAATAAGCATTTGGTTATTTAAATTCATCGAGAAGAATTGAAGCCTAGTAAGTTAGGGCACAATTATCTCGAGAACTATGAGAATGAGGCTTTTTTGAAAATTTTGAAATAGAATGATTGTAGTGCTTTGATAAAACACGATTTTTACAAATATAACATGATTGAAAAGTGATGTATGACGTAAAAGATAATATATAATTCAAATACAAATCAAAGAATAATGAACAAATAATAAATTAATACTAACAAACATAGCAACAATAAATTTAATCGTACATTATGTCAATATCAATATCAGCATTCGAAAGTTATTAATCTAAAAGAAGATAAAATGTAACTAATTTAAAAAGAGAAAAGAAATTTGAACTTAGCAAAGTATTTACACAAAATTAAAAAAAGTAATTTACGAAGATTTGAAATAATTTTGTAATAGAATTAAAAAAATGAATACAAATGTTTAAATGAATTTTAAAGAAAGAATTATAAGAAAATAAAATAAAATAAAAAAGAATAAATCACAAAATTAGTATATGTGTTTTAAATTAAATAAGGAATACATATGAAATGAAATATTTAATATAAATAATATATATTTATATAATAATATATGTAAAAGAGGGTTGAAATAAGTAAAGTAATAATAGAAAATTTAAAAGAAATAAAATATTTATATAGAGAAAATAGGTAAAAATTTACAATTTGAAATTAGTGGTATATTATTATATACACGTATAAAAAATAATTTAGTATAAATTGTATACATATAAAATAGAATTAGAATTATGAAATATTACTGTATAAATCTTTAAAATTAAAAATATACATATATATATGGTTTTTTTTAAAAATAATCATAAAATGTGTACAAATTTTACGAGTCAAACATAAAATCTATAAAATAATATATTACAAAAAAATAAATAATAATATATGGAAGACACAAAAAAAGATACTATATAACAAAATAAAATAAATATATAAGGACTAGGGAAATTGATGAATGATAAAATAATTAATAGTGACAAGTAATAATAATAATAATAATAAACCCATTTATTTAGTAAAAAAACAATGGATTAATTTAGAAATAAAACCAAATCCTAGGGGCGAATTTCAAATAAATAAACAAACGACTGAATTGAACAATGCTAAACATTAAAGGGACCATTGCTGCAATTAGACACGTAAAGTCAACATTTAAATCCAAACAACGAAAACGACGTCGCACAACTATGGATCAAATTGAAATAAAAATAAAAAAAAACGATTCAAATTAAAAAGATTAAAGAAAATCAAATCGAAACACCACAAAACAAGAGGGACTCGTCGTGCAAATAGACCAAAAGCCCAAAGTGCGCGGATCCTTCCCTCGGGTCGGGTCACCAAGCGGGTCATGGTCACTAGACGGCCCAAACGGTGCCGTTTCGAAGCTATGGGAACCAGCCTCGAACATCGTTGTTTTATACGCCCACCTAAACGCCTTAAAACCTGAAGCAGAAGGCTTCAACCCTAAGTTCGGACCAGAGGGAGGCTGCCCCTACCCTGTCTACTGCTAAGATTTCAACCCTAGTTTCGTTCCGCCGAAAGCTCCGCCAATATCCGGCCTCACAGCTTTAGCCCGAGCTTTGATTGTGACGAAGCGAGCAAGGTTTCAATCGGCGCTACGCTAAGGTGAATCCTTTCCCTTTTTTCTCTCTATTTACAAAAATCAATAGTAATAAACACGCATCGATGGAATAGAGAAGAAAAAAAAGCAAAAAAACAAAACCTTCAAGAAACTTTTGATCTTTTTGTATTGATTCTCTGAATATTTTTTTTGATTTTTTCGTTCAATATCAAGTGTCTTTTCGAAACAATACAAAAATGGGGTTTTATAGCCCCGAAAATACATATATTTTCCTTCTATTTTTTCTATTTTTTCTCTTTTCTGTTGCTATTTTGTTATTTTTCTTTTTCTTTTTCTGTTTGCTGCTAGTTTGTTGTGCAGGTACGGGTACGGAGGTGCGCAGACGCGCATGTACGGAGGCTGGGCGTGAAGAGACAGGCGCGCGTGGGAGGAGCGTACATGTGTGTTGGCGTCGGCGGCTGAAGGGGAGTTAGAAACCCTAGGGTTTCTATTTCCTGAAACGTAGTGGGCTAGGGGTATTTGGGCTTAGGTTTTGGCTAATTGGGTTTAGCGTTTGGGCCACTTGTAATTGAGTTGTTTTTTTGGACTAATTTGGGCCCTATTAGGCCTGCTATAATGGACTGTAGACATTTTAAAATTTAGTTTTATTTTTATTTATAAAATTAGGTTTATTTGCTAAGGGGACCCTAGTAAAAAAGGGTATTACAGAATATAATATTGGATTATATCTAGATTGGTATTAATAAGTTAAAAAATTGTTGAATTTGAATTAGATTTCACATGTATATTTATTAGTTTATCCATCTGTCTATTTTTTATCCTAAAAGAAGTAATATCAAAGGATTATATGACTAATGCGTCGTTTTCTTTCCTTGAGAAAAAATATTGTTATTTTTGGAAAGTCATCGATCTATATAATCTATATAAACTAATGTGTCCAACTAAGTTTTTTTTTTTCATTATAAAAAAAAGTCAATTTCAGTTTATCTTTTTATTATGCTTAAATGTACAATTTAATTTCTCTATTTTTAGTTTTAATATAACTTGGTTTTATATTTTTATTATATTATTAATTAGTCTAAATATTTAATTATTCGATTAAATTATTGATGTGAATTTTTAAATACTATTATAATAAAAAAAGTTTCATTTCGGCTTGATAAATTAGAATAAGTGTTTAAAAAAAATCACTAAGGGTGTTAATTGTTCAGACTAATTAATGAGATTATAATATTAAAGGGACCAAATTAGATCAAATGAAAGTACACAAATTAAATTATAAATTTAAGCATGGTAAGGTGATCAATACCATAATATAACCCAAGATAATCTATATATATAGTCATCGAATGTATAACAAAAATTAACTATTCAAAATTTTTTTTACAGATTTATATATTACATATTTGAATATTAATTTTATTATTTTATATTAATTTATAGTGTATAGGAATTTGAGGCATAGAATAATCATTACTTAAATTTGCTTTGATTTTAAAATTGAAGGATACTAAATTCTGAAGATAAGAAGAATACAAGAATTTAGAATATATTGTAATTTTAAAATTTTTATTTTATAATGTCGTGAAAAATAATTAATCCAATAAAAAGTGTTGGTTCAACATGATATTAGTTTATTTACTAATGAGAAGCCAAATACATTCCCTACAAGACCACATTGTTCTTCACAAACACTTTTGCACTAATAAATGCAAACAAACTCGAAGTAAATGGTTTGTATTTTAGTTCGTAAATTCGTAACGTTCAAAGTTATTTTATGTAAAAAAATTAAACTGTAAAAGAGAAGGAAAAATAAAATTTTCGCTTGGTGTAGGAAGTGCAAATAGAGAAGGCCATATAATAATGTTTTTAACAACCTAATGACTTAAATAAAAATTTTTAAATAATTCAATGAGAGTTATATAACTTTTTAAAATTAAATGACTAAAATATAAATTTATTAATAATTTAATTACCTCGGTATAATGCAAACTACATCAAAGCTAAATAATGGATAAGACACTCTGACCACGACCAATAGCTGCATTCCAAATGGCTTCAACACTTTTGCCCCTTGGAGAAAAAAGGGTCACTGGACTCCTCGGTAGAACAAGATATGTTCCCTATATATAAGGTCAAATTATGCTATTAGAGCCTCTACTTTGCGTAAGTTATGAATGTAGTACCTATATTTTAATTGGATTATTTTTAGTTCTTGTACTTTCAGAATTTGAAAATTTTAGTCATAACCAAATGATAATTATTAAATTCATTTAGATAAATTATGCTATTTTTTAAAATTTAATGTGTCGAACATTTTATCGCATGTGTAATGTTATATTTGTTTTGTTATTGTCATATATTAATCACAAAAAATTGGTTAATGGATTTAACAACTTTCATTTGCATTAATATTGAAAATTTAAAATTTAAAAAATGTAACCACTAAAAATTATCCAATTGGTGAACATAGACTAAATCTATAACTTTACGCATAATACAAGACTAATGACATAATTTAAGCAAATAGATTTAACTGCTATACTATTGGATGAAGACAAATTCTAACATTCAAAAAATATAAAGATTAAAATTGATCAAATTAAAATACATGTATTAAATATAAAATTTACACAAAATACAAGATTTAATAACAGAATTTGACATATATAATTATCACTTAGGTTTTGCCAAACATACCAAGAAACAACACAACCTAAAAAAAATAAAATGCTTGACTGTT
The DNA here is from genome assembly GCF_007990345.1 of Gossypium hirsutum. Taxonomy (NCBI): domain Eukaryota; kingdom Viridiplantae; phylum Streptophyta; class Magnoliopsida; order Malvales; family Malvaceae; genus Gossypium; species Gossypium hirsutum. The sequence goes on along the minus strand of NC_053439.1, from coordinate 52,986,449 downwards.
TTCGTGATTTGTGTAACATAGGGGACAAAAATCAGAATTAAACCGAGTAATTCCTCTTTTGATAAGCTCATTTTTGGTGTGAATTGTACCTCATAATAGTCGCCAAACGAACATCTCAATATTAGGGTGGAACATCCCACGTTCCAAATCAAATTCCAGTAGGATTTTCCACCGTCACTAATCCCAAGAACATAATAAAAAAACACACTTTCGATATTTGGATCCATCCGAAGCATTAAACAGAAAAGTGTCAAATGTAACTATTAACTGTTTGTTAGAAGTAAAACATTTTCCGGAAAAGCTTTTCAGCCTTTTCCAGTGTTTGTTTGGCTGAAAATATTTTCCTCAAGTAAAATCAATTACAAAACACGGGAAAAGAGGCCCTTAATTTTGGAAAATGTCTTACGGATTTCATTTCTGTAAGACATTTTCCGGTTCCTCCTTCGTCCAGGTAAGGCTTATTCTCCTTCTTCCTTTCTTCATTCCTTTTCCTTCTTCCGTTCTTCATCTTCTCCTCCAGGTAAGTTGCAATCCAGTGTAGCGCCCAATCCTCTCCATGCCACGTTGATCGACCGATTTACTGTATTACAATGCCTTTTTGGGGGATGGCCATCAATTTTCTGGCTCTTTCAATTTACTGACATTTTTCTCCAAAACTCTCGAGCAATAGTAATTGACATTTAGGGCCTAGTCTATAAATTACAGCAGATGGCACCGTTCTTTTTCATTTTTCTCTAGCTCGCTCGCGCAGAAGCCATGACTAGCTCATCCGATCATTCACGCAAGGTTTCTATATTTTTTCTAAAAGAATTTTTATGTTATCTATTTTCCCTAGTTGAGGTTGCGTCTGCCAATTTGTTTGATTTATTTTCTTTTTTGTTTCTCTATTTGTTTGATTTTTTTTTACTCTTTTTGTTTGGAGTATATGCTTTTCGTAGGCTTTGAGCAAGATCGCAGGTAATAGACTCCAGAAAGAATTAGTGGAATGGCAAGTTAATCCACCCACTCTCCTTTATGGTTACATTGTTTCCATTAGTCATGTGGTATTTGTAAATTACAATTCAAATTGTCATGATAAATTTCAATAAATGACATCTGCATAAATGAGAGGTCATTTAATGTTTCATTGGTATTGCATATGATTAGCACTTTTCTTGGATGTAAGACTAACTACATAATTGACATAGCATCTTATATCATTGTTCATAGTAGTTCTTGAGCCATCTATTTATATTGGAACTATTCACTTATGGTGTTATGTTGCCATTTCCATCATTCATTTTTCTAGTCAAGCTGTAAGCCTGAGAGTATATTAAGGTTTGCTTAGAAATGTCTAGCATATTATATTGTTAGACTGATATAGGATAAGTTTCTCCCCATGTTTTTCTTTCAGAGGTGACTTACTAGAGAGTTTGAGTTTTTTTTGTCGCTGTCCTATGCTTGGAGATGCTCTGTTCTAGCATATTACTAGTTATGAAAGATGTCTAAGAGAGGTTGCTTGGTCACCTAATGGAAATATTAATTAGGAGAAAAATATTCACCGGAAGGTGTCTAAGAGAGGCTGGTCATCTTTTGCATTTAATGCGACTAACTGTTTAGCGAAGTACTTGTTTTGAGCAGTTTACTTATCATAGCCATGAATGAGTCTTGACCATCTAGAATGTTGTATGTATCACACAAGAAAGTAAAATATGGTCCGTCTTAAAAGTTTGTCTTTCGTGTCTATGGGCTTTACATGATCCTCAAGGTGTTGGTGATTAGGTAAATTTTCATGAAGACTTTGAATATGGCACTTTGGTGTGAACTGTTCTTTCTTTAGGTGTTGATTAATTGCAACCTTCCTGGCCGTTAAGAAATCTATTTTGCATTGTTTTGTTAATATTGTCTAGGCATGCTCCTAGGTGTGCTTGCACCTTGGCACTAGACAACAAAAGTGCCTTAGACCTTTTTGAGTGAACCTCATTTGGGTGCACCTAGGCAATCTTTTTTGTAAGGCAATAGGTGCAAAAAAAGAAAGGCCTACTTGATTGTAGTTCTCTTTAATTTAAATTTTTTCTCACTTATTCATTAGATGTACATTTACTAGTAATAAAGAGAGTGTACCAAACCCTCTACTTCTTAGTATTTGAAAATCAAATAGAAAACCTTGAACATAAGGAAATCTTGCCTATTGAACCAAAATAACTACATATGTCAATCATCTTTTAGAGAAATTAGTCCACATTTACACACATACTGTGCTTTACTTTCACTTGGATATTTTCTTTTTTGCAACTTGTCTCTGAGTCCATGTAAAGGGTCTAAGCACTGTGAGTGCACCTTGTGTCCTTGACAATACTGGTTTTTCTGCATCAAATTATATTTTATTTAGCAAGTCTACTTGATGTTTGTGCTTCATGCGCATGTGGCTTCTCATTTGTAGAGTTTCTGTTAAGTTCACGAATATTTGTTTTGTTGGTTAGCTATACCAGGATAGCATGACCCATAACAATTTTTGGCAAATATGTGTGATGAAAAACGTGTCATTCAGCTATTTTTCTAGGGTGCATTTTAGTCCAAAATAGGTTGAGGAAGCAAATAAATCATTAAAAGAGTTAAAAAAATTAGTCACACGAAGTTCTCAGATAATGTAGAACAACAGGAAAGGCTGCTTGATCATTAGCATCCATTTTGCACTTCTCTTTGTGATATGCATGTGGTCTATTATCTAGCTACCCAACATTCAAAATCTTGTATTGATCCTATTTTGCAGATATTCTGTATGATAGCTGGTCCCCAGCCATGACTGTAAGTTCTATCTGCATCAGCATTCTCTCCATGTTATCAAGCTCAACTGCCAAGATTTGTTGGAATTATTAGCAATTTGACCGTTTGTTTTGTTCCCTAAGATCTGGCCTTATATGTTCAAAGGTGGAATACTGAATTCACTCTCTAATTATGCAGCAAAGGCCGGCTGATAACGATCGATATGTTAAGAACTGTCGCAATGGCAGGTCTCCCAAGGAGACGAGATGGTGGTTCCATGACGATAAAGTATAATAATATGAACCTATCATCTATAATCTGTGTATAAGAACTGAGGTTACAGGGATAGGTAATCGTTTACATTTGTCATGTTGTGTATGAAATTATGACTTAAATGTAGATTTATTTTGAATATTGTTACCTAATGCAAGAAGCAGACTGAACAATATAAACCTTTCTTTTCTTCTATTCCAGTTATGCATACACTTTGTTGTTTGTTTTCTCTCTTCTTTAGTTATTTTGTAGTTGTTGACCATTTTGCATTTGGTCTCCAATATTTTAAGGGAAACAATTTAACATTCGCTTTGGATATTCTTTTTGGAAGCTACTGTAGAAGATTGGGGTGAGGATTTGCATGTTTAATAGGTACTCAGTTTTTATATAAATTATTACGGGAGGGAAGAGTCTATTTGTACTTGTGTATTAATTTTAAACACTTAACTTTTTTATGACATTTTAACAGTTTAGTTGTTAAATTTATCGTATTTGTCATGTATGTAAACTTTTAAATCAATTTGATATGTAAAAACAATTTAAAATATAAATTTATTAGTATATATATAAATTTATTAATATGTGGATCGTGAGACACTTGACAGTTCATTATCCTCCACAGCAAAACGGCGTTGCAAAACGAATAAACAGAACCATCATGGAGAAGGTTTGATGTATGTTGTTAAATGCCAACTTACCAAAGTCATTTTGGGCTGAAGCAGCCTCTACTGCATGTTTTTTGATCAACCGATTGAGAAAAAGACTCCACAAGAGGTGTGGTCTAGTAATCCTACTGACTATTCTGATTTAAAGATCTTTAGCTGTCCTGCGTATACTCATGTTGATAATGGAAAATTAGAACCAAGATCCATTAAATGTGTTTTTCTTGGTTATAAAGCTGGTGTAAAAGGGTATAAGTTATGGTGTCCTGAAAATAGAAAAGTTGTGATTAGCAGAGATATTGTTTTTGATGAAACTACTATGCTACCTAACTTATCTCTTAAAGACTCTTCCAATAAAGAAAATCAAAAGCAGGTGGAGCATCATATTAATACAGAATCTACAACAGAATCGACTACTGAAGCCAGTACAAAAATTCAAAATAGAGTTGCTTCTTCACCACAATACTCTATTGCCAAAAACAGAACTAGAAGAGAAATTAAACCTCCAAAGAAGTATGTCGAGGCTGATCTAGTTACTTATGCTTTAAATGTGGTTGAAGATGTAGATGCAAACCAAGAGCCATCTAATTATTCTGAGGCGGTTAGTTGTGAAGACTCAGAAAAGTGGATGTTTGCTATACAAGAGGAGATGGAATCACTACACAAAAATAAAACATGGGATCTTGTGAAACTTCCTAAATGAAAAGAGGTTGTTCGTTGTAAATGGGTGTTTAAGAAGAAAAAGAGGACTCCAAGAGTTGAAGAACCCAGATATAAAGCAAGGCTTGTTGCAAAGTGTTACAGTCAAATTCCAGGAATGGACTTCACAGATGTGTTCTCTCCAGTTGTGAAGCATAGTTCGATTCGAGCTTTGCTTGGTATTGTGGCCATGTATGATTTGGAGCTTGAGCGGTTGTAAAAACTGTATTTTTGCATGGAGAACTTGAGGAGGATATTTACATGCAACAACCAGAAGGTTTTGCAGTTACAGAAAAAGATGACTATGTTTGCTTGCTGAAAAAGTCTTTTTACGGTTTGAAACAGTTACCAAGACAGTGGTATAAGAGGTTTGATTTCTTTATGACTTCTCATAATTTTAAAAGAAGTAGCTTTGACAGTTGTGTTTACTTTAAGAAAAATAGTGATGGTTCTTTTGTGTATATACTCATTTATGTTGATGACATGTTAATAGCAGTGAAAGATAAACGAGAGATAAGAAAGGTCAAAGCCCAACTAAGTGAAGAATTTGAGATGAAAGATTTGGGACCAGCAAAGAAGATACTTGGTATGGAGATTCTCAGAGATAGAAAAGTAAGTAAATTATACCTAAGTTAGAATGGGTACATTGAGAAAGTTATTTGCAGATTCAATATGCAGAATGCTAAACCTGTTAGTACTCCTTTAGCAGCCCATTTCAGACTTTCATCGGTTTTGTCTCCACAATTAGATGATGATATTGAGTACATGCCACATGTTTCATACTCTAGTGCAGTGGGATCTCTCATATATGCCATGATTTGTTTACGTCTAAATTTATCATATACAGTTAGTGCAGTTAGCAGATACATGAAAAATCCCGATAAAGAACATTGGAAAGTAGTTCAGTGAGTTTTAAGATACTTACGAGGTACTACTGATGTTTGCTTACAGTTTGGAAGAACTAGAGATGGATTCATTAGGTATGTTGATGCTGATTTTGCTGGAGACCTCGATAGAAGAAGATTTCTCAAAGGTTATGTCTTTACAATCGGAGGTTGTGCAATCAGTTGGAAAGCCACTTTGCAAACTACAGTCGCTTTGTCAACCACTGAAGCTGAGTACATGGCGATTACTGAGGTTTGTAAAGAAGCTATTTGGTTGAAGGGACTCTTTAGTGAACTCAATGAAGACCTTCAAATCAGTACAATATTTTGTGACAGTCAGAGTGCCATCTTCCTTACAAAAGATCAAATGTTTCATGAGAGAACAAAACACATTGATGTTAGGTATCATTTTGTTCGTGATATTATTGCTCGTGGTGATATTGTTGTGAGCAAAATTAGTATTCATGAAAATCCTACAGATATGATGACTAAGTCATTTCCTATAACCAAGTTTGAGCATTGCTTAGACTTGGTTGATGTTTACTGTTGAAGATAAACCCTTAAGGGGTTTTATAGAAGAGGTGGAGAACTTATTCGTTGAGAGTGTGCGATGAAGAACTTGTTCATTAAGAATTCGTGTCAAGGTGCAGATTGTTAGAATTAAGTAATTTGAATCCTTATTTAAATAAATGCTGTGGTAAAAAAAATAAAAGTAAAATCCCTATAAAATTATACTTCTTTTATTTTATTTTAGAATAAGGTTTTTTAAACCTTTTTAAACTCCATTTATTTGATATTGATTAGAATAAGGTGTTTCACTCCTATTAGAATATGGTTTTACAAGCCTATCAATAGACATAGTCTACTCCTCTTGTAATCAATTAGAATTCGACATAGTAAATTTTCTTCTTCTCTGCCCGTAGTTTTTTCCCGAAAGGGTTTCCACGTAAAATCTGTGTGTTCTTTATTTTTATTTCTATTTCTATTTTCTTTGCGATATATTGTCATTACCAAAGTTATATTTTTACAGAGTAAACCTAGTATAAATAGCAAATAGTGGATGGAAATATGAAACTTCATCTTCTCTACCGTCCATCACTTAAAACAAAAGGAGAAAAACTCCATGTTTACAACATACATTCAACCAAGCATTAGGTAAGTAATTCAAGTTCTTTTCTTGTAATTTTTATATATTTGAAGTCATAAGAATTTGATTTAGCTTGCCCATGTAGTAATTTGTAAAACTGTTAAATTTTTAAAAAGTTTTCATTGTTGGGAATCAGAAGTTCTAGGTGTTAATTTGCTTTAAGCTTAGTTTAAGAAAAAGACTAAATTGTAAAGCATAATTGACAGCTTTGTATATTAGGGATTAAATTGAATAAAATGTAAAATTGTAACACTCCAAACCCAGCCTAGATGTTAAGGTCGAATTATGAAGGTTACAACATTCGTAAAAACATTACTGATTAACTTGCATGAAAACTTAGTTTTATTTTCAGAGTAGTAAAGTTATTTAATTAATCAAAACACAAGTATTCAGAAGATTGTGTCTGAACACTTTAACACAAACATCGTTTTATTAATTTTATAAAAACAATCCCAAACGTTTAACCAATTGAGTTGTAAAACATCGTAATTAATTTCAAAACCTTACAACGAGAAAATACTTTAAAAATTCTTATCCCTTAAGATCTTAAGGTTTCATCAGTTATGTCGCCTTGGGTGTGTTTACGAGTTATAAATAACACGTCTGCAAAAACAAATACCAAAAACTAAAATGTAACGTTCCCAAACAAATTAAAATTTGAAAGACCGTAAAGTTAGAAATCAAAATCCAAAACGTACTTATAACATATTGTGTGAACTGAACTCCAGAATCGCTGCTAAGTCCTAAGCCTGAAGGTCACCTGAAACGTATTAAATAAACGGATGAGCTAGAAGCCCAGTGTGTGACTTGACCCACAAATAATATATATTTATAACAAACACAAATGTAAAAACCATCACAAAAAATTTACTTATAATGTATAATTGCCAGAAACATATGTTAGATCAAAATATCATATTTTCATATTCATATATCAGAGCGAAATTCATAATTTTATCATAAAAAATCTCAAATAGATTCTCTTATATAGAATTAGATGTATTTCATAATCGGATACAGATGCATATTAAGATTTTGACACAAAATCAAATTCAGATACAAATGCAAACGCAAATTTTGATACAGATGCAATCACAAATCCCACCCTCATCCATTACACACCAACTCTATCCAACCAATCACACCAAGTAGGACTACAATAGTCTATCCATCCAGTCACACCGGGTCGTGGTGAGAACTTGAAGATGATTATAAATAGGCAGCATAGTCACACCTCCAATGAGGGGTTTTTAAGTGTCTTGTTCGATTGCTTTATTTTGTATTCTTTGTTGCTTGGTTTGACACTCCTTTTAGTTATTACTTGGAGAGTGATTCTAATAATTGGGTTCAATAATGGGTCTGCAATATTAATTGTTACAATGGTAGATTGGGCTAGAGCAAATAGGTGATCTGGTTCAATTATTGAATATATACAATCATTCTTTGAAGGAAGCTTCGTAGAGTAGGATTAATAAATATGAACCGCGTTAATAAATATTGTGTGCTGGTCTTTATTCTCTCATTACTTTGCTTCTTACTTCACTTTATCACAAACTAACAATTTAAACATTAAATTGGAACAACTATAAATCAAGGCTTTTTCACAATTATGAATTTTTAACTAAAGAAAATAGACATTATATAATGGAAACGAGCAACTTATATTGACTTAAATCTTAAGTGATTTTACACATTTCTATAATTTTTTAAAATGATTTATATTTTAATAATCAAACCATTGAATTTATCAAGATATTTATATTTGTTATATATTAAAATTTTTTGTTATATATTAAAATTTTTTAATCAATTTGGTATATACACTATATCGATATAAAAAATTGTCTATATTAATATATATTTAATGGTTGAATTTTTTTTGTTTAAAACAAATAGTTAAAATTTTAAATTTATTCCAAACTTGACATGTATAAAATCTACCTCAATATATAATTAAATTATTAAATTATTAAAAAATATGAAGTAAAATAAAACAACTTTTAAGTTTACATTCATGTAGGAGGAAAAACTAATCACCTTTATCACTTTTTATTCCCTAAAGTTCCCCTATTCTCTTTTTGGCATTACATTCACATGTTTATTTTTCTATTTCCCTTAATGGTGGGGAAAAGTAAGAAAAAAGAAATAATATTAATTTTCTTTGTGCACTCCACTTTCTCTTGTTCCCTTTCCGGCTTTAACATCAATAAACCTCAATTGTGGGTTCGAAAAGGGATTAATTGGTATGATTTTAAAATGTGATAAACCAGTACATTCCCAACACTTGGGATCATGCTTAATTATTCACAAAAGTGTAATAATGGAAGTGATTTTAAAAGGATTTTGAATTTTGTGCCAACATGATTTAACCCAAATAATATTATTTATTTTACTCAAATTTATATTTTTTATATTAACAATAATATTATTACCAATTAATTTAAAATTCAATCGATTTATAGCTATAAATCTAGCCATAACAAAATTGGTTCTTTGACCATATGAATGAGTTAGCATGTCATCTGCTAATCAATCAAAAGAAGTCGATAAGCATGTTGGTTTAATTGCCACATCAAAGATGACATATTCTTTGTCCCCAAAGAGTTTTGATACGTGGTGGATGATGAAATCTTTGGTTATCCTAAATGTCCCAATAATATTTAGTTGACTTATAACAGTTTTTGCCGACCATTCATGGATTAAGCTTTATATATTTTTATAGTTTATCATCCAAAACCCATTACGTATTCTTTCAAGGGGCAGATACATGCAACCTTATTTCTTAAAAAAATTGGTTTAATTTCCAAACATTTTCTTCTATTATCGAAATAATGTATGAGGAATCAAGTCTGATGAGGTTTTTAAACAGGAGAAGGGATTGTATGAAACTGTGATTCCACGTCATCCCTATTTTTTTCTAATAGAAGAATGACAAATCATATTTTTCTTTCTGATTTTCATTTTTTTTATCCTGAAAAAATTCAAATCCAACTAAAAATGCTAAAAATAAGGAGGAAAAATCTAATTTGTCATTCTCCTATTAGGAAGAGATAGAGATGACGTGGAATTACAGTTTCATACAATCCCTTCTCTCTAAACAGTTATAGTTGAGCCACTTGTCATATCTCGTCGAGCCTATTGGCTCTTGACTTTTTTTAGGATAAACTACTAACAAAACTTTTAGTAAGTTTGATCAATCAATTTGAAAAAGTTATAAAATGTCATTGAACTATTCAAAATTTTTTATTTAAGTCACTAAATGATTCAAAAGTTTTTCTTTAATTTATTGGGCTATTAAGTTTTTGTTTTTTTAATCCGGTTAGTAAGCTGTAAATGGTGATTTGACGATCTGTACAATTGATCAATACCCAATGATAAGTAAAAGAAAATACCCTACAGCAAGTCAATCTGACGATCGGTGTTGGAGGTTGGAAAAGAAAACTATTTGAATTTTTGTTCGCAGATTCATGCCATTTAAAGTTGTTAATTTCATTAAAAAGATGAACTACAAAAGATGAGAATGGGAGCGTTCGATTAGTGCAAACGATGCAAACAAAGAAGGCCATACAATAGCAATTTTGATAGCCCAATGACTTAAATGAAAGCTTTTGAATAATTCAATAAACATTTTATAACTTCTTAAAATTAAATAATCAAAATATAAATTTACTAATAGTTTAATAATTTTGACATAATTTTTTAATAACAAAACAAGTTATTCGGATTTCAACCCTATTAATGAAAATTTTAAGTCAACAAAAATCTTTTCACACTCACCATTATTTAATTGACAGCTCTTCAAGAACTTAATATAATCATATAAATCTACTCACGTTTGTCACATTTTTTCCAAATATGTCCAATTATTTTCTGCCATTTCTTCCATATGTTTATTTTTTCTAATTTCCTTTGATTGTGGCGGAGGGTAAGAAAAAACAATAATATTATTAATTTCTCTTTCAAAAATTAAATCCTCAATGCGTAGATTAAAATAATAATAATACGTAGATTTTCAACTGTATCATCTTAGATAATATAAAATTAAAGAAAGGTAAAAAATCAAAAAGTAGTATCCGAATCGAAAGACTAAACCAGTAGATTCCCCACACTTGGAATCATTCTTAATTATTGTTGGACCTTTTCAAATATTATCCCTAATTGTCCATTTCATGATACGTCTCGTTTGGTTACAATAATATAAAATAGGGGAAATTTTATTTATTACATGTGTATTATAACGGTTAGACATAAGGTCTCTTGTAAAAAGACGAGTCAAAACTCTTATAAAAAATAAAATCTCTTCAAAATAATTGAAATATTTTTCTTCTCTTTACTAAAAATAAGCCGCCGGGGTGATTAAATATTACCAATTAAATTGGTTTATTACTAATTCATATACTAAAACAAGCGTAGAAAATAATACTACAACCAAATGTAGTATTAGTTATTAAGTTGAGCGGTATCTTCTTTTGAAATGGTTCCAAAGCTTTGTGTTGGATTAACTATTTTTTTAGGTTAATTTATAAAGAAAAAATTTAAATGGTACCTATACTTTATGTTTCTGTACTTTTTGTATATTTGGATTTTAGTTATTATACTTTTGTTTTCAAAATTTTACTTTCTCAACTTTTTTAATTTAAAAATTCAGGTTCAATTATCAATACCATTAAAATTCTTCTGTTAAATTCATTGATGTGACATTTTATAGAAAACCTCACTTAATAGTTATATAACAAAAAAATGACATTGTAATGGATTTGAATTTAACAAAGAATTTAAACAGAGTTAGCAATTCTTAAAATTTACATAAGTATTTTAACCAGAATAAATTATTTAGAATAATTAATGATATTATAAAACTTGAGGTATCAAATCATGTTAAAAATTAAATTATACAGATTAAATCTCAAATTTAAGTGTAATATAATTAAGAACCAAATTATATAGTCTCAAAAAATAGAAGGATTAGAATTGAAAATTAACCATTACCTTATAATTTAAAAAGCAAAAGAAGAAGAGAAGAGAAATATAGTACAGAAACATTATTAAAATTTTAACATTATTTATTTAGTTATACTACTATGAAGTGAGTATTTTTTAAATTTCAGATTTTAAAATTCAAGTTCAAATGTTAACATTATTAAAATGGAAGATTATTTTGTTAAATTTCAAGTTCATTACATCATTTATTTAGTTACATTGCTACCAAATGTGTATTTTTTATTTCAAAATATTTAACAATATTAACAATTAGACCTAAATTTTGAAATTTAAAAAATAAAGAGGCTAAATTCTTAGAAATAATAGTGTAAGGGCTAAAATTTCAAATCTATAAAAATAGATGGACCTATGACTTATTTTAACCTTGATTATAACATAATGTCTGTCTGAAGTGAAGAAACAAATATAGTTGTTGCTTCTTCCTCAAAAGGGAAGGGAAGACGCACTAAGAAAAGCAAGACTAAGGTCTTTGGGCCATCACAAGTGGAAAGGAAGAGAACTAGAAAGCGTAAAGCTTCCCAAATAAGCAAAAAAAACCCCAATTTTTAGGCTTTTTGAGCATTATAAAGCCAATAAATACCAATTAGAAGAAGACATAAATGGGCAATCAGAGAAGATTGAAGAAAACACTCGAAAAACGCCATCGGAATCAACTCAAAAGTGGATCTCCCTCAAGATCGAAGATCTCCATTTAATTTCTTTCGAAGTTTTATTGAGTTTATTTATGTCTTGTGGTTATCCTAACTTTGAGATGTTTTTATTCAGGATTATGAACTAAATTCCCTAGATACCTAGGAAAGATGAAACCTATGATGAATCTTATTATTTGATTTCTGATTTACGCGATAAATACTTGATTCTTGTTATCAATTATGTATGCTTATTTCTTGTTTGAATATTTCTAGGGATATTAATTCATGTTTAATGTGCTTAATTCAGTGGAGCAAAAGGCCCTGTTTAAGAGTAAATCTAGCATAATTGAGTGGAGTTGTATGCAATCCTAGAAATAGGACGACATAAATCTACCGGATTAGAGTCAAATCTAATAAGGGAATCCATAGATCGAGTTAATGCGACGATAGGAGTTTTAATTAGAAAGAGGTTTCAATTAATCAACCTAGAGTTAGTTGTTCTTACTCTCGAAAGATATATTAACATAATTTAGGGATTTTTACGGATCAAGACACAAGTGAATAAATCATTTAATTCAGATTTATAATAATAGGTGAAGTCTAGATGGATTCTTTCTTGGGTATTGTCGATCTCATTGGTTATTTTCGATTATTTTCCTATTTCATTCTCTGTTGCATTATTAGTTAGATTAGTTTAGTAATTTTAGATTAAAAACAATCACTCCAATTTATCGGCTAAATAATAGAAAAATGGTAATTACTAGTACTTTTAGTCCTCGTGGATACGATATTCACTACTCACCATAACTATACTATTGTTCGATAGGTGCACTTGTCTTAGTCGTATTTATAGTTAGTTTAGTGACCATCAATTACACTGCTAACTTCATTCTAGAGGGCCAAATGTGAGGTATGAAAAAACTATGGCACTACAACAGTGCGGATATAGCTAAATCCCTAAGAAACCACATAAAGACAAAACACATTGATAGAAAGTAGCATAAGGGAGACGATAGTTTTTGACAAAATAGTGTTTAGCAAAACACGGATACGATCTTTGACTACAAGTGTGAATACAACCTAAGAACCCTGCACTTCCTCTATTTTGGTGAAGGACACATTTTTTACAAACCATCTCGTGAAATGCAAGTTATTCTTAAAAAAACAGCTGTTCTTGAACGAGGATTATTCTGACATGTTCATAATGTGAATTGTTTTCAACATGGTTGTTCCAAACAAGAGCTATTACGTGGTGATGCTTTTTTTGAGAGAGTCTATCCCGAATAATTGCTCTTCTAGAAAAAAAAACACAATTGTTTCAAATAGAAGTTGTTCTTAACAATGGTCTTCTAAACCTAGTTGTTCTTGAAACATAATTATTCTAAACAAGACTTGTTCTCAACATGAGCTATTCTCAAATGACAACTACATCAGATGATAACAGTTTTAAACTAGAGCCTTGGTTTGAACATAGCTATTCCAAACATAACTATTCTCAAACAAAAGTTGTTCTAAGCAACAACTATTCTAAACAAGAGTTATTCTTCCAAGAGAGAAATTAAGTGAAACAACATTGCTACTTATTTCGAGTTAATTTTATTATTAATCAATTTTCTAAAACATGATTTTATTCATCTTTAAAAGTAGATAAAATATTAATAATCAAAATCAGTATCCATGGAGGGAAAGAACGTACTAAAATTTATGAAGTTGAATAATTCGCCACTCAGCAGGTATTGCAACAAAAAGAATTTTCAAACTTTTACCACAGGAATAGGAAATTTTGGGATGGAAAACAAAAGAGTCAGGCCTCTTTATAATAATTTGCCTACAAATGACCATGAGTTTAAAGTTCCACGTATCTTGCAAATAACAAAAAGCCAAATTCACGTGTCATTTTTTTTTCTTTTGCTTAAACTCCACTATCAATACACATGATAATATTTATCCTTAAACCTAGTCTCCATTATCTCAATATTATTTCCATGAAAGAAAATATTATGATAGCATTAACATAAAATTTTGATGTTATGAGCATCTAAATGAGTTAAGCATGTAATCTCATAAAAAGAGTGACACTATGTTATCTATATCTTTTTTCAATAATTTAATATCACATCAATATTTTCATTCTGAATTTCAATATTTTCATCCTAAAAAATATAAAATGAAAATAAAAATCTTGAAATTTAGGACGAAATTATTGATGTGACATTAAACTATTAAAAAATAATAATATATATGTTTCATACAATACTTTCTCGTAGAAAGAACTTGATAAGCATGTTGGTTTTTTTGCCACATCAGAGATGACAAATCATTTGCTCCAAAAGAATTTTAATGCATGATGGATGATGAAATCTTTGGTTACAATCTAACTTCCTCTAATTAGCATATATATTTTATCATAATCGCCGTCCATTCATGGATTAAGCTTTATATATTTAGCTTACAATTCAAAACCCCTTACGTATGTTTTCAATGGACAAAACCTTGGGGAAACCCTATTTATTATTTTTTTGGCCCAACAAAAAATTGGTTTAATATCCAATCATTTTATTACAAGTCGACTAATTCACTCTCTCTCTTCTATTATATATGGAACTGTTTTAGTGAGAAATCAATGTAACCTAAGTGGTTTATTATATTCCAATTTTTTGAGGGTTTTAAACAGCTATAATTGAGCCACTTGTCAGTCTTGTCGAAATTTATATATATATATATTTATTTATTTATTTAAAACTTGTAGAGTCTATTGGCTCTTGGAGAACTTGAAGCAATACATCCAACGAATTCTTTACAATTCTAATATTCTACATTCCGTGGCAAGTCATTGCATTCCTTAAGAATCCCAACATAATACATTATAGTGTGTTTATCCAAAAAAATTATATTATAGTATGATTGTCATCTATTAGTTCCGACCTTTACCTTTTCATTATCTTTTTTGGGTTGGGGTTCTTTGGTCAACAAAATACCAAAATAACTGGCTTAGGGTTTTCAATATAATATTTTTCTTCTTTAGATTTCTTCTGGGCCACAATTATTATTTCGATTTCCGATATCAATTAAAATTTTATTTTAATGAAAGTTCTTCACTATCACATTATAAGTTTGATTGATAATATAGTTTTTTTATATGAATTACTCATAATTCCATACTAATTTTAAGTAAAAAGATAAATTATATTTGAAAGTGTTTATATCTACGTCTTTCTATACTAACAATAATATAACTACCAACATTGTTAAGATTCAATCGGCATAAAATTTAATGAATTTACTTCTTAATAAATTCACTCCAAATCGAACTGGTGAAGTTAGTGGTAAAGAATGAGTAGTTAGGGAAGGCAATTCTTCCCTTCTATATGGTTTTTTTAAGATTGCATTAATTTCAATAAAATCAATCCAGCACTGAATTTTATAATTAAGTTAACAATTAATTCAATTTACATTAATTAACTAATCAGAATAAATTTAGAAAATTTATATATTTACATAATGAGACTTAAACTTGGGATATTAAAATTCTCGCTACTTCAACTTTACCATTAAGTTAAAGCTTCATTTATCCCTTTTATATGATTATTGAAAGACATTCCCATTTGCATGTAATTATTGATAAATATTACATTTAATTTATTAAAAACGAAGATATATTAATTACCATATTTCTTACATAGGCTATATTAAAAACCAATCTATACTAGTGCACGAATTGGGGGTAGCTAGAGGCACAAAATTATTTATTATCATATCCTTCCAAGCAAATTTGGTTAGGAACCCCAAGTGTGGTGACTGATCACCTTACAATTTGATTCTTGCATTCTAATGGTTCATGAATTGGTTGACTTTTTTATACATTATTATGAACATCCTTATAAATGAGTATATAGACCCACTCATATGCATCATATTATTGAGAAACAGAGTTTTTATTGTAAACCATTAAATTAGCAAAATTCGCTCAAATGAAATAGCAAGTAAAGCATCTCTCATTTGTTTATTATAATTACGATTTAATTTAAATCTATTAATTTTGATCTAAACAAGAAATTTTGATTCGATTAATATAAATATGAGATTAAATCCAATTTCCTTATAAAAAGTTAACAATTCGATTCCGTCCATCCCAAACTCGAAATGACAAATAAAAGTTATCAAACTTAGAATTATTTGAATCTGCAATAACCGAATAACTCAACTCATAAATTCAAATAACTCGAATAAAAAATGATTTAAATTCGAAATGATTTAATCCCAAAATTATTAGAACCTGAAATATTTCAAAAAAAATTTAAAACTCAAATTGATTCAATTTGAATTTGATCTTACTAATCTAATTCCATCAAATAATAAATAATAATAACCATAAAAGGTCCAATTGGGTCATTTCTTGACTTAATTTTTTAGGCCGATTCCCTTCCATTATTGTTTTCTTGGTCAACTCCTGAGGCCAAAGAAGTTCTTTATTGAGAAATTTTTCGTGGCCGAAAATTGTCCCCAAAATGCTAATGTAAGGCATTGGAATCAAACATGTCACGTGTTTGAATTGTTGGTCTAGGTGGGTGATCTCTTTCTTTAGCCACGATTGCAAATTCAACCATCCCTAACCCCCAAAAGCCATTTCTGGAGAAATAAATATATATTTATATAGTTTAATGGAAAAATTAGACAGAGACAAAAAAAAAAAGTTAGATGAGAGAATGAGTCTTACATTGATATCAATGTTTGTGTAGATCTTTCGTTTTCAATAATTACATCATTTTATTAATTAATTATCAAAAAGTAGGGGAGGAGCCGCAGATGAACCTAGACATGTGTTTACCTAGATTTGTTCTGATTTATAATTTAATTTGAGTTTTGGGAGACATCATTTGAGTTTAATCGTATTAAAATGAGGTTATGTGAAAAAAGATATGATAAATTTCTTTCTCCTTCAAATTAAAGATGTGTTGATTGTGTTTTGGACAAATATGGTTTAGTCTTGGGGTTTTTTTTATAGAATTTTTAGATTATTTTAATTTTTATAATTTTCAAAGAATTTGTGCTTTTTTATAATTTAAAAATATAACAATTTTAAAAGAAATCTCAATTGTTTAGATTATTTTGGAATTTTAAAATTTTTTAAAACTTTTAGAATTTTTATTTTTTTCTCATAATTAAAGTTTCAAAAAATTTATCAATATTCAGATTTTTTTAATTACGAGTTTTATATTTTTTTATAGAATACTTAAAACTATCTAAAGTTCGTCCCCAACTCATAAATAGGAGAATAATACGCTTTAGTATATTCGAACCAATATCCTCCTATATTTACAATAATATTTATAACAGTCAAACTAATACTCATTAATTAAATTTTTGATTTAGTTGGAATAAATAATGATTTATCAGGAAAACGATATTTCCTTGTTCTGATTGAACTGGTAACGTCCATGCACGACAAACCCCTTACGTAACAGGTTTACTAAATATAATATATATTTTGCAAAAGCATGTGAAATATAAACTTTCGTAGGGATTATTTATAATTTTTATATTTGATGTATTAAAAATATATTCTAAATAATATATTGTTAATGAATCAAATTACTTACGTAAAATAAATCTGGAAGAGAATATACCATTTCTATTTAGGTTGGGATTTGAATTTAAGATCTCAAAATTTTTAGGATTTTGATCTTATCATTTAGTTAAAACTTTATTGATTTATAATTTTATTTAGGAATAAGTATCAAAACTATACATGAAATTTGTTGTGGTGCAATTAAGTACACGAAACTTTGGTTGTGTTTCAAATATATATATTGAACTTTGATTTTGATTCAATTGTACATATTTTAAAAAATAAATATATATCTATTTATTTTCATATTGGATTAATATAATTGTTTGTGTGTGCTATATATAAACTAAAAATGTGCTACCTAGATAACGTTGTTAGTGATTTGTATAAATTGAATCAAATAAAAATTTCATGTATAAAATTGCATAAAATCAAAATTTATTTGTAGTTTTAATATTTTATCGATTTTATTTAACAACTTTACTTGCAGGATGCTATATAAGTTTTGTTAAAAATAATAAACATCATTATAATCATATATTTATATTTGATGTATTGTCGGTGTACAGTTTTTATGCACCACCAGTTAATAATAAAATGAAACATTGTTATTGATATAAAACAAAAAATATTGAAGGATTTAAAAATAAATATAAATAAATTTATTTTAAAAATAAATATTAATTATATTTATTAAACATAAAAAAATACCAAATTCAAAACTCGAAATCCAAAAGAAAACTAGAAAGAGAAACAAAATAATTAAACTTAAATTTTAATCATATTTAAATTATTTTAATAGTATTTATTTTTTAAGGGTCTTTTAATATTTTTTATTTTACACCAATAATATTGTATCATCTTATTAATAACTGATGTACATAAGACTTATGTACCAAACAATTTATCAAATATTAATTGATAAAAAAAAGGGAGAGATCTACTTACAAAAATGTAAAATTAAAGTGGTTTTACACCATTCGGTAATTTTTTATATGATTTATATTTTAACAATTCAATTGTCATATTTCATACTTCACTCATGTACTCATAAATTAAAATTTCTAACCATTTGTTTTATGTAAAAAACTTTTAACCATTAAATATATAATAATATAGACAATATTTTATATCAATATAATAGAGATACCGAATCGGTTCAAAATTTTACATACATTTTAAATACAAAAATAATAATAAATTTAACAGTTAAATTATTAAAATATTAATCATATAAAAAATTACAAAAAAATAAATTTATTTTAATTATATACCGAAATAAATAAATTATAAAAAAAATTATAGTATTTAAAACCATTGGACGCATTGCTTGAAATATTTGCCTTATACGGCCAAGTTGAATACTTGATTTGTGTTATATCCAATGGCGATATACCATATTGAAGCTTTTCCCTTTTTCGCATTAAAGTCTAATATGATGACGCTAAAACTGCAAACCCCATAAACGTGTCTATATATATGTGTGTCAAACGCATCAACTTAAAGCAATATGCATCTGATATGATGAGACTAAAACTGCAGAAAATCAATGAAATATGGGAATGCTTGGTAACACTATCACATAGAAGGGAAGAATATATATATGTCTATATATCACAAGTTTAAAACTTGGTATTTCAATAACCATTCATTTTGATATGAAAGAAAAAGCAAAATACTCAGAGCATGTGGCACTGTGATTACTCATTTCAAGAATTTTCAACCAATTGGTATGTCACGCATGGGTGGAGTTAAAAAAATTTTGAGGGAAGGTTGAAATAAAATGGTATATTTTATAATAGTAAAAGTAAAATTTTATTATTTTAATAGTTTATTTCTTTATAATTTTTAAAGGATTAAATTAATTTTTTCTCATTCTTGGGGAGGCTAAAGTGTAATTTTACCACATATTAATTTAAAATTTTTAAAATTATAAAAAAAACTAAAAGTGAATATTTTTATTTTAAGAGGAGTTGGGGCCACTGCCAGCCCCCTTAACTCCACCCTTGCCACATAGGTTGGTTTACTAAAACAATGTGTAAAGAAAATTACACATTGACCTCTATTTATGAAAAAAGGAATGTGCTTTTTCATCCCTAGGTGGTTAGGAAATTGGGAGGTGTTCATATTATTAGGAAATAAGTGATAAAAAATAAATGTTGCTTTTTTTGTGATTGTTTTTTTAAGAATTATAATATTGATAGGCCGGAAAATATGGGTAGTTTGGTATTTAAATTTTTTTCCAAACTTAAAAAAAAAAGAAAAAAGAAACCTTTGACAATTAATTTGTAGTAGTTCAATTTTAATTGTCTACTTTTATTATCTTGGTATACATCAATTAAGGTTTCCCAATTCACTAAACTTGAATTGATACCTTTATAGGAAAAATGTATACCATTTACAACTATTATCTTTTTCATAAGATTACGATAGAACTTTCTCTCTAGTTTTTATGATTTAACTAAAACCCTCTAGATTTTACAAAAGTTCAACTAGTATTTTTTTTCACTTATTAATAAAATTGTATTTCTGAGCAAAAAGAAAAGAAAAGAAAAGAAAGAAACAAAAACATGTCTAATCCTCTTAAGGTTTTATACCCCAAAAACCTTAGGTACGCTCTTTAATTACAAGTAGAAAGGTGTAAACAGTAAAGACTTATCAAAGGAGTGTGCTTACAAGTGTGAGCTCTCTAAAGATTGAAAATAATACTAGTAAAATATTTAACAATGAGCACTAGAATGTAACACATTTCTCATCTCGATGTATAGTACGAGTGGGAGGTGCCACCAGAGCACTTTCAAGCTTGAACAATTTTTTTTATATAAAAATGTTTGTTTCTAAACATATTACTATTCTTTCAAATTAAATAAAAAAGTTTAGAAATATTCAATAGTATTAGGAATTATTTCGAGCCATTGAATATTCATAGGGCACATCCAAGTCATAAAACAATTGGTTGAAGCTAATTGACTTAAAACGAAGTCTTTTGGTTTGAGAAAAATGGGAGTTTCATCATAATTTAAAACTTTAAAACATTTTTATAAAATCACAAATCCAAGTTTAGGACAATTAGAAGACTTATGAGATAATTTAAAATTATTTTGAAGTTGCTCGGGGTTGATTGGAGGTGTTTGGGGACCTAAAATGGACCCTTAAAAGTGAAAATGATTCAAAATAATGCATTGGCATGAATTTGGGGTACTTGTTGCAGAACAAGTCCCTAGAAATGTAACAAATTTCTATCTGTTTGACTTGTTTCGATACCATTGTGGCCAAGTACGAATACATGGACTATTAGAGCTTAATTCAATTAAAAAACACTTAAAATCATATCTAAACACCTCCATGCCATTTCCATAAGTTCTAGACCCTTAAAATTCAATTTCTAAACTCATTCAAACTCATAATACAAACCATAGACATATTCAAAGCAAACCATGGAATAAAGCTAGACCAAAAACACATGATAACTTAACTTACAAACCAAAAATTCTTTACAAATTCAAATATAAACTAAGCCTTTGTGTGCATGCCATGGTTCTTATAAAAATATCAACTAGTGTAAATACTTTACAACCTCAATTGAAAGGTGATGTGAAACTCCCAAGCCAAATCCATAGCTTCTCAACAAGTCTAAAAACCTACACGTTTTAAACTACTAACGTGTGAGCTTAAAAGGCTTAATAAGTACTTAAGGATAAGCCTACTTATCCCATCCTTATATTGACATTGAGCCCCTTAACAATAATTTTCAAAGTTTATTTTTGCCATACTAGGCCATTTTAACAAATTCAAATATGATTACTGAATTATGGAGATCAACTTATTGATTTATGGTTCTTTGACAACTCATATAAGGGAATTCATGTTCAAGGTTTTTGTTGAGGGTACCAATATTTTCCAATCCCTGGTTTATTGCTTTTTAACTTTCTAACATATTCACATGTGAGTTCCATTTATGGCCATTAGTACCTTATGCAAGTCAGACATTCACTTGTTTATTTACCTATTAGGGGGCATAGCAAATCAAAATTTCAATCACAATTTTATGTCTGATGGCTCATAGTTAACCTTATTATTAAACACATGATCTTTCAACTTGTTAATATTTTAACATATTCCACCTTACAATAAAATTTGAAATTCATAGGCATTGGCACATCTTATCATCAAGATTTTAGTTCAATTAGCCTGTAATGCCCTAAAAATTTTAATGTTTGATTGTTGGATTTTTGTTGTAATTAAATCTCTATATCTATGGTTTTGTACTCTGCTTATGTGGTTGAGGTCAAGTGTTCAAGTTGCATCGTTAGAAATTTTGTTATTTTATTTTAGGATAACCCATATTTTGAAGTTACATATTTAAGTCTAATTTAATGTAAATATATATCAAGAATGAGCCTGCTGGTTCACTAGTTAAGCTTCTATATTCCATTTGGTCCTGTGTTTGAGTCCTAGCGTATGCATTAACAAAAATTTTGCGGATTTCTGGTTGGAGGTTGAAACAATTAATTAACGTTCTTCTCCCTCTTTCCATTTTTTTCTCTTCTTTTCTCTCTTTTCTTTTTCTTTCTTTCCTTTTCTTTTTCTTTCTTTCTTTTCTTTTGCTCGTCGTTGTTATTGACTTTTTTCCTTTTTCCTTCGTATCGTCTATTTAGATTTGTGCTCTTTACCTATTATTGTTGTCGGTAAGTTTATTTTTGGTAAACTCTGTGAGTTGGTTGGGCAATTTCTGAAATTCCCTTTTTTTCAAGAAAGTAGTTGCATGATTAATGATGGAATTCTTGTTGCGTGTTTGATTATTGATTTAGGAGAAAGTCTCGAGAACGACGGTTCCTTTAACGCTCATAATTTGTGAATTTCATCTAAGTGAGGTAATGGTTATGTTGAATTAGAGTTTCATGTTAAAATGTGTCGATGACACATTAATCTTAGTAATTGTGATGATCTATCATTAATTGGTTATTGACTATCCCCTATAAGCCTCGGAAGTTCTTTATGTTGTTCCTGCATCAAAACTACTTCAGGTGCATACCGAAAACCCCTATTTTTAGGAATTTTAGACGTCGAAAAATGTGGTTCTCGATGCCACACAGTCGTGTGGTAGGATGTGTGAGCCACATGACTGTGTAACTCACTGTTCATCGAATTCGAGCCACACGGGAAAGGGACACAGGTGTATGTCCAGGCCATGTGTGGCTATGTTAGTGCAGGGTTCACATGGGCAAGGGACACGGACGTGTATCTAGGCCGTGTAACTCACTGTTTGTGAATTAGGACCATACGAGCCAGGGACATAGACGTGTGCCCAGGACGTGTGAGCCATATGGGAAAGGACACAGACGCGTGTCCAGACCGTGTAACTCTCTATCTGCAATTTAGACTTACACGGGCAGATGACACGGGCGAGGGTTAGGCAGTGTGAGCCACACGGACGTGTTTCCAAGCTGTGTGACTCACTATTCATGATTTAAAACCTCACGACCAAACGACATGGGCGTGTGCTAGGCCGTGTGAGCCACACGAGCAAGCACATAGGTGTGTGCCAGGCCGTATAACATATAAATAGGATTCAAAGTTTATTCCTGAGGTCATGAGTGTTGTCTAACACGAGCACTGACCTCCACAATGTATTTATGATCTAAATTTTATTGTATAAAAACTATTTGATACTCTGAGACTGAGACATGAATTTTATAAATGTATATAAATTGTGATGATTGTTAATGATACTGATCTGCATTAATTATTATGAACTGAATTGGAATGATTGAATACATGTTGATGTCTGTAATCTGCATTTGCATGGGTTGGAATATTTTTAAAGGAGG
Source organism: Gossypium hirsutum (assembly GCF_007990345.1). Lineage (NCBI taxonomy): Eukaryota > Viridiplantae > Streptophyta > Magnoliopsida > Malvales > Malvaceae > Gossypium > Gossypium hirsutum. The sequence goes on along the minus strand of NC_053439.1, from coordinate 52,963,006 downwards.
AAGTTATTTGCTCTGAATCAGTGGCTAAGCCACAATACATATATACATGAATCTGGTGCTTTGTCACGTTCTAATCTAACAATTAGTCTGCGTCTTAGTCAGTATGTCAAACAGACACTATATGGTGTGCAGGGATGGTTGGGTACCAAATGTCCCTAATGGTGTGCTGGGATCGCCAGAGATGGTGTGTAACGGATAGGGGTAGGGATCACTGCGTATGGATCTGACCTTTTCTGTATCTAAAACTGAAATTGCTTCTGTCATATAATTGAATCGTTAAATTTGTACTGCATATTTTTTATCTCGACCGGAACTTGGAATTTGAGAATTATTTATAAATATACTTTAACTGAACGAATGTTTTTATGCACTGGGTTTACAACTTATTTCATTGTTGACTGGATTTCAAGTGGCTCTCAGACTTGAATGGGCTGGCGCTGTAGGAGCTAGGTCAATCCATTTATCTTTTCTTTTAATATTATTAGTACTAATTTCAGCTTTCTACAAAATTATGATGTTTGGGAAGATTGAATAGATAACTAATGGTTGTGATAGTTATAATATGTGGAATGGTTTCGTTTGACTGTGTTTATAAATGTGATTTTCCTAGTATTTCCAATGTAACTCTATGGACTTGGTTTGGACGTCGAGGTCGGGTTTAAGGTATTACATAGCCCATAGTAAATACTAGGGAAATGACTCAGATACATAAGACTCCCTTTAGAACACACTAAGGAGCTCGTAGTGCTAGGTATTATACCACATCCCTCCCAAACACACCAAGGGTACTAAAGTGCCAAACCATCAAACGCACTAAAGATAGCACTGAAGTGCTAAGCTCAAAGGCATCAGAACATGCATATGATTGCATAGCCCAAAGGCAACAAAAAGTGTATGTAATATGCGCAAAGCCTAAAGGCAACAAAACTCCAGGTACACATAAATCCCTATTGGCATGTTAATCGTATCCTAACTATTTCACTAAGTTTACTAGGGCACTTTAAAGTCACATATAACTTATATCGTTCAAAGTAAATGGCACATTTATTAATCACTCAAAAACATATTTAGAGACTTATTAGACGACACGTTGTCTAACCACATATATGGGCACATTGAGTGCCTAATATATATACTTATTTCACATAAGAGCACTTTAGGTGCTTTCACATATGCAACCCTAATTTTCAACTTATTAATCAAAGCCATATTAACATGTTCATTTTCACATAATGATTCCCATGGTTCATAGGTAACATTTTTCCTTCTTTTAAGAATATTTTCATAACAAATTTCAACAAGAGATCATTATGACCTATTTACAAACTCAAATTTTCATTTTTAACTTGTGTAAAATTTATCACATATCAATCTCATTAGTTTATCAAAATGGTGATAACAACATATTAATCATTAAATTTTCCCAATGTGGCCCCTCAACACATTAATCACTTATTACCACTTGTAGCGACCTAAAAATTTTTGCACGGGCGCTAATCGAAATAAATATTAAAAATTTGAAAACAGAATCTCGATCTATTTGAAAAGGGAGTCGCCACCGATCTTTTTTCATAGGTGTGATCGGACACCTAATGGATTCTCTTTTTAGAAGAAAAATTTATTTTTAAACTTTTCTAGAAAAGAGGTAATTTTAGGTCTACGTGAAAATCCAGAGAAAATTAGAGTTTGGGAGTCGGTTACGCGCGAGGAAGGTATTAGCACCCTCGCGACGCCCAAAATTGGTATCTCGTTAAACGCATGTTGTCTTAATTTTCAAAAATACGAGTTCCATTTAATATTTAGTCGTGATCCGATTGAAATATGAAAACTTTTTTTTAAGACACGAGAATTTTGAAGCACGAAAATTTTTTTAAAAAATGAAAGTTTTTTTTTTAAACACGAAAATTTTTAAAACACGACATTTTTTGAAACACGAGAATTTTTAAAACAAGACATTTTTTGAAAGACAATTTTTTTCTTAAAAAAAATTTAAAATACGAGAATTTTAAAACACGAAAATTTTTAAAAACACGAAAATTTTTGAAACACGGAAATTTTTTAGAAAACGATTTTTTTTAAAATCACCGGAGTTTTTGAAAACACGAAATTCTTTGAAACACCGAAATTTTTGAAAACACGAAGATTTTTGAAACACGAAAATTTTTTGAAAATACGAAGATTTTTTTTTAACACGGAAATTTTTGAAACACAGTCATTTTTTTTTGAAAACACGAAAATTTTTGAAAGACATGATTTTTTTGAAAATACGGAAATTTATAAAACACGAAAATTTTTTCTGAAAACAAGAAAATTTTTGAAATACTAGAATTTTGAAAACACGAAGATTTTTGAAACATGAGAATTTTTAAAAGCATGAGGATTATTGAAATTACAATTTTTTTGAATATTTTTTTATTTTTAAAAGGGCGTATCGAGTTTAACGCAAACCGGTGATATTCACCCAACATAGCGATGAAATCAACGATTTTATGTTAAATCGATTCGTTGCCTTATTTATTAAAATTATTTAAAATAAAATAAAAATCAAATTAAATTAAAAATATAAATATAAATATAAATATAAATATGCATAAAATGCTAATAATATTAAAACGAAATAACATAAAAATACGAGCATTAAAATAAAATAAACGAAATTACCGAAAAGCTACCGAAACACGAGCTTCGTCGAACGGGTTACACGAATTGAACCTCTTTTTTTTTTCTTTTTTTCCTTCTCTTTTTCTTCTTTTTGTTTTCTTTTTTTTTCTCTGCTGGGCCAACCCGTTGGACCTGCTTCTGCTGGGCTGGTGCGTGCTGGCCTGCTAGGCTGCGCTGGGCCTGGGCTTGGGCTGCTGCTGGTCTGCTAAGAAATGGCCTGCTCTTCTTTTTTTTTTGGGCTTGTTTCTTTTTTTTTGTTTTTGTTTTTGTTGTTTTTTCTTGGGCTGCTGGGTCGGATCGGGTCGTAGGTGGGTCGGGTCGGGTTGACCCGACTGTTATAATATTTTTTATTATTTCTTTTCTTTTTCTTTTTTCTTCCTCTTTTCTTCTTCCTTCTTCTTCCTTCTTCTTCTTCAAAGTCTAGCCTCCACCACCGCTTACGCCGCCGCTACCTCCTCCGACGCCGGTACTCTTTCTTTTCTTCTCCTCTTTCTCTTTTCTTCCCTTTTCTTCTTTTTTCCTTCGAAAAAATTTCTCTTTTTGCAAGTTTTTGTGATTTTTTTCGTGGGTGTGGGGGTTTGATTTTGGGGTTTTAAACACATTTTATAGTTGATATTTGCTTCCTTTTTGCAGGTGGTAGGTGAAGAAGGAGCAGCCACCCATGTTTGTGGCCTGAAAATCTGGGAAGTGGGTGCCCCAAATCACGTAACCTGTCTGAAGGACCAAATCACAAATGCAGCAAAACTTCTGGGGCTAAATGTAATTTTTAGAAAATTTAGGATTAAAATGAAATTTAATGAAAGTTTAGGGGTCTAAGTGAAATTTAAAGAAAGTTTAAGGGTCAAAATGAAATTTAGGAAAAGTTTAGGGGTCAAAATGTAATTTTTATTTTTAAATTTTTTTTTTGAAATTTTGAAAATTAAACACAAATTCTAGTCGGACAAAAATTTAGTGCTTACAACTGCCCCTCTTTGCTCATCATTGTGAAACAAGGATAGTGCAAAGACTTAAAAGCACTAAATTTTGTTCAATTGTCCAATCTTTATTCTTTACTCGGCATGTGATCCTGAGCTCAACTCATTTCTCGCAATATGAATTGACTCTTTAAAACTAGACATTAAAAATAGAAATTGAAAATAGCTCAGCACGTGAGCCAAGGCTCAACTCACTTCTCGCAATATGAGTTGATTTTTGAAAACAGAATTTGCAAAAGGCTCAACTCACCTCTCGCAATATGAGTTGATTTTTTGAAAAATAGAAAAAGGCTCAACTCACCTCTCGCAATATGAGTTAGTTTTTGAAAAATAGAAATTAAAAGGCTCAACTCACCTCTCGCAATATGAGTTGATTTTGAAAAACAGAAATTGAAAAGTAGAAATTGAAAATACCTCAACGTGCCCTGAGGCTCAACTCACCTCTTGCAATATGAGTTGATTTTTTTGAAACACAGAAATTAAAAAAAACAGAAATTAAAAACAGAATTTGAAAAGACCTCAGCGTGTGGCCTGAGACTCAACTCACCTCTTGCAATATGAGTTGATTTGAAAAGTAGAATTAGTAAAGCAGAAATTGAAAATACCTCAGCGTGCCTTGAGGCTCAACTCACCTCTCGCAATATAAGTTGATTTTTGAAAAGCATAGATTGAAAAAAACATAAATTGAAAATACCTCAGCATGTGAGTCGAGGCTCAACTCACCTCTTGCAATATGAGTTGATTTTTGAAAAACAAAAATTAAAAGGCTTAACTCACCTCTCGCAATATGAGTCAATTTAAAACATAAACTAAAAATACCTCGGCGTGCCCCGAGGCTCAACTCATTTCTCGCAATATGAGTTGATTTTTGAAAAACAAAAATTAAAAGGCTTAACTCACCTCTCGCAATATGAGTCAATTTAAAACATAAACTAAAAATACCTCGGCGTGCCCCGAGGCTCAACTCACTTCTCGCAATATGAGTTGATTTTTTTTAAAAAATTTAAAAATACCTCAACGTGTCTTGAGGCTCAACTCATTTCTCGCAATATGAGTTGATTTTGAAAAACAAAAATTAAAAGGCTTAACTCACCTCTCGCAATATGAGTCAATTTAAAACATAAACTAAAAATACCTCGGCGTGCCCCGAGGCTCAACTCATTTCTCGCAATATGAGTTGATTTTTTTTAAAAATTTAAAAATACCTCAACGTGTCTTGAGGCTCAACTCATTTCTCGCAATATGAGTTGATTTTGAAAAACAAAAATTAAAAGGCTTAACTCACCTCTCGCAATATGAGTCAATTTAAAACATAAACTAAAAATACCTCGGCGTGCCCCGAGGCTCAACTCACTTCTCGCAATATGAGTTGATTTTTTTTAAAATTTAAAAATACCTCAACGTGTCTTGAGGCTCAACTCATTTCTCGCAATATGAGTTGATTTTGAAAAACAAAAATTAAAAGGCTTAACTCACCTCTCGCAATATGAGTCAATTTAGAACATAAACTAAAAATACCTCGGCGTGCCCCGAGGTTCAACTCACTTCTCGCAATATGAGTTGATTTTTTTTTAAAAAATTAAAAATACCTCAACGTGTCTTGAGGCTCAACTCATCTCTCGCAATATGAGTTGATTTTCCTTGGAAAGCATGAATATTAAACATCAAAATACCAAAACCAGTCCTTTGGTAGAACTCGGGTATCTTTTCCTTTGATTCAGTGCGACTCTCATTCAAGATTTCTTGCTTTACTGGATTACCTGTATATGCCATGCATGATGTCATCATGATATGCATATGTTTGTCTTAAATGCCTTTATGCCTACATGATTATGCAGTGCTCCTTAAGCATATTGGTCGTATGTCATTTTCGCCATGATTGTTGAGGATCTGCGTTCATTGCTTTGATTCTCGACCTTCTCTTCAAGCCTCATACCTGTCTTCGAGCTTTACGAGTAATCGACGTTTCTCAGATATCACCCTTTTTGCCCTTGGTTAAACTTTGTTCTTACTTTGAAGATCTTGCACTTATCAAATTCTTATCCGGGTAATGCTTGACATTTCTTTTGTTTAGAGTATGTCATTTCACTATTTATCATTAAATAAACACATAATGAGATGCATGAAAATGGTCAGGTAGGGACAAAAAGGATATCTCATATTCCTTTATTTCAAGTGTGGCAAACAAAGAAAGTTAACCAATGAGAGTAAAAATGTCAAAAAGAAAGAAAATGTCGTATTCAACGGATACAAATGCTCTAGATATTCAACACATGAACTCTTCCACGTTCCTCAATCAATAATCTTTTCGAGCATGGCTTCTTGCGTAGAAAATTTTGAGCTTTCAGAAGTGCTTCAAATACTGTAGTCTCACTACTTGACCTATCGTTCGACCGTCAGGTTTGTTTCATTAGGACGCCCTCTCGGGTTTTTTTTTTTAAGATGCCCTTTTTGGGTTTTCATCTTAAGCATAATATTTTTTCACCACATCCGAATTCACCGGATTCGGTAACTCCTTCCTATCCATCTCGGTAAGGATTAAAGCTCCTCCTGAGAATGCCTTTTTTACATCGTATGGTCCTTCCCAATTTGGTGCCCATTTTCCTCGCAGGTCTTTTTGTATTGGGAGAATCTTTCTCAGAATGAGTTCTCCTTCATGGAACTCTCTTGGTCGTACCTTCTTGTCATGGGCTGCGATCATTCTCTTTTGGTACATTTGCCCATGACAAATTGCCCTTAGACGTTTTTCTTCAATGAGGTTCAACTGATCATATCGAGCTCGAACCCATTCTGCTTCATCTAACTTTGATTCCATCAATACTCGCAGAGAGGGGATCTCAACCTCGATAGGTAGCACAGCTTCAATTCCATAGATTAGAGAGAAAGGAGTTGCTCCCGTAGATGTTCGCACAGATGTGCGATATGCAAACAAAGCAAATGGAAGTTTCTCGTGCCAATCTTTATATGTCTCAGTCATTTTCCCAATGATCCTCTTAATGTTCTTGTTAGCTGCTTCAACAGCCCCGTTCATCTTTGGGCGATAGGGCGAGGAATTATGATGCTTTATTTGGAACTGCTCGCACACTTCTTTCATAATCTTATTGTTCAGATTCGTGGCATTATCTGAGATGATTCTTTCAGGCAAACCATATCGGCAAATGATTTCCTTTTTCAAAAACTTGCACACTGCAGTCTTCGTCACATTGGCAAACGAAGCGGCTTCAATCCATTTTGTGAAGTAATCGATAACCACAAAAATGAATCGATGTCCATTTGAAGCTTTTAGAGAAATTGGCCCTATGACATCCATGCCCCACATAGAAAAAGGCCACGGAAAAGTCATGACCTGAAGGGGTGAAGGGGCTACATGAATTTTATCGCCGTAGATTTGACATTTGTGGCATTTTCTGGCAAAATTGATGCAGTCACTTTCCATTGTCAGCCAATAATAACTGAGTCTCATGATCTTTCTGGCCATATTGAAACCATTGGCATCCGTTCCGCAAATTCCCTCATGGACCTCTTCAAGTATTTTTCTGGCTTCAACATCATCCACACATCTCAAAAGCATCTGATCCTTTCCTCTTTTATACAGGATATCCCCATCAAGAACAAATCCCGCTGCCATTCTTCTAATTGTTCTTTTATCATTCTCATTCGCTTGTTCGGGATACCTTTGATTCTTGATATATTCTAAGATATCATGGAACCAAGGCCGTCCGTCTACTTCTTTCTCAATGCTACAACAATGTGCAGGGACCTCGTATATGCTCATTTTGAGGGGTATTATTTCTGCTTCTCTACTTGCTTTGGACATTGAAGCTAAAGTGGCTAGGGCATCAGCCAGTTGGTTCTCTTCTCGTGGGAAGTAATGAAAAGTTATTTCTTTGAATTCCTTGATCAATCCAGCCACTAAATCGCTGTACTTAATCAATTTTGAGTCCCTCACTTCCCATTCTCCACGGATTTGGTAAATCACTAGGGCTGAGTCTCCGTACACCTCCAAGATCTCGATGTTTCGTTCGATAGCTGCACGAAGCCCCATGATACAGGCCTCATATTCTACGATATTATTGGTACAGAAGAAGTTCAGTCTTGCAGTGAACGGATAAAGATTCCCGTCTGGTGATACCAGGATTGCTCCAATTCCATGCCCTAAAGCATTTGACGCACCATCAAAGCACATCTTCCATGACTTCTCTTTTGATGACTCGGATTCTATTTTTGTGATGCACATCAAGTCTTCGTCTGGGAAATCGAATCTTAAAGGCTCATATTCCTCTGTCGTTCGAGTTGCTAAGAAGTCAGCTATTGCGCTCCCTTTTATTGACTTCTGACTTACATAGGCAATGTCATATTCCGAAAGGAGGAGCTGCCATCGTGCCACTCTTCCTGATAGTGCCGGCGATTCCATCATGTATTTTATTGGGTCCAGCTTTGAAATTAGCCATGTCGTGTGATACAACATATATTGTCTGAGTCTCCGAGCTACCCACACCAAAGCGCAACAATATTTCTCAACGGACGAATATTTTGCCTCATATTCAGTGAACTTTTTGCTGAGGTAGTAGATTGCCTTTTATCTTCTCCCCAACTCATCAAGTTGACCCAGTACGCAACCCATTGAGTTTTCAAACACGGTCAAGTACAAAACTAAGGGTTTTCCAGGGGTCGGCGGTACTAGCATAGGAGGATTAGACAAATACCGTTTTATCTTATCGAATGCCACTTGGCACTCCTCGTTCCATTCTCCCGGGTTATGTTTTCGAAGGAGTCAAAAAATTGGGTCGCACTGATTCGTAAGTTGGGCAATGAATCGAGCAATGTAATTCAGCCTTTCTAAAAATCCTCTGACTTCCTTTTGTGTGCACAGGGGAGGCAATTCTTGTATAGCTTTTATCTTATCTGGATCAACCTCGATGCCTCTCTCGCTGACAATGAAACCTAACAGTTTTCCTGAGGTAGCCCCAAATGTACATTTGGCCGGGTTAAGCTTCAACTGGAACTTTCTTAGCCTTTTGAACAACTTCTTGAGATTTCCAACATGCTCTTTTTCTTCCCGAGATTTGGCAATCATATCATCGACATAAACTTCTATTTCTTTGTGCATCATATCATGGAACAACGTCACCATGGCTCTCTGATATGTTGCCCCAGCATTCTTTAATCCGAATGGCATTACCTTGTAACAGAAGGTTCCCCACATTGTTATGAATGTAGTTTTTCCATGTCCTCAGGAGCCATCTTTATCTGATTATAACCTGAGAAGCCATCCATGAATGAAACAGAGAATGCTTTGCCGTATTATCCACCAAAGTATCGATGTGTGGTAGAGGAAAGTTATCCTTGGGGCTTGCTTGATTTAGATCACGATAATCCACGCACATTCGCACCTTGCCATCCTTTTTTGGTATCGGGACTATGTTAGCTACCCATTCTGGATACTTGGAGACTTGTAGGAAGCCAGCGCCAAATTGTTTCTTGACTTCTTCTTTTATCTTCAACAGTATTTCGGGTCTCATCCTTCTTAACTTCTGCTGAACAGGCTTGCATTCTGGTTTTAGTGGGAGCTTGTGGACCACAATATCCGTGTTCAATCCTGGCATATCCTGATAAGACCAGGCAAACACATCCTTATACTCATGGAGTAAGGCGATCAAATCTTGCCTTGTGTTTTCTAAAATGGAAGTTCCAATCTTCACTTCTTGTTTCTTTTCTTCATTTCCCAAGTTCACTGTCTCAACAGATTCTTGATGGGGTAGAATCTGTTTCTTTTCTTGTTTAACCATTCTCAGTAAGTCAGGAGGCGAGACACAATCTTCAGCATCTTCCTCGGCTTCAAATTCTCCTAAACAAACAGCCTTCTCAAAATCTATTTCAGGACTTGTAACGAGATTATTCATGCCATGGATATCTGAGCACTTGAAAGGCGGATAGAAAAGACTGCTATAGGAGAGCATCAAAGTATTGGAATCAACAAACACAATGTTATGGAATGGGATATATGAGAGAAAGGATATGAAGCGATGATGGTAACTATGAAACTGATAGAAATGAAAAAATCATGACAAAATGCATCTTCATTAATGTTCATTGAAATGATAAAGAGCAAACATAAGCTCTTACAAAAGGAATCCCACTATTTAGGGGCACACAAAATAAATGGAGAAGTAACATTGGGCATTACTTTGGAGAGGACTTAGAAACTACAATGAGGTCCATAGCAGTCCAATTGTTCAAAATATGTCTTGGGGGATAAGAGCGTATCATTGAAACATCCTCAATTGTATCACTCTCATTGAGTTCAGCATCCATAGCTCTAGAATGACGTGATTCCAGACTTGTAGTGTTGCAATTGTGGATTGTACGGTTTTGGCTTTAGTGAATGATTAGGGTGATATGTACATGCAATGAATGAATGAATGAATGGATGATGAATGTCAGTCATGCATAAATATGCAAAAAATGGTGTTGATTTCAAGTTAGCCCCATATTTTGGCGTTTCATTAATCCAAAAGAGTCCATTACAAAATATTTTGTCAATAAAGATGCCCCTAGTGCCTGAGTCCCACTGTTTCCAAATCCCAGACAAGTCTTCGAGATCGTTCTGACGAGCATTCAAAGTCACACGCTCGGGAAGATCAGAGGTGTATCCTTCCTTTAAATTGTCCCCTTTTACTTTTTGAGTCCTCAAAGACCAATCTCGGACTACAGCATTTTTCTCAGTTACTCGTGTAATTGACTCCTCCATCAGAAACCCGTTTTTGGCAACCAATCTCTAATCAACACCTTCCTAATGAGATGTTTACAATGCATGATGAAAAATAAAATAAAGAACAAATAATCTTGGTTAGAGATCACAACAGATATAAACAGAAGAAGAGAAATACAGACTATGGAAAATTTAATAAATTAAGCTATTCAATCATGCAATTTGGTGGAACAGACCAACATTTTTTTTGCCCCAACATGCTTTACAAGAAACCTACCCCACATACCATCAGACAATCTATCCGGCCCAATTTATGAAACAGACTCAATTCATTTGTAAATAAGTGTAAATGTAAAAGAAATAAAAGGTAAGAGGCGTTTCTCCCGTGTACTTATTTTGGTAACTATCAAACGGATAGAGGTTCGGCATGGCTCTAACTGGGTGGCTCGTACGGTTCACTATATGTGGCTTCGGTTCTAGAAAGGTACTCGAATTGTCCATACTGTCACCTACTAAGGTAAGTACGGAGCCTCGGTTATCGCCCGTCATGGGCTTGCGAGTTCAATTCGAGGGATTACATTTACTTATGCCTATGCGGAGGGACAAGTTAACTCACGAAAGCATAAGTCATATGTAACCCGGAAGTAACTACTAGCCTGTGCGGAGGGACGAGTTAACTCACGAAGGCGCATCGTTTACTTCCACTTAAACGAACGGAGCCCGGGTAGAGAGCTCATGTTATGCAAAAAATGCAAGTGCACGGTGTGTGGGGAGAAACTCACAAACCTTTTATTTTTTATTTATTAAAACAAAAAAAGGTAAAACTTAGAGCTGACAAAAAACAAAAAAATAAAACACGTTAGAAAAATATTAATTTAAAAACCGAATGCAAATGCATGACTTTTCAAAACAATATTCAAGGATCACGATTAAAAATTAATTTGAACAAGAAAATTTGAAAATTTTGACAACACGCGTTTAACATCAGACTCGACTCTCACAACAGGTTCCCCAGTGGAGTCGCCAGCTGTAGCGACCTAAAAATTTTTGCACGGGCGCTAATCGAAATAAATATTGAAAATTTGAAAACAGAATCTCGATCTATTTGAAAAGGGAGTCGCCACCGATCTTTTTTCATAGGTGTGATCAGACACCTAATGGATTCTCTTTTTAGAAGAAAAATTTATTTTTAAACTTTTCTAGAAAAGAGGTAATTTTAGGTCTACGTGAAAATCCAGAGAAAATTAGAGTTCGGGAGCCGGTTACGCGCGAGGAAGGTATTAGCACCCTCGCGACGCCCAAATTGGTATCTCGTTAAACGCATGTTGTCTTAATTTTCAAAAATACGAGTTCCATTTAACATTTAGTCGTGATCCGATTGAAATATGAAAACTTTTTTTTAAGACACGAGAATTTTGAAGCACGAAATTTTTTTTAAAAAAATGAAAGTTTTTTTTTAAAACACGAGAATTTTTAAACACGGAAATTTCAGAAACACGAAAATTTTTAAAACACGACATTTTTTGAAACACGAGAATTTTTAAAACAAGACATTTTTGAAAGACAATTTTTTTCTTAAAAAAATTTAAAATACGAGAATTTTTAAAACACGAAAATTTTTAAAAACACGAAAATTTTTGAAACACGGAAATTTTTTAGAAAACGATTTTTTTTAAATCACCGGAGTTTTTGAAAACACGAAAATCTTTGAAACACCGAAATTTTGAAAACACGAAGATTTTTGAAACACGAAATTTTTTTGAAAATACGAAGATTTTTTTTAACACGGAAATTTTTGGAACACGGTCATTTTTTTTGAAAACACGAAAATTTTTGAAAGACATGATTTTTTGAAAATACGGAAATTTATAAAACACGAAAATTTTTTCTGAAAACAAGAAAATTTTTGAAACACTAGAATTTTGAAAACACGAAGATTTTTGAAACATGAGAATTTTTAAAAGCACGAGGATTATTGAAATTACAATTTTTTTGAATATTTTTTTATTTTTAAAAGGGCGTATCGAGTTTAACGCAAACCGGTGATATTCACCCAACATAGCGATGAAATCAACGATTTTATGTTAAATCGATCCGTTGCCTTATTTATTAAAATTATTTAAAATAAAATAAAAATCAAATTAAATTAAAAATATAAATATAAATATGCATAAAATGCTAATAATATTAAAACGAAATAACATAAAAATACGAGCATTAAAATAAAATAAACGAAATTACCGAAAAGCTACCGAAACACGAGCTTCGTCGAACGGGTTACACGAATTGAACCTCTTTTTTTTTCTTTTTTCCTTCTTTTTTCCTTCTCTTTTTCTTCTTTTTCTTTTCTTTTTTTTTCTCTGCTGGGCCAACCCGTTGGACCTGCTTCTGCTGGGCTGGTGCGTGCGGGCCTGGCCTGCTGGTGCTAGCCTGCTAGGCTGCGCTGGGCCTGGGCTTGGGCTGCTGCTGGTCTGCTAAGAAATGGCCTGCTCTTCTTTTTTTTTTTGGCTTGTTTCTTTTTTTGTTTTTGTTTTTGTTGTTTTTCTTGGGCTGCTGGGTCGGATCGGGTCGTAGGTGGGTCGGGTCGGGTTGACCCGACTGTTATAATATTTTTTATTATTTCTTTTCTTTTTCTTTTTTCTTTCTTTTTTCTTCCTCTTTTCTTCTTCCTTCTTCTTCCTTCTTCTTCTTCAAAGTCTAGCCTCCACCACCGCTTACGCCGCCGCTACCTCCTCCAACGCCGGTACTCTTTCTTTTCTTCTCCTCTTTCTCTTTTCTTCTCTTTCTTCTTTTTCCTTCGAAAAAATTTCTCTTTTTGCAAGTTTTTGTGATTTTTTTCGTGGGTGTGGGGGTTTGATTTTGGGGTTTTAAACCCATTTTATAGTTGATATTTGCTTCCTTTTTGCAGGTGGTAGGTGAAGAAGGAGCAGCCACCCATGTTTGTGGCCTGAAAATCTGGGAAGTGGGTGCCTCAAATCACGTAACCTGTCTGAAGGACCAAATCACAAATGCAGCAAAACTTCTGGGGCTAAATGTAATTTTTAGAAAATTTAGGATTAAAATGAAATTTAATGAAAGTTTAGGGGTCTAAGTGAAATTTAAAGAAAGTTTAAGGGTCAAAATGAAATTTAGGAAAAGTTTAGGGGTCAAAATGCAATTTTTATTTTTAATTTTTTTTTTGAAATTTTGAAAATTAAACACAAATTCTAGTTGGACAAAAATTTAGTGCTTACACCACTTTTATATTATATTTCACAATTTAACATATTCTCATCACGTCTAGCAGTAATATATGGCAACAAATTATCTTTTCACGATATTAGTTAATATGACATTACACATAAAAAAATTTCACCACAAATTTTCAACAATTTAAATCAACACATTTAAACCATGGAATTTATATATAATATGAAATCAATTTTACATTCCCAATACATTTTCATTAATTTCTTAAACATATTATTATAGAAGAAGGAAAATTATCCAAGTCTACTTATTTTTGGATGCTTTAAAATACAAAATCATGCCTCTCTAACTTTTAATCCATGCTCAAAATAGCTCAAAAGCTTCATTCTCCACATAACCTAATTTTTCATACATTAAAAATATACCAAAATGTTAATAAAAAAGCTTTCTAAGTTTTTTCATAAGAACTCATAACAAATATCATGTTAGGGAGGAAGAAAATCACTAACTGCCTGTTTGGTTCGATGTAATGCGTATAGCATTACGCGCCGAATCGGTGGGCCCTACCTATTCCAGCGTTTGGTTCGCTAGTTTGTCCATTACGTGCCTAATCCATTACGTGCGTATTCCTCAGTCCTCCCCGATTTGTATTCCCTGCCCAAAGTTCAGAATAGCTTCCGTTTAGCATTCTTGAAATTTTTATGCCCTGTTTTGCCCTCATCTTCCAAGCCGAAATCCACATCCAGATCTCTCCCTCCCAACATCAAAGAAGCTGCCAGGTGAGTGACCTCCACCGCTCCCCTTTCACTTTCATTTGTGATTGTTTTGTCGAACCAAACTCTCACATTCTGTTCTTGAAATGCAGTGAGTAGGGAAGTCCAAAAACAGACTTCTGTTCTTCAAATTTCAACAAGTATCTCCAAAGAAACCCAGAAGAAAACCTTTCCAATTCAATAGGTAAATATTGTCTGCCCTAAAATTTTTCTGTGAACGTGTTTTCCCTTTTATGTCTATGATGAGAGATTCATCAAATTAGTTGAATCTCTGTTTACAATCGTTTAAAATTGGCATCTAAAAGGTTTCTGAAAACTAAAAAATTCGACCAAAGTCACTCCCTTTGTAGCGTTCTGCCCTTCTCTGCTGGAGTAGATGAGTCGAGTTGCGGCCTTTAAAAAGAAAAACACTATTGCCCTTTTCACACACGAACACCACCCAATTATCACACCTCTTTTCTTCATCACAATTTATTTCCCCTTTCAATTGAGCTCCACACCGTCTTTCCCCCTTTCATGGATTCCTCTTTGGTTTTCGTTTTCCCTTCAGCTTTATCAAACTTTCGTTTCCCCCTTCAATCGGCACTGCTTTCTGCCTCCTCAGTTTTATCAAACTAAATTAGCAATGGTTTATTTGTGTAAAGTTAACAGCCATGTCAGCCAACCATTAGCAGTTTATGGTTTTGGACTTAAGAAAAAAGAAACGTTGTAACATTTTAAAATAGGGTAAGCGTTTCTCGTTATTAGAGTCTTCTCTTTGTTTTCTTTCTCTTTAAGTGATTACATGATGAGAAGAATCTCTTCTTTTTTTTTCGTTGGTTTAGTTTCTTGTTTCAATTTTTCTTTTAGCTAGTTTTCGTGTTTGATTGATGAGAAAGAGGGAAAAATGTTGAGAAAGTAGCTTTTTTGAGATGGAAGCATGTTCAATTTTCCATATTTTGGCTTAATTGTTAGGTTTCGTCTCCTCAAAAGTGAAGGAAATGATAAGAAAATTGTTCAAACTAAGCTTACTTTGACTTTGAGCTGCTTGAGCTTTTAGCATATTCGTTAAAGTTTATTTTCTTGTGTTATGCTTGAATTCTAGCTTTCTTTTCAGTGTTTTCTGTTTGTTTTCAAAGAAAACGGAGGAAAAAACGATGAGAAATGTATGTTTACTAATTTCCAACTCCATGCTTGTCAAAGTGGAAATATTTCCTTTATTTTAAATAAAATTTGACCTTTTTTTAAATAGATTTTTTATCCTTAAAATTTAGTTATTTTCCATTTGGTTTCTGAGAAAGTTAATGAGCCAGGTTTTTTTCTCTATCAAAGTCTAGTTTGTGTGGTTTCTCTATCAAGTTTTTAATAAACTGTTTAGTTTGTGTGGTTTCTATAGGTGAACTTAATTCTTTCATAAGAAGATGCTTAGATTGTTCTTTTTTAGTTTTTAGATGCAACAATTGGATTCTGTTGCTTCCTTATGTCTATGTATATGTGCATGTAGTTGATGATAAATATTTTCTGGCATACTGATTTCTAAACTTAGAGGGTATAATATATTTTGGTTATAGGTCTTCGGTGGTTTGAAATGTTATAGGAATCTTGTTCCTTTCATGGTCTATTTGCATTTTAATTTGAAGTGAGACAAAAATAACTTGTCCTTTAGTGCAGCAAATGACCACTGCTTAAATTATTAACTTTGATTAGGCTGTTTTCTGTTCTCTAATTATGAACTATGTGCCAATTTAGAGATCTGAAAACCCTTTGTTTCTTATAATCATTTGGTGTGTATGAAAGGAATATTGAAATATTTTATAAAGTATACTCCATCAGGTGGCCTGTGCTTTGTATTCAAACTAACCTTTTGTGATTCTTTCTGCAACATTGGTTAGGAATAAATTATTTCATCATCTTGTTCCTTAAGCCGCCATCAAAGGCCTTAAATCTATTTGAGACCCACACTCCTCCACGTATGGCTCTACTTGATGTTTTCATTCATTTATGTCAACACTATTATTTTCAAAATTATTTATACTTATTTTTTTTTACATCATCATTGTCGGTCACTTCTTACTGTTGGTAGGCAAAAACCATCAACTTCACCTAGTTGCTAATTATTTATAATTATTTAACTTTGTTTCTAATGCTGGAAATACATCTCTTGGCATTTATTTTTCCTTTGGCATTTATTTTTGTCATTGATATTAGCTGCAGGTTTTTGTCATTGGTATTAGCTGCAGTATTTTACGGAACCTATAGATATAGACCTCATATTGTTGAATGAATTGCATGCTTATGCCCTTGTTATTTGTGAGGGCAATGAATTATGTAATTGATAAGGGTATGCATTTTCTTTTGGTATTGCAGTGAGTGGTCTGCACAACAGATTGCGGAAGCATGGGGAGTAGCTGAGAGGTTGGAGTCCGCTTGCTTCTGGAGTGCTTACTGGAAAATACAACAAAGGAAATAGACCACCTGACAGTCGGTTTGCTTTGGAAAATTTCAAAGTAAGAATCACTTCACATTTGATTTGTTACTTTTGATTTTGTATGCTTTATTGATCTTTTTATCTCAATTTGAACATAACTGCTTGTTGAATTATAGGTTCCTTTTTCCTCGTAAGGATATATTCTTTTCAATGAGATTGATTTTAGGCTATGTTTCACTATGTTTTGTGCTTCTTACGAATCTAACATATTGTTTATGCATATGTGCTTGTAATAAATATAATTTCTTGCACGTTTACAGTTGATAAATCTCTGGTGTCTGTATCAAAAAACAAAACAAAAAGATCAAAAACTCAACTGTATAGTGGACTAATCTGATAAATCTCTGGTCTCTGTTGTAGCATATGTTAATTATTTCTATGAGACTAATCTTTTCTTTTTCTTTTATCATAAAATAAATAAAATATGTTGCAGTTAATAAGAATAAATTAATTTAATTAAATTATTTCATTAATAAAATTTAATAACTGGTCCACCTCAAATTTTATTGATTACTCAACAGGATGTAATTGAGTTAGGTTTAATATATATATTTTTTATATTTTTATTGCATATTATAAATTATTAAAAATAAATTAACCGGC
This sequence comes from Gossypium hirsutum, assembly GCF_007990345.1. Classification (NCBI taxonomy): domain Eukaryota; kingdom Viridiplantae; phylum Streptophyta; class Magnoliopsida; order Malvales; family Malvaceae; genus Gossypium; species Gossypium hirsutum. The sequence continues at coordinate 52,945,627 of NC_053439.1, read as the reverse complement.
TGGTTCGATTATGAATTTCATTAATTGAGTAAAAACTGATTTAACTTATTTTAATTGATTTAACTGAAATCGATAAAATTAAATGTGTTGATTAAGTTGATTCAATCGGTTTACACGAACTTTGTCTATTTTTATCCAAATTTATATAAAATTAAATGTGTCGATTAACTAAAAAATGATAAAACTAAAAAAATACAAACGTTGACACCTTATGTCAATTAAAATGCATATCATTAATTACAATTATTTTATATGACAAGTCACACATTATAAATAAGATGAATATGAAAGAAAATTTCTTTTTCCTTTACAGAAAAATACTGACCACATTGTATGACTGATACAATCAACTAAATTCGTAAAGTAATATTTTAAAGGTTTGGATGAGACTGAAATTGCAAAATAAACTAATAAATTATTTTTAAATAAAAATATAAAATATAAATAAATATGTATGATTGATACAATCAACTAATTTCGTAAAGTACTATTAAGCGAAAGCACCTCTAATCCAATAAAATTTCAAATACTTTCTTTGATAGCAATGGCACTAATAATAGTTCAGTTTGTTTTCAAGTGTCGAGGTTTTATTGATTGTGTGTTCTAATTTTAATATGGTGCAGTAATGGCCCGTCTGCCTTTAATTGCACTACGTGAGAGGCGTAGAAGAATTGGTATTGCATTGACACTATGGTTGGAAATCTGTAGAATTGCGACTTGGTTCTTATTTAGAATGGGTGCCAGCCTTAGCCTACAGACTTATAGACCAAGGATTAGGTCTTATACCTTAGATTTTTATGCAAAACGGGATTATGTGAAAAGGCTTGTATATGCTAGTGATGAGACTTGTATTGAACAAGTTAGGATGAATAGAACTGCCTTTTTTAAACTATGTGAGATGTTAGAATCGATAGGGGGATTGAAGTCGTCAAGAAACATGCTTGTTGATGAGCAAGTAGCAATGTTTTTACATATCATATCCCATCACCTGAAAAATCGAGTAATCAAGCATCACTTTAGAAGGTCCGGGGAAACTGTAAGCAGAGCTTTTCATAGTGTTTTAAATGCTGTCATACGCTTACAAGATGTCTTATTTAAAAAGCCGGAGCCAATTACAGCCGATTCTTCTGACAAAAGGTGGAAATGGTTTAAGGTATTAGACTGAGTTTTATATATAGCTTGTACGACATTTAGTTGACTAAAAATGACATGATTATTCTAACTCAAGGTTTTATATCATGTGATATAGAATTGCTTAGGTGCTCTTGATGGAACCCACATCAAGATTAGGGTGCCAACAGTTGATAAACCTAGATATCGAACCCGAAAAGGTGACATAGCAACAAATATGCTAGGTGTTTGTACACCTGAGATGCAATTTGTTTATGTTCTTCCTGGTTGGGAAGGTTTAGTTGCCGATGGACGGGTGCTTCGAGATGCCATTAGTAGAAGATATGGACTAAAAGTTCCTCGTGGTACAGTGTATAGTTAGAGGAATTTGAATTATTCATTGAGATCAAACTTTGTTTGCTGAATTAATCATTTTTAAAAAAAATTATTTTATAGGTTGTTATTATCTAGTTGATGCTGGATACACAAATTGTGAGGGTACATGCTGAGGATGATCGTACTACAGATATGAATGAAGAGAGAAACACATTCTATGACTGCGAAGCTGACGTCTCTTTAGACGGCATGGATGTTTCCGGTATGGATCCGCGAGGAGATAGAGATCAAGGGGTTCCTCATCTTCAAACAAGAGAAAAAAGAAATATGATGCTCGTGATAATGTGTATGCTTCATTTGAGGAGGCTGCCACCTTGTTGGGGAAAAAATCCAGGCCGTTGGCGATAGAATCAGTATGAGTATTGCCTCCGAGGTGGTAGTTCAGCAGAAGTCTGAAGAAAAGATGGAAGAGAAAGCTTCAAATTTATATTCAGCCTTATGGTCAATTGAAGGTTTAACCGACGATCAGCGGTATGATGCTTTGAGTAAAATTCCCGATCATCCAACTCAAATGATCGTTTTCTTCAGTTTACCTTCTGTTGCCCGATTGGAATGGGTCAGAAGATTTCTTTCTCACCATTAAATATCAATGTTCAAACTTTTTGATGTTGTAAAACTTTTGAACATATTGATTATGATGTACAATTTCATTTTCATCTAACTTTTTCTTAGTATAAGTTAATTATGTTTATGCAGAATATAATTTTCAAGTTATATATTTAATAATAATTATGTTAATTTATATTTTACAGTATCATATATTATGATTTGAGTAAATTAATTTAAGAATATTAATTATTAAGAATTTTTTTAAATTATATAGTTTAATTAAAATATATTTAATAATAATTATGTTAATTTATATTTTACAGTATCATATATTATGATTTGAGTAAATTAATATAAGAATATTAATTATTAAGAATTTTTTTAAATTATATAGTTTAATTAAAATATATTTAATAATAATTATGTTAATTTATATTTTACAGTATCATATATTATGATTTGAGTAAATTAATATAAGAATATTAATTATTAAGAATTTTTTTTAAATTATATAGTTTAATTAAAATATATTTAATAATAATTATGTTAATTTATATTTTACAGTATCATATATTATGATTTGAGTAAATTAATATAAGAATATTAATTATTAAGAATTTTTTTAAATTATATAGTTTAATTAAAATATATTTAATAATAATTATGTTAATTTATATTTTACAGTATCATATATTATGATTTGAGTAAATTAATATAAGAATATTAATTATTAAGAATTTTTTTTAAATTATATAGTTTAATTAAAATATATTTAATAATAATTATGTTAATTTATATTTTACAGTATCATATATTATGATTGAGTAAATTAATATAAGAATATTAATTATTAAGAATTTTTTTAAATTATATAGTTTAATTAAAATATATTTAATAATAATTATGTTAATTTATATTTTACAGTATCATATATTATGATTTGAGTAAATTAATATAAGAATATTAATTATTAAGAATTTTTTTAAATTATATAGTTTAATTAAAATATATTTAATAATAATTATGTTAATTTATATTTTACAGTATCATATATTATGATTTGAGTAAATTAATATAAGAATATTAATTATTAAGAATTTCATTAAATTATATAGTTTAATTAAAATATATTTAATAATAATTATGTTAATTTATATTTTACAGTATCATATATTATGATTTGAGTAAATTAATATAAGAATATTAATTATTAAGAATTTTATTAAATTATATATTTTAATTAAAATATATTTAATAATAATTATGTTAATTTATATTTTACAGTATCATATATTATGATTTGAGTAAATTAATATAAGAATATTAATTATTAAGAATTTCATTAAATTATATATTTTAATTAAAATATATTTAATAATAATTATGTTAATTTATATTTTACAGTATCATATATTATGATTTCAGTAAATTAATATAAGAATATTAATTATTAAGAATTTTATTAAATTATATATTTTAATTAAAATATATTTAATAATAATTATGTTTAAATATGATTAAATTATTTATTATTGATAATAAAAATCTTATTATAATTTAAATAACAATAACAATAATTATTTACCAAAACAAATTTATGCTAAGGGTATTCTAGTCATTTTAGTTTTTTCTATTATGCTATTACACCTCTATTCCATTCAACCAAACACAAGATTACTATTACGCCTCTATTCCATTACATTCAACCAAACAGTGGATTAGCTATTACACCTCTAATCCAATACACCTCTAATCCCAATACACCTCTAATCCAATACGCCTCTAATCCAATACAGCGAACCAAACGTGCTGTAAATCTTACTTCAATGGAACTTTCTCTCTCTAACCATAATTTCTCTCACTAGAAACACCATAAACCTTAGCTTGAATGGTGATGTTTACGGAGGAAATGAGTTTGGAATCAAGTTTCCTACTTGATTTTATAAAGAAATCTAAGTTTAGAGTTGAAGTTTTGATTTGATTTGAAGGAAAATGTGAAAATTTTGAAAAGGAAGTCTTTCCCTTTGTTTTTATGGGAAGTCTCACAAATGTTATGAGCAAACTTAAAATGATTAGAAATTAAGTATCGGATGAAAAGATTGATCTTTTATTTCATTTGACGCATTTTGCTTCTAATGATTGGTCTGCTAGGTAAAACAAACCTTTGTTTTATTTTCTTACTGAAATTTTTGTTTAATTGGTCTTGTTCGGGCCAATGGTGATATTAAGGTAAAGTCCTCTTAACAATGTCAACTCCATAATTCGAACTCGGTCCAAATACCTACGGAAGAAATCCACTTCCCCTTCTTCTAACTACTTGTAGGTTAATAAACTATTTAATATTAGTGAACCTTTATGAGAAAAAAAGTTGAAAACTACTTTTTACAAAAAAAAATAAGGGTGAATATTTGATACACTAGTAGTGTACTTTTTTATCCGCAAGCAACATTAAAAAAATTGACATTTATTTTTTTTAAATATATTTTTTATAATTTACTATACCGTGTCAACTCCTTAACCCTATTTATGAAGTTTAAAAACTCCACTAGTAATATATAAATATTTTCCCAAAAAATAAATTAAAATTTAAGCTTTAGGTAGAAAGATTAATAATTTACATGTTTATTATACAATTAAAATCTTTAAAAACAATTGAAAACATTATATTCATGTGGAAATCAAGGCTTTCAAACTTTTGGTGTGCTAGGTTAATTCCCACTAAAAAAAAGGGAAAAAGACTAGCAAATTAAGGAATAGATGCCAAATTATTATTATAATTAATAGCATTTATACTAACTATTAAGTTTTTTTAATGTATTAATTATTAAGTTGAAATGATCGTATACCAACTTCCATGCACGTACACAAATGCTTGTTGTTAGAGAGCAAGAGGAAAAAATTACATTATTCGTGGTTAGGAGGAGAAGATTTAGATTTTCTTAATATTTATAATGCAAAATAAATTCCTTTCCCTTCAAAAAAATATTTATAATGTAAAATACTTAAAATTAAATAACCATTTTTTATTAATTCATTCTTTTAAATAAAATAAAGATTGAACTTTTTTCTGATATTTAAATAATACAGATTTAAACCCGGTCATTTTTTTTCAGTATTATAACGATAAATAAATTTAAAAATAAAAATTATATATTTAAAATAAAGTAAGTATTATATGTTTTTTTTTCTAAATATATTATTATTCAATGCTTTAAAATTTTATTTTAAAATAAAAACTCAAATTTCTAGATAAGATGACGTGGACACAAATAATGAAGGGATACCTCTTAGAAAATCCCCTCAACTCACCTTAATTTATTTCTTAACCATGGTTTCCAAATTTCAACTTCCCAAGTGTTAGTGGAAGTTTATATAATTACCAATCATTGATATAAACATGGTCCTACAAAAGTCTATAATGTAGTCATTCCCTCCTGAATGGGATTTCATCTCATCTAAACACAATTAATCAGCCAAGTATTATTAGCAATAGAATTCAAGAAGATAAAGAAAAGGAAATTTACATTATAATTTTATTAAAATTTGTTGTTGGTAAATCTTCCTTTTTTCAATTTAAAAATTTTACTTCGTAATATGAGAATAGCTAAATAAAATTAATAAATTTTAATTAAAAATATTTATTATTTTAATGATTGGATTGAGATTTTTAAATAAAAAATAGAACTTAAATTTTTTAATTACACAGATTAAACTCTCAAATTTTGTCAAAGTTCAAAGACTAATAACAAATTTTAATCTTGTAATTTCTTTTAGAGAGGGATGGGATTACTTTTGAATTGGGTTAATTTGGGTTTTAAAACTTTTTGAATTTAGACTATATAAGGTTTCAATCATAGTTGGATATTTTTATTGTTTTAGATTTAAGTTATTTTGGTTTAGACTTGTCTAGTTTTTCAATCAAATCATTTTAAACTTTGGGTAATTTCAACTTCAGATTATTTCGAGTTTAAATAATTTTTAATTCGTGTTATTTTCGAATTCAGATTGAATAGATTAAATTAAATGATTAGATAAAATTTATGTTCAAATTTATATTAAATAGATTAATTTTTTGGATTTAGGTTAAAGTTCACATACATAAAAAAAATTGCATATGATTTAACTTTAATTCCATGAAAAACATATTTTATTAAATGCAATTTTGAGTAGTTTGTAATCCGTGTCTAATTAATTAAAGCCTCTTCCTTGTTCACTCGTTACTATAAATACACCTACCACCACCCTTTGCTCGCATTGTGCCACCATCACCACCACCACTCTCTTTTTCTCTCCTTTGATCTTCAACCCATTTTAACCTTATATATCAACCAATGTCCCTCCCTGTAACACAAGGGAAAACCCTCCCCGATGCTTGGGACTATAAGGGTCATCCCGCCGAGAGGTCCACCACCGGTGGCTGGACCAGCGCCGCCATGATTCTAGGTTCGTCTTTCATCATCATCATTTCATTTGAGTCTTCTTATGGCTTTAGTTTTAGACACTAAACAAACAAACAATTTGTAATTGTCTTTTCTGTCTCACAGGTGTGGAAGCATGTGAGAGGTTAACAACTTTAGGTATAGCTGTTAACTTAGTGACGTACTTAACGGAAACCATGCATTTAGGCAATGCTACCTCGGCCACCACCGTCACCAACTTCCTCGGCACATCTTTCATGCTTTGTTTACTCGGTGGTTTCATCGCCGATACATTCCTTGGAAGGTATCTCACCATCGGAATCTTCGCCACCGTTCAAGCGACAGTAAGATCATTATCATCATTTTACTTTACAAGTGAAGCAAAACAATTATAAGTTCAATTATTTAAAGTATTAGTATCGTATGAATCATGTACGCAGGGTGTAACCGTCTTAACAATCTCAACAATAATCCCAAGCCTAAGGCCACCAAAATGCACAAGGGACAACGCCACAATATGTACCCCAGCAAGTGGCATCCAACTCACTGTTCTCTACTTAGCCCTTTACCTTACAGCTCTTGGGACTGGAGGTCTAAAATCGAGTGTTTCCGGGTTTGGGTCGGATCAATTTGATGATTCGGACCCCGAAGAAAAATCCCAGATGACCAACTTCTTCAATTGGTTCTTTTTCTTCATAAACATAGGTTCACTTTGTTCAGTGACCATTTTGGTTTACATCCAAGACAATTTAGGACGTGAATGGGGCTATGGCATTTGTGCTTGTGCTATTGTGATAGGGTTAGTGGTGTTTCTATCGGGTACAAAGAGGTACCGGTTTAAGAAACTGGTGGGGAGCCCATTGACCCAAATTGCTACAGTCTTCGTAGCTGCCTGGAAAAAGAAGCATTTGGAGTTGCCATTGGATCCATCGTTGCTTTTCAATATTGATGATGCAGCTGAGGGGTTGAAGATGAAGAAGAAACAAAAATTGCCCCACACCAAAGAGTTCCGGTTAGTCATCTATTTAAAAACTCGTTTAACAGTTCATGTTGGATTTAAAAGCTAATCAGATGATTCGTGACGATATTAGTTTTGGTCAGAAATTATCAATCTGACATATTGGTTAACAGATACCATATGTTATTTGACGATGGATTCATTAAAAGGGAAAAGAAACAAAAATAAAAATAAAAAGGATTAATATGTCTATTTATTGCATATAGAAAACAAAACTTCTAATATAAAAATTTCTATAATACTTTTACTAAAAAATAATTAAAAGAATATACTTAAAACAAATACTTTTTCATTAATCTTTCTTTTCATACAAACAAATAGTTTTTTTTTTAACGTAATACTTAAAACACTACAATTAATCAACCTATACCTTTCCACCATTCATCCAAAGGGATGCTAAATAATGAAAAGACTAAAGATTAAGTTAATGCTTTTCAACATTGAATCTATTTAGGGTAACATATCTAAAGGATAGAGTAGCATAATGCATAGAGTAGTGAACCAAGGATTAAGGGAAAGGGGACCACTAATAATAAGATTACAAAGTAATGGAATATGATAAAGATTCAAAATATTATAGTTAATTAATAGTAGCATTAATGTTGATGTTCCCAAAATAACATTAGGTGCCAAGCATCTAACATATGGTAGGGTCCAATATGATAGATTATCCTCAATCAGTTGGGTATATGAAATCAATCAAAGAGTAGAATTATTGAAATTTCATAGGGCTTGTGGATATATATAAATGACAACCCTATCTCAATTCCCCCCCCCCCACCTGATCATGATATTTTATAGCTCATTCACGAATCCAAATACAACCGCTATCTTCGCCTTTCAAGCTTAGGTGAAAATTAATTGGATAAATAGTCTCTATAAATTAGATTAAAGAGTAAATTTTTTTATTAAAATTTTTATCTATTTTTACTGTTAAAAATTGGTCATTGTACATCAACATAAGGTACACGTAACATACTATATATAATTATCTAATTATTTTGTTAACCACACCGATTTTTAATATTAGAAATAATTAAAAAATTTAACTGAAAGAACTTGTTTATTCTTTAATTTAACGTATAAAAACTAATTTACTAATTTTTAAATAAAATATAATTTAATTTAATTTAATTCTTAATACAAAAATATTTATAAAACTTTTACTTTGAAAAACATATTTGTGTGTCATGTTTCATGTCCAAAAAACAGACAATAAATTTTATATCATGAAAAATATATCATTATTGATGAAATAGATTTACTTAAATATCACTTCAACTTAATCTCGTAAAACTATTGAAGACATACGATTATATAAAATAAAAAAGAGATCATGGGACATTAGGCCAGACTGTCCCCCAATTAATCCTCACCAATAAACCTTCCCCAGTTAAAATACTTTAAAGACACATTGGCTTTAGTTGTCCGAAGCCTGTTCACTTGCCTTCCATCACACTTTTTTTTATTTCTCACATTAAACTGAAAATAGTAAGCTTTATACATTACATCAAAAAATAAATTAGTTATTTCTTTTAAAAATTTTACCTATTTATATCGTTAAAATTTGATGTAGTTGATAAAATAATTAAAAAATAAAATGTAACATGTCACGAATCCATAATACTTTTACATATTATAAACGTATTATATGTTACACAATTAATTCTTGATTTGGTCTATCAAGAAATTTTCTTGATTTTGTAGGTTTATTTCCATAGCCAAACATACACGTTTCCTCACCATTTTAATGAGACTAGTAATGAAGCTTTAAAGTCTTCAACAATCAAAATCAAACTCCAATGACAAGAAACAATGACATTTCATGATATCTGAAAAATAAAATTTTCTAAACGTGTTTGGTTGGAAATGGGAAATAATTGATCAATTCCGGCTGGTTGTGTAATAATTGAAAAAGTTGATAAGAACCCCTTTTTTTTTTCTTTTTCTTTTTTTATTGGCTGATTATTTTTTCATTGGTTTCAAATTGTCTATAAACAGTTTCTTGGATAGGGCAGCTATCAAGGACCCATCTCTTAATGATCAGGCAAATAAATGGAACTTGGCTACATTAACAGATGTTGAAGAAGTGAAATTGGTACTAAGGATGTTACCTATATGGGCAACCACTGTTATATTTTGGACCGTATATGCCCAAATGACAACATTTTCAGTATCACAAGCCACAACCATGAACCGTCACATAGGGAAATTTCAAATCCCACCAGCGTCACTCACTGTATTCTTCGTCGGAAGCATTCTCTTGACAGTTCCGATTTACGACAGGCTCATCGCTCCAATCGCTAGAAAATTACTTAAAAACCCACAAGGGTTAACCCCTTTACAAAGGATCGCTGTTGGTTTAGTTTTATCCATTATAGCAATGGTAGCAGCAGCATTGACCGAAATAAAACGATTGAGAGCAGCAACTACGAATGGTCTTGCGAATAATCCAACCGCTCAAATCCCATTAAGTGTCTTTTGGTTGGTCCCTCAGTTTTTGCTTGTAGGGGCTGGTGAAGCCTTTACATACATAGGACAACTTGATTTTTTCTTAAGGGAGTGCCCAAAAGGGATGAAAACAATGAGTACGGGTTTATTTTTAAGTACACTTTCATTAGGGTTTTTCGTTAGTTCATTATTGGTTACTATAGTTCATAAGGTGACCGGAAACAAGCATCCATGGCTGCCAGATAATTTGAACCAAGGGAGACTCTATGATTTCTATTGGCTTTTAGCAATTTTGAGTTGTTTGAATTTGGCGATTTACCTGGTTTTTGCTAAATGGTATGTGTATAAGGATAAGAGACTTGCTGATGAAGGGATTGAATTGGAAGAATCAGAAACTGCTTTCCATTAAACGAAAGTAATCTTCATTTAAGATTTTGTGTTTATGTAACTTTCTATAATTAGTTGCCAAGTGCTTCGAACTTTAAATAAGTTTGACCCTCCCTTTTTGATGTACAAAAAGAATATGGGAAAGGAATTAGCAAAAGTAGAATTCCAAGCAAAAATTATAAGAGTTTCTTTCCTTTTTATGATTAGCAAAAAATGTTGAAAATTTCAACTTTCTAACAATGATATATGTTGACCACACATAAAATTATTTAATTTGTAAAATTATATCTGTAAATTTTGATTTGAATATAAAATTTGAATAGATTAAATCAAATGACTCGTTTGACTCACACAATAATTTTAACCAAAATCATATAATCAATTATTAATCCAACTCCACCAATTATTAATCCAACTCCACATGTTAACAAGCTGATAATCATCGAACCAAGGTTTCAAGGAGGCAATTTGGTACTATGATGTCGAAAAGACAATTGATATGAAAGTAAAGACATTGCACCTACTATGCAAAGACTAGCAAATTCAAATGTCGGTAAAGGTGACTAAAAGAAGGGGAAAAAGACCGTGATGAATCTCTTTCGTTCATCGGATTTTTAAAAATTAATTTTCAAGTCTTAATTTAATTAATATCGGTATTGTTGCTAACATAAAAATATTTAGATTCTTTCTATTTAAGAGTTAGAGAGAGACTATGGATAATTTTAAACTTATATAAAAAAGAATAAATATGATAAGATTATATAATAAAATTAATATTTAAAAAAAATTATAGTCCTAAGCTTTTAACTTTATTAATATTGTTGTTATTGCAGTGATCAAAAGAATAAATGTGTTTAAATATATATTTTTCAATTTAAAATTTAAAGAAAAATTAATTTTAAAAAAAGAAAATTATAACTAAAAGTAAATATTGTATAAAAATCGAATAAATTAAATAATTTTTAGTAATAATCGAATTAAACAAAATCAAATATTATTTCAATAGATTTTCGATTTTACAGATTTTTTTTTCTCAATCCTAGGTTTTGGGTTCGGCCTAGAATTGGTAAATTGAATTTGGCTTGAGTGTATTTTTGTTTGCAAAGAAACTACTGTCACCGTCATCTTTGAAAAGGCAAAAAGCTTTTGGCATGTGAATGGTTTTGGTTGTTGCTTAGCTATTATTAAACGCATTATTGATTAATCAGCATATTAATAGAGTAATAAAAGTTCATGTGCCATCCACCATATGATTTCAAGTGATTTTAGGGAAATGGACATTGAAAAATAGAGGACTAGCTTTGACCCAAGGCTCAATATTATGAGTAAAAACAATATTTGATTGTCACAATATGAAAAATTAATCAATCCGTGAACCCCCATTGGGGGTAATAGTTTAACATCAATTTGTAAGCCAAAACAATTAATTAAATCATGATGTTTAACGTTTTACATAAAACGAATGAATTGGTCAAGATTGTTAACTCTAATATAGGTAAAAACATGCAGTATTGTATTTTATTTTATTTTATTCAAAAAATGATAAATTAGTTCATGTGAGTCAGATCAAAGAGTAAATTAATTTTTTTGTTAAAATTTCATCCATTTTTACTATTAAAAACTAGCGTGATTGACGGAATAACCAAATAGTTACATGTGGTGTACTATGTGTATTTCATGTTAATGTATTGGAACTAATTTTTAATACTAATAATGAATGAAATTTTTAATAGAATGACTCGCTTTCTCTTTGATTGAACATGCAGAGACTAATTTATCAATTTTTTAATATATAGAAGAAATAAAATGCAATCCAACTCTTAATATAAAGATCTCCATGATACATTTACTCTCTAATATCACAAACAAACAAATCAAGATAGGATATAGATCAATTAATAAGTTCCATTTAATTTTAGTTAAATTAGTAAGTGAGACCTATTTGGTCTTGTGCATTTAATTTTGTAGAGGGGTAAAATTTTAAACAGTGATAATTCTAAACATTATAAATATTGATTTGTCATGCTTCAAAATCACATACAAAAAATAAATTTTACAAGTTTTAAAATACAGTAAAAATTCAACAAGTACTTCAAGCCCAACAATGAAAACTAAACCTACAATCTTACCTATTAAAATATGACAAGTCATTATAAATTTATACTTCAAAACCCTTAAATAATTTAACTCATTTAATTTAAAAATGAAATTTTGGCGAAAATCTTAGATTTTAAGCATTCAAGTCTGATATCTACAATATGTAATTAAATATGTGGGTCTCTCGATCCTATCATATGTTGTTGTTATGTATGGATTTTAATCTAGTTAATTAATTAGTAATCCGTTTATATTATAATAATTTGATTCATAGATTACTCGAATATGTATTTATATTTATACTTTAATTCTATTGTACTTATAAACTTTGAAATTAATTAAACTCAACCGATAATATAAAAATCAATAAGTCACAAACAATCCAAAATTTAATAGATAACATTACTAAACACTTAATAAGAGTAATATAATTTTTTCCACAAGAATACATGATTCTTTTGATTGGGAATTTGTTTACAAGTAGAATCAAATGAAACATTGCAAACAACGAGGTCGGGAACATGTTCGTGAACGTGTAACAGTTAGCAAGGAATGGCCTTTGGTTGATCTCAAAAGTGAGAAATATTTGGATATTCTTTTTGTCAGAGAATCAAAGTTAATTAAAACCTTCAAATTATTGTTTTTTAAGTAATGAAGATTATGGTATTTGTCTAATCATATCCATGGACCTCATCAACTTGCATGATTCTCTCAAATATGCAGAATGACAGCACAAAAATCCACGACATGGAGCTGTTTCCTTGTCTCTTAATTATGCTTTAAAATTAAAGGGAAATTATACTTTAAGTTTACGTTTTGATCATTTAATTTTAAAAAATTTATAAAATAGTCATTAAACTATTTGAAAGATTTTTTTTAAATTAATGAAATGTTAAAATTGTTGTGGTATGGCCTTTTATGTTTATATTAACTGCACTAATTGAAAGATCTCTTCCACTTCTCTTCTACAATCTAGTTTTTTATTAAACAGGTTTGAACATCACGAATCTGTGAATCAAAATCCAAATAGATTTCTTCTCTAATCTCCGACATTGGCCATCAGATCAACTTGGATTTAAGGTATGTTCTTCTACTCATTGATGGGTACTGATTCATCGTACCGAAAATCAAATCGTCACTTGGAGCTCGCTATCTAGACTTTTTTTAAAGAGCAAAAAACTTAATAGTGCAGTAAAATAAAAATTTTCGAAAAGTTTAGTGAGTTAAATGAAAACTTTTGAATAGTTTAATGACTATTTTGTAACTTTTTGAAGTTGAATGACCAAAATGTAAATTTACTAATAGTTTAATGACTTTTGGAGTAGTTTACCCTAACATTAATTACAGCCCAAAATTCCATATGATTGGAATATGGCGAGGGGTATAATTGAATCGATGCTATTTGCAAGCAAGCAATCACGTGGAAACCCTTTGCTTGACATTATCTGCTCCATCTTATCGGCTAGTTGGGCAGCAAATTGGATGCTGCCCCATTTGTGGTGCTTTTGTCTCAACCTTGGGATTCAATTGAATTTTTTTATTATTAATTATAAAGGGGTCCCATATGCTAAAAATATCTTTCAGATTAGTCCAAAATTTCCCTTTCTCTTTCTAATAATTTAAGGGTTGCTGTCTTTTGAGGCTGTAATGGATTAGTGGGTTTGTCTTCGGAAGCAATCCGGTGGGTGGTTTCATTGAACTGCAATTATACCTATTAATTCTGATTGGTATTTGAAAATTCAATTCCATCAATCTATTTTAATTATAAAAGTTAATACTTTTGGATTCATCCAACTTAAATTTGAATGGAAACATAAATAAAACTGAACTTGAAATAGCACAAATAAATAATTTAAAATTATCTAAACTTGAAGTAACAAAATATAACTTAAAATAAACTCATAATTAACCAAATTGAAAAATCCAAACTTCAAATTTAAATGGCTCAAACCTAAAACAACTTGAAACTGAAATTGACCTAAACTTAAAATGATATGAAAAAGTTAAAACTCGAATTCACTTGATTTAGATTTACTTAATCCAAAGACCACCCCAATATCTAACCTGCCAAAATAATAGGTCTACATGCAATGCTATTCAATTTTCCTGAACTTGATTTTTACTTTTTTTTGCCAATAAAATACTTTTGCCACTAGATTAAGAGGTCGTTAGCCAAAAAAATATTTTTTAATCAATCAAGTTTTTTCGAGAAAGGGTCATCTAATTTACATGTTATTAGAGATTATGAATTTTAATCCTAGTAATTATTTTTAAATATTTTTCAAGTTTTTGTTATCTATCAGGTTGTTGAATATGTCTCGTTAAAAAATCATTCTTCTATGACAAAAAGTGAAAAAAGAGTGCATTTATAGAGGTTATTCATAATCAAGATTATTAGCACATAATTAATGACAAGTACAAATGTATGGATGTTGTAACCAAATAAGACTATTACCATTACCTATCATAACAATCAACTAGGTGGTGAGCTCATTGATTCCTATCCAAAGAACATGTTTAAAGGTAATCACTCGAAAGCTAGCACAAAGATACCTAAGATCACTTGCTAAGTGCCCTGGGCTTGACACTAAATGACTAGTGCTTCTTAGATACCTAATGACAACTAAAGAATCACTCTCAATTTCTACATGCGTAACATGTAATTCCGAAAACCACTTAACACCACGCAATATTTCATTCCCCTCTAAGATAAATCTATCCACACAATCTATTTGCATTTAACACCTTAATGCTACAATTTTCATACCCAGTTTTCATTAAAGTCTCAAATTTAAAGGAGAGTTGGGAGTTAATTGAATAAAATAGTAAGTTGGTAGGCTCTACTGGAAAACTTGAAAATTGTGGTGGTTGATTGGTAATTAGTTGAGACATAATTCTGGTTCAATTAGGATGGAACCGGTTGGTTCCTTAGTAGGAGACAAAATGATTGTCGATGGATGGCTTAATTGGGGCTTTGGTAACTATGCAAGAAAGGTTTTATATATATAGGTGAGAAGGGTTTTAAAGTTGATTTTTGAAAGATGTTAATCTCAATTTTGAAATAAATTGTATGGTAAATGTGGGTTCACAATCCAATGTTGTCTAAGTTTATAATTAAAACAAGTTCGAAAGATAAATTTTGTAACTTGAATTAATTGTAACACTTGGTACCCAAACCCGGTGATCGGGTTGGGTAAAGGGTGTTATGACAATAGTCTCGTTTGCATCTCTTAACATTGCCCTAAAATCATTTCGGACATCCTAGTAGTCTATTAGTAGCACCGATGGTAGAAAAGGTAGTAAGGTTTCTCCTCCATCATTGAGTTGATATGGTGGAGTGATTGGTTATGAGGGTTTGGTGTGAAGGTATGATGGGTTTTTTTTTTATCTTTTTCGATATGGTTTTCTTCTATTTTGATGCTTGGCTTTTCCAATTTTCACTAGAGTAGGTTGATCACGACATTAAGAAGCTTAGTTCTTAAGATTATAGACTTATTGGCTACGATTTTACGTCTAATAGAAAGTTTAGTTTCAATTAGTGGTGACAAGCAAAGGGTGTTTATGGTGATTTGCAAGTGGTTTTGGTGGTTAGGAATAGTTACACAATTATGTAGGATAATGTGTATTAGCGCATAAGTGTTGATGGAAGCATAAGGGTGCCACTCCCTTGTGAGTGTGCTTAAGCAACTCCTTATTTGTGGCCTTCTATTTTATTTGTTACCTTATTTTGCTTCGAGTTGACTTTTATTGGTGGAAAGTCTTATCTTTCCTAACTTGTCCATTGTAAGTTCACCTTGTTAATTTGGTAATTTTCTCAAAGCTTGTTTTTGTTCCCCTCTTACTTGAGTAAAGGAAAGATATCAATTTTGAGAATTTTGTCTCCCTTCTTTGTGCTATGGTTTGTCGTGATGTCCTTGAACATGGAAAACGAGATTAACAAACTTCTGAGTGAACTCCAACTTATTGATGTTGAAGGAATAGATGTTGAAGATATTCTCAAGAAGGATGAATCATCAATAAAAGAGTAAAAAAAAATGGACTGTTGGTAAGCAGATAACTAAGAAAAGTTTCAATAGGGAAGCTTTGTTTTGAGTGTTCGGAAACGCATGGTACATTGGAAAAGAAGTAATTAAATAATTAAAGGGATCACAATACTATTTTTCCATACACAAGCCAACCGTAAGGAAAAAAAAGCAGTGGATTAATAGGTTGAGACAGAGTTAGGAATCCAAGATACTGTTATTAGGTATTTTTGCAAACTTGTTTCAAACTCAAAAGGGAGGTACTTTGGAGTTAATTATTAATGCCATCTCTCCTTGTGTTACTTTGCCTATGAATGAAGGTCTATGGGCTGAACTTATTGCCAATAAAGTATCTACCACTTACTTTCAGATAAACCCGCATAAGGCTCCAAGGATTGACAGTATACTTGGTATATTTTTCGCACTTTTTGGGATGTTATTGGGAATGATGTCATTTCTTATGTTTAGATTTGTTGAATGAGGTCGGGGATATTAATTCTGTAAATCACATCGTCTTACGCCTATTAGCCTTTACATAGTTATTTATAATTGTGTCTAAAGTGCCGGCTAATAGATT
Organism: Gossypium hirsutum; assembly: GCF_007990345.1. Lineage (NCBI taxonomy): Eukaryota > Viridiplantae > Streptophyta > Magnoliopsida > Malvales > Malvaceae > Gossypium > Gossypium hirsutum. Next base: position 52,928,602 of record NC_053439.1, on the reverse strand, counting down.
GAACACCATTCTCCTACTACATTATTGATAATCATGATTTTAATATTGTACCAGTAATTGAATTGATCAGATCATCAATTTTTTATTTAATTAATTTAATCGGTCTAATTAATTCATTTAATTTAATTAATTAAATTATTAAAAATTAAAAAAAATATAAATATCGTAAATAACCCTTTAATCAAGTTAGTAATTAAGGTTTTAGAATCGAGAAATCAATGAAAAGTAAATGAAACTTTTATCACCTTAATAGTTATGAAGTATGAAGGCTAACAGGATGAGGGGCTCTAAAGTATGATGTGAAACTTCAACTGATATATATATTCCATAAAAAATTTAACCTTTTATTTAAGTTAGGATCAATAATTCATATTCTAACATAGATTGACATCAAAGATTCATGCATCTAATCACTTTAATGTCACTTTATATATGGATATATATATATATTTGTATTATACGGATAATCTTTTCTTTTTTAATTTTACGTTTCAAATTAAAAATAATAATTTAGTCCTCATATTATTCAAAAATTTGCAAATAAAGACAATTATAAATTATATTAACTATTTCCGTTAATAAACCAATGAAGTAGGAGCAATTTAGTTTATTCCAAAATTTGTCAATCTTCAATTGGTGAAATTTTAAAAAAATTACTTAATATTTTACTTGATGGAATTTTGTAATTTTTAATTGGAATTTTAAAAATTTCAAGAAAAAAAATCAATACTGTAAAAAAAATAGAAATAACAAATATTTAGATATTTTACTTGAAAGAATTTTGTAATTTTATTTTTCAAAATTTTGGAATTCTTTTTGAATATTTTATAAGATTTTGAAGTTTTTATGTATTTTTTTAATATTATAGTTTTAAATTTTTGGAAAGTTTCTATGCAGTTTTTGAATTTTTATAAATTTTAATTTTTTTTAAGTTTTGGGTTTTTTTATTAATATTATATCATTTTTAAATTTTTATTTTCATAATTTTTTTAAAAAATTCAAATCAGTTGTGGATTCACACATGGTGATTTCTAGAAATATAGTTTTTTTTTCTTTTGGTGACAGCATCTTTAATTATTCTAATTTAGTCAATTTGGAATAATGTAAAAGAATAAATTATTCTATTTAATTTGAAAATGACTAAATTATTCCTTACCTTTTATTTGTTGGCTTTCAATCAATAAAGGAATTAAATTGTCCGTTTTATTTTGAAAGTGATTAATAAAGTATTTCTAACCTCTTCAATATTTATTCCAAATAAACTAGTGTGAATAAATTATGGGATAGTACTCTATGCCCAATTCTTTGAATTTTATTAACCATCTAAATACTTCAATTTTTTTACTCAATTCATGTTGGTTTTTGGCAGGATAAATCTGAATTTAAGAAATCTTTTGATTAATTTAATTTTGAGTTAAGATTATTTAAATTTATTTGAATTAAGTTATTTCAAATTCAAAGCTTATATCATTTTTAATTATTTATTGGATAGAATTTTCATTAATTGAATCAAATTTTCAAACTTTATGCATGTGATGCAAATTTGGGATAAAAATTAAAATTATACATGAATTTTGATCTAATGTATAATATCGAACTTTAATTTTATATGATTTTATATATGAAATTTTGATTTGATTCAAATTTCACAAATCATTAACACCATTTTACGTTAATATATTGCATACACAAACAATTATAACAATCTGATATGAAAATATGTGCATATATTTATTTCTTTAAATGTATACAATTAAAATAAAATCAAAGTTCGATATGTACATATAAATCACAATTCAAATTTAATGCATATAATTGCACCAAATCAAAATAATGTATAAATTTAATATTTATTTCTAAAAATTCATTAGAATTTTGATTTAATAATAAATAAACCATAACCATATTCCAATTGATTATTGGAATATATGAACAAGTATGATACAATATTTTGGAACATGTTAAGCCGATGCCAAGAATGCACCTTCCTTTTTTTTCTCATTTATTAATTTCCTTGGATGAAAACACAGATAATTACGAAATGTAAAATTTTTCAGCTCGATCGGCTCATTCAGTTGAAGGAGCAGCTATAGAATAAATGAACTATGGAGAGACGGAGAGAGATTACATTACACAAACAATTCCCACACTACATATATATATTATAATTGTTACATTAAACTTTTACACTTTGACCTTTCCATTATCTACCCCCACCAAATGATCCACCTAGAATGCCTCCTGGAAAGACCATCTCAATATTGATCTGCCATTAAAAAGATTGTACCAATTAATTCCATCAAAACAACAATGATCGCTAAGATATATTTACTAAGATACCCCTCAAGGGCAAAAGGCACATCCTAAGTGCTATAACCCTAATGTGGGAAGAGGGACAGCAATAAATCAATGGCAAAACTAGTGTAAAAAGCCATTTCAAATTGCATTTTCCTCCGTTTACTAAAAAAATTTCATAAATTAATCCATGTACAGTAGATCAAACAACAAGCTGATCCTTTCTGTTAAAATTCCATCCATCCCTATTGTTACAAACTAATGTGACGGAATAACCAAATAATTACACATGACAAGTCACATGTACCTCATGTTGCTAGTTTTTAATAATAAAAATGAATAAAATTTTTAACAAAAAAACTAGTTTGTTCATTTTTTAATTAAGGAAGAAAAATACAATCCAACTCTTAGTACAAGAGCCATCATCATACTTTTACTATAAATAAATAGAACAGTATAGGACTGAAAAAAGTTGAAACTTTAGAATTAATGTTAAAGAAACCTCTAATAATTCAAAGATGATAATAATAACAACCGCGACAATGCTGGCCGTGAAGTTTACAGCTTATTTATACTATATTTTTTCTTGTAAATAAAGTTTATAACCCTAGATAATACTAGCCATAGTCCTTAGATTTAAACCCTAAAAATATCTTAACCATCCATAATACACTTAATAATTAATAAATATTTCAGTAAAAAATTAATATAAAATAAGTATAAGTTTTACCACTTCAGCATAAATTTGTGAATCAATTCCACAACTAATGCTCATCTTTAAAACTAAATATTTTTATTATATTTATTATTTGCGGAATTAATGCGGAATGGCTTTTCATTATATTTATTATTTTTCTTCGAATTAATAGAGAAACTAAATATTTTTATAACCCTACATTTTCAGCCCTAATTCTTTCGTTGTTGCTATTTTCTCCTAAACCACACCATCTTGCCCGGACGCGCACTCACCCGAGTAGGTAAAGTGCAATATGAATATAAATAACATAATAAACTATAAGGAGTGGTCTAGTTTATCTTAAAGGCATACATTCTTTTTTCTGGTCAATATGCATGATTTCCTTACGTTCCATGTCTTTTGCAGGCTTTTCTTTTTAATGCCTATTGCCTCATTGAAAAGCTTGCCTAGGCGCACCAGGCAAGTCATATGCCTCATCAAATGAGTCTCACCTGAAAGGGTCTAAGGCGCGGGTGCACCTACGCCTATACACACATCATGACATCATCATATGTAGCACAAAAAAAGAAAGTATTCACAAGTAAATGCAACAACTCACCTAAAATTGAAGTCAGGATCATTCAGAGGAATCAACTAATTCTTCATTGAATTCACCAAATATATTTGGACATCCATCCCATTTTCCTTGTTCTCTTGCTTCCCAATACCCGCCTGTGTAGCGGAAGGATCCATTTTCACTATCTTGATGGAACCATCTAGGCTTCCACCCATTTTCTTGTAGTTTTCTTGACTGTGCAAAAATGATCAGAAGCAGTGTGAAGATCAGCAGTAAAAATCAATAATCTAAATTTACTCCCTACATAGAAGCAGAAATTATTGCCACTATCCAAACAAAAAGAAAATGAACTTATTGCCACTATGCACGACACTGGTTAGGGGATTCATTTCTCATTGCAGTAAGAATTGCTAATCAGGTCAAATTGTATGCTTAAACTATGTCATTATCTATACAACACGATTTATTAAAATTTATATATATATGCATGTATGTGACACCTCATGATTATGATAAAAAAATAACCACAAACACAACACTAATAACTTAAGGTGGGGAAAAGATGATTTACCCCATAAATTTACAGGATTTCCTTACCAACTTTTTATCCACCAAATAACTACTGACCGAAGTAAATGATTATTTGTTTGAATCAGCAGTACTGAAATTGACATATCACTGTTTAAATTTATGGCCTGAAAGATATTCTGAGAAACACACTTTTAGTTTTATTGATGGTCTTTCACTGCATAGGGCCACTTGATATCATCACCTATGTTTAAATTTTAAGCTACAAATTTGACCACTTTGTTAAAATGGTCCTAATTGTATTATTGAACCTTTTTTTGCCATCAACCTTTATTCTTTTTTTCAAATTGCTTTTTTTTAACAAATTCAATAAAAGTACTGTTAATAAAGTTAACAAGATGATATGAAATTTCATACGTGGAATATTTTTAATAAAATATAATTTATTATTTAGATAATTCAATAAGATAATTATATGTGAAAAATAATAAAATAAATAAATAATTCATGAAGTTAAAAAAATAATTCTTAATTTAAAGAAAATAAACGTAATTATTTAAAAAAGTTTCAAAATGAATGCACACATTCAGTATTTTTGGTTTGATTTATTAATTATCTTTTTGAAACCTCTCAATAAACAAACATATGTATTCATTTTGAAACCTTTTTTAGATAATTATGTTTATTTTTTTTAAACTAAGAGTTATTTTTTTTAATTTCATGTATGATTTATTTAATTTATTACTTTTCACATGTAATTATCTTATTGGGTTACTTAAGTAATAAATTACTATCTCATTAAAAATATTCCACATCATCTTCGTTAAAAAATACTTTCATCAAATATGTTAGAAAAAGCAATTTGAAAAAAAAAAAGTTGATAGCCAAAAAAGACTCAAAAATACAATTAGGGCCATTTTGACAAAACATATAAACATTAATGGCCAAATTTGTCATTAAACCTAAATTTTACTGAATTAACTTTTGATACCATTGATTGTTCTCGCAATTCAAAAACAAACTGGTTTTTAACGTAGGCAATTTATCTTAAACAAATTAAATATTAAGTTTGACTTAAATTTAAAATATTAGGAAGGCGTAGAAGCCACAAAACGCATAAAACCAAACAACAAAGGAGGTTTTTCTTGAGGGAACAACAAACTGACAAAGCATTGGCTCAACACTATTTATCAGCAAATGACTGCATGAGCATAGATGCATGAAATTGCCCAAAAACAATATACATGAAAATGAAGGAGATGAAAACATACCATTCTCTGCCTCCTTTCCAACCGCTGTTTCTCAGCATTTGCTCTATCATATTCTCCATTCTCCAGATGGCGTTGGTCTGGTCTAAGCCTAGAATCAGTGGGTGGGAGCTTCTCCTTAATCCGTGATCAAATACCCGGGATCAGACAACGCTATAGAAAACAATTAGATATGCATAAGAGGAACATGAAAATGGTTTTGAGAAAGTGATGCAATACATCATCTCTACCTGCAATCCTGGCGTTAGCTCATTTAGTGTGATCGCAAATGATGTTAAGTTGTAGCGAGTCAGGTTAGAAGGTGGCTTGTCCCTCTTCCATAACAAGGAGGCATTTGACGGATTGCAGTCCTTCAGCTTTCCACTGAAATCGCCACTTATATAATACATGCTGTCATCCCATTTGCCAGTTAATGTTGCAACCTTTTTACCCGAAAGGTCTTCAACGGAACCATGGACCTGATAAATGTAGGATAGGATAAACAATTTACTACAGAAAATAACAGTTTTAAAGACAGAAGATAGACTAATAAATATATTAAGCAATCAAGCCTGGATAACCCATTTCGCGGATTGGATAACTGAAATGGGCTACTAAAATAAAACTTAAGAAACAATTAGATCACCAACTAACCTGGTGAGGGGTGCGGTCAAGAATAGATTGCTCTTTAAATTTGAGTTTGCATGAATATTCACGATTCCCGTGAATATGCATCAATCCATGGTGATCACAATACAATTTACCAAGGATAATATTATAAATAGTAGTTGTTACCTGAAAATAATGAAGTTCAAAACTTCAAATAATTTATACCATGCAAGTAGAAATAGAAGCTAAGAATATGGAAACACCTAAATAGCACATGCAGTAAATATACAGCCAATTGTGCATACCTTGCTCCACTGAAATATTTCACCATCATCGAACTCTAGTGTCAAAACTCCAACAGGATCAAGCTGAATCGACCGCCCCCAAAACTTTGTCCGAAGGTTACTGTCACCCCAGAATTTCCAACCATTACCTTCACAATGACATGCAATAAGGGTTGGGTGGTGACTAACCTGTTTCAACTTGGAAGGTAAGTCCTCTATGCTATGGAATGCAAATATTTGCTTCAAGATAAACAGAAGTAACAACTAGGAAAGGTAAGTACTGCAAAGGCCTATAGAACTAGTATAATTTGCATTTGCTTCCTAAGTTCTCAAAGAACACTTTTGTACTGTTTCTATTCACTGTTTTGATAACCTAAAATTGATAATTGTTTGAAGCTGAAACATTCCTTCCTGGAACTATCCAAGGACTTGTTGTTTTCCAGATAAATGGTTCCAAATATTACCCAAGACCCTTTCTCTCACAACATTATCCACAATAAAAAGATGACAGCGCTTTCCACTTTCTTCTTAAAAGAAGAAAATAAACCCCTTTTTTTGTGGTTTAAAAGCATCTACTCTACTTCAAGATATGTCATTTACTTCTCAAGGCTGTTTAATTTCATTTATCAGAGAGCATGGGAAAGTGAAGCACTGAGTTGTATCTCCAGACTACTGAGAATTGAAAAACCTTAATTTAATAAATAAATAAATAAGGTTTCCCAGTTTATCAATTCAGTTCATTATAAAGGTTGCACCATTCTAATATGAAGTTAACTGTACTGAAAGATCTTGAAGACTGACCTTCTCAGAGAAGAAACGAACTCCTTTGTCAGGAAAGTCTGCTTCATAAGTTTCTCCTAGTAAAGGATTGAAAGGCTTACAGTGTCGACCTTCAGAGGAAGCATACCCAGAAACAGCAAATGCTGCAACATTAAGAATCCGCTGGAGACTGTTCCCCTGAAAATTTAACAAAAAAATCCAAACAGAGGATACAATTAGATTGTAGAGGCATAAATGCAAGAGCGCCATCTTTTGTTGACAAAACCTTAATAAGCATTGCAATAAATCCAAAATTTTGAGCACAGGATATGTTAAGATTTCAAGAATAGTCACAAAGCACACAAACCCAAGGGGTACACTCAGAAATGAACTAACATCTTCCTCAAGAAGGGAGCAAGGGACAACTTGCCAAAATGGCTAATACATAATTTTCATGATGTTGTTTATAAAAGGTGATAATATGGGTATAAACTTTTTTAAAAGGAAAACCTTGGTCCAATCATAAATGAGTCAATTAATTAGCTCCAAATATTATGTCCTGACCAGAAAAATATAAGTGCATAAGGTATAAAACTGTCTGCTTCTACAGACCAAAAGAACAGCCACAAATTCAGCCCAACATAAGGCAAAACACAGAGGGGATGATGAGCCTTTTCATACTGAGTCAAAATAGTTAGACGTTTCTGCACTAGGTAACCATTTTCTTAAACCTCCTACCCATCCAATAAGAGAGATAAGATCCATGTTTAGAGAGTGGCAAGTGGAGATCCTGAAGTATCTTCAGTAACATTTTGACAGATTTGCAGTGTCACTCTAGAAATATCAGCCAAGAGCAAACAGCCATTTCTAAAATCCTAGAAGTCCGTGATGTTGAAAATTGTTGAAAAGAAGATAAAATTTTGGTTTTACCCTAAGAAAAACAGTGCATATATCAAGAGAGCCATCAAATATTAAAGATGAAATGTATGAAAAACGTACTTCTTTTCCATACTTGTATGCTCGGTCTAAAAGATAAGAATATTCTAGGTCCTCAAAACATTTCTGAAGGGATGATATTGGTTCATTAAAGTAAACAGGGAGACAAACTCGTGTAAGATCCTTTCCCACATTGTCTTTGATCATAGACCAAAGGCTAACCCCTTTCTCTTTTTCAACTGGATCTGGAAGCTTTTTTCTCCTTTCAATTTGAGCATATCTGGAATAACAATCTTCTTTATCACCATGCATCCTTTCCACATCATCTAATTGATTTTCATTTTCTTTCTGATTATCTGCATGATCAGCCGCCCCTCTTACAGACCCACAAATAACCGCGGGTTCAGTAAAATGCTCTTTTGTGTCATGGAAGGAGGTTTCATCTTCATCAGACACATCCTCAAGCTCTTGTTTCTCAATATCACCGGATGATTCTGTTGTGCTGCCTTCTGAAAACCCAAACAAGATGTCAGACTATAAGAGAACTTGGCAAGAAAATATTAAAAGGAAACAAATCTTAACACTAAGATAATAACTCAATACAACCAATGATGTTAAGGTGTGTGTGACTTAGCATCAAACAGAACAACCTCTACACACTCTTTCAGGTGAGGCACATTTGATAATGCACACATCTGGTGTGTCTAAGCAGACTTTTTTGAGGGCGGTAGGTGCAAATAAAGCAAGTCTGCTCAAAGTTCTCTTTAATTTCTAAGGGTTTTTTCCATTAATTGTATTTTCAACAGCATATATATATATAAAGACAATATCAAACCCTCTACTTATCAATATTTGAGTATTCAACATGGGATTACAAGGAAATCAAGCATATTAGCCAACAAAAGAAGATGAAAATTTTGCATGTTTTGTATAATAAGTTCGATCACTCTTTAGAGTTTATCAAAATTGTATAAGATTATACACACTCATAAAAAAATACATGTAAATACATCTTTTATCATACTTTAATCAGGCAAGGGATTTTTGCACTTTATGCCTTATACAAATGCAACAATTCTAGAGCATATAGTGTGCCTTGCACCCTTAACAACATTAGTTGAAACATTTCTAAACCTAAAATTTAAGTAAAACGAGAATGGTGATGATCAATAAGAGCAAAATGGCAGGAAATTGCCATTACAACATCGGATAATCAAGGGTATTTCTCATTCAAGAAAGCATGATGAAACTGTATGACATTAGTTTATCCATGAAGTGCTACCATCATATGACTATAGGTATGTACAAAATGACTAAGATTACCTTCCTTGACTAACATAATTTAAATAATATAGTTGAGTATGTACCACTGTATTTTCCACGCCCTATACCAGAATATTCATGCTTTGACAACTGGTAGTCTCCATCATGAATTCCAGAGCTTTCAGCTTCAATATTAGCTGCCTGCACATGCAACAAAAACACAATCTCAGTTTACCATTAACATTAAACAATAAAGCTTAGTGCCATTATGTGTACAGTGAACCACAAAGAAATGACGTTATTATGCAATTTCATATAAGAACCAACAATTTACAAGATGATATACCTAAAATCAACATTAATTAAGACAACATTTTAAGAGATGAGATGATAAAAGACGCTCCTTAGAAATTCCCCGCCCGCCCCCCCCCCCAATTATATTTATTAGGAATTTGGGAATTTGTTGATCAACTTGGGCTTTCATTTATAATTAAGATTAAGGGAAGTCCATCTACCATGAGAAATAGTTGTTATTATTAGTGACTTCACATTACCTCCAATTGCCTTAATGTGTCAAGCAAAATAGATCTTTCTTCACAAAGTACTTTAAGTTGTCCTTGTATCTCCGAGAACTCTGAGAGCATAATCTGCTCACAGTCCTTCACAAGGTTATCACTGATTCCCTCCTCAAGCAACCGTTTCTTGAGCCTATCAGTTGATATAGACAAATCACGGGGGACAAGAGAGAGATTATCATTTAGCGGTCGCAGTGGAAAGAGGCTCCTGGTTGATACCAAAGCTTGTATCCAAGCGACCCGATCTTTCTTAGAATCGGTTCTCAAATGAAGGGTCTTTGTTGCAGTGAAAATGTAAAACCGTCTGTCATCAGATTTGCTCTCCCGAAATGACGAGATCTGCTACAAGAATCCAATTAACAGCCCCATGAGTTATGCAAGAGTTCCCTTAAAGAGGCATGATCACATTGATCAAGATGAATTTATATGCATGAGTCAAAACATGTCTAAAAAGTCCATTTCAAGAAACAAAGAAAGGAAAAGAAATGCAATCAATTCAAGATAATGCAAGTTGAAAAGCTCAATTAATCCTTGTATCCCTCACCAAGATTGGATCGTTACTGCTGGAAATTTTCTGGAATCACCCGAAGAAAAACAACATATCTGTAGCTTAGACAACCAAGAACCAACCTTTAGGCTATCAAGGTGTAACCTCAGCAGAAGCCAAACCCAATTACCATCAAACGCCAGATGGATACAAAAAAAGAAAAAAGAAAAGAAAAGAAAAAAGGTACTGTAAGTTTCTAAGAAAAACTTGTTTTAGCAACAAACAAACAAACTCTTAGCAACAGAAAAACAAAACCCAAACTTCATCACCTAATCCCATGCTACTTTTTGAGGATTACAACTGTCTAGGGATAAAACAAAGATGAAGAATCGCCATTTGGATCTACTCGACCATAGGAGAATATACTTAAAACAAATTCAAAATAAATATTACTATTATGTTATCGTTTGAGTTTTCCCGTTTCTAAACGTTGTTCTGTCCAACCATAAAATTCTTTATAAACTTAACCAGTCAAGCCCCACCTAAAAGTCTCAAGTCCCCACGCTTATCTTTTTCCTTTTCTTTTTCTCAATGTTTATTTTACTAAAAAATAAAACCCATAAAAACTATGAAATAAGACAATGTAAAATGTTAAAAATAAAGAAGTTACCTCCCTATTACGAGACAAAATATGCAAAACTCAAAAAAAGGACGGCAACAAACAAAAACCCACTTCGACATTTCAGAGAAATACTCCATCCTCATCACCGTTTGATTTCTACAACATTACATCATTTTTTTTCCTTTGAAAAGAGATAGGAAAAAAAATAAAGAAACCCTCTTCATACTTCCCTCATCACCTTGAAAGAAAGAAAACTAGAGCGGCTGGCAAGCAAAGGGAATGCACTTGGCTGAAGAGAAAGAGTGAGCATGATAAAACGTGGGAAGTGAGGGGGAAAACCAAAAAGATGAAATAATAAAGGAACGAAAAGGGAAGGATCACATTTCAAGTTTGTTGAATCGTTTTTGATAGCTTTGAAAACTTCAATCATCTATCGATAACCGATTAAACGATGATGTGACCACAGCTTAAATCCTAGACCTACACCATACCCTATCACAGCCCTCCAAGCCCACCTGCTGATGTGACCCACTCTACATAAACAACCAGTTAAAACTGTAAAAATATACATTAAAAATAATTATTCTACTTTTTTCACCAGTTAAACATGAAAATTGAAAATCACAAAACAACATAGAAAGAAAGAGAGAGAAAAAGAAGGTCCACGGCAAAATTGTTTTGAAGATCCTTTGAACAAATTATGCAGAACTTCATGCCGAACAATGCAAGCAACCTACGGTTCTTGCTCTTCACCTACGGTTCTTGCTCTTCAATTTACTTTTTCTTTTCTGGTTATTTAATTAGCTCAGTTTTCAATGCCTGCTATTTTAATATCTTCAGATGCAAAAACCCAAAATTAGTATAAAATGACATAATTGCTAGATGGTAACAGATCGGTTCAGTATCTTGAATCAAAATATATTAACTATGTTCCGAAAAACAAGTTATATTACCGCCAAAACGGATCACTTTGATCATCTATTTTCTATTGGCTCAATTCTATATTTGTTTTGGAATTTTTGAAAGTCGATTTTCTTTTTTTTTCTGATATATATACCTTTAAATGAACAATGCCAACGGTTTTCTGGTGTTTCCGTCTACCGCTACAACTATCCATCCTCGAAAGCCGATTGCTCGAGACATCACCGATCAATCTGACATCATCGGTCGGAGAGATGAGGTTAAGAGCTTCAGGCCGACGAACTTTCGAGTAAGATAACATTCCATTCCGAAGCAAAAACCACCTGGATCTCCATCCTTTCCCGTAATTAGTCCACTTATAAAGAATCCCAGCGACAGTCCCTTCGGATCCTCCCGCCGTCAACCTCGCAGTCGCATTAACTATTTCAGATCCGGAAAAACTCCCTGCCGGCATGCTCCTAGCTCGAGTCAACGAAACTTCCGGTGACTGGTCACCGTCGCCGGGACTCTCTAACGATATACAACATAACGGATGCATTTCCTTCACCCGCATTTTTGCTTTCCTCTCTCGATCTCGATCACAATCCACTTCTTTCCATCGAAAAAAAAACGAATCGATAGCTGCAACAACAAAAGAAAATATTATAACAACATATCAAAAATGGAGAGAAGTAAAAATTAAATTTTTCTATAAAGAAAATTGTAAGTGAAATTTGATTTAGGGTTTAAAGAAGATACATTTCTTTGGGTTGTAAAGGTGATTTCGAGGGAGTTTGAGGTTTTTAGATTTGTGAAGTGAGCTCTGAAACTGAGAGATTTGTAAATGAAAGAGAAGGTATGGATTACTAAAATGAGGAGCCTCTTTTTTTTATTTATTTAATTAAGCTTGAAACTATCGCATTTTTAATAATAATTTAGTTCCTTTTTTTATGTTTTTCTTTTTCTTTTTCTTGAGATTGGGGTATACTTGTAATTCAACCTAGTAAGATTTAATAACAAAATTGGATTACTCCATCCGAAATCGAGAATCAATCCAGGTATTGATCCGGAATAAAGGGTTGGGTTGGATGAACCCATCGGCCTAATCGATTAAAACAAACAAAAATATTTGTTGAGAGTTGGTTGAATTAATTCTCTTTTTTTTAATAATTTATTCAATTGAACCAAATAAAACTAGATAAACTAAGAATCAATGGTCTAATTGATTCGACTGTCGATCCAATTCTAAAAATATTGAATATTAGTAGGTTATTTAAAAAATAGTAATAAGAGTTTTTCTTTTTATTGATATAATTTTTTATACATTTGTAATTATATAACATAAGCGAATAGTGATTATATCCCACTCTAACACTTTAAAGATTTATAATAATAATAAAATAAGAGTTCAAACTCTGTTTTTGTATCCTACAAGATTAGAACTATTTTGTAGAACTAGGATCGAACAAGGTATGAATAAAAGGTTGGATCAATTGATTTATAATCTAATTGAATTGATAAATGAAACCAATTAAATTAGACTAAAAATAAGTTGAAACAACGATTTAACCAATTTTTTTCTATTTTTATAATTTATTCAATTGAAATTGAACAAAATCAGCCAAATTGAGAACAAGTGATCTAACCAGTTCGATTATCAATTTGATTCTGAAAACCCTTGAAAGTTAATAGGTTTTAGTAACAAGATTTTTTTTTAATTGATATAATCTACTCATAATTTTTTCAACCCATAAATTAAAAGAAAATATTCGACATGATTTAATTTAACTTATTTATTATTTTTACATTAAAAGTTTATGAAAGGGGGTTTAAAAACTTCGGTCTAATTATCATTTTAGCTACATTAATATGATATAATTTAATGTATTTTTATAATATTGCTTACTAGTAAATTTAATTAACTGTTTATTTAAAAGTATTTTTATATATATTTTTAAACTATGGAATCTCATTATTAGATTTTAACTCTAGTTACACACTTTAATAATAATAAAACAAAAGTCTATAAAAATAAAATAAAAAATTAAATATTATTTTTTAACAATAAATCTGTTCTTTTTTTTGAATTACAGTAACAGAATAAAACCCGAACAACCAACGCAACTAGCACGACTTGAACCCATGTCACACTTGGAGCAGTGAACACCATTGACCATTAGGTCATCACATATATGCTCTTTTTAATACAATACTCAGAACTACCCATAGTCCTCCCTCAACCTATAAACAGGAGGATAGTGAACTTCAATACACTCGAACTTACATCATTTTGCATTGACAATAATACTTATATTAATCGAATTAAAATTAAAAATTAAATTTTAACAGAGAGAGAATAAAACTAGAATTAGAGGTTTAAAAAGACAGTGAATTGAGGAGGTAATTACTGCGTCATCAAGAATTTTATCCGTAGTCTTTTATCCTTGTTTTCAACCTTTTGCGTTTTAACTTTTGTCAGCATTGGTATATTTATCCTCAAGTTTTGACTATAACAAAAACCAAAGAAAGCAATACGAGATAACACCTTTTCTTTGACTAAAACTGAAAACTATGTATTTGCGGATGAGTCCTTAGCTTGTTGGTGAAGGTAAATGTTCGAAGTTTTAAGTATTCGGTTTGAAGTTTATCGTGTGTAATTATATATATAAATTTTAAAATTTTATTATGTATTAATGTCATATGTGTATTTTAATCGAGTTAGTCAATTTTATATAGATATTTTTAACTTTTAGTCTGTTTGTGCTATAATAATTTAATTTTACTTATTCAAATATCTTTATACTCGACTGTGCTGTAATAATTCTATTTTACTGCTTTTGAGATCTATATTTGTATTTGTGTGTTGATTGTACTAAAAAAAACTATATACATATGCTTTGGTCAACATAGTTAAGCAAATACACCTTTTATTAACATTAATTTTTTAAATTAATTTTTAATACTAAACAACTTAAATTTTAACTTTCCAAACACAATTTCATGAAATTTATTAAAATTTTTATCTAGTAAAATATAGGTTTTTACTTTGTATATATATTATTTATAGGATAAATAAAACTTTTGATTAAATTAATCTCACAAGTTAATCGAGCACCTACTCAATTAAAAAATAATTGAAATCTTTCTTCATATTAGAGGTGATCATGGGCCAATTCAAGTCGGGTTTGGGCCTGGCCATAATAAAATTTCAAGCCCGTTTTATAGGTCCGGACCTAACCCAACTCAAAAAAATGGGTCTAAAATTTTGTCCAAGCTCAGTCCTAATAAAAAAGCTAAAACCCGAACCCAGCCTGCCCACATACAATAAAAATAGTAGCAAAAATAATAATAAAAACAAGAGTTATACAATATCCAAACAATAACAACAAAATAGTAGTAATATAATAGTGAAATAGCAGCAAAATTATGGAAAAATAGCAACAATTTTTTTTTTTGCAAATTCAAGCCGAGTTAGGTCGGACCTTGGCAAAAAAAAAAGCTTACTTGAGGCTTGGCCCATTTTTTAAATGGGCTTTTTTTTCCAAGCTCATTTTTGGGCTTATTTTTTGCCCAAACCCTTCCACTATTGGCCCGACCCATGATCAGGTCTACTTAATACAAAGTAAACTATATTATTTTGTGGATACTTTTGTCTTTTATATTTCTATATAAAATCAACAAAATTCATATATGATATTTGGATCTAGGAAATTACAATTTTTAAACCAACTTTACTATTTCAACCAAAGATTGATTTGGTTTTTAAATAAATCTCATATAAATTTATATTTTGTACATATATTTTTCACTCGCATCATAGATGTGTCATGATCTAGTATACATAATAATAGTAGATGAAGCCAATATGGGTTTGGCATTTTTAGTTAAACCTTTGGTTCTTGAATTCTCAAGCTCAAGTCTCACCATTCACAATTAAGATGTGTAGGTCTTCAGTCTTAACATTTGCATATGCCATGGATGAGTTTTGTCTGATTTTTTTCTAATTTTTGTTCGTTGTATTTTGTGTTGGTTTGATCATGTGCTGTAGTTGCTCAACTTATTTTTTACGTGTATAATACTTGTGAGTATATTGTATTTATAATAGTTGTTGGTAGTAGTTACAAGGGTTAGATGCAACTCAAGTTGCAACCTAACAAACATTTGACAGGCCATTGTAACTTATCTTGTTTGGTTGGCATATTATGACCAAAATTGTTAGAACTTTTAATTGAACATATTTGAGGATTTTTAACAGCACATTATTGAAGACAAAATGTGGATAAACACAATTCAAGTAAGGATATATTAAATATTTTTTAATTGATTTAGTTTCCTTATTGAAGAGATTTATTTTCCTTAAAAGACTACATTAAAAAGATCTTGGCAACTTCATTTCATATTTAAGACTTATTCGAAGGTTATTTTGAGGAGATAGAGATCCAAATTGATTGTAGTTTTGCAAGCCATTAAACACCTATTTAACATAAGGCTAGTTATAGTTTATGATATAGTGTATGTTTGTTGTAAGTAAATTGTTCTTGTTGTTCAGTTTACAACTAAACTTTCAAGGGAAAAGACTTTGTGAGGAAAGTGATCTAGATTGAGTATATGAATGATATTACAACTTGGTGAGTGAGCTGAACTTAATAATACATTATACTTGTTGATCTATAGTGGATTACTCTCTGGGAATTGCCCTATAGACGTAGGAAGTTTCAAAACTATGTAACCAAAATTATGTTTCCATCCCTATTTTATAACAATTAGTAAGTCCGTCTAGTTGCAACTAAACAAAAATCTGAAAGAAAAATTCAACGAATTCATAATTGGTATCAAAGCTAGACATTTGAAGTACTAAGTGAAGATCTTATCATTGATTATCAATTGAGATGGAAGGATAATTAGTCTTAAACCCCCTCCATGCTGAACAAAATGAATTATGCCTACTAGAAAGCAAAGATGTGAGCTTTTATCAAGTCTATGAATGAAAAGCTTAGCACTCAATTCTGATTGGTTGAGAACCATCAACTATTGATGTATCTGGTGTAAGGACTTTTAAACCTTAAGTAATTTGGACTGGTGATGAAGAAAAACTGCCTAATGCAAACTTACAATCCCTTAATGCAATTTTACGCAAAGTTGATCATCATGAGTTCAGGCAAACCTCCAAATGCACAACTACTAGATAAGCTTGGACTATTCTCAAAACTTCTCATAAATTGACCAATATTTTTAAGTGGTCCACAATTTAGATGTTGACAACAAGATCAGGGACTCTAAGAATGGAAAACATTAACATTTTATCTGATTTCTTTGCAAAGCTTTGTAACATCTCAAATCAGGCTTTTTTCCTTTGGTGAAAAATACTCAAACTCGAAGCTTGTCAAAAAGGTGATTCAATCTTGCTTGCTTGGAAATTTGTAATCGAAGTGATTTCTATTGAGGATGTAAATGATATTGATAGAAAATAAATATAATGAAATCGAACCTAGGCCCTCAATGTCCAAATTTAAATTTACGATTAAACTAATTTGAGTAAAATAATATATAAAAATATACTTGACAGAAAATAATGCAATAAATACATTTTTTAAGTAACAAGTATAGTTACTTTAAAAGCAGTTAGATTGCTTCTTGTTTAATCCAATCTAATGTTCATACATGAGTTTGAACAAGACTGTGAACAAGACTTGATAGACGACATTTGCTTAAGGAGAAAACAACCATGAAGGTCCAAGTCAAAAATGTCTACATCCAATATCATTTAAACTGCCCTAAAGTCTAGTCTAGACTGTTGTTCAAAAGTTTGTCTAGATAGCTTGTTTAAACATGGAGTTGTTTAGTCAAGTTGTTTAAATAGGGAGTGATATGTCATAATTTGATACATAAAATTAGGCTATTTAGGACACTTAATGAGTTTGTTCTCAAGCAATTTAAGAGTCTTTTCTATACTTTCTTTGGTTTTTAGTTTTCTATACTAATTATATTTTTTATTTGGTTTTACTCATTTTGATACTCAAATTGGCTAAATGGTGCCATTAGGAATCTAACGGTGTGCTTGAGTTGTGCAGGGAGACGACAATGACTAAACCTTGAGGATAACTACATTTGACATGGGTGTCGCGACACTAATGCTAGAGTGTCGCAACACTGAGCCTCCACTACCTCAAAGGTGCAATACTTTAACAAGAAATCAACCTAGAGCTAACTGTTGAGATTGTTACAACACTATGGGTGTTGTGTCACGACATCGAGCCTAAAGCCGCAACACCAAGCCTCCAAGGGCGCAATATCACTAAAGGTTGTTGAAGTGAAGAAGTCATGGACACTACCGACGATGCCGCACCACCAACCAATCAATGTTGCGAATTTGAGAAACCTTACAGCCAAGGGTGTGCCACAATCAAGAGTGTTACAACACTGAAGCTTGGATGCCGCGACACTACTACTTAATGGGGGAAAAATACTATAGAGGTAATCTTGTGTCCAACACAAACCCAAGTCAACCTATGTATTTCAAGGTCATTTTTGTCAATTTTAGGGTTTAAAGTTTGTTTGTATTAAAGATGTTTTGGCTATCAAACTTAAATGAACCACCTTTTTAATCATCTTTTTAGCTTAGTAGTTAGCTTCTCCACCATTTTTATGTTTTAGTTATGTACTTTTCTGAGCTTAGTGGTTGTAGTGGTAGTTTTATCATTTTTTATTGTAGCTTTTCTTCTTTTTGCAAATAGATACTCAAATTTTACTTTGTATTTTGATTTCTCTTCAAGTTATTTAATATATTTCAGCTTTGTCCACCTTTAAAAATGTAAAAATTCTAACTTTAGATGTGCTTTCTTCTCCATTGTTGATGCTATAATCTTCTCCAAAAAACGCATAAAGAGCCCTTAAGATCTTTCTAACCTTGCTTTTTATGTTTTCTTCAATGAATCATTTGAGTATGTATTTAGTTGATATTGTTGTGTTGGTTATGGATAATAACTAAATTTTATGGTGGTTGGTTGATGGAAATGTAACATATTTAGTTTTTGAATCAGAGACTAAATCGTAAAAATTAGACTAAATTGAATAAACTTCAAAACCTAGAATTGACACCTTTAGGTGAACAATTAGATAGGTGAGGCCAAGAGGAGAACCTATTGGGAATCAATTCGATCGTCCCAATTTAATTTAGTGAGGTCGAGAGATAAACCAGACTAAATTGTCTAATTTGGTAAAATGGTAATAGAAAGGTAAAATTTTATCAGTTAGGAGTTTGAACCCTTTAGATCCCTAATCCAAGAATTAATTAGCAACATGGAAGTCAACTGACACTTTAGCTCTTTGAATTGATTTTTGTACACGTTTGATTATTTTGCAATTTAGTCCTTTTAGGTATTAGATAGTGTAATTAACCATTGATAATAATTTTTCGTAATATAATACTTAGTGAGTAGCTAGCTAGATTTCTTGTTTGCGTGCATTTTCATTGTTAATCACGTTATCACCTGAACTTTATTAGGTCCGATCCTTGAAATACTTTGTGTTCCGTTGTAACACAAAAATATTATCACTGGCCTATCACACTTGCAAATAACCGCTATATTTTTTATTCTATTTGTGTTGATTACATAGCCTAGATGCATGCACGTCAAGGCGCAGTTAGGGAGTTGTTTAAACAACTCAAGAATCGAAACATCAATACTGTGCAGCTCTGGTCCCAACATTCAATTGCAAAAAAATTTACATTCAGACCATTAACACTAGAATAAACATGTACAACGCACAACCAAATTGATAACTCATATATATTCGAGCCTAGACAAAGACACTTTTAAACCCGCACATGGTTTAAGTTAAACCAAAACAAAATACAAACTAAAAACCTACACCATAATTTACATAAGGTAAGGCTCAAACCTAAAAAGTTAAAGTCACAATGCCTCAATTACCCATAACTCCTTCACAATCCTTAAATAGGAGGATAAAACACATTTGAACACGCTCGAATCCGTGTTCTCATGCATTAGTAACAATGCTAGTGTCAACCAAATTAAGATTTAGCTGACATTATATATAAATTATATGTCAACAAATTAATTATTTAGTTCAATATTTATAACTATCAGTTTTGATATTAAATAAAAGTTACTATTTTTATTCATAATTAGAAAATAAATGAAAAAAAAGA
The DNA here is from genome assembly GCF_007990345.1 of Gossypium hirsutum. NCBI lineage: Eukaryota > Viridiplantae > Streptophyta > Magnoliopsida > Malvales > Malvaceae > Gossypium > Gossypium hirsutum. The sequence continues at coordinate 52,908,671 of NC_053439.1, read as the reverse complement.
ACTTGAAAGTAATAAGTGGTTTAATTTTTGTTGTTGTCATGGGAATGGTTTTCCAAGTAACGAAAGTGATGCAACAAAGCAAAGATTGTGACAATCAGCATTGATAATGCAAAAATAAAAGAAAATAAAAATAAGTTCTAAAATATGGAAAGCTAAAGAACCGACTCATTGTGGCAGCAATACATTGAACTGTGCAAGTCCGGACCATGGGAAAGAGTGGACCGCCAGGTCAGCTTGTAGGGGCCGGATTTTGGACCTGATCCTGGTTTGTCTCTCCGACACGTGTTATTCATCCCCCTTAATTTTGTTTTTGTCAAGTTTTATAATTTAATTTTTAATTATTATTTCTTTTAAAATTTCTCTAAAACCCATAAGCTAGACATAGATTTCTCTTTCTGTTTTTGTTTTAATTGAGAAATTAGTGTATAACTACAAATTATAGGACCGAAACTGCAATTTGACCTTTTCCTTTCTTCTGTCTAGATCTACTTTCGATTTCACTGTTACACTCTCGCTTGGGCGCGTGCAACCAACTATCATTTTGTCTTTTTTTTTGGGAAAATATTTTTGTATTTTTATACAAATTTTACTTCTATTTATATTTTTTCAAATTTTTAAATAAAAAACGTATTTAAACATATTTTAATTTATGTCGTGTAATAATAAAATTTTAACTTTCCACTATATTACGAAGTGTTTTTGTATTGTTTTGAAAAATTATAGATTAGAAAATTATAATTAAAGCAAGACAAAAAAATTATATATTATATATAACATTAAATAGTTAAAATTATATAATTATTTTAAATATAAATATAATCACTAGACTGGTTAGGAAAATATAAATATAATGTATAATTGCAATAATATCTATAATCACTAGATTGAATATCGCGAATAATCCAATTTCTACATACTATGGACCACCACCAAAAATGATTTATATTTAACTCGAAATCGAATAGCTCAATTTATCATTTTAAAAAAATATATATATCTATCATTTTTTAAAATTATTTTATTTGTTAAATTGCGAGAATATATTTTAAGTCAATTAATTTGATATGTCAAGATCGAGTAAGATTCCAACCCTCAAGATATGGAATTTAGAATATTTGTCCAAATGATAAAAAAAAATATCACCTAAAGGACTCTTCAGATAATTTCTATTTTTTTCGCTTTTCATTTGGATTTTTTTCTCTATGGACGAGGAAATTCATTGATATGTAAATCAATACATAGGAAAGGGATTTCAAGAACTAATTTGAATGCTTTACTAAAATCAAGCCATACTAAACGAAAAATATCTGATCTTAAGAAATAACATCGGAACAAACTCGACCATCACAAAATAAGCCACATCATTTGATGTTCAACCACCTTTTTAAATATCTTAAATTAGTGCATTGAATTTGACACCAACAATCTCTTCCTTCCAACTCTACCTAACACTTCATTAATATCCACAACATAAAAATATATTTTTTGAGGTAATATCGAAGGTGAGATCTTATTATAGTGGGATTTTTTAAATCAACGACTGTGGTTAAAAGAAAAAAAATGAGAAGATTATAACCGTTTGATCAAGCCACATCATGTCAGAAAGTAGAGAATTGTGCTGGTGACCTAGAACATGTTAATTGATCAACAACAGATTGATATTTCTTTTTTCCTTTTTATTTTTATTTCAATCGTTGATTTAAAAGAAATTCATATAATCCCCTAGTAATTGAATCTTCAAATAGTTGCCACCAATATTTTGATACAAATATTTTAAGGTTAAGAGTTTAATCTCCATTCATGGAGACAGAGCATATTTTATGACTAATCATTTACTTTTTTAGAAAATATTTTCGATGAAGAGATTAATTACTGCTATCACTCGTGGGTACCCTAATTACTAAACCATATATATAGAAATTAGACTATTTTGGTTTGGGGTTTGATTTTTAGTAGTAATAATAGAATTATAATTTTGACCCTCATTGTTGGTTCAACACATGATGAGAAATGGATAAATTGTCAGTGCTGACTAGTGAAGAAATGTATAACTGAGCCAATTCGAGTCAGGCACTCAGGCCAACCTGACTCACCTTCTGCCATTGTTGTAAAAGGCCTTACTTTTTGCAACTTTTAGCTGCAAATCTTATATGGCCAATTAAATCCCACACCAAAATTCATCTTCACCCTCCTGGTTTATTATTATACCAATTTTTCTTTTTTAAAATTAAAGCAGTAAAACAGTGAGGTGAAATATTCATATTTATATATTTTTTGAAAAATATTTTCATAAAATAAAAGGGTTAATTATACTGGAAGTTTCCAAACTCTAAATATTACATTCGAATTGAGTTTTTTCATCTATTTAGCCACCAGCTTAGTGTTAAATGATAGATTGAATTTAGATTGTATTTAAAATACTAGATCAATTTTTTAAATATCAAATTCGAAACCCCGACCTGATTAACTTGAATTAACATGATTTGACTTTAAAAATTGACAACAAATAATCGCTAGTTTGAATCCAAATTAGACCCAAAAAAGTAATTTGAAACGATCTAAAACCCGAAATAATCTAACTTGAGATATTGAGTCTCAAATTCGAATTACTTGAACCCAAAATAATTTAAACCTAAAATATCTCCAAATATATATTTTGAAAAAGTAGATTAGACTTTATCAAATTATAGTAAGAACTAAAGCTCTAAAAAATGCATAGTATTATAGAGACTTTCTATGCAATTTTTCCTTTTTTTTATGAGATTGGTAATGTTTTTATAAGAGTGGGTGATTTTTTTTTATAACATAGTCATATTAGTACATAAACACCCTTATAATAATATTTTTAATTATTTTTAATCTTTTAATATTTTTTAACTGAATTAGTGTCACTTTTAACTTAAGATATACATAAAATTGATTTTTATAATAGTATAAATATATTAATTTTCAAACTATAAAATATTATAATTGAGTAGTTAAAATATCGATATTATATTAATTATGCTCTTTCTTTAGTTTAGCTATCAACTTAGACGGATCAAAATTTAATAGGGAGAGTATTTAAAATATTGGATCAGCTTTTAATATCAAATTTGAAAATCCAATCTGATTAATTTGATTTAGCTATAAAAATTAATAACAAATAACCACATGCTTGAATTCAAATTAGACTCGAACAAGTAATCTGAAATAAATTAAAATTTGAAATAAACTAACTTAAAAAACTAAATCTCAAATATGAATGACTCGAATCCACGTGAAATGTCTCAAACCTAAAATTAACTCAAACTTGAAATTGGTTTAATTCAAAATACAAAAAAAAAATTAAATTGAATGAACCCAAATTCAACCAAATCAAAACTAATAGCTTTTTACCCACTATACGAGAGACAACAAAATCTTATGTTGAAATCAATCATGTGAATGGAAAAAAAAATATGGGTGGCAAAAAGCAAAGGCTATGTGCTTTTCAAAAACAGTGAGGTGAGATATTCATATCATATAATTAGATAATTAAGAAAAGAAAAGGGGATTGGAAAAGGAATGGGTTGGGCAAGAAGCCATATATTCCATAAGCAGCCCGCATTGAATCAACATGGATCAATAAAAGTAGTCATATCATAAAAACAGTGCAGACGATGAAGAAAAGTGGTGGAGTCCCGCACCCTTACTATTTATGGTTGAATTAACGACGTACCGGTGGAACAATATTTCAAGTAGAATGCTGAAACAAAAGAGAAAATGGCTCTACCACAGAATATATAGCAACATTGAAGGTTTGTGGGTCCAATATTCCCCCACCTGCTTTTCTTTCTCGATTAGAACTCATTGAAAGCTATGTTTATATTTATTTATGCCATCAAGGTTTTAGTACCTTTAGTGTCTTAGAATTTTCAAATTCGAGATCCATATAAATAAATTTGTTAGTTTTCGAATCTCATTATCAGTTGTTTTTGTTGATACCATTTTTTTAATAAAACGGGGTCGATTTGGGTTTTGAAAATGAAAACGAAAACGGGAGTCGCCACCAATTTTTTTAATGATGTGTGATCGGTCATCTCGTAAAAGTGGTTGTTTTTAATAAACAATTTAATTTTATTAAAACAACGAGTTTGGTACACGAAATTCAGAAAAATGGGTTCGGGAGTTGGTTACGTACGAGGAAGGATTGGCACCCTCGTAACACCCAAAATTGGTACCTAGTTGATTAGTTAATGTCTTAATGTCGAAGATTGAAAACTTTGAAGAATTTTAAAAATACGATCCTTGTATTAAAATGTTAAAAATTTTTGGGAAACGAAACATATTTCACGTTAATCGAGAAAAAGGCATCAAATCTAGTAAGTTAGGACACAATGTCTCGAATTCCCGATACGTGAATGAATGCCAAATAATTTGCTTATTTAAAAGATATTTAGTTATCTCGGATTTTTTTTAAAAACAAATGGATCAGGCCCAGTAAGTTAGGACTTAATCTTTTCTTAATCTCTGAGGTAGGATATTCAATTGTTTAAGTCAAATGAAGAAATCACACCCTCATACGTTAGGGCACAATTTCTCAAAATTCTAAACATTGAATATTACCTTTATTATTTTTTAGAAAAAATCCTTATCTCGGGAAAACAATGTGTCATATCCAATGCGATAGGACATAACATATTGAATTCCCGATAATGAGCTTTTTATCATTTTTAAAAGAGTAATCTCGATTATTTAGATTCAACGAAGAAAATTAGAACCCAATACGTTAGGGCTCGATTCTCTCAAAGATCCCAAATACCGAGTATTACTTATATTTTTAAAATTTCTTTTTTGAAATTGAAATAAAAATGGGTGTAATGGAATGATGATGACAATGTAAGTAAAATAATCACGAGCAAAACAAAATATAAATAAGTAATAAGACTGATATAAAAACAATCGTGCAGGCATCATGACAAATACTAAACAGACAAAACTAAAGCAAGATAAAATAACAATAACAAATATGTACATAAATAAATAAATGAAGAAAATAAATAAAAGATATATATATGAATTATAAAATATGAAAATATAAGTATTTACATATATATATAAATGGATTATAAAATACAAAAATATATAAAATATAAGTATGTACATTATAAGAACGTGTGTATGTACATGAATATAAAAATTCTAAGATAAAACAATGTGCATATATATATATACTTATACAAATTAAAAAAAAAATATGTACATACATATATTATAAAAACTTATTCACGTTTATATACATACTTGAAATTGTAAAATAATAATAATAAATATGTACATATAAACATATATGAAACATGGGATGTACGCACGTATGTATACTAAAATAATTGTATGTATGTATATACATATAACATAACTTGAAGTAAAAAAGTATTTAATAATATTAATAATAATGCTAATAATAATAATTATTATAATAGTTTTAATAATAATATATAATAATAAATAATAATAGCACATATTAAAATAACGTATACACATATATATAAGATAAATGAAAATATAAACAAAACAGAAATTAATAGTTAAAAAGAAATAAAATAAAATAAAACGGAAGGGATTAAATCGAAATCAGGAATAAATTTAAGGGGCTCAAATTATAAATAAAAATGGGTACTTAAAACACGCTACAAAAGAATGAGGATCAAACGCGAATTATTCCCACGTCATTGAAACAGTGCCGTTCTATCGGAATCCAAGCGCTTGGTCTACGGACCAAATTGAAACAGGCGCGAAAATTCGTGGTCGAAATAAAAAATAATAAAGAAATCTCATTGAAAACAACGCAAAGGCGGAGGGATCAATTGCGCAAATATCCCCTTCAGCGAAAACACGCGGACCCTCCGAGTCGGATCGGGTCGACGCGCGGATCTGGGGGGGCAAAACGGCCCTGTTTAATGCTTAATATAAATATTAAAAAATAAACTAAAAAATAACAGTTTCATCATTTTTTTCTTTAAAAACAAAGAGAAAACTCTCTCTCTCTCTCTCTTTCTCAGGCTCTTTACCTCTGGCCTGGATCCCGGCCGATGACCGCCATGGCCGCAGTCGTGCTGGCCACCGTACACGGTGGCCGAAAATTCAAAAAAAGGTACTTTTTTTTTCTGCATATGCGTATATACATATATATTTTTGAACAAAACAAAAGTAAAAATAAAAAAATTGAACAAAAGAAAGGTTTTTTGAAGTTAAAACTTTTATCTCTGCTTTTATTTCTTTTTTTGTTCCAAAATCAACTTTTTTTCTTTCAGTCCCCCCCTTTTACAATCTGTTTATAATCGGTTTTTTATATCGAAAATCAAAAAACCAAAAAGCCCCCCTCCCGTTACATTTTCCTTCGGCTTTTATAGCCTATTTTGCTACTGTTTGTTTCTGCTATTTTTCTTGCTTGTTTGCAGGTCTGGTGGCGCAATTGGGATGATGGGATAGTGGCGGTGGGCTGGTGCGAGGTGATGGCAGCGGTGGCAGAAGGCCAAGGGTCAATAGGTGCGGCGCCTAGATGCGGCGCTAGGGTTTCTTTTCTGAAACCCTAGCTTGACTTTGGTTATTGGATTGGGCCAATTGGATACTGGGCTTCGGGTTTGGGCTAGGTCTAGGTAGGTTAGGAATTGGGCTGAGGTTTTGGGGTTATTTTATAATTGGGTTGGCTAGTTAGGTAGTGGGCCCGGGCAAATTGGGCTTGTACAGTTTTCATGTGTAAATTTTATTTCTGTCAGTTTATAGTATGAATTTATCTAATTCATAGTTTTTTTGTGCTGTAATAGTTTAATTTTATAGTTAAATGGTTGCTAATACCCCGTAAGCTGAGGAGCAAAAGGAGGAATCTACCCGAGGAGAGGCTTGTGTCTGATTAGCTAGTTGGTGAGACAATAGTTTACCAAGGCAATGATCAGTCACACTGGGACTGAGACACGACCCAGACTCCTATGGGAGGCAGCAATGGAGAATTTTCCACAATTGGAAAAAGCCTAATGGAGCAATGACGTGTGGAGGTAGAAGGCCCACGGGTTGTGAACTTCTTTTCCAGGAGAAGATGCAATGATGGTATCTTGGGAATAAGCATCAGCTAACTTTGTGCCAACAGTCGCGGTAATATAGAGGATGTAAGCATTATCCAGAATGATTGGGCGTAAAGCGTCTCTAGATGGCTCTTTAAGTTCCTTGTCAAATCCTAGGGCTCAACCCTGGACAGGCGATGAAAATTACCAAGTTGGAGTATAGTAAGGGCAAAGAGTATTTCTGGTGGAGAGGTGAAATGCATAGAGTTGTGATCATGTACTTGTAAACTTTAAAAATTATATTTATATATATATAATTTTAAAACTATTAAATTAAAATAGGTAAAAAGTACTATGGAGGCCCTTATACTAGGAGTTGAATGCATTTTGTCCCATCTACTTAACAAATAGGCTAATTAGTCTCTGTATGTTAGATAAAAAAACAAATTGGTTATTTTGTTAAAAAATTCATCTATTTCTGTTGTTAAAAAATAGTTCATACACGTTAGTATAGGTACATGTTGCATGCCCTGTGAAACTGTTTAGTTATTCATCAGCCACATCAAATTTTACATTAGAAATGGATAAAAATTTTAACAGAAAAGACTAATTTACTTATTTTTTTTAAGTAAAAAGATAATATGTAATTTAACTCTATAGTACAATGATATTCGAGATAATATAATATATTTATATATATAGTTTAGGGGATAAAAAGAAGATCCCAAAGGGAATATGATGGATGCTTTAATTGATTGTTTCATTAGCTGCAGTATTCAAAGGTAAGTGACAATTCACAAACTGTGTGCTGAAAGAACCTTTAATTGGAAAAAGCCAAGGAAAGAGTATGTTTCCCTTTCACTCCACTTAAATGGTACAAATTGTTCTTCCGGATAAATATAAAAACCACCATGTATACTATTTTCAAACTCGAAATTCCAAGGAGATTTCTTAAAGATTTGTTGAATTTGACGAAGACAAAGACATAGTAGTAAATTAAAGGATGGGATTTAATTTTTAATTTAATTGATTGATGTGATATTTCAAATTATTTTATTTGTCAAAAATAGTAATTAATTATGTTACAATTAAGAGGAGATGATATCTACAAGTGATTAAAAGTTTTGTGTTCGGCATTAAAATTCAAAGGTTCATATTCTGGCATTTATTCAAAAATGATATTGGTAAGCAGTAGAGTGTTTTACGGATAGAATTGGGGATTCTTATTCATGATATTGGTATGAAAGATTACTACAGTTAAGAAATACTTTCAAATGGTGAAGTTTCCGTTTATTCGAAGAGAGAGGAATATGATTGTTGATTGGTTAGATAAAACTTGTTCGAGAGGAAATTTTGAGTTCACGATTATTGATTTTCCTACATTCCATGTTAAAACATATTGTTAGAAGATAAATTGGGTGATTCTTTTGTAAGATCTTTTTAAGTTAAAAGGCATTTGATTACCTTCTTTTTATTATAAAAAATATGATATTGGTAAATTATAGTATACAATGAGCTCATTATGTTAGGTCATTTGGCAAACCAATAATAAATAGGGTAAATTACATTAGTAGTCACTTAATTATTAGTAATTTTTTTGGGTCACCTAATTATAAAAAGTTACAAAATAGTCATCTAGTTATTAGTAAATTTCTCTATTGGTCACTCTATTATGAAAAGTTACAGTATAGTCACCCAACTATTCATTTTTGTCTTTTTAGTCACTAGTTGGCTAACGATGTTAGCTTTTAAAAAACCCTCAACATTTATACATTATGTCAATTTTGTCTTGATTCTAAAAAAATATTTCACTCTCAACTTTTACGCATTATGTAATTTAGTCTTTTTTACAGTTTTGCTTTTCTTTGTGACCCTTTCATCTAAAAAGCTAAAAAAAATTATTAGCTAACTTAGATTAAAAATATATATAAAAAAGCTAAAAAAACCCAAGATAATAATTTTTATCTTTTCTCATTCTTTTAAAATTAACCCTCAATGTCACAATTAAAAGCAAAACTGCAAAAAAAAAATATTAAATTGCACAATGTGTAAGTGTTTAAGGTTAAATTTTTTTTAGAATCAAGATTAAGTTGACATAAATTATAAATGTTTAGGGTTAAAGTTACTATTACGCCAATTTTAAATGCTACCACAATTAGCCAACTGATGATAAAAAAAAAGACAAAATTAAAGAATTGAATCATAAAAAAAAATAGTTGAATGGCTACTAATATAATTTTCCCTTAATAAAATCCAACTTTTGAACCAAAATAATTTCACAGGTATCATCCCATCACAAAGAGCTTTCTGCCTTTCATCTCCATCTTCTTTGCTAGCCTATGCACTTTCATCTTCATCTAATAACATAGAGTTATTTTACTCTTATTCTAGTAGAATTTTAGTATTTTAGTTTACTTTGTAGGTTAGTTTTTAGTAGATTTTATGAATATTCTTGTATTTATATTTAATTTTTGTTTTAATTTAATTATATATTATTATTAATGTTAATTCATACTCATTTTCAAGTGCTTTTTATCCATTATAGGTTCGAACGAAGCATGAAGAAAAAACAGTTTGATTTATGAAAAGAAAACAATTTTTTTTGCTTTAACGGAAGATTTGTCTGTTAAAGCGTGCACATCATGTAAATAGTGATAGACAACTTTCTACTCTAGCGAAAGATTCGTCCGTTGGAGTAAGGCGATTTACTTGACAATTTTTAGGGGTTGCGAATTTTGATGGGATATAAAAGGGGAAAAGAGACCTAACCTCAAGACAGGTGTGGGAAAAAAGGATAAGTTGTTAAAGCATTTAAGCATCAAGGATCGACGGAAATCATTAACAAGACTATTTCTCCATTTATTTTATTTCTTGTTTCTTTTCCCATGATTAGTTCTTATTTTTATTTCAAGATGTTTTTCAAAGCTTTCATGAACTAAGTTTTCTTTCTAGGATTGCAATGGATTCAACGCTTAGTTAATTGAATATTTTAAATTTTATTTTCGTTTCTTTTTATTCTTGATAGAGATTTGGTTACTTATTCATTCTTGTTCTTTATTGATAAAAGTCCAGTCAACTATTAATCTAAAAACTTAAAGAAATTGGAAAATGGCTTTTCGTTTTAGGTCTCGAATGAATAATTCTTGATCTAAATTAAATGAGTCAATTCCTGATTTGTAATTAGGATATGAATATACCTAGTTACCTTGAGTAGCCATAATTGGGGTTTGTTCTTAATCAATTTTGCCTAAATTATTGGTATAAAAATATAGCTGGATAATTAGATTAAGTTAGTTCTTTAATTGCTTGGATGAGAATTAAAGGAAATTTAGTACTCAGGTTAGTAATCAAACTCTAATAGGATAAATTGGGTGGAAATAGAATAATTAGCAAATACATTGGATAAAATTATAAAATTAAGTTGTTGGGGATCGACCCGATTAAACAACGAACAAGTAAAAAATAGCGGAAGAAATTGAGAAATTGAACACACAAATTTAACATGGAAAAAACCCTCCAAAGATGATAAAAAATCACGGGCAAATGTAATTTTACTATAATGACAAAAGAACAAATAGTACAAAAGATGGAGATAAAAACAAAGAACTCTCAAAATGTAAACACAAAATTATCCAAAAGTGTTATGAGTTCTAATATTTTAATGGGTGTATTTTCTAAGGTTGTAAAAGAGTCTATTTATAGGCTAAATTCATAGGTTAAATAATAATAAAACAATCTAGACTAATTAGAGTTCGACTGGAATAAATAAACAAAGTTTAACTGGGAAATTATCTCTCAAATTTGATTGAAATACGAGTCATCTTAACAAATCTCCACATTGACTCTTATTTCCTCAATGCCATCTTTGTCAAAGCCAACCACAGGCCTATCTTGAACTATGCAGGGAATTAACTGAGTCGAATTTGTGCTTAGAAGCCGGAAGACTTCTAACCTTCGACTTGTGAATTGCTAAATCAAAACTAACCCGGGTTTGATTTTTACTAATACAATACCTTAACTTTTCAAAACCTACATCCAAAAGAGAACCTCTCTTTAACGAAACAGTTATACCTTTTTTTCTCCTATGACCAAGACGCCTCTGCTCCAAACAAGTTTACTTCGACTCTGTAATGGACGAGAGACGTCTAGTTTCACTGGCCACTGTAGAACCTTCTAGAATATAAAGACTGTTAGTCCTTTTACCTTTTAACAAAATGAAAGCCCCACGAGATACCTTAATGCTGCTCGACTCGATGTTGATTTTGCAACCTTTATAGTTTAAAATACTCAAGGAGATGAGATTCTTTCGTAAATCAAGTATATACCTGACATCTGAGAGTGTCTTAATCATCTTATCGTGCATACTAATTTTAACAGTACCAATATCAATTACCTTACTGGATGAATTGTTTACCATATGCACAACTCCACCTTTAATCGAACTGTATGTAGAGAACCATTCTCTATTGGGACACATGTGGAAAAAATATCCCAAATCTAGGATCCACTCGGAATTGTTGTTTGTTGACACTAACAAGAAATTATCATCGGTTTCATTGGCCAAATTAGCATCGTCTACGTCTTCCTCGTTACTCTCAATAGCCCTTTTATTTTATAATTTATAACAATATGCTTTGACGTGACCTAATTTTTTACAATAGTGATACATTTTATCTCGCTTCTTTGATGCTACCAAAACGAAAGTTTGCCTAACTGCCTTGCTATCTGATTCAAACTCATTTTCGAGTTTGTCCTTAATCAACAAATGACCCTTCACATACTCGCACGAGAGTTTGTCTCTACCATAAATTAGGGTATCCCTGAAAGACTTGTATGAAGATGGTAAAGAGCACAATAATAGGATAGCCTGATCTTCATCGTCAATCTTTACCTTAACATTCTTTAAATCATTCAAAAGAGTAATAAATTGACTAATGTGATCTCTAAGAAGTTCACATTCGTTCATGCGAAATGTAAATAGACATTGTTTCAACACTAAACGTTAGCTAGAGACTTAGTTGCATAAAGAGTTTCTGTCGCGTGTGAAATGGAATGTAAATTGTGCAAGTGGATGTTGAATCAAGTAATAAAGTGATAAGTGAGATCGTCTCCATAAGGATCAGATTATGTATAGAAATGGTCAAGTTATGATAATGATTAATGTTACGGTAAAACCAAGTTAAGTACACAATGGTAAATTAAAATAATAAGGTTAAGTGCAAAATGTATATTGACTAATACTGGAAAATGTTATGGCAAAGCAAGAGTAAAAATGCAATGACAATTATGAGAATAATGACGTGAATAAAATGCGAGCGAATAAATAAATAACTAAGAATGCTATGGCAAAGATACTACGACAAATGATAGAAGTTCTAAAATGTTGACTGGAACGTTGGGATTACTAAGAATCTACCCTTACTTCCAATAATGCCTCAACAAAATCGTACTTAATATACTACTTAGAAGAGACCTAAAGTGACCTATTTCTTTCGAGAGAAAGATCTCAAGTTGCATGGCCTATGTCTATAGGCCTTAGCACGACACCTTACACAGTTTTGTCTTCATTCTATACAAACGCTACTCTATGTCTAGAGTTTGCTGCAGGTATTCGGTCGAATACCCACTTGCATCATCCAATTTTAGTCCAGCTAATCCAACCTTTTCAAAATTAGATTCAATTTATGTGCATACTGCACACCCATTTATGTCTAGGGAATGTACCTATACAATTAGGAAATAAAAGTAATTGAATGAAATTCAAAATTAGATTCAATTTATGTGCATACTGCACACCCATTTATGTCTAGGGAATGTACGTATACAATTAGTAAATAAAAGTAATTGAATGAAACAGTAGATTAAATAAAATATGCGCTTCAACCATTAAAGGAAATAAAAGTTTCATCATGTAATCCCAACCCTATGAGATTTAATTCATGGGTTGATGATTTAAATTCAAGTTCAAAATAACAACCAACATCGTTTCGATCAATTCAATTCAAGGGAGAACATATTAAAAAATAATGGAAGAACTTAGGAAGATGGTTGTCGCCAAACCAATCTGTAATCCAGCAGTACAGTGTCTTGTGGTGGCTGAGAGGGATCAGCTTCAGCTTCTTCTTTTCATCTATACTCAACTGCTACCCTCTATTGTTGCCTCCAAATCTCCACACCTTTTAGGGTTTCCTCTTTTGACTTTTTATAAGCATTTTTTCCTAGGATAGCTCCAACAACCCTCGATATCCTCTCCTCTTTTTTAGGTAGATTTTTCTGGTACAAATAGAGTTGGGCTGAAACTGGTATGTGTTGAGTGTTGACTTAGTCATCTTCCTGAATTACCACGGCATACAAGGTGGCAAACTATCCAACCTTTTGCCTTGGCAAACATTCGCTCATTTATTTCTTTCTCCATATCCTGCACCTGTCAAACCATCAAATACAACCCTTCCGCACGCAGTTAAAAGTATCTAACATGTAAACACAATCCAAACTTCAAATGCAAATGATAAAAATACTAATAAAATATCCTAACATGCCACTAAATGTACTTAAGTACAAGTAATTAGCTAGGTCTAAAGGCATGAAATATAACTCTTGAAAAGAGTTATCAGTTTCTAACCTTTTCCACAAGGTGGATGAGGTTTTCTCCATCAATACCTCTTGAAATACCCTATTAGCAATACCCTATTAGCGGGCACAATTGGATTGCAGACAAGGCCTTTTCATCAAGCTCTTCCCATTCTGTCTAATATAGATTCTCAAGCTTTTTTCCGATAACGACATTTTTCAGGCTTGTTTGAACTAAAATTGTCATCATCCGAACTTGCCATAGATTGAAATTTGTGATATCATTGAACTTCTCAATGAAAAACCTTGTTGCTGTCATCTCTGAACGGGCTAATCTACAAAAATTAAACTAGCTCTGATACCACTTGTTGGGGATCAACTCGATTAAGTAACGAATAAGTAAAAAATGGTGGAAGAAATTGAGGAATTGAACACACAAATTTAATATGGAAAAACTCATTCAAAGAGGATAAAAAACCTCAAACAAAGAAAAATTTACTATAATGGCAAACGAACAAAGAGTATAAAAGATGGAGATAAAAACTAAACCCAGAAACAAAGAACCCTCAAAATGTAAACACAAAATTCTCCAAAAGTGTTATGAGTTCTAATCTTTTAATGGGTGTATTTTCTAAGGTTGTAAAATAGTCTACTTATAGGCTAAATTCGTAGGTCAAATAATAATAAAACAATCTAAACTAATTAGAGTTTGACTGAAGCAAATAAACAGAGTTGAACTGGTAAATTATCTCTCAAATTTGATTGAAATATGAGTCATACTTAACATAAGTTTTTATTATTGATTGATTATTTTGTTTTAAAATTACTTTGCTAATTTTTATTTACTAGAGTTAGTTTGAAAAATTCTATTATCAATTTATTTAGATAGGTTATAAAGTAATAATTAATGATTAGCGTCATAATTAGTAATAGATCTCCGTGGTAGCGATTTATTTATAATACTTATCATAACATATATGCTTGTGTGTGCGATATTTGTCCAACACAAATTTTGATTTTGGGTTCCTCTATTATATTCAAATTTGAAATTTAATCATTTTACTATAATTTGGCATGATTTTTTAATCCCTCTACTTTTATAAACACCATTAATATAAATAGAAACACCATTAACTATTATGACTAAAATATTATCATGAATTTTTCTTAAAAACCCCACTTGTATTATAATCCATGTCAGCATGATGAGTTGGAAGGGGTTCCAATGAAAAAAATTACTTAACGTTGTAATTGAAATAGTTAATGTTGTTACCTATTTGAACTAACTAACGACATTATAAAATTAAGGGATAAATATCAAAACTATACATAAATTATGATTCAATTTGTAATTTGATACATAAAATTTGTTTTAGTGCAATTATACACATGAAACTTAAATTGTGGTTCTTAAGTATACATAAAACTTTGATTTTGATTTGATTGTACACATTTAAAGAAATGAATATAGACATTTATTATCATATTGGATCAATATAATTATTTATGTATGCAACATATCAATATAAAATAGTGTTAATTCGATAATGTTATTAGTGATTTATGAAAATTCAATCAAATCAAAATTTCATATATAAAATTATACAAAATCAAAGTTTACATATGACACTACACATTAAATTAAAGTTGATATATAATAATTTAGATATTTATTCTAAAATTAAATGATTAAATTATGTAAAATTAAAAGATAAAACTAAATCTTAAATTTAAATATAAAAAAAAGACAAAAATTATAATTTGAAATTTTTTTAATAAATCTAGAATCCCACTTACCAAATTTAATTTTCTTTAAAACAAACATAGTAGCAACAAAATATCAAACCATGGGTTTATTTAAATAATAACTAAGCAAGTAAAATAGTGGTATGAAAGATGGGGGCAATGCAAGAAATCAAATCACAAACACTCAATCCCAAAAATAATGGTGTCAACTCTTTGTGAGACCAAAATTATCTATGTTATCCCCAACCCATGTGTCTTCATTAAGGGTGTGTTAAAACCCCAATTGTTATGACCCCACTTTAAATGAAGCTTAACCAAGTCTCAATCACAAGTCTCTTCTAGGCATCATAATCATCATCATCTTTAATAAATAGGGCAAAAAAGTGCTCTAAGCCTCTAGATATGTCATATTGTTAAGGGAACACTCTAAAATCTTAACTCCACTTTACAACACATTTAAATTGAATTATTAAAAGTGTATATATAACATTTCTTTTCTTATCTTATCCTTTTGTTATATATGCACTTTTGAAATATATGCAATTTAGGGTTTTTTTTTAAATTTTATTTTAAAGTTTGGTTTATTCTGTTTAAAGGATGGAAATGGGCAAAGTTTGTTTTATGCAAATCTAGGTGAGCTTCGTAAAGAGAATTTTAAAATAGTAATAATAATAATAAAGAAGGCTTTGTTTAAGGGTGGGGATCCACATGCATGGGCATGAGGGGACGATGCCTTGACGCTAGGTTTTTGATTTAATGCATGTAATGTCTAACATTTATGTCATAATTATCAATATTTTCTCTCCCTCATTGCAAAAGATCTTAAAATTTGAATTTTAAAAATTTAAAATATTAGTTTTTAAATATTTGTATGAATTAATTTGGTTTAATTTAAAATATATTTATCGATTGAGTCTTAATTTAGTTGGTATCGGCATTGTTCTTAGTGTAAGAAGATATGAGTTTAATCGCGATGAAGCACGTTTATCTTCCTATTTAAAAACCGAGAAGAGATTATTGGTAATTCTAAGTATTATATAAAAAAAATTCAAAATATATTACTTTCATTTTAAAAGTTAAGACTTATAGAAGATAGAAAATATTCTAATATATTTATTTGAACATGTAATGTTTTACTTTAATGTTTGTATTTAATCCGAAAGTTGTGAGCCCAAATGCATTTCATTTAAGTATATAAATCTTCCAATTTAATTAATCGAAATTTGAGGAGTTTAAGAGTAATTTAAAAGGTTTAAATTAAATAAATATTTTAAAAATAGATAAGAGATTAATAGATGAGGCTTTAAATTATCATTTTAATTAATTTGATTAGTCTAACTAAATAAATCTAATTGTACTAAAAAAATTAAATATTAAACAAGCACTAAATGTAACAATTATTTAATAAAAATATGCATTTTATTAAAAGTTACAAATTTCAAAATAAAATTCAAGAGATTAAATGTTCCCAATCTCATTCCATACAATAATTCTTTTTCAATAAAAAATTTAAGTTGAAAAACCAATTATTGAATTTTTTTTACCAATTCAAAGGATTCTTGATTTGATAATATATGTCAAGCTAAATAAATCATTAATTCTTGATTTAATTCTATTAATCTAAGCTTTTTCTAAAAAAAAGTGTGATTTATTCTTGATGTGTGAGCACCTTAATTAGGCATAAAAAACTCTTAAGCACATTCTTTAATTTGTTCGTACATATTTCAGTGGTTAAAAGTGAGGATCATCATTTCCAAGTTATATGGGATGGTGTACTCTAATAAAATAATCTTTTATGGGAAGAAATTAAGCTTTTTATGTATGGTGTTTGTTGTTGCCTTAACTCTATCTAATGATGTTATATGGTGCTTCAAAACTTCAACAAGGAAACCAAGACTTGCTTGAGAGGAAATGTAGGAAAAATAATAATAAAAAAGAAAACTCATATAATATTTTTTTAATAAAATATTCATGTATTTCGATACTTTTATATATGAAAAGGGGTGAATCTACCTAAAATATTCTTCTATTATAAGAATATGATCAAATTAGTCATTCTATCATTAAATGGATTAATTTAATTTTTGTACTATTAAAATGAATTAAATAATGTCGTATTGGGATATAAGAGAAAGGATTCTATGAATCAAATCCAACTAAAAATAATAAAAATAAGGAGGAAATATCTGATTTGTCATACTCCTATTGGAAATAGATAAGGATGCAGTGGAATCTCAGTTTCATACAATCATTTCTTTGGAATATAATTAACATATATTGTTTAACAAAGTTAATATTTTTAAAGTTTTTTATGGGTTTGTAAACAAAGGTGGACTGTAATGGTGCCCCCAAATTTTGGAAAATTTTCATTTTTCTCTCGAACTTTTTAGAAAATTTTAATTAGGCCCCTCAAATTTTGAAAATATTAGTTAAGCTCTCTTAAAATTTTTGGAAAATCTCATTAATCTTACAAAATTTTAAAAAAATTAATTAGGCTCTAATTTTTTTTTTAAATCTTCATTAAACTCCTAACATTTTTAAAAGTTTTACTAGGCTTCCCCCCCCCCAAAAAAAATACTTAGTGCCAAGATTTGTCATTATCTGTAAATGGAATTTTATGTTTGAAATTGAACTGCAATTGAAAAAAATAGTAATTTTCAAGACAATGTTTATACAACAAATGTTAATTTATTATAATTTTGATTTATTTGATTCTTTTTAATAGTATATAAATTAAATTAATCTATTTAATAATAAAAGACTAATTTAATCTAATCCCTATGATACATCAACCTCCCAACTACTTTTAACCTAACAAAAATTAGCTAGAAATGGAGACATTCTTCCGATCATTGTACATCTAAATCAATTAAATGGATTTCTTTTCTTTCTCTTTTGCTGGGGAATAAAAGGAAACGTCGTCGTAGTCATTGTAGGCAAGGCAAAGAGCTTGAATGGAGATTTTAGCCATGTATCTTTAAAGTCCTGCAAGTAGTACCGTTCTGCAATGTAGGGTAAAGGTAAACTATGATGATGGTAAAATAAAATGATTTCATGTATGCATGTGTATATATATAGTAAAATAGGAGTAAAAGCACCATGGAGGCTCTTATACTACGAGTCTGATTGCATTTGCCTTCTCTACTCAGAAAATAGGTAAATTAGTCCATGTACATTAGATTAAAGAGCAAATTGGTCCTTTTGATAAAAATTTAATACATTTCCACTGTTAAAAATTAGTCCTTGTAAGTTAGAATGAGGTACACGTGACATGTCATGTGTAATTGTTTAATTATTCTGTCAGCCATACCAATTTTTAACAATCTAACTCCTAGAATAGGAGTCTCCATAATACTTTTATCCAAATTAAGAAAATATATGTGTTAAAGCATCTGTTAGTAATTTGAAGATATTGTCCTCCTTAGATACCATGAGCAACGCATCACCAAAATTGTCCTCTTACTCTGAAAAACCCCAGGAACATCTCTTGATGCTTCAACAGGTTAAATCATGACTCCTAAAAAACTTTGCCCATGAAGAGACTCGTAGGACATATAGATCATGGGTGCAAGGATATTATACTTGAACTAGCTAAATTCTTAAGTGTATGTCACCCACAACACCAAAAAAATCCGTTCGTATTGTTAATATGATGCTTTAGCAATACGTAAATTATAGAGATATTTAAAGACATATAGATCAACATGATCAAATAGATTTTTTTTTGTTTTTTTTTATCTTTTGTGTTTTTTCATGGTGGGACTTGCTGTAAAAGCCTGCAATTTCGCTTAAATATTTGATGGGAAATTTGAATCAAACACAACTTTTAAAAAATGAGCATATATATATATATATATATATAAGAAAAAAATTTGATAATTGTAATGAATTATATAGGTAAGAGAGGTGGGGGAGGGTGGTGGGTGGGCGGAAAAAAATTGCTAAGAAAGCAGCAACTTTTCAATCAAATCCATGTTTCACAAGTACTAAACATTGAACAAATTTTGTTTTGAAATGGGAAAAAAAATAAGCAAAAACCACCAGTTGGGAAACAACTCATTGGAGCACTAACAACCGGCCCCGCTCGGCTGCCTCAGCATATGTCCTATTATTGTATATTATGCATGGACCAATTTACTTCGATGCTTCTTCCTCCATCATTTCATAATTTTTATATCATATATCATATACAATCTCTCACCAGCACAACATGTGCCTGCCCATACTATACATGCTTATATCCTCAATTCGAGGCAAGTTTTTGTTTTGAATCTCACTTCACATGAGATGGTCATATTTTTCATTTATATATTAGATAGGTTTCAATTAAATATTCCTTCCTATTTATGCTTTCTTGACAATAATATAGAAAATTCATCTGAATTTTGTTGCCGATTAACTTTTGTTTTGGACAAGTTTTTTTAGGGGTTTATTTATTTATTTTACAAAAGGGGAAGATGGGAGTTTGAGGACAAAAGAAAAACAATTTATATATATTGAGATTAGGGATGGTAAAAATCCTTAAAATAATCTGATTTAAATTTGTCTTGAAAATTTTAGATTTTAAAAAGATTAATGATTCATATAGACATATCCCATTTGTTACAAGTGTCGAGATTGAGTTGTGGACAATTAAAAATATGAATTTTACTTCACTAACCAATTAAACATTCAACAATTGGAAATTGAAACTGATGCAAAAACTGTGAAGAATTGTATTGAAAATATCATACTAGTAGGTTTCTTACCATGCTTATAAATGATTGCAGGTTGCTTATATCTAGATTAGGAAAAGCCTGCTTGTTTAAACATATTTATTGGTTAGAAAGCAGGTTTCAATAGTAGGGGACAGTAAACACGAGACTCTGTATGTTTGCCTGTATGGCGTGTTCTGTTAGGTTTATGTGGCATGAACTGTCAAAAATATCTGGTAAAATTTGAATATGAATGTCTGTCTTTATTATAAGATATAAGTAAATTCTTTTAGTTCTGTAATAAGTAAGGCTAAGATGAAGTATTGATACGTTTTGGGTTAAGAGTGAATTAAGTCTTAAGGGTTTCCGTGAAAAAGAGATGTGTATGTTTGTTAAGAATGGTATCCGTCAAAATGATCTGTAAATATAGAAAGTGAGTGATATTATATTGTCTTCTAAAATTATTCTGAATCTGAGTTTGTAACAACTCGATTTTAAGTGATGTCGGAAACAGTAGTTCAAGGCCACCAAATTCGGAAAATAAGCTTGAAAATTTTTATTATTTAATATTTATGAGCGAAATGTGGTTTTTAAAAGATTTTTAAATTAGTAGTTTGTGTTTTACAAGGCTTTATTAGGTTAAGTGATTTAGAAAAGAGGTATCGAGATCTCAGTCCTATAAGCCGAGCCGTAAATATTTTTATAAATATTTAATATTTACGGGGTGTCATTAAGGTATCATTAAAGTTTCGTTAGAAAATTTTAACATTTTGCTAGTTAATTAATTAAAATGACTAAATTGAAAAAGGTGCAAAACTTACTAATTAAAGAAATAGTGATTAAATAGCCTAAATAGTAAATAAAGGAGGACTAAAAGGGAAATTGGACCCACATGGGAAGGCTGAGGTGGCATAAGCATAGAAAAATCAAGGAATTGCTGTGAAATAAGAGCAAAATTGTAAATTTTGTCAAATTTAAGTGAAATACATGGTAAATTGAAATTCTAGACATTTTCATCATCATTTTTCAGTTCTAAAATAGACATTGAATAGGGTTTAATATGGTTTTTCAATATTTTCTTAAGTTTAATTCTTGCTCTTTCCTTGAAATTTTTTTGTTTTGGGACTTTTACAATTAGGTCCAACTAACCATTTCATTAGTTTTTTATTTCATTGAAAGTTTTGGAAGATACCATTGATAATTTTATATGATTTTAGTTATTAGATGATGAAATTGAGATGTTGATGGATACTTAATGGTATTTTATTAAAGGAATTTGGATGAAATCATGATTTAAGGATTAAATTGAAAAGTTATTGAACTCATGGAAAATTTTTGAAATTTCATGGAACTCATGAGCTTCTATTGATATATATGAAAATATCTAGGCTTGGGATAAGGATTAATTTGCTTGAATTTCATTTTCCGAGCCTAGGGACAAAATCGTCATTAATTAAAAGTATAGGGGCAAAATAATAATTTTTCCTAAGATTTGACTTGGATTGAATTGAATATAAATTGTATTAAATTGATGTTAAATTTACTTGTATAGATCTGGATAGATCAAAAACGGAGTTAGATCATGGAAAAGAAAAAGTATCGGATTAATAGTTTACAAGTCACGAATAATTGTCGAGGTAAGTTCGTGTGACTTAATTGTGTATATTTATATGCTTATATTGAGTGTTGAATATGTAAATTGTGTAAATGTCATATATGTGTATGTAATTGATCTCATAACTGAAAATCCCTGATAAATAAATAAGTCTCGTTTGGATAATGAGATTCGATGGATATAGGATTCTATTTCCCGAAATGGTAGTGTTCTTACATATGTTGCGGATGTACCGTAGCTCATAAGAGCGTCTCGTTACAAGCCCTCTCAAGCTTCCCGTTATAGTGTTCTTGCGAGCTTCCCGTTAAATACTCTTCGGAGCATCCCGATCGATTGTGACCCAAATGTGTTGTGGACACATTGCAGATCTTATGAGCGTCTTGTTATATGGCTCTTTATGAGCTTCTTGATTAAAGGCTCTTTGTGAGCTTCCCGATTAAAGGCTTTTTGTGAGCTTCCCGTTAGTGCTTGCTTGAACTTCCCGTTATATGGCTATCTGGTGTTTCCCGTTAATTGCTCTTCAGAGCTAGCTATTAATTACTCTTTGGAGCTACCCGTTTTAGGCTCTTTGTGAGCTTCCCGTTATATTGCCCAGATAAGCTTCCCGTTACAAGGCTCAATGAGCTTCCCGTTATAGTGCTTGAGAGAGAGCTTTCTGTTTAAGTGCTCATAAAAGCACTTCCTGATATGAATTGACGGATTTATAGTATTGTATACTTCAGGTGTACTACCCAAGTATCCATCAAGATTTCAAATGATTCAACGGGTGAAATTCTGACATGAGAACATGTGAAATCAAAATGAAACTATTATCTGTAAATGCATGAAATACTTGGAAACTCGATACCTGATGAGCTTATCCTTGTTCTTGTTATTCACTTGAAATAAATGACTAACATTTTTGTTGAAGTTATATGTGTTAGGCTAATTGCCAAATTACTTTGGATGTATTATGCATGTTTATTATATAAGTAAATAAATGGTAAGTTAATTTCCCATTATACGAACTTACTAAGCATTAAGTGCTTACTCTGTCTTATTTACTTTGTTTTATAGTACTTGGAGACTCGTAAAGGTTGGAAGCTGGTCGGAGCTACATCACACTATCCCCCAGACTTTTCGGTATATATATAAATAGTAAACTAATTTTGGTAATAATGGCATGTATAGGTTAAATGTTACCATTGATGGCAATTTAATGTTGGTTGAAATTAGCCATTGGAATGGATATTAAATGATATGTTTTGATATGTAAATAGTCTTAATATGCTTGATGAGTATGTTTAAAGGGGTGAATGAGGAAAAATCATATAAGTATATTGGATATTAGTTTATGATAGTGTATTTGGTAAAACATGTTTATAAGTATTAGGCAATCTTGGAAAGTTGGACATTTCATCATAGGTATTAATATGTCATGCATAATACTTGAATTTGGCTAGGTTACAATGTTTTGAATTGGCTATTGAATGTGTTTAAATGTTTATATAGGTGGAAGGTGAAATTTGGTGAAGAATAAGGCTTGAAAATGACCTTATTTTGTCCACACAGGCAGAGACATGGATAGGTGTCTCAGCTGTGTGTGACACACAACCTAGCACATGGGTGTGTGTTTTGGCCGTGTGTCCCCTGCATCTTAAAATTTTAAAACAGAATGCTCAGAATTGATCATACGGCCTGGCATATGGGCGTGTGGCTTGGCTGTGTGACCCTTGCACTTAAATGTATTGCAAGTCAGAGAGTTACACGGGCTGGGGACACGATCGGGTGCCCTACGTCAAATACCACACGGCCTAAGACACAGGTATGTCACTTGGCCGTGTGAGCCACACAGCCTGACCACATGGGCATGTGTCCCCTACACATTGGAAATTTTTAAAATTTCACAAAAAATTCTTTAAGTTTCTGATTTAGTCCCGATTCGATTCTAAAGTGAAATTTGAGCCTCAAGGGCTTTCATAAGGGACTTTATGAATAGTATCCGACATGAATGTTAAATAATACTATTAAATGTCTATATGTAATTTGTTTATTTCGGTAATATTCCATAACCCTATTTTGGCAACGGATACGGGTTAGGGGTGTTACAGAGTTAATGTTATCTTGATATATGGGATTCTAATATAACATGATATGGAATTCATCAAAATGGTCTATGCAGTGATTTATCAGTATGGATATGTGTGGTACTGAATCAGGGTATGTCTGAGTATGAATTGGTAGCATTAAATTCTGCGTAAGTATTTGCCAAACATATATGTATCTGCCTATGATATATGTCAGTAAACAACAATTTGAATAAGAGTATAGGTTAAGGTAAGGATTGTTAGAAGTGGTCTCTGAGGGTATGTTTTGTTAAAAAATTATTATGGGACAAGAGATTTATGAAACATTTAGAAGGATTCCTTAGTTAGTTAGATAAGGAAGATTGAAGATGACAAAAACATGATAGCTAGTGTAAAAGAGAATGGTAAACTGTGGTGGTATTCGCCGAAATAAATGATACAGAATAATTGGCACCCAATAGTTCATACAAGATTGTAAAGTATCCATCAATTTATTGTTATAATGAGCTCACTAAGTACTCATGTACTTACAAGATTTGTTATTGCTTTTTAGGTATTTGAGAAAAGACTTCGCTTGGAGGGACAACACCAGAAGTATACCAATGTGGTGGTGGAGTGGGCTATTATGCATACAGTGGAGATGTGACGTAGTCTAGGAATGTGCCTTTTGAGTCTGTATGTATTAAATAAACTTCCATTTTGTAAGGATTTGTATCGAGTCTCTTATAATAAGATTATTTTAAATTACTTCCCTTGTTTTTATACAATAAATTTCTAATTAAAATATCAAATAAAAGTTTAAAGAAATGAGAAATTGTAAATTATTTTCGTTAATGGTTAAGCTTTGTGTAGTAACACCCGAAATCTGGACCAGGTGAATCAGGTCGAGTTTGAAACATTACAATCTTTGCCTTTGTGTGCTTGGGAAGCTGGCATTGTCCTCAATTATCTTCTTTTCCTATCAAACCTCTTCCCATGCTATTAAACATTCTAATTCCTTTAAAGGGATCTGAGGTGGGAATTCATCATGGTGTATGTTTGCTCCCCATGTCTTGGCTTCTTTATGTGTCCGTTATGACGTTACTTTGTTTAGTGCTAGTGAAAAGTCTCCAATTGTCCCTAAGAGCATAGTGTATCAAGCTATTCCAGGTTGGTTTCTTCCTACAAAGCTTATGCACATTTTTCTTTGATAAGTATATCATTCTCATCCTATCCTTTGACCTCATTCACCCATTTACTAAAAAACATTATTTCAGTTCGAGAAAAATGGTGGGTTGGCCTACTTAGCCAATAAATTAACCTTGGAGGGAGCCTAATCACCTTCCCCTCCTTCCATCTTTGTTCTTTTAAGGAGTTGTTCATCATTGGTCAGCATCCTAAAACCATCCATTCTTTTACACCAATACTCTAAAACTCCTAAGACTTATTTTTATTGATATGCCCCTCTCATTCTTTCTTTTAGAGAGTGGGGTCTTTGTTGTACAGACATTTCCAATTGTTTTTTCCTTATTGCAACTTCAATGGCATTTTTCAAGTTGAGGCAATCATTGGTGGCATGGCCTATATCATTTTGGTATAAGCACTCATCTATAAGCTTCCTCCTCCAGTGATTAGACCATATAAGTGGTGGAGTTCCCAATATTCCTTTTTCCATAAAAAATTCTCATTGAGAGGTGTTTAAAGGAGTGTAATGATGGAAGGGTGTCGACAACACCTTTTTCAAGTGTTTTGGGCGTTTCGATAGTTTCAATGCCTTATTGCAACTTCATCTTTTCTCCATAGGATAGAGCAATGATTCAGTTGCCCATCCGGAGACAAGTTATATTAATGTCTTAAATATTGTCTTTAACTCTAGGCAGACTCTCTTCATTTCCTTTTTAGTTGCTCCCTATCCCTTTAAGCTTCTTCTTGGACATACTCTAAAAGTTGAGTTTCAAAGAAACTCATTTTGGGCTTGCAACTCTTGACATTATCAGGATGTAGGTCAAGAATCCTTTTTTGCTCTAAGACCTTGGCAATATTATTCATTCTAACAATTTGCCAATGAGTCAAAAGAAAATAGATGGTGTACTCATTGTCCCTTGTTGAAATGTGAATAACAGGGATGATAAACCGCTACCATATCATTTTCATCTCAGTATCTAGATCTAACCTAGTGTTGGTATTGGAAGGCATCTTGGTATTATTGCTTCTAGTTTTAGCTTCTGAAGGCTAGATAATAGCTTTTTGTTTGATTCTCAGAGATAATGCCAACTTTTATAACAATTAAGGATGGTAGTTCACATCGTAGGAGGTGTGGAAAGCTACTAAGATGGAGGTGGTTCACACAAAATGTGGTGTAGAGAGCCACTAGGGGTTGTGGTTTAAAGGTGTTGAAGATGTGTTCGAGCATAATGTAGGTTATATCTTTTATCTTGTCTTAGGTCTTTTTATGTATCCCTCTTTCCTTGGTGTTAAACTTGGGTAGTTATAAAGGGAGACTAGCTTAGCATGGGTCTTAGACATTAAGCACTTTATTTCATTGGTGCAAATGGTAGAGTGGCGGATATTAGCTAAGGACACTACTAGAGCCGATGTGAAGGGACTACATAAGATAATCAGACGGGCACCGTCAAGCCTAGGTAAGTGATGAATTAACGAATATTGTTAGGAATTGTTCCCTACATATCCTCCGACGATGACTTGATCTTGCCTTATGTGATTTGGTGATCTGGCTAGGCAAGGCTATAACAATAACTATTTTTCTTATGAGGCCATAAAACCAAATTTTGTCATACTTTCTCTTGAAATTGTCAAATAATTCAATGAAGGGTGTTATGGCGAGAGTACAACAAATATTAAAAAAATTAATCATAAAAATTCTAATCATCCCAATCTCACATGTAATTGTTTGCATGAAGTTTAATTTCTCCTGAATCATGAATATCAACATGGCCAAAAGAAAGATACAAGGCGACAAAATGCTATTATTCTTTGCCCATTTACAAGTTAAAATAATAGTAGGATGTATCATCATATATGTTTACTATTAAGAAATGGGTACTTAGATTCAAATCTTCTTATCTATCAAAGAAATGGTACAAATGTTCAAACATTGTTGAAAAATAATTTTGTTCCATGATTATTGTACGTTGAAATATGTGATAATTAAACACGTGAATTCTATAACTTTACATATATAGATACAACAAATTAATGAGATGAGATGTCCAATATTAAAGTGTTTTTTGCTTTGTTTTTTTCTTTGTACCATTGGAATGAAGAGGTGATTAGTCAACTAAGTGAAACCCCACAAAGTAGAATTATTGAGTCCATTGATTTGTGTTTAGGGTTGAGAAAGCATGCAACGTATAATGGTACTAATATCTTGGTTTGATTTGGGGGGCTTGAGGGGTGTTTTGGTAATTTCCGTTTGTGCTGATGTGTAGGCAACAATTCAATTGTACCACACATAGGGAAGCATATCTGTTTTCCTTTTCTTTTTTGTTTTAATTTTTACTAACATTTGTAGAGTAGTTTCGATAAGATTAATTACTTATTATAACAATAAAATTGAGTATTACAGTATTTAAAAATAAAATTGAATCTCAAGTTATAATCTATTTTTAGTAGGGTGCTCTCTTTTCAATAATAGTTTGAGTTCGAATTATAGTTGTACTAAAAATAAAATAAAATCAATCGTGAAATATGTGTTTAAATTTAACATAAATGTAATAATAAGGTGAAAATAAAAAAAGATTATCCAGGATATTAGACCAAATTTTGTATATAATAGATTTTAAATTATTTCATTTAATGGGATTATTTAAAATATATCAAATTCTCATGTATTAATAAAATAACCATATGCATCATATATATATATATATATATTATTGATGTAGTTATTTATTAACATCAATCCAAATGTATTGCTAATTATTTTATGAGTATTTTTAAAGATGTTCAACATCCGAATATTGGATTCATTTACTGAATGTATGACTTGCAAATCATCCAAATAAGAAATTATTCAAACATTTTAAAATGCAAATGGATAATCACAAATTAATATAATAAAATTGTATGTTAAATTTTCGAAAAAAATTATTTATTTTATCCCCTAAAATAATTTTCTAATTACATCACTCGTATCCATTGGAGTGCAAAACCAAAACTCTAATTAAGATAATAAAAAAAAAGAGGGATTAATCGGCCAGCCTGAACGAGCATTCAAAAGACATTGCATGTGCTTTAAAAGAATCAGCCGGTGGACTGGTGAGGTTGATTGAAAACCCATAAAGAACACCATCACAGCTGCATTTACCGTGAAGCAAGCTGTTCAGCATGGATGGTTCCCAATGAATGGGTTAGCTTAGCAGCATTGTCAAAATCCAACAACAGTTATCAAATATCAAAAACAAGTTAACCAAAGGTGTTTTTCATTTTTAGACACTACAATTATATCACTTCTTTCGCAAGATATCAATTTACTATTTCCTAACTTGCAAAACGAAAAGGGTCTAGCAAGAGGTTAAATTAATCGTGGATTTAGTACTTATATTTTAGAGTTAAATTATTATTTAGGGCTTAAACTTGGCAATAATTTTCACATTGGGACCTAAACTATTTTTTTGTTTAAGTTAGTCTCTAAACTTGATAATTGCTTCCATATTAGGGCCTGAACTAGGCAATTGTTCCCATATTGGGACTTGAACTTTTTTTGTCCTAACCCTTGATCTTGGCGATTGTTCTCATATTGGGGCCTAAAAAACTTGCCAATTGTTCCCATATTGGAACTTAAACTTTAGCGTTTTCAAGAAAATATTAGGAACTAACTTGGACAAAGAAAAAGTTTAGCCCCCAATGAGGGAACAATTGTCAAGTTCAGGAACTAATGTAGATAAAAAAAAGTTGAAGCCCCAATGTGAGAGTAGTTGCCAAGTTCAAGCCTCAAAAATTGATTTAGTCCTATACTTTAATTTGATCTTTTTTAATCCTTATACTTTTCGTATTTTAAATTACAATCCTTACCAAAGGGTAGTTGCTAAAACCATTAAGTTTTATTACTTCTAAAATTTGACTCAACGAACCTAGTAGCACATGTAAAAATGTTGTATCACCTTACTATTTTCATATATTACTCATAAAAAAATGTTAGTTAATGGTTAATTGCTATTTTTGTGTAAAGACGGAAATTTCAAAATTAAAAAATATCAATATAAAAAATGATCCAATTGAAGAATATAAATTAAATATACAATTTTACACATGATACAAAATAGATAATAACATTTAACTAACCAAATTTAACTTATAGTATTTAAATTAAGACTGAAATTTCATAGATTATAATTCACCAATACAAAAGAATATAAAGATTAAATACACACCTTACCCATAATATATCACTAATGGTAAAATTTAACCATAAGCAAAACAACAGTGTTTTTTTAGCTTGAAAAGCTGAAAGGTTGGCAATAATATAAAAAGAGGAAGAGCTAAAAAGTTAGTGCAAGCTGCCAAGTTCATGATGACACTAGTAGGGTAAAAAAAGATGACAGTGGGTTTCCAAAATGATGCATTGCCTTTAAATCTCTGCAAGTGTTTTTCTTTAAAAACTCCTCAGAGCATTGGTTTTTGGGGGGTTTCTTTGAATTGTTTATTATTAGTAGTAGTAGTTGAGAAATGGTATATGAGTTAAAGTCAGCTGTGGGGAGTAATGGCAGTGATGGTGATGATGAAGAATTGGAGAGTATCTTTAAAGTAAAAATAAAATACAACGGACAGGTTAGTCCACATTTCACCTCCAATACTCAGATCTCCAAAATCCCAATTTGGCTCAGTGGTCCTAGTCCTCGAGAAAAGGGGCAATCAGAAAAATACCCAAATCTCAGCCTCATCACAATGTGTCCAAACTCAGATTTTTTTTTATTTTTTATTTTTTAAAGTGACAACATAGCAAATGCCAAATCTGATAAATATTGGGTTCAAATTACAAAAAGGAAAAAAGAAAAACAAGTTATGCCTATCACATGTGTTGCATTAGTTTCTCTAGTGCCGGACTCGTAAGTTGGTAGAGAAAGTATATCATTTGTGTTAGTCAGATGCTTTCGGATGGAATTAATTTGGGTGGAGAAAATTGGAGTTTTAAAAATTTTTATATATTTCGAGTTTAGGTTATTTTGAGTTTGAGTAATTTTATATTTGAATATGTTTGTTAGATGAATTTAACATTTAAATTGATATAATAGTAAATTTAGTTTTTATTATTTATATATTTTTTAATTAAATTTAATCATTATTTATTTAAAAAAAGTTAAATTGTTTTCCTTTAATAGAAAATACTAACTAAAACATTAATTTTTCAACGATAGTGGCATGATAGCCAGAATGACAATTTACGTGCACTTCAAGCTGACATGACACTATTTATTTTATATATGCTACGTCAACAAATAATTTAAAAATTATGAAAAATATTTAGAAAAAAACACAAAACTCAAACAAAATTGTAAAAATTTCATAAAGTTTTAATAAATAGCGTGAGGCACACGTGGATTGCCATATGGGCAACCATGTTTAAAAATTTAACATTTTAGTCAATATTTTTGTTAAAAAAATTATTTCGACTCTTTTTTAAAAAGTTGACAATTAAATTTGATTCTTTCGAAAAAGTGGAGAGCAAAAACGGAAGAAGAAAAGCGAACATTGACAAAATATATAAATGTTAAAAGTTAAATTTAATATTTTATCTTTCTTATTCATGTATTTTAAATTTAAATTATTTCTTATTCAAATCATTTATTTTCGTTGGAATTATTAATATTTTTTAATGAAGAAATAAGTTTGATAAAATTCGGATTTGGGTTACTTGAATTCAACAACAAAACCTTTGTCGTAAGTTGGGTCACAATCGTAAGGCTTTGACTGTTCTACGCTTTGTTCAGGAGCTCTCAGATTCAGCAGAAGATACAACAAAATGGAGTTGAGACCACTTAAACGAAGTATGGAGGATGTGCTTGTCTTTCAAGGGAACTCCATATAGGAAAATTGTTTTTTTCTTTTCTTTTTTCATTCAACATTTTACCAAGAAAAATAGGGAAGCAATTGGATGAAAACGTTCCAAATACTATCATCCCAATATATGAATTTATATTTATATTTGATAGAACCCTTCATCAATCATGCAAGCTTACACTTCTTCAAATCATGTACTACCCATTCATGGACTTTTCTTTATTCCATCAAAATCCATCATTATAAACCACCATACATGGAAGAATATGATGTGACCGGTAAGGCATCACAATAATTTCATTATTCGCTACTCGGACATAATCCGATTTATCTTTAAAAAGTGATGTTTAACATGTTAAAAGTTACCAAAAATACTAATCTTTTCTAAAGAGAGAACTTGAGTTTAATTTGGGAAGGAGAGGGCCAGCATTAAAGCAAGTAGCCGCCTTGATTCCAAAACTGTTAAAATCATATTTTGAATTCTAAAACTTATTCTTTAATTCAACCTTTTTAAAGAAATTTTTAGCTTCGTCGTTGAAGAGAAGTCACAAAAATTAATCATAAATCATTAAAATAGACATAAAAGATACAAAAAAAAACATGTCAATTTTAACTTAAACACTAAAATCTATTTTAATTAATTCAAATTTCAACCACCCAAATTCGCTTAATCTAAATTTAAAATATTCAAATTCAAAACAACTCAATCAAATAATCTAAAATCACCCAAACCAAAGTACTTTTCAATTTATGTGAACCACCCAATCCAACATACACACATACTAAACCTGATCACCTAGAAATGATTGAGACACTGATGCTTGGTCCAAAAAGGCTTCAGGCTTTGTTTTCCACCAAAGATGGCTTTTTAAGGGATCAAACTCAGATCATTGAAAGCTCAGTTAAAAAAAAAAAAGGAAACTCAAAAAGCACACATATGCAAATGTCCCGCAACTCGACAAACGCCAATAACAACGATAACTTCAAAGGAAAGGAAAGCCAGTCTATCATATTCAACAGCAACCTCCAATCTCTAGTCAACCACACAACTTGAAACCGGCCATCATCAGTTCAATCCTAAATGCAGGCGTTGTAATAACATTGTCCATGAAATCGACCATCTTAATTTCCATGGTAGGACCCTTAAAAAGGAAGTGGGTTTGAGCTAGACTTGTCAATGCGTGTGTCAGGTTAGTTTTAGATCATGTTAATTTGGATCGGCTCATTTTCAATTATTTCAGTTCTTTTTTGTTCAAATTAGGTTTAGTGTTTTGTATTGGCATTTTTATGCTTGAGGTTTGAAGTTTTTTGAGTCCATCATCTTAAGTTTTTTGTCTAAATTATTTTAAAATTAAGTTATTTAGAGTTTAGATCATTTTAGGTTTAAAGTCTATGTCATTTTGGATTCTTTTTTATTTGAATCATTTCGAAATCAGATTATTTAGAGTCCAAATCATTTTAAATTTGTACCACTTTGATCATTTGTCTATTTTTTGTTGGAATCCATTCAAATCAGATAGGATAGATTTGATTATTGATATTTTATAATTAAATCGAGTTCAAATTAATCAAATTAAATTTCAAATTTAAATTTAAATTATCTTAATTTAATGCTTTGGGACTGTAAAGTGAAAATAGTTGTACATAGTAAAGCATATTAGAAAGAGCAATGTGATTGCGATTTCATTGAATAGTAAAAGCATATTAAGAACATGGAAACAATAATGATAAGAATCACTTTAAGACTTACCAATCCAATGTTTACGTTGAGCCTCAATCAAATCTTCTATCTACCCCACAAAGAGCTCTATAATCAAAAGAAGAGGCATTAGACCTGTTTCTATCAAGGCAAGTTATATAAATTCATCAATAGATACAAAATCAATGTTGCAACTAACAATTTTCATAGCCGAAGTCAGCATTAGTCCACTAAGTAGTATGATGTTACGATTAGTTCTCTAGTGACTGAGGCCTTTTTAGAATGAGTGGTAAGGAATTTGATAATTATATAATATAAAAGGTTTAAGTCTTGTGGATGGTAAAAATAATATTAGATGAGTTTTGTCTTTTATTTAAGAGTTTGACTTGATTCGACTTCAAATTTAATTAAGATCTAATATAATTATCAAATACAGAAATTTCACGCATAAAAAGATAAAAGAAAACAGTCGGCTAGACAACAAACAGTACACCACCCTATAAGATAAGCTTACTGACAAGCAAAAAGAAAATCTTAGGTGAATGATTGAGCTATAACCCACTTTAGAATTGGTTTTTTCTTTTCCGTCTCTAAGTTTAGCAACTTTTTAATATGGAAGCGTCAAAGAAGATTTGTTTAATGGATATAAAAGCCAGTGGGAAATCAATGAAGCATGAAGAAACAATAGTGAGCTTTGTACCATATGTGCAAACAAACCCTTTTCTTTGATTGACCAAATCATTAACTTTTTCACCTTTCCTTTGTTTGTCTTTGCTCTTTCCTTTTTGGCTAATCAATCATTAGAGAACAATTTATCTCCTTAAATTATGAACCTGTTAAACACTAGGAAGTGCCCTCCAAGCCTTAATATAATATAATATCTAATAGCATGGTCCCTAATAATAGCTGCATTGCCTTCGCAACTATGCCAAAGTCAAACATGTATACCTAAAAAGATCTTGGTTTTCAACCAAAAATCAATCCATGATTGGAATAAGAGGGTAATAACTTTGTGAACATTGTTTTGATACGATTAAAATTAGAATTAAGCCAGAATGAACATTTAAATTAGGGGTAATTTTTTTTGAGTCTATTTTTTCAATCTATAAGACTTGAATTTGAAACCTTATTTAAAAGGTTTCGAACTTTGTGCCACTCACCCCACCATCATTAGTGGAAATAGTTTCTTTTTGGCATTAGTATCCTCTATTTGGAATAAGTGTATTGCCATTAGAAAAAGTAAATCATAGCCCTAGGTAATCTCTACATAAAAAATGCATTGTGCAAATTAAAACAAGCTGGCTAATCATGCATTAAGAATAGGGAAAGATAAAGAACTAAGATTCAATTTTCATTTTCTTAGATAATAAGGGCACCAATCACGCCAACATTTTCTTGGCATCACTATCCAAAGATCATGATGCAATCTAGATGTATTAGATTCTTTTGAGCATATGAATAGTTATATGCTTTTACCCTCCAATCCAAGAAAAAGGCTTTGGAAAGAAGTATCACCTAATAATCACATTTCAACAAAAACTTTGACTTTCACCTAAAGCAATCTCCTAAAAATCTTTGAGGTCATTATTGAATGATCAAATGGTTTATTAAAAAAATTCCTAGTACTTTATTCATTTGTTTATAAGAATTGACAACATCATAGCAACGTGATTCTGCCTAGGCAGATAGACAATGCCATTGAAATTTAACAATATGTAGGCAGAAACTTAGAGCAATCTCCATCATTTTGTCACTCCTAAAACATAAAAACCTATGCTGAAGACATCTGATATCATGAGATCAATGGAAAGTTCATTCTTCGATACGAAGAATGGGCTTAATTGAACTTTTAGATAAAACCTTTACAATGTGCACTTATAGTTGACTATCTTCTACATTAGCATTGGCCCAAGAATAGCCCAATATATTAGTGATTCTTTTTGCAAGGCCCATGAGTAACTTTTACATGTCTATTTGCATAAATGAGCTGAAAGTTGAAAATAGAAATAAGAAAATTTAGGTATAAAGTAATATATAATTCTTGAATTTTGTAATTTTTCAATTTGGTCCCTGAATTTTTTTTGTCCGCATTAATATTGAAGCTTGATAAAAAAAATTTCAATCTGATTCTTGAATTCGGATTCTATTAAAGTATGATGATATGACACAATCAGAAAATTGAGAGGAAAAAAAAAGGAAACCTTTTGTATATGAAGCTTTGTATTTGAACGAGGACGAATACTTCTTTGTGTTTGGAATTTTTAAAAAAGAAAAGAACAAAAGAGAGAACTTTTTCTTTCAAGGAAAAAGACGAAACATTTTTTGTGTAGGGATGAAAAAGAATTTCCTCAAATTTGGGAAGAGAGAAGACAAGGCTCTACCTTTTTTTATGGGGTAACTGAACTTTTTAATTGAGGAATAAAAGTAGTTTCAACATAATATTGTAATAGGGAAGACAAAGCATGAGGTTAGAAGTTTGATTACTACTCGTAGGACTGAATTACATTTCATGATTATTCGTTTATTTTTTTGAAATACATTCATAGTGAAGAAAACAGTTACTATTACTGATGATGAATACCTTAATTTCGACTCAGAAGATAAAAGCGATGAATTGCTTAATCATATTAGAGATAAAAGTTTATACTAAAAGTGTAAAAGGCCCACATTTAACCAAAGTTGGCACTGGTTTATTGGTAAGAATGGTTTGTGTTCACTGCATGATTATTGGATTGAGTTCCTTTAGCCACTCTATTAACGAGCCTATAATTGCATGTGGACGAAACGTGCCAATAAACTTATTCCAAATTCTGTATTTTAAACTCACTACTTATTGATAGACTTATCTAAGGGCCAAATAATCTGTTCAATAGTCTTGGTTTAATTAAGGTTGAATTTGAATAATGATTTTTATATTTTAAAATCAGGTCAATCAATTCAATTTAAATAATAAAATATATTTTTAAAATTTAAATTTAATTATAAAAATATATAACTTAAAAATATAATTTTTATTATTTTATTATTTTTTAAATAGTAAAATAAACTTTTTTGGATCCAAAAATAAACTTGGGTATGAACCAACCCGACATGACCCATCACACTAAACAAACTCATTTGAAAAGGGGAGCTCATTGGTTGTGGACCAAACGGGCCAATAAACTCACTCCAATTTTTGTATCTTATACTAACTAGCCAACTCATTTGGGCAAAACAGATTTTGAAGAAATGGAGCAGCAAACAAGAAAAGAGAAAGATATTTAGGTTAAAGGATGATAAACCCTTCCCAACTCACCCTTAGTTTTTTTACAGAACATAGTTACAATAGTCTCAATCTTAATATTTTTGGGCTCTAGGTAAAACAATAAAATGAGGTTTTAGGTTACTTAGAAGTCGAAGAAAATTTTTTTAGGTCCCTTAAAAGTTAGTAAAAATAAAATTAGGCCCCTAAAAGCTAAAAAAAGAATTTTTGAGGCCTCTTAAAAGTTAGATAATTTTTTTTTTACTTTTAAAAGTTAAAAGAATTTTTTAATCTCTAAAAACTAAAAACTAATATTCTAAACCCCTTTCAACATTAGACCCTGAGCGACTGCACCTCGAGATGACCCTAGTGTCACGGGCCGCAGTTCAAAGCCCGTGACCATCGCACCAAATGCATCCAATGGAGGTCTATTGCTCAGATGGGGATCATTTGGCCCACGAGAACTGGCCCGATTCAATGAGATATTGGAGAAGCCTGTCAGATTGAAGCCTAGTTGGCCCGATAGC
This sequence comes from Gossypium hirsutum, assembly GCF_007990345.1. Lineage (NCBI taxonomy): Eukaryota > Viridiplantae > Streptophyta > Magnoliopsida > Malvales > Malvaceae > Gossypium > Gossypium hirsutum. Next base: position 52,872,492 of record NC_053439.1, on the reverse strand, counting down.
GAAGAGATGGCAACTTAGGCTAATATGGTAACTAATCTTAGAAGATAGAGAGAATCATATCTTGTAAAGATTAGATTAGATTTTATATGGCATATCTTGTAAATCCCTAAAATAAAGGGATATGGTTAATCTCGTCCGTCGATGTATTTGTATCTTAACCGTCGGTTTTGGGGGAGCTCAACTATAAATAGAGAGCCTCCCCCTCATTTGTACTCACTCCTGAATTGTTTCATTATTCCTTATGAATAAGAGAAATAGAGAGCATTTACTCAAACACTTTGCGAGCGCTCTTTCTGTTGTTCTTTTGCTTAGCTTATTTTGGCATAAATCACTTCCGCTGTTCAATTGGTGCCTTGGAGGAGTTCTTAAAGAATCCTCATTGAGATAAGGCTGACTTGGGCGAGTTTGGAGCAAACGGATCGCCTAAGGCCGCACGGATTGCGAGACGAAAGGTCTAGCCCCGTGACAAGTGGTTTCCGAGCAGGTTTTGAACCAAGTGATATTCGAGTTGGTTCGAAGGCACCGTTGGGATGTCAAGAGAAGAGTCTGAACAAAGGTGGGCGAGGAAGTCTTTGAGGGAGATGTTGTCGGCTGTTGAGGAACGCGTGGGGAAACTTGAGGAGTCCATGGAGGACGCCAAAGAGTCGAGCAATGCGCTTGGGGAAAGCATTGATGACTTGAGGGAGCAGTCAAGGGACTTTGTTACCAAGTGTCTCACTTTCCACAGGGATAGTGTGCAAGAGTTACTAGATTCCCAAAGGAAGAAGCTGACGGAGAGGAACAATGCTCTCGAAGCCATGATGATGGCTTTGAAGGAGGAAACAATAGCCACGACGAGGGCTTTGAACACAAGGATAGAGGAGCTCGAGGGAGAGTTAGCCTTGTGTCAAGCAGCCGTGGGGAAAGGAGTGTCAAGTGCAGCACTCAATAACGAAGATGTCCCGAAGCCGAAAGAGTTCGCTGGGATAAGGTCTGCATGCGATGTGGACAATTTCTTCTGGAGGATGGAACACTACTTCCGTGCCAAAGGCATCGTGGATGATGCGGTTAAGGTAAATACTGCTTCAATGTTTCTTACTAACATTGCGCTTTTATGGTGGCGACGTAGGACCACAGATAAAAGGCAAGGTGAGATTGGGACGTGGCAGGAGTTCCAATGCGAATTGAAGGGACAGTTTTACCCAGAGTTTGCCGAGGAAGAAGCCTGGGAAAATTTGCAATGGATAACGCAACGAGGCACAGCGGGGGAGTATGTTCGAGAGTTCAGGGAACTCATGCTCCAAGTTGCAAATGTGACCGATGAAGAAGCATTGCTTGCTTTTCAAAAGGGATTAAAGCCGTGGGTCAGACAGGAGGTGGAACAAAGAGGTGTCAAAAACTTGTCGGAAGCCATGACGGTAGTTGAATCCATAGTGAAGCTTGGTCAAGGGAACGACAAGCTTGGGTCTTCCAAGTCCGATGGAAGGGGCGTATGTGAAATGGATCACAAGGAAGATAGTGTGGATGGCAATGGCAACGGCGAAAATGGTGGTAATGGGAAACCACGAGTTGGGAAGAAGAAACCCAAGAGGAAAAGAGACAAGCTGAAATGCTTTCTGTGCGACGGTCCACATATGTTGAAGAAATGTCCAAGGAAATCCGCACTTAAGAAGAAGTCGGTAGGTAAGGCCTTGGTACTTGGTTCGAGCGCAAGGGGTGTCAAAGCCAAGGGGGCCAAAAGCGAGAAGAAGCCAGTAGAGTGCTTCTTGTGTCAGGGTCCGCATAGGCTGCGGAAGTGTCCGAAGAAGTCTGTCATCGAGGGGAACGATAGAGCAGACAAGGAGCCCAAGAAGCTTGGTTCAAGCAAGGGAAAAGCCGAAGCCAAGAGGGCAAAGAGGAGCAAAAAGAAGCAAGTAAAGTGCTTCTTATGCCGTGGTCCGCATGAGTTGCGGAGCTGTCCAAAGCAAGCCGAAGTCAAAGGAAAGGCAACGTCTTGGTGAGTCGTCGGAGGGGCTTCCACCCAAGGAAGAGGTGAGTTTGTCATCGAACTTAGTAGAGAAATTTGCGATGAAAACAGGGAAGCTGGGACCAATGAGGCTCAAGTTGAGTGAAGCGTCAGAGTTGGCCGAGTCATCGACAAGGCTTCCACCTATGGGAGAGGTGGGTGGTGCATCGGACTTCAATGAAAAGGAAGCGATGCATGTGGGACAGTTGACCAGAGTAAATGCAACGAGTAGGGCAGCTCGAGTTAAGAAGCGACGAAAGCTGAGGCAAAAGTCCCAAATAAAGGGAAAGGCTAAGGCGTCGAGACGAGATCGAGACGAATCAAGCCAGTGCCATTCAGAAGTCGCAACGAGGGTGTTGCGAGAATGGGTGGGGAAGAATGTCACGGGCAGCAGTTCAAAGCCCGTGACCATCGCACCAAATGCATCCAATGGAGGTCTATTACTCAGATGGGGATCATTTGGCCCACGAGAACTGGCCCGATTCAATGAGATATTGGAGAAGCCTGTCAGATTGAAGCCTGGTTGGCCCGATAGCGAAGAGATGGCAACTTAGGCTAATATGGTAACTAATCTTAGAAGATAGAGAGAATCATATCTTGTAAAGATTAGATTAGATTTGATATAGCATATCTTGTAAATCCCTAAAATAAAGGGATATGGTTAATCTCGTCCGTCGATGTATTTGTATCTTAACCGTCGGTTTTGGGGGAGCTTAACTATAAATAGAGAGCCTCCCCCTCATTTGTACTCACTCCTGAATTGTTTCATTATTCCTTATGAATAAGAGAAGTAGAGAGCATTTACTCAAACACTTTGCGAGCGCTCTTTCTGTTGTTCTTTTGCTTAGCTTCTTTTGGCATAAATCGCTTCCGCTGTTCAATTGGTGCCTTGGAGGAGTTCTTAAAGAATCCTCATTGAGATAAGGCTGACTTGGGCGAGTTTGGAGCAAACGGATCGCCTAAGGCCGCACGGATTGCGAGACGAAAGGTCTAGCCCCGTGACACTAGGACGGGGCCTGATTACAAAGCTAGTTTATTTTCTTAATATCCTTTGCTCCGAAAACTATTCTATTCTTTATCATTGCTATGTCATGGTGACACAAGATAGATACGAGAAAATGAGTAGAAAATTGGCAAGCAATCACTACAAATAATTATCTAAAACACACAGACGCGGACCTTATCTTCCACTTCATTGCTAATATTATGGTCACATTAGGCCATAGTAGCAATGAAGCAACTGAAATATTATAAGATCAAATACACCTTGCAACATGTGTGTCATGCAATGATCTGGAGGGACAGCAAATCATGTTTAACTAAAACCCAAGTTACCAACAACATTGAACAAATTATTATATAAAAGCATATTTGTCACGCAAAGATAATCGAACTAAAACCAACCATTTTAACTCCTTAAATCCAAACTCCATCATGTGGGAAACAATATTTGATTACATACACATTTATGACCTGATTCTTAAATAAAATAATGCTTAGGAATTATATGTGATTTGGTATTGTTGTGAATACTTGAATTAGGGTTATTTCAATTTCAGGTCATTCAAGTTTTTCGATCAATTTTTTTAAGTTGGGTCATTTCAAGTTCTTACTTGTTCCGGTTATTTTGGGTTCAAGTTAGACATGTTGGAGTTATTTACTTTTTTATGATCAAAGTGAGTTAGAATGATTCAGATTAATTGAGTTGAATTTTAGGGGTTGAGTCGACATTGACAAGTCTAGGTGTATATATATCTATTCGGTGAATCATATAATGTAACCTTATTAAAAATAAAGTTATTGTTATATAGGGATAAATTTTAAAACTACACATGAACTTTGGTCAAATATGCAATGTTATACATAAACTTTGATCTTGTACAATTTTATACATGAAATTTTGATTTAATTCAGTTTTCACAAATTACTAACACAATTATCGACATAATACCATTTTATGCTTACATATTGCATATAAAAATAATTATATTTATCAGATATAAAAACAAATCGATGTATTTATTTCTTTAAAAGTGCATAACTAAATTAAAGTTAAAGTTTTGTGTATACATTTGAACCACAATCCGAGTTGCATGTATATAATTGCACAAAATTAAAAGTTCATGTATAAAATTACTTATTAAACCGAAGCTTTTGTATAATTTTAATATTTTTTTCCCTATTATATGATTTTAACAACTATAATTTAGTGACATCACAAAAAAAACTTGACCATATGGATATATACAATATTTTAAACCTTAAAAACATAATTTTTTTTATTTAGATAATAAAACCATGACTATAAATTTAAAATATTTTATGATGTTTTCATCTCAAAATGTATGCCAATATATAGATATGCTAAACAATATTTGTGCAAAACGATAGTTTTGTTTTTATAAAGACAAAAGAACACAACCTTATGTAAAATGTAAGGCCATATATCAACCAAAAAAGAAAGGCAAAGTTTAGGACAAAATTAAAGGACGACCATATATGGCTAAGCTAGGGATGTGATGGGACCATCAAGCTTAGCGTGTGTGTTTTTGTAATAAATAAGGACCAATCAACGATTTTTCTCAATCCTATTTCCCATAAGATAAATCACATGATTTCATCAAACGTTGGGTCATTGTCTGCTTCTTGTTTCTTTCTTCACTGTCAAAACAAAAACGAAAGCAGAATAGTGAAATTATTCGTTGGTCGATTGTCTTCTCCCACATCGAATGCTGGCCTTTTTTATGGTTCAAAAGCCTTGCAGCATTCATTTTTCAGCCAACTTAACTATATTTGACGTGAGTCATTCAATAATATGCATATTGTTATCCTTACATCTCGCAATCCCACCAATCTCGCAGAGTATTCTGTAAATTAAAGACCTACGATAATCAAATCCTGTCAACCAAGACTAGGGACCTTCTATCTTATTCTTATATCTCTTGACAAGATAACCAATAGTTAAAGAGAAATCAATAAGTCAGTTGAGTTTTAGAGAATATGAAACCAATAAAGAAAGTACTACTAACACATGGCACGTCGAGAAGGGCCATTGACACCCTTTATAAATATTTAGATATTGCAATTATTTTAACTTTATTTTTACGAAAATAATATTTAGATACTACTTTGTATTAGTTTACCAAATTGAATTAAAAATGTTATTAAATTAAACTAAAAGTGTTATTAAATTTATCATAAAAATATAAATTCTATAAAAAAATCAAATTTTTAAAAAAACTTTAAAAATATTTGGGGGCCAAATGCAAATTTATCCTATATTAAAACATTAATTATAAGATCAAAATAAAAAAAAATTAAAATTCAAAAGAGTTGAAATGAAATTTTACAAAATATAAGAAGACCGAACCGTACTAACCCCTAAAATTGCACATGCTTTATAAAATTCCCTAAGATCAAGACTTTAGAATATCCCCCTCTCTCTCACATTCTCAAGTACTTCTCTCTCTTAAAAATTCATATTATCTCTTACACAATCGAATGAACTGGAACCCTAATTTGATATCAATCTATATGAAACAGTCCTAGGGTTGAACTGAAATGTTTGTATTTGCAATTCCAGATGGTTACTGAGAGTAGGTGATCACCATTAAAGGCAAAACTTGCACATCAAATTCAATGGACTCATGTGATTGGACTTTAATTCTAATTCTAATTTTAATTATAATCATCATACACCTTTATTTTAATTTTGTATTCCTTAGTTATCGTTTTTTATATATCAATTATGAATGGAAGTTCCTATCAAAAAGAAATAAAAATTATGAATGGATTAAGCTGGTCAAAGATTGTTTAGTCACACTTTATAATTTGCACCATAATTAAATATATTAGTTTTTGTCACACCATGTGAAAGAAAGAAATTTATATAAAAAAAAATAGTATCTGTTTTTATTTTTTTAAAAATTAGTGACATGTTTCTTTTAAGAAGAAAGTAATGTTATAGTTTTTAAAAGGTAATGATAAATTTTTTAATTCATAATGATTAATTTAATTTTTAATATTTATATCTTTTGTTAAATCAGTCTAAATTTTTTAAGTTAAATTTGGTCATTAATTTTTTAAAAAGAAGCATATCGCTTGCTTGCTAACCAAAACATTTTTCAAAAAATGTTGGCGTGGCAACTTTCGTGTCTATCTGAATATGTTTCATACTGATATTGATGTGGTACTATTTGTCTTATATGTTATATTAAAATATTTTAAATTTAAAATTTAAAATATTTATAAAAAAAATTTAAAAATTTTAACATAAAGTACATGTGGAATCGTGGATTGCCACGCGGGCCACCATGCTTAAAATTTTAATGCTTTAGTCAATATTTCCATTAAGAAAATGATTTTGACTCTTTTTAAAAGATTGATGGTTAAATTCAACATTTTTTAGAAGGTTGAGAGATACATTTAACTTAAAAAACAATAATGGTCATATACATAATAATGTAAACATTAAGGACTAAATTTATTATTATGTTTTTTTAAGAATAGGTTTTATTGAGTTCTTTGACTTTATGGATTTCTATACTCCCTTTTCTAGTAAAAAATTTATCGAAGTTTAATTCTATAAATTCATGAGACTTAATTTGTACTTAATTCTTCTTTATTCTTTAGTATTTACACATCTTCTTTTTGAATTACAATTGTTCAGGTTTGTTAAATATGTGGTCAGTATTTGATTACTTAAAATGATTGTCTTGTCAATTAGATTAATTAAATTTAAAATTGTTTAATTCATTCTAGTATTTCTGACGAACAACACAATTGCAAAGTATATGACTGCGTGACATGGATGTGTGATCTAGCTTAAATAAACCTCATTAAGGTGAGTTTGTTGGTTAGAATTAAATCTCTCTCTCGTTCTTAATGTTGTCGGTAAGTTAAATATTGAGCGTTGAGTTACAAGGTTATTTATTGATAAGGAAAGTAATTTCAAACGAGTTGTCTCTTGGTTATCGAACAGGTAGGGAGAGATTGGTTGACCAGCGTTGAGGGTGGGTTTGGATGGGCAGTATGTTTACCTGCATTTAATGTAAAAACAGCGGTGGCGGTGAGATTAGATACTGTAGCGTGAGACAAAAAGTAAACTAAACGCACCGCACTGCACCCAATCGCCCATCCAAACTCACATTGAGTCAGCAACTAGAATTAATTTATTAAAAGCATTGAATATTGTGGAGTGTGCCTCACATTTTCAGACTCTTTCAAGCACTTATCGTTATCCGTATCGCTACACAAGGACGTCAAAATCACAACACCTGCAACAGATGACAACGACGCAATGAGGAGTTCCCCGACGTCACGAAAATGGACAGCATCATGACTAGACGATTTGGGACATTGCGACGTGGCGACATATTCCCACATAAATCAGGTTTCTTTTCCTAGTTAAACTTTGTTATCTTTTTCCAGTTAATATTTAATTATTCTAGGGACATTTTAATCATATATTCACACGAATTTCAATCTATAAAAGGGCATTTATAACCCTATAATTGATATCTTCATCACATTTAGATTAAGAGAGCTTTGAGAGAGAGTTTTAAGAGAATTCCGTGTCTTAGTCAGAGAGCTTTGTTTCTGAGGTTTAGTGTTTATTTATTTTTAGTTATCTCCATCCTGTACTCATTTAGATTATTTTTCATTTTAGTGAAGTTTTCTTTACCCATGGTTTTTATCCTCTTTGGATGAGTTTTCTATGTAAAATATTTGTGTTCGATCTTTTCTATTTTTTTTCTATTTCGTTGTTTATATAGGTCGATCCCCAACAAATATATCATTGCACCGATGATCAAATTTTTGAATCAAATAATGGATAATTTACATTTGACTAGAGCCTTTCCTTATTGATTTTCCTAACCTTTTAATTATTGTTTTCTTTGTGAGTTTTTAATTTTAATTTAATTTTTGTTTCTCTAAAAAAAACCCCTCATATTTATTTTACTTGTTTTATTCAAGAGATAAAATCATTATCAATACGTATCTACTAATTTTATATTTTCAAATAAATTTTATTTTTATAATTCTCCATATTCCACCAATATTTTTCAAATTCATTTAATACATAACATCTACTAAATTTGAAACTTGAATTCACTTCCTATATTCCATCTTCAAACAGAGACTTTCTATGTAAGGAAAACACTTTTTGTAATATCATCCTAATTACTCCAAATGCATTCAAATTTTCTTGCTATCTACATCAACACATGTTTTATACATCCAATCATGAAATCTCTCTAATCTTAATTTTATATTTTAAACCAATAATTTTATAGTTATGGGGCCTAATAAGGGAATAAACTATATGCAAATCTCAATGTTGTCCCCTCCATTTCCAAGGGCCACTATCCCAATGGTTGCACCAAACTTTGTGAATAGAGAAAGAGAGAGACTCACTACCAAGAAGAAAACTGTAGCAAAGTGGTAAAATATTGAAGTTTTTTAAGTTTAAATTTCAGTGCTTTTTCATGCTTTATATATATATATATATTTATATATACCTTACCTGTTTTCCCTTCAAAGTTTAGACCTCTATTACAAAAATCCACTTTTTTTAATTAAATACCATATGTCATGGTATTTTATGGAACTAATTTATGGTTTGGTATATAAAATCTTTTAATGACCTAAACTTTAGGGGTGTGCTTGCCAAATTGGCAATTATTGGCAAAGTCCAAAGTGGGATCATGGGAAAAATTAGTAAAATATTATGTAGGAAGAATTCTTATAATATAAACTATGTAAATAAAATAGCATGATGGAGATGGAATACCCTACTTAGCTCCCACTTAATCATTTCTTTTGTTTTCTTTTTCAAAAGAGAAAAAGGAACTTTGAGGAAATCTTGAATATTGTATGCATATTATTTTGTCCCCTTCTATCAGCCATACCATGAAATTGTTGGTTTTATTAAATAAATATATCTGAAATGAATGCATCAACTTTTTCCCTTGTTCATCTTTTAAATATATCTCAATTTGAATGTTGGGTTTTTATTTTTCGGTTGAATCAGATAAGCAATCAGCTAGAAAATTTTATAATTTATATAAATAATCATGTAAAAATTATAAATATATATAATGAAAAATAGAAAAAAATGCATTGAGAACATCCACGATATAGTGAACATTTTTATGTATTTATTTTTTAAAATTTTGATATAAAAATTAAATGCGACCTTGAATGGAACAGTAAAGATTACGATATTAAAGGTTCATAAATAAGAAAATAACGCGCTTTAACGCACTCAAATTTATATCCTCTTGCATTGACAACAATGTCTATACCAATCGAGATTAACATGAAATATGTAAATCAATACCAATACAAATAAATAAAATATCATTGTCATAAAAAAAATGCTCATGAAAGTTAAGAGAAAAAGAAAGAAAAAAGAAGACAGTAGGTTAAAAGTCATGTTTGAGTTAGGGATTTTCATCCCCACTTTTGTTCTCAAACTTAGACAAGGTCCAGTGGTTCTTTTCAGTTCCATTGAAAGCTCAAGCTTACCAACAACGCTGTTTATATATATAAAAACAAAGTCTGTTAATTAATGTTTCTTTGTCTTTGGTTTGAAGAAGCTACTTGATGAAGAATGCTGTTTAAAAAGTTGGAATTGTACAGCATGAATGATTTAAGCAACGCCTTCAATTAGAATCTAGTCTCAATGAAATTTGGTCTCAATGAAATTTGCTTCAATTCAAAGTCTCGAGGGAATGACAACACAGCATGGTCAGTATCTTTATGATCAAGAATAAATCTATCAAAATAGTAATAATAAAGAATAAGGGTTAATTTCACCAGACTTCCTCAAATTATGGTTTAAATTCAGTTTTACCCTCGATTTAGACCCTTTTCCCCTATCACCCGATAGCTATAGAAATTCATTAAATCTCAGCTTTTCGCATGGTAAAGCTCGGCCGCATGACCTCGTCTGAAAAGCAATACGTCTCACAAATACATCCTGCGACACCAATCCCCTTAGGCAAACTCCAATAATGCCCTCGACTAACATTCACCGCCGATGGGACAGGGAACTTAATGGTTGGGATCTACACTCAAATATCTTTCTTCTATAAATATCCCCTCGGCACCGGAGCAAAGGAGGACAAGCAACCCACATAGTCTATACTCTATCAAAACTTAAGCCCGAACTCTCAAACCACTAGTCTAACGGCTCTCTACACCATCCATAGTATGAATTGCCTCAATTCTAGTGGCTTTCCACACCCTGTAAGGAGTGAGCTGCCCCTGTTATACCATTCTACGCTTTGTATAATCTCAGTGTTATAATGGCTTCGAAATTGATCCTCAACTTCAAAATGTTTTAAGTAAGGTCTCAAAGTATCAAGTCCTTCCATCAATCTAACCATTTGCTTAAACATTAAATGCCAACTTAATTATGATGTGGAGTGTATTTAAAACATGTGTGAACTAGTGCATGATCAACCTGGTTCTCACGTGTTATAAAAAAGAAGAAAAAATATCCTCCATTAATTTTACTGACATTGCTTTTTAGATATGTTATATTTAAGCTTTTCATACAATGAGTAATTAAACGCGTACTTACGGTTTTATTGATGAGTTTTAAATATGAATATTTGAAATGAGATTTAAACCTCAAGCTAATAGTGAGACCAACATAAGAACATAATTAATACCATATAGATATTTTAATAAATTAATTAGAACATATAGGAGTTTGAGGACTAATTTAAAATTTGAGCTAATTTGAGGGATGTCAAGTGCTATTAATCCAAAGAGTAAAGATAGTGAACTTTAAGATGTCAATGCAGGTCCTTTTTCCCCATTGCATTTAACTACATTTAATATTCTTAAACCACAAAATTAAACGCTTTTAATTAATTATATTTATTAATAGTTTACTTTTCTAGTTTTTAATAATATTTTTATATAGACGTAAATTTAAAGTAATTTATTGTTTTTAATAACTTAATTTGATAATTTAATTTATAATTTAATATCAAAATATTACTCGTTAGGTATGCAGCAATATAAATTGGTACTAGACTTGTCCACAAACCGAGTGGCTTGCATAGCTAAGTTGGTTCAACTCGATTTAGGCTTAGTTTGGACAAAGATTTATTATCCCGGTTTAGTATAAATTTAAATTACTTAAAATTAATTATAAAATTATACTTTTTAATATTTTTTAATGGTTTAGGTTCGTTTTACTGGTCATGTAAATTAATTCTTTTTGGATTCATGTCTACCTCTTTCAATAATATTGCCTTCAAGGTTCGAACTTGAATTTTCTCCTTACGATAACAATATATTTTACCATTGTATCCAACAATTGTTAGTCAAGTTTATCTCAAACTTTAAAAAGAATCTTTTAAAATTCGAATGACGGTTCAAACTATAAATACTTTTGATTGATATTGATCGAATGAATTGAAATCAATATTTTTAAAATCAGATGATTAAACCGGTCAAGTCATTAATTTATCGATTCGACCAATTTAATCCTTCTGTCCGGTTTGATTAAATAAATCAATAAAAAAATAGTAAATCCCATTCGTTTCAAACAAGCTGAGATGGAAACTCATCAAAATTTAAATTATGATTTAAAGACGAAAATAATATAGTCTTTGTGAAGTCTGTCTAGTACGATGAGGTCATTTTTGTCATTCAACTTCACCCTCAACGACAGTATTTGTCATTTAATGTCCATTCATGATGTCCCTTCCCTTCCATTCTTCTCCCCTGCCAAAAACAAAAACAAACAACACAAAACAACAAAAATGAAAGCTCCCAACAAAATGAAACTCAATACAAACTTTTAGAATTGGAAGCGATATTATACCCATTTCTTCTTCAAACAAAGGGATCCGATAATGGCAAGTGGGTGGGTCAAATCTTTGCATTGCAAATCAAGAGCTTTTGAAGATGTTTATCACCCAAATCCCAAGCATTTAATACCCAGTTCTAGTTGTAGACGAAGCTCTCAAAGCATCAAAGATGTTATCAAAGCCACTAAGAAAATGCCCAAGAATTCAAACCCGAAATTGTTTCCTAGGTCCAACAGTCAACCCGAATCCGATTCGAATAACCCACCGCCTCGACCTCGCCGGAGTAGTTCTACTTCTACTACCACAACACGTTCTGTTCGGAACCCTGACCCTGTTTTGCCGTCGTTGACTGAGTTACCAGAGGGTCATCCTTCAAGGAATGTGGTTGAGATTATTTTTCATACGAGTTGGAGCCCCAAGGCTTTCACGGGTCGAATTGAGATGATTTTTAAAGTTCAAAACGGGCCGAGGACAGTGACCCGGTTCGATGAGTACCGAGAGACGGTCAAAGCTCGGTCTGGGTCGGGTGGCTTGGTTTCTGGCGACGAGGAAAACGCGAGGTGCGTGGCGGATGGGAATGAAGTAATGCGGTTTCATTGTTTGGGTCCAACTCCGGGGAACTGTTCGATGAACGAAGCATGGCTGTTTTCCAGCGGGAAAGGAGCGGCGATTTGTACGTATGCCGGGAGCGGTGAGGCCCACGAGAGCGCCGGTGGTGGGAAAGGGAGGAAAGCGATGTTGGTTTGCAGGGTTATTGCGGGTCGGGTCTCGAAACGGGTAGGGTTCGGGTACGAGTCGTTGAAGGATGGTCGGATCGGGTATGACTCAGTGAGTGGGGACGACGGCGAGTTGCTCGTGTTTGATCCACGTGCAGTATTACCATGCTTTCTTATTATCTACAAATTGTAAATTTTTTCTTAATTTGTTTTCTGTTTTCTGTTTTTTTTTTAATGAGGGGTGCATCGTCTTGGTTGCATTTTATCAACATTAATTTTTCTCCCTTTTTTTTAAATATATATAATTTTTTTTGTGATTATTATTAGTAGAATTAAATTGGTTTGATAGATGCTAATTCATCAATTTTGTCCTAATATTTATTTTTCATATTTTGGTATTAGATAGTTACATTTCAAAATTTTAAGGCTCAATAATAAATTTTGGTTCTATTTTGTCAAAATGAATTTTTAGTCCTTTTTTTTTGTTATCAATCTTTGTTATTTTTTTAAATTGTTTTTTTAAACAAATTTGATGAAAATAATATGTGGAATATTTTTTAATAATATGTTTATGTGAAAAATAATAAAATAAATAAATAATCCATGAAGTTAAAAAAAATAAAAGAAAGTAAATATAATTATTTTTAAAAAAAAGCTTCAAAATGAATGCATACAATCAATGTTTTCGGTTTGATTTATTAATTATCTTTTTGAAACTTTTTAATAAACAAAGGGATGCATTCATTTTGAAAATTTTTTTAGATAATTACATTTATTTTCTTTAAATTAAGAGTTTTTTTTTAATTTCATCTATGATTTGTTTATTTTATTATTTTTCACATGTAGCTATCTTGTTGAGTTACCAAAGTAATAAATTGCATCTTATTAAAAATATTCCACATCATCCCCGTTAATTTTTTAACGGTATTTTCATCAAATCTGTTAGAAAAAAGAGTTTGAAAAAAAGAACAAAGATTGATGGCAAAAAAGGCTCAAAAATATAATTAGAATTATTTTGACAAAACGTGTAAACATTAGTGGCCAAATTTATCATTTAGCCAAATTTAAACGAGAGTAAAATTTTTCTAACATTAGTATCTTTTGGTTAAATTAGGATTCAAGCCCTTATATTTTTGTACATTTAGAATTTAATTCATTTAATTTTACTTTTAAGAAATTAATTTTATTGAGATATCTCATTTTCGACGTTATTGAATTTTGAATTAAAGTGACATTTGGATTTGGTGGAATATTTTTAAAAAAAATTGACCTTTAAGGACCAAGAAATTTTGATTAATCAACGTTATTGATTTGATGTCCAATTATGGGTCGTTGTGAAAGTTTGGAATACAAGTTTGAAGTTTGTTACAAATGTACTCACCTTCAATATCATCGTAATTTTATTTTTATTTTTTGAACATTTTTCCTTTTTATTTGTATTGGTTAAATTGGATAAAGCTATTCGTATTACACATATACTCGTATTTGATATTCATGTAATTCATTTTTGTTGATGTATTTTTCCCTCAGTCATCTTTTTTTGGTGATGTTTGTCTATTTATATAATATGTGTATTGTTCATTGAGAAGACATATTAAGTAGGTTTCATGCATACAGACATGTATCCTACTTTAGATTTAACATGGGTTACACATTCTCTTGCACGTACAACTTTGCAGGGGAGTAGACTCGGCGTGCGACCTCAATCTGCAATCTCATCATGCGAGCTCAATTTGCAGCCTTGTGGGTTAGGACCGACATCGACCCATACCCAAATGGATTTTGGACCGATGGTAGTAACTATCCTAACAATATTATAAAATTCCTAGCTAACTGGAATATAATTAAAGGATTTTGAATTTAGCAAAATGCAATCCAAATAATTATGTTTCAAGGTCCAATTACCTTTTATAATGATGATTTAGGATCCAAGAATTGATGGTGATCTCCAATTGCATCCTAATGATTCTCAATGGAAATAAAAAGGGTCCTTAGATTATGATTTTGTTAAGAAAAAGAAGGAAAAAATAATACAAAAAGGCTTTTTAGGGTTATGGTTCCATATTCAAAGTTGTTGAATTAGCCAAAGATAAATGATGATCTAAACCCTAACCACTTTGTTCCATCTTTTTCATCATCAAAAAGTTGTTTGTTCAAATTTTGATGTGTACTTTTAATTTCTTTATTTTCAATTTTAAGATTAATTAAAAAATTCAATAATAAAATTTGTATTATTTGGAGTTGATGATATTTTTAAATAAAACAATTGAGCCATGACTATGTTAAGCTCATGGACGTGCTGAAGATCAGTCTTATGGAGAGAAAAATCATAGAAGATTTAATTAAATTGGATCAAACAAATCGACTCCCTTAATTTGAAGAGATTGACTCGAATGACTTTAAGACATATCTTAAATTTTTCTGATTTATCTTATATGTTATTAGGATATTGTTAGCTCTACTTTGGAGGAGATTATTATTGTATTTTATTTGTATATCAACAAGTTTAAGAGTGCTTATATAGAGCATAGTTGTATAGGCTAGATGAAGTGAGAGTTTAGCATTTATTTTGTTCAATTGAAACAGGCTACTAAGATAGCATATTGTAAGTAAAACAAGTGAGTCAATTGATTTTACGAATTAAATTTTTAAGAAAAAACTTATTAGAAAAAGAACGAAATCATAAATACAAGTGTGTGATTGTGATAATGGTGAGTATTACAAAAATGGAGATAGCTAGTTGGGATGAGTTCGGTTTCATTCAATTGAGTTTTTTGTATTTTTAGTTTCTGAATCATTCATGGTAATTCAATTCACTTTTTGTTTTTTATATTAATTTTGGTATTAATTTTTTGTATTTATTTTAATAAAATGATTTTTTTTTTAGTATAATCACGTATGTGATGATCCCTCTAAATATTTTGATTTAGATTTATTTTGAGCCCTAGGTTGAAGAAGAGTAGTCGGCTGTTTAGCAGCTGATGTCGGCGAGAAATATGATGATGTTGGAAAAGAGATACTTAAAATTACTTCAACGTGGAACATTGAATGCTTGGCTGACATTTTCAGAAAAAATGATACTAAACTGCAATCCTCACCTGCTCTAATAATCTCTTCATGCATTTACTGCCCTTGGGGCAGACCGATAATGAAAAGCTTGATAGGTGGTTGACAGTCACATCTTTCATCTCCACTTTACCCTAGTCTAATACCATTTGCCTGCTAAATTTAGGAAACAATGCAATGCATTCATTCTCCAATTTCAGTTGATTTGGGTTCTGTCAAAATTACATCATTTGATTTCTTCTGTAAGTATTTCAACTGGATTCAAATTCTAAGAAAAATATTTTTAAGAGAATTTTGTTTGAATATTATTCTCAATAAAACCCAATAAAGTTACTTATAATTAATATATTTAAAAAGAAAAAAAGTGAGTAAGTAAAAGACATATGAAAGACATTGTTTTCCAACTTTATTGTTGAATAATATGATCAAAAACTGTATACCAGACACATGCTATATGAAAAAGCGACACTTTAGCCACATCCAATTTCCTATTGTTGATTCACTTTCTTTGTGCCACCATTCTCCTTTGTTTGTTAAAAAGGAAAGCATCGCCACTGGTTTCAATTTGTGTGATCAGAGATTTGATTTTTATTTATGAAAATGAATCATATTTTGTAATTAATCATTTACCTCTTTAAAAAATTAATCACGACTGACTGTCGATAATAAATATCTTAATAATTTCAGACAAAAAAAAAAGGGTGAGAGTATTAATGGGAAATCCTAATGTGGACACTCAAAGTAAGCACAATCTTAAAATTGGGCTAAAATAGGATTTATTTGGCACCCAAAGGCAAAAGTTTCCTTCATTGCATTTAATTCTTGTACTCATCGGTCAGAACATAAAATTTCTCTTCCGGAGTTATAAAACTTTCTTTTATCTATTTTATTATAAAAAATTTTCTAATTTAGTTTCTCTAGTTAACCTGAAATAAATATAATTAAAATATTACTTAAATTTAAAAGATTTTTAAAATCAAATTTTGATTCAATTCGACCTATACAAACATCTAATTAGACTTATCCATGGGTAGGGTCACTCGATCCTGCCCAAATGTTCGCCCGAAAAGTGAAAGAGTTTAGGCTAAATATAGGCTCAAAAAATAGGTCTGAACAAAAAATAAAGTTCGCTTTTTTAAACAACAACACTTTTTATTTATTGGGAAACATTTATTTATTGTTGTGCTATCATTTCACTATTATATTGATACTATTTTGTTGTTATTGTTTAGATATTATATAAGTCTTGTTTCATTCTTAATTTTGCTACTATTTTAGAGTTATTTGCTTGCTAGTTACACTTATCTTAGTATTTTTTAAGTTTTTTTTATTTACTGAGAAATATTTATTTTAATTTTATTAATATATTTAATGTATTAAATTTATTTTTATATAAAAAATAATATAAAAATTTTTAATACAAACGGGCTGCAACAAAATTTTAGGCCCATGGACAACTCTGCGTTTAACCGATAATAAATTTTAATTCGGAAAGGGGGCCATACGGATTTTTGGGCTGGCCGTTGTGTTCATAAATTATTTATCTAAAAGTGGGCCACGAAAAACATGGAATTTTAGCCCAATGTAATAAGTTAATTAAAAACTGTCAGAAGTGGGATTTGAACCCACGCCCTCTTTCGAAGACCAGAACTTGAGTCTGGCGCCTTAGACCACTCGGCCATCCTGACAATTGATGTAACCATGTCATAGTCCTTTTGACACCTACCTATGTTGCTTCTTAATCGGAGCCAATTATTTAACTATTTTTCTTGAAAATGTCAGAGGTTTGATTATAGAGTGTGAATAGGACATTTGTATTTGCATATATAAAAATTTAAATATAATATTATAATATTTAATTTGAATAATTTATGAGCTTAATTAATTTTTTAAATAAAAAATAGTTAGTATTAAAAATCCTTATTCGAAACTAAGCTCAAAAATAAATAATCAAAAGTAAAGTCAAATATGAAAATCGGGTTTTTTCTTTTATTATGTGCATGAGTTCAATTAAATATAAGTTTAATACGGTTGATAAACTCTTCAATAAGTTCAATTAAATAGGTTTTGTTTCTTGATTCCGTTGAGAGTCTCAAGGGGTTCAGAAGGTGGAACCATATTCACCCATCAAAGAAACATCAATATTTTCTCTCAAAAAATTCATGAGACAAAATCTAAGAATAAAACAGAGCATAAACACTTTGAGCTCAATATCAAATTCATTGATCGAGGAACGACACTTTGCAAACTTTTCTTTGAACGAGTCAGATCTATCCTCAACAATTAAATATATTACGATTATCTTTAATACTAATTTACTAACATTAAATAAAAATATTTTATTAAATGATAAAAAGTAAATGTGCATATTCACATGATGAAGAAATCTAGTGGTTTGAAAAATGTTCAATTAACCTAATGAAAAATACACTAATTCTCTTTTTTTTTGTTAAATGATTTTTAAATAAAAAATGAATTTTAGCCTTTATTATTTAAGAATATTATTAAATAAAATCATAAATTACACTATATAAATATGTGTTAAACATTTCATTATTTTTATATTAATAAAATATTTTAAAATATATTGTATATTAATATTCATATATAAATAATAGTAATCATATACTTGTCTTTTTTATTTAAATTTTGGTAAATATTTTTTAAAAACGTTTATGATAGGTTCATAAAACATGAGGATGTAAGTGAGTATTTTATTTTTAAATTATTTTATACGGTGTCGCATAAGATAAGATAATGTCTCGTTAACTATAAAATATATCTATTGAAATTTGTCTAGTTAACTAAAAATAAAACGGTTCACGCCAGTTTGAAAAACTAAGAGTCAAGTTGGCAAATGTTAAATTTGTGATTAACATCATATGAGGACAACCAAAGTTTCCAAGATCGGACTGATGGTTCAAACCACCGGTTTATGATGCAATCAATATTTCAATTCATTTGAATAAATTTTAAAAACATTTTTAAAAAAATGATTCAACCGTCAGTTTAACTGATTCACAAATCAACCAATCCAACCTCTTATTCTAGACTAATATCCTGATTGATTTTCCTTCTAATTAGAATGATTCTAAAAACAGTGAGGACAATCTAATCAAAATTTCAAATTGACAAATTTTGACAGAAAATACTTACCATTTTAATGACTAGATTATTGCTTGGATGAAAATACTCAATGGGCGTCTTACTCGAGATCAATTAACCTCTATTGAAATTAATGTTCATACTTGTCGATTTTTATGTTCTAGAATCATTGAAACTAGAAACCATATCTTCTTGGAATGTGATTTTCCTAGGAAATTTTGGGAATTGGTATTACAACTTTGCAATATCAATAAAAGTGTGGAATCTTGAGATCAGGAATTGGCTTGGGCTCTCTCCAAATTCGAAGACAAGTAACTTGTTATTGTGCTTAAGTTGGCTTAGAATAAATTCACTCTATATAATGCGAGAGAAAGATACCTTGGCAAGCCTTACTTTGTTAATGAAGATCAATTAAATGATACGAGGCAAATCAATCGAACATATGTTCATATTTAATATCAAAAATATTTCTTCTTTTTTAATCATGTGTCTTGACTTGATGGTTAGAGTGTTTATCGCTTTAAGTGTGATTTCGATTTAAGTCACGATGCATGCAGCAAAGGCATCCTAACAGACCAGTAGACTTAAACCTCATTCCTATATGACCCGATCAATTTGATCAGGCACTCGCCATCTATTTTCATTGTTCAGCTCTTTGACAACACGAAAAATCTATTGTTCAACTCTTTGACAACATGGAAAAACCAAAAGCTCTGCCTTCCCTCTCATCTATCCATGTGATGGAAGGGCAGAGGCCTTTGGTGTCTCCTCTAGTCAAGAATTGGGGCCTCATAATTACTAACTAATATATTTTTCCTTTTCTCTTACGTTTTTCTTCGTTCATGGTTCGATATTTTGGTGTTCTAGGCGTAGAGGGACAACACCAATCCATCCCGAACTTGGTGGTTAAACTCTACTGTGGTGACAATACTGTAAGAGAGGTCCTGTGACAAAATAGCTCAACGCCAAGATGATAAAAAAACTTAACACCTCTCATTCTTATTACGGTTAGTTACATTGTTGTTAGGGCTTTGTTCTTCTCTTTTAATTCACTAAACAATTATACTTTTTTTTTACTTTATTTTGATGAAATTAAAAAAATAAAATATTTAATATTAGAAATTAATTATATATATGTATGTGATTATTGTTCTAATTTCTCTTATGAGTTAAAAAACTTAAACCAAATGAGTTTCAAAGTGGGAAAAGGAAAATAAAATATAAACAAATGGCTATAAATTATTTCTCTCGGTGTGCTAAAATGAATATCTCAGCTATAAACCTGGCAATGCCACCAACCAGTCTATCAGTCAAATCTCGCCACGTGGCAGTAATTGGAGCCGGTGCCGCCGGTCTCGTGGCGGCGAGAGAGCTCCGACGAGAGGGTCACTCGGTGGTCGTATTCGAACGCGGCCACGAAGTCGGCGGCACTTGGGTCTACACCCCTCAAGTCGAACCCGACCCGTTGGGACTAGACCCAAACCGACCCATCATTCATTCTAGCCTCTATAGCTCTCTTCGAACCAACCTCCCGAGAGAAGTCATGGGGTACATCGATTTCCCCTTCGTGACCCGACCCGGCGAGAATAGGGATCCGAGGAGGTACCCTGGTCATAGGGAAGTCTTATTGTATTTGAAGGATTTTGCAAGAGAATTTGGGGTTGAAGAAATGGTGAGATTCGAGACTGATGTGATTAAAGTTGGAATTTTGGGGGATGAGAAATGGAAAGTAAGGTCCAAAAAGTCCAGTTTTAATGATAATAATGAGATTATTAGTAAAAGTAACGCTGAATTTGATGATGAGATCTATGATGCTGTTGTCGTCTGTAATGGACATTACACTGAGCCTCGTATTGCTGATATTCCAGGTAAAGAAGGAATCTTTTTTGACCCCTTTTTAAAGTAGAATACGTCAATGAGTTGATGGGAATTTGATAGTGAATGTATGTGCTTTTGTTGTGATTAAGATACTTAGGCGAACAGATGAAATTTAGATTCATTTGAAGTGTAGCTAGAGGATCATTATGTCGGTTTCGGTTTACCATTCATTTCGTCATATGATAATTTGACAAGAAAATGGATTCTTGATTCACATTTATGAAAAATGAGTTGTTTATATTGTTTATATGCTTCTTTGTTTTCTTCCAGGCATTAATTTATGGCCAGGAAAGCAAATGCATAGCCATAATTACCGCATTCCGGAGCCTTTTAGAGATCAAGTAGGTATCGGATTTTTTACTTTTCTTTATCTTAAATTGTAACTATACTGCATTGCAGTGAGGGATTTCCGATTTCCTAGGATTTGCTAGTCTCTATCGAGGGACCGGGACCGGTTCTAGCCCTCTGTTTCTCTTGACAAACTCTGATCTTTGGCTTTGACAGGTTGTAATTGTAATAGGGAGTTCCGCAAGTGCAGTTGACATATGTAGGGACATAGCTCCGGTTGCCAAAGAAGTACATGTTGCATCTAGATCAGTGGCGGATGAAACATATACGAAACAGCCTGGTTACAATAATTTGTGGTTTCATTCCATGGTACGTATATATATGTTTAATGGGATGATGATTGGATTTGAAATGTTAATATTTGGCAATGATGCAGATAGATCATGCACATGAAGATGGTGCGGTGGTTTTCCGAAATGGGAAAACAGTGCTTGCTGATCTCATTATGCACTGCACTGGGTAATCTTCATTTCTTTTTTTTCGGTCCAGGACACTGAAATAGTGTAGGAAAGGCATTCTAACTTTTTGTTGCTTCTTCCAAAAGGTACAAGTATCACTTCCCTTTCCTTGACACAAAAGGCATTGTGACTGTGGACGATAATTGTCTTGGACCACTATACAAGCACGTCTTTCCCCCAGCCTTAGCCCCATACCTTTCATTTATTGGGATACCATGGAAGGTGTGTTTCTATTCCTTTTATCATCTAAGAATTTCCATTGTACTTAATCATTCTAATAATCACATTTTCACCAGATTGTTCCTTTCCCCTTATTTGAGTTTCAAAGCAAATGGATAGCCAGTATTTTGTCCGGTCGTATTACACTTCCATCACAAAAGGAAATGATGGAAGATATTCAAGCATTTTACTCGACACTCGAAGTCTCTAGCATACCAAAACGGTATACTCATTGCATTGGTCAATCTCAGGTACCGTTTTATCTCGTTATTGAGCTTATTGCATACTGTGAATCTGTCGTGCTATTTCTGTTTTTTTTTTCATATATATGTTTTTTTGCAGTTTGAGTACAATAATTGGCTTGCTACACAATGTGGTTGCCAAGGTGTTGAAAAATGGAGAGAAGCAATGTATTCTATGGCTTCGGTGAATCGGAGTCTTCGACCAGAGATGTACCGTGATGAATGGGATGATCACCACCTGGTTTCTGAAGCTTATGAGGATTTCATGAAGTACCTTTCAGCATCAAACCTTTAGAGACAAAAAATAAAAATCAATTTACAATGGTGAAGGATGTCAGTCACCCTGTTGTATACAACCCGGGTCTGTACCGTGGCAGGGTACTATTCTACCACTAGACCACTGGTGCTTGTGTGATGAAAGTCTCGATATACATAAATCTAGCACAAGAGTTATTAAACGAAGAGAATTGAAGGAGAATCAACTATATGAATTTTATTGAATATAGATCTTCCACTATCATCTATACATCAATTGCAACTATTCTTGTATTAGTGCTTTGAATTTTTTTTTTGTTTCAAGTTAAGTTTTGACTACATTGGGGTTTGAATTTTTTTATCTAAGTCCTTGAATTTGTCAATTGTTTGCACATTGGGGTTTGAATTTTTCTTGTCCAAGTTAACCTTAAAGTTCAGGTCTTAATGTGGGAATAATTGTTAAGGTCAGGCCCAATATGAGAATAATTGTCAATTTAATGGACTAATTTGGACAAAAAAGTTAAAGCCCCAATGTTAGAACAATTATCAAATGGATGGATTAACTTGGACCAGAAAAAAGTTTAGGACTCAATGTAGGAATTGTTATCCTAGATAAAACAAGTAAAGCTCTGGTAAGCCGAATTTATAAAAAATAAATGCTACTAGCAAACCTTGATTACCAGCAGCCACTAACAACCAAATTGATATTAGTTAGTACTTTCTTTCTTCTACTGGTGCTGCACAACCAACCTCTTCAATAGAGAGTCCTTTAAGCTTGTAGCCAATGGCTTGTGGCTCGGTTAAGATGTCACCCACTTTGCGATAATGCCGTAAATTTGTTGGCAAACACCTTATTTAGTGCTATTGCACCAACAGATTCAACATTTGAGCACCAAACACAGAAATTGCAGCAACGAAAACAAAAAGAACTTCAAGGACCCAGACTTTGCACTTAATGTGCGAAACAGATGGAAATAAACTTCACCAATAGGAATTGCATGAACTTTCAGATCATTCAATGACTATGAATGAACAGCCAAAAGTATTTTTGTCCCCAATAGGAAGTTAGGAGCGCCAGTTTGTAAGAGTCAAACCTGGGGAATTAACAATGGAGCTCTTTTTTTGGTTATCTTTACATGTTACATATGATTAAGGGAGGATCAAAAACTAAAGAGAAAGTGTGGGTTTTTTTCTCCCCCCTAATAAAATGGGCTGCATTGGTGACATGTAGGCACATAGTCATCCATGTCGAAACAGCGGGGACGGTGGTGGTAAGCGATCTCAGGTGAGAAGGTCACTTCGGGGTATTCATTTGAAAGGCAAGACTAGTACATTCAGGTATAAGGTTCACACAATTTCCCTTGAAGCCAACAGCTTAATGAATGTGTTTGATGACAATGGTGTTGGACCTCTATACTAGCATGTTGTCCCATCAGCCATAGCTCCCTTGTCTTTCACTTGTTGGGGTTTACCCACTCAGGTTTTATCACTACAACTTTCTTAACTTCTGCTTGATACTAGGTCCAATCTCGATATCCCCTTCCCTGTATCTTTGATAATCAAAAAAAACTTAAAATCCATTTGAGATGGAAAAAGAAATGGCTTGCACCAGCCGGGAATCGAACCCGGGTCTGTACCGTGGCAGGGTACTATTCTACCACTAGACCACTGGTGCCTCTTTGTTAGCAATACATGTATACTATTTATTTAGTTAGTTTCTTTAAAACCTTGAAATCGGAGGAAATCACATGCTTAAACAAGTTCGAACTCATGTTACAATAACAACAATGTCAACTGAGCTGAAATTAAATTGATATATTAATTAAATCTAAGCCTTCCCAACTAAGATAAATAATGTAAATAGATGAAATGTCATTGTCTCAGTTTTTCTTTTGTTCTACTTTGTCTCAGTTTTTCACATCTTTAACCATGTGCACAAAAATATCATTGTCCATTACCATTTCCTATGGTGGTATTGTCCCTTCTTTCCTTTTCCTTTTTGTTTTCTTTCATCAGTATCGTCCTTCTCATTTGCAATGTAGTTCAACACATTAAAAATATTGACCAAGGCGGGGTCGGGAATCTATTATTGAGTACTTGAGTTTGACATTTTTTTTTAAATATGGCATTTGTGTTCTTTTCATCTAACGTGGTATTTGTATTTGGCACTTGAAAATAACCACGTTAACTTTTTAAGATTGATTTGATGAAAATCTATAATTAACTAATAATATTAGCAATTAACTTTCATGAAATCAACCCTAAGACTCGAATTAAGCAATAAAAAGTTAACATTGTTATATCTGATAAAATTACAGTTTGACCCGTCAAAAAAGGTAACATTTTGATTTAATCTTAAAAACTATAAAGATGTAAGGTACTATACTGGTGAAATTATATTTTTAGTCCTTATAAAAATATATAACGTACTTTCAAAAATTAACTTTGACCGTCTTTGAGTAGTAAAATGTATAACTTTTGCCAAACTTGAATACTAAATGATATATTAACCTAACAAAAAATTCAAGTGGCAATTTGCAAACAAACAACTAAAACCTTACAAATTGTTTCCAGTTTAGTCATGTGTTCATGCATCGGAAAATATAAGGTAACAAAAAGCCCAAAATGGAAAATTTTATAGCTTAGTTTATGCTGGCTCTGCAATTTCCATTAGTCTCAAGTGCATGAACTTATCTTCCAACCAAACCTCATTTTTAATGTCTTTACTCTTATTTGGCATTTTGCTATTTCCCCCTTTAATTTGCCTTACATGCACCCTATGAAAAAAAATTTAAATTTAGATGAGAACATGGATGTCACCTAAAATTCAAATGCCACCATGGGCCATGGTCAACACTTCAAAAAGGCAGATGATAGTACCATTGTTAGCTTATTCATTACAAAACCCAGAATCTTGAAATTAAAAAGAAAATACCCCTCTTTGCTAATGGAGTGACAAACCTCAAAACTTTACTTAGCCTTCCATTTACTATTTGGCCATTGATCACTATGGATTAATTAAAGCAAGCATCCCTTTGGATGGTTGAATTTCATGAAAGCACAAACCATGAAAAAAAAGAGCCATGGTATCTAAATTGACTTCAAGTCATCTTTAGATGTGAAATGCCATACAAGTTCGACAAAATTATTATGTCCAAAACTTTTTTATTCACTCTAATCGTTGGAATCTACATAAATAAGGACGAAATAATCAAATTATAATAAAATTATAGGTGATTGTCTAAATTTTAATAATACTAAACTCTACAAAATTGGGGGAGAGCCAAAACTTCCCCCATAGGTCATTATCAGTATCTTCCTAAAAGCACACACGACAACATAAATATATATATTTGTTTATAACTTTCAATTCAAAGGTGATCTGTGAGGCACACCTTTCCTGCGGCTATTACTTTCAGCTTGTGGCATTAAAATGGAGCTTCTTTTGTTGGCCTTGCAGTTCATTGCATTGCCATCACCACCACCACCATTGCCAAAGTCATAAGCCATTTGAGGATCCTCTTGGAGATCTAAGAAGCTGAAATCAGTCCTGGTTTTGTATAAAAATGGAAGCAATTCATTGCTTGGGGGTTCAAGTTTTTTTCCACCAGGCTTGGAACTCTCTATATGATTGATCTGCATGCATGTGAGACAAGGAAAATTAAGTGACATGAACATGTTTTACTAGTGATTGGCTTAGAAGAAATGATGAACGAATGAACTAACCTTACAAGAGATGGAACAATACAAAAATGGGTCTTGTAAGCTACGGTCACATTTTATACAGAAATTACCAGAGCCTCTAAATGGTCTTGACATTGGCCTTTCATTCAAAAACACTACTTTGGCACTGTTTGTTGTGTAAGGCTGTAGAGTTGAAAAATGTTCATAAAATTAAGCCTAAAAAAAAGGGTTCTTTTTTACTGTTAATTCAACCAAAGTTACTTACTTGAACAAGGGAACAATTGATAAACTTTTGAGCATCACTCAACCTTATAACATCTTGATAAACATATCTTCTTATCTGTAAAAAGGGTAAAAAAAAATCAAGCATTTGATGTGCAAAAAATGGGGAATTTATGGTACATATATAGATTAATGAACCTGTAAACGACGATGAGGACGATGAAGAGGCAAGCAATGAGGACATATAGTAATACAACAAGTCAAGCAAAAAATGTTCTTTTCATTTTTCTTAGCAGATTCATGAAGTAAACAAGGATCAAAGAATTTTTCACCAAGGAGCATTCCAAGCCGATGAGGAACTGATCTTGGACCAACCTGTAAAACGAAACCAACTCTACAAAAATTAAACAAAATCCAAAGATTCCATGACATAAAAAAATTCCAGAAATTTAAGGTATAAGGGAATTTCACCATGCTGTTATGTGTGTGAAGAAGCAGGTGAGAGTGTCAGTAACGTTATAAAGAATAAAGGGGTCTTTTTTTAAAAAAATGAAAATGGTCATTGATGATGAATGAAATGGCATTGAAAGAGAGAGAGAGAGGGAGGGGGTAAAAATGAAGAAAAAGAGAGAGATTTATGAAGAAAAGGGGGAAACGGCGCCTCCTTGACACTGCCAGCAACAGTCGGAGCAGGCAGCCACTGAATGGCAGTGTTGTTGCCAAATGGGGAAGATGGGGCCATAGGGTCCTCATTCAAAGCAGAGATGGAAAGGGGGTACACTAGTAGTTAGTTGTTATATATATATATATTTAATATCTATTGCAAATCTTTTTGTAGTTTTAGAATAAAAACCTATCAAAATTTCAATCTCCCCCTATAGTCATGTTGGATCCAGTTAAATCTAAGTTGAATTGGGTCAGACTTAAACCTAATTTAAAGTTCTTCGATGATGTTTACTTCACGTAAAAGATATGAATTTGCTAACAACTTTTTAATCTAGTGACAAAAGTATTATGTTTTGAGGCATAAGAGTTTGGATTCAATCTTTGCTAACTTCATATTTTGGACCCAATTATTAAAAAAAAATTAATACCTTACTTAAAAGGCATCGAACTACTTACCATTTGACCCTAGATAGGAGTAGGTCTAAGCCCATTTCTTCGTACTGTGCAATATCTTTTTTGAGTACATTTATAATTGATTCACGTACGCATCGATTTGAACTCGAAACCTTACTTATAAGGCATCAAACTACTTGCCATTCGACCCCATAAGATGAATACATCTAAGCCCATTTCTTAATACTATGCACTAATTTTTTTAGTACATTTATAATTAACTCACACACATTTATTTGAATCTGAGACCATAAAAGGCATCAAACTACTTGTTATTTGACCTCTAAAGATGAGTGGGTCTAAGCCCATTTCTTCATACTTAGCACTAACTTTTTTTTTTTGCTATATTTATAATTAACTCACACGCCTCGAGTTGAACTAGGTCGGATTTGACATAGGATATAAAGCTTTTCAATATTGTCTTCTTCATGTACAAGATTTGAACCCGAGACTTTATTTAAAAGACATTAAACTACTTACTATATAACCTCGGAGATGAGTACATCTAAACTCATTTCTTCACACTGTGCACTAATTGTTTTTTGATACATTTGCAATTGATCACATACTTTTAATGTGAATCAATCATTGTCGACTTTACTCACTTTCGAAAACTAATATATATATATATTTTATACAATATTAAAGGTAGGAAATTGAGTAACACAGTTCAAATTGCATTAAATAAATGTCCGACAAGAATTTTAACCACCGCTCCATTCAAATCAAGAATCTACATTTTAGAAATAAAAGAAAGCATGAAGGCCTTTAAGTTCTTCCACTGCAAACTTTCTAGGTTTTGAGAAATTTCACATTAACAATTTTTTTAATGGTTTGGATTAAAGTATAATATTACTAGGAAGTGGCCTTGCACTTTTCATTTTATTCCTGAAATTTTATAAAATTACATATTAGTAATTGTATTTTAACCCCTAATAATTTATGATTCATTTCTGATCTCTTTAAAATAATTGTTTAACTTCGTCTCTAATAAAATCGGTGTATGATATAAACATATAATAAAATTCGGACCTAGATACCAAAAAGACGAGAATAGAGAAGAGACGGAAATACAGAACTGCAGTTATTTGTGGTCGCTGAAAACCGGACCAAACTGGGGTAATGTTTGACCAATTGGCTCCCTAATGAAGAAGGGTTCATTTATTTCTTTGAAAATAACATCATAACTTAATTCACGGATTTCCTTTTGTTTTTTCTTTTCTTCTCCATAATTTTCTTTGAACATTTCTCTCCTACTCACCCTTGATCCATTCGATTTATGTGATAGTTTGTCATTCTCATTGAAAATGACAAATATTTGTTGTACATAAATGATTGAATTGTTGATTTTTATTCATTTCTTATATATAAGTTGCCCAACCTTTTTAAGTCAACAATTTAATGAAAATGTTTGATTGAAAGTTTAAAAGTGTAGATGTTAAATTTTTAATTTTTATAGTTTTAAGATAAAATTCAAAATTAAACCCTTTAATAAAGTATAATATATATATCTTCTTTTTTTGAAAACTTAAATTATTTACTGAAAATTTAAAAATAAAAATCTATAAAAGCAATTCCCCTCAATCATTAAAGTTCCTTATTGTGTTTGGTTCTGATAATTTTGCCTGGCATTTCTCACAGCGTTTACTTACCTTGTCCCTCTTGATGGGAACAATGATTAAATTGATGTGTTTGTCATTTTATCTAAAAATTATATTTTAAAATAAAAATCCAACTAATTATTCATTTTATTCATTTATAGATTAATTGATTTTTTGCTCAACCCATTCAAATATCTGTTCTCAATTTGAGAGTTTAAATGAATTTTTGCTAACAATATTTCGTTGCTCTCTATGCAACCAGAAATGCAGACATTGAGATTTAATACATAAATTTAAAAAATTGTTAAAAATTAAAAATTTTCGCTTTTTATTTTAAAATTATAATTTAATTATTGGTATTATTAATATTTCTATCGATTATACTTATTGAAATCATAATAATTTGTTTTGTGAAATTGGTATTATCGTATATGCGTATTGATATCAAGATTTGTAAGAAATTATTAAGAATATTAAAGATTAAACTGAGATTTTTAAATAAATATTTTTTAATCATAATTGTTGGAATTGGATTGCACCGGTTGATCGGCTAGATCAGTATATTAGTTCAAAAGAAAAGAATCAATTTTTGAATAAGTTGCTTGGAAATGATTGAATTAACTTTATAATTTCTTAATAATTTATTTAATTTAAACGGAATCAACCACCAAATCAATAAAATAAGATTTCATCGGTTTAACTACTAACCCGACTTTTAAAATAATATGTTTTATAAAAGGAAAGTATTAAGGGAAATTTTAATAACATATTTTTGTAAATGACAAAAAGTCAAAACCTATTTATGTAAAATTCAAATCATTCCTGTCGTAGAGATGACATGACATTACACAACCCTTTTTTTCCCGATGAGGCATTTTCAGTTTCAATTATGCTTTTTAGTACTAATTTTGTTCTATTAACTGCTATTAAATCATGTTTATTTAGGCTTCACTTTCAGCTGGTGGAAGAAATCTGATGATTTTTTATTTTATAAAATATTCTTTATAAATAAACTTTTTTTAATATTTATATGATTAAAATAGGTTTATAGTCCTTCTACTTTTGGAAATTGAGCCTTTACTTTTTCTAATTTTAAAATTTTAAATTTAGGTTTACTATTAACGTCGTTAAATTTTTCTGGTCAAATTCATTGTTGTGACATTTTGAAATTAAAACAAAAATTCACTAACTAAAAAAAGATATTTCGGTTAACTTGAATTTAATAAAAAATTAATAGTATTAATAATTGGATCTAAATTTTGAAATCTAAAAAATAGATTAACTTAATTTTTAAAAATACAAATATAAAGACTAAATTCTTAATTTTTGAAAAATATAAATACTATAAGTAGATTTTAACCTATTTATGTATTTATAATTGAATTTAAATAATAATTACTTTTTCTTGTAAAATATTTTCTTATCCAACTTTAAATTAAACTAAATGGACCGCTGATTATATGAGATAATTACTGTTCCTTTATTCACAAATAGTATTTCAATTTCAAATCTAATAATTACAAAATATTTATTTCTTTTTCCAAAACGAATATTTAATTTTTTAAATGTTCATTTCATTTCATAAAGGAAAAAAATGATATAAGGGGTTTATGTCAATTTTTGAACTTATTTGGTAAGTGCTAATCGGAAGTGATCACTTTCATTGTTGTTATGACAATCTACTACTTATCATATTTAAAGTTAATAAATTACTGAAACAAAATTTTTGGGCAAATCCTATTTTGAAAACTAATACATTTAAAGCATTATCCTTGAAGATTGGATTGAATCAAACCACCAAGCAATTAAATCTTGGATTGTGGAGAATGAATTGGATAGCGTTGAAGATGCTATTTAAGGTTGAAATCTTCAATGGTGTACTTTACATTGGTCTTTATTGGTTTATTGCTTTTAATCATTTTGTAATTGCTATTATTAAAGATTGGATTATACTTTATCGCTAGTATGTTAGTAAGTCTCAAAAAATTTTATATATTGAGAGATTTGTGTAGGTTTTATACGAGAGCATAAAGAGCATTTTATTGTTCATAGAAGAACATATTGTTGATAGTGCATCTGAAGAGTAAACAAACTATGTTTACGATCTAAATTCTCAATGGGAAATTCGGAGGTAAGTATTCTAGTTTTTAAGTACAAACTAAGCTCCATGGACATAGGAAAACCAAACTGCATAAACAATTTTTGATGTTATTTATTTACTTTGTTTCACTTGTTTCTAGTAACGACAACCAAAGTGGCCATAGTAGTCAAGCATTTCCATTCGGGCATTTTATTCTAAGCAAATAGCAATTGCTTGTTTCAACACAAGCAAATGAGGATAAAAGTCTCATACAACCATACATATAAAGGCCAACAAGGCTACAAATTTAGTTACACATAACGAGGAAAGGGGACAAGTAAAACCTAAAATTTTTATTAAGAAGAAAATGCGACTTTATTTCTTGAATTAGGCCTCTTCGTCGAAAGTAGGAGCAAGAAGAGACTCGACACGTATGACACTCTCAGCCATCAAGATTAAATAGAATTTCGGTGCGATGAGTCTCTATGTAAATCCTTATCGTAAGTAGTGGGAACATCTCTAATATCTATATTGTCATTGAAATATGCGATAGTGAAAATGTGATTGCTTAATTCTTGATTTGTTTATGACCATATTTTTATGTATAAATGAGTTTTTGTATAAAAAAAATAAAGAAAACTATCAAAATTGATTGTTTATATTATTATTTAGGAACGTTTAATTTATGTAATGTAGATTTATTTCTAATAATAAGATTATTGAAATATAAAATTATTTAACACACTAAGTAGTTTGTTTACATGCACCATTTTAAGAATTAATCCTAACCTTTATTAGTTTTAATTTTTAAAGCTGCATTGTGTTAGCAAGTGAATTAGAGGCCAAAATTTCCACCAAGACAAAACAAAGGCCTTAAATGCTAGTAACCTTTAAAGATTTACCCAAAGTGGTAATTTTTATTATATTGGCTGCAAAAGCATATACATCTACAATGTTTTGATTTATTTCTATCTCAAAGCTCCCTAGATAGATAGATACATAGATGCATTCATGCATACAATGGAAAACAGAGGTAAACACCATCAAATTTCATTTTCATATGCATGACAAGGTGAGGAGTAGAACTAATCCACTTCCTCAATCTTGGGTCCTGCAGCAGAGCCACCAGACCCAGCCTCAGCACCACCCATGGGCACATCACCACCACCACCACCACCTTGGTACATCTTGGCAATGATGGGATTGCATAATCCTTCAAGTTCCTTCAATTTGTCTTCCAATTCATCGACCTCAGCCAATTGGTTCCTATCAAGCCATTCAATGGTCTCATCAATGGCTTTCTCCATCTTCCCTTTGTCTGATGGATCAAGTTTACCACCAACCTTATCATCTTTAATGGTGTTCCTCATATTATAAGCATAGTTCTCAAGTGCATTCTTAGCTTCCACCTTCTTCTTCACTTGTTCATCCTCTGCTTTATATCTCTCTGCCTCTTGTACCATTCTTTCAATCTCTTCTTTACTCAATCTTCCTTTATCATTAGTGATTGTGATCTTGTTCTTCACTCCTGCTGTCTTGTCTTCTGCAGACACATTCAAGATCCCATTTGCATCGATGTCAAAACATACATTGATCTGCGGGACACCTCTCGGTGCCGGTGGGATACCCGTGAGCTCAAACTTACCAAGCAAGTTATTGTCTTTGGTTCTTGCTCTTTCACCTTCATACACTTGAATCAAAACCCCTGGTTGATTATCAGAATAAGTAGAGAATATCTGTTCTTTTTTTGTCGGAATCGTTGTGTTTCTCGGAATCAACACAGTCATCACACCGCCGGCGGTTTCAATACCAAGACTAAGAGGTGTAACATCAAGAAGAAGCAAATCTTGAACCTTATCATCCCCTTCACCACTCAAAATAGCCGCTTGTACAGCAGCACCATAAGCGACTGCCTCGTCAGGATTTATGCTCTTACAAAGTTCCTTGCCATTGAAGAAATCTTGCAAGAGCTGCTGAACTTTGGGAATCCTTGTCGACCCACCGACAAGAACAACCTCGTTAACTTGACTCTTATCCAGCTTGGAATCTCGAAGACATTTCTCAACAGGTTCCATACATTTCCTAAACAAATCCATGTTCAATTCTTCAAACCTAGCCCTTGTAATGGTGGAATAGAAATCAATACCTTCAAATAACGAATCAATCTCAATGGTGGTTTGAGCAGTAGATGACAATGTCCTCTTCGCCCTCTCACAAGCAGTCCTCAGCCGTCTCAACGCCCTTGCATTACTACTAATATCCTTCTTGTGCTTCCTCTTGAACTCTTGTACGAAATGATTCACCAACCTGTTATCGAAATCCCCGCCGCCGAGATGAGTATCACCGGCGGTGGCTTTAACTTCAAAGATCCCTTCTTCAATCGTCAACAATGAGACATCAAAAGTACCCCCACCGAGATCAAAGATCAAAACGTTTTTTTCACCAGACCGGGAAGCTTTCTTGTCCAACCCATATGCAATAGCAGCAGCAGTTGGTTCATTGATAATCCTCAAAACATTGAGTCCAGAAATAGCACCAGCATCCTTTGTAGCTTGTCTTTGGGAATCATTGAAATAAGCGGGGACTGTAATAACAGCATTTTTCACACTTTGACCCAAGTAAGCCTCCGCAACCTCCTTCATCTTAATCAACACCATTGAAGAAATCTCTTCTGCAGCAAACTGTTTCTCTTCACCTTTGTAAGTTACCACAATCATTGGCTTATCACCAGGACCAGCAATGACCTTAAATGGCCAATGCTTCATATCGCTTTGCACCGAAGGGTCAGTGAACCGACGACCAATCAGACGTTTAGCGTCGAAAACAGTGTTTGAAGGGTTCATGGCGACTTGGTTCTTGGCCGCATCTCCAATGAGCCGCTCGGTGTCAGTAAAGGCTACGTAAGAAGGAGTGGTACGGTTGCCTTGATCGTTGGCTATTATCTCCACCCGATCGTTCTGCCACACCCCAACACAACTGTACGTGGTCCCGAGATCAATCCCAATCGCCTTTCCTTCAGCTTTGGCAGCCATTATCGATAAACAAAGAGTAGGTTACAAGAAGAAACTAAACTGAAAGGATTTGAGAGTTTTTTTAATCAACTTTGGTTTGCCGAATTTTCTGGTTGAAGAGCTAATGGGAATGAGGGTGGTATTTATACATTAAAAAATGGGAATAAGCAAGAAATTGGCAGAGAAATGTAGAAAGTAAAAGAGATTTGAAGAAGAAACGAAAGGGGGCAGGCCAGGTCATGGTGATGAGCAACCTGGAGAATTCTGGAATTAGAAGAACCCACCAAGACACTTGTTTAGTTCAAATTTAGGAAAATTACACATTAGTTACTAAATTATAGTTAAATTTTATTTTAGTCAATTAACTAAAAAAAAATTATAATTTGGTCATTAAATTATTCGAAACTTTTCATTTAGGTCACTGGGCTGTTAAACTTAATACTATTTAGTTTTTTTATGTTCACATTGTCCGCACCAATCAAGCGTTTTATTTTCCATTCTCTTAGACAATTTAGTTTTTTTTTCTTTCATAAAACACCTTTAGACATCACGAATTTGCAATAAACATTTTGTCAAACTTTAAAATAAATAAAAAACTTTAAAATAAAATTTATTTTAGAATTTAATTTTTCGATAAAAATACATGATATTTTATAAAAGATACATACAAAATTATAAAAAATATATATTTATAAATTTTTCTTATTTTTTAACATGACATGTATTTATTAAAATAATAATTTTATAAATAAAACAATTTAAGGTGAAAAAAAATTCATAAAGAAGACTTAAAGCAGATTTAGCAAATTCATGAAAAATAATCCTCATGATTATCACTTCATGAATAAAAGTATCTTAAACGATATTTTAGTTTAAAATGAATATTGTAAAAAGTTTTATTGCTCACTCACTCTTTTTTCGGTTTTATTTTAATTTTTCGGTTTTATTTTAATTTTTAGTTTTTACTTTTAAAGGTTATACGGTAACATTTTACTTATTTAAAAAAAACATTTTAAATTGTCTTAAATTAATGGCTTTAATAATTAAAGAACTTGATTGATATACGATTGATAGTTTAAGAATGTGATTAAAATATTTTAAAATTTTGGAATTAATTTAAAATGAAAGTTTGATAGGATTATCTTATACTCATTTGTAGCGATTTAAACAGACTTCTCGTGGTAGTGTCCATCACAAACTCCTTATTATCAGGTTAATGTTCTTATCCTTACCTTATTTCCTTCTCCACTTTGTTTTTTTCTTTTATTGTTACCTCCTTCATTAATAGCTCACAATACACACTGAAACATTGAATACTCCTAAAAATCTTTTATACATATCATTTTGATTTGATTCGATATATACATGCATATGCGTTGTTCTTCTGAGTTCATAATGACCGTTTACAAAAGGGATGATGCCTTTGTGCAACCATATTCACTGATATAATCTTGCATGATATTTATTCATGATACAAATGATCCTGCAGGCCTGCAATACTGAGGACAACAGTTTATTAAAGCTTCGACTTGTGCATGGCGATGGCAACGGCGGCAGGTATGTAGAATTTGCGACGCTGTATTGCTTTATCTGCGGATTTTATGTCGCTGCAGACATCTCAGTGCTCCCGCTCAAACCAGTGATCTATCGGGTTCTAATAGTTCGGTATTGGAATTTGCTTCAAGAAAGTCTTCTTATCTCTATATACATATGAATGGTCATGAAGCTTTTCGTTTTGCGACGCCATGCGTGCCACAATCAATCGAGTCCACCTTGAAAAAGGCTGGTCTCACTGCATCCATCAGGTATTTCTTTCAGATACCCAGAGATAGTATGACTTCCATTTCTAAATATAGTAATCCGAGCACCACATCCATTCCTTTGGC
Source organism: Gossypium hirsutum (assembly GCF_007990345.1). Classification (NCBI taxonomy): domain Eukaryota; kingdom Viridiplantae; phylum Streptophyta; class Magnoliopsida; order Malvales; family Malvaceae; genus Gossypium; species Gossypium hirsutum. Next base: position 52,836,785 of record NC_053439.1, on the reverse strand, counting down.
ATTGGACAATGCTGTTCGAAGCGGAAAGGTGAAGCCCTGCCATACGATCGTGACCCCAAGTTTCGGTGCAGGTCTAACTTAGGCTTCTGCTGTTACTAGATGGGGATGGAACAGATGCCTTGCAGCTAAATTAACCTTCTAAAAATGAAGAAAAATCATATACTTTGTACCAACAAGTTCACCATGCTCACAAAAACTGAAACCTTTTATAACCATAATTAATGTAAGAAAAAAAAATCACCAGTGGTATGAATACAGACATGAAATAGACATTAAACTAAGGATTGTTACTGTTCTGACAAGTCATTAAGCTTGTCTTTGATAGTTTGCAATGCTCCATCAATGGCAGTATCAAATGCATCTTTTTTAGTCCTCAATCCAAGTGAACTACCGTGCCTTCTATATATAACTCTAGGGATTAATTCAATAACAGATTCTCTCATCTTCCTTACTTCACTCCTTGGAATCCCCATTAACACATCTAAAATCTTCAACCCTTTGAAAACCACTTCTTCTTTAGGTATAAACACAGAGAATTCTGGGTATTTCTCCTCCGGTAAATGCCACCGGTACTGTGATCTCGCCGACATTTCCTCGAAGAAAACCGGGATACACCCGGTAGTGATAGCATCAAAAGTCGACCTCCTAGTTGGTGTATCCCCTGGTGGTTGTAAACAAAAGGTTGCTTGTAACATAGGTCTCATATACCTAATAGGATCATGTTCACATATCCCATTAGAACAATCCACTATATGACATATCTGTGAGTAACCAGTGTTGTCTTTGGTCATACTAGTGTTGGCATTTTCACATTCGGTCCTTATACTCCGCCTGATATTCGGGCTAGCACCAATCCCACCACCGCCAGCAAACAACATCAAAGAAACCCGTCTTGACCGTCTAACTCGTTGTATCCACGCCTCGAAACAAGCTAAATTCGGAGGATGAAACGAGGTCGGATAAGGCACAGCATGTTCTTGCCATGGCCAAGCTCTTCCTTCAGGTACTAAAACAGTAACATTATAAAATTCAGGCAATTCAAGAAATGAAGTACCCCAGATAGGTGGATCATTATCCAATGGTTGACAAAAATCCCAAGCTGGTCTAGACATAACCAAGAAATGATCATGTCCCATATGTCTGTTCCAAATTCCAGGTTCATCTGATTGTAAGAAATCAAACAATCCCATCCCATGTAGGAAACTAGAATTCACATCAGGACCATATAAATACTTCAATGAATCAATAGCACCATAATAAGGAAGAAACACAGCATTAGCAACATTAGGATCATTTGTAAGACAAGGATATTCAAGGATTCGTCTATGGAAGATAAGTTCAAGTAATAAAGGGTCAGTTCTATACCAACTACGAGATTTGGTATGGGTTTTTTGTCCTAAACCATGATTAGCTAAGTAAGGACAAAAATCATCAAAAATTGGGTATTCAGAACAGTTTGTAAGAAGATCAAGATTGAACCTTGATGGGAGGTTTCTGATGTAGATCCAACGGTTGTTACAATCTTCTGTTGTTGTTGGGTTGGTTGTTGTTGATGATGATGATTCAGTGTTTGAGATTTGTTGGGAAGAAGCTAAATTTATGAGTAATAAAAGGATGAAATGGGTTAAGTAAGCCATTGAAGAACAAGATGGAGAAAAGATTGAAACTTTAAAGTCTAAAGAACATATTTTTATGTAAAAAATTTCAGTTTTTTTTTAGTGGGAAAGAAGAGAGCTTCAAATCCAAATCTGGAAAAAGAAGAAAAATGAAGGATTAAAGAACAGTTAGTAAGTAGAAGAAAGCGGTTGTTTTTTTTTAACGTTTAATTAATTTATCAACTTTTTGGGGGGATATGAACTACAAGTGTAAGTAGAAACAGGGTTTGGAGGGTTTCTTTCTTTTGACCCACCATTGTCGGTGGAAAGAACAAATGCCTGCATCGGCTTTTCACTCTCTCCAAGCAATACGCGTCGATTTTTTTTGGTAAAAATAACATAGAGGCCCTTATACTAAGTGTTAGATTATATTTTACCTTATTTATTCAAAAAATAGTAAATTAACCTTGTATATTAGATCAAAGAACAAACCTTTTTTATTAAAAATTTTATACATTTCTACTGTTAAAACTTAAAAACTGACATAATTGACAGAACAATTAAACAGTGACACATGACATATTACGTATAGCTTATGTGATGTATAAGGACCAGCTTTTAATGGGGATAAAATTTTTAATAGAACCACCATTTTGATTTAAGATAAGAGACTAATTTGGTTATTTTCTAGTAGAGGGGTAAAATGTAATCTAACTTACTTTTATCATTTTTTGCTTTTTTTTTTCTTTATTAGATTTTTTTAACCTTTAAAGATCTTGGATCCTAAAGGAATCAATGTCAGGATCTTAATCTGTTAAATCAGATTCCAATTTGGGCTAAATTATGAAGCCCAGAAATCTTTTGACAAAAGCCCTTTAATATTAAGGTTTAATTGTAATTTTAATCTTTTAAATTAAAATTCAATCACTCCTTCATAAAAAATTATAAAAAGTTAAATTGTGAATTTAGTTGAAATGCTAAATTTAAAATAATAGAGATTATGATGTATTGGGTTGGAATTTTGGTATTTATTTTTTAAAAATTGTATATAATTAACTCATTCAAAACTTTAAATAATTATCTATTTATTAAGCCCTTAATTGAGTTGGTGCTTCGGCATCAACAGGAACAAAACCAGCAAATTTTGTTAGGGGGACCAAAATTAAATTGTAATTTTTACGATAACAAAAATGTAATTTCACCATTTTCATAGTTTATATCTTTATAATTTTTAAATGATTAAATCAAATTTTTATATTTTTAGAGAGGTCAAAGTACAATTTTATCTTTACTAATTTAAAATTTTAAAAAGCCTAAATAATTTTTTTTTCATTTTAAGGTGGGCCGGGGCTTCTGCCAGCCCCCTAGTTTCGCCTTGAGCATTAACTCGTTTAGATAATGATTAAAATATCATCACTTTATAACATCACTCTATTTTATTATTTCAACCAAAACTTCTTTTATATTTTATATCAATTTTTCATAAATATATTTTACATAATTTTGTTTTTGAATCCGGGTTTGTTATAATCTAGTTTTATCACAAGGTTTAAATTGATAACAGTATTAAAACGATGATTGAAATTGATTGTAAAACAAGCTTATAAATATAAATATTAAATCCCATATTTCAATATAGTAAATAGACTATCAATATGTATTGGTTGCAGTTGTCAAGACGCATTGCACTCTCAAAAGAAAATGCAAGTTTAAACTTTAAAGATAACATTAATAGGAGAGACAATTATAAACCTCGAACATACGGTTAAACATACATGAAAAATATAAAGAAGGCATAATGACACATTAATCCCTCAATATTTATATCTTTTGTCAATTTAACCATTATTTCTTTTTTGAGCTAAATTTAGCCATTAACTTTTTAAAAAGAGTTTAAATTAATTATTCAAACAAGAATATTATTGACTAAAACATAAATTTTTTTAAACATGTTGTCATGACAATTTTCGCGGCATTCTACTCGTACTTTATTCTGACATGATACTATTTGTTTTATACGTCATGTAATCAAATAATTTAAATTTTATAGAAATATCCAAAAAAAAAAAGTACATGCGAATTGTCATGTTTACAATTTTAATATTACCGTTAAAAAAATAATAAATGAACTCTTTTTAAAAGATTGAGAATCAAATTTAACTAAAAAAATAAATTGACAAAAAAAACAATAAGGACTAAAATTATCATTATAACTATAAAAATACAGTCTGCTGTAATCGTTGTCGACATTGTAAACTTAATGGAAGCTAATATAAACCTTCTTTAATCCTTTGAAATTTACAAACAGTATCTAAAAATGATTGAATCGGATACTACACCCTAAAACTATGTGAAATTGATTCAAGTAAAGACAGCCATTGAAGCAAATAAAACCTTGAAAAATGGTGGTGTACTAAGTACTAACCTCAAAATTTCCAGGTTCCCAAGAATAATATATATTATGAAAACCAAATTCTCAAAATCCCCAGTGAGTTCCTCCTCCATTGATATCCATCATCATCATCATCTTACATCTTCGAAATTCACCAACCAATGCCGTATCTTTAAACCCAACAAGAAATTGGGCTAACCCTTCAAGAAACAACGCACCTTGATAAACATTGGCTGCATTCACAATCTCAATTATCACACTCCTTCTTAATCTATTAGCCCCCATTAACACATCCAACATTTCCTCCATTTCTGCCTTTACAGCTTCTCTTATCCCTTTCTTTTTGAACCCTTCGTTTGAATCCCATTTCTCTGCAACTTTCCGAATAAAAGCTGCTTGGACTTTCCTTACTCTTGAAATCAATGAGGGAACCATTAGTCTTAACCCACATTCGATTTGTTCGATCCGTAGGATTAGTTTCTCTGGTGGGTTAATCCAAGCTGTAAAAACTTGATATGGTTTATCGAGTGATTCTGGGTTTTGGGTTTTGTTGTTGTTTGCGGCGTCGATGAAAGAACGAAGGAGGTTGGTGAAGAGATAAGGATGGAGGTCACCGAGGAAAAGGAATGGGGTTTCGAGTGAGTTACGCCAAGAAGGGAAAAGAATTTGAGAAACGTCGACGGCGGCGGCTTGGTCGAGGGAATCGTAGTAAAAGAGGAAGTGTTGAAGGAGGAGGTCACGGCGGAAAGGGAGGAGGGAAGGAGAAGGAGATGAGAGGGATTGGTGGAGGAGAGGGAGGAGGGTGTTTTTGAGGGTGTTGAACCAGTTTTCGTAATAGTCTTTGAAAGGGAGTGAGGTGGGTTTCTTGCGGGACAAGAAAGAAAAGGGTCCCGGCATTGTTTGAAAGATGATGGTGGTGGTGACTACGGAAGGTGACGACGGTGGAGGAGACTCACGGTGGTGAGAGAGTGGTTTTCTTGGTGGCTGTTTCTTTCTTTCTTGGATTTTGTAGTACGAAGAAAGAAAGGAACAGAGCACGACAAAAGGGTGGTTTTAGAGGGGAAAATGGGAAGGTAATATATAGCCTATCAAAAGTATGGGCCTTCATTTTGTTCTTAATCTTAGGGTTTACTGGAATAATAGCCCATTGATGAATTGGAAATTGGGTTCAAACTGTGAAGTTAATTGGTGTTGTTTCGGGTTTAAAGTTTCTTTGAAAATTTAATTATTCGAATTTATGGATTCGTATCATTTTGTGTTTTAATTATTTCGAGTTCTAAGTCATTTTAAGATACTTCATATTATTCTGGATTTTGATTAAGGGTATAATCAAGTCAAGTTGAGTCTGATAACTCAAAATTCAAGACTTGATATTCTACTTGAGCTTGATCGATCATCTATTTTAAGGCTCAAGCTTAACTAGAGATATAATTGAACTATAGTAGCTCAATTAAGCCCGTTTCCTTTTTAATATATATAGTAGCTCAAACTTGAATAACTTACGAGTACCAGTATATCATTTACACTCCTAATTTTGATCCCTTTCAATTCTAACATTTTGGCCTACTTCTTCATTTCGAGTTGGTTTTGGTTTGGATAAGTTTAATGATTCAATTAAATTCTGAGTTCGGGTTAAATATTTTCAAGTTACTAACTTTTTATAATTAAATCAAGCTAACGCTAATACTTTAAACCCAAATTAATCGGATCAAATTTTCAAATTCAAGTCAAAATCGATACATCTAGTAACAACCATAGCTTGGAAATCAGATCACAATATAAAAAGCCTGTGTATTTGTTTTAACTTATAAAAAAAAGCCTTTAGACCAAATTTCAACAGCCCACAGTTTGGGTTCCCCTTTTTACAAATGGATCCAAAAACAGAACCGAAAACGGTGAGCTTGTCCTTGTCATTGGAACAAAAACAAGGGATTGCCATAACCAGAAATTTTAGTTGTTTTTCTTCGTTTGTATGTTTTTTTATGCTTTGATCAAAATAGAAAAAATGAACCAAAGTTCATTAAAGTTGAAAATAAATGTTAACAAAGTTGAGTATCCAAAATAATTCATTTTTGAAAGGGCATTTATAGTCTGCTATGGTAGGGGCCTTGGACCCTTTGATTCGAGACGAAGCCGAAGAGGTAGGGGTCTTTGCTGGTCCCTTTCAGTAAAAATTTCAAAATTTTCATTTTCGCTTCGTCTTTAATTGACATCATTGTCATTATAATAACTTCAAAAATATAATTTTGAACGTGTTAAAGCACATAATATCTCGTCCAATTTAAAATTTTGAAACGGTAAATAATATTAATTAGAATATAGAATTTTGCTTGTGCATGTGACATGCACCGAAACTTTAGCTTTCTCCACCTAAATTAAAGGAATCAAATGTCACTTTCTTCCATTTTTATCTGCCATCGAAATCAATTGAAATTAATGAGACCTAATTTGATGATCTTAGAGATTATTGTCTTTTTATGACAAGTTGAGGGAGAGGGTGCATGTAGATGAAAAGCTCTTACAAAGCTATTTAAGACAAACAAAGTAGGTATCCAACTCATGAAAATCTTTGAAAAATCAGTAAGCGTCACAATAATGTGCAATACGAGAGTACCTTTGCAGGGCCAACTTGGCTCTGAACACCTGAGCTTAGAGAGTTTTAGCCATTAATGGGTCTCACCCTACATAATACATAATATAATATAATTTTGCATAGAAGAAATTGAAATATCTTGCAACCTTAAAGTCCACTGTCCAGACAAAATGCTGTCGATAATTGGAATTCGTTCCTTTTTATTAAGTTATCTATAAGCCAAATTGATTCTAGTCCATGCACACACAAATAATAAAAAAGACACACTCGTTGTTCACTGTTGTAATTGGTTCTTTTCCTATTGAGGAAAATTCACAGAACTGTCTTGTCTCCCTGTCTCTGTCTCCTGCGCTAGACATGCATGAGCACCAATGTTAATCATTTATCAGTTTGATTAAAAATTATTACATTAAAAAAATTGATTCAATCCCAGATTTAATTGTTTCTTAATTGATTCATTTAATTCGTATGGATTTTCAATCCAATTACTTCCATATCACTCTTTATAATGATATTTCGGTTGGTTTTTTATTTGGCTCAAACACCATTAATGAGAACGCACATGCAAAATTGGGTTTTTGGGTTATTCAAATTGTCTTATTTTCGAATTTGGATTAATTTAAAATTCAAGGCAACTTCAAGTTAGATGGATCTGTGTTGTTGATTTTTTACTTCAGATCCAATAAGGGGTAAAGCCAGAAATTTGAAGGGGTTAAAATTGAGTTGTGAAATTTTAGAGGGCCAAAATAAAAATTTCTCTATTTTATTAATTTTAAAATTACAGATGTTATGGTCCTCGAAGACAATTGATCAAATCAAAAGGGACCAAACCCATTGTCTATCCTCTTTGGTGCCACCTTGAGTATTGTTTGAGTCGAATTTTCAAGTTTAAATCATTTTAAAAAATTCGAATCTGAGTTCACATTAAGTTTATAGTAATACCAAAAATTTAAGTTAGTTGAAAATATTTATATTGGGGCATGGGAGTTACTTGTGACCCAAGCATAAATTATGATTAGATTTTTAAAAAAATAAAAATAAAAAAAGGTAAGTGATCATGGGAATATAATGCACCCAATTGTCAACTTGATTAATTAATTGTGTGAAATTATTTGTTGAAAGATGGAAAATTAATATCCACTTTCGGTGATGGGAGCATACATACATATACAAATTATTTTATTCATCGTAAATAAAATTTTAAAATGTGAAATTGAAAATTTAATTTAAAAATCGGCACATGCAAATGAAACACATTAAAAATGAAGTTATGTACATATTGTAGGATTGCATGCAATCTTTTAGATTGGAACAGTTAATGTTAAGTGCATATAATTAGAGAATAAAATTATATTTTAAGTGGCTAAATGTGGTAGTTGATGGGCTGTAATTAAAAAATTTTAACAATCTTGAATGTGAATCTCATGGCTATACTAATCTCTTTTTTAATTCTCAATTTAGTCCTATCGATTCAATTTTGAATTCTAAATTTAAATTTAGTTAATATATAAAATCATGAATTTGAAATGTTATAACTTAACCCACCAGATAATGTGTCATAATTTCGAAATTTCCCTTTAAATATCCATAAATTTAAACCCACATTCTCACAAATAAAATAAAAGAGTGCACAGTATAAAATAGATATCAATTAGTCTACTTAATGATAGTTGGTATTTATTCTGCAGAGTGCATTCTTTTTTGTGTGTGAGGGTATGGACGGTATTATTTGAATCAGACCGAACCGATCAATTAATCTAATAATTGATAATACAAAAATAAAAATGGGAAAAAAAATCAATCTGGACTCTAGACATAAGGGTTGAACTGGCCTCTAATTTTATGATATTTTAATTATTGTTGAACCAATGGTTGTAAGGGTGTAGCTAAGGGGGTTTGTAGGGGCCCCAAAATGGAAAAATTTTCATTTATGTTTTTCAAAATTTTTAAAAATTTAAATTAGTAAAGATAAAATTGTACATTGGTCCCCTCTAAAAATGATAAAAATTTGATTTAATTCTTTAAAAATGATAAAGATATATGCTATTAAAACAGTGAAATTATATTTTTACTATTGTAGAAATTACAATTTAATTTTGACCCTTGAAACTTTTTTTTTTACTTCACGCTTAAATGGTCAAATAAAAAAACCAATAATTTGATCAATTTAATCACTTATCCAATTATTAAAACATTGATAGGAGTTAAAATATGTGAAGATATACCTGAAGTGGGAACACCTTGGGATATTTGTTGGTAATTAAAAAAGACGATTGAACTCCAAATTCATCTGATATGAAATGATTAAAAAATTTAATAACCCAATACCTAAAACCCCTTTCATAAGTCTAAATGGGTATGCGCCGAACTAGTGAAATATCTACGTGGCCGACACCCGACAGCAAGGAGTTTGTAATAATTGATTGGAACTTGTTTGATAGCAAAAGCTACAGGAACAAGCTGTCATTTTTATATATTTCAGGCACAACTGCACATTGCTGGTCACAAATTATAAAAGGAAAAAAAAGGGGTTTTAGGGTTCAGTTTCGAACGAAGCGGAACTCAATTCAATAACTGCTTAATTATATAATTTGGTGGCAACTAACCCTCGGTGGGGGACCTTTTTCCATCTTCTCAATTTTTGGACGGTTAAATTTTGCTCTGACCTAAACAATAATAGTTCACTTACTAGTTTTGTTTTATACATAGAGTTGTAAGGGCGAAATTAGGGGCTAGTAGTAACTCCAGTCCCCTTAAAATGAAATTTTTTTTATTTAGGTTATTTGAAATTTTTAAAATCTTAAATTAGTAAAAATAAAATTGCACTTTAACTCTCCCTAAAAATGATAAAATTTTGAAGTTATTAAAATGATAAAATTACATTTTTACTATCGTAAAAATTAAAATTTAATTTCGCCCTCTAAAAAAAATTTTTGGTTTCGCCCCTGAATTGGATAGCTCTAAATCCTTATGCTTTTCAAATTTTAAAATTTCAATCTTGAAACAAATGACAGTCGTTAATCCATTTACTGATTTTTAGTGAGTAATATGTGAAAATAATTAAACTTAATAAATTTAACAATAATCGTTTAACTTTTTTTTACAATGGCACCCAAGGGTTCGACCAATGGACAAAAATGATCTTGTTGGTTGGACCAAAGTTGGGGAGACAAACCATTGTCGATGATTTTTATCTAATCATACGCTTTCCTTCTTTTTATAAGCGTCCATAAATTTGACCGGATTGGATTCCTATTAATCTCATATATAATATTAACACCATACGTAATTATTTAAACTCTATTTAACTCGAGATATGAACTTTAAATTTTGTCAAAATTTATATGATAGGTTATTATATGAAAGTTCAAACAATCAAATCTTTTCATCCATCAAGTTTACAATAATTTTCTTTCGTGAAGTAAGCTCCTCTTCAAGTTAGATGGTGTATTCAATCTGGATTTAGATTATTTAAATAGATTAAACTAGATTCACCTCGAGTTTAGATTAAAATTTTTATTTAAAAAATCCGACATAACTCCATTCCATCTTAAAGACTACGTCCATGACTGATAAAAGTCTAGATGAGTTGGTAAAAGTAGGTTCCATGGAAGAACATGCATCCATCCAAAAAGCTTGGAAAACCATGTTCCTCCCCATATTTTAACAAATCGTAAAAGAAAATTAATCTTACAAGTTTTGTCTAACGATGTAAGCGATGATGAAAAAGTTTCACAAATATTCTTCTCCATAAATTTACCTCTTAATGCCTCCAGTAATTTCTTTTTATTTTAATGGTGAAAGCTATTTTAATATAATTTAAGTGTTTTTTTTTTCTACCTATGTTTGAATAAATTGATGAAGAACACGACCTAGTCTTCTATTTGAATTGTTTAAATGTTTTTTTTTACTATATTTTTTTCTGTTTTAACTTGTAACACAAGTAACCAAAACTCTCTTGAATTTATAAAGAAATAAAAGTCAACTATAATTTAAATAAAAATTAAGAATAATGATTAGTCCAATATATGCATATTTTGAATTATTTGAATATCTATTTCGAATTCGCATTTGATAGTAATATTAAAATTTAAATATTATTCAAATCTACAATATTCAAATCCATTAAAAACAGATTAAATATCTACAAATATTTGAATTCATAATCTAAATTACCATCATAAATCCAAGGCTTAATTCAAGATTTAGCCTCTAAAATATACTCATTTTTCCACTTCGGTACCTAAATTTTTTTAGTCCAAATTGGTACCTGAAGTACACTCACTTCCTAATTTAGTACCTAACGTATGCCTCCGTTATATAATTTAGTCCATTTTTTAATAGATGTTAAAAAATCTTATAGCCAATCACAAAGTGCTAAGTGGCATTTTTATGTAAAAACAAACAATTTCTTTTATTAAATATATATACATATTAAAAAATATAAATATATATATATATAAATTCATAAAAATATATAATTTAGAAAAAAACATATAAATTATTAAAATTATTAAAAACAAAAATATAAAATTTTAATATTACAATAAATATTAAATTATTAAATTATTTATAATTTATACATTATTAAATAGTTTTATTTTTTAAATAGTTTTTTACAAAAAATTATAATTTTCTATACTTTATATTTTTTTCTAGATTTTATATATATATTTTCTGAATTTTTATATATATATTTTTATTTTTAAAATAGAGGAAGATAAAATAAAAATTTGACCGGTGAGAATAAGGTAAACTCAGCACCGAGTCAGGTCTCTCTCGTCATATCATCACAGCCACGTCATCCAACAACTTCCTCGTAAATCGTGAAATTCCATACATGAAAAACAGCCACGTCATGAGAGAAGCGGTGTCAATGATTGGGTGCATTGGAAGATGTGGGGTCTGGAGTTTTGTCGTTTAGGATAGGGACAGGGATTCGCCCACGTGTATCCAAGGTGGTTTCACGTAACCGCAGCGAAACCGTACTTGCCTAACTCTCACTTTGTAATTTTCTTGTTTATTACATTGTATTTTATATGCCTTTTTAAAATCAAACATTGTATATGCCAATGGAATTAAAATACGAGATTGTAGTTTTGTCATCAGATGAAGATATTTAAGGATCCCAAACTTACTTTGAAAGTGATTTCTTATTTATTTGTTATTAAACCAACTACGTGTAAAAATTTTGATTAAATCTTGAATATATAGATAAAATTATCATGGAATTTCCTATTACTAAAATTTAGATTACATTTTGTTTCTTCTATTCAAAAAATTAGCAAATTAGTACTTGTACATTAGATCAAAATAGTAAATAAAATTTTACGCAATTTGTATTGTTAAAAACTGACATGGTTGACGGAGTAACATGACTAAAGGATCAGTTTTTAACAATAAAAAATAAAATTTTTAATTAAAGGATCAGTTTGCTCTTAAATCTAACGTATAGGGATTAATTTGTCTATTTTTTGAGTGGAGGAAGGCAAACTACAGTCTAAGAAAATAGAAGGTTTGTAACAAAGTTTTCAAAATCGAGTTGGTGGTTGAACAAATCATACTATCGGTTCGATTGGTTTGTCAAGTTTAATTAAAAATATTAAAATTCCAGTTCAATCGGTTTAATCAATTTTTTTCTCAATTTAACCGATCTGTTTCGATTCCCTAATCAATCAATTCAATACTCCTCTTCATATTGATATTCCTATCCGTAAACAAATTTGATTCAAACAACCTTGATGTATAAGCAACCGTGGTATGAATAGGACATGATTGTTACTACGATGCTCTAAAAAAATATTTTTTACTTCATTACTGAGTTTATTATCAAGGAATATCAATAGAATTTTAATAAAATCTATGATAGAGTTGTTAAAGAAAATACAGACCATACAACATAAGTAGAATCGGTATAGAATTACTTTTCTTTTATTTAACATTGATTAGAATAAGGTTTTTCAACCTTTAAATAGATGTAGTCGAAACTCCTCTTGTAACATTTATTTTTCAATATTAGTGAATTTCTTCTTCTCTACCCGTGATTTTTTTCGAAAGGGTTTCCACGTGAAATCTATATGTTCTTATTTTTCTTTATTTTTGCAATCATTATATTGTCATTATCGGCATCTATTTTAACAATCCAATCACTTAATATCTAACATGGACTTAAAGTTTATTGTCCTTTAAAGAGTTTACACGTACAAGTACAATCGCAAATAATATATTTTTGAATAATTATAATTAGAATAAAATCAATATAAAGCATAACTTAAATATATCCGAGACTAGACTAAAATAATTCTAGATATGATCTACACATAGTGTGACTTAAACTCAGAATATCGAAAAAATACCAACATTATATTAAAATTTTTGTCAACTTCAAAATATATATTTTTAAAATATATTTATATGTTATATTGTAAATCTTACATGTTTAGGAACTGATTAACGAAAATTGAATCTATGTACGTGCTTCGAGTATATCGAATTTTTATTTTAAAATATCTAGCAAGGCAGTGACCATATCTATTTTGTATTATATATATATATTTATTTATTTTTCATTATTTTAAAATTAATAGATGAATCTATAAAATCTTTGCTTACTGCTATACGTGAAACCAACATGAGAAACCATTTATTCAAGTGGCGGATAGCCAATAAATCAAATTAAAAAACTATCATTAAATTAAATTAATTTGCAAAAGAAAACAAACCAAAAATTCCAAAATTAATAATTATATATTTAGTCATATATAGTACTTATTTTCTTCTTATTTTAAATAATTGCTTAATCTTATCCACCATTTAGTGCTACACAACAAATGTTTGGGTTAAATTAGAGCACATAATTAAATTGGATTTATATTTAAAGTATTGTTATATATGGTTAGAGCATATATTTAATATTCACAATAAAAATATCGATGGATACACATGTAGTACACTTAAAGTGTACAAAACTGTAATCCGTCAATTCATATCCGGAGGTACTCATTAGAGCACATAATTAGGAAGCACTCTCTCGAGCCATATAACAGGAAGCTCATGTGAGCCATGTAACAGGAAGCTTATCCGACTATAACAGGAAACTCATAAGAGTTTGAAACAGAAAGCTCATGTGAGCTTAATAAGTAACTCCGAAGAGCTATTATCAGGAAGCTTCCGGATAGCCATATATCAAGAAGTTCAAGCGAGCCATATTAGGAAGCTCACAAAAAGGCTATATCGAGACGCTTATAAAGAGTTGCAGTATGTCCGCAATTTATGTAGGATCAATACCGATCATATAACAGGACGCTCACAAAGAGCTGCGGTATGTTCGCAACACATGCAGGATCAATACCGATCAAGATGCTAGCAAGAACCATGTAACATGAAGCTCAAAGAGGACTTATAATAAGACGCTCGTAAGCGCTATGGTGTGTTCGCAACATATGCTGAACCATAGCTAATAATTAAGTATCATAATTCAGACCATGCAATAATATTAAAATAAATTTTCTTTCTAACTCGGATTTGTGGTTCCGAAACCACTATTCCGACTTCACTGAAAACGACTGTTACAAGAGGATGTGGGTTCGAGTGCACTGAAATGCATTATCCTCCTATTTATGGGTTGGGGAGAGACTATGAGTGATTCGAGGTATTGTGTCAAAAAGAGTAGATATGATCAAAAAATATAATGAAATTGTTTAATATATATAAAATTTAGATTTTATATTGATCTTTTGACTTTAAAACGTTTTAATTGAATCCTTAAAGTATTAATATTGTATTAATCATGAATTTCAATTAATTTAGTTGTCAATTCATGTATTAAATGCTGGTTCAAAATAAATGTGGAACATTTTTAAAACACAAAGATGAAATTATAAACATGAGTATTGTATCCTATTGCATGGACAATGTGGATTTGCCATGTTAAAAAAATGATAGTTAGCATATAATGACTTATTCTTTAAACGCATTATATTTAAATTGCCCCTGCAGTAAGTAAATATATGCTTCCAATTTGATCCTCATGTTTTAGATAAGTTCCATGTCATATTTGCTAATGGCTAAGCTAGCAGAAAGACTTAATTAATACCATATTGATACTTTAAGGACTTAGTATGTTTTGAAATTTCGAAACCAATTAAAATCTAAGAGATAGTTTAGGGATGTTTAATTAAATTAACCATTATATATATTTAATAGTTTTACTATTACAAATACAATACAAATATATAACAAATGAAGAACGAGACAAAACTCATGTTGAAATAGGAAACTTGCATGTTTTAATTGCGGAGGCTTGAAATAAATTAGATTTTTTCTTGCATTTAATTTAGAAAGTAACGGTTCATGATCATAACATGATGCGTCTATGGGAAGGTAAGATCCACATCGTAATAAAACCTTTTTTCCCTTCGACTAAACAAGAGTTGATCGATCCGATCATTTTAAGGTTAACAATCATTTTAAAAACATTATCATCTAATTCTGTGAACTATCGGTTAATCAAATAAACACATTATGCATAAGTTTTAGAAATAATTTTCATTTTAAATAATATGTCACCATCTGATTTATTAACAACGTACGAAATTAGGACCATAAATTTAGTTAGTTAATGTAACATGTATGATACTAAAAAAAAGTATTTATGACCAAACCTCAATGAGGTACTATTCTAGGTCCCATTGTGCATCATAAAATCTTTTAAAAAACATAACATGTTTTTCCCATTTTCTTCCTATTAAAAAAATATTATATTTTGATTTTTATAAAACTACTTTTTCTAATTGAAGTTGAACAATTAAAAGTGGGCTTTGGCAGCTTAAACGGCTAAGCCACGTGAATTCTCTCACGAGATTTGTGCGGTGAACAAGCTCAAGCGGCTGCTGCCTTTTTTCTTTTTCTTTTTAATATCCCTCACCCCTTTTTCCCCACATTTAATTCTAATTTCGGTTTTTATATTATATTTAAATTTAAAATTAATTTATATATTTTAATTTGACATAATTTAATCACGATTGAATCCATTCTAATTTTTCATGCTAAAATAAATATTTCTTTTAAAATAACGTTTTTTTAATTGACGTGAATTATTTTATGTCTAATTTATGACACAATAAATGTTAATTCTATTAAAATTTAATTTAATTTAATATATATTTTAATAATATATGAACTAAATTAATATATGTATTAGTAAATGAAATAATTCAATAAAAATCTTTATAATAAAGAGAGCTACCAAATATTATTTTCAGTCAAGTTATGTAAAATTGAGCATCCAAAACCACAGTTTTACCAAAAAAAAAAAACAATTTATTTCATTTCCCTTTTTTATTATTATATCATTTAAAAGAAAAACAATTACGACTGCCAGCTAAGCAAGAAAGCGATTGTCGTGGGTCCAATCTGACACGTCGCCTCGTCAGCTTGATACTCTTACATGTGGCATTAACATAACTCCCCTCATTTTTCAACTACACGTCATTTTCCGGTTCACTTACAAGTTAATAGCAACCCTCCACATTTCTTTTAGACTAATTATAATATTATTATTAACAACATTTTTTTTCTAAAATTAATTTTATAATAATATTAATTCATTAAATTTAGAAATCATTTCTTAATATTTTAAAATTTTAAAATTAATTGCTAATGGACTCTTAGCTTGGTTGAGATTATTATTATTGTCAATGTAGGAATATGTGAATTTGAGCGTGCTGAAGTATAATTTTTGGTCCAATATGGTATTTGTATTAGACAAAAATTATATATTTTGATACCAAAGGTAATAATATTAATTTTTTTAGTATTTAATTAGAGTTTTAGGATTGATTGATGAAATATAGTTGTTAATATTATTAGGTTCGAATTTTTCATTATTTCTTAAATAAAATAAATTTAGTGCTGATTATAAATCTGTTTAATTTTGTATTTAATTTGTCAATTACAGATTGATGGATGTGATTTAATTCAGGTTTTAGGGTAGATTTGATGAAAACTAATTATTGATATGTTAATGAATTATGAAATTTCATTAAATTAACTTTAAACCCCGAATTAAACATTAAAAAAGCTAACACGGTTAGCTTCAAGTACTAAAATATATAACTTTTGTCAAACCCAGATACCACATGAGAGAAAGTGTTAAACTCAGATAACAAATTATGTATTAAGTTTTTCAGATATATTTTAATTATCATATATATATATATATATAAGAAGGATATTAATAATTTAAAATTATAAATAATATATTTATTATAAGAAGGATAAAATCGTAAAATCAATCTTTTTTTTTTTACCTTTAGGTTACCTTGATAAACACGTTTTAAAAGGAATTTTATTTCCATTCCATCTCTTTCGTTTATATATTTCACCGTTTTAGTTTTCCTTCAAAAACTCTCTTTGATTTTATACAATCTTTGGGCTTCGTTTTTAATCTCTTATTCTCTTTCGTTTCTCTGTTGCATTTCCACAAATATCTCCGTGCTTCCCCTTTTCGTTGTTTTTTCCCTTTTCTCTTTACAACTGCATTTTTTAAAGATCAGATCTTTTCCGGGTTTCACCTCATCAATCAGGTTCGTTAATCATTTACGTTAAAGAATGGGGTTTTTCTTCAAAAACCCTTTTTTACCATTGTTATGTTCTTTTTCTTTTGATTCCTTAATGATTAAGATCCCTTTTTCAACGTCCATGCATATGAAAACGGAACAAAACAATACATATGTGAAAACCCAGATTCGGTTTTATTGTTTAAATGGTGTATAAATATAAATCCTTTAAAAAAACTTGATATTATGCACAGAATCTTCGTTAATATTTGACTTTTTCTTTTCCATGTTTAATGAAAGGCGTTCATGTGTTTTACCTCTTATTTTAATTTTAATTTAATTTAAAAATATAATTTTTATGGTGGGGGTTCAAAGTAAATGGTCGTTTTGGTAGTTGCAGTGTCTTGTCAATGCAAGGGAGTTAATAACTTAATAGTTATTATTTCTTTTTCTTTTTATGATTTAATACTTTTTTTTCTTTTTCTGTTTATTAAACTATAATGTTGATGAATAGATTTAAAATCTGCAATTTCATCACTTTAATGGCCCACCTTACATACAATATACGTGTATTTATATATAAGTTTCTTCTTTTATACGTATGCAGTACGTGTATTGTAGTTATATATACTTGTCATTTCATTTAGTTCTTTTTTTATATGAATCTAGACAAAGAAATGACAATGAGTGGAGACCATAGATTAGGTTGTCTTATATAATTTAACAGTAGTTATATGTTTTATCAATTTTTTTATAATTTGCAATGTATGGCTATGGTTTTTCATTGATATTTTGTATGTTATCAAGGATTTTTATTTACATATATATATATTATCTTCATATATTGGTGATTTTTTGGTATATTTGTTTTGTTTGTGCAGAAATTAAAGCAATGTTCTTCATGTGATTTCATTTCATTGGATCACTACTTATACACATTTTAATGCTTGTTTTTACTCTAATACATGCAGATTTAAGCACATTTTGATCTTGTTTCGAATCCCTGCTGTTATCGATATCGAGAAAAGTTCAATTTTTGTCATAAATTCGGTGTAGCTTTGGAGATGAGAAGGTATATATATATGTATCAAATGTATTACAAGAGAAAAATCTTTAAATTTTAAAGTATTTACGTATTTACATATGTTTTGGTCTTATGATCATTCGTATTTATGTATGTTTTGGTCTTGTGATCATTAGTTTTCAGGTAAGCTGCGATTGATGGACTGTTTATCGCCGAGAAGCAGTGATAAGAAGACATTGAAGAGGTGGTTTTTCATAGATAAAAGGGTTGGCTAAATAAGTGTACTTCGAAAAAAAAGGTGATTTGAAGCTAATGGATTCTAAGTCTAATCATTCATCTCCTGTTCTTACCGATCCGATTCCGATAAACAAGTCAAGGTTAGGCATTCATTCAAATCTGCTTTCATATCCACAATCTGGTGGATCTTTGTCCCCTGGTAAGTATAAGATGACTCCTAGGAAGAAACCTGCAAAACTCGATGATGTTCGGTCTAATGGTTGGTTGGATGCTATGAAATCTTCGTCTCCCCCTTGTAAGAAGTTGATCAAGGGGTTCAATATTGAGGTTCCCGCTGATGATATCGATATTGCTTATCATTCCTGGATGGTAATTTAACATTTGATGACATATATATATATTTCCATATGTATATAAGGTTGCTTGTGCTTACTTATGCTCTTCTGTTTATATGCATAGATTAAATATCCATCTGCACTTAAATCTTTTGAGGAAATCTCGAGACATGCCAAGAACAAGAAGATAGCTGTTTTCCTAGATTATGATGGTACTCTTTCTCCTATCGTAGATGATCCAGATCGAGCTTTTATGTCTGATGCTGTAAGTATGACAGTCTATTTCAATGCTTGCATGTTGTCTTCATTTGCCTTTGATTAAAACTTGTATCTTCCTTTTTAGATGCGTTCTGCTGTGAGAAACGTCGCGAAGTATTTTCCGACAGCTATTATTAGTGGCAGAAGTCGTGATAAGGTAGATGGTAGAACATTCTGGAACTTTGATGTAGTTACCATCTTTGCATCAATAGGATCTGATTTAGTGCATTTTTTTTTAATTTCAGGTTTATGAATTGGTAGGACTAACTGAACTTTTTTATGCTGGTAGTCATGGGATGGACATTATGGGCCCTGTGAAACATACAGAGTCTGATGATGGCCATCCAAACCGTGTTAGATCAATTGACCAAGAGGTATGTACCCGTAATATTTCGTAAGAACTCATTAAACCGGGTTATATATATTGAAAGCATAACTATCTATATGACAGGGCAAGGAGGTAAACCTTTTCCAGCCTGCTAGAGAATTCATACCTATGATTGACGAGGTGCGTCGTTTGTTCATTGTTTTTCTGGAACATGTTTTAGTTAACATATAAAACAAACATTGTTCATACGTCTTGCAGGTTTTTAGAACCCTTGTCGAGAACACTAAAGATATTAAGGGTGCAAAGGTTGAGAATCACAAGTTTTGCACCTCAGTACATTACCGTAACGTAGAAGAAAAGGTAAGAACTTAAAAGAAGCTCCATAATTACTCAGCATGTTGCTCATTGAAGTGAATATTTGTTTCCTTTTTCAGAACTGGCCTATTATTGCGCAATGCGTTCATGATATTCTGAAAGACTATCCTCGTTTGCGATTAACGCATGGACGGAAGGTTTTAGAGGTCCGTCCTGTGATTGACTGGAATAAAGGGAAGGCGGTTGAATTTCTGCTTGAATCTCTTGGTATGTTCTTGGTTAACATGATGAACTTTCAAAGCTTTTGAGTTATCAGTGTAATGAATGATATATGTATGTAAAAAAATGAAATGCAGGGCTAAGTGATAGAGATGATGTGCTCCCAATCTATATTGGAGATGACAAAACTGATGAGGATGCGTTTAAGGTAAGTATTGCAGAGCTGTTTTATTGTGTGTTGCCATTGCCATTGCCATTGCCATTTAGATTCTAATATTAAAAAATATCTAAATCCAGGTCTTAAAGGAAGGAAATATGGGTTATGGAATCTTGGTATCTTCAGTGCCTAAAGAAAGCAATGCAATTTTCTCTGTCAGGGACCCATCAGAGGTACAAAATCCTTATCAAGAATTGTATATTCGGTTTTTCAGGTTTTATTTGGTAGGTTATTTCGGGTTTTAGATCATTTTAGGTTTAAGTTTTGAGTTTGGGTTAGAATTAAAGGATATCAATATTTAAAATTATCATGGAGGTCCGGTACTAAGAGTTTGATTGTATGTTGCCCCCTCTACTAAAAAAATTAGGCAAATCAGTCCTTGTATCTTTAATCAAAGAGCAAATTCGTCCTAATGTTAAAAAATTTATTCAATTTTATTATTAAAAATTGGTCCATGCACATTAGCATGATGTACATATGGCACGTCATGTATTGCCGTCTGATTTTTTTGTTGGCCACACTGATTTTTAACCTTACAGGGATTACTTTGCTCATTTTGAATAGAGAGGGCAAAATGCAATCTGATTTTTAGTATAGACAATGATTCATATTTACAAATATGAAAACTATGAATGCAGGTGAAGAAATTTCTGAAGGCACTGGTGAGATGGAAGAGGCTTGAAGAAGCTTGAAGGAAAAGCAAGGCTTTGGGAGCAAAAAAAAGGCAGAATAAAATTTTCATTGAAGAGGATAATTTAGTTTTTATTTTTATATTTTGCAAATAATGTAATTTTTTCCATTTCAATTTTTATCAACGATTATCCCCCAATGAAACCAGTCATTTTTATTACATTGGTCATTGTTATTTCTTTGTCGGGAATTTGCAATTGTTAATTTATAACAATTTTTTTTATATAAAATTATTCATATCAAGCATTTTTTCACTGGATTATGTTCATCACAATCTTATGAAAGTAAGCGCTGAATTTTCTAGTTAATGGCGGAGGACCCAAGATGATATTTTTTTGCATTGATTTTATCATCAAGAAAGTAACAGGTCATTAAAAAAATGTATTTCTTTAAAATTTACCAACTTTTTTTTATATCAAATAAGTACCAAATGTAATAAAAAAAATTATTACATACATATTTAGTTAAACAACATTATATTGGTTAAATTTTGCTACTTGACCTTGTACTTTGATCTTAATTTGGTCATTTTTAGTCTTTATACTTTTTAAAATTTATAATTCCAATCCTCACCTAATTAAAAAAAGTATAACAACTAAAATTGACCAATTAAAAAGTAGAGGGTTAAAATTGATCAAATTATAGGGACTAAATCTATAACTTTTGTAAAGTATAGGGAGTAATAGCTAAATTTAACCTATTATATTTTATGTAGATGGATCAGATTTAAAAAATTCAAAGCTTATTTCTTCAAAATTCAATATTGGAATTTCATTTATCTATAGAATTCTATTAAATTTCAGTTAAACTACAGAGAAAAGCAACACACACCATTATAAACTCGTATATACATTAGTTAAAGGTTCAAGCTTTTAACTTCCAAAAATAACGAAAAAAAAATGTCAGTCACCTTGAAATCTCCGCCTTCTTCATTTCTTTCATCTTCTTTACCTAAATCAAGATTGGGATTTGCAAATGGGTCATCTTCTTCAACTCTACTCTTCAAATTCAACAGATCTTTTCCAGTTCTTCGTGCCTCTTCTGGTTCCTCTTCTTCTGTTGACACTGGTACTTGTTCTGTTTAGATCTTTTAGTTAAATTAGTTGTTTCATTGGGTTTTAAGTGATGGGTTGTTTTTAATTTGTGGGAATGTTCAGGTTTGAGTACTGAATTGGATGCTGTGTCTACTTTCAGTGAGATAGTTCCTGATACTGTGATCTTTGATGATTTTGAAAAGTAAAAATATCTAGCTTTTTTCTCCTTCGGGGTTTTTTTAATGGATGTTTTAATGAATAGGTTGAGCTTTTTTACGCTAATTAATTGAATTATTTTATAGGTTTCCACCAACTGCTGCAACTGTTAGCTCTTCATTGTTGTTGGGCATTTTGAGCCTTCCAGATACTATTTTTAGAGTGAGCATTTTCATATAAATTGATATATATATATACATATATCTTTTATTCATATGTGTATATATTTGAGTGAAGTTGTTTGGTATTTTGGTTTAGAATGCCGTGGATATGGCTTTGGCGGATTCGACATGTTCTCCGCTGGACAATCCTGAACTGAGGTTGTCTTGTTTTGTTAACAAGGTTCGTATTCGCATTCTCGGATGGAATTCGAATTGGATAGTTAATAAACTGTAAGCTTTGTTTAATTGGTAATGCAGCAACATTTAAGAGTAGGCATGCGGTGAATTTCGGTTTTAAATCAATGTCTGTTATATCTTTATTTATTCCTAGTTTGTGTGGCTTTATCTTTATTTATTCCTAGTTTGTGTGGCTTTCTTTATACTAAAAAACGAATTGGATCATTAGTTTGTTTTGACATTCGAATGTTCATCGAGTGTAGGCTTTAGTAAATGTTGGTGGTGACTTGGCAAAGCTAGTTCCTGGTCGAGTTTCAACTGAAGTGGATGCACGCTTGGCTTACGATACACATGGAATTATTAGGAGGGTATCGTCTATTCCCACGTGTCCATTTGTATTTCTTACTTCCTTTTATGTGTTTTACTGGCTTATCTTGTTTCCTTATTCTCTTTCCGGATATGCCGCCCGATGCTAAAAGCTTATCGAAATTTGCAGGTGCATGACTTGCTGAGGCTGTATGATGAGATTGCCGTTCCTCCAGAACGCTTGTTGTTTAAAATTCCTTCAACTTGGCAAGTAAGTACCTCAATTCAATATCAGTGTACTCACTTATAAAGCTATTAAGTCTTAATATAGTCTTGGAACATAACTGGTACCGATTCTCGTTAATGCTTGTTGGATATACAGGGAATAGAAGCCTCGAGACTGCTCGAATCTGAGGGTATACAAACACATTTGACTTTTGTTTATAGGTACATGATTACACGGACAGTGATGTTTGCTTGAATGTTATAATATAACAGACTCTATTCATCCTCTAACCATTGTTTGATCTGGTGTGTTGCTTCAGCTTTGCTCAAGCTGCAGCTGCAGCCCAAGCTGGTGCTTCTGTTATTCAGATTTTTGTCGGCCGTGTTAGGGTAAATTTTTTTCCCCTGAAAAACCCCATTTTGTTGACGTTCTTATAAAAACATCTTTATTGTCCTTAAAACACATTTCTGTATTCAGGACTGGGCACGCAGTCATTCCGGTGACCCTGAGATCGAAGCTGCTATTCAAAGAGGAGAGGACCCTGGATTGGCTCTGGTTAGTTAAACTGTTATATTTATACTTAGGGAATAGGCTTTTGTCCGCGTATTTTCACTTTTAAGAATTTATTACCGCAAGTAGCCATATTGGTTCTAATAATTTGTAACTGTAGGTGACAAAAGCTTATAACTACATTCATAAATATGGACATAAATCAAAGCTTATGGCTGCAGCTGTTCGGAACAAGCGGGATATATTTAGTTTGCTGGGGTTTCACATGACTCAACTCTTATCAATTTAATTTAAAATCGTTACAGAATAAGAATTACATTTCGATTTCTTCTTAAACCCGTGTTTATGGTTTCTTTCTGTCAGGGTTGACTATATCATTGCACCATTGAAGGTATTGCAGTCACTCAAAGAATCAATTACTTCTCCTGACGAGAAGTATTCTTACGATAGGAGGTTGTCCCCACAGTCTGCTGCCAGATATGATTTCACCGCCGAAGAGGTCTGCTTTCTGTCCTTATCTCAATTCTTGGATACCGATATCGTAGTAAATAATGAAAAAGATTTATCTTACAGTATGATATTAATCACTCCTTGCATAGGTTCTAACACTATAGCTATGTGTAAATAGCCTGTATATAGATATGGTAATGGCTTTGGAATTAGGACTTTGATCTGCTACTTTAATTACGGTTTAGGCATGTTTAGGATTAACTCCATACCGAGAAAGTATATTTCTCGTTTCTTTTCATATTCGGTTATACTTGGTAATTGTAGTACCCTGTTGATTCATGATTTCGTCACCATATTTGCGGCTATTGTGGTTATGAACAGCTAGCTTTTATAAAGAATATTGTTTATCTTCATCTTTCCGTGCTCAAATAACTAACGCAAGCATGCATAACAAGGCCATTCTTGTGTTATAAAAAGCCATGAATTGTTTGTTGACTGATCTTTTTCTCTATGATGCAGCTCACAAAGTGGGATCAACTAAGCCTTGCATCAGCCATGGGACCTGCATCGGTGGAGCTTCTGGCTGCAGGACTGGATGGATACGTTAATCAAGCAAAGCGAGTTGAGGAATTGCTCGACAAGATTTGGCCACCTCCAAATGTCTAAAGTGGCTCGTCTCCGTTTCAAAGTATCTCTCGTGTGGCATAGAATAAGAAGGTGGTGGTACCCTGCTCCATTATGTTGTTTTAACAAACCTTGCTTCATTTGCTGAGAACTTTAGCTGGTTTTAAATTATTGAATGCTAATCCTTTATATTCTCTGTTATCAATGAACATGATGTTGTTGATGTTTGCCCCTTTGCCATTGCATGTGGTAACCTTTTTTTTGCTTATTGTTTTGAAATTTGCATTCAAGTCAATGGTACAAAAGCTTTAAGAAAAATCACTTCGAATACGATGTAGTTGATAGAATAGTGATGAACGTCGAACATAAACCATTAAATGGACATAAAAAATGAAAAAAAAAAATAGAACAACCAAAATCATACACAACTAAAATAAGGTTGTTGAATAGGATTGACCTAATTTATAAATTTTGAAGGTTAAAGTTACTATTAAGTCAATTTTAAATCTTTTAAACTTTTCCTTCCTTGGGTTCTTACATCAATCAAATTTTTAAGCATGGTTGATGGAATCGGACTAGATTGATTAGTCGAATTAGAAATTGGTTGGTATATCAATCCTAACAAAGAGTTAAACTATTTTTGAACGATTTTTGAGCAAACAATCAGTTACTTAAATGAGATTAAAAGTTAGTTGAGTCAATTGTTGAATCAATTTTTTTAATTTTTAATTAAAATTAGACTTGATTAAATCGATAAGACCAATTAAATTGAAAAGAGACTGTGTAATAGATTTTGGGTTTAAGGTTCTACCACCTATCCAATTTAAAAACCTTACTGTTAGGTAACAATTCCTTTTTCCAAGCTTTGTTAGAGGCATGGGGCCATTGTTTTCATTTAAGTATCTTTCTCCTACCCAAAAGTTATTTCATTTAATATCTTTTTCTTCATCAACACATTACTTAACTCCAACCCAAAGAGACCATTTACATTTTTGTGTGTGTGTGTGTTACACTTTTTCACTTAAAACCTTTCTCTCTAAGCTACTTCAACACGAAGCAACCATTTATCTCTTTAAACTTACATATTCTTCTCCATATTCCACATGAAAATGCATTAATGAATACACCCAACAGATTATACAAAGCAAGAAGGGTCAACAAAAGCTCGGTGTTTGACACAATCGGCATTCCCGCTATTGAACTAAGTTCAAAGGTTGATTCTCTATCATGGCGGCCACAACCGAAGGCAAAGTCAATTTAAAGCTCCTAGTTAACGTGAAATGCCAAAGGGTTTATTTGCCGAAGCAAACAAAGACTTCATTGATTTCCTTTTCAACATAATGGCATTGCCTATTGGCATTTTCGTAAGGCTTCTTAACAAAGAAGGCATTGTGGGTTCACTTAGTAAGCTTTATAAAAGCATTGAAGAGTTAAGCCATGTGTATATGCAACAGCCATTTCAAACCAAGGAAGCATTGTTGAACCCCGAAGTTTTAGCCCACTCTGGTGTAGCCAACTTGCCTCGGTTATTACCTGATATTGAGTCGTCAAATAATTCAATAGACAAAGGCTTTTACAGGTGTCAATGATATTAGACCTGGCTTTGGCCCTTCTCCCTGTCCCTCTTACATTGCAGAGGATCCTGAGGCTGTTTGTCCTAACTGTCGTTCTAAGATGATTCACCAGGCAAAACTTGTTAAGTCAAAGCAGAAAACATATTCTAATTCCTTGTCCTCATCATCAAGTTCATCAAATGAAGAAGGTGAGCGAGGGTATGTGAAAGGGGTGGTTACATATATGGTTATAGATGATCTTATGGAGAAGCCAATGTCAACTATTTCTAGTTTAGCTTTGCTTAATAGTTTTAATGTCAAAGATATTGAGGCACTCCAAGAGAAAACTATCAAAATCGGCATGGATGAGGTAATTAAGTGCTTTCTTTTGTTAATTTTTTTTTAAATCGAAAATGTTATGAGTTAATTGAATATTGAAATCTTGTTTTGGTTCTCTGTCAGGCTGTGAAATTGTTGAAGGCATTGTTGCTGTCGAAGACTGTGCTTACTGATATATTCTACGGAGAGGAGGCACATTATGTGTAATGTTGTTAGCTTGTATGAGTAATTTGTATGAGATGTGAAATGGGGTCTTTCTATATTATAATTTACTTGTTTTGTTTCTAATTATTTTGAAATTTGAATAATTTAAATATTAATATTCGAATTCAGAGTTATATCGGTGTAAATTAATGAATGAGAGGGATCCATTTATATTAGTGCAAATGATTAATATTTTAATGATTTAACTGGTGAATTTATGATATAATTGTATTTATCATGCATGTAAAATTTCAAACTAATCTGATAGATCTATCATACCAATCTAGAATACTATATATATTTATTGAATAGTAGAAAGTTTTTTATATAGAACAAATAGTTATAAAATTTTAATTTATATCAAATTTGACTATATGATCTTTATGAATAAAAAGTAAAATATAACAGTTGGATCGTTAAAATATTAATAGTATAAGAAGATAGAAAAGGGTATAAACCTTTAACAATCCCTCCCAATTAATGAATAAATAAATCTTTTAAATACTAATTTGAATTAATGAATATCGTTACGAATAGTCAAATAAGAAGGCTATTTTACTAAACTAGTCCAAAAAAATATTATATTTATAAAAATAACCTAGGTTTAAAAACAATCACCAAAATAACCTAAAAGGAACAGTAAAATTGAGTTGTGGCCTGTCAATGGCTGGAACCCACTCGTATTTTGCACCCATGATTGCCTAATAATTGTGTCAGACTTAAAAAAATTAATTTTTTGGGTTTTGGCCTGTCAATGGCCGAAACCCATGTATTTTTAAAAAAAATTGTATAATACTGATATACGAAAAAGGGAAAAAAAGAAAAACGAAAAAAAAAATTTGGGTGCTGGCCTGTCAATGGCCGGCACCCAGTACAATTTTAAAAAAAATTCTTTTTTGTGTCAGAGTCAGATATCAGTATACAAAAAAAATAAAAAAAATTTTGGGTCTTGGCCTGTCAATGGCCGGCTCCCAGTACAATTTAAATTTTTTTTTCGTGTTAGAATCAGATATCAGTATACAAAAAAAAAATTTGTGTCAAAGTCAGATATCAGTATACAAAAAAAATAAAAAAAAATTTTGGGTCTTGGCCTGTCAATGGTCGGCACCCAGTACAATTTAAAATTTTTTTTCGTGTTAGAATCAGATATCAATATACGAAAAAAATTTAAAAAAATTTTTTAGTGCTGGCCTGTCAATGGCCGGCACCCAGTACAATTTAAAAAAAAAATTCTTTTTTTTCTTGTCAGAATCAGATATCAGTATACGAAAAAAATAAAAAAAATTTTGGGTGCTGGCTTGTCAATGGCCGGCACCCAGTACAATTTTAAAAAAAAATTTCTTTTTTTTCGTGTCAGAATCAGATAACAGTATACGAAAAAAATAAAAAATAAATGAGATTGAATTTTCTATTTAAATTTTATATTTCTAATACAAATTTAATTTTACAAGAATATGCAAATTGAATCTCATTTAATTTTTTTTTATTTTTTTCGTATACTGATATCTGATTCTGTCACGAAAAAAAAGAAATTTTTTTTTAAATTGTACCGGGTGCTGGCCATTGACAGGCCAACACCAAATTTTTTTTTTATTTTTTTCTTATACTGATATCTGATTCTGACACGAAATTTTTTTTTAAAATTGTACTGGGTGCCGGCTATTGACAGGCCAACACCCAAATTTTTTTTAATTTTTTTCGTATATTGATATCTGATTCTGACACGAAAAAAAAAGATTTTTTTTTAAATTGTACTGGGTGCCGGCCATTGACAGGCCAACACCCAAAAGATTTTTATTTTTTATTTTTTTCGTATACTGATATCTGACTCTGACACAAAAAAAAAGAATTTTTTTTAAAAAATTGTACTGGGTGCCGGCCATTGACAGGCCAGCACCCAAAATTTTTTTTTTCGTTTTTTTTCCCTTTTTCGTATATCAGTATTATACAATTTTAAAAAAAATTACATGGGTTCCGGCCATTGATAGGCCATAACCCAAAAAATTAATTTTTTTTAAGTCTGACATAATTATTAGACAATCATGGGTGCAAAATACGAGTGGGTTCTGGCCATTGACAGGCCACAACCCAATTTTACTGTTCCTTTTAGGTTATTTTGGTGATTGTCTTTAAATCTGAGTTATTTTTATAAATATAATATTTTTTGGATTAATTTGAGAAAATAGCCTAAAAATATGTATTTTTCAATCCACTATAAATATTAGGTTTAAATATAAAATTGTCCCTCAAATTATACTGTTTATTTCATTTAGGCACTTAAAATATTTTTTTGACTAAAAGTGGTACTTAACCATCAATACGAGACAAGTGGTACATTCTTATTGGACATTGCAACACTTTTAAAGTAAAATGAAACTAAATTGATAGTTTTTTGATAGAAAAAGAATTTTAAATATTTAAGTGAGAAAAATAGTATTTAAAAAGAAAGATAATTATTGCATTGTTTTTGTTGAAATCCAGCCATGCATGGAAAGGAACATAAAATAATAATTTAGATAGACTTACAATGGACTTGAAACAAATATTTAAGTGTGAATTTGTAGTTGATTTAACCATAGCTCATCTCAATTTCATCTCCCCATCATAACTTAGCCTGTTTAGTCTTTTATCTTTTACTAGTAATTATATTTGGTCCTTAATGCAACATGAATAAGATGATTTGATCATATCACATCTATGGGTTGCTCATCTTAGCCTTATTAATTTCATTTTCAACTAATTTATTGTTCATTGAGTTTCTCTCTCTTTTTGGTTATTGTATTGAATTTCCAACTCCAAGGACCAACTCTTGGAGGGAAAGCTTTGACTGTTGCTCATGGGAGGGAGTCACCTGCGACAAGGTGATTGGTCATGTTGTCTTGTTGGAAATCTCCCTGAAAACAGTAGCCTCTTTCACCTTCAGAAGTTTCAATGGTTGGATCTAAGTTCCAACTCTTTAAAAGGTTCTTTTCCTTCAAACAGTAGCCTCTTTCTCTTGCAAGAACTCCGATAACTCAACCTTGGTCACACCGGTTTCATTGGTACTATCTCATCCGCATTCAGTCAGCTAGTGAGTTTGACCCATCTTGATCTCTCTCATTCTCCCCTTTTTGGCTTTATCCCATCAGCAATCTCTTCCCTAACGAAGTTGGTTTCACTTTATCCTTCTGGAATTTGAGAACCACGACTTTAACATGCTTTCAAGTAACTTAACTTCGTTAAGAGACCTTCACCATGATAGTGTCAATATATCAAGTGTTACACCTATGTCTTTGCTAAATCTTTCGTCATATTTAACTAGTTTGAGTCCTACATTTTGTGGAATATCCGGTGAGATTCCGGGTGAGATTTTTCTCCTTCCACCTTTAAATTTTGGTATCACAGATTCTTTCCCCGTGTCAAATTGGAGTAGTCCCCTTAATTCATTGGTCCTTGGAAATTATGGTTTCAAGGGTTCGTTGCCTGGATCCCTAGCCAATTTCACACTTCTAACTTCCTTAGACATACCTAGAAATCTAAACAAACTAACTACACTACAGTTTGACGCGTGCAATTTCAGTGGTTAACTTCAATATCCATGTTCAACCTAACAGAACTTGTTGGCATACAATCGGCTAGAGGATCCCCTTCAAGACCATACCAGTGGGCTTCAAATAAGTGGTGGATTACCCTTTTGGTTGTTTACCCTGCCCTCACTGTAGATTTTGGACCTTGGGTACAATAAACTGACTGGTCCAATCGAGCATGACCAGATTCAACTTCATAATGCAGTACTCCAAAGCTTTGTTCTTAAAAACAATGACGTCAATGGTCTTACCAAGTTATTTCTTTGAACTTGAAAACCTTTCTTATCTTGATCTTTCATCGAATAACCTTAGTGGTACAGTGGAATCAAATACGCTTGCGAAACTAGAAAAACTTGGTTATCTTGAACTTTCAAACAATAGATTTTTGTCATTGAGTGGCAGTGATAGTGATATTAATTACACTATCCCCATGCTTACTTCTTTTCTTTTTTTTTCTCTTCTTGTAATGCAAGAAAGTTCCCTAATTTCTTGAGAACAACCGAGTCATTGTACAATTTCTATCTTTCTAACAACAAAATTGAAGGTGCAATATCTTTCCTACAACTTTTTGACTAGTTTAAGTCAATTCCTAGGGAGGAATCTTAGAACTACCAACTATTGATCTTTGATCAAACTTGCTTCAAGGGCCTCTTCTAGTTCCACCACCTTTAGTCCATGTCCTTGATTTGTCAAGAAACAGCTTGGGTAAAACGATTCCAGAGTGTCTTGGGAACCTCAACCGGTTTCTCATGTTCCTGCAATTGCATATGAACAACTTTCACGGGCTTGTTACCAGAAGACTTGTTCAAAAATTTCAAAGGTATGACAGATGTACCTGAATTCGGAATTTCAAGCCCACGTCAGTTCTGGTTGAGATTGAGAGACAACCAAGGTGACAGTTCTCTTATGATTATAAATATTTTGTGAATGTGACATTGAAAAGCAGGGAGATGGAGATGATGCAACTGTTAAAGCATTTTCATAGCCATGGATTTTTCAGAAAACCTATTCTATGGGCATATCCCAAAGGAACTTGGGGCACTTTGTTCACTTCAAGTGCTCAACCTCTCTCACAACCATTTCAATGGTCCTATTCCACCATCTTATTCAAGAATTTATCAAAATTAAGCACACTCTCACAAAGCATGTAGAGTCGATTCAAGCCCTTGACCACATCTTTGACACATAGCATTTGGAAAAACACGAAAGGAAGAATTCGCATCAAAGGCACATCAAGAATTCTCTCGTCATCACTACGCTCAAAGGTGTTGTGCACAAGTCCCTCAACCCATTCAACGACAATCGGTAGCATTAACTGGCCCACTGTGGCGTGCCTCAGCAATGTAACCAAAATAGGTAAGGTCGGTCGTAAATGTCATCACCACCCCTATCTATCCTCCCATATGCGCACACTCCTTCCACTATCGATATTATGCCAAATAGCTTAGGCGCTACTATTTGGGCTATTTTTGTTCTCTCATTGCTGATCCTTTGAATGCAAGTTTTAAAGGCGTGCAATAAATTAATCTCCATCCTTGGCAGTAGGGTGACCGGTGGGCTCATCGGAAAAGGTAGAGTCATGGTCATGGTTTGTAGTTACCGTTGTTGGATTCTCTCTTCTTAAAGAGGATTCAAGTGTTTATTATGTCACTATTGAAATCTTCATGTTACAAATAAACAAAAAAAAAGTGTTTTGGACTAATTATAGAGAGGTCTTAGCTTTAGCTTTAGTCAAAAGTAAAAAAATGTCAAGTCAACAATACGTTAATAGATAAACATACTTTTTTAACAGAAATAACCAGTTCTGGCAATTATCTTAATTAGAATAACTAATTGACAAAAAAAATTAGAGTGATCAAAATTGGAACAACGCTATTTTAGGGTAACCTAAAAAATATCATTTTTAAAAAGTAAATGCTATGTTCCAATTTATTTTTATTTAATTATTTTTAATAATTCAAAAATTAAATTAATCCATTTAACAATAAAGATACTGTAAAAATAGAACGCCGGTAATGACAATATATCGCAAAGAAAAGAGAAATAAAAATAAAGAACACACAGATTTTTACATGGAAACCCTTTTGGGAAAAAGACCACGGCAAAGAAGAAGAAAATTCACTATGTCAAATTCGAATAATTACAAGAGGAGTTTCAACTACATCTATTTATAGGTTGAAAAACCTAATTCTAATCAAAGTCAAATATATTATGCTAATAAATGCTAAATATATTATACTCATAAATACTAAATCTTCTAGAAAGAAGATATATTTTGTTTAACTTGACTTGCAAGCAATCTCTTAGAATTTGAGTCACACAACTCTAACAATCTTTACCTTGACACGAATTCTCAACGAACAAGTTTTTCACCTCTTCCATAAAACCCCTTAAGGGTTTCACTTCAACATTGAACACCAACCAAGTCTTAGCAATGCTCAAACTTGGTTATAGGAAGTGACTTAGTCATCATATCTGTAGGATTTTCATGAGTACTAATTTTACTCACAACAATATAACCACGAGCAATAATATCACGAACAAAATGATACCGAATATCAATGTGTTTTGTTCTCTTATGAAACATTTGATCTTTTGTAAGGAAGATGACACTTGGACTATCACAAAATACTGTATTGATTTGAAGGTCTTCATTTAGTTCACTGAAAAGTCCCTTCAACCAAATAGCTTCTTTACAAGCCTCAGTAATCGTCATGTACTCAGCTTCAGTGGTAGACAAAGTGACTGTAGTTTGCAAAGTGGCTTTTCAATTGATTGCACAACCTCCGATTCTAAAGACATAACCTGTGAGAGATCTTCTTCTATCAAGGTCTCCAACAAAATCAGCATCAACATACCCAATGACTTTATCTCTAGTTCTTCCAAACTATAAGCAAACATTAGTAGTACCTCGTAAGTATCTTAAAATCGACTGAACTACTTTCCAATATTCTTTACCGGGATTCGTTATGTATCTGCTAATTTCACTGACTATATATGATAAATCTGGACGTGAACAAACCATAGCATACATGAGAGATCCCACTGCACTAGAGTATGGAACATGTGACATGTACTCAATTTCATCATTTAATTGTGGAGACAAAGCCGATGAAAGTCTGAAATGGGCTGCTAAAAGAGTACTAACAGGCTTAGCACTCTGCATATTGAACCTACAAAGAACTTTCTCAATATACTCCTTTTGGCTTAAGTACAATTTACTTGCTTTTCTATCTCTGAGAATTTCTATACCAAGTATCTTCTCTGCTAGTCCCAAATTTTTCATATCAAATTCTTCATTTAGTTGGGCTTTAACCTTTTTTATCTCTCATTTTTCTTTTGCTGCTATCAACATGTCATCAACATAAAGGAGTAGATACACAAAAGAACCATCACTATTTTTCTTAAAGTAAACACAACTATCAAAACTACTTCTTTTGAAATCATGAAAAGTCATAAAGGAATCAAACCTCTTGTACCACTGTCTTGGTGACTGTTTCAAACCATAAAAGGGACTTTTTCAGCAAGCAAACATAATTATCTTTTTCTGAGACTGTAAAACCCTCTGGTTGTTTCATGTAAATATCCTCCTCAAGTTCTCCATGTAAAAATATAGTTTTTACATCTAACTGCTCAAGCTCCAAATCATACATGGCCACAATACCAAGCAAAGCTCGAATGGAACTATGCTTCATAATTGGAGAGAACACATCTGTGAAGTCCACTATTAGAATTTGACTGTAACCCTTTGTAACAAGCCTTGCTTTATATTTGGGTTCTTCAATTCTTGGAGTCCCTTCTTTCTTTTTTAACACTCATTTACAATGAACAACCTTTTTACCTTTAGGAAGTTTCACAAGGTCTCATGTTCTGTTTTTATGGAGTGATTCCATCTCTTTTTGCATAGCAAACATCCACTTTTCTGAGTCTTCACAGCTAACTGCCTCAGAATAATTAGATGGCTCTTGGTTTGCGTCTATATCTTCAGCCACATTTAAAGCATAAATAACTAGATCAACCTTGACATATTTCTTTGGAGGTTTAATTTCTCTTTTACTTCTGTTTTTGGTGATAGAGTTTTATGGTAAAGAAGCAACTCTATTCTGAATTTTTGTATTGGCTTAAGAAGTCTTTAAGAGATAAGTTAGTTAGCATAACAGTTTCATCAAAAATAGCATCTCTGCTAATCACAACTTTTCTATTTTCAAGACACCATAACTTATACCCTTTTACGCTAGTTTTATAATCAAGAAAAACAAATTTAATGGATCTCGGTTTTAATTTTCTATTATTAACATGAGCATACGCAGGACACCCAAAGATCTTTACATCAGAATAGTCAGCAGGATTACTAGACCATACCTCTTGTGGAGTCTTTTTCTCAATGGCAACGGATAGAGATTAGTTGATTAAAAAAACATGCAATAGAGGTTGTTTCAGCCCAAAACGACTTTGGTATGTTAGCCCAAAACGACTTTCTCCATGATTATTCTGTTCATTCGTTCTGCAATGCCGTTTTGTTATGGAGAAGATGAATTATCAAGTGTCTCATGATTCCTTCTAACTTACATAGTTCATTAAACTCATTAGAATAGAACTTTAAGCCATTGTCTGTGCGGAGGTGCTTTATTTATTTTTCTGTCTGATTTTCAATCATAGTTTGCCAAGACTTAAATGCAGAAAACACATCGCTTTTCTGCTTTAGGAAGAATGCTCAAACTTTTTTAGAAAAGTCATCAATAAAAGTTAGCATATAATTAGCTCCATCTTTCGAAGGCACTCTAGATGACCCCCACAGATCAAAATGAATATACTTCAACATTCCCTTCGTGTTATGGATTCCTCTAGTGAATCGAACTCTCTTTTGCTTCCCAAAAATGCAGTGCTCATAAAACTTTAGTTTGCAAATTCCTTATCCATCAAGAAGTCATCTTTTGCTCAATTCTGCCATGCTATTCTCACTCATACGCCCTAGGCACATATGTCAAAGTTTAGTAATATCATCATCTGACAAGGAAGAGGAAACTACAGCTGTATCACCAGTAACAGTAGTACCTTATAAAACATATAATTTGGTAGTCTTTTTCTAACCTTTCATCACAACGAGGGAACCTTTGGAAATCTTTAAAACCCCATTTTCAGCTGTGTATCTGTACCCTTTTGAATCAAGAGTACTCAACAAAATTAAATTTCTCTTCAATTCTAGAACATGTCACACGTCACTAAGTGTTTTGATAACTTCGTCAAACATCTTAACTTTAATCGTTCCAACACCTGTAATTTTACACGAAGCATTATTTCCCATCAAAATAATACCTTCAAACACTGTTTCGTAAGTTGTAAACCAAACGCGATTGGGACTCATGTGGAAGGTGCAACCCGTATAAAAAATTCACTCATTGTTCACTTTAGAATTGTTGACAGAAGCGAGTAAAAGTTCACCATTGCTGTAGTATTCTACAACATCAGCTTCACCAGAATTTTCTGGTTGTTTTCCTTTTTGATTCGCAACCTCTCTTTTGATCTTGTTCTGTAGCTTATAGCACTCAGATTTAATGTGCCCTTTCTTCTTGCAGAAGTTACAAGTTTGACCTCTGTTTGAAGACTTCGATTTACCCTTAGATTTACCGCGAGGATTCCATTCCTGTGTCCTTCCATGATCATCATCAGCATTCCGATCTTATCTCCCATGAACAATGAGACCCACTCCCTTAGAGTCGGGTTTAATCACAAGATGTTTCATCTTATCATACGAGGTCAAAAAATTATAAACCTCATCAATTGGAAGAGACTCGCAGTTATATAAAATCGTGTCTCTAAAGGTTGAAAAGACGGGGGCAACGAACAAAGTAGAATCAACCCTAGATTTTTCTTATCATGCTGAACCTCCATGGCCTCCAAGTTTGAGAGAATTTTATTAAACACTGTTAAGTGTTCGTGCACAGACGCACTTTCCTCCAAACGATGAGCATAAAAACGCTGCCTCATATGCAACTTGCTGGTTAGAGTTTTTGATATACATATTTGTTTCAGCCTCTTCCATAATGCAACAATAGTTTTCTCCTTCATTACATCCTGCAAAATTTCGTTAGACAAATGCAGATGTAATTGTGTTAACGCCTTTCGATCCTTACACTTCTTCTCTTCATCTGTTAATGTTGAAGGCATCTTATCTATCCCTAGCAGGACATCCTCCAGATCCATCTGCGCAAGAATTGCTTGCATCTTAATCTGCCACAACGCAAATCTGGTGTTGCGATCCAACAGTAGAATTTCATACTTCAAATATGCCATTACCGTGATCAAGATGAACAACCTGGAAGCTCGGATACCAATTTGTAAAAATAGAACATCGATAATGACAATATATCATAAAGAAAAGAGAAATAAAAATAAAGAACACAGATTTTTACGTGGAAACCCTTTCGAGAAAAAAACCACAAGTAGAGGAGAAGAAAATTTACTATGTAAAATTCGAATAATTACTGTCGAAACCATTTTTTTATTTGAAAAAAATGGAAATCGACTTTTAAAAATGGAAATAGAGTTGCCACCAATCTTTTATTGAGGTGTGATCGGATTACCTTGAAAATAATTTTAGGTCTGCGAATTTTGAGAAAGCAGGTTTGGGAGTCGGTTACGCACGAGGAAGGGTTAGCACCCTCGTGACACCCAAAATTGGTACCGAATTGATCGTTTAATGTCTTAGATGTAAAAAATTTGAAAAGATTTTAAAATACGATCCTTTGGTGAGAAAACTTGAATAAACTAAATTGAATGATAAGACGCACTTATTTCGCAGAAATAAATTGCCACACTCAGTGAGTTAGGGTGCAACAATTCAATCTTCGAAATTAAATTTGTCCCCCCCTTTTTTTTAGAAAATCATGTGTTTTAAGTAGGTTATTCGATTATTTAAGTCAATCGAGAAATCAAAATCCAATAAGTTAGGGTTCAATTTCTCGAAATTCCTAAACATCAAACATTGCCTTTTATTTTAAAATCGAGATAACAAAACGTTGTATCCAGTAAGTTAGGATCCAACATTTTGAAGTCTCAAAAGCTTTATTTAAAAGTTGAATGGTTTTACCAAAATAAACACTTGGCTATTCAAATTCATCGAGAAGAATTGAAGTCTAGTTAGTTAGGACACAATTCTCTCGAGAGCTATGAACACCAAGTCCTTTTGAAAATTATGAAATAAAAATGATTTTGGTGCTTTAATAAAATACAATTTTTACAAATGAGACATGACTGAAGCAATATATAATGTAAAAGATAAATAACAACCCAAATATACACTAATAAATTGTAAACAAATAGTAGGTAAATGTAAATAACCATATGATTTGTCATATTATACAAACATCAATATTAATATTCTAAAGTAAATAACTCTAGCATCAATTAAAAGATACACCAAGATAAAAAAATAAATAAAAATAAAAATCACTATGTTCTACGTATAGGAATTTTAAAATAAATTACATACATGAATTCAAAATAGACTTGAAATAAAATAATAGCATATAGATATACAAAAAACGAATTTTAAGATATATTAATCCAAAACAAAACGTTAAAATATATACATATTATATCAAATTCTTACAAAAATATATATATTAATAAATAATGAACCAAATAATATCATGTCAAGTTTGAAAATAAAAGTATATAATAGACTCTAAAAAAACAATCTATGATAACTTTAAAACATATATTAACTTGAAATATTAAAATAATATTAGAAATACAAACTAAATTTGTCAAAATATGAAATAATTCGATATAAAATTAAACTAATAAAAGTTTAGTTAAAATTGAAACACGATAAAAAAAACAAAAATAGAATAAACTAGAGGAATGAAAATTAAATTGAAATTAAAACAAAATTAGATAGGTAAATAACATAAATGAAAATAAAAGAAAGATTAAATTTGAACTCGATTTAAAAACTGAGGGACCTCAACAACAAATAAACACATAAATCCGGATATTCAAAATCAAACATGGGAAACGACACCGTTTAAACGTGGATCATTTGGAATCGAGACCAAATGTGTAATGCAAATTAAAAAATTAATGAAAATCAAATTGAAACAACACAAAACGCAGAGGGGCTCATTGCGCAAAAATCCCATCGAACCCAAAACGCGTGGGTCACAGTCACCTCTGGGCCGGGTCATCGGGTATGGGCCAATACGGCGCCGTTTTGGAGCCACTGATTAGACTCCAAACGGCGTCGTTTCATACATCACGTAAGGGCCAAAAATAAAACCCTAAACGGGTAGCCATCGCTTCATTTTTCAAAACGAAAAGAAAAAAAGATAAATAAAAGAAAAATAAAAAAAGAGCCCAAATGCTCTCCTCTCTGCGCCACTTCAACACCAAAAGACAGTGGCCTTCTGAACCCCATGCACGACTCCGATTGCGACGGAGAGAGCATAAGGCCGGTCACCAAGTACGTTTTTCCTTTCTCCTTTATTGCTTCTTCTCTTTACTAACGATTAATGAACCACCCAAAATAAGAAAATGAAAGAACAGAAAGAAATCGAATCGCTAGCAAAAAATGCGAAGAAAAAGAAATCGAAATCACCTTTAAGAAATTGTTTTTTCTATTGCTTTCTCAGAATTTTTGATACAAATCCCCCTCGTATTGATATTGTGTGTAAACAAAAAGGGATCCTTTTACATTGTTTGCCTTGGCTCTTTATAGCCCAATTGAGAAAATACAGTAAATAAAATAATATAAATCTCTTTATTCACTGGCCCTTTTTGCTATTTTGCTCCTTCTGCCTGTTGCTTTGTTCGTTTTTTTTTTTACAGGCGTACGAAGCAGTGGACGTGGAGGCTTGGCACGCGCTGAGGAGTTGCGTGCGTGGGGAGTGGCTCGGGTTTCTGCTGCGGCGGCTGAAGCTTGTTTCAGAAACTGTTTAGGATTTTAGGTTTTTTCTTTGCTTTTGGGCTTCAATGTAATTGGGCCGGGGTATCGGGCTACTGTAATTGGGCTTAGTGTTTGTATTTTGGGCTTTTAATTTGTTTTTATATTGGTTTATTTTTTCGTTTGCGGGCCCAGGCAAATATTGGGCCTTACAATTACAAGAGGAGTTTCGACTACATCTATTTATAGGTTGAAAAAACCTAATTCTAATCAAAGTCGAATATATTATGCTAATAAATGCTAAATATATTATACTCATAATACTAAATCTTCTAGAAAGAAGATATATTTTGTTTAACTTGACTTGCAAGCAATCTCTTAGAACTTGGGTCACACAACTCTAACAGATACTAATTTGACATGTCTGCAGAGGATTTCGCAATTATGTATATTTGAAAGCTCTACAATTTGAAAACAGAATAACTAATCAATAGTACTTAAATCCGTTTAGTTAAGTTTTGATATTAGTCCAATATGAAGCATAAAGTTGCTGGCTTAATCCATTTCCTCAACTTATCATTTTTAGTCCCTATACTTTTTGAATTTTAAAATTTCAAGTTTGACATAAAAATAATTGTTAAACCTATTAACTGACTCTTTTGTGAATAATATGTGAAAATAACAACCTGGCATAGCATTACACAAATAATAATATATTTGCCACATAAAAATTTTAAAAATAGTAGAATTTAATTAATTTAATTGTTACTATTTCCTCAAGTTTTTAAAATTTAAAAAATACAAAAAAAATTTAAAAAATAACCAAATTAAAATAAATTAATTAAATCCATAATTTACTTACCGAGACTAATAGCACAAGATGACTCTTTTTAATTATCTTTCAACAACTCAAAAGAAAGATGTAAGTAGTATTTTGTTGGTGGAGGGCATTCTAAAGGGGCCCTAATTAAATGCCATATATGAGTTTGTGAGTGTCTAAAGTGAAGGTGAAGCCCATCTCTTGCTCCTATGTTAAAGTATTGACCACCACTAGGAAAAGAAATCAATCAAGTTGCTTCAACTTTACTTTCTTTTTTAGTGGACCAACAGACAGTACCCAAAGTAGAGCTCAACATCCATGATTGACTCAAAGTATTGCTTGCCCCCTTTATGGCTAACTCTCAAGGGTTCCCAATCAGGGTATGTCCCCCCTTTTAGCTTGTCATTTTCTGTTGCTTTTCATTGTATGCTTCTTCAGCTTTCGATAAAAACCTTTCATGGTGTATACAACATTGAACCCAAATCTCATCACCTAAAGCTATCAAGTTGCTCATATTTCAGTACATATATATATAAGCATTCAACAAGCACGTATAAGTACCACATAGGACCAAAACTATATCCCCTTTTTTTAAATTCGGTACCTTTCATAATATATTATTAGGTAAAAATATTACGGATGTTTTTGTATTAAGAGTTGGATTACAATTTGTCTCATCTATTAAAAAAAGGGTAAATTAGTTTGTATTGGTTAGATCAAAAGAGCAAAATAGTCATTCTATTAAAATTTTTATCAATTTCTAGTTTTAAGTGTGACGGAAAAATCATGTCTATTATGAGATATGCGTGGCATGTCGTGTATTACTATTTAGTTGCTCTTTGATTCATTTCTCCGTCAACTAATAAAACTAAATAAAATTTTTTAATAGAATGACTAATCTATTTTTTGATTTTATGTGTAAAATTATTTAATTTTTTGTTATAAAAAAATGGACAAAGTACTCCATGGAGATATTGTCTCATATGTGTAGTGCATATAGTCTGGTCATTGGTCAAGCACCAAAGCTAAGGCCTAGGAGCAGGTGCTTAGAGGCTTTTAAAACATTGTTTAAAAAAGGGATTTTAAGTACAAGTCCGGACTCCGGGAACTGTGGAGGTTTGGGATTTGGGAAACTAATGAAGCACACTAATAATAATGGTGCTCTCACATGGAGGGTTTTTTTTTTTTTTTTCACATGGTCAATGATGTTGAACGAACTTAGTCTGCAAACAAACAGTTCTTTAATGAACCCTAATTAAATAATTCAGCCCACATACATATCAATGTGCGCATGCATGCATGGTCTGGCAATTGCTATAACCTTTAACAGGCCTTAGAAAATGAGGCTAAAAATTTTAAGAAAGGGAAGCCATGAATTTATATTCACATAAAACCCTAAGTATATATATGCATATATCTTCAAGTTTTTCATTATGAAGTCCATGAGAGCACGCCCAATAATTATGTCCCATCAAAGTATTTCCATTGCTTTAAAGGGATTTTCATTGCTTTTGACTTAAACCCAAGTAAAAAAAAAAAGAAAAAGGATTCAATGTTCTCCCAAGTGAATAGCAACCAAGGATTTTCCATTATCCATTATTACTATAATAATCTTAAAAGCTTGATTTGCTTTCCTCTTGGTATTTAAACCAAGCTGGTTAAATTTCGAACCAGCTGGCTAGCACCTTCAAGTTTTCAAGTCCAAATATACAACTCAAATTTGTAACATATAGGAGGCCTATAGCCTGCAGTTTCCTATATATATATACATATATATCACTCTCTCATATATTATCATGTTCAAGTTTTAGTAAGGATCTAAGGAGTACCTGCTAAGCTAATATGAAGAAGATAGAATATCGGGGTGCCTCCATCTTAGTTTATCTTCTAGAACAGGTATGCAGCTATACCAATGGTATCCTAGGTAGTGAAATTCTCCAACAAGGGGTGTTCCTTTTTCTTCTTTTTTGGGGTGCCAATCTTTGTATTCTTCACATTTAGCCAAACATTATAACTTATAATTTTGTGAACAAAGAATAACTTTGTAAATATTAGCATCTAGAATTCTTTGTCATGCATTTGAGAAATGCACATGCTCTCTTATCTCACATTTGGCACTTGATATTCTCCACTATCTTTTT
This sequence comes from Gossypium hirsutum, assembly GCF_007990345.1. Taxonomy (NCBI): domain Eukaryota; kingdom Viridiplantae; phylum Streptophyta; class Magnoliopsida; order Malvales; family Malvaceae; genus Gossypium; species Gossypium hirsutum. The sequence goes on along the minus strand of NC_053439.1, from coordinate 52,794,812 downwards.
GTGTTTTTTCTTTCTAACTTTTTTTTATTACAAAAAGTTTAGGGTAGAGGAAGCTATCTAAGTTTAGATAAGGTGCATGTCATTGATTTCGTAAAGAGTTCTAAGTGGTACTTACAGATCACCATTCAAATGAGATTATCAGTGAGATTTGAAGCTTTAGTGCTTGCAAGCATGCTAATGAGTAGTCAATCAATTAAACCAACCCATGTTGACATACCATTAACTAACTATTTGGGGAGTCCAAGGCCATTTTCTTTGCTTTGTGTTTGGATTTGAAGACCACTTTAGTTCATCATCAAGTACATGCATTACCATTAGGAGAATTTTCCATAGCTAGCATATTCCATTTTCTTGTTTTCAATTTTGGTAACTCAGTGCTAGTGGCTTTTAGTTTCCCTTATTAAGTTCAATGTGAAGGGAATGAAGTTAAAAACAAGGGTTCATTTTAGCTTGAGATTCGAAAGTACAATTTGGGTTCATTTTAGCTTGAGATTCGAAAGTACAATTTTTATTCACATGCATTGATAACATTTAAACCATAATTTGGTCTTTAACATTTGAACTTTAAAGCATAATTAGTATCTAGTATAATATCAGATGCTGAAACCAAATTATGGTTTAAATGTTATCAATGCATGTGAATAAAAATTGTACTTTCGAATCTCAAGCTAAAATGAACCCAAATTGTACTTTAACATTTGGGTTCGTTGATAAATTCGTTGCTTGATAAATTCGTTGCTTCTCAGCTTAGCCATCAACTTTTATGATCACTGTTTCAAACATCAAAATCTTCATCAAAAAACACAAGTTCAAAGTATGAACATTTAATCAAATGGATTGAACTTATACTAACTTGCATGCATCAGTATGAAAACATAAATGGTCTAAAAATAAGTAAAGAATACAACAAAGAAACCCTTGATATGCAATATTAAGCTGCAAATACATTTTCAATATTAGGCCGAATCAGTTCCCAAAGAGCCAGTCAGCCATAGTTTTCACCTAAAAGTATACTAATATTTATTTGTACTTTGCACAATGTTCAATTTAATAAGAACTGTGCTTAATATTAATATATCAATACAAATTAAGGACCCCAACAGTCCTTTAACTAATGCAAATACCATTTTATAGGTTTATTATGTACAGAAAAACCCTGGATTTGAGGCTTGTTTCTTCTTATAAATGTGGCTTCCTATAATTAGTATATGTATGCACTAATTTTGCTAGAATATGCTTTCACTTCCACAAATCAATTTGACAACTTGAAGTGGATGTAGAAGCATATTCTTGATGATGATGACCAATATCTGCCCTTTTTGATTCATTGGTCGGCAAATTTATTTGTTCAGCCACGTGATAGCTGGTAGCTGCTGCTGCTGCTGCATTGGTAGTATAGTTGTTTTCCTTGGAACCTTCTTCATGGCTAAGCTGAGAAGCAACGAATTTATCAAGCACTCGCCAATCGGTCACTTGATCCACAGCTTGTTGTTGTTGATCGATGGTGTTATTGTTGTAAAGTGAGTTCAAGTTGTGCAAGTGTTCTTCATGTGTGAGCGTTGAGGACTGCAATGTGCTGGTCCCATTGTAAGGGATGACAGAGTTGCAGCTGATGCTTGGTGCGGTTGATTGTGGGACTTTGGGGCTTTCAAGTTGAGGGAGTTGAAGGAAAGGGTCGTGTGGAAAATTGTATTGTAACTCGAGCTCTTGCTTGCAAGGGAAATGGTGATGATGATGGTATGTTGTTGCTGCGGCAGCAACGTAAGGTTGAGTTATTCGCCTTGGGGATTCAAGTTCTTGTATGAAGGAGACTTGGTCATCGTACCAACATGAAGATTCATATTCACCCATTTTTCTTACTGTTGTCATTCGTTTCTTGAACACCCTACATACCACCCATCCTTCTTCCTGCATTACATCATATCAAAATCAGTCATAACACTCAAAATTTCAATGAGATTGCATGTATTTCCATATATACATATACATGATATTAGATCCCCTCAAAGGTTAGATTATCTATCCAAGCATGAAAGATTTTCAATATTCGGAGTGTTACACAAAGCTTAACAAGAAAATTGGACTGGGTTTGGGTTCCACTCTCAACCAATGTCTCATCCAAGTTTGTTTTACGGTTTATAGAATATAATCCATCCAAGTTCGTTTTACGATTTATAGAATGTAATCCTTTTGAGGTTCGTGATTGTTTTTTTCAATAATGTCGTCTCTAAGATTTGAACTCGATTTCTCTTCTTAAGAGTGCAATACGCCTAACTCTTGTTGGTCCAATATTCAAGACTTGGAACTTAGCTTAGCCTAACCTTATTTATTTATTTTGTAATATATTATTTTTCTTTTTCTTATATATTATGTAATTTATATTATATAAAACTAAATATATAATGTTATAATATGAACATTAAACAATAATAAAGTTATTTATGTTTAAACTTTTATTAAAAAATAAATAAAAAACTAGTAAATATTAAATAAAAATAACTTATATATTTTTAAAAGTTAATATGTCTAAATGAGATTGAATTAGCCAATTATATAAAAAAAATTAGACAAAATTTGAAACTCATGTTTTAGGTCAGACAAAATTCAAACAATTATATACACAGACGAAATTTAAAACTCCCATTTCCAAGTTAGACCGAATTCGAACATATATACTTACCTGAGGAGTACCATTTTCATTAGTTTCAAGTCGATACTCATGCATGATCCAATCTGATTTTTGTCCATTAGGAGCTCTTCCTTTATAGAACACTAGGGTTTTCCTCATCCCAATAAGACTAAGCCTCGAGTATATAGGTTTGTCCCTTCCCGTTGCTTTCCAAAACCCAGCTTTTGTTGCCCTATTAGTTCGAGTCCCTGTGGGATACTTCTTGTCTTTGTGGCTAAAAAAGTACCATTCATTTTGCTCCTCACTTCCTATTCTGCACAATTCTATACATAACCCCAAAACCAAGACAAAAACAATCAATCTCAATGTTCTTTCAAATGTATTTAAGAAGCTAAAAAAAATGGAATGTTGCTACCTTGAAGATCCCATGGTTCAATTTTATAAAGATCAACATCTTTGATCACATCTAGGTCTATCTTTTTCGAAGCAATCTTTTTTCTCAAGTAATAATTAACGAGCTCTTCGTCTGTAGGATGGAACCGAAAGCCTGGGGGAACGTGTGAAAAAGTATTCATATTCTCGACCGATTTAGACCTACATTAAAACGTCACGTTACATGAACAATGTATCAAATATGAACCTTAATTAAAATACATACATGAAATGAAGCGTAATTAAATTCCCTAATTATAGGAGTTTTGTCACAAAAAATAAAAAGAGAAACAATCAACAAAAAGAGATTTTCATTAATTATGTTTAACAATGATTAAGTTTGATGTACTTGTAAAACAAGTTTTCTCATATTGAAAAGAAAAGAAAAAGCTAATATCATTTGTGATTTTAGCTTCATATCTCTAAAAGTTGGCTACAAAATCCTCATGCTTTGCTCCCTATGCTACACCAAAAAAGAAGAAGAAGAAAAAATCATATCCCTCTATACATACACATAGAGTAAAACAAACATTTCATCTTAATCAATATATGTAATACATTACGAACTGGGGCTTGTGAAATATTAAAAAAAAAAAGATGGGATAAATATAAACACTGCATCACACATAGTTATATACTAAAGTATTCCAATGTGAATGACATTTGTTAATATGTTACTATGCTATATGTATTACAACATACATATGATATATGAAGATTATATGTAATCTTTAGAATTGATTTTTCTTAGAAGGAAAAAGAAAGAACAATTATGCATGAAACAATATATATATATAATGAGATCTAAATTCAGGCATCTAAAAACCTAGGGAAAGTATATGATGAAGAAGAAAAAAAAGACCTTAGCTCCTTACATAAAATATCACAAAAGACCATAGGTAGGATCCATGGAACAAACATATATTGGGAATCACAACATATATATCAGATCAAACTGAAGCCAGCTTTAGCTAAAAAGCAATCCTTCGAAAACTGATCAAACAGTACTGAAACACATCATACATATACATACATATATATACAGTTTTTTCATAATTCATTGCTTTGAGTATACCAAAAGCATCCTCCACTTCCAAAAAGAAAATCATCCAGAAAAAAGTAAAAGAAAAATGAAGAGAAGCTCACACGATAGAACACAGCTTGATAACTCTTTGATAATCCTCAGAGAGATCTGATTGAAAACCAACGTTGTGTTTGTGTGTGTTAAAGCTAAGAAACTTTTTATTTGTTACTTTTAAAGACAAAGATACTCGAACCAGACAAAAAAAGAAAAACACAGGGAGGAAGAAAGAAAATGGAACAAGAAAGGTGGGTGTAATGGAAAGTTATATATATAAACACTCTCTTGGGAATTGAACTTCAAAACTTAAAAGACTTTTCCTTTCTTCCACGACCACCCCTTTGTCCACTAGTTGTTTAAAGGGGAAAAGAAGGTCAAATAAACCGATCCCAATGGAAGGTGGTGAGGAATGGGAAAAGAGAAAGAAGATAGGGTTAAATAAGAGAAAAGGAAAATGGAAACTCATTAACCTATTACATACATATATCCATATACACATGCCCTAATAATCTACCCCTCTCAAACATTCTTTTTCTCTCTCTCTTTGTGTATACCCCTTTTTTTCTTAAAAAAAAAAGTGAGAAAATGGAGCTTGATTGCTGGAAAAGCTTTGAGGGGGTGAAAGATAAAGGAGGCTGCTTATTTCAATTACAAAAGAAAGAGAGAGAGAGAGGTGTCAACTTCCATTGCCACCCACCAGCTACTGATAAAGACTAAATGAGTGTATAATTTGGTCTTTAAATTTCATTTTTTATTAACAAGAGAGAAAAAAAATTAATTAAGAAGAATGATATATGATCATATAATCCAATGGTGAAGATTAAACGGGCAGCTCAAAAGGGTTGCTTTCATTTTTTTTATATTTTTCTCTAAATATATGATGAAAGGGTATTAACGTTTATTAGATTAAGTGGTAAATAGTTGAACATTTTTAAGGAAGATAATAGTTTAAGTTTTATAAATTAAAGTAAAAAAATTTGTTTTTTTTAAATTCAATTTAACTCTAAATTTATTATATATACTAAATTGTAATGCATCTATGATTTGAGTGAAAAAATTTATGTAATAGATATATAAAATGTTAATAAAAAATAATAGTACTTTAGCTAAAATGGTAAAAGATGAAGTGAAAATTATAATGTTGTGTTTTTATAAATTTTATATAAAAATATAAAAAATTATATAAATATTTAATTCTTAATTTATTAAAAACTGAAATGATAACTCGATTATTGAGTGACACCAATTTAATAAGAATCTTAAATCGATTGGCATGAATACTATTACTAATATAAGAAATTATGGATTAGAGTATGTTGAAACGTATTATCCTTTTATTTATCCATCAGAGAAGGACTAGTAATAGACATTGTAATTATGGGGTGGAGGAGATTTTCTTCTTAAAAAAAATTCACTTTACTAAGTGAGAAATTCAATTCTTTTTTTTATTTTGGTAATCTTATCTTTGTTGTTCACCGCGTGGTGAGCACCATCAGATTCCTAATAATAACCGGAATATATTACCCTTACCCTTATTCAATATGATCTCACATGCTCTTCGTTAATGGCTGCCTCCAAGTATATATATAATATAAAATCAATTAAAATAAAACTTCCGATTACAATTATAAATGCATGATATAATCTGAATAATTATACTCAATATTATAACATATAATCATATTTATAATCAAAATATATCTAAACCGAAATCAAAACAAATTCATACATAGCATCTAAACTATATAATTTAATGACTTGAACTCTAACTCGAACTCAAAATTTTAATTTTATTTTAATAATGGGACCATTTTACTAAATTCTTTACAAAGTCCCTAATGGGGAAATTAATTAGTGTGGTCAAGGTGACATAAAATGTATACAAAGATGTTATTTTCTTTCACATGCAATATTATAAATTAAAAAAAAATTATTCCAGAACAAACAAAAGCTTAAACCCAAAACAAATGAAAAATAATAATAATAATAATAAGTGCAAATATTTTAATGATATGAAAATAATACATCTGAGAAAAGCCTTTTTAAGGTTAGGGTAATATAAAATATAGATTGTAAAAAGTGGTGACCAGCAAATTTGCACGCGATGTGAGCCTTCCCCCCGATTGGTTTGGTCAGCAATATTTAATTCTATCTACTTAACTTAATTAATGATATATAAAATTATTTATGATGTGTCATTTTTTGATTCGTCCATTGACCATTTTATTTTATCTTTAATTAAATTTACCAAGCTTTCACGAGCTGACCCCACGAACCGACTCAATACATGTCAGATAGTGACACTTCTCCAAATTAAAGACCTCTTAAAATAATATCTTTTTTTTATTCATATAAAATAAATAAATAAATACAAGAAATTCACTCGGCTCATTTCTAAGTCTGAGCCAGATAAAAGCCGAGATGCAGAACAGGATATTTAAGGGAAAGAAATACTTTTTTTTTATTTTACTTATTTGTTTAATTAAATAAATAATTTATTTAGTATTAGTTCAATTAACATTAATATTTTATAGATTTTTATAAGTTTTATGTTTAAATAAATTTAGGTGCATAATGTTGTTATAATATATGTATTATCAATCATATGTTTGGGAGGTTAAAAGTAAGTTAAAAATGTATAAAAAATATTAAAATAATATTTTTTTATTTTACTGTTCGTGATTATCTTTTTTAATAATATTGTATTCATCCAACATTTATATAATATTATAAACTAAGGAAAAAAAACAAAAAATTGAAACACGAAGCTTATGATTTAATGGATTAAACCGAAAATGATAAAAGCATCATGGAAGCTCTTATATTAAGAGTCAAATTGCTTTTTTTTCTCTTTATTAAAAAGATGGTAAATTAGTTCATGTAAGTTAGATCAAAAAGTAAATTTATCACTCTGTTAAAACTTACGTCCATTTCTATTGTTAAAATTAAGTGTGGTTGATAGAATAACTAGGCAATTACATGCGTGTCATATGTACTTTATGCTAACATATATAAATTAATTTTTAATAATAAAAATTAATAAAATTTTAACAAAAAAATCAACCTACTCTTTAATATAACATATACAAATTAATTTATATTTTAATAATAAAATAAAATAAAATCCAACTTATAATATAAAAGTATCCACCCCGTTTTACAATATACTAAATAGAAACTCTTCTTCTATAAATAGTAGAGTGGAACCCACAAAACGAGAACAACATGTCGGGGCTCAGGGACGTGGCGGCTAATGGTCCGGCGTGGTCGAGCCCCACGATCATTAGGCTCACCATTTTGGTTTGCAGGCTGGCTCTTTCAAGTGCTGTGGGTCCCACCCCGTTATCTCCTTTTGGGGTCCACTTTTACCATCTTTTCTCTTTTAAAGATTAACCCTTTTTTTTTTCTTTTTAAAAATAATTTTCGTTGGTTATTTTCAGCTTTATTGTTTATGCTTGGCGATAAGTAATATAAATGTATGGTTTATCCATGCTCTGAGGCATCGCCTAGGGTTGAGGGATTACATTAAATTTATAAAATCTTTATTTTTTTTGTGTGTGTATATTTCTTTTTTGGTCCTTTTGAGTTGTTTTTGTTGAGACGAAAGTATAGAAGTGAAGCAAAAGTCTTGAACATTATCCAAGTTTCATCCTTGGACCCACCCCTTTTTCTTGCTTGGCGTTGTGCCATTCTTCTATTATATGGATTTCATTGTACCAAAAAGAAAACTTTGGTATTGCATGAAAAGTTTTCATATCAAACTAATACATCCTTTGGATTTAAGGTTTTATTGAACAAATTTTATCAAAAAAATTGTATAGAGAGTTAATTAATAATGTATTAGGTTTAATATATTATTTGGTATTCGAATTTGATTTTTTTTAATGTGACATTTATGTTTATTCAATGTGGTATGTACTTGTGTTTAGTAAAAGTTATACATTTTGGTATCTGAAGGTAACACTGTTAATTTGAGTTTTAAAATTGATTTGACGAAAATTCATAATTAATTAATACTTTTAGCAATTGACTTTCTCTAAATCAACTCTAAACCCCAAAAAAGCACACCTATCAAACTATATTTAACAAATTCCACCATTAACACTAATTTTATTTATTAAAAAATAAGAAAAAAAATTCAAACCTAATAATAATATTAGCAAATCAATTTTTTTTAATTCAATCCTAAAATTATTACCACATGTACCAAAATATATAACTTTTACCAAATACGAATATAACATTAAAAAAAACACAGATATGACAAATTATCAAAACTCATATTAAGCTACACTATATAGGGAAAAAACAATCGTTATTTAACTAAAGTTGTTTGGTAGCTTTGATGATCACAAAAGCAACACAAAAGGGTGACTCAAGAATTGGTCAAAATAAAAAAATATATACTAATAAGAGAGACATTTTCTGATGTAAAAAGAGAATATATACTAATAAATAAACAAAAAGAACTGGCTTTTTTCTTTGTTAGGTCATTTGTATTTTCTATAGATGTTTGTTGTTGCATATATTAATTTTATATACATGTTACTAAATTTTGTTGCTTCGCAAATAAATGAAACACTAAAATGGGGAAAATGAGTAAAATAGAAAAGCTAATGGAAAAGCAAGTGGTGGGGTTTGATCTACAATCATTGCCGATGTAAACTCATAATTGTTTTGGTTCCCCACGTTTTAACCAAAGGAAATGACCAAAGGGGCAAAACTTCTCGAAAAGGACTTAATTGAATTCGGCAAAAGGCTTTTCCATTGCCCTTATTCCTTGTCCATTTGCTCTCTAAACTTCTATTCCACGACATTAACACCCTTTTCTTTCTCGCATTATTTCCACATTTGTTTTTTTACTTTGGTAGTGAAGATTCATCCCCTTTTTAGTTAAGGAGTTATGTCACGAAACCCCATCCAATTCTCTACTTTTTCTTTCTTTTTTTAACTCGGTGACACATTTTAATCCTAATAATGCTCAAATCGAAAATGATATTTAGAAAAATATTATCATTTTTTCAACCAGTTATTGATATAATTTGATCTTTCTATTATTAATATCATGCCTCGGCCTAGTTATTAATATCGTTAAAAATAGTTAAAATATGCTTCAAGTATCTGTACATTTTGTATATTTAGAATTTTGTCGCCTTACTCTTATTTTCACTAATTTAGTCTCTTTTCTTTTTAGATTTAAAAATTCAAATTCAATTGTTCAGTACTATGACATTTTGAAATAAACAGATACTCGTTTGGTAACTATGCAAAAAAATAAATATTGTTGTAATAGACTGGATTTTAATTGAAGAATTTTCATGGTGTTAACAATTGAAGTTGCATTTCTGAATTTGAAAAAGTAGGGAGACTAAATTCATGGAAATAGAAGTAGACGGACTAAGTTTCAAATGTACGAAGAGTACAAAAACTTAACATACTTTAACCTTAAAAAATTTCGTTAGTCAACTAATGTGACGTGGAATTTTTTTACTCGAAACCTGAAATTTCCTATGCTATTTAAAAAGCAAAAATAGAGTTTTCAAAATAGTCATTTTTCATTAAAATTCTTTTTCTTTGAAAAATTTTCAGCTTAATCTTATGATTTGGATTTTTAAACAAAATTACATCAATCAATTAACAGAACTTTTAGTGATTTGGATTAAGATACAACATTACTACTAGTAAAATGATGAAATTGAAATATAAGGATTTAATCACCAAATTAATGTAATATTATAGGCACTAAAACCATAATTCTATGTTCTTAAACTCTAATAACAGTACTGCATGTTAATATACATCTTTAGGAAGCCATTGAAGGTGGTGGTAGCTCCCAGCTAGCTAGCTAGCTTCGGGATTTGTGTTTGGACCAACACATTCCTAGAATATTTATATATGTATGTACCAACAAATGACATGGAGTAAAGCTTATGCAAATATAAACATCAAGTAGGCCATAAGTTTGATACATACAAAAAAAACAATAATATATAAATTTCAACTGTATTCAACATCAAACTTGAAGAATTAATGTTTTACCTATACATTATTATTCAAAAGAATTTTGGGATTTATATTTTGCTAGTCTCTTTCCCCTATTCTGTATTCTCCCCACAAACAACGATATCTATTTAAAGATTTTATTTCTATTACAAACTGCGACATCTATTTAAAGATTTTATTATAATGAAATTCCATGTCACATAGAAATTACATTGAGAAACATAAGTTTATATTTTTATCAATTCAATCGTTTTCAACACTAAAAAAGAAATAATTTCCAAAAAAAATAACGTATTCGATAATCAATTTAACAGATTTCAAATCATCAAGACAATTTCCTAATTTCAAACCTTACTTGAACGAACGGCTACAATATCTTTATTTTTATCTTTTAACCACAACCATTCATTTAAAAGAATTTCTCGAAATTCTGCTATAACAAAATCGAAAACTTAATTTAGATGAAAAAAATGATGGACATTAAATCAATATAAATATATTGATCTAATAATGGCAAGGTAGACTAAATATGGAAACCATGATTACAATGTTGGAAAACAAAAAACCTTAACATATGAAGCACGTGGGAATATTTCTCTTTGTTGCCCAAAAGAAAATTTGTAGCCCTACTCGTCAGTAACAGTTAGGGTCTTTTCCCTTTTGATATGTTACCTGGATTTTTTCTATTGCAAAGACAGAAATTTTATGACTCAATCTTCTTGTTCTTGTTTGGCTGGTAGGGTAAAACACAAGTCATTAAGAGCTCACCATTATAGAACTGTTGGTGGAGACATCATTGGTTTTGAATAGGGTAAATTTGGGTTAGGTGATTTTAAGATTTAAAATTTTTGGGTTATTTCGGAATTTGATTTTCTTGATTTGAATTAGTTTTGAGATTATGTTGTTTTAGTTCGGGTTAATTTAGTTTAGTTATTTTGAGTTTGGGTTATTTGGGTTTGTCGATTGATTTTTTAAATTAGATTATATGGTGTTCAAATAATTTTTGGTCTTTTTGGATTATGTCATTTTGAGTTTAAGTTATTCTTAATTTGGATTCAAGTTGTACAAATTAAAGTTTTTATCAACAAACGAATAATTACTCAAGTTTTTATAATTTTGAATTTAGTTAGTTTTGATGTCAAGGTTCAAATTCCACACATAAGGGGGTTTTTTCTAAATGGACTTAGGGTGGGTTTAATGGGCGGTGTGTTTACTTGCGGTTAGCATAAAAATAGCGGTGACAATGAGATTAAATATTGTAACGATATTCTAGGGTGAGACGAAAAGTAACTAAATGTACCGCATGGCACTTCATCGCCTATCCAAACTCACCCTTAAATTATTATTTTTTATGGATTTTAATAAATATAAAAAGATAATAACACTCTCCGAGCAATACTTTTTACTTTTTAAAAGCAATTGTTTTTAAGACTTTTCCTAATTTATAAGTAAGTGCCCATAAGGGCAAAGCCGAAATTTTATTTTGGGCGGAATTAAGTTAAATTTTTTTTATAAGAGTTAAAACGTAACTTTACCATTAAATTGGCTAATATTATTATAATTTTTTAAAAGATTAAATTAAAATCTCAAAATAAATTTTATCATTACAAATTTATAATATTATATATTTTAAAGGGTAAAAAAAATAAAATTTTCCAATTTTTTGAGAGTCGATGCCCTTACTTGTTCCTCCCCATGTTCGATTAACTCGTTACATTAACTTGATAAATAATATAAATATACACTAAACTTGCTATAGGACTGACGTAAGATAAAACATCATGCTCTAATTGGTAAACAAATGGGAAAAAAACACACACTATAAAACCTAATGAATGAAATTCATAATAATATGCACTATTTTTTTAGATTAAACAATTAGATTAAAAGTTTAATTTTTTTTCCTTTTCATTTTCTTACCAAACGATTTAATTATAAAATAAAAATGATGGGTTTTTCTTTAAAGTGGAGATGATTCTAAAAATAAGTTATTATAATTGATATAATTAGAATGACTTAATTCATGCTTCCTTCCTAATATCCACACTTATTGCTAAAACTATTGATGCCACTACTTACAATTTCACATTATGGCATAACCGTTGATCCATTATTTTATATTAATTCAAGCTAATTAAAATTATCTACAACTTGCCTTTCCCTAATTTTATGTCAGGTGAAAAAGCTTGTTTATTAGCCATTATTAAATTTATATAATCATCTACCTGCATGGTGTTAAATGTCCACAATTAGTGATAAGAAATTAGTCATGTAATTTGTTTTTAGTAATTTCAAACCCTTAATTAATCCTTAAATAGAAGGATAAAATGTATTTAAGTGCACTCGAATTTCTATCTTCCTACACTGATAACAATGATGGTGCCTACTAATTTAAGACTCAACCGGCTAGATCAATATATTATTATATTTAATGAATTGTTATAAACAATATATTATTTCATTTTAAAGAATCCCATGAAAAATTTTAAATTTTGAAAATTTTATTAATTACTAATATTGAGTATAATTTTTTTGAATCTCATTATTTGGTTTATTAGTCAAAGGTATTTACTATATCTTAAAAATTATGAATTGATCCGCAGATCATACCTATATGATAATTTATTAAACGGGTGCCTGATATACATAATATGTTGAGCTTAAGCCTACTTTAAACAAATTCATAACTTAATACTTTTATCAAAATCGTCTCATATTTCGAATCTATCCTTAAACAAAATTTTAAAAAAGTTAAAAAGAAAAGAGTTTGGATAATCAAAGGTCAACTATTCATGCACAAAAACACATGCACGCATCATTTGTTGATTTGTTGCTCAAGGCGTGATGGAGATGGCTAATAATTACTGCAATTTTCATGTCTTTTTTCAGTGGCTTGTGGCTCTTTCTAGCAAATATTAAAGCATTTGCTCACTAATCTATAAAATAAATATAATTTATGAATTTTGCTTTTAAATTATGCAATTTTATTATGTTAAATAAGTTATAATTTTACATTTAGTAATGATAAGGAATTAATTATCATCTAAAAATATTCTTATTGTAAATAATAATATAATTAACCTTGACAAAATATCCTTAATATATTGTTTAAAAAACGATTATTCTTGGTGTATTTTATGTAAATAGACAATGATTTCATTTTGGTTTATATGTCCCCTTCAGAATTATAATACCAATTATGACAATAATTATAAGATTAAGAAATTAGAACAAATAAAGGGTAAAGAGATTAGTGGAATTAGGAATGATTGGCATTTCGAAAACAATTTCAATTTCATCCCCTAATTAATTTCACGATTATGTGGCTCAATCACCTGCAAATTAGAGTACATCTTTGGCCTATATGCTATGGGACCAAGCTATAGATTTGATGGCTATGTATCCATGGAATTTAATCGACGAGAATGCCTAAAAATTTTATTTATCTTGTAAAATAAATAAAAATTTGTTATAATTTTTTGGTCAAATTTGATTTTAATCCCTCTATTACGCTCATGTTTGGAATTTAATAAGTCCAAATAGCTAAAACTATTAACTATTCCAATCAGAAGACTGACTTGAACTTTCTTCTTTAAAAAAATCTATTATAATTCATCATATTGTCATGAATTTCTTTGTGTTGGAAGGGATATTTTTAAGAAAAAAATCCATGCGCCATTTTTAACCAAAAGACTTACCAATATTAGCTATTTGGTTTATCTAACAATATTATTGTAAAAGTAAAGAGACTAAATTATATTAAATTAAAATTCGAAGACTAAATCCCATATTTGAGTGTAGTAAATGGACTAAAACTGAAATTTGACATGTTTTAATGGATATCAAGTTGCTAATTAGTATTTGATAAATGTTTTTACTAAATAATATTAAGTTTAGAAAATAGATTCAAATGAAATTATAAAACCAAACATGTTTCATTTAACCCTAGAAGTTGAACAAATTTACCTTGTGAAACTCCATGCATGCAAAGTTGAATATATATATGACATGGCAAACATAACTAGAATTTGTTTTCTTGTCCGTAATAATCAAACCTTTCAAAATCCCAAAGCATGATTTCACATTTTACACGCGGCTGATCATCATCAATTATAAGCCAAACAATGTTTTTGTCTTTGAATTTTATGTTCATGCCATTGTTGAAAAAACACCGTTTCTTCATTGAAAACAAAGTCAACCCTAAATCCCTAAAAGAAAACATGTAATTAACAAAATAGAATAAGATTTTTATATTATAAGTAAAAATATTCATGGACTAGATCGGATCGTGTTTAGATTAAATTTATATTTGGTATTAATATTATGTGTAATGTTCAAGTCTGACGTAACTTAAAATATGACCTGTTTAAGCACAATAATAATTTTTTATTTTTAAAAATATAATTATTTTTATTAAATATTTAATAATTACATATCTTTTACTACTGTTACATAAATAAATTAACATACTTTTAATATTTATATCGTATTATATTATATTTAATTCACATGATAAAATTATAATATATAAAACAAAAATATCATAAACTTGAAAATAGATCAAGCCAAGTAAGGCTCGAGTTTTGAATATTGAAGTCTGAGTCAATTTCATATTTTAAATTTTTGACATGATATACAAAATAAAAATAAAAATATCATAAACTTAAAAATGGATCAAACCAAGTTGGGTCATGTAGGGCTCGAGCTCTGAATATTAGAGCCTAAGTCAATCCCATATTTAATTTTTTTTAGATTTATTTTTCAAACTTAATATTTTTGTTCAAACCCTCCTAAATTTTAGGTGAGTGACGAGTAACTCGACCCTTAAACAAATCTAATCATAAATAAATTTATATTCAAAATTTCAATTAACATTAACCCCAGATTTAATCTCTGAGTAACCCCTATTTTTACCTAGGTCAGCCCTTAAAAGAGTGGGAGATTAATGAGGTATAAAAGAGGTGCTAGTGATGCAACCATGGCCGCAACTTAAGTTGGTGATGGTGGGGACTAAAACAACATCAAATTTGATCGAAAGAGTCAATAAAGAGATGGTGTTTCAAATGATAACAGGGGACCCTAGGAGACCTTTTTGTTGATATTTTTTTGCCTTTAGTAGTTAATGTGGTAAAACATGATATGAAGAAGCTTTTAAGCCATTATCAATCTAAACCATCAAATCTCATTTTTCCTAAAAGTTCTTCAAAGATCATTTTCTTATAATTGAAGCAAATTTTGGTTAACAAGAGACTGGGTTCAATTCCCTATGAGAAAAAAGTTAAAAAAATTGCTATAAAATTATTGTAGCAATAATTAGCATTTACAGGAGAACAGTATTCATACGTAGAGAACAAGGTATTCGAAAGCAGAATATTATATATTACATATCCAATGAAATTAATACTATAATTAAGATGGGACAAAGTTACCAATATCAGAGTTGCTCTCAAACACTGTCGATGTGAAAACTAAAGCAAGAAAATTATGGAGAAATATTTCTTATTGATAACTGTTGATTACTTCTTCATGATCAACTAACAGTATAAAGTCAAAAATTTTATTTAAGCGATCAAGATAAAGTTATAAATTTAAGGTTAAAATTAAAAGTTTTGTATTAAAAATATTTAAATTAAATTATTAATTTTTTGAAAGAATTAAAATTATATTTTCTCTATTTAACCAAATGTTAAAAAGAATTAAACTGAATCTTGTAATTTTAGAGAGGGGCTATGAATGCAATTGTCTCATTGAGCCTGAAGTCCCTGCCTGCCCCCCTTTGTCTATGCCCCTGTAGTTGAGTTTATATAGACACAACTGTAACTCTTTATAGTAACTGTAAATTAACAACTTTTGACAGATGAAAAACTAACTCAACAATGTGAGAACCGTAAAACAAAATAAGATATAAAGCTCAATAAATCTTGATCGATCATGTCAGATCATCATGAACAAAAATAGATAAGGAAGCACACTTGAATCTATCGATATATTGAGATATTGAAATCTTATGGATTTGATCTTCTAAATTAACACATAAGTATTTACAGAAGCAACTTTTCTTTTCTTTTTTTTTAAAGATTGGATTCCACAAAAGTTACATATATGTAGTTAGGGGATAATAATCCTAATATATAACTTTTTCACATTAACCTTAATTTCTGATCAGCTCGTCATCAATTAGAAATTAGTTACTACAATATCTACACATATTTTTTTTCATACTTTATTTAATAACTAGAAGCCCAGTGAGTCTTAACTACATTAGATCACTTTTAATTTGGGCTAACCTTTTATGATAGTAAATAATATGTAATTTTCTTATTATATACATGCGATGTCCATATTATGCGACAAACAAATTAACTTAAAGGAATTGCAGCTAAGAAGAAGATAACCTTTTTTTTATATCCCCCTATCATTTTGCTTCTCTAAACATTCTTTAAACTTAATCTCATGAGAGAGAAAACATTAAGCTTAAACCATAATCTGTTAAACGCAATTGTTGTCAGGGGTTCTGTAACTATATCAACTACTAGATATTTCCTTGGTACATAAATTAACTTTTAACCTACCTTGCATTACTTTTCTCTCATGAAATGCACATCGAGCTCAACATGCTTCACTCAAGTATGGAGCATTGGATTCACTGCAAGTGTGACTGAACTTGTCCCATACCTGACCTAATCGTTAGGTTTGAGCTACGGAATGTCACATTCGTTACCGGAACACCAACAATTGATTATATACAATTTTCACCATTAATCAATAAGTTACATGTTTTACATACATAAAACACAATATATAATCATTCCTGGGCCATATACGAGCTTTCAAAAGCTCAATACCATCCCAGGGTGGAAGGAGGACTAAACTGTAACATTTTCAAAACTTTCCAGGCTAGTGTTGCAACTTCTAGGGCTTGGTGTTGCAACATTGAAGATAGTATACAAACTCCCAAATCTAAGGACAAAATTTGTAAAGTTTTCAAAATGAAATAAAACCAACTTTGTAACCTTATGTTATGATGAAATAACCTGATGTCGCAACATTCAAAGTGTGAAGTCGTGACTTCACAGGCATTCCACTAACTCCCAAATTTCATACTTTTCCAAGTTGGCATAAGCCTTCAAAGGTTGGCCATAAGGCCACCAAATGATCATTCTCACACCTAAGATAGTTCAATATACAAATTGCAATCTAATAACTAATTTCCCATGCATAGCTATAAACCATTTCCATATATATTCACAACTCATTTATACAAACTTGACCATTTCCAACATTTAACAGAGTAATCTTACGTACATGCCACTTAACCAAAATGAAATGAGCTATACAAACTTAGTTGAGTCGAAAATGGTGGTCCGGATGATGACTTCACTTCTAGAGGCTTCCAATATCATCTATACTTGCACACAAAATAAATAAACCGTACGCTGAGTGATAAAGCTCAGTGGTACTTCCATGATTCAAGATAGCCTAAACATTTACAAATGGTCATATATAGTACAATTACATAATCTATTCAAGTTATAACCTATCAAACCAAACAATTTTACATCTTAGATACAAGTAAGTACATATATATAGCAGATAATCAATTCATTCTTAAATATTTGCAAGACAAGTTTTACTTTCTATTTTTACTACAATTTCATAACAGATTTCTATTTTATTCAAATTGTTACTGGGTTATATACAATACCTGAATGTGGATTTATGATCTTCCAACGAACTTGCCTAGTCAACATTAGAAAACCCAATAATGTGAAGGTGTGATGTTGGTCAAAACACCTAGCCACAATCAATAGTCCCCTTAAGATATTGTTAGCAAAATTTGTATGAAAAATAGTTTTATTGGCACAATGGTAATTTAAATTTTTTCTATAAAATAAGACATTTATCGTGATATCTGCAATAATAAATTTGATCAAATAAAGTACTTGTGTTGTTGAGCTAGGGAGATAGGCCGAAATGCTATATGTGTTGAATATTGGCAATATCCCACATTAGGAAAAGATAGAAATGGAGGGGGTTTGGTTTGTTATATATAGAACCCCTCCCCCTTTGGTTGTATCATCCCAAAATCTTCTCTTTTGTAATATTTCTAGAAGAAATATTGATTTGGTAGTGTCCGATGACGTAAGCTAAATTGGCCGAACCTCGTTAAATCTCTGGTATTTTATTTCTTATTTGTTTGCTTATATTTAATAGCTTTATGTTGGTTATATTTATTTAGTTATTATTGCTATAAATATCTAAGTGAGTTCTGTCTAGTTGTTGGGTTTTAAGCGGGACCATTTGTGACCCCTCCAATTTAACTGGGAATTTTCTTAGTATAATTGTTGGCATAATAATTATCTAAATATTTCTGATAATATTGTTATTAATATTATCGTCGCTTCCGCAACAATTGGTATCCGAGCCAAGGTTTTGTAGTATGCTCTGTGTTTGCAGCTTAGTCTGATCTTACACATCAGAAACATTTCCTAAAGCTTGTGGGTATTCTGCATTTGGTGGCTATTAACTAGAAGCTATGGCAAAAATGACAGAAGAAAAACCATCCATATCAACAACTTCCACTTCGTACATTTTGCCGAGGATTGGAACTGCAAATACGAGATTTGTAGTGGAAATTTTTGATGGAACAGGTCATTTCGGCATGTGGCAAAGTGAGCTTCTAGATGCCCTCTTTCAACAGGGTCTAGATATTGCCATTGAGGAAGAAAAACCAGAAGGGGTTGATGATAAAGAATGGAAGACCATCAACCGATTGGCATGTGGTACAATTCGATCATGTCTTTCCAGAGAGCAAAAGTATACATTCAGTAAAGAGACTTCTGCAAGTAAATTGTGGAAAGCATTGGAGGAGAAATTCTTGAAGAAGAACAGTCAAAATAAGTTGCATATGAAGAAAAGACTGTTTCGTTTCAATTATGTTCCTGGTACCACGATGAACGAGCACATTACCAATTTTAATCAGCTGGTGGCTGATTTGTTAAATTTGGATGTGACTTTTGAAGACGAAGACTTGGCGTTAATGTTGTTGGGATCGCTTCCTGAGGAGTTTGAGTACCTTGCAACTACTCTACTTCATGGAAAATCGGAAGTAACTTTCAATGAAGTAACTGCTGCATTGTATAGCTATGAACTACGCCGAAAGGATAAGTTGAAAGGTTCAGGTGAAGCAGCAGTGGAAGCATTGGTAACAAGAGGTCGTCAGCAAAGTCAGTCTAAGGGGAAGAGAAGAAAGTCCAAAGGTCGAGCTGTTGCCAAAGATGAATGTTCTTTTTGCAAAGAAAAAGGACATTGGAAGAAAGATTGTCCAAAATTGAAGAAAAAAGGGAAGACTCCGCAAGATGCAAATGTTGCAGAATGCAATAGTGAAGCAGAGTCAGACTTTTCTCTTAGTATGACATCTTCAACATTATATGCAGATGAGTGGATCATGGATTCTGGTTGTTCCTATCATATGTGTCCCATTCGGGAATGGTTCTTTGAATTTCAAAAACTAGATGAAGGGGTTGTTTACATGGGTAATGATAACACATGTAAAATAGCCGGGATAGGTTCAATTAAACTGAGGAGTCATGATGGATCTACTAGAATTTTGCGGGATGTACGATATGTCCCAAAGTTGAAGAAGAATCTCATCTCTTTGGGGTCGTTAGAATCTAAAGGCCTAGTTGTGACAATACGAGATGGAGTTCTTAAAGCAACTTCAGGAGCATTGGTGATGTTGAAAGGCATAAGAAAGAACAATCTGTATTACTACCAAGGTAGTACAGTGGTCGGGACAACAGCAGTAGCAATTACGAGTACCAAGAAGGACGCTGAGGCAACATAGCTGTGGCATATACGTTTGGGCCATGCTGGTGAAAAATCCTTGCAAACTCTAGCCAAGCAAGGATTATTGAAAGGTACAAAGACTTGCAAACTTGAATTTTGCGAGCATTGTGTTCTGGGAAAACAACGAAGGGTGAAATTTGGCACTGGGATTCACAATACTAAAGGTATTCTGGATTATGTGCATTCTGATGTATGGGGACCGTTCAAGACTCCATCACTTGGAGGAAGACGTTATTTTGTCACCTTTATTGATGATTTTTCCAGATGAGTTTGGGTGTTTCCTATGAAGAACAAAGATGAGGTGCTTGAAGTTTTCCTTAAGTGGAAAACTAAAGTTGAAAATCAGACAGGAAGGAAGATTAAGGTTCTCCGATCAGACAACGGTGGAGAATATAAAAGCGATCCTTTCCTGAAGATATGCCAAGATTGTGGCATAGTAAGGCACTTCACCGTAGGTGGAACACCGCAACAGAATGGGGTGGCAGAGCGTATGAATCGAACGCTTGTGGAGAAAGTTCGATGTATGTTATCTAATGCTGGATTAGATAGAAAGTTTTGGACTGAGGCTGTGACGTACGCTCAACATCTCATCAATCATTTGCCATCATCTGCTATAAATGGCAAGACTCCTTTGGAGAAATGGTATGGAAAACCTGCTACTGATTATGACACCTTGCGCATTTTTGGTTCTATTGCATATTATCATGTGAAAGAATCAAAGTTAGATCCAAGAGCAAAGAAGGCTCTATTCATGGGCTTCAATGCTGGTGTTAAGGAATATCGTTTGTGGTGTCTAGAGGCAAAGAAGACGATAATCAGTAGGGATGTTACCTTTCATGAATCTGCCATGTTGAATAAGGTAAATCCAGAAGGAGTGAGTAGTACTTCGCAGCAGGTGGAGTGTACTCCGCAGCAGGTGGAGTTTGAGCAGAGTGTGGTAATTCCAGCAAAAGGTACCACTAGTGGTTCTTCATTGGCAGATACAGAGTCAAATGAGGAAGAGATTTCTACCCAAGAACCTCAACAGCAATCAGAGCCAATTGCAGTCAGAAGGCAGAGACGAGAAATTCAGAAACCTGCTCGTTTCACTGACATGGTAGCTTATGCACTTCCAGTTGTTGATAATATTCCATCCACTTACACCGAAGCCATTCAGAGTTTAGAGAATAATAGATGGTTAGGTGCAATGGAAGAGGAAATGCAATCTCTAGAGAAAAACAAGACGTGGAAGCTGGCACAACTACCAAAAGGGAAGAAGGCGATTGGTTGCAAATTTGAAGACACTATTGAAGTTTGTGTTATGAGAAGATGTTCGAAGATGTGGAATATCGCCAAGGTGGAGATTTGTTGAATATTGGTAATATCCCACATTAGGAAAAGATAGAAATGGAGGGGGTTTGGTTTGTTATATATAGAACCCCTCCCCCTTTGGTTGTATCATCCCAAAATCTTCTCCTTTGTAATATTTCTAGAAGAAATATTGATTTGGTAGTGTCCGATGACGTAAGCTAAATTGGCCGAACCTCGTTAAATCTCTGGTATTTTATTTCTTATTTGTTTGCTTATATTTAATAGCTTTATATTGGTTATATTTATTTAGTTATTATTGCTATAAATATCTAAGTGAGTTCTGTCTAGTTGTTGGGTTTTAAGCGGGACCATTTGTGACCCCTCCAATTTAACTGGGAATTTTCTTAGTATAATTGTTGGCATAATAATTATCTAAATATTTCTGATAATATTGTTATTAATATTATCGTCGCTTCCGCAACAATATGCCATTGGGAAGGAGTCAAATTTATCAAATAGTCTAATATGAAGTCTAAATCCTTCTAGCTTTCAATTGAATGATCTCCTCTATTCTCAGGTTCTCAGATGCTTAGAGAGTGGGCTCTAACTCAAAGAACTTTCTAGAGGGGTAGTTGATTTTTTCTTTTTTGGGGTTTCCAAAATTGAAATTTAATTTTCCAAATTTGAATTATAATCGAAAAAAAGAATGAAATTCTAATCTCACAAATTTAGAACAAGAAAAACTAAAAAAAATTAGAATTTATTTGAGTCTAAGCAAAACAACTCGAATAAATTTCCACTAAAATTTGATAGAGTTTCCCCACTTACTTAGCTGTGAATCCTGTCACCCTTATATGCATATATAGAGAGAAAGTTATAAGATTTATACTTAAATTGGAAGAATGGTTGTGATCTATCATTATGTGCGATTATCTCCCCTATAGAAATAAAAAAAAGGGAAAGAAAGAGCAAATACGCTAATAAATAAAATACTAGAACATATCAGCCTAAGTTAGTATGATTAATAATATCAACTTAGGGATTAATTACACAACCTTGATTACCAACTACAAATTGGTTAAAATTGAAACCATTTAGGTTGAAAGTCATAGTGCTAATACCTAAAGTTGTGAACCAGATACCTACTACAGGCCAAGTAGCTAAGAAGAAATGTATAAAACAATAATTGTTGCAACTAGCATATTGAAAGATCAATTGACTAAAATAACCATAAGCAACTACGATATTATAAGTTTCTTCCTGTTGACCGAATATGTAACCTTCATTAGCAAATTCAGTTTTTGTGGTTTCCCTGATCAAATTAGAGGTTACCAAGGAACCGTGTGTAACACTGAATAAGGAGCCACCGAATACACCAACTATGCCTTACATGTGAAATAGATGCATAAGGATATTGTGTTAAGCTTAGAATACAATCATGAAGTTGAAAGTACCAAAGATTCCTAGAGCCATACCATCAGAAAAACTTCCTTGACCACTTGAATAGATTAAGAAAATAGCGGTAGCAGTTGCAACAGGAATTGAATATGCAACAATGATCCAAAGGTGCATACTTAGACGGAAACTAAGTTCCCGCTCACGACACATGTAACAAGCTACACCAACTAAGAAGTGTAGAACAATTAGCTCATAAGGACCGCCACTGTATAACCATTCATCAACAGATATCGTTTCCTAGCTAGATTATTTAATAGAAAAATTGAGTTTCACTTGGATTCCAACCCATGCCAAGGTTGAAAAGAGCGGGGACTCCTTGTGCCACAGAAACAAGCTCATTTGCTTGGGTCGATTTTGTATTGGATCTAATTATTCATGCCTTCCAATTTTGATTTATATAAAAAAAAACAAACTTAAATAATTATCCAACCCAATACTTAACTTTTCTATCCATAAATAACTATTTAATTTAATTATCCCTACTTAAAATTTAAAAATTTAATGACTTAATTAACCTATTATATTTTAATTAAAATAATAAAGTTTATTTTTATATGTTTAGCTCATTTAAATTGAAATAAACTAATAAAAGTACATACTTAAATAGAGAAAAAATAATTAATTTTAAGTTTAAATAAATTAACAAAAATATTTATTCATTTGAAATTAAATAAAATTAAAATTAACATATTTAAATAAAATAAGTGTCAACTCTAAATATTTAAAGGTATTTACATCATTCACAATTAATTTGAGACAAAGTAACCCAAAAGGGTTGTAAGTAAATACCCAATTGTTGTATACCTATCAATTAGGTAACATGAGTTGATTTTATATTGGGTTAATTTAAATAAGATAATTTAGATTTGAATTTTTTTTTTTGTTTGTTTCGAGTTTTGATCAATTTAGATTTGGGTTGTTTTAAACTTTGGTTAATCATTTCATGTTTGACCCTTGAGTTCATATCATTTTGAGCTGCTTGTTTGAGTCATTTTTGGTTTAATCATTTTGGATTATTCTAGATCTAAATCATTTTAGGTTTAAGTTGAGGTAAAACTATTTTAAATTTGAATTATTTTCGGATTCATCTATTAACCTTTTATAATAAATTAAGTTATATTAACCAACAAGTTTAGGTCAAAATTAACATATCAAAATTGCTATGAGAACTAAACTCTTGGAGATGACCCATCTACAACACAAACAGCTAAGATAACACCATGTTTTTTCTCTGACTAGAAGCCAGATTGCCTTGTCTGTTGCTTACCCTCAAAGGCCCTGAAGTCTTGAAGAGTACTCTCCTCATGTACACCATATTGCCTTTAGCATTTGCCTGCATGTGAAATGTTACAAAAAGGGGTTGGCACTACACAATAGGGAGCTCTTCCTATGTATATATTTTTATCATATTATTTTCCTTTATTGCTCAAGGTACATCATATTGAATATAGAAATGATTAGAGTTGTCCCACAAAGCAATCCATCTAGGGATTGTTGTGTAGGATAGTAATGTAGGATAATCCTTATATAAAGGGGTAGCCGTAAGGTCCATATATGGTAGCCAATCCCTTTATATATAGATATTGAATTATGTATGATTTTGTAATTACATTGAAGATGATAAAATGAATTGGACTTTTTTGTTTGATGATTAATTTGATCTAACAAAATGAATGTGAATGCCTTTTTTTCCGTTCCAATAGATGAAAAAGATGGCATAATTTCAATGTTGTTGGGTATGTTTTTCTTGTAGTGCTTATGTTGTTAGGTATGTTGGAAGAGGTAAATGGGGCTGGTTTTCCTAATAATTTTGTATCTAATAATCATACCCACGGTAATGAACGTCTAATTATCTATATCCCAATGTAGCCACACAAACCTATATGCTCTCTCTTATAAATCATTTGAAAATGTAACCAAAATTATCATTTCAAATTTCCACAAAAAATATTAAATCATTTCAAAAATTTCCCTAAAACTCACATCGATAAAAATGATAAAACTTGAATAATATAGATTCAAATTATGTTCAATGATTTTAAGAGTTGGACTACTCGTCCAGGTCTGAAGGTTTAGTTAAAATTTGAGTATGTTTGTGAAAAATTATTAGGCCCAAAATATAAGCTTGGACAAAAAATTTAGACTTGTTTAAAATATAGATTAGGTTCGAGTCTTGAATGAGCCCAAACCCAACTTGATTTGTTTTCTAAATTTATAATATAGTATAATATATTATGTTATATATTATATTATATAATTTATATCACATATAAATTAATTTTTTAGTTATTTATAATATTATAATATATAAATATTAAATGAATGTTAAGTTTCCGTTATATAAAATTTTAATGAATGAAAAATATAAAAATATTAAATTAAAATGATAAAAATATTTTAAAATTTTAAAAGAATATAAGGGTGGACCTAAAATGAGATTGAGTTAATCATTTACAAATATAAATGGATTCAGGTAAAATTTTAAGCTCATATTTTAGATCTGCCTAAGCTTGAGTAAGTATAAAATATATTAAAATCATACTTAAACCTAGTCTAAATCCAATTCAACTCATAACACCTCTACTCCCAACAGTAATAATATTTTTATGGATATTCTTCATGTTCATTTAATGATCTATGTTCAGAATTTATAATTATCCTTTCTAATAATATCACCTCCAAAATTCAAACCTATGTCTCCCTTTAGAATTACTATGTGTACCCAGCGTTTGTTGATAGAAGAATTTTTTTTAATGAAATGAGAAACTACATATAGACACCATAGCCCTAACCCAAAGAAGGCTTGAGAAATAGTATAGCCCAAGTATGTCATGTCAAATGTTGGGCCTGCAGTAAGTTAACTTTCAAATGGCTTTGTTATCTGAATTTGTTCAAAAGTATTTAGTCGGTAATTAAAATTTTTATTACTTAATTAGTACTTGAACTTGTATTCCGTCACTTAGGTCGGTACCTTTGCACTAACATCATCAGTTTGTACTGACATGACACCGGTAACCAATTTAGTGGTGACACGTAACAAATTTTCAATATGTCATGTGACGAATATAAATTAAAAATATTTAAAATAAATAAATACATAAAAAATATAATTTTTTTTCCAAATTCATTCTTGATGTAAAAAAAGATTTTTTTTGAATTTATATATTTTAAAATATTTTTTAATTTTTAAAATTTATGTTTGTCACACAGCGTAGTGAAAGACTGTCACGTGTCACCAACGAATTAGTTATCAATGTCATGTCAATATAAATTAATGGTGCTAATGCAGAAGTACCAATCTAGATAATAGATTCAACTCACTACATATCAACCCAAAATCTATTTACTTTACCCATCATTTTCAACCCTTGTTTGAACAAAAGTCTGGAGCAGCTGGCCAAGCAAATCTATTTTACATCCAATATGTTCATATAAATTAGTAGGGACTAGGGAGGGAAAGTAGGAGTAGACAAAAGGTTGCCCATTTTAATAGTTTAAAATGAATGATAGAATTAAAAGTAATTTTGAGTCTTTAAAAATAAAGAAGTCTTTATTTATTCTTTTTAAATGTGATTATATTATAAATTAATACAAGATAAAATTACACTCTAATTTTATAAAATAAAAATTATATTTCAATTTCAACTCACTTATAAGAAGTCATCAAAGCCTTATTTGATAAGAGTACTTATAAGAGTACGACAACTCTTGCTGAAGGACAGTGGTGGTTGAGGTATATATCTAGAAAAGATAACATAATTGTGGACCGCTTAGCCAAATTGAGTCTCACATGAAAATCAAGCTTACAAATCTCCGATACTATTCCTAATGAAATTTTAGATATATTTCAACAGGATAAAGCGAGAGGTGATTTTGATCTTTCTAACATGATGTAATAAGTGTTCTTTTTCACAAAAAAATAAAAAAAAATTCTGAATTCCGCTTGATTTTCAAGCCATGTTTGAACAAGGTCTAGAGCAGGTCGCCAAGTAAATCTAATTTCCATGCATTCTTGAATGATCCAAGGATTTTGTTTTACATTTACTTACAATAAATATTCAATTCTTAATTGCATTTTAGTTTAATTGGTATCATTATTGTAATTCGAATGAGCTTAAATCTGTAAAATTCTTATCATTCAGTTAATCTAAAATTTGAGAATTATGAATATTTTAAGATATATATAGAAAATGTTAAATTTTGTTATTAGTTCTTGTATTTTATAAAAATTATAAATTTAATTTTTGTATTTTTACTTTATCAAATTTAATCCCTGAAATTCTGGAATTGAAAGCACAAGAGTAATGGGAGAGTTTATTTCTAAAAAGAATATATAAATGAGGGAAAGTAGGGTTAGACTAAATGTTGCCCATTTAAAGGGTTGAATATGTATCAAAATTTTAAAATTTCAAGGGCTGATTTGTTAGGTTGGTGCAGGATGACTACCAACCAATTAACAAATGCTGTTCTCCGCAAATTAAGGTCTAACCATAGGACAATAAAAAAACCCTCATTATCTTTGAAATGTTGTAAAATTGGCAACATTGGTCAATATTCCTCAACCAAGTCAATATGATCCTTTATTCACAGTTGTTTTCCTATATATATTCTAGAGTGAGACTGATCCTTTACTCAATCAATTCATCTCTCACCAATGCCGTTGATGTTAAAACTTACATGAAGAGATGATGTAAGAGATTTTTTTGAGGGATTAAATTTGAATTATAAGTTTTTGTGAAGGTTAAAAATGTAATTTCAATAAAATTTTTCAAATGATTAAATTATAATTTTTTATTTTTAGAGAAGTCATAATTAAATTTTAAATTTTTGGAGGGATTAAAATATAATTTTACTATTAAATTAAACAGTTTTTTATTTGAAGTAATAAAGATGATTAAAGAATTTTAGAAATAAAGATGATTAAAGAGCTCTGCCTCAAATCTGGAAATTTTATTCAAATAATTTGAATTCAAATTCAATTTAATTTAACGTGAAAGTAAAAGGTGAATGATCGAATCTATTTTACTGTAAATTTAATTAATCAGAATTCAAAATGATTCAAATCTAAAAAAAAAAAATATGATCTCAAGATGACTTGAATCCAAAGTGATTTGAACTTATAATAATTTAATCCAAAAAATTCAAACTCAAAATGATCTAAATCCGAAATTATTTAATACAAAATTATCCAAATATTTTAAAACTCAAATTTACCAGATTCAAAATTAACCCGTTTAATCGATAAGTATAAGTAAATTCACTTGAACTTGTCATCATTTTATCCTTATCGTATTCTTTTAGAAGTGTAAAATAAACTACATCAAATTTGTTCAAAACAAACATCATTAATTAATGATAGATAGGTCAATTTCTTTATATTAAACATAGAAAAAGAAAAAGCCATCAACGTGGAATATAGCCCCCAAAATAATTTTTTTTTTATTTTAGTTGTTTTATAATTTATAAAAATTTAAATTAATAATAATAAAATTATATTTTAAATTTTAACCTTCTAAAAATAATAAAAAATTAATTTATCTTTTTAAAAATTATAAAAATTTAAACTATTAAAATAATAAAATTATATTTTTAAGATAATAAAAATATATAATTTAATTTCGACCCAAAATTTTTTTTCCTAACCTTTAGATTTGTATCCATATATTACATAACAGTGGAAAAACAATAAAGTGGTAAATAAGGAGGTGGCCTTTTGTCCAAATGTCTAAACAATTTCATTAAATGCTGATTCCGGAACATAATTATCTAAGTAATTTGTTGGTTTTAGGGTTTGCGATTAAAGTAGTTAACTGCAATGAAACAGACAAAATTAGAGTTTGGTTAATGTTTCATACATTAAATTAATGTAATTGTATAATAGGAATGGCTGCAATGTTGTCTCTTAGTTTTTGTCCCATATGGTAGCATTCTAACCCAACCGCAATTGAATTTTGTTAAGAAATGGCTTAAAATTGGTAGTGGATTGTTGTTGTTGGTAGTGGGTTGTTGGTGGTAGTGGATTAGTGGATGGTTGTTGGTGTCCATTTTCAACCACAAATCTTTGCCAAAGTTTTGGACAATTATGTCCTTGAACTCTCTTATAAATAGAGAGGTTCATTAGCCATATTGATTATCCCAAACCAAGAGAGAGCAAAGCTTGTTCTTTGAAAGCTAGGATTTTAGCTTTCGGGTTTTCTATAGGGGTTGAGAGTTGTGAGGTTCTCGGGTTGTGTCTTGAGTGTAAAACACTTGTAATCTTCATCTTGTTATAGTGAAATTTCTTTTCGCCTCTGCCCGTGGACGTAGGCATTAAAGCCGAACCACGTAAATCCTTGTGTTCACTTTATTTTTCGTTCCGGTCAATTTACTTGTAGTCATATCGGAGTTCTCGAAACGATCCTTTCCGCAACAAATTGGTATCAGAGCGTAGTTGAAGGAGTGATAATATTTTCTGAATTGCCCTATGACTGCAGCTTTGTCTGATCTTTCACATCAGGAAGAAAATATTATCATTCATTCAAAGGTTCCAAATTATGGCTACAAGTGTTTCATCGACTAAGTATGATGTCGAGAAATTTACCGGGAAAAATAGTTTCAGTTTATGGCGCATCAAGATGCGGGCAATGCTGGTTCAACAAGGATTGCTAAAAGCATTGTCTGGTAAAGATAAATTACCAAGCACGCTTTCGGAAGAGCAAAAGGATGACATGCTAGAAAGAGCACATAGTGCTATTCTGCTATGTCTAGGAGATGAAGTGCTACGAGAAGTAGCGGATGAGAAAACCGCGTCCGGTTTGTGGCTCCGGTTAGAGAGCAAGTACATGACGAAGTCATTGACGAACCGGCTCTACCTCAAGCAAAGACTCTATGCCCTGAAGATGGAGGAAGGTACACCTGTTTCCCAGCACCTGGATAAATTCAATTCCATTATCATGGATTTGAATAATATCGATAACAAAATCGATGATGAGGACCAAGCAATAATTGTTTTGTGTTCTTTGCCTCCCTCGTATGAGAATTTTGTTGATACAATGATGTACGGTCGTGATGACCTGACTCTAGAGGAGGTGAAAAATGCCTTAAGTTCCAGTGAGTTGAGGAAGAAAATCACTGGTAAGGTGGTCGAAAACAATGAAGGCGAAGGCTTGGTTGCTCGAGGAAGATCCAAGGCAAAGGGTGGAAGTTCAAGTAAAAGCCATCCTAGATCGCAGTCCAAGAAGAGAATACAGTGCTACTACTGTAAGAAGTACGGG
Source organism: Gossypium hirsutum (assembly GCF_007990345.1). NCBI lineage: Eukaryota > Viridiplantae > Streptophyta > Magnoliopsida > Malvales > Malvaceae > Gossypium > Gossypium hirsutum. The sequence continues at coordinate 52,764,817 of NC_053439.1, read as the reverse complement.
CACATGAAGGTAGATTGTCCGAAAAGGAAGGAGAAATCAGAATCACAGGAGCAACAAAATGATCGTGCGAATGTAGCTGATGCAGATTCTTCAAGTGATGCCGAGATCGTTCTTGCAGTATCCGACTCTTACGCTGGTGGGAGATGGATTCTTGATACGGGAGCTACATTTCATATAAGTACTTCGAAAGATGCATTCTCAACATACGAGAAGCATTCTGGTTCAGTACTAATGGGAAATGACCACGCATGTCAAGTCATGGGGATTGGCACAGTTCGTATAAAGATGTTTGACGGTATTGTTAGAACTCTAACTGATGTTCGGCACATTCCAGAAATGAAGAAAAATTTGATCTCTTTGAGTACGTTGGACAAGAAAGGCTTTCGGTACTCTGCTGAAGGTGGAGTTCTCAAGGTATTCTCGGGTGCTTTGACTGTGATACGTGGTAATTTGGAGCGGGGCCTTTACTTCCTCGATGGTTCCTCGGTTACAGGTGTTGCGGGAGTGTCATCATCAGATGATCTAGATTCTGACACCACGAAGTTATGGCATATGCGGCTCGGGCATATGAGCGAGAGAGGCTTATCGGTGCTAAGCAAACGAGGATTATTGTCTGGGCAGTGTACAGGAAAGTTGAATTTCTGTGAGCACTGCGTCTTCGGTAAGCAGACTCGGGTAAAGTTCAGCACTGGGATTCACAAGACAAAAGGCACAGTGGATTACTTCCATTCTGACCTTTGGGGGCCTTCTCCGACAATTTCTAAAGGTGGTTACAGATATCTGCTTACCTTTATCGATGATTACTCGAGAAAGGTTTGGGTGTATTTTCTGAAGAGCAAGTATGAGGTTCTCATCAACTTCAAGCAATTTAAAGCTTTGATCGAAAATCAAACAGGAAAGAAGATCAAGCGATTCCGGACGGATAATGGCTTGGAGTTTTGCTCAGGTGAATTCAATGAGTTCTGCAAAAATGAAGGAATAGTGAGACACCGCACTGTTCGTCGAACACCACAACAAAATGGAGTTGCAGAACGCATGAATAGAACTCTCTTGGAGCGAGCTCGTTGCATGCGATCAAATGCTGGGCTCGGTGAAGAATTTTGGGCTGAAGCTGTTAATACTGCTTGTTATTTGGTTAACAGATCTCCGTCAACAGCTATTGAGCTGAAGACTCCTGAGGAAGTATGGTCTGGTTCTCCTGCTGATTACTCTGGTTTAAGAGTGTTTGGCTGCCCTGCGTATGCTCATGTAAATGAGGGAAAACTCAAACCGAGGGCGAAGAAATGCATATTTCTTGGATACGGCCAAGGGGTGAAAGGATACAGGTTGTGGTGTCCTGATCCGGTTTCGTCCAAGTTCATCATCAGCAGAGATGTGACTTTTGATGAGTCATCCATGCTTCGATCCACCACAAATTCCCGGGAAAAGGAGGAGTCAGATAGAATGGGAGATCACGGTGTTGAGAAGCAGGTGGAGTGTCAGGTGGACGCTCCAATTCCTACGGAAGGTACTTCAGTCCAGGATGATCAAGTTGAGGTGCAAGATTCCGATGAAGATGAGTCACCTCAAGAAAAACCATATAGCATTGCCACTGGAAGAACGAAGAGACAAATCAAACCAAATCCGCGTTACGCTAATCTGGTGTCTTTCGCGCTCAGTGTGGCGGAGTCCATTGGTATAGAACCTTCCAGTTATAATGAGGCTGTCACGTGTGATGAGTCGGCACAGTGGGCAATTGCTATGAGTGAGGAGATAGAATCTCTTCACAAGAACCATACTTGGGAGTTGGTTAAGCCGCCAAGTAACCAGAAGATAGTTGGTTGCAAATGGGTCTTCAAGAAAAAGGAAGGCATCCTAGGGGTTGAAGCAACTAGATTCAAGGCACGATTGGTTGCTAAAGGCTTCACTCAGAAAGAGGGGATTGACTACAATGAAGTTTTCTCCCCAGTCGTAAAGCATTCTTCCATTCGTGTATTACTTGCCATGGTGGCCAAGTCTGATCTAGAACTTGAGCAGCTTGACGTAAAAACGGCGTTCTTGCATGGTGAGCTCGAGGAAACAATCTACATGCGTCAACCAGAGGGTTTTACAGTTCCTGGTAAAGAAGACCATGTCTGTCTATTAAAGAAGTCTTTATATGGATTGAAACAATCCCCAAGGCAGTGGTACAAGCGGTTTGATAGCTTCATGATTCAGCATGGTTACACAAGATGTGACTATGATGCTTGTGTCTATCATCGGAAGCTCTCAGATGGTTCGCACATTTATTTGTTGCTGTATGTTGATGACATGTTAATTGCTTCCAAAAACATGTCGGAAATCAACAAGTTAAAGTCGCAGTTGAGTGGTGAGTTCGAGATGAAGGATCTGGGTGCTGCCAAGAAAATTTTGGGCATGGATATTCACAGAGATCGCAAGGCGGGCAAGCTTCGTGTGTCGCAGAAGAACTACATTGAAAAGGTTCTTCAACGCTTCGGCATGGATAAAGCGAAAACTTTGGAAGCGTGATGTATGCAATGGTTTGCACTCGTCCAGACATTTCACATGCAGTTAGTGTGGTCAGCAGATACATGAGTTGTCCTGGCAAGGAACACTGGCAGGCCGTGAAATGGATTCTCAGGTACTTGAGAGGTTCTGCAGATTTATGCTTGGTATATGATCAGAGTGACTGCACTAGCAGTGTCACGGGCTATGTGGACTCTGATTATGCTGGAGATCTGGACAAAAGAAGATCTCTGACGGGTTATGTTTTCACTTATTCTGGAGGAGCCATTAGTTGGAAAGCTGTGTTACAGTCTACCGTAGCCTTATCTACGACTGAGGCGGAATATATGGCGTTAGCAGAAGCAGTGAAAGAAGCATTGTGGATGAAAGGTCTAGTAAGCAGTTTGGGTTTACAACAGGATTTCACTGTTGTATTTTGCGATAGCCAGAGTGCCATACATCTGACTAAAAATCAGATGTTTCATGAACGGACCAAACACATTGATGTCAGATATCATTTTGTTCGGGAACATGTTACGCAAGGTGACATTGTTATCAGCAAGGTTGCTACCGAGAAGAATCCTGCAGATATGTTAACTAAGGTGATCCCTGCATATAAGTTCAAGCATTGCTTGGACTTGATAGGTATTCGGGATTGATTAGCGCCAGAGAGGCGTTTGGAAGAGGTGATCCAGTTCGAGGAATTCACTATGATGTTCAGCTTGGTAAATTTCAAGCCAAGGTGGAGATTTGTTAAGAAATGGCTTAAAATTGGTAGTGGATTGTTGTTGTTGGTAGTGGGTTGTTGGTGGTAGTGGATTAGTGGATGGTTGTTGGTGTCCATTTTCAACCACAAATCTTTGCCAAAGTTTTGGACAATTATGTCCTTGAACTCTCTTATAAATAGAGAGGTTCATTAGCCATATTGATTATCCCAAACCAAGAGAGAGCAAAGCTTGTTCTTTGAAAGCTAGGATTTTAGCTTTCGGGTTTTCTATAGGGGTTGAGAGTTGTGAGGTTCTCGGGTTGTGTCTTGAGTGTAAAACACTTGTAATCTTCATCTTGTTATAGTGAAATTTCTTTTCGCCTCTGCCCGTGGACGTAGGCATTAAAGCCGAACCACGTAAATCCTTGTGTTCACTTTATTTTTCGTTCCGGTCAATTTACTTGTAGTCATATCGGAGTTCTCGAAACGATCCTTTCCGCAACAAATTTTAATGGTGATAAAATAAAGATAAGAACTAGAAATGGGTACAAAAATTGTACTTTTAGCTAACAAACATGACATTAATTTAATCAATACAATAAAACACATTAAAATATGTCTTTAAATTACTTTATATGTCTTTTAAATTATGTATTCAATTTTAAATCGGTAAATCTCTGAAGTATAAATATCATATCAATTAGATTTTTGTGTTCGCGTATAGCATAGTTGTTAAATATTGACTTAAATTTGACGAGGATCCTATTTCAAATACATGTTTATCTATCGTAGAAGTAATTTGAATTTGACTTGTTAAAAAAAGGTCCTGCTAAATTTTATTGAAATTGTTTTTTTTTTCATAATCAATGTATCCATGATTGATAGCAGTGGCTAATTTTCTCACAAGTAAACCTGTTCATAAGTTGGGCTATTCGCTTAGGCCTAAAGACCCATTCGAAATTTGGGAGGATTAAGATAAAAACATTGGGCATAAAAAATGGGATTGGGCAAAAAAATTAAGCTCGTTTAGAAAATGGGTCAAGCTCGAGTCTGAGCCAGTCCAACCCATTTTTAATTTTATAATATTTTATATTATGTTTGTAAAAACTATATTAAATATATAATGCTACTCTAATGTAAACATTAAAATAATGTTAAGATGGTTTTATAAAAAATATATAAAATTATTAAATATTAAATTAAAAAAATATAAATATTTTTATAAAATTTTAAAAAATAATATGAGCAAGCCTAAAATGAGTTTAGTTTAGTCTTTTGTAAATATGGGCGGGTTTTGACAAAATTTTAGGCCCATATTTCTAGTTGAGTTTGAAAAAACATAAAGTATGATAATATCATACTTAAAACCTACCTCGGTCTTATTCTTGAACACCTTTACTCACAAAAACATATGCTTACGATTTGATCATTATATTTTAGATGTAATCCATGTCATATCCATATTTACATATAACATCTACATTAATAATTAGGTTAATGAAAGAATCTATACAATTTTAATAATTTGATGACTCAGTTTAAAATTTAGACATAATTATAATTTAAGAAGATTTGGTACAATTAACTCTGATTTTGATATTAAAAATAGATAATTAATCACACAAGTACCATACCTAGGTGATTTGTTTCATACAAAAGGCTGCTTTTTCGCCTAGCTTCCATTTGTGTTGTGTCTTTTGGTCTAACCAATGTCTGTCCATTTTCATAGTTTAGTTCTTATTCAAATACAATAATGCATTTCCTCTCACCATCTTCATGCATCAAATGGAAAAAAAGGGCGGCTCTTAAGTTCTTGTTTTATTTTTATTTCTTTCAAATAAAAATATGCTTTATTTTTTCTTGGTTTTGGGATGAATAATTTTGGCAATAATCTTACATATGCAAAAAGAGTGCCTTTATATAGATATATATGTAATGGTTTAATAAAAAGGAAAAGTGTGTGGTTTTCTTGAGAGACCGATGTCTACAAGTTATTTACATGTGGTCCTTTTTATTCCATAATTCCATATGTTCAACGTGACCATAGTTTTCAATCTATAAAAAGTTCCTTGTTATATTAAAATTTGCTAGTATTCCAAGTAAAATTGGCAACAAAAAAAGAAAAGAAAAGAGAATAACATTTGGAGAGCATAAATCTTGTAAAGTATCGAAATATGGCATATGGTTCAATGCTTTATCTCACTTTTTCATACATATACATATTATAAAACGTAATGGCACACTGATAACGTAAGTGAAAAAAAACGAGTATAATAAATATATTTATAAAAATTTTATACTATTTTTTTTTATTGAATTGATAAAGTTGAGGCTTCAAAAACTATGATCCAAGTGAAATCGAATTTTTTTTCTAGCGAGTGGAATTTAAGTTATTATTTTTGAGAGAGTTAAAATGCAAAATTCTCATTTCTAAAGGGTCAAACAATGCTTAGAACTACTCATAGTCCCTCCCCAACCCCTAAATAGAAGGATAATGTACTTCAGCGTACTCGAACCTATGTCCTCCTGCACTGACAGGTAAGACTCAATCGGCAGTTTTTAATCATTTCTTAACTAAATTGATATCCAATTAATTCGTGACACCAACTCAATCAAACATATTGTATACTACATATATAATTATATGTACCTAACAAATGGTTAGAACTTTGAACCATCTCTTTGAACGCAAAGTCCATTCGCCTAGCTACTAATCTAGTTTAACTTCCAATCGACCCAATTAATTATTGATTATATTAAACGATTAATGTGTTAAATATTTATAAATATTTATTAAATTAATGGCACACCTTCTTATACTAAAGTCCTGGTAGATCAATTATTGGAAATTAGTCAAATAGATGGGACATTGTAAGTTACTAGTTAATTATAATAACTAAATAAGAACATTATTCTTTAAGCTTTAAAAAAAAAAAGGTTACTAAATAAGCATAAAAGCTTACTTGAACAAATAGTTGGTAATTTGTGTATTTTGGGTTTCTCCAAATGTGTGTTACTTTTCATTAAAAGGGACTTATTTAGTTAAAAAACTACAAGGACTTATATGAATAAAATGTACTAGTTTAAGTACCTTTTTAGTATATTAGCCATAAATTTTTTTGTTTTGTAATATTGAATTCGGTATGTACTTTGATTATTTGAAGGACAAAAAGTCCGTACTAAAGGTCAAGAGTTTAACACAAAGTAGCATACTACCTAGAGGTAAAGAAAGTAGATAATTTAATGGTAATTAGATTTTAATCCAAAACTAAATGGGAGTTATAAATCCTTGATAATTATTATTCAATTTGATCCTTCAATTTAACAAAATCCATTTGATTACACTCTAATTAGAGGAGTTTAAAAGTTTTGCCAACAAATTTGATAGTTATCTACTTTTATGTACATCAATGGATGAAAAAAAAAACGATTATTAATAAAAAAATATAAATAGTTTAATTAAAAAAAGCTACGTGAGAGACTAAATAAAGTATGAAGGAATAACTTTATTCAATTATTGATAAAAAAAATTTAAGGAAAGAGTCAACAATCATAGAAAAATGGAATAATATAATTTTCAGCCCCTCAACTTGGCAATTAGGTTAACTTTGGTACTTATATTTTTTTGTTTACTTTGGCACTTGATATTGACAGTTAGGTCTATTTTGATCCTTTAGCTTGAAAAATATATATATATATATATAGTATGATGATGTGGCATTCTAAAATTGTGCAACATCATCACGTGAAAAATTATATAAGTTATCAGGTGACGATGGTACAACCTTAGAGTATCACATTCAGTATTTTAATAACCACGCCGATAGTTGAATAGATCAAACCATCAACTCTCAATTCAACCAATTTGATAGCCAGACTAATAATAATCAAATAAATAATTAAAATTTTAAAAAATCTAAAAAAATATTAAACAGGTTCAACATTTTCAATTGTCAATTTTTATCTAAAATTTCAATTTTTACTGATATCAAGTAATTTTCGAGTCAATCAGTTTAACCTCTTTGTTCGGACTATTATATCAATCAATTCTCAACCCATTCAAAAAAGTATTATTCTAATACAACTGAGCTCATAATCAAATCGTGATTGAATCCAATTTCAGAAACCAAGATAGATTTAATTGCCAAATTTAAAGATAAAATAGTACAAGTACCAAAATGAACATAATTATCAAGTTTAGGATTCAAAATTATATTATCAAAAAATAGCTTGTTAGTTTGTAGCGTAGATAGATTGCCTCTCTATATAAACCGAACATTATTCTCTTTCTCCTGCTTCAGTATTCACCCCTTTTCCTTCACTACATAAAAAGACCAAACCTCAAAAGCCAACAAAACCAGAGAAACATAACCAAAATAGCTTCCAGACCCATGTCTGAAACCAGACATCATTAACAAACCCAACAAAAACCCATTCCCCAAATCTATATTTCAACACTACCCATTTCATTATTTTTCGCAAAAAATATGAAGAAAATTGGAGGGTTCAAGCTTCGACGCAAGCTGGTAACAGTTTTCAAATGGATATTCCGACCCAGAAAAAGCAACCGCTTCAGTAGTTTCTTAACACGTCCGATCCGAACCCGTAACCCATTATCCAGACTTTGTTCTTTCCTTCGACGGGGTAGAATCAAGGGGATATCAAATTCGGATCCTGGATATATCCAATTGGGTGAGCAAGAAGTGAAGCGGGTTGAGGTACCCAAGGGACATCTTGCTGTGTACGTGGGCGAATCAGAGAGTGACACGAGGAGAGTGGTGGTGCCTGTGATTTATTTTAATCACCCACTGTTTGGGGAGTTGCTGAAGGAAGCGGAGCGGGTTTACGGGTTTAATCAATCGGGTGGGATTACGTTGCCTTGTGGGATTTCGGAGTTTGAGAAAGTGAAGATGAGAATAGACGATTGGGATCATTGCCGACGAAAAAAATATCGTCGCTATTTGTTATGATATTTATTTTCCTCTTGTTTTTTAATGGTGTATAAAATTTCTAATTTTAGCTAATTTTTGTGAATCTAGGATATTAATGATTTTTTTTCAAAAAAAAATATACTCCATCATACATTTGTAATGTACCCTATCTTTTTTTTAGGATTTAAAAATATAAATTAAAATTTTTTATTAAATTCTAGTTAATTATAATATTACAAAATTATTTTTTTGTTATATAGCTGCTGAGGTTTTTTCTTTTTTACTTAAAAATATTATTAAAATGTAAAAGAGTATGTGAACTTGAAAATGTTTTTATAATCTTCCTATCTTTATTTTTTGTAATATTATCTTTCTTTTTCTAAGGTGATGTTTAAGGTAAGTTTTTTTATAGTAAAATTTCGTGATATCTTTTTTAAATCAGTGAGTATAGTTAAAAATAGACAAGAATAATTATAACTGTTTGATAAAATCACGCTAGAAACTAAGAAAATGTGCTAGTAATATAATTAAATATATAATTTTTCTCTAAAAATTCTTTTGTAATATTGAAATGATTGAATTAATTTAAAGGTAAATTCTTGTGACAAAAATCGAGATAGTAATTATTAAGGCTCCTTTTATAATTTTTTTTTTCCTATCTTCGATTTCCATGACTGCTATTTGTTTGGCGGATTATTTGGAGGTTAAACTTTTTACATAATTGAATATTAATCGTCACTAAAAATTAGAGCTTATCTTAATAGCTTATTCATGCAAGACAGCTAGATTGCATTTCATGTAGTAAAGGGTTTTTTTGTTTCAAATTTATATCAAATCGTTTGAAATTCAACCTTCTCTTTTACTTTTGGGTCGCACCAATCAAACCCCTTCAAAGTACTTATATTAAAAATATTTTAATTGAATTGTCTAAAAATATTATTAATCTAATAATCAATATAAATATTGTATTAATTAAATTATTTTAGCAGTTTTAATTATCATATAGTATGTTTTTATTGGACATTATACATCTTTAAAATAAAATAAAAATTAACCACTTTTGATAATAAAAAAAACTTTGAAATTGGAAAAATATAGTTCAAGAATAAAGTTTATATAAAATATTTTTAAATTTTATAAAACAAAAAATAGATTTAGGGGTTAAGTTTGATGTGACATTGAAAAATGTATTCAAATTTTATTTTATTTTGGAAACCTAACGCGATAGACAAAATCCATGAGACGATTTTTTATTTGATTAACAGAAAAGGAAAAAGAAAAACAGAGCATGTGCAAGCTTGACTTGCTCAAGAAAAATAAAATAATAATTGTTAGATTAATATGCAAAACACGAGAAACCACCATGGTGGGAGTTGGCCGTACAAAAATAAAATTAAGATGGCCATTATCCAAATACACTAAGCAACGTGCCCCGACAGATCTGGTTTTCCTTTTTTAATCCATCTAAAACCTTTGATCTTTAGCCGAAAGGCTAATTTAGGATGTTTTTTCGATCGAGTCTTAACTTAATTGATATGTGTATTATTGTTAATGCATAAGGATTTAAATTTGACTATGATAAAGCACATTATCTTTTTATTTATGAGTTCAGAAAAAGTTATTGATATTTTTAAATATTGTATAAAAGAGAACAGATATAATTATAACTTATAATGAGATTATTTTAAAAAAACTAGACAATTAATTAGAAAAAAATAAAATGTGTCGCGGGTTCTATATGGCTTAAATAGCTTTTTGTACTTAATAATAATTTTATATTAGAGTTTGAATTTTTTGGATTAGTTTTAAATTTGGTAATTTTGTATTGGAGTTTGATTTTTTTTTTCAAATTAGTTGTTGATATTCTTTTGAAAACCCTAAAATTCAAGTATTAATGTGAGAATAATTGCTAAGTTTAAGGGCTAACTTGAAAAAAAAAGTTTCAATAATGACCTAATTCAAGCAATAACATTACCCAACCAATTGATCCATAACATGATAGTTAAAAGGAATAAATATCAAATTTATATAAGAACTTTTGTCCAATTTGTAATTTAATACATGAATTTTGATTTGATGCAATTATTCACATGAAATTTAAATTGTGATTCATATGTATGGGTCGAATTTTGATTTTGATTTAACCATACATATTTAAAGAGATGAATACACTTATTTATTTTCATATTGGGTTAATATAATTGTTTGTGTGTGTAATATCAATGTAAAATGATGCTAATTCGATAATATTGTTAGTGATTTGTGAAAAATGAATTAAATCAAAATTTCATGTATAAAATTGCACAAAATTAAAGTTCATGCATTGTTTTGATATTTATCCCTAGTTGGAAAATACTTGAATTTTGTTGGTGATAGTTGAGTTTTTTATGAGTCAGGTCGGGTCATTGGTAAATCAATTGAGTATGACATATTTTGTCCAAATTATCAACAACTTAACGAAAATTGTAATGGTGTCATGATTTGAATAAATTTTAGTTGTTTTCTTTTAGGTAAATATACAGGGGCCATTTACCAATAAAAGCTTAATTTTTTTATAAATTTACCGAAATGGGCCCGGTATTTTATTATTTACTGGAATGAACCATTTTCCAGCAAATCGCGTCCACGTCAGCGCGATGTCAGAGGACGTGCCAGGAAATCGCGTCCACGTCAGCGCGATGTCAAGGGACGTGCCAGGAAATCGCGGTCACGTCAGTGCGCTTTGCTGACGTGGCAACAAATCGGTCCTCGAGGGGGCGATTTGTTGCCACGTCAGCAAAGCGCGCTGACGTGGCCGCGACTTGCCCATCTAATGAAATTTCATGTATACAGTTGCACTAAATTGTTTAAATTATTTATAATACCTAAATTATCCCTATTTATTTGTTATATTACATAAAATACTCCTTTGAAAATACAAAACATTATGATAGCTAATTTAAAATTTATTCTCCACAACTAATGAAAATCATTTAAAATGCTAAAACTAGATCTATCTGAACAAACTATAAGAAAATCCCTGGAATGCTGTCCACGTCAGCGCGATGTCAGGGGACGTGCCAGGAAATTGCGGTCACGTCAGCGCGCTTTGCTGACGTGGCAACAAATCGCGTCCTCGAGGGGGCGATTTATTGCCACATCAGCAAAGCGCACTGACGTGGCCGCGATTTCCTGACTTGTAGATTTTTGGATTTTAGAGTTTAGGGTTTTAAGGTTTTTAGGATTTTTAAGGTTTTGGAGAAAAAGTAAACAGATAAGTCGCGCCCAAGTGTACGCGCTTCTTTATTGAAACATCTGCCCTTGAATCTACAAATGTTGAGCATGCATTCATTGAAATACTAACTCAAATACATCATGTGATCAGTCGAAAAGCACTCGAATGAGGGAATGATCAAACAACATTGCCCAACGGACAAACCATCAATGTCGGCTCTCGGGATGATGTTTCAACTGTGAAAAAAGACTGCTGCTGTTCTGCATAATTGTTAGATGATTCTGAGTGTCCAAATTTGCTACCTCATTAAGCACAAGCTTTCCTCACCGTGATCTTTCTTGAGATCTTTCGTTGAAGACGAAGAAATCACAGCATTCTAGGGATTTTCTTATAGTTTGTTCAGACAGATTAGTTTTAGCATTTTAAATAATTTTCATTAGTTGTGGAGAATAAATTTTAAATTAGCTATCATAATGTTTTGTATTTTCAAAGGAGTATTTTATGTAATATAACAAATAAATAGGGATAATTTAGGTATTATAAATAATTTAGTGCAACTATATACATGAAATTTCATTAGATGGGCAAGTCGCGGCCACGTCAGCAAAGCACGCTGACGTGGCCGTGATTTCCTGGCACGTCCCCTGACATCGCGTTGACGTGGACGCGATTTGTCGGAAAAAGCCCATTCCGGTAAATAATAAAATACTGGGCCCATTTCGATAATTTAAAAAAAATAGGATTTTTTTGGTAAATTGCCCAATATACAGTTTGGCACGTGAATTTAGCTTCAGGTTTAAATTGGTACCTAAGAATTTTTTTATCCAATTAAGTACATAAACTTGGCTTCAAAGTTCAACTTGGTACCTAACTTTTGTTGCTTCAATTAATCTCATGAACTTAGCTTAATAATATAAGTGCTAATTTGGACAAAGAGCCAAGTTCATTTACCTAATTGGACCAAAAGAAAAGCTTTAAGTATCAATTTGAACCTTAAAACTAAATTTAGACATCAAAATGTATATTTATTTATTTTTTCTTTTTTAATCTAAAGCTATTTTAACTGTAACCCGGAAGATTTAATATATTTATTCATGTTTAGGATTTTTACAATAAAATAAATACATAAATTACCAAATTTAGTCAATACACTGCTTTGGGTACTTCATGATTAACACCCGGAGGGAATAATATGTTATGTCAAAACTAGGAAATGGGAAAAAGGAAACAAAAGTCAAGGTTTAGTGAAAGATAAAGAAAAGAAATCAAATTAAAATTTCCAATTTTCCTTGAATAAAAGTGATGATCTTTGTTAGACTTTCGAACTCTATGAATACATTTGAGAGGTAACTTTTTCGATTAAATTATTTTTTTATTATTAAATAATTTGATTTAATTTTTATATTATTTAAAATAGCTTTTTTTTTGTTTAAATAGAATAGAGTTAATCTTTATTGTTTAATCGAGTTAATATTTTTAAAATTTTTATAATTTTGTATGAAATTAAATTATAATTAAAAAATTTTAAATTTTTTATACAGTAAATATTAATTTTATTTAAATTTAAATTGATTTAATTCTTTTTTAATAATATAGAAATTAAATTAATCTATTTAATAATAATTTAATTTAATTTAATTTAATTCTTCTCTCCCAACATAAATGAGACATATTCTTAGGTTGAATGTAGAGTGGGAAAATTGGACCGCAGTTGTTGGAATAGTCCCACGAAAACAACACAAATTTTAATTAATGGATGGCGATGTTAATTATCAATAATTTTTCAACTTCATTCTGAGTTATTTTATGTAAATAAATTTTGTTACATCCATTTAAAGACAAGATAATAGTTGACAGTAGAAGTTATAATGAATTTATGTAAATTTTGATTTAAGTTTCAATATGTATAAACACCATTTGAATATATTTTGAATATCAATTCAGTCATATTTTATTATAATTAATTTTAATTATTTAATCCAAAACAAATTAATTATAATTATAAATATGGTTGTAGCTATAACTTAAAAAAAAATTCAATCAATATCTTAGCTTTCTTTTCATTGCAAAAATACAAAGGAAAGGAACCTTGTCAATCAAATTAAATTTGAAATCCATCTCCATTATTTCTCAAATCCAAAATTAATCATGCATTTTAGTGCTGCTAATTAAGTTCTAAGGAGATTTTTATCCTATTTCTCCAATAATTGTTTTTCGAATGAGATTTTTATCCTATTTTTATCCAATATGGTTGTAGCTATTTATCCTAATAAATTTTACCATTCTTCATTACTTTTGTGTGTTATTATTCAATACAAATTTGATCATTAATGCCAACACCGGAGCCTAGTAGAGGCTCAGGTGCCAAAGTTTAAAATTTGTACAATTTAGCCTTTTGAAAATATACTATATTCCTCCCAAAAATATAAATAGGCCTCCCAAGGTTTAAGATTTTTGTAATTTCCCCCTTTGTATATATACTTGTTTTTGGATGATCAAATTTGGTTGATTTTGGATTGAATCGATTATTTTTATGTTTAAATCGATTGTTATGCTAGAATATTGCTTTGTTTGAATCGATTGTTTATATGTTTAAATTGATTGTCATGTTAGAACACTGCTTCTTTTGAATCGATTGTTATGTTGGAATATTGTTTCTTTTGAATCGATTGTTTATATGTTTAAATCGATTGTTATGTTGGAATACTGCTTCTTTTGAATTGATTGTTTATATGTTCAAATCGATTGTTATATTGGATTGCTGCTTCTTTTGAATCGGTTGTTTATATGTTTAAATGAATTGTTACGTAGCATGTTTAATTTTAGCTCCCCAAAAGATTAACATATTGGCTCCGCCACTAATTAATGCTTTACTTGATGGAGTAAAAAAGAAAATTGAAAAAATGGAGATGGAAAATCGAAAGGTAGAAATATTAAATATATATATATTTTTTTTTCTTTTCATTGGCATACTTGGTGGGAAAGATGATGAAATTGAAAGAAAAAGTAAATTTCTTTTTATCTATTACTTGGTAGAGTTAAAAAAAATGAGAGGAAAGAAAGTGAAACTTTTGAAAAATGCATTGTCTTGTTATAGCATATACCTCTCTCACATTTTTTCTCCTATTATCGTTCCAATTTGGAATGATTGGTTTTTATGTATTAGAATGAAAAAAATGATCATCTTTCCTTCTTCTTTTTTTCTCACTTTTCTTCCCTACCAAGTGCACTCAAATTTTATTTTATTTTTTCAATTTTCCACTCAAAAGTGGAAGGTGAGGAGGAGGGAGTGGGAAAGTGGGAAGAAAATAAATCTTGAGTGTGCATAATAGGGAAGAAAAGTGGGAGAAAAAAAAAGAGATTATCATTTTCCATCCTACTGCATAAAACCAATCATTCTAAATTAGATTGATAATAGGAGAGAAGATTGAGAAGAATGTATGTTAGTTCAAAATTATGCATTTTTTTAAACTTTCATTTTCTTTCTTTTCATTTTTCAATTCTACCACGCAATTGGTAAAAAAAATTATTTTTTCGTTTAAATTTTCTATATTTCTTATCAAGTACATTTATGAAAAAAAAAAGTTTTTCATCCTTTTATTTTTCTGTCCTTTCAAATTTTCATCTTTCAAATTTTCTTTTCACTCTATCAAACAATACCAAAAGAAAATTATAACGAGATAAAATGATGAACACACATTTATTGATATGAGAGTTGAGTATATATAAAGCAATACTCAATCAAAAGCCATAGAAGTCTCAACAAGAAGATTAGAAGTAGAAACTTAACGGAAGATAACAACAAATTAGTCACTAATAGAATATCTTAAGAAGATGGAAAACATTTAAACTAGATAAGTTTGACAAAGTCATGCACCCCTCAAGTTGGGTTGATTGGAATGATCCCCAACTAGACACAGAGTCAAGCAAAAGTAAAAGCTAGAAGCAGTTGGTGAGAACATCCGTCACTTGCTCAATGGCATGAAGATAGGCAACAGTGACTCGATTGGCTTGAACTTGCTCGCGGACAAAAAAAATCTATGGCAATGTGCTTCATCCGATACCAGGTTTTCACAAAGATGAGCAATCCCAACATTATCACAAAGTATCCATGGAATAGTAGCTAGCTTGTAGTGAAGTTCCTACAATAGATCCAACTGGTTTCAGCAACAGCCTTATGCCTGACTTTTGTAGAGGATCGAGAGGCGAATCTTTGATTTTTGGAAGAACAAGAGATGAGAGTACCCCCAAGCAAGGGTGAAGCTAGCAATTCATTACTGGGGAATATAATTTTTAGAAGTTTGAGGGGCCAAAGTTAAAATTTTGTTCCAAAAAAGCTTAAATTGTATACCTTATAACTAAAAGGGACTAGAAGGGATATTATACCTTTTAGCTAAGGGGGCAAAGCCACTCCCACTGGTTATACACCTGCTCCCAATATAAACCACAAAATTAGTGTAACCAGTGGTAGAGGTACGATCATTGAGATCGCTGACCCAGTCAAAAATAAAATTGACGAGTAAGTTGTTCGGAGATGTGAAGACCATAAGTGAAAGTGTTGTTCAGATATCAAAGAGCTCTCTTATTAACTTTGTGGTGACATTTTTGAAAAGAATGCATATATTGAAAGAATTTGTTGATTGCAAGATCAAGATCAGGTATAATAATTGACATATAGTGGATGTTGGAATAACAAGTTGTATAATCAGTTGCAACTTACTTGGTACTTGAGTAATTGAGGTGACAGACTTGTCTGTTTATTTCGGTTGGAAATATTTAAATGATTTCATGGAAATTTTTTTAAAAGTAAATTAATATGGGATATTATTGGCAATAAGGAAACTAGTGTATGGTTTAAATTTGATTCATTGGGATTATCTTTTCATAGTGTGGTATGAGATCAAATTTAGGATATGTATAATCCTTATGCACCCATATATAACCAAGCTATTATGATAAGGATATGAGAGATATTTTAGTTATCAATATTGATCCTTTTATGGCTATTTTACATTTGGACTCTAATGCATTTCTATTGAAACTTAATTTAAACTCTATTAAACTCGAAATTACTTATAGTAAAATATGTAATCACAAGAAAATGCGGGTTGATTTTATGAAAATTTATCTCAATCCTTTTTATGGTTAAAATTTACTTACTAAAACTGGACTCTAACTCTTTACATGAAAGCGTTGTTTAACCTTAGAAAATATTATTATTCCTATTTTAGTTAGCATCTTTTGACTGCATCTTTGTAACTATTTTTGTGCAACTTTTTAATGGATTTCACACGGTAAGTTTTGTAGTTAATATAAGGAATACCTTAGCAAAAAGAAAGTTAATATAAGGAAGTATGCAGTCAATAAAGAACATCATTTGAAGAATCCTAGTGTTATCCACTAATCATATTTGAAGAATTTTCAAACACCTTAACCATATTTATAATAGAGGGACCAAATTTTGGTAAAATGAATATATTACAGCAACCCTAGGTCCCCTTTTCATGAGTGTTGAACTTATATTTTGGGTCCAATATCTCTCTATATATGTTGAAAGCAAGGAATTTGCAAGTTGTCCGAAGAATGCCCAAAGATAATGAAAATTTGGGGGACCAATGTCCAATAGAGGCCGAAGGGGAAAAACGTGGCTATAGCATTAACCTTAAAATTCAGGCCCCAAAGTAGATTGCCCCAACTTGGCCCAAGTGAAAATAAAAGAAGCTTTTTCTTTTTGCAATTTGGGTCTTCATAAATTCATACACCTAACCCCATCTGTCTTCCTTTTTGTTTTTGGATATTCTCACAAGCAAAATTTTCTTTTTTGAGATTAACAATGAATTGGTCCATCAGTATGCACATCCACCCAAAATTTCGGCTGTGACAGCTTGCCTCTTAGTGCCTAACCGGTTAGGCCCTATTAGTCTTATCCAATTCGATTCAATAATAATTCATAATTCAATAATGATGATATTATAAAAATATAGGTTCAAATTATGTCAAACATACGGACTAAATCCCAAACATAAACATTTCAGAAGGACCAAAACCATATTTTGATTTGTTGAAATGTCATCAACCAGAGGCAAACCAGGTTGACTGGACAGAAAATTGTTGATTGTGTCAAAATAAAGCCATAATAAATTAGAAAGGATCACAAAGCTGTTGGCCACAATGATCATAGTTCAATGGTTAATAAACACGTTTCATGAGGACACTCAATCCCCTTATTATGAAAGAGCAAATACAACAAAGCTCTTGTTTCTGGTTCGTTTAGCCGACTGCAAAAGATTTTCCGGTCAGCAGAAATTGTAACGATATGTTATTTAGTATATCCCTCGCCATGAATACCACTTTAGTTTCAGTTGGAACCACAATGGAGGTTTGCCTAGAACCCCTCTTGCTAACCTTGAATCAAATACATCAAACTGCACTTTGCTGAGGGAATCCAAGAGAACTTGGGCAGGCACAGCCGGTAGAAGTGCTTTTCGTGCTTCAACCGGCACAGAGTTGGCTAATTCACGGGCTTTCACCAAATGGGCATTGGCTACTGATGCCATTTCAAAAACAGCATCACATAAGCCCTCCCGAGAGTCCAAGCGGATCTCTGAGCGACCTCCTTCCTTAACTAGCAGCCCATGCTTGGCTGCCACTTTAGCTGGTATGTAAGAAAAGTGACGGTTGCGGCTAGCATGGTATGGCAGCGACTTAAGTAGCAAAAGGAGGCCACTTGCCTTACCGACATGCGATGCTGCATGGTCAACTGCAGTAGACTTGATACCACCAGCTTGAAGAGTCATGTATAGAAGAGTTGATGCAGTATCTTCTGAATATTTCTCTAACTCCTCGATACTCTCCGGTAGGTCAATAACGTCTCTATTTGCATCATTGATCCGAGCATTAACTACCCGTTTTAACCAAGCCTTGCTGATTTTACTTTCGGATATAACTGATGAGAGTGCCTGTGCTGTCGGGTGCTCGATCAGTTTATTAGCATAGATTTTGTCAATGGCTTCTTCCCACCAAAGAAGGCGCATGAGACCAATCTTGGGATCAGAAGCAACATCCATAGCTCTAGCAGTTTCGACATTGAAAGCACGGAGTGCAAATGCAGCCTTTCGCATATTTGCAGGAAGCTCAAGGAGGCATAGGTAGTGATGATAATCATAGCTCCGCACTTGCACTACACAGTGGGAGAAAGCTGCCCTTAAGCTACTAGATGCAGCCTTCATCAAGCCCCAATGTGACTCCTCCTGCAATGCAATTACTACATTGTCAATGGATATTTTCAACAGATAAAGCAAACCCAACAACAAACAGAGAAACAAGATCTCGGTATACCAACACTGATAAAAGCCATTGGCATACAAATTTTGAGAAGGTTCTAATAAAGACACTTATCGGCGTCTACTAATACATGAGACGAAAAAGGAACCAATAGGAAGAACGGGGTTTCTGAATTTTAAACACACTCCAGCTAATAAATTTTAGCTCATGGACGATCATCATATACAGAGTAAATTCATTGAAAGCTAATAATTCAAAGAGGTATTTCATCGAGCATGTTGAATGCATTATTAAAATCAAAACTACACGCTTTCATAATATGATCCTACGAACAAGACGTTAAAGAAGGTAAAAGGGTAACGTACCGAGAGTGATAAACAGCTTTTTTAAAAAATGGAAAATAGCAAAGGTAAAGGATGAGTGCACCCAGCGAGCGAGCAAGCAATTGGTCGTGTGGAAGCCACGCGAAAGCAACAAATACGGCAAAGACTTTAAAAGGTCATTTGCTCCTCTCTAGTTTTTTTTTTTTTACATATTTGGGTCGGGCTTTTTATTTTTTTGGATTTGAGCCTATTGGTATAGGAAATAGGCTTGGGCTTTTTCTTTTGGCTTGGGCCGAAAATAAAAAAATTTAATTCAATTAGTTTTTTTTACTACTAGTTCAACTGATTCTCGATCGATTAATCCGATTTCAACAACTATATACGTTAGTCTTATCCAATTTCAACAACTATATATAATATGCTAATGTAATTATTTTATTAAGAATAAATGTAAATTAGTTTTTGTTTGAAGCAAATTTGAGTATCAGCCTTGTGTTTTTCTTGGTATATTGAGTTAGAATCTTATATGTATTTCCATGTTATTTAGAAAAAATTAAAATAAATAATATATTTTTATAAATAATATGTCGAAAGGTATTTTATGTAATAGCATAACTTATGAAAATAGTTAACAGCTTACTTAGAAGTATCTTAATGTTGTAACTTATATGATAAGCTATTTTTATAATTATGAATTGAGTGTTTTAAGATTTTGTTGTATGTCAAAGCATAATAAATCTTTTAAGAAACGTGTTTATACATCAAATTTTATTTTCATTATTTTATAATCTTTTCTAATATGGATTTAATTGTGTTCAGATATTACGGAATAAAATGAGGTAAGAACATTAAAGTTTATGTTTTGAGATGCAATTCGATATTTAAATGAGTACAAATATGGTTATATTATGACAGAGGGAGCTACAATTTTTATATTTAGTCTATAGCTTGTTTAGAGTTGTCTATAGTTAAATTAAATTTAAATCGAGCTCATGTATTGTATCAATGATTTATTAAGGTAAGATTCGAAATATAAATCTCAAACTTTAACCAAATAAATTGTAAATGATAAGCCTTAACCATTAAACCTCACTCATATTACTTTTAAGCTATTAACAAAAATCAAGTAGCAACTTCTTGCTCTTTAAAAGCAAGCTTGTTTTGGATATGTTGAGAGACAACATCGGAACTTGGACAATTGCATGGTGTAGGATGCTCGACCTTTCGTCCTTCCTCGAAGAGTACCGACATACTGGAACATTCCTGCCAACAGAACGATCGAATCCACCACCTGCATTTATCCGACACCGAACTCGCAAACATCTCCTCCAAATGTGTTAATCCTAGGCCTTGCCTTTTTAATCCCTTCTCCATAGGCTCTCCTAGCTGCTAACTGAAACGTTAAGAAGCTTGAATCAACCTCGTGGTAAGAACCGTCTACTGTTAAAATTTAGAATACACAGGAGAGAAGAATAATACTTCCATGCATTATCACAAACTGATTACACGTATTTAATGTAGGAATAATAACAGTTCCTTAACTGCTTGCATAACGAACTGTAACTAACACTAACTAATAACAGAAACTATATTATTCCCTAATATTCCTCCTACTTATCTATTATTTGGCTGAACAAGCATCTTCTAAGACATATTAACAACACGGAGCTGACTGCGAAACCTATTGAACAATGATGCCTACAGTGGTTTCGTTAGTACATCTGCAATCTGGTGAGAACCTGGAACATGACCAACCTGTAGGACACTGGCTACTACTTTTTCCCTGACAAAAAAGACATCCAACTCCACATGCTCGAATATGGAGTGCATAACGGGATTTTCCGCTACTGCTACCGCTGCTGAACTGTCACACCAGACCAAAGCCTTGGGCAACACTGGAACACGTAACTCTCCTAACAACGACTGAATCCAAATCATTTCCGCAGCTAAGTGGGCAACACTTTTGTATTCTGCCTCTGCTGTAGACCGGTAGACCACCTGTTGTTTCTTAGAGCTCCAAGATACCGGATTCCCTCCAAGAAAAATACAAAACCCAGAGGTTGACCTGCGGTCATCAATGTCAGACCCCCAACTTGCATCTGAATAACCTTCAAGTAGAAATTTAGATGATCGAGTAAACTTTAAACCATAGCTTAACGTCCCTTGTAAGTATCGCAATATCCTCTTAACTGCTTTGAAGTGCACATCTAACGGCTTATGCATGAACTGGCATACTTTATTTACTGAGTAAGCAATATCGGGCCTGGTTATTACCACGTACTGTAAAGCACCAACAAGGCTTCTGTAATGACTTTTATCCTTAACGGGTCTCCCATCAGTAGCTGACAAATGGAAATTTGTAACCATTAATGTAGGAAGAGCATTAGACCGATCCATGGAGGTTTTACGAAGTAAGTCTTAAATGTACTTTGCCTGTGACAGAAACACTCCTTCTGTCGTATACTTAACCTCAATGCCAAGAAAGTAGCTGAGCTTGCCTAAGTCTTTTAAGGAAAATCGAGCATCAAGTTGAGTGACAAACTGATCCACTGCTTGAGAATCTGTTGCGGAAAGGATCGATTCGAGAACTCCGATATGACTACAAGTAAATTGACCGGAACGAAAAATAAAGTGAACACAAGGATTTACGTGGTTCGGCTTTAATGCCTACGTCCACGGGCAGAGGCGAAAAGAAATTTCACTATAACAAGATAAAGATTACAAGTGTTTTACACTCAAGACACAACCCGAGAACCTCACAACTCTCAACCCCTATAGAAAACCCGAAAGCTAAAATCCTAGCTTTCAAAGAACAAGCTTTGCTCTCTCTTGGTTTTGGGATGATTAATATGGCTAATGAACCTCTCTATTTATAAGAGAGTTCAAGGACATAATTGTCCAAAACTTTGGCAAAGATTTGTGGTTGAAAATGGACACCAACAACCATCCACTAATCCACTACCACCAACAACCCACTACCAACAACAACAATCCACTACCAATTTTAAGCCATTTCTTAACAAATCTCCACCTTGGCTTGAAATTTACCAAGCTGAACATCATAGTGAATTCCTCGAACTGGATCACCTCTTCCAAACGCCTCTCTGGCGCTAATCAATCCCGAATACCTATCAAGTCCAAGCAATGCTTGAACTTATATGCAGGGATCACCTTAGTTAACATATCTGCAGGATTCTTCTCGGTAGCAACCTTGCTGATAACAATGTCACCTTGCGTAACATGTTCCCGAACAAAATGATATCTGACATCAATGTGTTTGGTCCGTTCATGAAACATCTGATTTTTAGTCAGATGTATGGCACTCTGGCTATCGCAAAATACAACAGTGAAATCCTGTTGTAAACCCAAACTGCTTACTAGACCTTTCATCCACAATGCTTCTTTCACTGCTTCTGCTAACGCCATATATTCCGCCTCAGTCGTAGATAAGGCTACGGTAGACTGTAACACAGCTTTCCAACTAATGGCTCCTCCAGAATAAGTGAAAACATAACCCGTCAGAGATCTTCTTTTGTCCAGATCTCCAGCATAATCAGAGTCCACATAGCCCGTGACACTGCTAGTGCAGTCACTCTGATCATATACCAAGCATAAATCTGCAGAACCTCTCAAGTACCTGAGAATCCATTTCACGGCCTGCCAGTGTTCCTTGCCAGGACAACTCATGTATCTGCTGACCACACTAACTGCATGTGAAATGTCTGGACGAGTGCAAACCATTGCATACAT
Organism: Gossypium hirsutum; assembly: GCF_007990345.1. NCBI lineage: Eukaryota > Viridiplantae > Streptophyta > Magnoliopsida > Malvales > Malvaceae > Gossypium > Gossypium hirsutum. The sequence goes on along the minus strand of NC_053439.1, from coordinate 52,742,125 downwards.
CACGCTTCCAACTGCACTCGAGTATGGAATGTGAGACATTTGCTGCTTTTCTTCATCAGATTGTGGTGACAACTCTGCAGAGAGTTTGAAATGTGGTGCCAACGGAGTACTCACAGTTTTCGCTTTATCCATGCCGAAGCGTTGAAGAACCTTTTCAATGTAGTTCTTCTGCGACACACGAAGCTTGCCCGCCTTGCGATCTCTGTGAATATCCATGCCCAAAATTTTCTTGGCAGCACCCAGATCCTTCATCTCGAACTCACCACTCAACTGCGACTTTAACTTGTTGATTTCCGACATGTTTTTGGAAGCAATTAACATGTCATCAACATACAGCAACAAATAAATGTGCGAACCATCTGAGAGCTTCCGATGATAGACACAAGCATCATAGTCACATCTTGTGTAACCATGCTGAATCATGAAGCTATCAAACCGCTTGTACCACTGCCTTGGGGATTGTTTCAATCCATATAAAGACTTCTTTAATAGACAGACATGGTCTTCTTTACCAGGAACTGTAAAACCCTCTGGTTGACGCATGTAGATTGTTTCCTCGAGCTCACCATGCAAGAACGCCGTTTTTACGTCAAGCTGCTCAAGTTCTAGATCAGACTTGGCCACCATGGCAAGTAATACACGAATGGAAGAATGCTTTACGACTGGGGAGAAAACTTCATTGTAGTCAATCCCCTCTTTCTGAGTGAAGCCTTTAGCAACCAATCGTGCCTTGAATCTAGTTGCTTCAACCCCTAGGATGCCTTCCTTTTTCTTGAAGACCCATTTGCAACCAACTATCTTCTGGTTACTTGGCGGCTTAACCAACTCCCAAGTATGGTTCTTGTGAAGAGATTCTATCTCCTCACTCATAGCAATTGCCCACTGTGCCGACTCATCACACGTGACAGCCTCATTATAACTGGAAGGTTCTATACCAATGGACTCCGCCACACTGAGCGCGAAAGACACCAGATTAGCGTAACGCGGATTTGGTTTGATTTGTCTCTTCGTTCTTCCAGTGGCAATGCTATATGGTTTTTCTTGAGGTGACTCATCTTCATCGGAATCTTGCACCTCAACTTGATCATCCTGGACTGAAGTACCTTCCGTAGGAATTGGAGCGTCCACCTGACACTCCACCTGCTTCTCAACACCGTGATCTCCCATTCTATCTGACTCCTCCTTTTCCCGGGAATTTGTGGTGGATCGAAGCATGGATGACTCATCAAAAGTCACATCTCTGCTGATGATGAACTTGGACGAAACCGGATCAGGACACCACAACCTGTATCCTTTCACCCCTTGGCCGTATCCAAGAAATATGCATTTCTTCGCCCTCGGTTTGAGTTTTCCCTCATTTACATGAGCATACGCAGGGCAGCCAAACACTCTTAAACCAGAGTAATCAGCAGGAGAACCAGACCATACTTCCTCAGGAGTCTTCAGCTCAATAGCTGTTGACGGAGATCTGTTAACCAAATAACAAGCAGTATTAACAGCTTCAGCCCAAAATTCTTCACCGAGCCCAGCATTTGATCGCATGCAACGAGCTCGCTCCAAGAGAGTTCTATTCATGCGTTCTGCAACTCCATTTTGTTGTGGTGTTCGACGAACAGTGCGGTGTCTCACTATTCCTTCATTTTTGCAGAACTCATTGAATTCACCTGAGCAAAACTCCAAGCCATTATCCGTCCGGAATCGCTTGATCTTCTTTCCTGTTTGATTTTCGATCAAAGCTTTAAATTGCTTGAAGTTGATGAGAACCTCATACTTGCTCTTCAGAAAATACACCCAAACCTTTCTCGAGTAATCATCGATAAAGGTAAGCAGATATCTGTAACCACCTTTAGAAATTGTCGGAGAAGGCCCCCAAAGGTCAGAATGGAAGTAATCCACTGTGCCTTTTGTCTTGTGAATCCCAGTGCTGAACTTTACCCGAGTCTGCTTACCGAAGACGCAGTGCTCACAGAAATTCAACTTTCCTGTACACTGCCCAGACAATAATCCTCGTTTGCTTAGCACCGATAAGCCTCTCTCGCTCATATGCCCGAGCCGCATATGCCATAACTTCGTGGTGTCAGAATCTAGATCATCTGATGATGACACTCCCGCAACACCTGTAACCGAGGAACCATCGAGGAAGTAAAGGCCCCGCTCCAAATTACCACGTATCACAGTCAAAGCACCCGAGAATACCTTGAGAACTCCACCTTCAGCAGAGTACCGAAAGCCTTTCTTGTCCAACGTACTCAAAGAGATCAAATTTTTCTTCATTTCTGGAATGTGCCGAACATCAGTTAGAGTTCTAACAATACCGTCAAACATCTTTATACGAACTGTGCCAATCCCCATGACTTGACATGCGTGGTCATTTCCCATTAGTACTGAACCAGAATGCTTCTCGTATGTTGAGAATGCATCTTTCGAAGTACTTATATGAAATGTAGCTCCCGTATCAAGAATCCATCTCCCACCAGCGTAAGAGTCGGATACTGCAAGAACGATCTCGGCATCACTTGAAGAATCTGCATCAGCTACATTCGCACGATCATTTTGTTGCTCCTGTGATTCTGATTTCTCCTTCCTTTTCGGACAATCTACCTTCATGTGCCCGTACTTCTTACAGTAGTAGCACTGTATTCTCTTCTTGGACTGCGATCTAGGATGGCTTTTACTTGAACTTCCACCCTTTGCCTTGGATCTTCCTCGAGCAACCAAGCCTTCGCCTTCATTGTTTTCGACCACCTTACCAGTGATTTTCTTCCTCAACTCACTGGAACTTAAGGCATTTTTCACCTCCTCTAGAGTCAGGTCATCACGACCGTACATCATTGTATCAACAAAATTCTCATACGAGGGAGGCAAAGAACACAAAACAATTATTGCTTGGTCCTCATCATCGATTTTGTTATCGATATTATTCAAATCCATGATAATGGAATTGAATTTATCCAGGTGCTGGGAAACAGGTGTACCTTCCTCCATCTTCAGGGCATAGAGTCTTTGCTTGAGGTAGAGCCGGTTCGTCAATGACTTCGTCATGTACTTGCTCTCTAACCGGAGCCACAAACCGGACGCGGTTTTCTCATCCGCTACTTCTCGTAGCACTTCATCTCCTAGACATAGCAGAATAACACTATGTGCTCTTTCTAGCATGTCATCCTTTTGCTCTTCCGAAAGCGTGCTTGGTAATTTATCTTTACCAGACAATGCTTTTAGCAATCCTTGTTGAACCAGCACTGCCCGCATCTTGATGCGCCATAAACTGAAACTATTTTTCCCGGTAAATTTCTCGACATCATACTTAGTCGATGAAACACTTGTAGCCATAATTTGGAACCTTTGAATGAATGATAATATTTTCTTCCTGATGTGAAAGATCAGACAAAGCTGCAGTCACAGGGCAATTCAGAAAATATTATCACTCCTTCAACTACGCTCTGATACCAATTTGTTGCGGAAAGGATCGATTCGAGAACTCCGATATGACTACAAGTAAATTGACCGGAACGAAAAATAAAGTGAACACAAGGATTTACGTGGTTCGGCTTTAATGCCTACGTCCACGGGCAGAGGCGAAAAGAAATTTCACTATAACAAGATAAAGATTACAAGTGTTTTACACTCAAGACACAACCCGAGAACCTCACAACTCTCAACCCCTATAGAAAACCCGAAAGCTAAAATCCTAGCTTTCAAAGAACAAGCTTTGCTCTCTCTTGGTTTTGGGATGATTAATATGGCTAATGAACCTCTCTATTTATAAGAGAGTTCAAGGACATAATTGTCCAAAACTTTGGCAAAGATTTGTGGTTGAAAATGGACACCAACAACCATCCACTAATCCACTACCACCAACAACCCACTACCAACAACAACAATCCACTACCAATTTTAAGCCATTTCTTAACAGAATCACTGCCAGTAACAATAATGTCATCAACGTATATTAGAATATACAACAATTGGGTACCTGATTGTAGAATAAAGAGAGAGTTATCGGCCTTGGACACCTCAAACCGCATGGAAACCAGAAATTCCTTTAGCTTCTGAAACCAAGCCCGAAGGGCTTGTTTGAGGCCATATAGAGCCTTCTTCAACTTGCAAATAAGAAATTCATCATTCGAGCCACACAATTCAAAACCTGGTGGTTGGACCATATATATGTCTTCACTTAAATCCCCATTTAAAAATGCGTTATTTATATCAAGTTACCGAAGAGGCCAACCGAGAGAAACTGCTACCGCAAGGACAATTCGAATAGAGGTTGGCTTGACAATGGGACTGAACATTTCCTGAAAGTCAATGCTAGCTTCCTACAAATACCCTTTGACAACAAGCCTGCCCTTGTACCGGGCAATGGAACCATCTACATGACTCTTAATCTTGAATATCCATATGCAGCCAACCGCGCGACGACTTGCTGGTAAGGGGACAAGATCCCACGTATGATTAGTAATTAAAGCTTTATACTCATCTTCGGCTGCTGTAGTTTAAGCAGAACTCTGAAAAGCTTCAGCTATGATTGACGGTTCAGTCTCATCCATAATAGACGCAAAAAACTTTGGTCAGAATATACCATTTTTGGAGCGAGTCTGCATAGGATGACAATTCAGACGTACTAGAGAAGATGCAACTATTATAGGTTGCTGAACTCGACTACCAGTAGTGGACTCCTCAACACCTGTAGGAGAGCCAGCAGGTATACTTTGACTACCAGTAGTAGAGTCCTCAACATTTGTAGGAGAGTCAGCAGGTATACATAAAAACTCTGATTTGGGTCTAACTGATCAGAGGAAGCTCCTATTCCAGAGTGCCTGTTTGAACTAGATGATGTTTATGCTAGAGTGGACGCATCGGAACCAAGAGTTGTAACTAAAGGAAGTACAGAACCACGATGACGTACCCTTCCATATTTTGCCGGAGGTTCTTTACAGAAACACTACGGAATGGAAACTTGGTCTCATCAATAGAACATGTCTGGATATAAAAAATCGACCATCTGCAGTAAGACACCTATAACCTTTAGTGTGAGGAATACTTCTAAGAAATACACATTGCTGTGAGCGACAACTCAACTTGTGCTGTTGAAAAAGTCGAAGATCAGGGAAGCAAGAACATCCAAACACCCTCAGGGAGCTATAGTCAGGATTGACCTTAAAGAGCACTTCATAAGGACTAGTGTGAGACAAAACAGGAGTAGGTAGCCTGTTAGTCAGATACACAACATGCACAAAGGCATAAAACCAAAACTTTAAAGGTAAATTAGCACGTGCTAATAGGGATAAACCCATGTCTACTAGCTGGCGATGTTTCCTCTCAGCAACACCGTTTTGTTCCGAGGTATAAGGACAAGTAACTCTGTATTGCACACCAAGTCGAGACAATTCAACAGACAAAGTACGATATTCACCTCCTCCATCAGTTTGGAGTATTTTAATAGAACAAGCAAATTGAACTCTAACCATCTGATGAAAATTCAAGAAACATTTGGCCACTTCTGATTTATTTTTGAGAAAATAAACCCAGGTGTATCTGCTCTACATGTCAACGAATGAAACATAGTAACGGAAACTGTTTTAAGGTAACGTTGCAGGACCCCATACATCAGACACCATAAGTTCGAAAGGACTTGAATACACTGTTTTTGAAGTTGAAAACGAAAGTTTGTGAGCTTTGCCTAGCTGACAGGCTGTACATACACTACTCAACATATGTTGCTTGAAAGAAATATTACAGGACCTCAACACACTAGCCAAAACATTATTACAAGGATGACCAAGTCGATCATGCCATAAGGTAGAGGAAGATAGTTGAGCAATGTTCACGAAATTGGAGCTAGGCTTCATGGTCAACTTAGCACCAGTAGGAGTAGACTTAGTGAACTGAAAACGATATAACCCTTCATGCATGCGGCCCTTGAGTAACATCATTCCTGTCTGAATGTCCTTCACAAAACATAAGACTGGGTGAAATTCAAAATAAACTCCATTATCTCTGGCAAATTGAGCCACAGACATCAAGTTCTTGCATACTACAGGAACATGCAAAACATTTTGAAGACGGAGAAGTCTAGCCCCTACTAAGAGAGTGGATGAGCCTATATTAGTAATTAAAACAGACTCACTATTACCCATAGTAACATGATTTGTACCTGCATATGGATAAGCAGTCGTGAGATTGGAAAGCTCAGGTGTAATGTGGTTGGTTGCGCCAAAATCAGGATACCAATTGGAATCAGATGGTGAAGATGTTGTCGGTTGAACAGACAGGTGACTAGATGAATTGGGAGAGAACACTCTACAGCAATGAGCAAGAGTCTAGCAAGAAGGAACCGGGGAAGAACAACCCGATCCATGCAAATGATGACAATTAACTTGTACTGAGTTAGACCCTACAACACCAGAAAAGTTTTCATCAAACCTGTGATAACAGGTCTAATCCGTGTGGCCCACCTTTCCACATAATTGACACTGTGGTTTAGTGCGAGATCAGCCCCGGCCATTACCACGAGACCGTCCCCGAGTCCAGCCTCGACCCTGTCCTCTATAGAGTTGCTTAGAACCATGACAATAGCTTGAAGCCTCAACTGACTGTTTCAAATCACCCTTTTGTCAGGCTTTCGACTCACCAAATTTGCTTGACAGGTGTAAAAGTCCATTTTTGCCCGGGCCCATACCAACAAAATAACCCAAATAATAAAATCCAAAATAAAATCCCAAGCCCATTTAACCCATCCTCAAACCCAAAACCTAAAATTAACCTAGCCCAACATCCAAGCCCAATCCCAAAACCCTAAACTCCCACTTGCCTCTTTCCACTCTCCCATGCTGTCTGCCACCAGCACCACTCCCACTCTCCCATGCTGTTTGCCACCAGCACCATCACACACCCCCATACCGTCTACCACCACCATGCCTTTTGCCGCACCTGCAAACAAGCAAAGGAAAAGGACAAAAAATGGAGCAATAAACATTAACAGAATATTGTATTTTTGGCTATAAAAGCCACAAGCAAAATCGAACCAGATGGGGAGAACTAAAAAAAAGAGGGGGGACTTTTGTAACAAAAAAAAAGAGAAGATTCGGCTTTTGAAAAAATTGAAAAAAATAAAAAAGGGGGCTTTAGAAGGTGATTCACCTTGTTTTTTTTCGATTGCGTTTCTTTATTTCCGTTCTATTTCGGTTTTTCTATAGTATTTCTTTCTCTTTTTTATTATCATTCAATCAACACATATATATAAGATAAAAAAATAAAAGTAAAAAGGAGTTTACCTGTTTCCGGCGGCGGTGGAAAGAGGAAGAACCGAAAGGTCTCTTTCGATTTCGGCCTTTTTCGCCGGGATTTCGGCTTTTCTAACCCCAGATCTGGACTCTATTCGCAAAAAGGAGAAAAATGGAGCTTTTTTTGGTTTTCCGGCCACCGTGAACGGCGGCGCCGTCGCCGGCGTCCGGCGACCGGTGCGGTGGCCGATGGCCGGCAAAGGGGGCTCTTCCTCTCTTTTTACGGACACAAGAGCAATAAAAACATAAACTTTGAATCGGAGAAGTAATTTTCGTTTCTTTATTTTTGTGTGTTTTTACATCTAGTTTGATTTCTTTTTATTTCTTTCTACTTACGAAAATAAAAACAAAAGAAATAAGGAGAGGAGAAACTCACCGGAGTTGGCCGTGACCGTGCCGCCGGGGTTTCTCTTCCATCGTCGGCCGTCGGTCTTGGTGGCGTGGTGGCACTCAAGGTATTAAGAAACCCAAGTGTTGGGTGTTTGAAAAAATGGTGGTTTGAAAGAAGGCAAAGCCTTTTTCCTCTAGCAAATTCAAAAAGTGAAAAAATAAAAATATAAAAACATTTTTGGTCTTTTTTTTTCAATCATGAAGGGCGCATTAGTGGGGAATCTTGCACATGCTTGTCCTTAATGGGTAATTTATGCATTTAGTCCCTCCAACTTGCGTTGAGGTGCAACACAACTTTTTATTTCTTTTAGATTTGGGCTGCAAATTTTGATTCTGTTTCAATCAGGTCCTTTGACCATGTGCGGTCATTTGCATTGAAACGCTGCACTCTGGGACTGGGGCATATTGCCTGATCAGTCCTCCAGCCTTTAGGCGCATTCCATTTCAGCCCCGAATCGCCTCTTTTACTTATTTGCGAATTTAAACCCCAAATTTTAGTTTAGTTTTCCATTTAATCCTTTATTTGTTATTTTAGTTATTTTATCATTAAATTAATTATTTTAATATTATTATTACTATTATATTACACTATTATTATTACTACTACTATTATTATTATTTCCTCATTTTGAAATATATATATACATATATTTTTTCATATTTTTTTTTATAAATTTATGTACATACACCTTTTTTTATAACGTATATACTTATATTACACATATATATATACATATTATTTTATAATCTATATACCTATATATGTAAATATTTATGCTTTTATTCTTTTATAATCCATATGCATATCTTTTGTTTATTTTCTTCATTTATTTATTTATTTGTATGTCCGTTATTATTATTTATTATGCTTTAGAATCTTTTTTCTTCATTTATTGCTCGTTATTGTACATATGTGATTAATTTTATTTACATACATATGACTTTTTATTTGTTCATCTTTTGTTTTTATCTGTATTATTTTGCTTACATCATCATCATTGAACTTAAATAATTGAGATTACTCTTTTAAAAATGATAAAAAACTCATTATCGAGAATTCAATATGTTGTGTCCTAACGCATTGGATGTGACACGTTGTTTTCTCGGAAAGAGGATTTTTCGAAATAAATGTAATATTCAATGTTTAATATTTTAAGAAATTGTGCCCTAACGTATTGGGTTGTGATTTCTTCATTTGATTTAAACAATTGAATATTCTTTTAGATTTTATTATACGAATCTTTTCAAATTCAAGTTTTAAACGATATCGGGAATTAAAATGGGATTGTGTCCTAACTTACTGGTCGTGATCCCCTTTTTAATCCAAGATAGTTAAATATCTTTTAAATAAGTATTTTTTACGTATTGGGAATTCGAGACATTGTGTCCTAACTTACTGGATATGATTCTCTTTCTCGGATAACGTGAAATATATCCCTTTTTCTGGAAATTTTTAACATTTTAATACATGGATCGTATTTTTTTTTAAAATTCTTCAAAGTTATCAATTTTCGACATTAAGACATTAAATAATCAACTAAGGTACCAATTTTGGGCGTGTCGAGGGTGCTAATCCTTCCTCGTGCGTAACCGACTCCCGAACCCATTTTTGGATTTCGTAGACCAAACTCGTTGTTTTAATAAAATCAAATCGTTTATTAAAAACAACCACTTTTGGTGACCCGATCACACCTCATCAAAAAAGATCGGTGGCGACTCCCATTTTCGTTTTTATCCAAGTTGACCCCGTTTTCATCCAAAAAATGGTGTCAACAACAGGGAACGTCTGTTAACAACTCCAACTGACGTGATTCACAATCAAGTAACATCTCTGTTAACAAATTAAGAGATAACGGAGTAATAGAAGCAAAAACCCGAATGGATTCAAACTCAACTGACAAGCCAGCTAAGATGATGCTTATTTGTTCTTGCTCAGAAATTAAACTGCCAGCAGCAGTTAGGTCATCACTAAGCTGTTTCACCTTAGACAAATAGTCTTTAACCGAAAGATTAGCTTTCTTTATTGAGTATAACGCATGACGCATGTTCGAAATCTTTATGTTTGATTTTGCACTAAATATTTTCTCAAAAGTAGTCCAGATATCAAAGCTGGTTTTAGTAGTTGTAAGATGAACAAGAAAATCACCTGTAACAGTCGATAATAACCAGGAAGCTAAAAATTTATCTTGCTTCCTATAAACAAGAAATGCTGGATTTTCAACCTGTTGACCATCAGAACCAGTAATAAAAGTAGGAGGAGGAGAAGTGGTACCTAGCACAAATCCTTCAAGATCATAGCCTTCAAGAATCAACAAAAGTTGATGTTTCCATAAAAGAAAATTATGTGAAGACAGTTTGATGGTGTCATGTTTGGAGAAATAGTGAACTGTCGATGTACAAACTCTACCATTTCCTTGCGAATGCTCAACATCCTTAGTGTTGGAGGAGTGACGCGGAGTGTCAGTCACAAGTGCTCTATCTGGAAATGCATCCATGGCCATGATAGAAACCGGGAGAAAGAAAGAAAAAGAAAAACTTTTGTTTACACCAAGAAAGTCTTAGCTCTCGATACCATGTTAAAATTTAAAATACACAGGAGAGAAGAATAATACTTCCATGCATTATCACAAACTGATTACACGTATTTAATGTAGGAATAATAACAGTTCCTTAACTACTTGCATAACGAACTGTAACTAACACTAACTAATAACAGAAACTATATTATTTCTTAATATCTACTAGCACAGCTCATCAATCGACAACGGGGAAGCCGACGAGCATGTCAAAGCAAATTCGTCACTATCATGTCCGTAGTCCGAAAAAAGTTCACCCCTAGACGATCCATCTTATTCCCACCAGCAAAACTGTCAAACAAGCATATAGCACCATCCAAAACACTTAGTGCTCGCTTTACTTCGAGTGTGAAGTCGACATGGCCATGGGTATCGATGATATTTATCTGATGATTCTTCTAAAAGGTAGTAGAAGCGACCCCTGTTATAGTAACACCTCTTTCCTGCTCTTGCTCCATCCGATCCATCGTAGCTGTACCCTCGTCTGCTCTTGCTCATGTCATATATTTGCTCCATAGTAGAGTATCATATTTATCAATCTATATTTATTGGTTTAATTTTTTACATAAAACAAATAATTAGATATTTTTAAATTATTAAAAATTAATATAAATAATTTAAGTGAATAGAATATCGAATATGACATGAGAAAAAAAATTATGGCATGCATTCAACGTCCAATAAAATACATTATTAATGTGAAAATAATTTTTTGTAAATTTATAATATATTGAATCTGCAAAAAATAATATAACACAAAATTATAAATTGGTATTCAAGGAAATAAATTTTATGCTTTATTGTTTTCCAAATTATTTTATGAGAGATTTTTTATTGTTATGAATTTTCCATGCTCATTCTTTTAATAAAGTTTGACTTTTTTTATGAATATTTTAAATAATAGTTTGTAATTAAATATTCAAATAAAATATTATTGATGTATCAGAAGGTAAGTGTCACAATTGTCAACAATCTATCTACTTAAAAAATTGATTATTTCTTTCTTTATGTTAATACATTACTATAGAAACTAATTATCATTTAATCATGCAAATCATATTTGATTATGCATTTTTTATGGTAAATTAAAAGCCAAGATTTTCCATTTTCTGGGATTTTGCATAGTATAAATACATGGTATTACACTATGGTTCTCACAAATTACAATCATCAACAAATCATTTCTTTTAAAAACCTCAACGGCTATACGAATGGAATCGATGCTGCTATTTGTGTTTTTATCAATGTTAGCAGACTCCTATCTGTCGCAATAAATGATTCTTATTTATACTCATTCTCGTAAGATAAAAGTGCCATCAGGATCTGATCCTATCCATAATCTTTCGAGAGAAACGGTTCCTATTCATGCTCGTTTTCGCAAGATAGAGGTGTCGTTGGGATCGGATCTTACATATAATCGACCAAAAGAAACGGTTCCTATTCACACTCATTCTCACAAGATAGAAGTGTCGTAAGGACCGGATATTATCCATAATCTGTTGAAAAAAATAGTTCCTATTCACACTTGTTCTTATAAGATAGAAGTGCCATCAAGAGTGAATCCCATTCCTAATCCTTCGAGAGAAAGGATTCCTATGCACATTTGTTCTCGCAAGTTAGACGTGCCGTTAGGACTGGATCCTATCCATGGTCCTTCAAAAGAAAGGTTTCCTATTCACAATCGTTCTCGCAAGATAGAAGTGCCGTCAGGATCGGATCATATCCATAATTCTCCAAGAGAAACGATTCCTAAGCACACTCATTCTGGCAAAATAAAAGTACTGAATCCTATCCATAATTCGTCAAGATAAATTATTCCTATTTACACTTGTTCTTTTAAGATCAAAGTACCATCAAGACCGAATCCTATCCATAACTGGCTGAAGATCAAATCATAACTATAATTCGTATTTAGACATAATAATCCTTCTTAATATTTTAGAAACTTATGTTAATGATTCTAGCATGGCAAATGGCGATATTAAAAAACCTTGTCAACTTCATTGCTGTTTAGATTAAATTATCACTAAGTACCTTATCACTCAGATTTCTATAAATTATCGATAATTTATTACTATGTAAGTATTAGGGCATGTTTGGTTCGCTGTATTGGAATAGAGGCGTAATGGAATAGAGGCGTAATAGCAAATCAATTGTTTGGTTGAATGTAATGGAATAGAGGCGTAATAGTATTCTTATGTTTGGTTGAATGGAATGGAGGTGTAATAGCATAAGGAAAAAAGCTAAAATAACTAGAATACCCTTAGCAGAAATTTGTTTAGATAAATGATTATTGTTATTGTTATTAAATTTTAATAAGATTATTAATATCAGTAATAAATAATTTAATCATATTTTAACATAATTATTATTAAATATAATTTAATAAAAATACATAATTTAATAAAATTCTTAATATTAGATATTCTTAATATTAAATTACTAAAATCATAATATATAATACTATAAAATATAATTTAACATAATTATTATTAAATATAATTTAATAAAAATATATAATTTAATAAAATTCTTAATATTAAATATATTCTTATATGAATTTACTAAAATCAAAATATATAATACTATAAAATATAATTTAAAATAATAATTATTAAATATAATTTAATAAAATTCTTAATATTAGATATTCTTAATATTAAATTACTAAAATCATAATATATAATACTATAAAATATAATTTAACATAATTATTATTAAATATAATTTAATAAAAATATATAATTTAATAAAATTCTTAATATTAAATATATTCTTATATGAATTTACTAAAATCAAAATATATAATACTATAAAATATAATTTAAAATAATTATTATTAAATATAATTTAATAAAAATATATAATTTAATCTAAAGTTTGAATGTGTATTTACCTAGCAAAAATCAACAAACTCTCGTGTAACTATAACCTTAATAATATATGATGTATAATTAATATTTCGTGACTAATTAATAGCATAGAGATAAATATAGTAATGACAAATTTATAGTATACGATTAAAATGCTAATAATTTATAGTAGACAATTAAAATATTATAAATAAAATAATAGTAAATGATATATAAGATAAATTAACATATAAATAATTCATATATTTAGAAGGAATAAAGATAAATTTAGTGTGATAAAATACAGCATTACTTTGAAATCAAGGTTGCGAATTAATTTTCGTGCAAGCTTTTCCAAACGCTATATTAATGATATTGAACAAGTAGTAATGTAAAGCTCTTTTCTTATATCCTTCAAACACTTCAACTGATTTCTCCATTTATCAGCAAAATAAAAGCCATCCTGATCAGCAAAACAACTTCCAAATATAGCATTTGATCCAGTCATCCTCATAAACAAACAAGTCAACCCCCTATTACAAGCCTCAGTTCCCAATAGGCAATAGGAGAAAAACAAGATTTCGGTGGCAACATAATTCCAAAATATATAAACATGCATTTAAAAACTTTTAGATCAAACATCAAATTTACTGGCAATGCTGCAACAAAGCTGCTTCGCCGCTTCAAAGTTGTTATCGTCAAAGGAGAAACTGCTCAGTCTATTAACCAAGGCATCCTCAGTAACTTGATCAAATTGGTACCTATTCCTGAACAACAAGTAGCCCTTACATTCTCAGGCTGAGATGACATGAGAGGCTGCACAAGTTTTCTGTTGGATGGATTAAAATTAATCCATCAGTAAGTTTTCAACAATATTGAATCCTCCAATTTGACATCAGTTTTCTAAAAATACTTAATAAAAATGTACAGGTCCATACTTCTCAACTAAAGAACACTTTATTGTATGTTCTTTTAAATGAAGTAACTTGTGAGCAGAAAACAAGCTTATTTTCACGATGGAATTATACAAAATGTTCATACATCAAAAGATCATGTCTACTAACCTCAAACTGATAACTCAAACAACAATTTGTTCAGTCATAACTTGCTTTAGCCATATGGATTATGGATTGTCAACAATGACTTCACTGCCTGCTTCATGTATCTCAGAGCAGACCGCAACGTTGCCCTAGCTTTCCTATCAGGAGTGCAACCAGATAAAATCATCTCTTCATATACAGCTGGGACCTTAATCCAAACCACACAGTATCTTTAAATAACAAAACATGGATGTTACAATTGTAAATAAATGATGCATGCAATGCATTACGTTAAGAACAACTGATGCAGAAGCAGAATTTATCAGACCAATACCACAAATCTGTTTGATCTTTCAACGTTTTTTAGTGGACAGGAAAACTAGATTATTTGACTTTGAACAATAAGGATGAGGTAAGTTCTTACACTCTAAATATAGTCCATAACTTCTTTATCTCTAATTTTATTGCCATCATTGTCAACAACATTAAAGACTGAAACATACAAGTAACTGGTTAACCCGGGATTTAACACACAATTCAAGCAGGTTTTAAGAAAAAAACCCTTACCATCCATAAACCATCCTCCATCAGATGATATGTATGCCTTTGTTATTGTAAGATTCATATCTGTAAGCACTTGGACAACTTCCAGGAGAATCCCATGTTTGTTGACACTGTCAACCTAACCAGAAAAATTCATATTTAAACCATTATAGATAGGTTGATAAACAGAGATCTAAGGAATTAATTAGCCACATAAGATAACCTAATTACAACAAAGGCAGAGGCAAGAAGCTTACCTGGATAACAGTGGCATCCTCACAAGCATTGTTGTCAATCACAACTCTGCAACAAAAATAAGCATACATCTCATATTAACCCTACTTTTTTTTTAGAGAAGAGAGGGGAGGGGTGAGGGATAGTCAGATCTCGGTAAGATTTAAGTTTATAGTTGTTTCAATAGATGGTGACTTACAACCGAGATTCAAATCTCCAATAACTATAATCAAATGACTCAACATAGTCATATGGGGAGAAAAAATACAAAAACAGCAAAAAGCAAAGCTAGCATGCAACTGATCCAAATGGCTATCTATAAAAAGGCACAAAATATTATTTGTGATGCAGAAAAGCGAAGGGCTATTATCTCGTTCTCATAACAGGAAGGACACGTTATACCTTATGAAACTTGTCAACACGGATAAGAGCTTTCATAAGTGTGGTATATGTGACAACGTTTGGTTTCACACCCTGTATGTAAATTGAACCAGATAATAGTGTCATAATTATGACCTAAAAGAATAGTACCAATAACTTCAAGGCAAGTAAACGAATGTAACAAGGTACTCACGTTTTCCTTCATGTATTGCAACACAGAAAATGCCTCAACAAAGCAAATGAAATGTGTGTGTGCGCAATAAAACTAATGAGATACCAAGTTTCAGTAGTAGGAGATAGATCTACAAGCTATGAACAAACTTACTTACCTGAAGAAACAAAAAACTCTTTTTGCCAGAATCAGAAATCATCAGATTATATTGAATGTTCTTTTCCTCTAACTGAAAACATATCACAGAAATAGCTGCAGCCAGAAAACAGATTATAAGGTGCTTCTGAAGTTACTTTTTTACTCTCCAAAAAGTTCTTTTTGACGTCCAAAACACTTCTAAAAGGGCTTTTGAAGTGAAACCAAAAAACAGATTATAAGGTGCTTCTCAAAGAAGTGTTGCCGTCTATATGAAACATGCTGGAAAAATAAAATGAAAATAGAGACCAAAGGCTGCCGCCCTCGCCTGGGCCAGGGTAGTGAGAAGTTAAGGTAATTCATAGTCCTTTACCTGGCATATGGAATTTGTTGATCAGGATATTATGGGATATTTTATGCTATCGAAAAAAGAAAAACGATGACGACCTAAAAGTGGATAACTGTTGCTTCTTAGAGATCTAACTAAAACGATTCTAGCATCTTTTTCTAGGCTTTTATTTTTGGAACACATGTTGATTTCCTCTTCCTGCATGTTATAAACTAAAACAGCAAATTCATGCAGACCATGACCGTAGCTGCAGTTTGAGAGCAAAAGAGAGTTAGAAACCGGTTTACCTTTCAGTTGCACTAACTTGGAAACCCACCAACTGAGAGCAAGCGAAAGAGTGACAGAGAGAAAAAAAAAAAGAAAAGGTTGAGAAGACCAAGTGTAAATTGTGTTGTAAAGAAAAAGAAAAGAAAAGGTTGAGAGACAGAGGGAGAAAATCGGCAGAAACCCCAAACTAAAAGGAAGGAACAAAAGACGGAAAGGGGAAGCGTCGATCGGGAGGGTAAAACAGGGTATAAAACTAAAGCAGCACCTAAACTGAGCGAAAAGAAGGAATTAAAAATCAGTGGATTTTAGGGATTAGGTCTATAATGTAATAGACCCGTATTAGCAATACACTAAACCAAATAAAAGAGATTAAAGGAGGATTAAGTGGGGCCCACGGAATAAGGGTGTATTAGATAGCCAATACACCCAACCAAATATAGTGTTACTATTAATTTATGAAATATTTTTAAGGATATATACTAAACTAACGTGAAATTCGATATAAAATTTTATATTAAATTTAATTTAATATGTAATTTAACATATTAATTTTGATTTTGAATAATTATATATATAAAAGTTTAATTGTAGATCAAATATATACTTAAACTTAATTTTGGTTTAATTTTTCACATTTAAATAAATAAAATCATCAACTTATTTTATATTAAATCGAATATATACATGCACTTAATTTTAATTGGTTTAAATTGTTTTGTATAATTTCATTTCAACCATAATCGACAGTTTTGTGGGAAAAGTGATTTAAACCAAATCATTTATTTATATTTAATGTATTGTAGTTGGTTGTGCATTGAATGCATTTTTCTAAATATAATTAAATTACGTGTAATTATGATACACTCACAAGTTGACTGAAAAGTTTATATAATAAATTTACAAAAAAGTTGATGTAAAAATAAAATATGGTTTTAGTTTAAACGGTAACTTGAGATGATGAAAATTATGATTTTTCGATTCAAATTTTATAATTTTCGTGATGTGTATGAGTCTTTTTTTTTAATATTAAAATATAAAAAAAAATTGATACCCTCAAAATAATATTTGTTACTTTGACAATTTTACAAATGAGTTGGGATCAGGTTAACAAGGACAAAGCGAGGAAATTTTGGTTGGGGGTATCAATTGTTGGGGGCTAAACTTGAAATTTTCGTACTAAAAGGATTAACTAGTACTACAAAATAATATGAGGGTCTAAAATTGCAATAAACTCACTTTATCCAAAGGAGACAAGGACCTACTCACTACTTCTGGATTTGTTCCTGCCAGTTAATGAATGATACCGACTTAATTTCACACACTTAAATTTCATATTCCTTTGGTACAATATAGTGCAGAAATTAAGAAACAAATACAGTTCACAACACAATCTGCAATCTCCTACCATCTTAGTTTGAGACAACATTTTTCTAATTGCCCTGTTTGTTTGATGATAAGCATACAACACCCAAAGCAAAATAAACATAAAAGCAGCCTAGTCGACCGAGTCACAGTTGATATCTAATCTTTGGTTGACACCAATCCCGAATTCGAACCTAAGATATACCTATATACATATTGATCTTTTTTCTCTTTGAAGTTTTCATGAGAAATTAAGGTAAATAGTAACCTTGAGTTGAGGCATAATTATTAATGAGAGCCAAGGCATTGCTTGTCAAATGTGCAACTTTAATGATACGTTTCCTCGCCATTGTCTTTGCATATCCATTCATGTTGTTCCCAGCAAATCCATCCATACAAGTATCCTCATCTGTCAGTGCCGCACTAACCCATGTTTGAACATCGCTCATCGTTAGTGAAATGTTCGAGCGACTAATGTGACCGAGTTCCCCTAACGACTGTTGCAGCTCATCCACCGAGTCCCCGATCACCTCGATACAATCAGCCATGGCGGCTGCTACCCTTGGTTCCAAACCGTGGAATCTCGAGATCTTTACCATCAACCTCGAAGTCGCTTTGCTGGCTCTAAGAGTTACATTGAGTGCAGTGTGGACTAACAATTTGGGGCTGGTGTTGATGCTGGTCGCATAGACTGAGAGGGACCGGTAACATAATTTGGGATATGTTGTGGTGCTGCATGAAGATTTGATGTATTCAACGTTTCTATCGTTGAGAAATGGTGGATAAGCTAAGGTTAAAGCTATTTGTGAAGTGAGGACGATGAAGAGGATTGCTAGTCCATGGTGTGAAGATGAGGCTTCCATTGCTGAACAGTTCAAGAGGAAAAAGTTATGGGTTTACAGTGGGGGAACAATGGGTTGATTTATAGACAAAATTAAGCTTTGTGGGTTCCCACAAATGAGGAAGAACAAAAAAATTAAAAAAAGCCTGATTTCAAGGGAGAATAAAGATATATGCTGGGTAAAAAGTAGAAATGCAAATAAGCAAGAAAAGATGCTGATAAAACAATCAATATAAAGCGTATCATTGTAATTATAACATTATCAGCTTTACAAAAAGGTGAAAGAGAGTGATTAAATTTGTCTATAAAGTAAGACATGGTCTTTCTTTATTAATCCTAGGTTTAAGAGAACCTCTTTAGAAAAAGATGCGAGGGAAGATTAATTTGAAGTCCGAAAGCATGCTGCGATTTCTGAGTTGAAAGTGATACTTACAGAGTCGCGGCTAAATCACCGCAGGAACTTTGAAATATCAGAGCAGATTAGCTATTAAAAAATTCAAAATTATTAGGTAAAGGATGTAAAAGTAAGACATGAGAAAGATCAGGGGTCAAGAACCGTTGTTGAAAAACATAAAAGCTAAAATACATGGCTGATAGTTGCTGATTGTGTTTTTGGTGACAAGCAAATTAGGTTGCTGATAGTTCGATTTGGAACCGACAATTATGAGACTAAATATCAAACTGTAAAATCTAACATAAATGATAAAAAAATGCATGATAATAACTTTAATAGCCAATGTTTAAATTTTTTTCAATTTTATCCTTCTTTTTTTGAGTTAAAATTGATCATTAACTTTTTGAAATGAGTCTAATCACTTTTCTTTAACGAAAATATTGAGTAAAATATTAATTTTTTTAATAATATTGGTATGGCAACTTATGTTACATGTCACTACTTGTCTTATATATCATATCAACAAATAATTTAAAAATAAAAAAAAATATGAAATACGCATGGATTGTCATGATGGTTTTCATGTTTAAAAATTTAATCATTTACTCAGTATTTCTATTAAAAAATCAATTTAACATTTTTTTCAAAAGATTAATAGTTAAATTTGACTCTTTTTAAAATATTGAGGATCAAATTTAGTCAAAAAAAAACAAACAAAACTAACAAAATATATAAATGTTAAGTACTAAATTTGATATTATGCAAAAAAGCTTTAATTTACTAAACCAACAAATT
The DNA here is from genome assembly GCF_007990345.1 of Gossypium hirsutum. Classification (NCBI taxonomy): domain Eukaryota; kingdom Viridiplantae; phylum Streptophyta; class Magnoliopsida; order Malvales; family Malvaceae; genus Gossypium; species Gossypium hirsutum. The sequence continues at coordinate 52,722,511 of NC_053439.1, read as the reverse complement.
AAAAATATATACTTAAATTCAATTTCAAGTTGAAGTTTTATGAATGAAAAAATAGATTTGGAAAAACTTCCCCCATTCGAGGAGTTCAAGTTTTATGAAGGAAATGATGTAATATTGATTGATCATGAGTGGTTGAAAGTGATCAAATGAGGTGTAGTCTCAGCAAAAATTGATTTTGGCTAAAGCTTTTTCCTCCTCCTCAAACCCACATCCAACCATTACCTATGAATTTTCTGAGGTGGGAATAATCCAACATCATCCTCCACGTTGTAGATCAAAATAGCAAACTCGACAAAGAATACAATATACAATAAATTTCACCATGAAATTTAAAAAGAATTAAATTAAATAGAGAAAAATCGAATAAAATATACAGTAAAACTAAAAATTCATATATTATAATTACATACGATGAAACACGAAATTGAATATACAATAATTTAAAAACTTTAATCAACAAGTTAAGACCTCGTTGACGACGGTTCTATTTTAATTTATTTTTATATTTTATTAGTAGATCCTAACCCAAAGTGATTGGTGATACTTTGCATCAAGTTGGATGCATATGAATGAGAAAGAAAATGATTCGGAATTACGTTAATTTTAAGTGATTTGATTTGTTATTTGCCGTCGACCATATAGTTTTGGTAGTCCTTGATAGCTATTTTTAAGATAAAAATTACAAATCAATTTTATTTTCTCAAAAAGTTTGATAAAACGTGGTTAATTTTTTTTAGCTGTTCTTATATATAAAATATGTTACAAGTATATAATACTCAAATAAAATAATAAAAAATATTATTTAAGAATTAAACACAAGACTAATAAATTTATATAAAAATCATTTTTCACTCCACCAATAATTATTTATTTGAAATATTGTTATAAATATGTTTTTAATATAAAATATTTTCTTCCATTCATATCGTGAGTGTGATAAAATCTAATATTAATAATGTTGTTGATTGAGTTGGTGTCACAAGTAAACTTGATGCTAGTTCAAGATTGATGACAATACTATGATAAACAATTGTAGTCATTTAGTATCCTTAATCTGGTATATTTATGTGTTCAATTTTTTTTTTCATTTTAACATTGTACACATTTTATGTGTTTATTAATTAGTTTCAAACCAGACATTTTATTATTTATTGTACGTTATTTTTAAATATAAATATATTATTTTCATTGAAAATATATAATTTTATTTACAGTCATTGAATTAGATAATATATTACTAAAAATAAACCCACTTTTATAAACTATTGATGTTATGTTACTATCATTTGGCCGACTAGTGTGTACTATTGTTCCCTCCCATCTTTATAATTATTATTTAGATTAATTGCATCAAACATCCCTATTTTATTAGCTAAAATTTAGATTGATCTTAAATTTTAAGACATCCATAAAGTATTGTTTTAATAAAATCTTTTTGTTAATTTAGTCATATTTTTTGCGTTAAATGTTAACTTGAATTTGATGTGTTTAAAATATTTATTAATTTATACATATATTTTTTGAAAAAAAAAAGAATGTAAAATCTAAACTGACATTTAAAACAAAAGTTGACAATTAAATCACAAAAAGACATGATCGACACAATACTTTAGTTTGAATTTTCAATTGAAACATTAACCAATTTAAAATTTTATTCATAATTTGAGGATATATTTTAAATTAATCTTACCTTTTGAAGTTATAACAATTTTAATAGAATCAAGATTTGATCTAAATATTTAACTCATTTCAAATTAATTAGCTGATCTTAAATATGAGGACTCAAAATTTCCGGGATCTCGATTTTTCCATTGAGCCAAGTTCGGACATCATCTCCAAACTAAATTGAGCGTATTTTCATGTGTATATGAGTATAAAATAAACTAATGCATCTACAAAAAGAAGAGGTCGAGGAAAGGTAGAGATGGGGGCAGGAGAATCTGAGTGATAACGTGTTTCCAAAAGCATGCACATCAAAATTATGTCCATGCTGGTTTCACAATAACTTTACAGATTCCTTATCTACAATTTTCTTTCCTTCTTGCTTTATAAATTTATATTTCAAAATTCAAACTATTCAAGAGGTTTTGATGGGAGTTATCTATATTGATATGGCAAAATATTATCCTAGAGTCTAATTGTTGAACCAGATCAAAGTAGTCAATCAGATTAGAAATCGGTCTGAACAAAAGAGTTGAACCAGAATGAAAATCGAGTGAATCAATTTCATAATTTATTGAAAAGTTAACGGTACTTTGCCTCGGAGCAGTTGAGTTACTGTATTAGAGTGCAGGGGGGGATTTGTGTCCCTACTGAATTTTAAAAACTCAAAATTTAATGTTCAAATAATTGTAGGTTGTGGGAACGGTTTATGCAACCCATCTGGCCATAGCTGTGAAGCTTTGAAGTTTTTTCATGTTCCAAAGAAGTGACTTCAATCATTTGAAACCCGAAAATAGTTTTTAGTGCTATGAATTCAACGTTTATCATCGATTTGAGAATGGAAGAAATTAAAATTGGAAAAGAATTAATAATCCATAAGTAGGTTAATAAATAAACTATGCAAATTAATGCATGGGACAAGCAGGGTTGGATGACAATTGAATTGGGTTTACTTAATTAGTAATATATAAAAAGTGAAAAATATCAAAATTATACTTGAACTTTGATTTAATGAGTAATTTGATACATGAATTTTGATTTGATGTAATTATATACATGAATTTTCATTGATTTAATGAGTATTATATTGATAATTGTACTAGTGATTTGTGAAAATTGAAGCAAATCAAAATTTTACGTATAAAATTGCTCAAAATCAAAGTTGATGTACAATATTGAACATTTAACAAATATTCATGTATAGTTCTTATATAAAAACAATCAAAATTTTCAAAACCTATAAATTGAAACAAACTTTATCAACTTTTTTTACTTTGAATCTGGTTTGACGCAACTTATGAATAAAATCTATTAAAATTTTTATTAATAATAAAAAGATGTTGAGTAAGGTCTAGATTAAGGATAAAAAAACACTTGATAAATTGGTATGGCCCTATATTATTCCATCAACTTTTTTTGTCTTTGCACTTCACTCTCTCACATGATTTCACATTACTATGTGGGGACTTTAATCTTTTCATGCATGCCTTTCATGACTTTTTTTTAATTCTAAATACTTATTTTTATATATTTTTTTAAAAGTTTGTACAATCACATTTGTAAATAGATTTGTAAATTAGATTAATTTAGATTTTAATTTTAATTTTTTTCAAGTTTAGTTCATATTATTTTAAGTTAACATCAATCATTTCGATTTTTAATTTAAAGACTAGTGTTCTTGCAGATCTCAATTGTAAAGATTTTCTTCAGTTGACCAAGAGATTGAGCTTGCAAATGTCATGTAAATATCTTTTAGCCTTTATACTTTATGAAAGTTGTGAATTTAGTCTTTATATTTTAAATTGGTCATTTTTAGTTTTTAGATTTTTTTTTAACTTTAAAATTTTAATTCTCACCAAACAATAGCTACTAAATTCATTAAGTTCACATATTTCCAAAATCTAATGTGGTAAACATATTATCATATATTTGATGACATATCAATTTATTATTTCCACATATTACTTACTAAAAATTCAATTAATAAATTAATGATTGCCATTTGCATCAAGACTAAAATTTCAGAATTTAAAAAGTATAAGGACTTAGAATGGTCTAATTAAAGAATATGGATTAAATCTACAACAGTGCACATAATACATGACTAATAATTGAATTTAACTGTAACTGTTTAGTCTACAAATACTAAAATTTTAAAATCTGAGAAGTATAAGAATAAATCTACAACTTTCACAAAATATAACTACTACTAGAAAAATTTAACATCGTAAACTAAAAAAGAAGATTTGCATGGAAAAGGAGAAAGAAAGAAAGAAAAGGAACGGCGTTAAGTGAGGTGAAAATTTAGGTAAAACCATAATGGGATTCGGTGGCCTGCCTCTCCATTAAAGGGATACCATTAGTATCTCATTCGCAATGGCTTTTCAGTTTTCAACCTGCTTTTAACCACTCTCATCTTCATAACTAGATTTGGTAGACACCTTTTTTTTATTTTTATTTTTAATTTTTGATTGCATTAGCCATTATTAAATTATGGTCTTAATTTCAAAAGTTAAATTTAACTTAATTATTAATTTATTTTTATTTTGATGCTTTAACTATAAAAAAATTAATTTCGTTATTAATATTATCTGTCGAAACTATTTTCATGTTTGAAAAATGGGGATCGACTTTTAAAAATGAAAATGAGAGTCGCCACCGATCTTTTATTAAGGTGTGACCGGTTCACCATTAAAATGATTTTTGGTCTACAAATTTTGAGAAAAGCAGGTTCGGGAGTCGGTTACGCACGAGGAAGGGTTAGCACCCTTGTAACGCCCAAAATTGGTACAAATTAATAGTTGGCGAACATTAATTACCATGAGATGACATGCTATTTCTTTCTTGTACTTTAAATGTTTAATTACTTTTAGTTTTATTTATTTATTTTTATTAATTTAAAATAATAATTTTTTTATTTTGGGTTTTTAAAACTCTTGTTTTCTTATTTAATATTAATTCATTAAGCATAATTCAATGCATAAATTTTTAACGTGAATTTCCTTTAATATTGATGATATTTTTGTAGCATAACACGAATTTTCTAACATAATTAGTCTTTTGGAATGATTTGTATACTATTTAACAAATTTAGATACCAAATCGAACCCAAAAAATATTTAAGTGCAAAATTAGGAAAAAGAATATCAGGTACCAAATGTTATTAAACCAATCCTTTACTATTTGACTAGAATAATGGGCCGCGCATTGTTGGATTATGGCTGGAACAATGGCCCATCTGATGGATTTTTAGCTCTCATTTGGACCGTTATTCTCCACATAGAGCATAAATGGGCCTTTTGTATTCACTTCATTTTGTATTTTTATTTTCATACTATAAGAGAAAAATCTTTACCGAAATTAGTATCACGGGTTAATTAGTTATCAATCCAATTTTAAATATATATATACTCACTTTATAAAATAAATTGTATTATTTTCTAAGAAAATTATTTAAATAATTTCATTAATTGAATCAATGTCACTTATATTATAAAATGAAATTATAGGGTGTTACGTGTTTAATCATATTCAAGCACACAACTTTCAAATTGTTGCAACAATAACAATACAGATTAAATAATCATATTTTATCGATAGCGTATAATAAAGATAACATCCAGAATACTAATAATTTTTATAGAATTATTTAAAAAATTAAACTAAACCCCAAATCATAAGAATTCTAGAACAAAAATAGAAACTTCAAACATTATATAAATGGTCAACACTAAGAACAACAAACAATAGATTGAACATAAACTATATTATTGTGGTCTACTTTCATTTGTTAGATCAATGTTTTCGGCTTCTTTTTCTTATTTTTATTCATTCACTAATTAATTTATTTGTAATAAAACCAAAAGATGAAAATTAGAAAAAGAAAATAAGATACTTATTTACTTGTTCGTTTTGATTTCTATCATTGACGTTGACTGGGTTCTAGGCGAAATTCACCGATTAGAAAGAAAAAAACCTGTGATAAAAAGCAAACACGTGGCCTCTATCCTATTCTTTTATTTAATTTTGTAAGCTTCTAGTAATTCTTTTGGGTTCAAGATTATACATAAATTAAATTTGTAATTACAAACAATTGTTATAATAAACATCGATAATAACGGTAGAACGATCGTAAAAAAATAAGAAAAGAAAAATAAGAAACACAGATTCTACGCGAAAATCCTTTCGGGAAAAATCTACGAGCAGAGGAGAAGAAATTCACTAATGTTGAAACGAATAATACAAGAGGAATTTCGACTATATCTATTTAAGGGTTGAAAAGCTCTATTATAATCAAAGTCAAATAATAGAAGTATAATTATATACGGACTCAACTTATACGGTATGGTCCGTAACTATATTCAAGATCAATCAGAATGGTCAAAATATATTATAGAACATAAACTAGATATAAATTGAGAACTCACACATTATTTACATAGAATGCGATTCATACTTATGACCTTAAAGTTCTCAGAATATTAACCTTACCACTAAATTAATGCCTCGTTAGTTATAAGTTTATTTTAAAATTTGTTATTTTTTAAGAACAAATTGTTATTAATGATAATTATATTTTGTTTCTATCCTCTACTTTTTGTTTCGTTTTTAAAAATAATTTTTATGCAAATGCTTGTTAAATATCTAAAATTTTAATTTATTATATTGAATTCTTTTTTTTTTCATTAGAACTTTTTAAATTAATTAATTTTTCATAAAATAATTTAATAAATCCGTCTTACTATTAATATATAATTTTTTTAATTTTTTTAATTTCGTGTGAGATTTTTAATTTGCCTAACTTTTTTTTGTTTATCGTTTGCTAATTGCCGTTGACTAAAAATAAAGAACGTGGATTAATTTGATTGGTTTAACTTATAGTGAATATGACAAAAATGGTTAATATAATATTAAATATTTTTTTGAAAAAATATAATACTAATTTCTTTGTTAATGGGTAGGTAATTACCTAGGTAAGAAAGCGATTAAGTTCGCTGCGAGTAGGACCATTGATTTAAGATTGGATTAATTTTACATTAAGACTTCTTCTCTTGACTCCTGCATGCCGTCGGATAACGAATGACATTCCTTTCGGTTCAATTTTTAAAAGTTTGGATTTTTAATTTCATCAAATCTAACTTTTATATTTCTTGAATTTATCAATTTTAATTTTTATATTTTTTTCGAATTATAAAATTTCAATCACGAAATTTTATTATTGATATTGCACTATGTGTAAAGTTGTAGTTTTGGTCTCTATTGATCTCCATCGAAGTTATTCATACTTTTTTTAATTTCGAAAACTTTAGTTTTGATGCAAGTCTATTAACAATTTTTTTTTCATAATCAGTAATATATAAAAATAATAATAAAATAACCTTACACATATAATAATATATTTGTCACGAGCAAATAATTCTTACGATTCAGACTCACAGTAAAATGAACATATATAATCAATACACCAGATATTCGAATTCGAGGAGTAGAAATTGCATGAAAGAACTCCTTATTTTGTTTCCCCACCAATCAAGGTATAGTATGAGGCAATGTCGTCTCACGCGTTAACTGGATGAGATGGCACAGAGCCGTGATCGACGAGGCAATGGAAACGTTCCAGCATTCTTTTCAGCTTACGCATATATAGAAGCATTGTTGTATATTTGTCAGTTTCTGGTTGCACTGTAATGGAAAAGAAAGCAAGAAAAATATGCATAGAATTAATTAAGAACAATAAATGGATTGAAATATCAAATATTGACAACCCTACCCTATCCTTTCTGTCCACACCTTTTCTTTTTCTTGAATTCTCATTTGGATCATTTTATTGGTTAGGCCTCCCCCAGTCCCTATATTTTTCTTTAACTAGGGATTGTAAAGTATTATTTGTTGATGGGGTTTTATTTCTCATACTTGATCGAGAGTTAATATATCTTAAAAGAGCTAATTAGGGGTGTAATTGAGTTTAGCTAAGTATAAATAATCAATAGGAATGTTGGGGGTGGTTGGTTTAGAATTTCCAGGCTAATTCCAATATTACATTATTTCTAATTGTTGATTTAAATTAAGTCAAAGATGGAAGTAGTTGGGAAAATATAAAATAGGGGAGGCCAGCCAAATGCTCCTCCTACTCTAATACATAATTATTTTTAAGTCAAAGGTTATATTTTATTGCAAATCATTTCATTTTACAAGTTCAAATTATACTCTTAATAATTAAATTTTAAAAATTTGAAACCTTTTTATGTAATTTATTTCAATACTTCTTTTAATAAAATAGAATTTGAACGTAAAATCAATTAATTTTCTCGAAAATAGAATTAACTTAATCCTTAATGTGAATTGAAAAATAAATTAGAAGAAAATGTCAAACTCTCACCAATACAATGACCAAATTTAAAAAATATATAAAGAAAAATCATACACTTTGTAAAAATATATATAATAAAATCAAAAGATATTTTAAAATATTAAAAATTATATGATTGATTTTTCTAAGTTGTTCCAAAGTCTTCTAATAAATGCACGTAATACTTTCATTTTGAAAATTAATGTAATCCAAGTTAAGGGTAAGCATTCGATTGAATCGAGTGAAAAAATTCGAGTTGATGAGTCATATTTTATCATCTTAATTCGATTTGAATTTTTTTTCAAATCGAGTCAAGTAAAATGAAATTTAAGTTAAATCGAATCCAGTGAAATTGTTCGAGTTAAATTAAAAAATGAAACATGTCAAATTAAAATCTTGTTACAATATAACTAATTCAATATTAGAGCACATAAATTTAAAACCATATATATTAGAAGCTTTTTAAAAGCAAAATAATAAAAAAATGATAAACTTGAATAATTAATTAACTTATTTAGGTTCCAAAATTAAATTTCATTTTTTTTAAAAATTTAACTTTCTTTATATATTCTTTAGAATTTTTTTAAAAAATATATAAATTTTAAAATTTTTATAAATATTTTAAAATTTTAAAATTATTTTTTTCGATTCACCCATTCAAAGCATTTTACGCGAGGGACTGACGTTAATAGAATATATCATTTCTTGCTATGGAACCCGAAAATGGGTTGTCGATACCGCCGTACTAACAATAGATGCTGGATATCTTACGCGTAGACTTGTGTAGTAGTTCAACAAATTGTTGTACGTAGGACAGACTGTGGCACCACCCGAGGGATTTCTGTGAGTCCTCAAAAGAGGACGCTTCCGGAAAGAATTTTTATCCAAACATTAATTGTTTGTGTATTAGTGGATGATATATATATGGGTCCGCGGCGCATTGTCATTTGAAATCAAGATATTGGGCTTGGGCTTGTTGATCGATTCAACGCCTTTTTATATATATTTTTTAGAATTTTTTTAAATATAAATTTTAGAATTTTTATAAATATTTTTAATTTTAAAAATTATTTTGATTTTTTTTTTGTAATTTTTGTTGAAAGAGAAACCAATTTGCTCATTTTCAAAATTGACAAGGACCAAAGGGGCATTTACACTAATCTGTTATTCGAATTGTAAAATTCAACTCGATTTGAACTCGAGACTCGAATTACTTATTCAAGTTGACTCGAATAAATCGATTCGATTAACTCGAAATTCAAATTTATTTTTAATTTTTCAAATCGAATCAAATTTTATTCACGCCTAATCTGAGTGTATTATATTTCCTAATTTATGGAATATCATTTTCTTCTCTCAAACAAAAAATAATTTTTTTATTTTAACAAATTTCTGCATCCGACAGGGTTGAATTTTAAAAGCTTGACCAGTGATTTGGTTTTTCTCTCTAAACGATTGAATAGATTTGAACATGTGCCACTCTCATCGATGCATGTGAAACAATTCAATTCTATACCTCCAAAAAAATAGTATAATTTTTCTATTTGATTTAACAATGTATTTGTAATAATCATACAGAAAAGTATGGAATCCATCAATATTTTTATGATATACATAAATAATAATATTCTTAATGATCAAATCAATAATTAATTTTTAATTAGATAAAAATTAAATCTCTATAACTTATAGGAATAAAGAGCAAAACAGACTTATTAGATTCAATTAATATAAATTTTTGTATTTAATATAAATCTTTACATTAACCATTTTTGTATTAAAATTAACGGATTTTCCGGGGAAAAAGGTATTGGTTCGGGGCATATTTAACTACAAAAATAACTTAAAGGCTTGTTTAAACAATGTAAAATAATTTAAGGGTTTTGAGTTTATTAGCCAATAATAAATTTACTTTCATAAAACCAATTAGGGGAAATTAGGGAGCGTGAGATCAACCTCTATTATGTGCACGTACGTAAATTTACCTTCTTCTTTGTCCTTATTGAATCAAATACTTGTCTTAAACTCTGACCAAAGTTCTCCACAAAATCGGTATATAAGCACTAGCACGGCAGCCAGGGGAGGGCAGAAAAACAACAACAAAAAACACATACACAAACAGGGTCGAATTACAATTGAGAAAAACGCAATGGCTCAAAAGATGATGATGATGGCGGTCCTTGTGATATTAGGGACGATGATGGCAACGTTCACGGTTGCGCAAGAGACTTGTGCGCAGAGCCTGGTGCCTTGTGCTCCTTACCTTAACAACGCCACTGCACAACCGCAGGATGATTGCTGTAATCCTATCAAACAAGCCGTGGAAACTCAACTTACTTGCCTTTGCAACCTCTTTAACGACCCTACTTTGCTTTCATCTTTTAACGTCACCGTCTCTGAAGCTCTTAGGATCGCTCGTGAGTGTGGTGTCACTACAGATCTCAGCGCCTGCAACAACGGTTAGTGTTTCTAGCCACCACCACTGTTTTTGTTTGGATGAAAAAAAAATTGGTTGATACCTTCGTTTTTTATTTTATCATCTATGTTAATATAATCGGAATCGACTAATTAGATCAAAAATTGATTGGTATATCAATTTAAACAGTATTTAAGCGAACGGCTAGCAACCAGTAGAAAGCCAAAAGCTGGAAAAAAAACTGGCAATTGAACCAAGTTGCAGGACTTGTTGATGGGTTTAAACAAAGGGGTTGAACCAATATTTGAGTAAACTACTTAAAGCCGGTGAAAAAGGGCGATTGAACTAAGTCCATAAAATTTGAAGTACTTTTAAATTTTTAATTACTATCTGATCAAATTCGTTAAATCAAGAATTAGCAGTTTGACTGACTTGATTACTGGTTTGATCAAAATAAGTAATTTTTTTAATATTATATATTCAGTTAATGAAATACTAATTATTTATATTTTGGATTACGTTTCGTTACACAGCTACTTCTCCCACGTCTGCTCCACCCCCGCCAGGTAACAAACCATATTTTTAATTTCTTTTTCGATTAAACTTTCTATTTTTTTCCTTAGGATGCAAAAATAATATAAAATGACTTGATTCCTCGAATTTAAATTTGAACAACAAAAATAAACAAATTAAAGTTGGAAATTGATTTAAATTCGAAATAATTTAGAATTTTTAGAACCCAAAATTAATCAAACCTTAATTGGTGAAACCTAAAACCAACCCAATCGGGTTGTCTAATATTAGTATTAGCATGAACTACCTTTGCTTAGTTCTTCATCCTTAATTTCGTTTTTTTTTTCCATTTTTGCTTCTAAATTTTTACAGGTGAAAGTGGAGGTGCTGATAGGATAGTATTGACCGGAATCACCACTTTGTTCTTATTTTTAGCGTCTATAGCGTTGTACTAAGATGACATTTGGGACCTTGGTGAGCTGATGAGGATTTTATATCGGAGTAAATAATACAGAGATCATTCATATTTAGGCATTTCGAGTTTGGTTTATCTTGAGATTTTTATTGTTTGATACTCTCTTATGTATTTGTATCCTTATTTGATTAATATTGTTAGCACATATATTATTTATTCAGTAAATTTTATTGTTGTTGAATGTCATTGTCAGCATCATTTTGGGTGTCCAAAATTGTATTACTTATTCCTTTGTAGTTAAGTTTCAACTTTGGCATACTTGATAGCTTGATATTTTACTATTATTATTTATATATTCTTCATTGTTGACTTATTTGTTCACTTTTTGCTTATTGATGAAACTTGATTCACAGTCAGACATAGGTGAGGTTAAATTTTCAGAATTAGAATTGAATTATAATTATTCATAAGATTAAAATATAATTTTTATTATAATATTAAATTATAAATTTATAAGTTTTCAAAAAAATTAAAATTAAAATATATTATTGTTGACTCTTTGATGCCGCCTGTGCATAAAAACATCAACTAACGGATTGCTCACGTGACATTCTTTTTTACTTTTGGTTAAAGCTAGTGACCTCTTTATGGTTACTCTTAAACACTTTATTTATTCATTTATTTGCAACATAAAGATTTCAATGATAGCATAATCAACATTTGAGTCCTCTTTAAGAAGAGAGAATCTAAAATGGTAAGGAAAAATCATGATCATGACCCTATCCTTTTCGATGAACCCATCTACTATCCTAACATCACCGGCCACCCTCCCTTCACCGACCACCACAACCATCATTGGATTCCAGGAGGAAAATAAACCAAAAATTATGCTTCAGATTGCCAAAACTATCAAGCTATGTATAACAAAGAAGCATTCTAAAAGCCATAGGGGATACAGTCGAAGATATTGTGACGATTTACTATAATACAAATATTACAACGAGCGACAAATTTGCAGGAATGACTATTAGCCATGATTTAAATGTTCCACTGGTATCTAAAATTTGTATTGATAACTCCATTCAAAGAGTTGAGTACGGATCACTTTTGAGTAGATGATCTGAAGGAAATATGTTGGATGCTGTTAGACCAGAAGGGGACCAAGTGGTGAAGAAGAAGACAATAGAGTCCAATGTGGATGCGCTAGTTGCCACCGAAAATTATGGTAAGGGGATGGTGGTAGAAAGAAAAACAAGGAGAAATACTAAGGACACTAGCAGTAAAGAAAGAAGGGAAAAAGGGGAATCTATCATATCAAGTTTTGATTTACTAGCTGGTTTAACAGAGGCTGGTGATACTACTATTAATGAAAATCAGGATGGGTCGGAGGTAAATAAACTAAAAAAGTGTTCTGAACTAACTATAGAGTGGTCTCTAGCTTTAGCCAAAAGTAAAAAAATACCATGTTAACAATCTGTTAGTGGACTAATAGAATTACGAAAACTTTCAAAAACCCGATTGTACCTCTAAGACCTGATAGTAGGGAATTAACCCATATATGTAACAAACAAGTAAATACAATTAAATTGAGAAGATCGAACACGCAAATTTTATGTGAAAAAACTCAAAAGATGATAAAAAAAACATAGGCAAAATGAGATTTCACTGTAAAAAAAAAATACAAAATATGAAAAGAATTAAAAAAAAAAACTGAAGCCCTACAAATCATTTATACCTTTGAGTAATTTTCGTGCTATTTTATGACAACTCCCTTCCTCCCTTCTTTATTTTATCATTTATGCCTTTTTTTTGAAATAAAGACAGGGATTTTATTAAATTGAAAAAAATAGAATAAAAATAAACAAAAATCAGACCTAATAAAGCCCAATCCAAATGAAATCGAAAAAACAAGACCTGAAAAAGCAAAAAAAAAAAAAAAATAGAGAAACAACCTAAAGGCCAATCCAGCAACAAACTCTCCAGAAAATGGAAGGACGTAAACAAAAATAAAATAAGATAAATAAAATAAGATAAATAAAAACCATCCCAGTCAAATCAAGAAACGTTTGGAAGCCATAAATTCTGATGACTAGTCATTTCCAATGCTCCAGAACATCTTGTCGATAGCTATCCCCAAAATCTTTTTAAACTTTCATTTTGCTATCTACTTTCAATTACTCATCTGCACATTTCTCCTTCAATCTGGTTCTTTAAGCCAAGTTTTTGCCGAGGCGAAGGCGTGACCTTCCAGATCTTCTCCCATCAGATAAGTATCTTCTTCTTTCTCGAGCGCGGTCTTTGCTAATCTATGGGCATATGTGTTCTCCGATCTGTGAATAAACTGAAAAATAACTTCTTGAAAATCTGCTTTCTTCTTCTGAATATCGCTGATAATGGCACCGATAACTGACTTGTCTGTAGAAGATGCTTGACATTTTTTTATAACTGATTTTGAATCCCCCATGAGTCTGACTGATTGGATTCTAAGTGAACTCCCTAATTTTGCACCTTCCAGACACGCATAAGCCTCTGCTGCAAAAGGTGAAGGGACATCTCTGTGGATAACCGTCTTTAACACCATTAAGTTTCCCCTCAAATCCCACCCTACCAAACCTGTCGCTGAACTGAAAGTTCTACTGTCGAACGCTGCATCAAAATAGATTCTCGTACTCGGTATGCCTTCTTGTGTTTTATGACTTCTGTTTATACTTTCGCTCTTTTTCAAGTTTTTTAAACCTTCAATTCTGCCATATGTCTTTGAATATTATGTGCTAAATCTCTACCTGTTGTATTTCTTCTCTCGTGTACTAATTGATTTCTGGAGGACCATAACATCCATAGAGCGTAGCAGAAAAGTAGACACTGACCGTTGTCGCTTCTCTTGAAGACCCAGGTAAGCCATTCCCATATATTTTGATTCGCATAATTCATAACCCATGAAAGATTTAACTGTTGCCAAACTTCAATTGTGGGCATTCGTGACAAACATGGACACTTTCTTCAACCGCCGAACAGCATCAAGGACATCTATCATTGACAGTAACCTTCCTGTATCTAAGATTAGCAAAATTAGGAATAAAATCCCATGAAATTCGCCAGATTGTAAATGTAATTTTTGAGGGCAACTATAAGCTCCAAAGTTTCTTGTAAAATTCTTTTAATTCGGTCTGTAATAAATAATCATTAGGGACCCGATTAGCATCTTGTAATAGTTTATAGGCATTGCGGACAGAAAACTCGCCAGAAAGCTCCCCCTTCCACACCTGAAAGTCCTCATGTTCAAACTCTGCTAAGGGAGTCTGAAGAATTTTCCTAGCAATTTCCTCTTGGAACGTACTATTGATCACATCCCTTCTCCATTTCCTGCTAGTTAAATTGATAAGATCCGAAACTAACTTTAATTCACCTCTGTCTGTTCTATTTTGTGCACCAATTTTGTCGACCCCCTGAATCCAGCTATCTTCCCAAATGGAGATTCTATCCCCTCTGCCCACCCTCCAACTCAACCCTTTTTGGAGAAGACCTTTCGCTGCCCATATACTCTTCCAGGTATAAGAAGGTAAAGTTCCCAATTCTGCTTTAAGAAACTAGAAAACGGAAAATATTTTGCTTTAAGAACTCTGGCTAATAATGAATCTGGAAAATTAATGAGACGCCATCCTTGTTTAGCTAGTAACGCAATATTGAATTGGCTAAAATCTCGAAAACCTAAACCTCCACATTCCTTTAAAGAACATAGATTATTCACCAATGAATCCCTCTATTGCCTTTTCCTTTTTGCCACCAAAATTTAGCGACAATACTCTCAAATTCTTTACATAAAGCTCTGGGTAATAAAAAACATGCCATTGAATAGGTAGGAATAGCCTGAAGTATGGCCTTAATGAAAACTTATTTGCCTCCTTGAGATAAAAACCTGATACTCCAGCGATCAATACTTTTCTTGAAACGATCCTTCAGATTCTGAAAAGCTTCCTTCTTTTTTCGGCCCACCATATTTGGCAACCCCAAGTATCTTTCTGGATCGTTCGACCTACGAACCCTCAATAAGTTGACAACTTGACTTCTGTCCTCTTCCAGTGTTTTTGCTAAAAAATACTGATGATTTTTCAAAATTTACGCTTTGCCCCGAACAGGATTTATATTCTTCTAGAATTTCCTTAAAAATGATAGCACATTTCCTTGTTGCCTCCCCAAATAATATGCAATCATCAACAAATAGTAAATGGGAGACCTGTGGTCCATTCCTGCTAATCTTGATACCTTTTGAAATACCTCTCTTCATTGCCAATCTTAATAGACTCGACAAGCCCTCTCCACACAAAAGAAATAAAAACGGACTTAGCGGGTCTCCTTGTCTAAGACCTTTGGTTGGCGAAAAATTCACTCCTCTAAGCCCGTTAATGATTACTGAGTAGGAAACTGAGGATACGCATTTCATAATGGCCTTCACCCAGTTAAGGTCAAACCCCATCTTGACCATGATTTCTTCAATAAAACTCTATTCAACCCTATCGTAAGTTTTACTCATATCAAGTTTCACAGCCATAAAACCTTTTTTCCCCAGTTTCTTCTGTTTTATCTTGTGCAGTACCTCATAGGCTAACAATACATTGTCTGATATCAATCTCCCTGGCACAAAAGCGCTTTGGGCTTCATCAATACATTTCTCAATAACTAACCGGAGCCTATTAGCAATTACTTTTGCTAAAATTTTGTGAAGAACATTGCATAGACTGATCGGCCTAAACTGCGACATATTTAATGGGCTCTCAACTTTGGGAATAAGCACTATATTTGTATAATTAATTTGACTAATCTCCATTTCACCGTTCATCATTCGAAGACAATAAGAAATTACATCCTCTCCCACTATTTGCCAACATTTATGGTAAAAAGCTGCTGGAAAGCCATCCTCCCCTGGTGCCTTTGTTGGGCCCATGTCAAAGACTACTTCTGTAACTTCTTCCCTGGAATATGGAGCTGTAAGTCTTTGATTATCTTCCTCATGAATACACCGCTCAATCCCTGATAATATATGATCAAAATTCCCCATTCTATCTGCTGAAAATAGATTTTGAAAGTAAGCCCGTCCCGTAACCTCAATATCCTGAAAAAACACCATCTCGTCCCCTTCTTCATTCTTTAATTTGCGAATAAAATTCCTCTTCTTCCGTTGTGAAGCTTGACTCTGGAAGAATTTTGTATTTTTATCTCCAAACTTCAGCCAATTTATTCTAGCCCTCTGTTCCCAAAACATTCGTCTTTTTCAATCTCAAAATTTAAACTAATTTTTGTATCAATCAATTCAGCTAGAGTCTTATCATCCCTTTCAGCCACAAACAACTCTTCAAACTTTTCTGTCAGAACTCTTTTAGATCTTTTCCTGTTGAATTGAATTCTCCTAGCCCAATCCTTCAGACCTTCTTTAAGTCTCTCCAGTCTCTGTGGCAATTCCCCTGAAGAATTCTCCCACAAAAACTTAACCTCACAAATAAAAGATTCCTCCAATAACCATCAGGCTTCAAATCTGAAATTACTATTCCAAACTCGATCTTCATCTTTCCTATGCCTTTTTAAAGTGCCAAAAAACTTAAAAATCACAACTTTTAGTTGTTAGAGCACATGGTTCCCAAAATCCACACACCTTGGACACACAATTGTGTGGCTCACATGGCTGTGTGGTATGGCCCTGTGAAACTCTGTTGCCCATGTGCAGCTTCCAGATTACTCTAATGTTTTGATTTTCACTCATTTTTTGCTCCTATTGCTCCTAAATGCTATATTAAACTTCAAAACATGAAGTTAAAGGATTAGAATTGCATAATTCACAATTAACACCACATAATCACCCAAAGATGCATTAAGAATGTGGCTAAAATATGTTACTTTTGAAACTTATCAAATATATTTTTATAGGTTATGCAATTGTAATAAAATATTACATTTATATATCGATTCTTTTAGAAAAATATCAAACTGAGAAATTATTTGGAAAAGGCATTAAAAGTATATGTTGAGGCAAGTTGTGGAGAAGCATTCCAAGTGGTACTTAGTAGTGGCCATTACCATTCACCCTCACAGGAGTGCAACAAAACTTTCCGTGTTGGAAGTTTATTAAGTCAAAATATTTGAGATATTAACTATGTTGATATTTTGGAGATATTGAAGCCCAACAACAAAAACTAATCCATTGCTTTATGACGATTAGATTTCATGGAGAATCGTGCCGGATCAAATTGAAGTTTACCTTGAAGATTGAATCTCCATCAAATCACGATTTATTTGACTTTGTTATTATATTTCTTTTTCTATTTTGCAGCTATTGATTTTAAGGGGTTGCGTTTGTATTCAATCACTTGTATGTTAGCAACCCTAGAAACTTATATATAACGAGGATTGTATAGGTATGTATGAGAGCATCTTGAGAGAACTTTATTTGTTCATTAAGGAACTTTTTGTGTGCGTGCATTGAAGTGTAAACTTTTAGTGTTTACTGTCTTAATTCTCAAAGGGAGAATTTAGATGTAAGTGTTTTAGTTTTTAGGTACAAATGTGAGATCTGTATACTTAGGGAGTAATAAAGTGTTATTCACGTGTTGTATTTTGAATCAAAGATAGTTGAATTCCTCACTGAGATATAGGCTTTGTAGATGTAAAGGAATTGAACAGCATAAACAAACTATTGTGTTCTTTACTATTTTGTTTACACAGATTTCGTAGTGCCAAGCTGTAGTGGTCATTGCAATCATAAATTTCCATTCAATTTAGGCAATCCAAACAATTAACCACATTAGGTCCCAACAATGTATACTTTTTATTTCGATTTTAAGGAAAAGAGGCAATTCTATTAAAAGGATGACAAAAGCAATAAACAAAAAAAAGTACAGGTCGACAAATTAATCCCAAGTTAATAGACTTACCCATTAGATCACGTCCTAAGTCCCTTAACTTTATTGGTGCTAGTTAGTTGATGCATATATGCAAATTTACTTTAGAAGGCAATTATGTTGTTAGATGTGCAAAGTTGATGCATATATGCAACATCGGCATTAAAGGGTAGGTAACAACTTTAACCCCTCTAAAATATGATAAATTAGTATTTTAATTTTTTTGTGAAAATTTATAAAATTATAATTTAATATTATGACAAAAAATAAAATTTTACCTCTTGAAATAATATAATTCAATTTTAATTTTTAATATAAAACTTTAGATTCACCACTACATTGTGAATCAAGTTTCACCAATAAGAGTGAAGTTGAACAAACAATATATATCAATCTATCAGAATGCCAAAATTGAAATAAAAATACAAAGAAATATGTAGTTTCAATTTTGGACACCCAAATTGATGCTGACAGTGACAAAAATAATAATAAGCCTATTGAATAAATAACGTATATGCTAACAATATTATTGACCAAACAAGCATACAAATAAATATATAGAGAGAGAATCAGACAATAGAAATCTCAAGATAATCTAAACTCGAAATGTCTACATCTGAATGTTGTCTTTATTATTTGTTCTAAGATGAAATTCCCCTTCAACTCATGTAGGAAATACGTTACCATAGTACACAATGATCCATGCTAAACATAAGAACAAAGTGATGATTCCTGACAAAGCAATCTTGTCAACACCTGCGCTTTCACCTCCTGTAAATTTTAAGATGAAAAATGGGGAAGAAAATTACGATGAATTAACACTAGGCAAAGGCGATTTATACTAATACCAATGTATGATCGAATTATTGATTTTTATCATCAATCAAGTTGAATTAAATTCAAATTGAGTAAATTGAGTTTGGTTTTCAGTTCATGCCAAATGAAAAAAAGTTAAAAGATATGCTTTACTACCTGGTGAGGGGTGGAGCAGATGTGGAAGAAGTAGCTGTGCAACAAAACATAATCCAAAATATAAATAATTACTCTTTGATAAAAAATTATGAAAAAAATAAACTATTTCTTACAATTAAAAAAATCCAAAAAACAACAAACATTATGAAAGAAGATTGAATAAATAAAAAAGAAGAAAAATAATAAGAAAGTCGTTTTTTTGTAATTTCATAAATATGGATATTTATTTTTATACTAAAAATTAAGTTTTATATTTTCTTATTTAAGTTATAATCATATGCTTTTGAAGTTAATATAATTCGATAATAAATTATAATGAGATAAATGTTTGAAGTAAAAATTTTAAATTAAATAAAAGTTAAACCAACATTCAACTTGTTTTTAATTTTTTTTATTCCTTACTTGCATCTAAATTAAACCTTTCAATTGGATTGGATTGGATTGGATTGGATTGATTTTCAGTTAGATCAATTAATATCAAATTAATTCAGTTTTAAAATTTTTATATTATCTCGGGTATGAATTATTTTGGATTTAAGTCATTTAAGGTTTGAATCGTTCTTCACAAAAAAAAGAAAGAATCATTTACGTTTTTTGTTCAATATCATTTTGAATTTAGATAATTTTCAAGCTCAAGTTTTAACTTTTATGATCAATCAAATTAAATTGAATTTAAATTTGAATAAATCAAATCAAGTTTTTTAATTTATTTTTCAATTTGTTGGGAAATATTTATTTTAATATTTTTACTATATTTGATGTATTATTTTTTTTAAAAAAATTATATAAAAAATTAATAAGAGTCGACCAGGTCCGAGTTTGGACAAAATTTTAGGCCCATTCTCAGGCCTAGAATTTTGGTTGGATTCGACCTGATGCATGAACACCTCTAGTTAACCTCCGATTAATCTCATGAATAATTATGGAAATTAAGAATTTATCACAATCTTCTTTTGTTAAATATATAATTTTTTTTCCTTTTTTCCTTCAAAGAAAAAGAATAAAAAAGTTTAAGCGAAAAAAAAAAAATAAAGATGTGGTTTGTTACCTTATGGGGAAGGAGCAGCTGCAGCAAGAAGACATAATCAAAACATGAGTAATTAGTCTCTCATCAAAATTATGAATGATTCAACCATATCTTACTATTTGGAAGCTAAAAAAAGAACAGATTATTTTTGCTATTTCAGTAAACAAGAAAACATGAGTTTGAACTTACTGATAGAGTTTTGAAACTTAAAAAAAAAATTAATCTGTATACTAAAAGATTAATAATTTTGATGAGAACATCTGCTGAATTAAGATTTTTTTTAAATAAATTTTTTTTAAAAATATATATTTGAAATATCGGTTGAATCCCTTTGTAGGAACCAATGTAGCAGCTGGTTAATGTATCAACCAAATTTTTTCATCCAAACAGGAAAATAAAGAGGTGATGGCCAGGAACACTGACCGCTGATGCAGTCGCTGATTATATCAACGACACCGCACTGATTGGCGATCCTAAGAGCTCCAACGTAGGGGATGTCAAAAGAACTAAGCAAAGAAGGCAGGTTGAAGAGGCTGCAAAGGCAAATAAGTTCAGTAGCGACGGCTTGTTGGAGAGGTTTACAGCAATCGTCTGGCAGTTGGACATCAGTGTTGTTGAAGTAAGGAGCACAAGACATCAAGCTCTGCAAACAAGTCGGATTTGCAACCGTAACGGTCGCCATCGTCGTCCCCAATATCACAAGAACCGCCATCATCAACATCTTTTGAGCCATTGCGTTTTTCTCAATTAATCTAATTCCGCTGTGTGTGTATGTGTTGTTTTTCTTCTCCCTGCCCTCCCCTGGCTGCTATGCCATTGCTTATATACTGATTTTGTGGAGCGTTTTGGACAGAGTTCAAAACAAGTATTTGGTTAGCTCAATACCGACGTAATATTTTTTTCTCCAGGGTTTAATTAATAATTAATATTTTCAAAAATTTAATTAATAATTAAATGATACTCCAGGGTTTACGAATACACTTGGATTACGTGGTTTTTAAAATCAAAGTGTTACATGCATTTTTTTCTGGGGAATAAAAATTATCTATTCAAAAACATGTTTAAAATACAAACACTGTGAACCTTGATTAGGAAGTGCCTTGCACAAAGAAACACCAATAAAGAAAGAAGAATAGGTAAAAGAACTCATCACCAAAAAATCAATTATTCTGATTAAGTATTAATTTAGAGGACATTTTCATTATTATAATAACAAAAAGAATATGACTTAGAACTGTATGTATACATACATACAATGTTAGGCCCTGAATCTAGATTGGATAATCAGTGCAATTGAACAGGAGTCTCGTTGGACTTTGGAGAAGGTGATAAAATATTAAAAAAATGATGAATAGATTTAATGGTTCTTTTTGAGAATGGAAGCTTCTTACACTGTTTTCTTGATATTTTTGGATCCGAAATAATAAATTGGATTCCTTTAAAAAGAAAAAGTTATAAAATGTAATGCAATAAAATAAAAAAAAATTAGGGCACCATTTTTTTATTTGTAATAAAGCGTAATCAGAAAATTTTAAAAGTTGAAGATTCTTTTTCTACGTTAAAAGCGAGAGAAAATTTTTATTTGGATCCTTTCCAACCCTAGGTCATGGGCAACCGCACTCCCAAACTACTCCAGGGTCGAGCCTAACTTCTTAAATTATAACAAATGGGTAATACTTTATTATGATATGCGAACCAATTATTGTTATTATTAAACCATTTAAATGTATTAAAAAGATAAAATAAATTAAAGACAAATTAAAAAAAAATTAACTTCCTAAAAATAATTAAAATAAAAGTATATATAGATAAATTAAAAAAAATCTAACTTCTAGAAAATTTAAAATAAAATATAATTGAAAAAATTAATACTAATAATATTACAATATATTTAAATTTTCTATTTTAATCTCATACTTCAATCTATCTTTCTCATCTCTATCTTATATCTTGATCTTCTTGCTCAATCTATTATCTTCGTCATGATCTTCAATCAACATTGATTAGATTTCTGATGTACTTGATTCTTCGTAGTTGCAAATTTCCTAAGCAATTAAAAAAATTATAATAAATAATATGAACTTATTGTTGTAAATTGCATATTTTTAGTAATTAAAAAACCATAGAGTAAAAATAATAAGTTCATATTAAATAGGGAAAGTGAATAAAGATGAGTTTAAAATAAATTTAGTATAACAAACTAAATAAGCGTTGTAAAAGAATATCATAATTTTACCTCATTATTGATTAAAATGATTTTTCATCTATTTCAGGAGGTGGTAATGTCATTTGATTATGACTTGAAATTTCCTCTTTGAAAATCTATTACTTTAATATTCCATTATTTTTAGACACTTCAAACTTACCAATGTTAATAATCTCCATGCATACCGAAAACGATCCATCAAGATTATGAGACACTAAGGTAGCGAAGGATAGCAAGATTGCCTGTAGCAAGCAAAGAAAATCCACCCTGGATTTTGCAGTATTGAATACTAGGTGAAAGTTTGTCCTGCTTTGATGCATCTAGAGGTGAAGGAAGTTGCTCAACCCTTTGCAACTTCAAGATGGTGGGAAGATTTGCTTAACACTTCAAAGCATCAATATGATTGAAGATCAATTGTTGATGAGCTCAAATCGACATCAAAATTTAGAAGAAAATGAGCTTGGAGCCTTCCACGCAGGTTGGGTATCGTGGCATCAAAATTTGCATCATGAACTTCTAGGCTATTTTAGGCTCCTGCTGACATTTTTTGGATCCAAGCCATGAAATGAGTCCAATTAGAGCTTTTCATTCCATTCAAAATGGAACATTATGGGCGCAAATTAGAGTTTTATAGCTCAATATATGACCAAAATACTGAAGCAGCGTAAGTTGGAAATCAAAACTACAAAACTTGCAATCGAACTAGAACGATGATGAAGCTGAAAGATTTTATTTGTCGTAAAACATGCCAGAAAATTCAAAGAGACTTGAACGCTTTTAGATCAAAGCTTTTTTCTCTTTCGATGTATTTAGAAATCCTCTTTTATTTTGAGGAGAACTTTGCCAAATTATACTACGTCTTCAAGTTTGGAATGAAGCAAATTTTTGTTCACATTCGGTGCTTACAGGATGGGAACCATCTATGATGTACACAAAGAATGGGAGACTAGCTAAGAAAAAAGTGCAATGGATCGTTGAGGAAGAAAAGTTTGCTAATGAAAACTCCAAAGCCTTGTACGTTATTTTTTATGGAGTAGACTTGCAGGAATTCAAAAGGATTGCAAAGTGCACTATAAACAAATCTGCATGGGACATTTTAAAGTCAATTCATGAAGGTACCTTTGACTGCTAAACAGTCTAAGATGTAGATGCCAACATCCTTATTTTAGAGCTTGAGAATGTAAGGATCACAGACAATTGAAGAGTTCTATGCAAAGTTGTGTGATCTGTCAAACCAAGCCTTTGCTCCGGGTGAAGAATATTCAAATACCAAACTAGTCAGGAAAATGTTGAGATATCTTCCTAAGAGATTCTCTATTAAGGTCACTTTTATTATGGAGGCTAAAGATCTTAAAAGTTTGGCAATCGATGAACTTATTGGCTCTTTGCAAACTTTTGAGATAAACCTTGAGGACGTCAAACGCAACAAGATAAAAGGTGAGAGAAGTATTACTTTCCAAGTGGGTGAGGAAATGCCAACTTCCCAAATTAGTGCAACTGAAGAAGTTCAAGAACATATTGTCTTAGCCACACAGAACTTCAACAAATCATTAACAAGAAGCAATCAAGGAGAATAAAGAAGTTTGAAGCCAGCACAAATGTTCCTAAAGAAATATCCAACGGGGTGGTAATCAAAGAGGAATCTGAGAAAGATGAGAAAAAAGGAGTCTAGTACTACGAGTGTCAAGGTCATGGTCATATCTAGTCCAAGTGTTCAAACACTTTGAAAAAGAAAAAATAAGACACTTTGTGACATGGAGTGATGAAGATTCATCTAGTAGTTCAAATTCAGAGGATGAGCATCACACTAATTATGTTGCTTTTTCAGTTGGTACTGCTAAAGTGGATGATGAAAACTTAGATGGAAACTTAGATATGGGATTAGATGAGGAGTTTTTGAAGACATATAAAGTGATGTTAGGAAAATGAGGGCAAGTATGTGACTTCAATGCTCAATTGCTTAAGGAAAATAAACAGTTGGAAGGATGAAAATGCAAAGCTGGTTAAACAGGTGGAAGCAAACGAATCACTCATTGCTGAGGAACTTGACAACTTTGTGAAGGTGAAGAAGGAACTTGTTGGTACAAAACTTATGCTTGAAAAGTTTAATACGAGAAGCAGCAAACTCAATGAGATCTTAGCAGCTAGGAAAAAAGAACCAATCAAAGGAGGATTAGGCTTTGTTACTATAGGGAAGGCTGTAATGGAAAGTCCTATAGTCTTCGTAAAAGCATCTGGTTTGAAGGAAGTAAGTGAAAGACCTAAGCCAATGTTTTTCAAGCTATCCAAGAAGACTGTTCATTCCCGTAAGGTGATTTACCATTATTGTGGTACTCCTGGTCATATAAGACCTCAATAATTCAAGATATTGCATGATCTAAGTTGGAGGCGCAATGCCTAACGAAGTGCCCACTTCTTGTGGCACATCGGTTGCGAGGAAGGAAAAACAAGTGTGGATGAATAAGAAGACTAAATTATGATATTCTTTCATCATCCTTATTTAGTTTATTATACTAGATTTATTTTAAATTTATTCCCCTATCATTCTATTGTTTAGTGTGAAAATTTCATATAATTTATATTTATAATTTATTTTAAATTATAATTGTACGTTATTATTAATTTTAATTATAATTTATATTTTTTTCTAAGTACTATTACTGTTTTTGTTTATAATTTTATAATTGTTTAGGAAATTTCCAACTATGAAGAAATTAATTCCATCAAAAGTCAAGTATCGATCTAAGATGGTGACGACAATGATAAATTGAACCAAGAAGATGAAGACCACAATGATAGAAATTTAAATTTATTTGTATCATTATTAGTATTTATTTTAAAATATATATTTTTTATTTTCTAGAAAGTTAGATTTTCTAGTTTATTCTTTTTCTGAAAAAATAAATATATTATTAAATTTCAAACGAAATAACATGCCATACTTTTATTTTAATTATTTTTAAATAGTTGAAGTTTTTTTAATTTATTTCATATTCTTTTACAGCACTATAAAATAATTTAACAAGAAGAATAATGATTTCACTTGTAAAAATAAACTAATAATGATCACACTTTCCCAAGCGAGGATAGGAACACCCACCATTTTCTGATGATTTAAGAAGCTTCCATCCTCCGTTAAATCTATTCATCATTATCACCTTCTCCAGACTCCAACGCTCCTTTTCAGCTCATATTTGTTCTTTGCACTGTTTTCTATTCTATTCTAAAAAATAATATGTCCGTATTGAACCAAATGCTTGTTTTAAACTCTGACCAAATGACTCCATAAAAATTAGTATATAAGAAGCAATGGCAGTGCAGCCAGGAGAGGGCAGGGCAGAAGAAGAAAAACATCTACAGGCAGATTGAAATTAGAGTAATTGAGAAAAACGCAATGGCTCAAAAGATGTTGATGATGGCGGTCCTTGTGATATTGGGGACGAAGATAGCGACATTTACGGCTGCGGATCCGACTTGTTTGCAGAGCTTGATGTCTTGTGCTCCTTACTTCAACAACGCCACTCTCCAACTGAAAGGCGATTGCTGTAACCCTCTCAGACAAGCCGTCGCTACTGAACTTACTTGCCTTTGCAGCCTCATTAATAACTCTACTTTGCTTAGTTCTTTCAACATCAACATCCCCATCCCTGCAGCTCTTAGGATCACTCGTGGCTGCGGTGTCACTGATAAGATGAACGGCTGCATCCCCGGTCAGTGTTTCTAGCCATCACCTCTTTGTTTTTCTGTTTGGATGAAAAAATAAGGGTTGATACCTTCTTTTATTTCATAAAAAAACCGAAAACCAGCTACTATATTGATTCAAACAAAGAAATTGGACCGATATTTAAAAATCTTAATTCAGTGGTTGTTCTCATCAAAATTTGCAAATCCATCCTCCTCCTCCTATTTAGAATCACTAAATTTTTAATTAGGAATTTAATACTTCCTTAAGGCGTTTATATTCCCATTCTCTTGATTCTTCAAATAACAACAATCGAATTGAGCTAAAGCTGGATCATCATATATATCTTTTTTTTTTTATTTTTAAATAGTAAGATATAGTTGAATCATTCATATTTTTTTTATGAGAAACTAATTATCCATGATTTGATTATGTGTTCTTGCTACAGCTACTCTCACCCCTGCTCCTTCCCCATCAGGTAACAAAGCAATCTTTAATTTTTTTTCGAAGCAACTTTTTTATTCTTTTTCTTTGGACGCAAAAAAAAAATGTGTATATTTAACAAAAAAAATATTGTAATGAGTTTAATTAGAGGGTAAAATTTAAAGTGAATTAAACCCAAAATAATTCAAATTTAAAGTGATTTAAAATTTTTAAAACGGAATTTATCCGACTTTAATTAATTGATTTAACTCAAAACCAATCTAATCTATTGAATTGAGAGGTGGAAGTAAAGAATAAAAATATGAACATTCAAATATTGGTATTTGGCATTAGCATGAATCCCATGAGATCTGGTCACTACAATCAATATTTGTGGATATTGAGAGGAAAATTGAGAAGGTAGGTAGTGTTGTATATTTCATGGTAGATAAGAAAGGAAATAAAATGGCCTCAACCTTGGCGATAGCAGGTATAAATCGTGGAGACATGTTTAAAGCTTGGTGGTAAGTATTAGATTTGATGTAAAACGTCGATTTTCAATTGTACAAAATATTACATTATGAGACGCTATAAAATCAAACTTTTAAATATTGTTCTTATTGTATTTACAGCAAATTAGTTCCAATGAAGAAAAAAATGAATTACCTTTACCTAATTTTTCAACCTTAATTTTTACTTTTAAACATTTAAAATGTTAGTTCAATTATTTATCTCGCCATATTTTATTATTGACAAACCATACAATTATATCAATATAACATAAACAAGATAATTTAAATTTTAATGTTTTAGTATAAAGATAAAATATAAAATTTTGTTAAATTTAAAAAAATGTCTTTGTTAATTATTTTTTTTCTTTTGTTTTTATTCAATTCTTGATTCACATTCTTTGTACTTTTTAACTTTTATTTGTAAGATATGGTTGAATTTTTCATAATTTTGATTAGAAACTAATTGTTTATATGTTGGATTATGTTTTGTTGCTATAGCTACTTCTCCCAAGGCTGCTCCACTCATCACCAGGTAACAAAGCTTTTTTTTTTTTGGTTCAATAAACGATTTCATTATTTTTTAAATTTTTATTTGACATGAAATGAAAACCTAATTCAATTGATTCAATTTAAATTTGATTTAACTCGATTATGACATGAAATGAGAATCTAATTTAATTGATTCAATTTAAATTTCATTTAACTCGATTATCTTAAATATAAATAATTTGAGATGAAAATTAATCTAAATTTAAAATTATTTAAAGCTTTTAAAACCTCAAAATAATATTAATCTGACTTAAAACTAACCCAATACGTTGAATCAGGTTATCTAATTTAGGGATAAATATATGAAAAACAGGTGATCATATATTGGTATTAGCATGAATTTCCTTTTCCTCGTGCTAATTCATCGTAAATTTCTTTCCCATTTTCCATTAAAATTTGCAGGAGGTGAAAGTGGAGGTGTCCACAAGATAACTTCGACCAGAATCATCACTTTGTTGTTTTTTTTTTTTAAGCATCTATAGCTCTGTACTATGGTGACATGTTTCCTACATGAGTTGAGGGGTGATTTCATCTCATAATAAATAATAAATAATAAAGAGAGCATTTCGAGTTTAGATTATCTTGAGATTCCTATTATCTAATTCTCTCTCCATAGATTTATTTGTATATTTGATTGGTCAGTGTTGTTAGCATGTACATTATTTATTCATTCAGTATTATTGTTGTTGGTCACTGTCAGCATCATTTTGGGTGTCCAAAATTCAAACTACATTTTTCTTTTACTTTTGTTTCAATTTTGGCATACATGAATCTAATAGCTTGATATATTATTATATTATTTTTATATATAGTGTTTGTTGTTCATTTATTTGTTTATTTTTATTTTTATTGGTGAAATTTGATTCACAATTTAATATTGGTGAACCTAAAGTTTTATATTAAAGATTGAAATTGAATTATGATATTTTAAGAGGTTAAAATTTAATTTTTATCATAACATTAAATTATAATTTTATAGGTTTTCACAAAAAAATTAAAATACTGATTTATCATTTCTAAGAGGGATTAAGGTTCTTACTTGCCCTCTAATGTCGATGTTGCATATATCCATCAACGGTAGTCTTTTAATCGTTTCGGACTTGGTTATGTGGCATGTATATGAGATTCGTATCGCATAGGTGTTATTTTGAATGTTCATGAACTTGAGCCTTATGTGATATTTAATTTTGGATGCTTACATGTTATATGTGTTGGGTATGGGTCCCACTATGTGGGAAAAACCCATATTTTCTGCCACAATGTTTTGCCTTCTTTTTTTGTTTTGTCAAAAGCCAATTTTTTGGCCTTTTAACGTGGGAGTGGGCAGCATTCTTAATTGAGAGCAAAATTCTCAATTACATCCAGAGAGAAACAGAGAGTGAGATTCAAGTAGAAAAATCAGTTTTTCAAGCTTGGTGCAGCAGTGATCAACTCCTCGATCGAAGGTCCATCCGTGGTTCGATTGAGCTGATTTTTGGACAGCAGCTAGGCGATAAGGTGTTCTTGACTTTGTACGGTCGAATTTTTCATCCGAGTCTTTTAGAGTCGGAAATACCCATTTTTCAGCAGCTGCGTTTTTTGGTGATGTTCTCTCATTTTTCTCTCTTTTGCTAAAGATTACATATTGTTAGCCTTGTCGGAGTTGAATGCTTGTTGTAGGCTTGATATTGTGATCTTGTAGCCGAACATTTGATGATAGTGGAGCTCTTTATCGGACTCTAAAGTCCCGTGGTTTTTACCCTTAATTTAGAGGGGTTTTCCACGTAAAAATATCGGTGTCTCTATTTATTTTTGTTGTGGTTGCATTAGTTGATTTGTGGTTGATTAAGGTTGCTAGAGAACATGTAACACCCCTTTCCCAAGACCGTCTCCGGAATCGAGTACGAGATATCATCCAATTTAACTTACCGATTCGGAGCATAAAAATTTGCTTTTAAAATTAAATTCACTGTTCATAACAACACTGTCCACCTGCGCAACTGTCACTAATTTAATTATAACTTGAGTTACGAAACTCAAAATTTAAATCCGTAAATTTTCCGTGAAACTAGACTCATATTCCTACTTACCATAAAATTTTCAGAATTTTTGACTTACCACATTAGTACAGTTTATTCATTAAAGTATCCCCTGTTTCACAGCTCGACAGATCTGACCTCTTGGCGCTAAAAATCAAATATCTAATTGTACAGAATTCATATAAGGTTACCATTAATTTATTTTGAAAATAGACTTACTAAGGAATCTAAACATATAAATTATGACCTATAATTATTTCTGTACAATTTATAATGATTTTCTAAAGTTAGAACAGGGGACTTCAAAAACCATTCTGACCCTGTCTCACTAAAATTTAAATATCTCAAAATATAAAATTTTTTTGCCTACACCGTTTCTTTCATGTAAAAATAGACTTGATATGCTTTAATTCTATATATCATTCACCCTCTAATTCCATTTCTACTATTTATGGTGATTTTTCACATTCACGTCACTGCTGCTGTCAAAGAAACTGCTTCTTTGAATTAGTTACCATTTACACATACATAACTCCAAAACATATTCTTTAATAACTACTTCAATAGCTAACATTAGCCATATCATTTGGACATGCTCAAAATGATTAAGACTCTATACATGCCATAGTTTAAACATTTTGAAAAGCACATAATACCGAGATGGTTATGATAGTGTGATACGAGCTCCGACGGTCCACTATTCGATCAAGTTCAAATCACTATAAAACAAAGGAAAGAAAGAGATGTGTAAGCTATAAATAGCTTAGTAAGTTACATGTAAACAATAATTACTCAATTAATAATTAACACTTTTAACATATAACTAATCAAAACATTTCTTAGCAATTTCCATCACTTACACATACACAATCTTACCAATTCACTTGCATATACATTTTCACACTTAACATTTCATATTCACTTTAATTCATTATTAATCCCGTTGAACACTTGGAATATACACGGATACGTAGAGATTTAGCACATAAGTGCCACACTGATATGTAGCCGAAGCTACCACTGATATGTAGCCGAAGCTACCACTGGATGTAGCCAAAGCTACCACTGAAATGTAGCCGAAGCTACCACTGATCAATAACACTGGAAATGTCCACGGGTCTGCTCACACAAGCTGTCAGGTGTCTGCAACACATGCTAGATCACCCAGCACCCGGGACTCACTGTAACACTGTAACACTGGTCTCTAGTGACATGTCACTTGTATCCAATTCTATTCCTAAGTTCAACCGGGAATTTACACTTAACACTTTATTTTCAACACTTTATCACTTGAATAATTCATGAACAACTTTCCTTCCACATTCAATATTAATTCACATATCAAATATAATTCACAATTTATACAAATATAACTATTATTTACATATAACTTACCTCGGATGCAAAACGACTATTTTTGTAATTTAGTCGATAACTTTCTCTTTTCCCCGATCACTTGCACTATTTCTTCTTTCTTGATCTATATTAACACAATTTAATACATTTTATCAATATTCCATTCAAATACAATTCATACACAACATTTTGACACATTTACATTTTTCCCCATAACTTTTCAAAAATTCCACTTTTGTCCCTAAGCTCGTAAAAATAAAATTCTCTAAATTCTTAAATTTCAAACTTCACTAAATCATATTTCATGCTCATAACGGGCCTCAATTTCACAAAATCACAACTTTATGCACACTTTACCATCTTTCACAATTTAGCCCTTTTTCAACATTTTTCATTGAAATTCATCTAGTAAAACTTGTAATTAACACTTCAAACATTCATTATCTAACATCACTAATCAATTTACAATTATATCATGAATGGGTCAATTTTTAAACTTTAATTTCATTTAAATTAAATGGTAGAAACATGAAATTCAAGCTTCAATAAGCATAAAAATACGAAAATAATTAAAAACGGGGCAAGAAATCACTTACAATTGAGCTTAGGAAAATCAAAACCCTTAACTATGGTAACCTGAAACTTTCGGCAGCAAGCTTCTGATTTTTTTGAAGAAGATGGACACTTATTTTCTCTTTATTTTGTCTTTTACCCAATTTGGACAAAAATGCCCTTGACCCATTACTTAGATATTTTTCTAGAAATACCCTTTTGTGTCCATAACACTAATTTATGGTCTAATTGCCACATAAACACTTCCAATTTCATGCAATAATTCAATTAAGTCATTTAATCACTAATTAGACACACTTTGCATTTTTCTCAATTTAGTCCTAAAAATTCAATTAAGCACTAAAGCATTAAAATTTCCTATCCATATTTTCACACAATATTTCAATCAATCAGTAACTAATAAAAATTTATAAAATTAAACTATTTCACTTCGGATTTGTGGTTACGAAACCACTATTCCGATTAGGCCCTATTTCGGGCTATCACAGAACATATCTTGTGCTATTGTGCTTGCCATAATTTTTGACAGGAGTTATAAGGAGAGAAAGAACACCGGTTGTGCTTTCGCTTTGTTTCAGTTGTTCGGTTTCTTCCCAACAAACTGGTACCAGAGCTTGGTTATTGTGTCAGGTAATTATGGAAATTAATACGAGCAAGATGATTATGTTGAATGGCACAAATTATCAACTTTGGCGGAATAAAATGAAGGACTTGTTGTTTGTGAAGGCTTTGCATCTTCCGGTCTTTACTACTCAAAAACCCGATTCGAAAAGTGATGAAGAATGGGAATTTGAGCATCAACAAGTGTGTGGCTTTATTCGGCAATTTGTTGAAGAAAATGTTTACAACCACATTGATCAGGAGACACATGCTCGAACATTGTGGGAGAAGCTTGAAAGCTTGTATGCTTCGAGGTCGGGCAATAACAAGTTGTTTTTGCTGAAGAAAATGATGGCGCTGAAATATAAAGAAGGAATGTCTATAGCTGACCATGTTAGTGAATTTCAGAGTATGATGAATCAGTTGCTTGGTATGGGTGTCAAATTTGATGACGAGATTTTAGGACTTTGGTTGCTTGCTACTCTACCAGACTCTTGGGAGACCTTTCGAGTCTCACTCATTAATTCTGCCCCACAGGGTATTATTACTTTGGATTTGGCTAAGAGTGGTGTGTTGAATGAAGAGGTTAGAAGAAGATCTCAGGGTTCTACATCACAGTCCGAGGTGTTGGTTATCGAGAACAGGGGGAGAAACAAAGACAAAGATGGAAAGGGTAGAGAGAAAAGCCGAAACAAGTCAAGATCGAGATAAAAGAATCTTGAGTGTCATCATTGTGGTAAGAAAGGTCATATCAAGAAATATTGCTTCAAGTGGAAGAAAGAGTACAAAGGTGGTGGTGATAAACACGATCAGAATGACGATGAAAAATCCGAGCGTGTTGCTACTGTTACTCGTAAAGATTTGTTAGTTATTTGTGATGAGAATTTGGTCAACCTAGCATGCGACGAGACTAGTTGGGTGATTGATACTGGTGCATCACTTCATGTCACGTCGAGGAAGGAATTCTTCACATCTTATACTCCTGGTGATTTTGGGGTATTAAAGATGGGTAATGATGGTTTGGTTTCGGTTATTGGTATGGGAGATGTTAGCTTGGTAAGTAACAATGGAACAAAGTTAACTCTCAAGGATGTCAGACATGCACCGGATGTCCGTTTGAATTTGATTTCTGCAGGAAAACTTGATGATGAGGGATTTTGTAACACCTTCAGTGAAGGGCAGTGGAAGCTGACTAAAGGCTCCTTAGTTGTGGCTCGAGGAAAGAAGAGCTCAAATTTGTACTTGATGCAAGCTTTGACTTCTCGAGAGATGGTGAATGTGACACTGAATGACAGCTCAACTGAGTTAGGGCATAAACGACTCAGTCACATGAGTGAGAAGGGGCTTAGCTGTTTAGCGAAGAAGAATCAACTTTCGGGTTTAAAGAATGCTACACTGAAGAATTGTGCTCATTGTCTAGCAGAAAAGCAGAAAAGAGTTTCATTTAGAAGCCATCCTCCTCATAGGAAATCAGAGTTGCTAGAGTTGGTCCATTCAGATGTTTGTGGTCTGATAAAAGTAAGATCACATGGTGGTGCACTTTACTTTGTGACTTTCATTGATGATTGTTCAAGAAAGCTATGGGTTTACACTTTGAAGTCTAAAAATCAAGTCTTTGAGGTGTTTAAACAGTTTCAAGCATCAGTTGAAAGGGAAACTGGGAAGAAGTTGAAGTGCATTCGTACTGATAATGGTGGCGAGTACACAGGGTCATTTCATGAGTATTGTCTACGACAGGGAATCAGACATCAGAGAACACCACCAAAGACTCTACAGTTAAATGGGTTAGCTGAAAGAATGAACCGAACATTGATTGAGAGAGTCAGATGTTTGTTGTCAGATGCAAAGTTACCAAGATCATTTTGGGCTGAAGCTTTGAATACAGTGACACATGTGATAAATCTGTCTCCTAGTGTTCCTTTGAAAGGTGATGTGCTAGATAGAGTTTGGTTTGGTAAAGACGTGTCATATGATCACCTACGTGTGTTCGGTTGTAAAGCATTTGTTCATGTTTCAAAGGATGAAAGATCCAAGTTGGATGCCAAGGCTCGACAATGCATTTTTATTGGTTATGGTCTAGATGGTGAGTTTGGTTATAGACTCTATGATCCAGTTCAGAAGAAACTCGTGAGAAGCAGAGATGTTGTCTTCATTGAGGATCAGACCATTGATGACATTGATAAGACGGAGAAAGTGGATTCACAAGGTAGTGGTGACTTGATCGATATGAATCCGGTTCCCCTAGACTCTTCACCAGATCCTATTCAGGATGATGTGCATGGTGATGTTAGTGGTGACCATCAGACTATAGGTGACTTTGATACTCCCATGGATGATGTTGTGAATGATCAACAACAAGCACCTATAGCTCCACCAGCAGTTCCACTTCGAAGGTCTTCCAGAGATCGACGATCTTCTGTCAGGTATTCTCCTGATGAATATGTTCTTTTGACTGACGGGGGAGAACCTGAATGTTATGAAGAGGCTATAGAGAGTGAATACAAAGATCAGTGGGTTGAAGCGATGAAAGACGAACTTCAATCCTTGCATGAGAACCATACTTTTGAATTGGTAAAACTGCCTAAGGGCAAAAGAGCTTTGAATAATCGGTGGGTTTACAGGTTGAAGCAAGAAGAGAAGTCTTCATCTCCACGATACAAAGCTAGATTGGTCGTCAAGGGTTATACTCAGAAAAAGGGGGTTAATTTTGAAGAAATATTTTCTCCGGTTGTGAAGATGTCCTCTATCAGAACTATACTGAGTTTGGCAGCTTGTTATGACCTATAGGTTGAACAAATGGATGTGAAAACTGCTTTTCTTCATGGTGACTTGGAAGAAGAGCTTTACATGGAGCAGTCAGAGGGTTTTGTTGCACAAGGGAAAGAGGACTATGTGTGCAGATTGAAGAAGAGCTTGTATGGTTTGAAGCAAGCTCCAAGGCAATGGTACAAGAAGTTTGAGTCTGTTATGGGGGAGCAAGGCTACAAGAAGACTACTTCTGATCATTGTGTGTTTGTTAAGAGATTCTCTGGTGATGATTTTATTATTCTTTTGCTCTATGTTGATGATATGCTTATTGTTGGTCAGAATGCTTCTAGAATTGAGAAGTTGAAACAAGAGTTGAGTAAATCCTTTGCAATGAAGGATTTGGGGCCAGCAAAGCAAATTCTTGGCATAAGACTGACACGTGATAGAAAGGCCAAGAAATTATGGTTATCACAAGAGAGGTACATTGAGAAAGTACTTCAAAGGTTTAGTATGGACAAAGCTAAAGCGGTGAATACTCCCTTTGCTATGCACTTTAGATTGAGTGTTAAGCATAGTCCTTCCACAGAAAAGGAGAAGGAAGAGATGCAAAAAATTCCTTACTCTTCAGCCGTGGGTAGTTTGATGTACGCAATGGTTTGCACGAGACCAGACTTGGCTTATGCCGTTGGTACAGTTAGTCGGTTTCTTTCTAATCCAGGCAGAGAGCATTGGAATGTAGTGAAGTGGATTATGAGATATCTTCGTGGCACTTCCAACATGAAACTTTGTTTCGGCAATGAGAAACCTGTTCTTGTTGGGTATACAGATTTAGACATGGCCGGAGACATTGACTCGAGGAGATCTACTTCAGGTTACTTAATCACTTATGCAGGGGGAGCTGTGGCATGGCAATCGAGACTGCAAAAGTGTGTTGCATTGTCCACCACTGAATCAGAGTTCATTGCAGCAACCGAAGCGTGTAAGGAGATGCTTTGGATGAAGAAGTTTGTGCATGAGCTTGGTTTTACTCAAGAGAAGTATGTCCTGTACTGTGATAGCCAGAGTGCTATTCATCTTGGTAAGAACTCAACTTTTCATGCTAGATCTAAGCATATTGATGTGAGGTACATTGGATACGAGATGTTCTTGAAGCTAAGCTGTTAGAGCTTGAGAAGATACACACTAATGATAATGGTGCTGATATGTTGACGAAGGCCTTACCAAGAGGAAAGTTTGAAGCATGTTGTTTGACCACCGACATGGAGGCATTCCCCACATAGTTGGAGGGGGAGATTTGTTGGGTATGGGTCCCACTATGTGGGAAAAACCCATATTTTCTGCCACAATGTTTTGCCTTCTTTTTTGGTTTTGTCAAAAGCCAATTTTTTGGCCTTTTAACGTGGGAGTGGGCAGCATTCTTAATTGAGAGCAAAATTCTCAATTACATCCAGAGAGAAACAGAGAGTGAGATTGAAGTAGAAAAATCAGTTTTTCAAGCTTGGTGCAGCAGGGATCAACTCCTCGATCGAAGGTCCATCCGTGGTTCGATTGAGCTGATTTTTGGACAGCAGCTAGGCGATAATGTGTTCTTGACTTTGTACGGTCGGATTTTTCATCCGAGTCTTTTAGCGTCGGAAATACCCATTTTTCAGCAGCTGCGTTTTTTGGTGATGTTCTCTCATTTTTCTCTCTTTTGCTAAAGATTACATATTGTTAGCCTTGTCGGAGTTGAATGCTTGTTGTAGGCTTGATATTGTGATCTTGTAGCCGAACATTTGATGATAGTGGAGCTCTTTATCGGACTCTAAAGTCCCGTGGTTTTTACCCTTAATTTAGAGGGGTTTTCCACGTAAAAATATCGGTGTCTCTATTTATTTTTGTTGTGGTTGCATTAGTTGATTTGTGGTTGATTAAGGTTGCTAGAGAACATATCTTGTGCTATTGTGCTTGCCATAATTTTTGACAGGAGTTATAAGGAGAGAAAGAACACCGGTTGTGCTTTCGCTTTGTTTCGGTTGTTCGGTTTCTTCCCAACAATATGTATATAAGCGAGTATGATGACAAAATTTTGAATATGGAATGGTTGGGTTAATGCTATGAGAATGGTGTAAAATTGTTCAATATGTGATGGTTGGATGATAGTTTAACGAGATGTCTTGAATGGCATCTAAATGATATTTGTGGATATGATTTGGTATGAAAACATGATGATATGGGATAATTGTATGATTTATTTGGTAAGAAATGTGCATGATTAGGTGTAATGTTTGGATGCCAATTGTGAAATTTGGAAATTGTGGTTTGAGAAAATGAATGATTGTGGTAAAATTGTATGTTTGATTTGGTTCTTTGCAGGATTACAGTGTGCCATAGGCATAAATGAGTTTAAGTTAAGCTTTGGTATGAATTGGTTTTCAAAGTAGTCATTTTTGCAAAATTTCTAGAAAGTACCGATACCTTTAATTAAAGTATCAGTACTTTACGAAATGAACAGTATTTTAAATTGGCAGAATGTTAAAATGGAATTGATACCAAATTTAAGTATCGATACTTGTAGAATAAGTATTGACACCCAAATTTCAAGTGTAGATACTAGTGAGTTTGTAAATATTTTGTGCAACAAACAAAATGCCAATTTGATATTGATACCAAAATAAGGTATCAAATTCTAATAAGAAAGTATCAATATCTATTGATTTTAATTTGATTTTTGAGAATTCGAAGTTAATAATTGTATCAGTACTTGGTCTAGGTATTGGTATATACTCAAAATTTGAAAACTTTTTACATTAGTTCTTTTCATGCTTGGATTAATTTAATAATATTTATAAGTTCGATTAAGTCCTGTTTTTGTTTGTAAATCCTATTGTGCATGTATTTTATGAAATAAGTTTATGTTTAACTTGAATTAATTGATAAAATTTGTATGTGATTGCTTCGGTAACATTAATAACATCCCGTAGCTAAGGTCCGGTGACTGGACTGGGTGAAGGCTGTTACACCTTACCCATGTATACTTGGAGTAGTCAACAACACATCCAAAGGCATATCTCTTCTCTCTTAGGCTTTCCATCTGCATAAGGACAAACAGATTAATGTGCAAGAGCCTAAGTTGTGCTTTGGTCTGGATATGAGCCATTTTTTGATGTTTCTCTCGATGTTGTTTGCCTTTCATACAACTATTACACACCTTAGGAATGGTTCTTGAAAGATTTGAGATTCCTCAAATTGTCTCATATCTAACCAATCTATGTTTCTCATGCGATAGCTCCAATTCTGAGGTTGCAATACTATTGCAAGTTACAGGCAACATCACTTTGTAGTAGTTGTTGAAAGTACAACCACCCTCCATGTTCACTTCATTAGAATCATTAGTAACTATACACTTTTTTTTTAGTGAAAATCACAGGCATACCTTGGTTACACAATTGACTGATACTTATAATATTGGCTTTAAGATCAAACACCAACAAAACATTCTTCAATAGAGGCATGCCTGAAACATTGCCCTTTCCTTCCATCACCAAAGGTCACCCTTCCAATTTGAGAATCTTCAAAATCAGTTAAGTAGGACTGGTTACTTGTCATGTGCCAAGAACAATGACAATCAAAATACCGTACCCCATTTCAGAGAACGATGAGCAACCAGTATATACCTAGCCTGCATCTTTACCCATATTTGTTTCTGTGGCTTTATAACTGATGTGCCATGGGGAGTGGGCGCTTCCTTAGGAACTATGTGCCTCCAACTTAGTGGGGAGAGTACTAGTCTTCTAGAATACAAAAGCAAGGAAATTATCATAAGGTGTGATAAATTCAGGTTCACTTGTTGTAAATGTGGAAAAAGTGCCAACTTTGGCATGCACTTCTTTTGTGATTAGCTTGTGTTTCCAACTGTTTTCAAGTTAACATAAAGAATTATTTAGCTGAAACCTATTTAGTGTTTGATCTGAGCCCATTTAGCTGAAACCCATTTGATTGGTTGAAAGGCTTCAAGCCCCATGCTTGATTATTTTTATTATGAGGACCATTGGGGCTTTTGGTTGGGTAAATTCCATTATATAACTTGGTTGCTTGTGTAGATTATCATATTATTGAATTTATTGTCATTATCATCACTGATATTTTGTTTTTATATTTATTTCCATATCTTCAGTTAAAACCATGAGCAACATGTATCTTTTATTAATTGATTTTTGAAATCTGCCAACAAATATTATCTTTCTTTACGGGTTTATTGTGTGAATCGATGTGGGCTTACTTTTCATTATGAAAAGAATGCAGGGCTTTGAAGATCTACTAAGCTAACTATTTCAACAGTGTGTTGTGATAACTTGTTATTTATTTGATGTTAGGTAATTTTATGTCAAATATTTGGCAGTAAATAAATGGTTATATTAAATTCATTTTATAGTTGCATTGATTATAGGGAGACTCTTTAAGGTTAAATTTAAACTCTGATAGATAAGGTAGAGGACCTGAACGAAAGACAATAAGTGATTATTTTGAATACTAATTAAATTGCAGGTAATATTAT
Organism: Gossypium hirsutum; assembly: GCF_007990345.1. Taxonomy (NCBI): domain Eukaryota; kingdom Viridiplantae; phylum Streptophyta; class Magnoliopsida; order Malvales; family Malvaceae; genus Gossypium; species Gossypium hirsutum. The sequence continues at coordinate 52,683,063 of NC_053439.1, read as the reverse complement.
TGGGGATTTTTTTTATATAATGTTTAGAATTATCTATAACCCCTCCTCAATCCATAAATAGGAGGATAATACGTTTCAGCACATTCAAACTCATGTCATATTGCATTGGTAATAATGCTCATGCCAATTAAGCTAAGACTCAATCGGCATTTTGAAAGAGAAATTAAATTGAAGATAATATCGAATTATTTTGAGAGATTATTTTGATGTTTTGCTACAAATAAAATCGAAGAGTTAAAGTAGGACATAGGAATAAATATATGGGGTAAGTTTAATGGTTTGGGTTAAAATTTTTATACTATGTATAATTATATGTGTAGGTCTCTAAATCTCATAATGTATAAAGTTTAGTTCAAATAATCTTTAGCGGATTAAAAATTTATTAATCCCAAACAAAAGTAATACTAACCAAAAAGATTAGTCATACAAAGATCAAAACAAAACATGGCACCAGAACACCAATAATTGACACCAAAATTTAACAAAACCTGCAAGATAACAAATATTAGCACCAAAACACCTAAATCACCACCACAAACTCAACATGCCTAAAGACGAAAAAAAGCTCCTACGGACACCCTCGCCAAACTTTCAAATCCATCAATCAATGGAACACCAAAAACACCCTTTAATAACCCATATAATAATCCAATTCTTTTCTAAATCAATTCTCTTCAATTTGGATTATATCAAATTTTAACTTATTTGTGTGGTAATACTTAATAATTATTCAAAAAGTCTAATTATAATAATGTGATACTCTAATTCCTCGAATTTGTATTTATAAATATACTGTATTTGTTACATTTATATAAATTATTATAGGGATATCAGCATTTGGTTTAATAGGAGTTTGAGTTCCGCCTCAACAACATAGTCAAAAAAGAAGTACCCTGCCGTAGTACTAAAGCAAGCAAAAAACCTCCATCATCATCATCATCATTATTATTATTATTATTATTATTATTATGCAGTTGAATAATAAGAGGGTAAGAATAGCCGAAAGGGCAAGTCTTGACTGAAAAGTGAAAGCATTTAAGTACCTAATATGTACTAACTACAACTTGCTTTCATTGACTCATATCTCACAGTCATATTTACTTCATTCAAGATAATGGAAAAGGACCCTTCATCAGCAACTTACATTCCACCAATCGCCTTTCTTCTTTACATTCACAAGCATAGCCTTTTATTCTTGAATGGGCTGTCAAAACAAATGGAAAACATAAGGCTTATTTGTGATATTAATTATGCTAAAATTTAAAATTAAATCTCTATATTTTAGTGGCATAATTTGACGGTTCTAATTTTTAATTGTTATTAATTGAAATATGAATTTATTATTGGTTAGAACATGATTTACTTGATTTTAATTTAGTCTTAAGCTATGTAATAGAAGAATAGTAAAAGAAATTCTACCTAATCACTTTAACTACTACATCTAATAGTGTTATAAATTTGGACCTATTAATAACATCATGAACATAACGAACTAAATTATTCTAAATCAAATTAAATCATAAAATGGATGAGAATATTGTGGTTAGACAAAAAAAAAGTTTAGATATTAAATTTAACATAATAGAAAGACTAAAAGGATAACCTCTTTTTTTTTTCTTTTAAAATACATCATTTTCCTTATCTAAAATTCTATCTTCATTGCCAATAAAGCTTTGGCTCAATAGTAAGGTTGAAGCGGACTTTAAGATCCCAAATTTGAGTCCCATCTTATGCAAATTTGTGGGTAGTCCTTCAAATCTATTTTGATTAGTTAGCCAATTTGAATTGAGTTAGTTACTCAATTTTGTGCTTGTTGAAAATATTGTAACTTTAAAAAAAATCTTATATTCATTCAATTTCAATTTTTAATTTAGGTGATGCATAAAATAATTTTTACAAAAAATAAATTCAAGTATCGATATATTCAATACATTTCTTAAATTATTCATAAAACTCACAAACCCTTAACTAATTAAGTTAATATAACATTATATAACTGTCACACCCTAAGTCTTAGAATTCATATTTTGACTGGTTGACGTAGTGACGTAATTTTGTAAGTTAGTCTGTCTAATCAGCAAGATTAGACTAATTTTGGGGCGGAATCATTCAACGAATTACTTTGTTGTGATATGTCATCTAGCGGACTTTCACTTCTCTAGTATCAGCGAACTCCTGCATTGGCGAGTTCTCTCGTGCGTGAACACGGTAGTGGCGGGTTCTTTTATAGTTGAGTTAATTGTTCAATAGTTTAACTGAGGTAGGTGGAACACATATTAGTTATGTGTCAAACTCTTAGTAAAGAACGTGTCATTTAGCATGACACCTGTAGAGCCTCGTTAATGGTGTTTGATTAGTTGAATTGTGTCTGATTAGTGAAATCGTGTGTGCATATAAAGTGTCTACGTAACCCATTATACTAGAATTATGGGCTAATTCCTATATAAATAGGATGAAGGCTTAATAGAGGACTTTATTTTTCATTTCTCTATTCATCCATGTTCTTTCAAAAGAAACCCAGTGTGTTCTTATTGTGTGAAGAAGGTACAAGCCTTCAGCTTGATAAGTAACTGACTTTCTCAAGCCAGCTCTTGGTAATTCTTAAGTCCTTCTTTAGTTTAATACTAGGGAATGATAGGGTTGTAGGAACTATTTATCTAGGTTTCTATTGGAGGTCAAAGGGAAGGAAACTTCCTTTTGGTTAACATTTGAATGTTTCAGATTCCTGTTTTTACATTAAAATTTTAGTTGTTTCTGTGCTTAATTAGTGTTTAAGTTTATTTATCTAAAGAGAGGGGAGAAGACCCTAGTACAAAAGGGAAAGCACCCGTAGAATAGGCAAAGCTCATCCTAGTTATCTCTGGTGAGTTCCTTTGACTCATACTCCTATTAAATCTCATCTAATTTCTTGACAGTGTTGTCTTTCAGGTAAGTAAGTTTATTTACAATCAGTTGTGCATGTCTATGTTAACGAATTAAAATGATAAAAAAATGCAAGAATGGTTGTGAATGGATACTCTTCCTTGGTGCACAAGCTCCGTATCCAGAATGGTGGAAGGGGGAAATGGTGGAAACTGTTGAGATGTGATGGGAGATATGTATGGAGATTATGATATGAAATGAGATTTACCTCTGGTAGGGCATGTAAATGAAAAACTCGAATGATGAATGTCCCGGCCTTGTGGGGGAACACATAAGTGTTCAAATTAACAAAGAGGATTTGCAGAGGTTTGGTTGGATATATGAAATACTGTGAATATAAAAATGTGGCTATTCGTAGCGATATGTGGATCAGAAGCTAATGTAAGGAAGGGTTCCATGAATAGTCCATGCAAAGCATGTAAGTGTTATGTAAAGTTAATGCATGTGAATAGTGCTTAGATGAATGGGTATCTGTGTGATTTGTGCGTAACAGTGAAAAGTATCTGCTTGTGAACTAACTGGGTTGTGGTATTAAATTATTTGTGTATTGTGATTTGGCATGACTAATATTTACATGAAAATTTAATATACGGATGACTGCATTTAGTGGCGGATAAGAACCTTAAATTTTTTGGTGTTAAGGATCCACCAACGGATCTTATACATCTGTGTTGGTGTATACATGTGTAGGTTGTTGGTATTACTAAAGTGTGGTATCGGCCTAACTAAATTTCACTTCTTAAAAACCTAGTTCGAAAGTCTATTATTTATCCTCGGAACTCACTAAGTTCATTATGAACTTACTCATTTTCCCTTACCATTTCAGGATTTGTAGAGAAAGTGGACTTTTGAAGGGACTCAATTAGCCAACGAACTTTTTTGTGAGCCATTCTTCATTTTGTGATAACATGCATATCGAGTCAAGGTGGCCTATGGTTTTAGTCTCTTGTATTGAATCACGTAAAAGTGGATTTGAACTTTTTTATTTCAACTTTTTATATGTAATGAATGTTGACCCTTCACCAATTCACTAAATTTTATATTGTGCGAGTTAAACTTACTCTTATTTTCCTTTATCTATACCCTAATTTTTTTTAATCCACCGAGTGATAGTTTGAAATGTATACTTTCAATTTTTCTTTTGGTTTCATAAGAATACTACTCCGCCTAACAATGTTTTAAGATTGATTTATTGAAATCGTATTGATTGACTTAATTACCAAAACTAATGCTTTGTTCATTACAAAATGATTTTTGTTTTTAGTAATATCGCTGTTCATCAGTTAGACGGTCGAAGTAGGGTGTTTTAGTAACTTGAACTCACAATCTTTAAAAAAACTAAAAACTACAATAATAACGATACTAATTGTGTAACACCCCAGATTTTAGAGTTAGAAGATTTGAGGTTTGAAGTAAGGGTCAGTGAGTACGTTGAATAATTGTGTCCGTCTCTGCGTTTTAATGTCAAAATGAGCTTGTTGGTTTCGTGGTTGGATGTTTGTTAGTTTATCTTTGGGTTCTGGGTTTGAGTTCTCATTTGTGTTTTGAGGAATTATTTTTTTATCTTAATTTAGTTTTAAGTTTTAAAAGTATTTATTTATTTTTAAATTTTTATTTTAGTTTTTATTTCAAAACTCAACCATTTCAAGTTCTTTTTCCTACTTTTGGTTCTCTGTAACTTTTCTTTTTTTTTTATTCTTTTCCTGCTTTCTTCCTCAAAATTTATTTTTTTTTGTAATTCTTTGCTTTTTCAGTTTTATCATTACTTGTCATTTGACAAGGGAGTTTTGTTCTTGTGTGTTCATTTAATCAAAAGTGAAGAATGTAGGTTTTGTTTTTGGGGTTAATGATAGAATCACTTTCATTTTCTTTTTGTTGTTGAATCGGAATTCTTATACTGTAGTTGTGTGTGAAATTAAGGTTTTCAAACGATGTGGTGAGAGCAAATTGATTAGTCTTGGTGCTTTTTATCGCGAATCAGGTGTGTTTTCTGAACTGTGTAACTCAACGTCGAATTGCTGCGGAATTCGACAACTTCTTGTATGTTTTGGTAATTGAGTAATTTATGTGTTGTATCGCTATTAAATCGTATGAATACGGTATATTATGGTGTATTTTTGGGTTACCAAGGGTTGGGGATCGTTTCGACGACAAAGGCATGAATTACGGCCCGTTTTAGTGTCGTTTCATGACCACACGAGTGGCCTCACGGGTGTGTGCCACACATTGGTGATCTACATGGCCGTGTGCATTTGGAAAATTAGGGTTTTGGGTGATTTTTGGTGCCACACGGTCGTGTGGCTGCATTTTGGGGATTTTGTCGATTTCTACATGGGCGTGTGCCTTGGGCACACGGTCGTGTCCCTTAGGCACACATGTGTGTGAGGTTTCCACACTATTGTGTCTGCTCTACACCTCATTTTATCAATTTTAGACAGAGAGTTGCACGGGCTGCTCACACTGCCTTGTAACTGGGTCACACGGGCGTGTAGAGCTCCACACGGTCAGGGCACATGGCCATATGGTCCTGTTTCGCATATTTTCATTTTGTGTCATAATTTGACCTGTTCCAATTTTTGTGTTGCCCAACATTTGTTGGGGCCTCTGTATAAGTATTAGGGACTTTGTTATGGCTTAGATTTGTGTGATTATTCGTACTATAGCGTTAATTTTTGGTTTGTTCAAGCGTGTTTGAAATGTGATTTATGAATTAAAACATTATTTAATGATAGGATCTGAGTTAATCTGATACTGAGCCTGTGTAATTGAGTAAGAGTAATTCTGATTCTACAATCTTTTTTTGTATGTCGTCTGCAAACAGTGTGCATTTTGCATTTGCATCAAAATTCTGGGATTTTGGTTGTGAAGAGAAGGGAGTATGTTCTAGCAGTTTAATTGCAATATTTTTGTACAACGGTACGTCCACAAGAAACATATGTCAGCTCAGCTGCATACTGTTATCAGAGTGGGTTAGTTCCACCATTTGTGGTGTGCAGAGTGGATGGACCTAACATGGTCCTATGTGTTGTGCAAGGTGGATGAGCTTAATATAGCTCATATGTGGTGTGCAAAGTGGTCGGAGTGGCGTTCGGTTGGGGGGGTGGGATTGTTTTTTACTTGTTGCATACATTCTACATCAGATTACATGTTAATTTGTTTGAACGTTGGGGTATTTGTGAAATGAATTGTGAGCTTAATCTTGCATGATTAAGTAAGGTGTGTATTTGGAATTTTGTAAAACACGATTTGTATGACCAATTGAACTTTTCTCATACCTGACCATTTGATCAAGATTTTTGTAGTTTGATTGTATTTTGGTTTGATTTTTCGTCACTTGCTATTTACTTTGGGTTTAGACTCACACTGAGCTCGTATAGCTCACACCCCCTTAGTTTTCCCCAAGCTTTTAGGTACTCTCGTATTCTGTAGATGGACTCGACATTCTAAAGGTCTCAAACGGATAAGTTTCGAATTGGTTAAATAAAGTGTTTCGTTTCAATTCTTAATTTTTCAAGCTGTTCTGACTGTAAGTAATTATAAGAATTGTGGTATAAGTTTTATTTTGGGATTTTCGTAAATTGTTATTCTGGACTAAATTTCAGAAACTGCGGATTTATATTTCTGAATGTTTTTAATGTAACTTAAATTTTCTATTATGAAACTCAAATGGTTAAATGATTTAGTTAGAATCCAGCGAACTGTGTTTGAAACGATATTTTAACATTCCGTTTTATAAAATTACTTTAAATCACTTCGGTGACTAATGTAACCTCCAAAATCCGAACAAAAATTTTAGACCGAATTTTAGATGTTACAAATTGAGTTAATACTCTCAATTCACTAAAATTTTTCTTCACCCATCTATTTGAATGGAAAAACTCTATCCCTATCATTCACTTTATTTATTTATTAATTAGACTTGTGAATGTGACTTGTTGAAGCTACATATAAGATGGATAATCAATCCTACCTTTGAAATGTCTTTTCATCACTAGAGTTTCAATTCCTAAAGATTTAGCGTCTGACCCTTAATCCATACCCACTCAATCATATTTTTGACCAAATTCTCCTCTCATTTTTGTTCATTAAAATTAAGCTCCATCACAAATTAATATCTTTTTTCCCTCGCTTAATTTGGAGCATTTTGGATCGTCGGTCTTCCCTAATTAAGGTTATTTTAGTAACTTGCTCGTAATTTATTTGTTGCTAATTCCTTAATCAATGACGTCTGCATTGCTCATTATGTAATTAGGTGACTCTATTATATTTAGAATGTTGGTTTTTTTTGGTCAAAATATATAATAGCTTCACAGAATTATACTTATGAAGAATCAACAGTAATCACAATGTTTTTGAATTTCCATTTGGTAGTTCAATAGTCGCTTTAAGCTCTGCCTTGTGGTGTTCATGTTTAACACCTATACAAGATATTCTCGACTAAGTTAAGAATTTTATATTAAGAGCCGAGCAAAATTTTTAATTTTTTTTAAGGCCAAAATCAAAATTTCAAGGGCCAAATTAAATATAAATTCATCGTATGAATCAATGATTCAAGTCCTTTGTCTACCCCTTTGGCTCTGCCCTTAAAGATATCTATATATACTTGTAAGTTATTTAGATTTGTGTGTTCGGAAACTCTAGTAATTGAGTTTGGAAGTAATTATTTATAATTATACAAGCTTGGTGAACTATTGTAATTAGCATATCTCACTTAATTGAGTATAATTGGAATATCCTAATTACTTGCTCAAATTCTTAGAGAAGGTAGAGAATTGGGGAAATTGTGCGAATAATAAATCAGGATGACTTTTTAAACTTTTACATTTCTTTTTTGTGTAATTACAATTTATCTATAAAACATGATATAGGAAATTAAGATGAATTACACTGAAATTAAAATTTATTGTAATTACTAGAAGATATAATTACTACATATTAATAGTTAAACTTTCTTACAACTACTCTATGGTCTCTAAAAACAACTCATAAAAGAAACTCAAATTTACCTCGATAATTGCAAAGTCAAGCTTGAACTCAAAGAGCTTGAGCTATCAAATAAGTCAAATTAAAATACAGGGATTGAAAATTTTTTGTAATTACAAGAAGATATAATTACTACCTTAATAATTAAATTTTCTTATAATTACTCTATTATCTCTAAAAACAACAACTCATAAAAGAATTTCAAATTTAGCTCCATAATTGCAAAGTCAAGTTTAAACTCCAGTAGCTTGGGCTATCAAATAAGTCAAATAAAGTACAGGGATTGAAAATTTTAAAATTGAAAAGTACATGGACTAAAAATGGCCAAATTAAAATACAAGGATTGAATCCAAAACTTTCAAAAAAATAAAAGGACTAATAGTAGAATTTAACCAAAGTTTTTTATTCAAGTTTGAAATAGAACATAAATAATCGAATTTGACATCGAATACAAAGAATTTATGTTTCTTACTATTTGAGTTCATCTCGAGTGAGTCATATCCTATTCAAGCCGTACTAGTGGATTCATAAAAGTGACTACTTTCCATTATACCATATATTGGAATCACTTTTCAATTGATTAAATTTTTAGGAAAGTGACTATTTTCCATTGAACATCCCCAAACTATGATCCTTATTCTAAATTGTCCCTAGACTTTAAATCATTCTATTTACATCTTTAAACTATCGAGGTTCTTTAAATGAAAATTTTAAGAAAAAATATTGTAATAATAGATGTTTTACAAATATTACTTTTAAGGTTTTCAAAACTTTTACAAAAACTTTAGTGGTCGTTCTCTTTTTGTTCAGTTTTATTTTATTTTTAGCTTTTTCTTTTAAAAGTTATTCGAAAGTGTTCTATGTATTTTTATTTTTTATTTTAATTTAGATAAATAATATTTGATGTGTCATTTAACAATTAAATTAACGATTTTAATAACTAATGGACATGATTGATATAACATAGATAATTTAAAAATATAATTAGAATGTTGTTAAGTTTAAAACATCATAATGAAAACATAGTTTGAAAATGTTTAAAACAATTAACTCTAAAAATTATTATTGGCATGCAATTGAGTTTAATTCAAAATTTTGACTCCTGTAAAATTGCTATTTTTCTTTAAAAATAATTGATTGCAAGAAAATTTGAAGTGTAGACGGAATCTTGAGCTTGAAGTCAGTAGAGAAATTGAAATTAAGTATAAGTGAGAATAATGAAAATTTTCTACAATGTATAATTATTATTAAGTAAAAGTCATTTTATATTTCAAAATTGAGCTTCATACATATAATGATAAAGTAACTGAATCTATGACCAACTCATGACTTCTCCAAATTTCCTAAAATTTTAGTATGATTATAATAAGAATAGTTAAAAAAATACTCTACTTTAAACCTCACAAAATTATAATTTATTCCAACATAAAAATTAATGACTTTCAGTGGGTATCCATTTCCTAAATTAATTTACAATTTTGATAGCTTCAACTCTTTAAGCAATCCTTTATCTCATTGAGCATGAATTATCATCTGTTTTATACCTACAAATTTAATCATTCATCACTTGGTATTCATTTAATACTAGTTTCCTTTTCGGGTTAATTGTATTTAATATTAATTACTTAATTTAAAATAATTTATTTTTGTATAGTAATTTTAAAAATATTTTCTAAAAACTATTTTTAATTTAAACAATATTGTTGATGTAAAAACTGATTCAAAATTATGTTTTTGGGGAAACAATTATAGAATGTATTTCTTTAATATGATTTTTTTTAAAAGTGATGATGTAAAATAAAAAAATATTTTTAAATGTGTTATGAATATTTTATTATTAAGTGAATGTCAATTAAGATTAAGATAAGTTTGATGTACTTTAGCACTATTATATTTATTAGGAGTAGAATTTTATTTTATTTATACTTCTTATGTCTATAAATATAAAATTCGGAGAAGCATCGTAAACATTCATCAATGAAATATTTCTCTTTTACTCTCCTATTTTCTCTTGTTATGTGTTTTTAACTCGATTTCTTTTTCCCACTTCCTACCCCAGTGTTTTTAATCTTTTCTTATTCCGTCCCTATTTTTAACCTGCCCAAATCTAGGAAATAGAAATCTTAGACACAATATGCAAAGATTTGCAAGAAGATTTTATTTTTATATTGAGATTTTTTTATCTATAATTAATTATGACTGATTTAATTAACTTGTTTTATTTCAATGTTGTTAAGGATATTGAAATATTCGATCTCAAAATGGATCTTGAATCTTATTCTTTAGATTTGATTTGTTAATGTTGTATGAGTACAAGTAAAGTTCATATTTGGTAAGAAACTTTTATATTTCGACCATTTTTTTCAATTGTGGTATGTAATGAAATTATTAAGTGAACAAAACAATTACAATTGATTTATTATTATGATGCTAAAGAATTTATATCATCATCATCATGATATTTATACGTATGTATTGTGAGGTCTCTGAATTTGTTTCCTACCTTTAGTCAAATTTGTATAGTTATTAAATTATAAAGATTTAAGTAAATTGAAATAGTTATTAAATTATTGGCCACGTACCTATCGTATATCCAAATATTTTGTTCAGCTGTAGAGTCTAAAATTTTTACTGACAATGTATTAAATATTATTCCTAAAAAAATTTTATATTAATATTTATATATTTTATGATTAAATTTCAATAACAATATTTCTAAAATTATTTTATTTAAATTCAAACAGGCCTATCCGAAGTAAAAAAAAAAAATCCTTTCCCAAACTCGGCTAGTGGTTAGTAGTATCTAATATGCTACAAATGTATGATGGACGTGGATCCACCAATTTTAAGTTCCTACACCTGAAAAAAAAATTCGTAGATAAAATAAGTTGTGTCGAATCTTATAAAAACTGGATAAAATAAAATTAAAATCAACTATGACCAGGGTAAAGTCGTGGGCACAACTTATGCAAATCTACGAGAATAAAATAAAATAATACTTATATTAAAATTATCATAAAATATATAGTTTTTAGGTATTAATAAAATAATGTTACTTTGCCAATTTTTAAAGACATATAAACATTATTCTACACTTAATCACATACAATATCATATCTAAGTTAATTTAACTTTAATTAAAATGATTAAAATTTTAGGGGAGAAATGTTGAAACTATATGCTGAAAAAAGAATAAGTAAAAATTGAAACTGCTTAAATCAATAATTAGAAAACTGATAAAAATCATAAGCACAAATGGGAAAAAAAAACCCTAAAATCAACCATTAAAATTCTAGAAACATTAGTAAAAAAAATTAAAATTTGAAAGTTAATAATGACCATTGGTGGTTCTATAAAATTATGAAAATTGATTTAAATTTTAAAAAAATTAAAATTAAAAAAAGAAAAAGGAAAGAAAAATTACCTGCCTAGAAATTAAAAAAACTTTTAAAAAATAATTGTATAAAAATAAAACACGATTTGAAAGAAAAGAAATAAAATAAGAAAAATATTTATTTATTAAAATTTTTAATAATTAATTATATTAAAGTTAAATTAAGTTAATTAATATATTAAATAAAGTTAAATAAAATAAATTTTTAAGAAAAATAAAGTGCGTAAGTGGTGATAAAAGTGGCAATAGAAGTGGCTTTTGATGGAACTACGAAAAAATAATAAAAATATGGGATAAGAAATTATTTACATAATTTGATTTTTCTACCTTTGTGGAGCTTAACTCAGTGAAATGAATTCACTATCTTTGAAATCAAAACAACTAGTGACCTTAGTTCTATTACACCCCGAGTAGTAACCTCAGTTTTTGCATCCAAAGACTAGATCACCAAGCTCTAAGTTCTCCCAAGCAACAAATACTCACTGTAGAAGCTCAATTTTGCCTGGGCCCAAACAAAAAAACCAAATCAAAAATAAAATAAATAAAACCAAAAATTAAAAGTCCATTACAACAGTCCATCAGGCCCAAATTTACAAACGATCCAAATAAATAAATAAAACTTATGGCCCAATGGCCCATAACCTAAACAATTTTCCAAAAAAAAACTAGAAACCCTAAAGTCGCCCCCGCTTCCCTCGCGCTGCACCCCCTCACATGCACGCCGCCCGAGGTCTGCCACCGTCATCGCCAACCACCACCTGCTAAAAAGGAAGAAAAGACAGCAAAGAAACAACACGCAATAAATAGTAGCCAACAAACAGTAGAAACAGTAGAAAAAGTAAAAAATATATATATTATAAACAGTGTAACATATGGCTATAAAAGCCATAACCACAGATTGTATTGTTGGAAAAAAATATACAAAAAAGCAATCAAAAGACAAAGATCAAATATTAACTTTAATTAAGAAGGTGATTTCTTTTTGTTTATTTATTTTTTCGAAAGCAATATTTATATATATATAAAGGACTCTTCACCTGGCTCAATTTCGCGCCGTCATCGAGAACCTCGTCTCCTCCGATCCTAAAAGCCATCGAACCCATTAGGGTTCCGTTTTGGGCTTCAATATAAGGGAAATAAAAAAAAGGCGAACATAAAAAGGAAAGATCGAAGCTTTTTTGCTTTTTTTTTACTTTTTAAGGCTTTTGGCATTTAGATCCCGACTTCGGGAGCCGAAAGGCCAAAAAAAGGGTGTTTGGCATTTTTCGGCCACTGGGAACGGCGAAGCCCATCGCTGGCGACCGGTGGCCGTCATGGGGGCTCATTGGACCTAGTGGTTAGCCCTAGGACGATTTTAGAGAAAAAAAAAGGGTTTTCATTTTTTTTAAAGTATGGGCTGAAACGATTTTTTTTTAAATTGATTTAAATATACTTGCTAAACGACGCCGTTTCGAAGGAGTCTAGAATGCCCCAAAATGATGCCATTTTGAGGCTAACCCAATCTGACCCGAACAACCCGACCTAGGATCCGCGTGTTTTTTAAAGGGGGTCTATTTACACTTTTGGCCCTTCTACTTTTGCGGCTTCTTTCAATTTAGTCCATTTTCTTTCTTAATTATTTAATTTTTTTCCTATAATTTTAAATTGTTCACAGTTTAGTCCCTGGACCACTGTGAACCCGTTTAGGGGATGACACGTGTCCCAAGGCTTGAAATAATTACCCATCTGGTCCCTATCCTTTTTAGCACGTTTTATTTTGGTTCTTTATCTTCTTCTTTTTTACAATTTAGGCCCCTAAATTCCATGAAAATTTTGATTTAGTCCTTTTTATATTTATTCATTTATTTTATTATAATTTAGGCTCTAAATTTCATTTTAATTTCAATTTAATCCTTTATTCATTTAATTTCAACCTTTTATAGATTTTTATATGTATATTGTTCTGTTTTGTTTTGTTTTATTTATTTATTTATTTATTTATGTATCCATTCATTTATTTATTTCTTTACTCTTTTTGTATTTAAAATTTATATTGTTATTTATTCCTTTATTTGCACATTTTATTACTATCATTATTATTGTTTATTTCTCCTTTATTATTTAATTAGTATTAGAATAGTAATTAAAAATAATTATTGCTATTGTTATTATTTGGTGTTTTATTATTATAATTATATTGTTATTATTATAGCATCCCTTTATTTATTATTTATTATTTATTATTTTAGTATTCTACCCACGTAGCCACTTCACATTATTTCATTATCATTGTACCATACACTATGTTTAAACATATTTGTCTGTTTTTCATATGATGCCCGAATAAACCAAATATATACCATTTTAAGTGTTACATTAATTTTTACTCGATGCATAAAATGGAAATTTTTAAAAATTAAGACAATGTTCCGTATTTAGAGATTCAAAAGGTCGTGCCCTAACTTACGAGGTTCAGCTTTTTCTTTGAACCTAGATAACTAAACATTCTCTTTTAAAATTAAAACACATGAGATTTAAATAGTAATTAAAATAAAGAGGAAACTTATTTTCAAGGATTTGAGATGTCATGTCCTAACTTACGGGATATAACCTTTTGTTACCTCGAGATAAGAGGGTCTTTTACATACGTTTTGATTTATTCAAGTGATTTTAATTAAAAATAACATTATGCAAAGTGGGATCATGTTTTTAAATTCTCTTCAAATTTTCAATTCTCGACACTAGGACATCAATTAATCAACTGGGTACCAATTTTGGGCATTACGAGGGTGCTAATCTTTCCTCGTGTGTAACCGACTCCCGAACCCAATTCCTGGATTTTGTAGATCGAAAAGTATTGTTTTAATAAGTCTACCATTTTATTAAAAAGAGTTTTAAGGTGATCCAATCACACCTAAATAAAAAAGATTGGTGGCGACTCCCATTTTCATTTTAAAATAAAAAGTCAATTTAAAAACAAATAAAGGTTTCGACACTCTCAATGCACTCTCACAAAAATGTTACTCAATGAACAAATAAGTGCTATCAACTTTCCATACGTAAACTTATACAAGTCTCTCAAATATATAAAAGCTTGAGACTTGCTAACATACTAGAATCAATTACCATCATAATCTCTATCAAACAACAACTAAAATAGCTAAACGCAATATACTAATAAAGACCAACGTAAAGTGGAATGTTGAGAGATATGTCTTCTACACCCCCGATCCAGTCTCCACAAAGAAAAGGATTTGATTGCTTGATACGATTTAAGTCATTGTCCAAATATAGGCTAGCACACGTCTACAAAATCATTTAAGTAATTGTTCAATTGACTTGGTTGAAAAGATTTCCAACTCTAAACAAGACAAGTTATATTGCCTGTCAAAGTGCTAATCGAAGTGGCCACTTCCATTAGCACTTTGACAACCACTTAAAAAAAACACTTGTCTCAATAATAAAACATCTATCAATGTTGTAAAAGTCTTCCATATTTAGAGCATGAACTCATCTTCACAAAGTATCATTTAACCCATTTTGATCTGTCAAAATCTCATCAAATCAAATATTCTTCTCAATATAAGGATATAAAAGATCATAAAATCAGCTCATATCTTCATGGATTGCATATCTCAATATATAAAGTAAGTAGACCATATAAGAATCTTTGAAAAATAATCTTGCTTGATTCTCTTCTCGAATGATAAACACAAGATTGACGGCACAAGATCCTAAAAAAGATACAAGTAAATTATCAAAATATTTTGGTCAAACATGTCAACAAATAAGACAAATTATATGTCTAGTGCAGTGATAAGCGAAATAATGATTTCCATCAACACATAAACAACTACTTGGAAGAGAACTGATTGGAAATGAAGTGTCTAAAAATTAGCAAAAATCATCTATCTTTGAGTGTTCAAATCATACACACTTTAAAATCATATAATTATGCGATCATATAATGTCTCTTACAAGGATTCAGTCGTGAAATACTTTTTAACTAATGGCTAAATGCTAAAGTAGTGATGAGAAAGTAAAATCCAAACTATTATTAGACAACAAAAGCATGCAAGAAAGGAAAAATTACAAATTATATGCATGAGGACATGAGAAGTTTACTGACCCTGACTAAGTCATGGGCACAACTATGCCAACTAGAAATTAGAAAAAATTAATCCACATAATACATCAACTTCATCACAGGTAGTGATAAATATTTATCATGTTTCAATCTTAGATCCTCCCCTCATTAATTCCAAATTGTCTATAATGTGGTGACAATTGAAAAACTGAGGGAAATAAAAGTAAAGAAAGATGAAGAATTACTCCCCGTGTGGTGGTCGGGCACTGCCATATTTGCTAATGTTGTGGGGTTTGCATTCACTAACATTTGAGGAAGTCATGTTGGGTTTGTGGGTCAAGGTACCTGAAGGACAAGTTATAAAATAAAATCAATAAACTAAAATAAATAAATAAGAAAGAAATTAGTAAAAGATAAGACACGGAAACATCTTTTTTGTGGGTTGCCTCCTATAAGCACATTTGTTTAATGTAATTGACTCGACATTATCAGTTAATGATCAAGTAACAATTTTAATTCCAAAATCATTTCCTGCAAAATAGATGAAAAAAAGTTCAAAATGAGTCAACGGTAACTCCAAATTATTAGCACTTTAAAAATTTTCTCCATCTTGCACACTCTAATTTATCAATGATTTTGTTTCTCCGAATTGCTTTAAGTTTTTTATGTCAATACTCTTACAAAACATTAAATTTGTAAGGTGCGACTCGTATTTATCAGAAAATTTGCAGACATTTATGACAACAACCAACGATTAGCTAAGGAAGGGACAAAACAGGTCCGACGTCATGACGAGCAAGTAGAGCTTGTCAGGACGATGCGATGAAAGCCCCAGGAAAATGCAACATTGATATCATGACGATGAGAATTGGCGCATCATGACGTATTCTCCTATTTTGTAGTCGCGTTTTAGACTTCAAATAGGACTTCTTCTCCCAGTTGGACTCTGATTATTCCAATGATATTTTAGTATGATTAAAACTCTAATCTAAGCCTATTTAAAGAGGCCAATTAAAAGGCAATTAAAGATATAGCACTACAAGACTTTTCTTTTGGGGGAGACAAAATGTAGTCACAAATAAATAGTTTGGTGAGACTTTTCGTGGTAAATATGGAGAGAATTTTATAGCCCTCTTGAGAGAACTTTATGAGAGTTAGGGTTTTGTTTTCAAAGTTTGGGTTTGTACATTTAATACATTAATTAAGTTTATTTTTTTTCATATTGTACTCTCGTTTGTTTACTCATTTAATGAAAAATCAAAATCTCTTTTACACGTAATTTTTATCCACTTTTCATAACGAGTGTATTATTATAAACATCTATTTTAATTCTTACAATACAAATAAATAATCTTCCTGACAAAATGTCGAAGTAACTCAAATTTATTAACATAAAAATCCACAAAAGAAAAAGTAAATTATTAACTTGGACCAAAATATCTTTTAGCGCTCCTTTAAAACAAATCAAATGCAAACTTCCATATCCAATCACATATAAAATATATATATATTTTATCTTCTTTAGGGTTTGTTGATACTGCTGAACCGATTCGTTTCATATTGACGACGACTTTGCATTGCATTTGCGTGCCATATTTTATGCATGAATGATTCAAATTAATTGACTAAATAACTTATACCATGATTGGTATAGCTGATTTAAATCAAGTTGCATGAATTTTCAATAAAAAATTGTACAAGGATCTTGAATTAGGTGCCTAATACTAATTATTTAATATCTTAATGATTTGATGATTAATTATAGAGGTTGAATGGAGGGAAAAATGAGATACACAACTAGGGGTATTTTTTTTCTTGTCTTTAATTAGATACGTAATGAAGTCCAAAGTTGAACCATTAAGAAAAAGGGTCCACATTGAACTATACTCACCTAAGCCAAGAGATACAAGTCAATTAACCAAGAAATTTGAACATTAACTAACCCCCCCCAATCCACTCATCTTATTATATTATAAAAGTATGTCAATATTTGTATGTATGTGTATAAAATTTGACCATCATCACCCAAGAGAATATGTGCATCATAAGGTCCTAGTGTTGAAATAAACTTTGACATGGAGATTACTTAGAAAGGACACGTGTAACAAAGGGTTGTTTTTTTTATTTATAAAATCGATTAGGAAATGAAAAAAAAAATCTTGGATGATCTTATCTCAATTATGTATATACAATTATCAACGGCTAAGAATATTTTTGTGTGTTAACCAATAAGCTAATTAATCTATGGAAACTAATGGATGAATCTAGAGAATTATAATACGTGGCTCTTTTTGTTTTGGCCAACATAATACGTGCCTTTGAGGACATAATATGGTATGTTTAATTGTTCCACAAAAATGGAAAAATAAAATTGAGAATTCTCCCATTTCCAAGCCCATATTCCTTAAACATGTTTGGATTAACATATAATTAACCATGTTCCTTAATCAAGTATTAGTCCACTAATACTGTAGAACTTATAAGATAAGTTGAATTAGCAATAATCTCTCATGGTCCATTGATTAGAAACAACTTAAATTTTGTATTGCAATTAGGGTACTTAAGGATACAACGTAAACGTGGTGATGACGAAATGGATGATGGAATGGTTGAGTAAGAGTGCAATGAGGGAGAGGGGGGGATTGTGTAGGAAAATGGGAAGGAAATTATTTAGGGAAAGCTTAGATGTAGCCATATGTCTTTTGGGTCATCCATCATCCACTCTCCTCTCTCACTCTTTTATGCATCTACTCACATCAAAACACCCCATCTTAGTTCCAACATCCTTTTCATAAACCAATGGTGGACCCTTTATTTGCTCCCTCACATCTCTATGTATATTCTCAATTACACTTTTGAATTTCTAAATTAAACTCAATCCACTCAGTTTAGTTATTAAAAATAATAGTTGAACCAAAAGCGAAGCCATGAATTTTTTGGGATCAAAATCGAATTATATATTTTTATGAAAGTTAAAATATAATTTCACGATTATTTTGACATATATTTTTATAGTTTTTAGAAGAACTAAATAAAAAATTTATCCTTTTTAGGGACAAACTATAATTTTACAATTTATTAACTTCAAATTTTATAAATTTTTAAAGACTAAAAATATAAATTTCCATTTCAAGAGAGGCACCACTCCTGCTTGCATTTTGCCTTTGCCTTTGAGCTAAACTCAAAATAACTCAAATTCAAAAATTCGAACAAATAACTTGAACAATCAAAATTTTAATAAACCAAAATTTAAAATGATTTACACCTATAATGCTTGACTCGAAAAATTGATCCACAAATCTAAACCCAAAACAACTGAGATTTAAAATAATTTAAATCCAAAATTAATCGAAGGCCAAATATACCTAAAATTGATCCAAATAATCAACTCAAAATAAACGCAACCCACTAAAACTTCTATTCTCAATTGTTTTCTAATATATATATATATAACTTGGTTAAATACTTAAAAAGTACATGTAATAAAAGATATACTTAAATTAATAATCTCCAATTTCGTACATATGTATATATATTAGCATTTATAAGCTGCTCAAGGATCTTTATATAAAGGTGGGTGTGGTGTGGGGCTTTTGGGTGTTTTGCAGGTACACAATTGCTGAGTCTAATTTTGGATTATGGGTAGGCAGCCTTGTTGTGATAAACTCGGTGTGAAAAAAGGTCCATGGACAGCTGAGGAAGACAAGAAACTCATCAACTTCATTCTCACCAATGGCCAGTGTTGTTGGCGTGCTGTTCCTAAGCTCGCCGGTCTCCGCCGCTGCGGCAAGAGTTGCCGGCTTCGATGGACTAATTACCTTCGGCCTGACTTGAAGAGAGGCCTCCTTTCTGAGGCTGAAGAACAGTTGGTTATGGACCTTCATTCTCGCCTTGGGAATAGGTAAATTAAAGACTTAAATCTCTTTTTGTTCTGCCTTTATTCATTGTTTAAGTGACAATCATAATTAGTCTCAACTGTTCTTTATTCTTTTTCTTTTTATATATATATATATAGGTGGTCGAAGATTGCAGCCAGGTTACCAGGCAGAACCGACAATGAGATCAAGAATCATTGGAACACCCACATCAAGAAAAAGCTTATTAAAATGGGGATCGATCCTGTTACTCATGAACCATTGAACAAAGAAGCAAAAGCTGCAGAGAATCATATATCAGAAACCGATGGCGTCGGTGCCGATTCATTAGAGGATAATTCGAGTACACCAACAGAGAATTGTTCTAGTTCTGTTGGTTCCAATTCACTGGACAAATTTTGCAATGATGAATCTTTATTGAGTAGCTTATGGATGAATGATGAACCTCCCTTAATCGATGCTTCATGGGACATTAATATACCAGCAGGAGGAGAAACCTATAATGGCATAAGCTTGCCATCTTGGGAAGAAAACTGTGCCTGGTTACTGGATTGTCAGGATTTTGGTATTAATGATATTGGGTTGGATTGCTTAAACGACATTGAATTAAACACGATGAACACGTTAGAGATGGGCGACAAAACAGTAGCCTGACATGCAATGAATTTGCTTATTAAAGCTTCAAATGAAGGTGCATATATATATATATGGTCTTGTAGATGGGAAAATTGTTGGAAGGTGGAAGATAAACCTAGCTTCTTTAGAGGTATATTATTCTCACCTACCAATTCAAAATCAAAAGTGTTATGATCAATTCTCGTATCCCCAAGATGTGATATATATTTAATTTATTTAGTTCCTTGCAAAGATTGTAATCTTTTTATTGTGTAGAAGACGGTGAAACAATTATTATTTAGCCAAATTGACAAAAGAAAAGAAAAGATATGATATGCACGTAATGGGTATATGATAGTATATATGAAAATAAATGTAAAAGAAAATTTACTAATTTAAATTTCGGATGGTTGAAATCGAGATATTATTCTTTTTTAATAATTTAACGTCATATTAATAATTTCATCCTAAAATTTCAAGATTTTCGTTTGAATTTCATTTTTTTTCAGGATAAAAATCATGAAATTCAGGATGAAATTACTAATGTAGCATTAAACTATCAAAAAAGGATAATAACTATATTTGATACAATCCTTTCTCAAATTATACTTTGTCGCTTTCCTTTTTTATATTTTAAGAATAGGTTTAATTTTTGTAAAATTGTTCTCAATTTATACTTAAAACCTTTTTAGTGAAAAAGTGATATTTAAATTATTAAGTATATTTTCATTATATGTTCATAACACAAAAAAAAGTTAATCATTATATTATCCGATACAAATTTTAATTATACTTTTTTAATGCATGTAACCTTCCCTATTTTTTATTTGAAATATAAAATAATTTTATGTTTATTTAAATTATTTTACTTATATTATAGGAATTTTTGACAACAAAATTTTGATTTTTATAAAATTTTTGCGTATACAACTTTACTTATTTAAAATTAAAACTTTTATATCATTATGAGAAATTTATATATAGTTTTCAATATTTATATGATATATAATATTCAATTTTATTATTTTCTTACTCAAATTAATTGTTTATCACTAAATCAAGTAAGTTTAAATAATAAACAATTTACTTGTCCAAAACCTAGTCTATCTTCTAAGAAATATGAATTTTTTTTAAAATAAAATATATTATATAAGTATTTCAATATAAATTTACTTTTACTTCAAATATATATAATTCTCACCTTAACAAAAGTTGTGACTTTCCCCTACATAAAACCAAATATTGAAATGCAAGATTCTCATACTCTTTTTTGTCGTGCTTAAAATGATCACTTCCTCAAGATTGATTACGATTAGCTACCTAATTCAATAGTATATCCACATATCTTTAATCGATACGGCAAATGTTTTAAATCATATTTAGTATTTCAACTACACACTTTTCTTAATTTAATACTTATATATTTTTTTAAAAATTAATACTTAAACTTAACATTTTTTCTTAATTTGATATTCAGATTTTTTTTCTATCCAATTTGGTACCTAAACTTGTCAATGTTATACAAATTACCGTACAATATTAATGGTGTTAGTTTTTTTACGAGAGGACAAAAATAACTAATGTATGACCAGCATGTGACAGATGATATGAAATTTAATGGTGGGAATAATTATATTTATTTTGGAGTTTCTTTTATTTTGTTAAATAATATGCTCAAATTTTACTCTTCATTGGAGCTAAATTTAATTTGACTGTTAATGGCAAAAATGATTTAAGAGGGATTGCATCTTAAAGTATGCCTGGCCTTTACAAAACCCTTAGTTCAACAAAAATATCATTAGAGGAAATCCATATTAAAAAGTTGTGCTTTGAGTTATGCTTGATGAAAGAATATTAAAGAAGAAAACAATAGTTTGAAAATCTCAAAATAAAATAATTTTTTATGTTAAATTAAAAAAATAAATTAAACTAAAAGTAATTAAACATTTAAAATACAAAAAAAAATCATACCATCTGTCATATATCGGACATACTTTAATTATTTTTACTACTTTATAAAAAGATAACATTATTAGTATATTGGAATAATTTATATTAAATCAAAATAAATATACTGAACTAAGCTTTCAACAAAAAGAAAAGAGTACCAAGCAGTACTGAGAGTGTCTTTTAACACATTTAACTTTTAAGTACAATCAAATAATTAAGAAAATTAAAAAACCTTTGAGCAAGATGAAGGACCACTGTTCCATATATCAACAGTTGGCTATAAGAATGATAAGATATTGCCACACAAGATTTTTGTAGAATGATCTTTTGTGCAAAACAAGTGGCTAAGTATCCATATCTTGAGCACATATGACATGATTTGGTGTTGAGCACTCTCTCCATTGATGTTTTCTTTTAATGTACTTTACACCTTGTCACCATTAATGGGGAGCTTTAAGGAAATTAAGAAATTTGTTCAAAAGCAAGCTGTCAGCACTCAGCACCAATTGCTTTAATGCCATTTGTAAACAAGAACTTGACCATGGTGTTTTCTTTTAATTAACCATTTAGCTTTAATGTTGGTTTTTAGTGCTTTAAATGAAATTATTATCTAATTCAGTTTATATAGCCTAACTACCCCAATATGTATATTTATGTGTGAGGGAAATGGGATGCATCCCCATTCTCAACAAAGCAAAAGTAGACTGTTGGCAAAATAAGGCATTAACACATGCTATGTGTTTTAATTTGTGACAGTGTTGGAAGAAAATTGTTGAAGTTGTAATCATGAGTTTCTCATTTGGTCATTTCCCTTGGTTGAAAAAAAGGGATTGATAAGCGTTATAGCCATTGAGTTCAACTACTCATTATTAGAGCAGTATATGGTCACATCAAGCTGAGTTCGGGTCGGACTTAAGTATCATATTTATACATTTTATATTTGTTCAAGTTTGACTCAAAATATACACTTAAAATTTTGTATAAGTCTACTCATATTTGTAAATAATTAACTCATACTCATATTATTTTTATTGAATTTTTTAAAAATATTTATATTATTCTTAATTTAATATTTAATAAATTTATATATTTTTTTCATTTATTAGAATTTTACATACGTATCTTAACTTTTTTAAATATTTACATGATAATATTATATATTACTATAGATTTAATTTTTATGTATTATAAATTTTAATATATATAACATAATATAATATATTATAAACATATAAAATTAGTCGGATCAAGTTAAATGCCTGATTCATATTTTATTACCTAAATCTATTTTTTGAACATCATTTCTAAATATTGCCACCCAACCCAAACTTCGAAAAAAACTCAATTATGTGAGGATGTAAAAGAAGTCATCAAGGAGTTAATGAAGCAAAGGAGAGGCCATCAAAAACATGAAATCTGAGAGTAATGCCACTACTAATGTTTCTGACCCAAGTCCTATACTCAATTAGATGCATTCTTTTGGAGAGATCTAATTGATTTTTTCTTAAAAGAAATTTAATGAAGCCAAAAACACAAAATCAGAGAATAATGTCACTACTAACTAAGTAATTATTATCTTTTTTATACTTTGTTGTTCGGAGTAGGGTGAGTTTTGGAGAGGCTTAATTGATTTTTTTTTTTTAAATTAAGGAGACTTTAGATGTGAAGCCAAAATCATACTAAAGATTGAGGGTCTTTATTGGATTTGGGCTTGTATAATTTACCCAATAAGCATAAAACCCAATTTTAGGCCCTTCACTCCTTAATTACGAAGAACCTTGATTTCAACCACATCATATATCTCCAGCACTAAAAACTGCACCGTTTTATTCCTTCCTAAACCGCTGAACACTCTTCCTTTGTTGGGTTTTCTGGCGCAGATCGAGCTCGAGGTAAGAATTCATGGCTTAGTTTCACAATAATCAATGATTCCTTAATTCCTTTTGCCTCTCTTTACGATTCTTTCATTTGAATCTTAGCCTTTACTGTATCTCTCCTTTATATGCTGTCTTTGTGTGGAATTTATGGAGGTTCATAGAGTAAATTGGTACAATGAATTGGTTTCTGAATTGGGATTTTTTTTGTTTTTTTTTCTTCCAATTAATAGAACGATTTTGGATGCTAAGTTCATAATTGGTTAGGGTTTCTTTGTCTTTGTTATAATTTATTCGTTTGGTTAGCCAAAACAGTTGATTAATTGGAGTAGCAAAGGAATATTGCATTGCTTGGCATCAAGAATGTACAATTTGCTTATCAATGGTCTCTTTAATCTTCAATCTTTTAACTAGCATAGATTCCCATTGTGAACCCTTCTTTAGTATCTAAGCTGTGACTTCTAGTTTGCTGGAACCTATGTTTCTCGTCGGTGAATGCACTTGACAGGTCCTATAATCTAGATCAAATTAGTCATTCTACTATTTTACGAGTCAATTTAGTTCTTATACTATTAAAGGTATCAAATAAGGCCAAATTTCAACATTGTTAACATTTATCCTTCAAAAATTCATTTACTGTTTAACAAGTTATATTTTGAAAACTTTTTAAAATTTCATTTTTTAAATAGTAAATGTCAGTTCTGTAAAGGTATTAAATTGATCCATTTAATAGTAGAGGGACTAAACTGATTCTGTCCTTATAGTAGAGGGGTTTCGCAAGTACTTTCACCTTTTCGTTAGTCTTTGTTTGCCGTTGGCCAACTGTTATTTTCGATCATAGATTCACATCTGTATACTAATTTTAATAATAAGAATTGATTTCCGGGTACTTTCCGTGTGTTGTAGGATGGATGAACTTTTTTGATAAATCACCCTAGGTCTTGTTTGTGGTTTATGTTATCCTTTTATTGTTCTCTGGTCTATAGCTGAGTTAGATGTGTGTTTTTGTGCTATTTTGGATGAGTTGTTGTTGCTTCTTTTGCCTACTGCGTTGAGATAGTATCCTGATGAACTTGCTTTTGGAAATTATTGGATGGTAAGAATTGCCTACTGCGTGTTTTATTGTTGACGCTATCAGGTATTGTGTCTCAGGTTGATTGCACCATGCATGATTTTTCAATCCAGATTAGTTCCAACCTTATCAACCGGCTTACTGAAGATGATGAGAAACTGAAGAAAAGAACAAACAAAACTAAACCCCGAGTGCCTCGAGAGCCTCGACAACCACAAACAAAGGTAGATCAGAAGCAAATACCTGATGATTCTGAAAAACAGAACAAGACTACAGGCTCAGGATGGCCAGTTCCACCTCCTATGTTTCTACCGTTAAACCAACCTCCTTACTCTGCAACTGCAGAGTTAGAAGCGATTCAATCTGTCGTTAAAGAGAGTGAAAATGTTGTTGAGAAGTTGCGGAAGCAGGAGGACAACATGGTGCAAGAAGTAACCCAAAGAGCTAAGGATCTCCATGAGAAAGAGTTCAAGATTCCAGAACAGAAACCTATGCCTTGTTTAGTTGAGAACAATGCTTGCATGGAATGCTACAAGGAGAATGTCAAAGACGTTACCAAATGCGCTCCTCTTGCTCAAAAATACGCGGATTGTGCTCGCCGAGTTCGGCAGCTAGTGAAATCATCTGGTAAGTAAAGACTCTGATAGTGACTAATTTTCATGTCATGCAAAGAGTGAAATCCATTTTGCCAGTTTGAGTGAAACTTGAATTTGACAATGCAAATAAAGTTGTAGAAAACAAAAACAACTAAATTGTTCATCACCCTTACTGGGTTACATTTTGTGCCCTTTGGCCTTTTGTCTTCTGATTTTGTTATAATCTTTTGTTTCTCTTTAAATTCTTTGTTAATTCAAATAATTCAAAAGTGACATGATTTCCACCATTTGCACTTTGGTTAATGTTTTGTTCATTGTCTTTTCCTTAGCAAACATTAATAACTGTATTCATGGTTCAACAAATACCAACAATTCTTTAAGATTTGTATATATACATTTATTTAGGATTATATCACCAAAATCATCTCTAAGTTTTAAATTTTCCAATGGGCTAATGTCACAGTTGGTCCTTGAACTTTCATCCAATATGCAATTTGGTACTTGTAGGATAATGCAATTCAGCGCACTCAAACTCACGTCCTCCTTCATTGGCAACAATGCTCGTGCCAATTGAGCTAAGATTCAATTGACAATTTAATTCCATTTTATATTACAACATACCCTGCATTTGCTTCTTAATCGAAGTAAAAATAACCAAAATTATTAACAAAATAAAATCACTTTGACAGTTGCAAATTGTTGTGTTCTAATTGTTGTACGAATAGAGAATGAAATAACTTTATGGGACACAGTCAAAGTTACTAACATTGGAATAGGCTACCTAATTCTATAAAATTATATGTTGAAAAAGGCCCCCAAAATGAAAAGAAGAAAGAGGATAATTACAAAAGGAATTGGGAGATATTGGAACATTCATGGCCACTCTATCTGGTCCAAGTAATATAGCACAGATGTTTTCTGCAGTAGACACTGACTCCATTAGCACAACAAATTTAGATCATATATTGCACTAAAATAGGATAAAATTTTGCATTGGTTAAAAAAATAACTGAAAATGTAAGTTTAAAAAAAGTTCTAAAGGCAGAATATAAATAGCAAATATAAAGTTTTATCTGAGACTCAAACAAGTAGCTTATGATTATAAGAAGGATTAAGAAAGAAATGCAATATTTAGTGTCAAAAGATGCAGAGTTGAGGTTTAAGATTTTGAACTTACATTTTGCCATTAAAACTTACTTGTGGAATGTGGGAAATCTCGAACCATTCAGGGCCAACATTGGCACATCTTGCTTCTAATTGAGGACAATGTGAAATATGAATTTCTTTTAATATGGAGAGGTTGTGCATAACATCGTCAGAAGGCAGATATATGAGCTTATCGCATGAACTCATTTACAGACGATAGAGAAGTGAGATTGCCCAACCACTCTGGCAAGGCTTCTATTCCTTTAATCCGTTTCTGATCTTGCTTCAAATTTCACATTCAAAAATACTTTGCTTTTCAAGAGAAGAACATTGTCCTGTCAATGGAGCACTTTTCAACCAAGGACAACCTGAAATATCCAGCCTCTCTAAGCGGGGAAACATGGTCGCATTTGTTGCTTTCATTGCAATCCATTCTTCTAGACTTTCCATCCCCTCTAAGGTGAATTCTTTCAATGCAGGAAACACCCTTATCACCTCATTCATACCATCAGTACTTTCACTGAAATAAAATTCATTACCCATGTGTTTCACATTCGTTAAGTTTTCCAACTTAAGAAATTGGAGATTATGCAATTGGCCCAAAGGTGGAAGACTTTCACAGTTGATGCAATTGATAAATTCCAACTCTATCAAATTGTCAAGCAACAATAAACCAGTATTAGAATTACCAACAGGTCTGAACATCCATGAGGGAAAGGTTTGCAAATTTGTGTGGGGTTGGAGACCTTCCATCACTTCCTTATCATTATCGTTACCCCAGCTCCATTCAAA
The DNA here is from genome assembly GCF_007990345.1 of Gossypium hirsutum. Taxonomy (NCBI): domain Eukaryota; kingdom Viridiplantae; phylum Streptophyta; class Magnoliopsida; order Malvales; family Malvaceae; genus Gossypium; species Gossypium hirsutum. The sequence goes on along the minus strand of NC_053439.1, from coordinate 52,655,778 downwards.
TATCACCTTGCATAATTTATCTTTACAATGCATATTTGCTCTATTAGCATCTTGTTTGTCTATAACATCTTCAAGGTTGGATATCCTTAATTCTCCACTAAGTTCGTTTAGGGATCCTAGCTCCTTAACTCGATGTCCCTTTTTCGAACCCACAAAAAATATGGGCAATGTTTGAAGACAAGTTAGGTTTCCAATCATAGCTGGCTGGTGTTCTTGTTTATCAAAATGCAAGTGCTTAAAGCTTATCAAATTTCTCAATCCATCAGGAAGTGTGCAGATTGTAAAGCTTGGTTGTGGACTCAGGAAGTGCATTGATAGAAGTATTTGAGATGTCCAAATACCTCAAGTGCTAAAATTCTCCGAGGAAAGTTGGTAACTCAAGAATATTATAATCATCAATAAACTTAGGACTCTCAAGCTTATGAAGGTTCTTGATAGTTTATCAAACACATAAATCTCTGAAAACAACGAGTGCAATTTTGGAGCAACCATTGTTAAAATTTCTGGTAATGATTCCCCATCACAACCAATATTTAGATGGATATGAGAAAGTTCATTTGTGGTGAAACTGGAATTTTTTTGAAAAATCGAAGTATCAAACTTTGACACAGACAAAGCTTTTTAACTTTTTTTCATAGACATTCTATGATATTGTCCTTATTAACTTGATTTTAATGCATTTTCATCTTTAAGAGCTCAAAATACTTGATTTTATTCAGTATTTGGATTATGGGGAGTTAATTACTAATAAAGGGGGATTTATGTTCATCGATCTTTTATGTCTTGAAAATTATTTATTTTGTTCAAAAACTACTAAATTAAGAGATTTTTAGATGCAGTTGTAATGGTAGTTGCAACTTGAGGCCTAGCTAGATTAAACCAAAATTTGCCTTATTTAAGTTGATAATCTTTTGAGCGAAAATAAGTTGGGCGTTAAAGTGATGATCCTTGTAAAACATATATGGCCCATCTATGATGATTACTGGTGTAAAATTTAATCTTAAAAGATTGGATCAAAGTGTTTCAATGCAATTTAAGTTTGTTGATCGAGATCGGATCATATTGACTTGGGAAATATCTCGAAAATCTCATTATTTATTTCAGTTTTTATTAGCATAATTAGAGACCTTTTTGTAAGGCTATTTATGGGGGAATTTGATTTGTAAGTTGAGCAAGCCAAAACTCATATATGATAGGCTTGTACTAGGTAAATATAAGAGAGACAACATGTTTTTTTTTTTTGCATTTTGTAATTAAACTCAAGTGATTCGTTTGATTTACAATTAAGCTTTCAAAAGAAAAGTCTCAATGGAGAGTGATCGGATTTATTTATGAGGGTGAGGTGGTTGCATGAAAAGTGTGTAGAACTTAAATCATTATCTGTACATGTTAAAGAATATTGGATTAACTCTCTAGACAAAAGCCCACAAACATAAGAGGATTTTGAACTATGTAACCAAACTTTTTTTTTATGTTCATTGTTATTTTTTTATACTTGCCACTCGATCTATTTGCAACTTACCTAATATCTGGACTTGTATCTACTAGAAAAAATCTAACTTTTCTTTCAATGTGGTTGCTTCCGAGGAAATAACATTGCATGTTTTGAGGGATTGCCATTTTGGAAGGGCTCCGTAGATCAAGCTCAAACCAGAAAATGCCAAACACGGGTTCTTGATCTCTACTCTTAGATAACTGATAACATTGGCAATGTTTTCAATCTCCAAATTGATGATACAAAATAGAGTACAACTTTTGGTTTAATTTGCTGGAGACTATGGAAGAATTGAAATTGTATAGTGTTTGGGATTGACAGTCACGACATTGACATATTACTTGCTTAAAGCCTAAGGTGGGCACGAACTATTAAACTGAACAAGAGACTGGCTTTTTCCAATCCTAAAAGAAGCATTCACAACATTGGTCTGAGAACTCCTGGAGCTGACTGGATAAAGTTAAACACAACAGGCAGTGATGACTTGCTCCCATTTTTTCTTGAATTAGATTGCTTTGCATCAGAAAATCACCCTACAGCTTAATTACTGGCAATCAGACTGCTTTGCATAATGGACTTCGCATGCTGGAAGCTTCCCAAATACTAAGAGAAGCAGATTTTCCCATGCTTGTTGCCGAATGACTATAGTTTTGAGTTTGGATCCGTGAATTTGTTAACCGACTAGTTTGACTTGTGCCTCTCATGGTGGGGTTAAATTACAATTTCAATTACTGCCATTAACATGTGACAGCCGCAATTCCTTGTCTGGCTATAATATCTGATTTTGAGTGGTCTTCTGCATTAACATTGAGATATCTTTGAAGAATGCTAAATTGCAATCATGAGAGCTTTTGACAGAAATGAAATAAATAAAGGAAGAACCGATGTTTAAGAACAATAAGAAGAAACAAGGATATAGCAAATAATTAAGGATGATGAAGGGAGTTAGGCCTTTTATTTGCGGCAGCATGTCACCAAAGATTTAAGCTAAAGAATCCATCAAGGTCGATTGAGTGCTGAGCCTTTTGTTGGTTGGGGCGCCTACTATTGCTGACCTTTGCATTAATTTTAAACTATTCTTTTCTTCGATTCTTATCCTTAGTTTTCTTCTTGATTAGGAACTAGGAAGGATTAACTGAATAGATTTAGTAGAATCTATTTTAAATTATCAACATGCCACTTGCTTTGAAGGGTTTGAATCTTCTAATGCAACAGGCACAATAATAATAATAAAACAAAACAGCTATTTTTATATACTTGTTATATTATGCATCATAAATAATTATCAAAGAAATTTATTTATCAATTCTTGTTACAAAATTTTCTATACAATTCACACATCTTTGACGGGAACAAATCACTACTAAAAATACACCACGAGTAGACAATTCCTTAAGTCATGACCAATAAACCAAATGTACTACGGCAAAATATGTATGTAACAGCGGAAATAGCGGCACTTTTAATGGAAGTGCCGCAAGTGTTTAGATTTTGTGAGCCACAAAAGGTTAATTTTAGTGACGTTTTAAAGCAAAACTCCATTAAACTAACGTGCCAATAATATTTTTTTTGGCAACAAAGAGGGAAATACAGCATTTAGTATAAGAATTAGTGGCGTTTTACGATAAAAGCGCCACTAATGATAGTGCTAAACCAAAAACCGCCACAAACTTTTAGGGATTTTTTAAAAAAGAATTTGAAATTAAAAACGCTGGTATGTTAAAAAAGTTGCACTATGGTACTGTAATAAATTAGAATTTTGATTCTTAATTGGTACGTTGATAATGTTATTAATTTTTACTGTTATTATAATAGGTGTTTTTTTTTCTATTTTATATGTTATTTTTAGGGTTTTTATTTGGTACACAGGTAGTGAAATTTTTTAACTTTTCCAGTGAGTTGAGATTTTGTCATATATCTTTTTTTTTAATTTTTAAATACAACTTAAGGATACATGACATAATTTCAACCTTAATTATGGAGTTAAAAAGTTCCACCGCAGATTAACCAAATAATTATACTTATTTTTATTATCATTGTTAAAATGTTATACGTTAGTGTACTAATTATGATGTTAGTCTTTTTCCTAATGTTAGTAGTTTAAAATTTTAAGCCTCAATTCACAAACAACCAATTTATCGACTTAGTCCATTATAATGTATCAATTACAATCATTGATGTGTTATGTTTCAATAGAAGGATCCTATTAGCATAATTTTTTAGGAATGATTTCACTTCAAAAGAAATGAAAAATAAGATTCATAGGAAAATCCGAGCTAGAAATATTGTTGAAATATTTGAACTTGTTGCAATATGATAAGGGAAGTGTTCATTTCCTTCACCACTGTGGTAAAATAACAACTTGTCATATTTAGAAGATTGTCAATTTATTGAACCAAATCTTAGGGTTGTGCTAATATCGTCAAATGATTCAATCCCATCAATGGAGATCAATTCACTTACAAAAACATATCTAGAAGATCGGATTGGATCGTTTATCGAATCCCTTAGATCAAGGAAGTTGGATTGGATCAAAACTTAAAGACTTATCTGCCAACCATCTATTTTACTTTGGTCATTAATATTATATTGAATTAGGTTATTTTAGCTGATTTTTACGGATTGGATCGTGATTTATCTTTATTATGTTAGCAAGTCTTGAAAGCCTTATATAATTGACATACTTGTATAGGTTGATGTACTAATTTTTTTAGAGCACTTATCTGTTCGGTGAGGAACATTGTTTTGCGAGAGTGTTTGTGATTGTAAAACCTTTATGTGGTGAGAGATCTACTTTTTGAAGTACAAGAGTGCTTCACTTAGAATTAGGATCATTGGTTGTATTTGTTTTTGGAGTCATCTCACTAAGCTAGGCTCCGCAAACATAAGAAAACCAAACTATGTGAACAACTTTGTTGTCACTTGCTTTCATTATGCTTATCGTAGTTATTGCAGAAGTGCCCACTTCCGCAATCACTTCTACTTATACTTGGTTTCTTGTAAACTTAGCAACTATTTTAGGTCAACAACTGGTATCCCACTTAACACAACTAGTGGAAATTCCTAGTGTTGCTAACTACAAGATATGGAAGGATTATCAACATATTGTCACCCAATGTTGGAGATTAGTCATTATGTCTACTAGAAGGCACGCATGAAAGTCTACATTAAATCCATTGATGAAAAGGTTTGCCACTCAATCTTATTGGATAGGAGCCTCCTATGATTGACATTGAAATTGGAAAAGTGGCTAAACCCAAGGTAGAATAGACAACTGAAAGGGAATGACTTGCTAATGCCAACTTCAGAGCATTGTATTCCATCATCTGTAGAGTGGATCTGCAAGAATTCAAGAATATTGCAAAGTGCATGATTGCCAAAACAACTTATGATATTCTATAGACTACCCATGAAAGAACTACCACATTCAAGTAATAAAAAATGTAGATACTAACCTCAAGCTTTGAGAGTTTGAGGATGCAAAAATCAGAGACCATAAGGGAATTCTACACAAAACTCTACAATTTGTCAAATAAGACATTTACTCTAGGAGAAGAATATTCCAATACCAAACTACTTAGAAAAGTGTTGAGATCTCTACCTAAGAGATTCTCTATTAAGGTCACCACTAAAGACCTTGAAAGCCTAGAAATCGATGAACTCATTAGTTCTTTACAAACTTTCAAAATGAACTTTGATGAGATCAAACGTAGTAGGACAAAGAATGAGAGAAATATAGCTCTCCAAGTGGGAGAGGAAGTGCCAACTTCCCACAACACTATAATTGAAGAACTTTAAGTTCAAATTACATTACTCACATATAATTTCAACAAGGCTTTTAAGAAGCAATCAAGGGGGATGGAGAAGTTCAAATCCAGCACGAATGCACTCAGAAACAAATCTAACGGGGTGATCATCAGAGAAGAATTTGAAAAAAAAAAAGAATAAAGGTTTTCAGTGCCATAAGTGTCAAGAACATGGTCACATCCAGTCCAAGTGTAGTAACACTCTAAAGAAGAAGAAGTCACTATGTGTGACCCAAAATGATAAAGATTCATCTAGCAACTTAGATTTAGATGAAGACTATCTCAACAACTATATGGTTTTTACATCTAGTACAGTCAAAGGATTTGAAGTTGATTTAGATGAAGACTCTAATGGTGGATCCAATGAGGAATTCTTGAAGACTTACAAGTCATGTTTGGCAAATGGGAGCAAGTATGAGATATAAATACCTTACTGTTAAAAGAAAATGGTCAATTGAGAAAGGAGAATGCAAGGTTGGTAAAGCAAATCAAAGCTAAAGAATCACTCCTTACTGAAGAGCTTGACAATCTAGTAAAGACTCAGAAGAAGCTTGTTGCAGCCAAGCTTATGCTAGAGAGATTAAATTTCAACAGTAGCAAGCTTGATGAAATTCTTGCTATCGAGAGGAGAGGTCCAAGCAAATGAAGGATTGATTGTGTAGACAAGGGAAACGTTGTTATCAAAAGTCCCATTATTTTTGTGAAAGCTTCAAATTTTAGATAATCTAGAAAATGTTTGAAACTTGTGTTGATCAAGAATAATAAGAAGGTAATGACTCCCCATGACGTAATCTATCATTGTTGTGGTCTCCCTAGACATACTAGACCCCGATGTTTCAAAATGCTACATGATATGAAGTGGAGACATGCAGTTCCGCGAAAGTGCCCACTTCTCATGGCACATTGCTTGTAATGAATCAGAAAGATGTTCTTTATTTTGGTACCAAACTGATACTTGGATTAGTAAAAAGAAAAGTTCAATTTCCATACCTACAATAGAGATGGAGTACTTAGTTATAAGAAGTTGTTGTACTCAGCTCTTATGGATGAAACAAATGTTAGAAGGAGATTTGTCTCCAATTGCAACTATCTATTGTGACAACTCCAACACAATCAATATCTCCAAAAACTTAGTGTTGCATTCTAGAATCAAGCAGATTAATATAAGACATTGTTTCTTAAGGGAGTTGATAAAAGGTGGAGCTATTTAATTGAAGCATACTCCTAAAAAAACTATTGGCATGTTTGTTCACTAAGAGTCGATACACATCAAAACTCCTATCCTTATGCCATTTTGTATTTTGGAGTATTTTAAAATTCCTTTAATGTCTTTTGGAGGGATTATTATTGCATTAATTGAGTTTTACTTTACCTCAACTACCCTAAAAGAAAATCCCTCTCTACATATTTTTTTGTTAAATTCTTACTCAAACCTTCTCAAAGAATTCTTCAAACCCCTTTACAATTTTAGTAACGGCAAGAGTAAAAAAACTAAGACTCTTCTCCATCTACCTCAGTCAAAAGCTCTTAAGTAAAATCTCTCATTGTAACCATTAGTGCATAAAACCCAAGTGAAGTGCTCTATGGAATAGGGAACAAGCATTGTTGATCTTGTAGTTGTTGAATCATTTGCCATACCACCATCAGTCCCAACTACTCATTTTGACTTACTTGAAGGTATGGGCACAAATCCTCAAGAGCCTTTAGTTGATGACTTTGTTGATCTTGCTTATTACTCTTCATTTGAAGGAACCACTACCGAGGATCAAAATCTCTAAGATATGGGTGAATAAGAGATTTTGTCAATTTACTTAGATTCTTTAAGAGAAAAAGTTATTTTTTTATAAGAATGTTGAGGAGATTGATTGCTTGATTGAATAAGGATCTCAAGATCAGGTGATAGATAAGATCATTGAGGGTTTGAAACAAAAGAATCCTCAAAGTGAGGAAGCTCCTAAGGTTCAAAAATCCCTGAGAAAGTGTCTCAAATAAATATTCAAAAAGGTTAGGATGTTGTTGATGAATTTAAGAAAGTTGCTGAAGAACCTGAAGAAAGTGTAACTTTAATTGCAACTGTCATTGTAACTAAACAATTTACTAGAGTAGTAGGAACAAAACTAGTGGAAGAAGCTTCTGCTCGAATGAAGACTGCATATAAACAAAGGCACTAGCCATTCCTAATGAAGTTGATGTCCCACTATCTACATTTGTACCTCAAGTTATAAGAAAAAGGACAAAGAGTCCAAATGTACCCCTTCCTTCCAAAGATCGAAACAAGTGACTAAAAAGGATTGGTGCTACGGAATTACCGACTTCACTCCTGAGCCAGAAAAGCCAAAGTTCTCGTACAATTCTTGCAAGAGAAGAATGGAGATTATGGCACAAAAGGACTTTACTAATTATGAGAAGAATATCAAGAAGAAAGGATTTTAGAAGCACAATATTGATGTGATCTTAGAGTCTCAAAGCCTATTACATTGTTGCCTTTGTAAAGGCTTATGTCAAGGTTGTTGTTCTTGCTTCTGCTATAGATGATAATGCCTTGATGATTCTATTCATTGTGAAATATGTTTAAGGGGAGTTTTATTTCGAACTCCATTCATTCTTTTTCTTGAGAAAGTTTGTTACAAATTAAAATTGCAAAATAATTACTTTTATGCAATGTGATTTCGGATTGGCGGTTCGGATGTCTCATTAGTAATAACATGCTTTAAGATGGTTAATAATAGTGTTTGAACGTGGAACCTAACAATTCTCCCTTGAATTCCTCTTTTCCATGCTGAAAAAAGAAAGCAAAATATATGCAAACATGACCATCAAGATTTTTTGTGAAACTTTTCAAATCCCATCATTTAATTTATCTTAATTTTAAGTTAAAACAAAACGTCATATGCTACAATTTTCCAGATTGCTAACAGACATCATCAAAGAAAAGGCAAAGGAAGCTTTAAAGAGACTAAAAGGGTATATATATAGTAGATAGAGAAGAGGGTTCGGATTGTTGTTTCTTGAAACCTCATATCAGTGTTTTTGCAGAAGAACCAAAAGGGTAGTGGAAAAACGATCCAAATGAGGAAACTTGTTCTGAAGCTCAGACATTAAAGCCAAGTTCTCTTGATGTAGAAGATTAGCTCTCTCCCTTAACTTCTCATTCTCTTCTATAATGCTTCGATTCTCCAAATACAGCTTCAAGTTCATTAGTTCCATGTCTTTCTTCACATCTTCTTCTTCACACCTTTTCCTGCACATATTTTGCATTGTTAAACAAACATATAGATTTTGCATGCATAGATGTAAAGTGAAACATATATATAAACCAACCTGGAAAGCCTGTAGATTTGAACTTTACTTTGTTTTGATCTATGCCTTCTCTTTGAAGAAACTAAGATGGGATGAGATGGGCTCCAAGTCATGTTGTTACACATCTTTGTATGATAACTTTTTTTTTTCTTTTGTACTGAAGAAACAAGATGAAGAAAATGGATGGTGATAGTGCCATATATATATAAGCTCCTACAAATATAGTTGGGTTCTTGGGTTGTTTGTGACTAGCTTTTCACCATGTGGTGGGTATGTAAATGAGAGAAAGGGAGAAAAAAGAGAGAGGGTGGGAGGATTTTCTCTATTTAGTCCTAATGATGGCAACGAGAGACATGATTGCAAACAATAAATTAAAAAACCCCAAAACTAAGTTGATGGAAGGTTCTATGCTTCTCAGTCTATCCCCAGGCCTTGATTCCATAATTATCTTTCTTAATTAAGATAGAAAGCAAAGTTTAAATTCTCAAATCAAATAGCTTGGCCTATAGACAAGTAATTTTAAGTATTTAAATATGTGACTAATCCTAGTAATATTGTTTTTTTTTTAAATTATAATCATATTGGGATGCATCACAGTGTACACATGTGAAATATCTTCCAAATGGACAGAACCCCACAGCATTCTGACATGGCTATACATTCAACTTATAGATTAAGACAGAGTTTGGATGGGCGGTGCGTTTACCTGCGGTTAGTGTAAAAACAGCGGTGGCGGTGAGATTAGATACTGTAGTGATACTGTAGCGTGAGACAAAAAGTAAGCTAAACGCACCGCACCGCACCCAATCGCCCATCCAAACCCACCCTAAGAGAAATTCTTGCATTTCCCATGTGCCCATCAAAATAGTGTCCCATGATCTTTGTTTTCCGACTGATTGAACCGCCCCTGTTTGAAACAATCATCTTTTACCTAATTGCTGGTATTAATTTATAATCAAATATTTTAATTGAGTTTTTAATAGATTTTTCCATCAACATGAAGCATATTTACACAAACATGTACCCTGCTTCATTACCAGTTTAGATCTCACATAAAAAGAAAATAGACCACACATAGGGTAGGCTTCTACTTTTTTTTTCTATAAATTATATTCGAACTTACTATTATATAGGGTATACAGGAAAAGCTAGGATATTTTGTTATGGGCCGAAATAAAATTATTTTTTGGGGTCAAAGCATGAATTTTTTAATAAAATAATCTTAAATTGATTTATAAAAAATTTGAAAAGATTAAAAAATTAACAAAGCTCTCGTTTGCCTCTAGATTTGTCCTTGAGGGTATACGCAGAGGCGAAATATTAAAATTTTTTAGGAGAACGAAATTAAATTATAATTTTTACGATGGAAAAAATATAATTTTATTATTTTGATAGTTTGTATATTTATAATTTTTAAAGAATTAAATCAAACTTTTATATTTTTAGGGGAGGTTAAAGTACAATTTTAACTTTATTAATTTAAAATTTTAAAAAATTTAAAGAACGTAAATAAAAAATTTTTCATCAGGGGAGCGGGGCCCCTGTCAACCCCTTTAGTTTCACCCTGGGTATACAAGTGTTTAAAATATACTCCATGTGTTTAATTTATCTCTATATGAAAATCGAACGAACATGTAATGCCCTAATTGACTGATAGATTGACAGAAAAAATTTATTGATAAAAATTAATATTTTAAAGAATTAATTAGAACAGTTTGAAATGTGATATCAATTTATAATCTAACATATAATTTTGAGATGTTTGATGCAATGAACTTAATTGTTATTTTTTCCCTAATTTATTGCCCATAATTCTAAGTGCATAATATACTCGAGGAGATAAATAAATTGGGGGAAGATAGTTCAAAGTAGCACAATTATTAATGGACAGCTGAAACCCCAAATAATATATGTAATAAATTGCCATTGTTATATTTTTCTAGCAAGCTATCTGCACTTCCATAGATTACTGTTCTTTTATTATTTTTCTGCTTCTAAGGCAAACTTGATGTGAAGTTCTCTCATTGTTAGAAATTGAAGCTGTCAATTTGCCATCATTTTAAACCATAAATCAATAGTTGGTCAGTGAGACATATTAGCTAGCTGGCTAAATAATTACAGCCTTCACTTGCAAAACTCTATCATTAAATTTGCCAATTGCAAGTAGTTTTTTTTTTTCACCTTTAAAAGATGGAGGATGTGATTAATTAGTAATTAAACTTGGGGTTACATTATGCTGGTTAATTAGGCTAAGTACAAGGGCCTCTTTCCTCCGTGGCATCACCTTGCTCCTTTTTAGGGACCCCATCAGCTTGAGAATTATATGACTATAGTTAAAGGTAATGGGTTTTAGAGGTTTGTGGACCATTAGAAGAAAGAAGGTGGCATTGGCATCTTCAAATTCATGCTTTCCCTCTCCCACTTCTTTTTTATATCTCTCATGATACTTGTTTTGAACACATATTTCTAAGAGTCAAACCTCATATTGAAGGCCTGAGAAAAGATAACCCCCACCCTTCCTAAAATCCCCATTCACCTATAAATTTTTCTCAACATTTCATGATAGATGATCATGATATTATGTTTGTATTCTTACAATTATCAAATAGGCATAGTACCAATGTATTTATAAAATGAGAAGAGGTAATTTTGTGTGTAGCCGCCATTTTTTACAATAATGGATCTCTAAATTTAATCCTTTTTCCCTAAAAGTTAGAAAAAAAAAACAATGATAACTGATGAATTTTAATTTTAGTTTCACCTAATTTGATTTTATTATAAAACAAAATAATTTAATTTAAATTCGAGCAAAAGATAAATTAAACATGAAAAAAACAATCCAAAACAACCAGACTCAAAATGATTTGGACCGGTAATGACTCCACTCAAAAACCCAAACCTCAAATAATTTTAATACAACTCAAATTTAAAATGACCCAAACCTGAAATCAGTATGAATTGAAATGAACTAAAACCATTTAAAATTCGAATTGACTCGATCCAGATTGATTCAATACAAAAGTAATCCAACTCACTAATTTCACGTAATAAATCACAAGCATATTATAAAATCAAGCTTAATGGTTTAAAACCCACTCCAACATTAAAAAAAATAAATTAAACTTTTTTTTTACCCTCAATTAAGTACTCAAACAATGAAAATGTTAATTGATAGGAAACTTCTCCATTTTTTGGGTCTATTTGTACCATGTTGTAAAAACTCTGACGTGCCATTTTTTTTTACATGAAAAATTTTAAGAAATATTAAAAATTTTATAAATTATAATAAATATTATAAAGCCAATGAAAAATATTACGAAATTCAAAAAAAATTGCAAAATTATGAAAAAATAAATTTATTTAAAATTAAAAAAAATAAAATGGTAAAATTTTAAAACATTAAAATTCATTTAAAGTTATTTAAAAAATTCAAAAAAACTATAGAAAAATTTTTAAGAATAAAAAAATTATAACAATTACAACAGAAAATCTCCTCTTGGTCATCGTCGTTGTCAACTCAATAGCCTCTCCTCCCACGTCAAATCATCGGCAGCATGCACCAACTCTTGAATCGAAGTTAGCCTAGGACTGGTAATGGTGCTTATGGTTTCTTTCCTTCTTCGATTGTCGCCTTTTTCGACTAGCCATGATTTTCCTTCGATTTAATGATCAACGAAACCACGAAGTTAAGCCAAGGGTCCGGGTTGAATTGGTAGAAATTGGTTTATAGTCTAGATGTAGATTAAAGATGAATGAATTCGAATTTTGAATAAAGTTTTTATAGTGTTTTTTTAGAAATTTTTAATATTTTTAGAAATATTAATTTTTAAATTCATTTTATTAGTTTTTATACTTTTTAAATAACTTTATAATTTTTTTTAAATTTGAATTCTTTATAAAATTATAATTATTTGAATTCCTTAAAAAATTATATTTTAAAATTTAATGATTATTTATAATTTTTGGAAGAAATATTTCATGTAAAAATTTAAAAAAATAATAAAAATACGTGACAAAAATAAAAAATAATTATTAACAATTAATATTATCGAATGAATTTAATTGATACATTTTCATTTTTGTTAAATAGAAAATAAAAAAACTTAACTAATATTTTAAAAAAAATTAGAGGGAAAAGAGTGTGATCTGTCATGGTAGACTTTGTGAAGTGCTCATAGTTTTGCTGCTATTTGGCAATTATCACATAAACCGACACTCAAGATTTATGAAGATGACACCTCAATGATCTTTTGACTTATGCTGCTGCTTTATCATATGGTTGATGAATTTGGATACTAACAACAATATCAATCATATTATTCTTCACATTTGCCATTGCAACGATTTTGTGAACTGATAATTAATTAAAGACCCACACTATAATCAATGGATTTGAAACTGAAATTCTCGTTTGGTGAAAAAGAAAACCCAGTTAGGAGATGGCATCATTAATCCCCTCTTCTTACTTTATGTAGGAGAAATGGATTCAAATTTTTTTGATTAAATGAACTTAATTATTTCTGGGCTTCCTTTTTTTTTCTCTTTCTTCAACACATTAAATGATGCCTAAAGCAATGGAAGATATTAATTAAAAAGAAAATTGAAATACTCTAATCAGATAGCTAAGGTCGTTCATTCATAATTTTTATAAGTTTGAAATTTATTTCAAGTTTAATTCATTTTGATTTCAAACTATTTTAATTGTAGTTTATTTCGAGTTAAAAAATTTTTAAATTTAAATTTTTTTATCATATCGAATTTGAAAATATCCAAATTTAAATTTTTTTGAGTTTATACTTCACATTTGAATTTATTTTATCAATTTTAATAATATCGATAATGAAAATATACATGTAGATAGTATATTAAGAGAAATAAAGATAATGATTCAATTTTGAACTCTAAAAAAGGTAGAGAGGCAAGTGAAGAAATGAGAGTACTAGACATACTCATGACCTTCACTTATTTCTTCATTTACTACAACTACTAAAATTGGTGATGAATTTGAGGCAAATATCATAGATACAATAGTCAACAATAAAATCAATACATATGCATATCTCCATTCTTCTAAAATTTCATATTCTTTTTTTTTTCTTATTCTTCTTTCTCTTCGAGTACATGCTGCCCTAAAAATTGTACCCTCCATTGTTTTTTAACGTATTTTGCTCGATCCCACACATGAGTCAATCATGGTGGCTGCCTATTTAATCCCACGTCTAGGGGTCCATCTCTCCCCTTCCACTTGATCATCCAAATCTCATCAATTGCTTGTCAAATCCATCCAAAAAAAAACACCCAATTTTTTTCTCTCTCTATGCTATTGCACTGCAATCGATTGCTCTCTTTGGTATTGGTGTATGCATATTCATCATCAACATCATCATCTCTCCCATCTAGAGATATAGCCAAACCAAAGCATATTATCATATAACATCATAGTCAAGACATCATGGATTTGCCATCTTGATACTTGGGGAAAAAAAATTTGGAGGTTGTGTCTTGTTTGTCAACTTGAGTATTATGATATTTTCTTGTGAAAACATTATGCAATATTTTCGTCTTCTTACGCTGTGCATTTGTCATAGTTGCTTTCACATATATCTCAACATATATATTTAAGGTATCTGAATTAGGGATCATATATGCTTATAGTATATGATGAGAATTAATTAAGGATAAAATAAATTGTCTACGTAATCTCCATTATCAGAGCTCTCCTGGTTAAGGGTCAGAAACAATAGAGATTGGCAATTTCCAATGCACAATATTGATGATGTCAAGTTATGGGGCTGCTGAAAAACTTGAAATATTATTGCACACAACTTTTGTAACAGCATTTGTTTCAGTCAAACAAAAAAGGATTGCTATTGCTGTAGATTTCCCGTTCTTTTCAAAAGAAACAAAAGAATGCATGTTTATTAATTGATAATCAACGGCCCAAAAGGTGCAACTCCTATAGATGAAGCAACACGGCAATGGATAACCATTTAAATTAACCAACGACATCTAACGACAAATAGGTGATAGAGTCAATCCGGAAGAAATAGTTTTTGATGACACATACACCTGCCAACCAGGCAATGATCCCCATGAATACCCCAAAACAGCAAAATGGGGATAAAGGTACTAGATTTCCCATAAGAGGTATTAACTCTAGAATCACTGTTACTCTACTAGCCATTAATGTCTCTAATCTACCATCATCTAAATTTTACTGAGAGAACATCTTGAAGTAAAAGCTGCGACATCCCCCATAGTTCTTCCTTTGTCTTTGAAGGCCTAAAGCCTCTATCAGTGCAGCAATCATCTTTAGCCATCCTTCTCAAAGAGACTAAAACATTTGATGTCGTCTATGAGAATCTTAAATAAAAAGCCATGGATTCTTATAACATCCCTTACCTGACTCGGTCCCCAGGTTTGAGCTACAATCGTTGTCGGAGTAATTACAAACATTTAACCTTCCAACCAAAGCATAATACATATACACATAATCATATCAAACCATAGTCATGTTGTACAACCTTTCTCAAGTCTTATACGAACCTACATATGCTCTATAGTAAACTCAAGATCAAACTAGGACTAATTTGAAACATTTCAAAATTTCAAGTCGACGTTGTGACATGAGAGAGTTCCTCATCACGACGTGATATACTGACTTGGTCTCGTTGTGACGACGGGGTTCCTCATCATGTTGTGGCCTGAAGTCCAAAGCTCATCGCGACAACCATCACCCGACATCGTGATGTGGACTATATTTTTGGTACATTTTAGGCCATTTGGTACCTATCTCTTAGCCATCTTTAATTTACAATTTTGGTGCATATTTACACAACCTTACCTGCACAAAAATATACCAAAATACATTCCAAACATTGCATTTAACTATTTTCCAATCAACCAATCCAATATACCATAAATTGACACCAAAACATATCAATTCAACTTGTACAAATTCAACCTATTCAAGTATACATTTAGCCATTCAATACCATCATATTACCATACAATTTCATACTCAAATTTGTCATTCAAGTGTCATATATACATATAGCTTATTGTCGAAACCTTTTTTTTTTAAATCGACTTTATTTTGAAAACGAAGATGGGAGTCGCCACCAATCCTGTTTTATGAGGTGTGATCGGGTCACCTCGTAAATTGATCACTTTAATAAACGGTTTGATTTACTAAAACAAAGATTTTTGGTCTACAAAATTCAGAAAACGGGTTTGGGAGTTGGTTATGCACGAGGAAGGATTAGCACCCTCGTAATGCCCAAAATTGGTACCTAGTTGACTAATTAAAGTCTTAGTGCCATGAATTAAAAAATTTGAAGAGAATTTAAAATACGATCCTTCTTTACATAATGTTATTTTTAATTAAAATAACTTGAATAAATCAAAACGTATGTAAAATGTCCTATTATCTTGAGGTAACAAAAGGTTATATCCCGTAAGTTAGGATACGACATCTCGGATCCTTGAAAATGAGCTTGCCTTTTATTTTATTTTTCATTAAATCTCCTATATTTTAAAATGATGTTTGGTCATCTAGATTCAACGAGAAAGTCGAACCCCGTAAGTTAGGGCACAACTTCTCGAATCTCTAAATACGGAACATTGCCCTCTTTTTTTTTTAATTTCCTTTTCTAAACAAGAACAAATGTAATGTTTAAAACAATATGTATTTATATTTGGATACGATACACCAATGAACGAATATATCTAAATTTAATGTGTAGTATAGTCGTAAACGGTATAATATATAATAGCTATATGGGTAGAATGTTAGAACAAACAAGTAGAGAAATACTATAACATTACAAATACAATTGTAATAATAACATCAATAAGATTAATGATCATATCATGATATTAATAAAATAAATAAGATGATCTTTAAATAAAGTAACATGAGAAATGCATGATAATAAAAATAAATAAACGTGACATGAAAGTATCAAAAAAATAAAAAAATAAAATAATGGGAATAATAAAAACATTAAAAATAATTTAATAATTTAATAATAAAAATACACAAGTAAAAGAGTGTGAATAATCTATATTTTTTAAGTGTAAAAAAGGGGTAAAGAAAAAATGATAAGTAAATAAATAAAATAAAATAAAATGTGAAAAAGGTTGAAATTAAAGGTTAAAGATTAAATCAAAATTAGGATGAAATTAAAGGGATAAATTTTAAAAAGGTAATTAAATAAACATAATAAAGGGTTAAAATGACACACGCGAAAAGAACTTGGGGTAAACATGAAATTATCCCTAATTCCTTATGCGCGTTGTTTCTTAGGTAGGCTAAAATAAAAAGGCGGAAGGATCAGGTCCGCAAATAACCTAATAGACGCGAAAACACGCAAATCTTGGCCACTCTCAGGTCAGTTTTTGGGTTAATGTTAAAATGACGCCGTTTTGGCACCTGAAGCTTAGGCCCAAAACAACGTCGTATTAGTCCTATTATAAATAATAAAAAAACAAAAAAAAAAATAATTTGAATAGCCCTTTAAAAAAATTTTCTTTCTTCCTTTCTTTTTGTAACCCAGAATCCGGCCATGGAGACCAGCGAGCCTCCCCACAGTGGTTGGTGGCCGAAGCTGTACAAAAATGGGCCTTTTCAGCCCTTTTCAGTCCTCCCCTTTTTTTGAAAACTTTTAAATCTGATTTTTGGTTTAGAAATCAAAAAAGAAAATAATATGCGAGAAAAAAACAACCCTCGTCGCCTTTTGAACCCTCATCAGAACCCATATAGGTTTCGAGGTATTTAGACGCCGGCAGTGTTCGACGGCGAGGGGAGACGAACCAACAAGTAAAGTTTTTACTATTTATTTATTTATTTATTTCGAAAAAAATAAAAATACAACACCTTTTGATATTTGAATCTATTTCAAAATCTCTACTTTTTTTATGTATTTCTCCCTAAACAAGGATACATTGGGTTCGACTTTTATAGCCAAGTAATACATATTATTTTGTTTTTTCTTTCTCTGTTTGCTACTGTTCTTGATGCCTCTGTGTCTATCTTCTTTTTGTTCTCTTTTGCAGGTTCGCGAAGTCAACAAAGGCGGAGACTCCGGCTTTTTGCCATTTTGGTGCAAGGGAGGCAGACCTCGGGAGGTGGGCACGCTGACGCGGCACGTGGAGCGGCGGTGCGGCTGGATTTAGGGGCTTTTTTAAAAAAAATTGTTTATGTGTTGTGGGCTAGAGTTTTTTGGTTATTTTTGTCCATTTTGGTCTTGGGCCTGCTGTTTTGTTTTGTAATTTAGACTTTTAATTTATATTTTTTTGGATTTTATTTGTCTTGGGCCCGGGCAAAATAGGCCCATTACACTTATCATATACCAAAATATACACATATTATCAAACATTAGCTAAGGTTCAAACCAAAACTATCATTCCCAAGTTAACATATATAACATCTATGTATATGTCACATAATTAAACTTTAGAGCTTTCAAAAGACTAGCGAATCAATAACGAGATAGTGTGAGCTTCTTGTAGATCCATTCGACACGTTCCACAAGTTAGCAATCTACAAGGAAAAAGGGAGGCAACGGAATAAGCATTTCGAATTCTTAGTAAATTCATAGGTGTTAAATAAAAAAACTTACCTTATTAATCAATTAGGTACAACAAGCTACAAGTTTGATATAATCAACTAGTTGTAAAACATAACATAACAAGGTGAGTTAGAACACATAATCAAACCATGTTATATTTCAAGCATATAACATACCATTATATAACATATTAAGTAACCTATTCAGTCTCATTTCATTCATGAATATGGAAATCACATACTATGCCAAAACTTTATATTCAAATAGTTCAATCTCATTTCATTCATGAATATGGAAATCACATACTATGCCAAAACTTCATATTCAAATAGTTCACTAACAATTTATTTAACATTAACTACATTTCGTGTCATCCAATTTCTCATTTCATATCATCTATATTACTCAATAAAATTTAGTAAACGAACTTGAATACACAGGTACTAATCACATCTATTGCTCATTCAAGCTAAATATATATTCGTGTCAGGTTACCCATCCGGGCTAAACCTTTATAATGACACATCAAATTGATTGGCCAAGCTAAAATATGTATGTCAAGTTACCTGTCCAGGCTAAACCTTTAAAACGACATCATGTTACTCGTCCGAGCTAAACCTGTGTCACATGTATCTTCGAATCCGTAACAAATGTTGAATCTCAATAGTCATGGATAATCAATCCATATCCATGTATACAAGACCTAAACTAAGTTCACCAGGGCAATTTCAACATATAAGTTCATATACATTTCTTTACAATTTAGTACAAATCTCACATTTTGAATCAAATCTTAAACAATCCAAATTTCAAATTAAACATGCATATATTCATAAATTTAAATACATAAAAATTTAAACACAAACACACCATATGAATTTACCTAGTCAATTCAGCAAACAAGTTGAATTTGTAATGAGTAATCGATAATTTTGCCTTTTTCCCAGTTATCCTCGGTTTGGTTCAATTCCTGATCTATACCATAATTCAATTCAATTTATTGATTCCAAATAGTTTATAATATTCTATTTTATGCATGGATCAATTCAATTTTCTTTTTGAGTGCCCCTAAAGTTTTGTATTTTATTCAATTTAGTCTTTAAAATCGAATTTTCCATAACTTTTAAATTTGAGCTTCAATTTCAAAATCGATCTCAAATAAATCCTTTTAGGACTCTCTATCATCAATAATTATAGAAATTTCACATCAATTTTGAAACCTATACACTTTAGTCCCTATGTTCAAAACTAACAATTGTTACTTTGCAAACTAGTCATTTTTCACTTCTAAGCTTAAAATCTAACAATTTAACATCAATTTCTTTAAACATTCATCAATGACAACTTTTATAAACTTTAACAGTTTTACAAATTGGTTCATGGGTTAGTTAAATCAACAAGATGAGTACCAACAACAGCAAGAGAAAAAGTATGCACCATTAAAGCAACAAGCATCAACAAAATCAGTAGTGCAAATTTCGCAAAGTTTATAACAACGTACATCACCAAATCTATATCTCTTCTCGTATTTTTTCCTTTTTCTATTTTTCTATATTTTAAAATTATATTTTTTACCTTCTTTCTTTCTTTCAAATCCTTCCTTATTTTAGTTTTTCTTTTACTTTCGTTATTTATTTTTAACTTTGTTTCCTTTATTTTCTATTTCCTATTTCTTTTTCTTTCTTTTTATGGTATAAACACAAGTGTCATTATCCATTTACGGTCTGAGTTTAGTCCGAAGGTAGTATTTAGGTAAAGTCTCCCTAATAGTGACAACCTTAGGATTCGAACTTGATCCAAATTCTTAGCAAAGAAGTCCACTTCTATTCTTTCCAACCACTCTTAACAATAGCTCTCTCACATGACTTAAACCTTAAGTCAAGACTTGCACCTTCAACTTCCCGAATCTTTTATCTCTACCATCAAATTGACTTAGAATTTTGTTGGAGTGCCCTCCTTTTTTTAATAGAATTTGTTCTTTATTTTATGGTCAAAGTGTGGCTTGTGGGAGAGGGATTAGCAAAGATATATTTTGATGTTGGGTGTTGAAAGAAGATACAGTAACTAACAGGTAGTGCTAGATAGTGACGATGATGCTGTGTGGGAAGGGTGATGGCAAGGTACAAGGGCATGGGTTAATGCAAGTAGGGTGGCCAAGGCAGGTTAGGATATTTAAACCCGAGCTTCAGGTTTGGATCTCATGAAACAAAAAATGAAAAATTAAGCATAACCTAAACAAAAATTACTTACAATAAAGACGCATACGCCAGCCAACCACACATTAATGGTCCCATGGATTCTCGAAACAACAATGATGGGAATGATAGGCTGCAAAGGGATAAAGGTACGAGATTTCTCATAGGCAATATGAGCCCTAGAATACTTTGGTAAGCCATTTTCTTTAATCTATCCATCTTTCTTCATCCCATCCTCCTTAGAGAGACTTAAATAATTATAATTAGAACTATTTGATCATATAAATCAAATAGGATTTAATTGGTTAAAAGTTAGAGATTTAATCTTTATATTTAAAAAGTAAATAATCATCCGAGATATTATTATACAACCATATTTTTTTTAAAAAAAATCTTATTATAAGTTCTGATCATATATGCTCTTTTTGATACAAGACTTAGAACTACCCAACCCATAAATAAGAGGATAATGTGCTTCAACACACTCGAACCCACGTTCTCCTATATTGACAACAATGTCCATGCTAATCGAGTTAAGATTTAATCGACTCATATAAACGTACTTTAATTAACTAAATTGATGTCACTTGATTTGTAATACTGAACTCAATTAGAGATTTAATTATTCCATACATCGATAAATTTTCATACAAGATAATGTTTTACTTCTATGTCAAGATTGGGCCGTTCATATAAAATTGGATGTTGTGATGTGGGCTTAAACATTAGGATTTCATTGATTGGCTGGCCTTATCGAACAACAGTCCAACCAAACATTAAAACTAAAAATGCATCATTAGACAATGAAATAAATATAACTATTTTGTTGTTGTAATAGTAGCCATATAAATTCATTAGTAAAAATAATTCATTACAGTGTTATTTCATGTGACATATGTAATTTAAATTGTTGAATATAATTAAAGTATTTTAATTATTTTGATAATTATAATAGTTTTATTTTTTATATAAGGCTTAGAATTATTTATAAATTTTCTTTAAAGTTTAAATAAGAGTTGATTTTGAACAGATTCTAAAGAAAGTAAATTATGCCGCTCACTCATTAGTTGGAATGATGAAGCATTTTCCGATTGGCGTTCAAATTTTCCATACAACTCCCCCTTTGATCCTTCACCAATTAAAGATGAATAGCATGTTTGTGTTTTGGATTCCTGGTACAAACTGTTAGTTGAATAATTTATTTTCTTATTACAAAAAAAAAAGAGATAAACATGTTTTAGTGTGCTCGAACTTATATTCTTCTACCTTGACAACAACATCAAATGCCAATTAAGCTACTAATAGAGTGAAATTCAAATGAAAATAATAATGAAATTCAATTTTTTATTTATCTTTTAGCTACTAATGGAGTGAAATTAGATAAAGGTTGAATGTTTATATATCTATTTTATGGTAGTAAGTTTAATATTTATATTATTAAAATGCGGGCAATTCAATAATTTAAATCATAAGAATTTTTAATACCATAGATTGAAAAGTGAAAATTTGATTTTAATAAAATATTTATTTTATATATTCAAATTTTAATTATAAAAATAAAAACTATTTTAATACTAATGTAGTAATATGATAAGTAATAAAAAATTTATTTTGATTAATTTAAACATTTTTGAAAATTTTAACTAAATTGATATTACTAATCAAATAAATTTTAGTTTAATTGTGAATTTATTAAAATCCTATTATCTTTATAAAGTATTTAATACTATTTTAAGGGTAATGTTATTAGACTAGTTTAAAACCATAAGAGTGGTTGGTCTAAAGTATCTATCAATCTAAGAAAGTATCCACAAATGCATAAACAGACAAAAAAAAAACATCCAAATAAATACTTTTCTCCGTTAGCTATAATAATTGTTGAGAAATTGTTTTTGAAAAGTGAAGTAAATAATGTTATTTTTAAATATATTTCAAAATGATTGTAGGTTTCACTATCTAATGTTGTTATTGAAAACTGGCATTAGAAATATTGGGATTGACCCGTATAAATAACGAATAAGAAAAATAGAGAAGATCGAACATAAATATTGTACGTGAAAAACCCTCGAAGAGGGAAAAACTATGGGTAAAGGAGGTATCGACTTTTCACTAAATGAGTAAACAAACAAGAGTACAATATGGAGAAAATAAACTATCTCCATAGTTACCATGAAACTCTCACCAAAAACTCATCCGCGACTACATTTTGTCGCTCCCAAAAGCAAAGCCCTTGTTGATTAGCACATCAAAATAGGGATACAATTGTCCCTTTAAATAGGCTTAGATTAGAGTTCTAATCATACTGAAATATCCCTAAAATAATCAGAGTCCAACTGGAAGAAGAAATCTTGCTTGAAATCTTAAAACGTGGCTATTTAACTTGGAGAAATCGTCGTGACGTCGTGACGTCCCATGCATGTTAGTCACGATGTCGCGGCTACACTCGTTTGGGGTTTCATCGTGACATCGCTTATCTTCACGTCTCGACATCACCTCTATGTTACCTCTTTTTCTGTAAATCGTGGAGCATCTTCCTAAGTGCCTACAAAACGTTTGATAAATGCGAGGCACACCCCACAAATCATCTCCACCTTGATTTGTATTTATCATGTCTCTTTTTCCATGCCTCGCCATGGGCCTAACTCAAATTTTGCAGAATGTCAGTCAAGCCTCAACTATTTCCACTTGACTATAACCTTCTGCGACCAACCTTGCCTCAAAACACTCTACTAATCATTCGTGTCCTAAAGACCAAAAGGGGATTAGATTATTCTCTAAACCAGGCATATGTCTGACAACTAACAATACAACTCCACCTTCAACCAAATTATGTGGAGAGTAATGAATCATCACCCTTGTCCTCGGCCATATTAGCTACCTTTGTAATTGCTAGAAACTAAAATTTGTGATTCTGTCTAACTTCTCGAAATCCAAATTCATTATTGTGTCAACAAACGAGTCGATCTGCGAAAGTTGAACTATAACTCTTATACCAATTTGTTGGGGATTGACCCGTATAAACAACAAACAAGAAAAGCAAAGAAGATTAAACATAAATATTTTATGAGGAAAACCCTCAAAGAGGGAAAAATCAGAAGCAAAAAAGGTATCGACTTTTCACTAAATGAGTAAACAAACGAGAGTACAATATGGGAAAAATAAACTTAAAAGTCCTAAACGTACAGTCCCAAACCCCAAAAACAAAGTTCTAACTCGAAAACAAAATTCTCTCCATAGTTACCATGAAACTCTCACCAAAAACTCATCTACGACTACATCTTTTCGCACATAAAAAGCCCTTGTTGATTGACACGTCAAAACAAGGATACAATCGCCCCTTTAAATAGGCTTAGATTAGAGTTCTAATCATACTAAAATATCCCTGACATAATCAAAGTCTAACTGAGAGAAGAAGTTCTATTTGAAGTTTTAAAATGCGGCTGCATAACTTGGATAAATTGTTGTGACATCCCATGCATGCTCATCATGACGTCTCCGCCACATTCGTTTAAGGTTTTGTCGCGTCGTCGCGACGCCGCTTGTATTCACATTGTTGAATGTCTTCCTAAGTACCTAAGTAAACATCTGATAAATGCGGGGCACACCCAACAAAAAACATAAAAACGTTGTTTTTAGACATGATGTTTTAAAGAAACACTTTGAAATGATATTCAAATTCATTAATTTTATGATGTATAAAATTTAGTAACTTAAATTAGAATAAATATAAAAATAATTTATTGTAGCTTATTATTTATATTTTGATATATAAAATATAATTTTTCAATATTTTTTAAGCAGTTAATATATTTTTTGTAAAATTTAATTTAATTATAAAAATTATATTTTAAATATTGAAATATGACAATTAATTTATGTGGGTTTTTTTATTGATCTAGTAACAAATTTAGCCCTCAATATTTACAAAATATGTCATTTTATTTCTAATTCTTAAAAAATTAAATAAATTTGGCCCTAAATTTTTACAAAATCTATCAATTTATTCTTAACTTTAAAAATTCAAAAAATATATTTAAAAAATAATAATTTTTAGCCTTTTATAACCAATTAGCTAACTAGTGATGGCAACGGGCTTTTATTTTTATTTTTATTTTTGTAAAATTGTGATTAATTAATTATTTTTTAAATGAAAGCTTTTGACACAATTTCTTATTAGATTTGCTTAATGATTTATCTTTGGAGTTGTGTGCTAATGTATATTTGCACGCATGTTGTGATTACAACACAAAAGAAAAAGAAGGAACAAATATTTCTTTAATAAATTGTTAAATTAAGAAGATAGAAAATAGAGGAAATAACCTTATATGTGTGAAAAGAGACTAGTATAGCGATGGTAGAATGAAACTAGTTGTGATAAATTTTAGGGACTTTTAATTTAATTGATATTAAATATGTATAGATGGTAATTTCATAAATATTTCAGGGTGGGGTGGATGGTTTCATTCTAAACCCTCCCCGACCCAACCTGACTATTTTTAAAAATTAACTCGCCTCGCCACACCCCAACCCCCAACTTCAATAAAAAAGCCCAACCCTATTGGGTCAAATTAGCTCATAACTCATCAGATTCAATGTATTTTTCCAACCATACGGTTGCCCATGTGAGATATTAAAATAAGGAAACAAAAAGTATCCTCTTTCAAGTCACTTGCAAAAGAACTCTAAAAAGTTGAGATAAAACACACACAAAAATTAAGATCCAAAAGAAAATAAATACATTAAAAACGTTATTTGTTCATTTAGTAATGCAACCAATTATTCCATATAGGTTCTAAATCAATTGGTTTGGTCCAGTGTGAAGCCTAAATTATAGTAAAAAAATTTTGTTGCAAGTGACTTGAAAGATGATGCTCTTTTTCTAATTTCAATATCTCATATGGGTTACGCATGAGCTATAAAGAGTTAAAAATGATTTTTCAATATCTTTCTAAAATTTTTAGAGTTAGGACTAAATTGATAGATTTTATAAATATTAAAGGCCAAATTTATTAATTTTTTAGAATTAAAACTAAAATGAAAAATTATGTAAACATTTAAGGCTAATTTGTTGAATTTTTTTATATTTAGGATCAAATTGATAGAATGCGTAAACATTAAATGGCTAATTTTGTTATTAGACCAATAAAAAAGACCCACATCAACTGACTAAAATATTTAATTTCGTAAAGCATATTGACTAAATTAAAAAAACTAATAGTTGGGTGACCATAATCGAAAAATATAATGACATATAATTGACAAACTTTGACAAAAACAACCAACGACAATAATGAGAGGACTAAAATTTTGAACTTTTAAAATATTGAGACCAAATCTCAAATTCTATACAAGTACAAGGATTAACATAAAAAAATTAACTATTATTTAATCATCCTTTATTGCATCGGAAGGAGACGTGTCAATGAAGTGAGTGCAAAAGAGAGCAGCGTAGCCTCCTTTTTTTTCCAGAACCAACTTTAATTATTATTAATTAATTAAAATTAACAACTTTCTAAAATCCCTTAAACACCCTTCCCCAAAAAATCAATTCCCACATTACTAACCGTCCGATAGTAATCTTAATCATCAAAGATTAAATCCAACAGCTCATATTCTCTGACTCCCATCAAAGTACAATGTACACTTGCCATACCTACATAAAACCATGTGTATCGTAGAAACAAAACCAACCCCAACCTCCCTTCTCCCCCACCAAATAAAGCAAAAAAAAAAGAAAAAAAAACCAGAGAGTCTCCGTTTCGAGTTTGGTTTTTTAATATTTGTTTCACTTTTTCAGTTTCGTCCTTGTGTCTCCCCTCCTTTCGGTTTCTCTCCGCCCCCCCCCCAATAAAAACGAAATTCAGGGAATTAAATTCCCTATAAAATCGTTTCTCGTAAATTTCCTTTTCGTTTTAAATCAAACCCGATTTCCTGGTTTCTTTTTCTTCATCGATCGTCGCCGGCGGAAAAACAAGGTATGTTTAGGGTTTTAATTTGATTTTTTATTTTTTGGTATTTTTTAATTTTTTAATATTATTTGGATTGTAATGGTGGTGGTTTGAATTTTTTTTCCGATGGACGGCTGTGATAAAATAAGGATTTTTTTATCTAGATTCTTCGTTTAGGTTTTTGAAAGACGAGATTACCCTTTCGTTTAGGCTACGGTATTTATTAACATGACGACCATGCCCTTACTAGGTCGGTATAGACAGCTATAAAGGAGCATGTTGGTAGAGGGTATATTCGTTAATATAATAAATGTTAGGAATTAGAAAATATTAAAATAATCAAAAGCTATATAATTTGATTGATATACGCGTTTGGGGATAATTTAGCTTTTGACCCTTTCTAAAAGAATCCATCAGCAAAAAAATCCTTAATTTTGTTCATCTTTGATTGTAGAAAAATCAAAAGCAAAAAGCTTGCAGAATTAGAAAAAAAATTATGGGTTCTGAACAGAATGAAGGAACAAGCTTTCCACCATCGGAGCCAAAGCTTTGTGCCAACGGTTGTGGGTTTTTCGGGACGGCAGCGAATATGAATTTATGTTCAAAGTGTTACCGGGACCTCCGTGTTGGGGAGGAGCAAGCGGCGAAGGCGAAAGCTGTTATGGAGAAATCTCTCAGTATCAAAACGAAGCATGAACCTGTCGTTGTGGAGACTTTTAAGCCTCATGTGGGTTCTTCGTCTACATCGATTGAGCAACAACAACCGGCTGTTGTTGCCGTTAATCAACAACCGGAACCAAAGGCGGCGAACAGGTGTTTTATTTGTAGGAAAAAGGTTGGGTTAACTGGGTTTAAGTGCAGGTGCGAGAATACATTCTGTGGGGAGCATCGGTACCCAGAAAAACACGAGTGTTCATTTGATTTCAAGGGTATTGGACGTGATGCCATTGCTAAGGCAAATCCCGTTGTTAAAGCTGATAAGGTGGAGAGGTTCTGAAAGGTGGGGGAGTTGTTTGTTGGATGAATGTGTTTCTTCCCTTTTCTTACTGCCTATCTCGGGGTTATCGAGAGAGCAGTTAGATTTAGGGTCAATGGAAATATTGTGGGGTGATTTACTGATTTATGTTGTTACTGGTGTTTTTGTTGGGGTTGGGGTTGGGGTTGTGGGATATGATTTGGGAGGGGGAGGGGGATGTTTTAAGGGTGATTGAAAAATGGATCAATGAATGTTTCTAGTTTTCATTTTTACTTCGATTGTATCTGCCTTTGATCTTTCATTATATCCATGTTTATTAGATGTAATGTATGTTATGCCATCTAGTTTATCTGCAATTGTCATGTGCATATGACATTATGGTATTAGAATCTTAGGGTTGGAAGCAGTTAGAACACAACTGGCGTACTGGGAAAATGTGCGTAATGTCATAGCTTGTTCCTGCTGGAAAGAGATCGTGCAAGTTGGTCAAGATGGATCGATCTTGTTACTTAACCAATCAATTTCTTGTTGGTTTTGAACGAGTGGTAGATGTTTGGATTTTAATTTGGAGGATAAGAAAGAGTTTTTAAGAAAAAGAAAAGGTTAAAAATTGGGAACATCGAATCAAATTAAATGGATCAATTTAGTCGATTGGTGTGGTATAATTTGCTTATTTAATTTATAAATATTAGTCTAATTTTTGAAATATTTTAAAAGATGTTCAACTTAACTTGAATTGTAAGGATAAGAAAATAATAAAGTTTGAATTTTTTAGAACAAGTTTTGAATTTGAGACTTAGATGTAAGAGATTTAATTATAAGGGTAAATTATAAAATAGTCATTTTTGTTTGTTTTAGATGATATTTTAGTCACTTATGTTTAAAATGTTACGTTTTTGTTATTTATATTATCGTTTTGTTACAAAGTGATCACTCTACTGTTAAGTTTTATTACCTCCCTAATTGCGCTCCTATGTAGCAGTTTAAGTTGGCATTTAAAACTCATTTGGACTGTCATGTAGGACTGTTGTTAGGGAGGTATCGGAGTTTAACGGCAGAGTGACCACTTCGTATCAAAACGACGATAATGCAAGTGACTAAAATATAACCTGAGACAAACAAAAATAACTATTTTTAAAGTTTATTCTAATTATAAATAGAGGCTTTCTATAACTTCATTTCTATCATTGGACATTGAGAGGGTTTACTCTAAAGCTTTGTTGAGTTTTCTTCCATTTTTGCTTGATTTGTTTTAATAGCTTTTTAATTTTGGAGAATCTTTAAAGATGCTTAATTTTGTGAGATGAACCTGATTTAGACAATTTGAAGTGAATTCTTTACCTAAAACCAATCAGTTTGCTCAGTTAAAGTCCAAATATGTGACACCTGCATACACACCTTTTCTTAATAGTGTTTAGGTCATATTGTGCTTAAATATGCCATCTAACACAATATGAAAAAGAGTGTGCACTCTATTTTTGAAT
This sequence comes from Gossypium hirsutum, assembly GCF_007990345.1. Classification (NCBI taxonomy): domain Eukaryota; kingdom Viridiplantae; phylum Streptophyta; class Magnoliopsida; order Malvales; family Malvaceae; genus Gossypium; species Gossypium hirsutum. The sequence continues at coordinate 52,627,002 of NC_053439.1, read as the reverse complement.
CTTTATTAGAATTAAATCAAGCTAGTTATTTATTAGGAGCTTATTCTCTAACTTTGGGATTGATTTAGGCCATTTCAAGCGATTTTTTTTAATATAAAATCGAATAATTTATCTAGTTAAAGATCTTATAAGGATAGTCATTCAATTATAAATATTTTTTTAATATTTTATACTTTATCAATTTAGTTATAGATTTAAAAATTTTAATTAATTTAACTATCAATATTTACAAAATTTATCAATTTTCTCTTAATGCTAAAAATTCAAAACGAAACAGAAAAAAATTTAAAAATAGAAAATTACTTCAAAAAATGATTCATTAAGCTCATTTTTTGCTTCAACTACAGTTTCTTGTTGCAGTGTTCATTTTCTTGTTCTGTTTCTGATACATTTTCTTCAACCTCAAGCTTGTTAAAATCAAATGAATCTTGGGGCAACATAATTTCTTCTTTAGATTCTTGGTGGTCCTCTTCAACTTCTTGTTCTTGATCTTGACATTCTATAATTGTTTGAGTTTCTTCCCAATCTTTCTTCTTCAACTTCAGCTTTCATCGTTTACCGAAGCAGATTCAGTCTCTATTTCAGCTTCAACTTCATCAGCTATTGGGATTTATTGTTCCTCAATTGCTTCACAAGAAACAAATATTTCACTAACTTCACTAACCTCTTGATGTTCAATTTCTTATTTTTCTACTTCCACAACATCCTCTTGAGCCACTTCTTCTTTTGGCAATGGACTTTCCATGAACTTATTCCAATCCTCACTACATCCTTATTTCTTCTTTGTCTCTTTGGTTAGCCATGCAAAATACCTGCAAGGCAAAAACCAGTTAAAACCAACCCCAAATGCCCCCTAATGCTTCACAAAACAATCTCGCATAATTTCTCGGGCAACTTTGACTGGATTACTGTCCGGTTCCACTCATGGGTGTCGCTTCCATACTCTGCAATAAAGGCTGTTCCCCGTAATGAAATTTTTTTTTTTTGAAAGTACAGCCATATCCAAATAGTATAAAGGCCTAAAGCTGAGTGTTGGGGATCGACTGGTATGAAGAAAGAAATAGAAATGGTAGAGAAATCAATCACAAATTTTACGTGGAAAACTCCTCCGAAGATGATAAAAATCATAGACATAAAGAGGCTTCGGCTTTTCACTAAATAAGCAAATAAACAAGAATATAATATGAAGAAAATAAACCTAAATATATTAAACGTAAAAACCCAAACCTCGAAAACAAAGTTCTAACTTGGAAACAAAATTTTCTTCATAGTTATCACGAAAATTCTCACCAAAACTCATTTGCGACTATATATTGTCACCCCCAAAAGAAAAGCCATGTAGTACTACATCTTTAATTGTCTCTTAACTAGTCTCTCTAAATATGGATACAATAACTCTTTAAATAGGCTAAGATTAGAGGTCTAATCATCTTAAAATATCCCTAGAGTAATCAAAGTTTAAATGGGAAAAGATAACAGAGTTTAACTAGGAGAAGAAACCCGATTTATACGGAAAACACGTAGCCACGTCGCCATGTCGCAACGTCCCCATTCACGTCGTCATGACGTCGTCTATCGTTGCAACATCGGGAAGCTTCTCGTCGTGACATCACCGTCTGTTTGGCCGAAAATACAATGCACACCCTATAAAATCTCCAAATTGACTCGTATTTACCATACATTCTTCTCCAGACCCTGCCACGGGCCGAACTCGACCTTTGCAGAATGTCAACCAAGCTCTAACCGTTCTCAGACTTGGAAACCAAAAGACTCCTAGTCTTCAAATCAAAGTTGTATAATGCAACCAAGGCTAGTGATACACAAACGAACGTGTGCTTCACAATATAGGAGAAAACATCAAGGAAATCAAATCCCTCCACTTGACTGTTACCCTTTGTGGCCAACCTTACTTTAAACACTCTACTTTATCCGAAACTGCTACAAATTGAAATCTATGATTCCATTGAACTTCTAGATATTAGAATCCATTGTTTCCATCCCTAAACAGGTCGATTGCGGAATCCAAACCAAATTCTGGTACCAATTTTTTGGGGATCGACCCATATAAATAACGAAAGAGAAAAATAGAAAATATCGAACACACAAATTTTACGTGAAAAACTCCTCCGAAGAGGATAAAAATCACATACAAAGGAAGCTTCGACTTTTCACTATGAGTAAACAAATGAGAGTACAATATGGAGAAAATAAACCTAAATTTACTAAATGTACATTACCCAAAACATAGAAGATAAAACCCTCTCTAATAAAGTTCTCTCGAAAAGGGTTTAAAGTTCTCTCCATAGTTATCATGAAAACTCTCTTCAAAACTCGTACGTGACTACATCTTGTCACCCCTAAAAAAAGCCCTATAGTAGTACATCTTTAATTGACCTCTCAAAATAGAGATACAACACCCCCTTAAATAGACTAAGATTAGAGGTCAAATTATACTAAAATATCCCTAGAGTAATCAGAGTTTGACTAGAAAAAGATAACAGAGTTTAACTGGAGAAGGAACTTGATTTATGTGGGAACCCCATTCACGTCGTCATGATGTCGTCTATCATTGCAACGTTGGGAAGCTTCTCGTTGTAGCGTTGTCATCTATTCGATCGAAAATACGCGGCACACCTCACACTAAGAAAATAAAATAAGAAGTACAATGGCTAAAATAGCCTAGCCCAACTTGAGAGGAGACAAACCCTAGTTCGACCACTTTCCATTTGTTGTCGTAAGCTGCAATGGGATGATGAGAGAAAACAAGAACCACAATCCCAAGTTGTTGTACTCACGACCTACAAGCCTGTTATCAAGGAGAAGTCAAGATTAAAGGGTCCAAAAGGGCTACCATTTACATCGTGGAGCATGTCTGGGCCATCGACCACCATAAATCTCGAGTTTTTGAGAGGAGACAAACCCTAGTTCGACCACTTTCCATTTGTAGTCGTAAGCTGCAGTGGGATGATGAGAGAAAACGAGAACCACAATCCCAAGTTGTTATACTCAGTTGTTGTACTCACGACCTACAAGCCTGTTATCAAGGAGAACTCAATAGCGAAGGGTCCAAAAGGGCTTCCATTTACATCGTGGAGCATGTCGGGGCCACCAGTTGCCGTAAATCTCCAGTTTTCAAGAGGGCATCAACATCCAAATCATAGAGATTTGGAGCAGCTCGATCAACACCACCATGCACGAGCCTTCGAAGCTAAAGGTCAACGGTGCTCCACCCTGTGTAGCATCCTTGCCAGAATGAACAAAAACGAGGTTGAGAAGGCTTCCAACCAGGCAAAATGAGGTAATGTCTTGGATAGAAGTTGTGGAAAGACTACATGAAAGTCGAGGGTCTCTACATCTTTTCGGTAATTGAAAGCTGAGTGGAAGTTGGGGAGACCAGGTTATTTTGTCAAAAACGAAGAAAAGGAAAAGAAGATGATAGGAAGGCAGATGGGAAAAGAGAGTAAAGGGAAAAAAGAAGGGAGAGAGAGAGGAAAAGGAGAAGAGGGTCAACAATCTGCCATAAGGTTGTCGACGATGGCTAAAGGACCGCAAAGTTGGTTCATAGGGATTACCAGATGTGAGAGAAAAGGACACTTTGTTGATTACTTTTTTTTTTTTTCATTTGGATCCCAAAACGAATTTTTATTACTAGCATACCTCCAGCATTACTTCCTTAGTAGAAATAGGGTTTTAACTGCAGTGTCTGTAATGCCTAACCCTCCATCTGTCTTGCTTAAACATACATTCCTCTAATTAACTAAATTCATTTTTTACTTATTATCTAGTCCTCCTTAAAAGTGTGTTTGGTATGAACTTATTGGGTGTACTTGTCGAAGCAAGCTATGATGACAAACAAAAACAAAATAGGAAAGAACACTAACAAATTTTTATGTAGTTTGGAGTAAATACGTCTTTTGGTTTATTGGGCCTTGACTAGAGATAAATCCATTGCTAAATCACAGTACAAATAATGATTTAAGCTTAACCAATTACTCAATTGTTATAAGAAGAAAATAACAATAGTATTGCATTAAGCAAAAGATATCCTATAAAGTAGATTTGATCTCTCAAATTTGTGCTCTTCATGAAAGATTGTAGTCTTTACTTATAAATTTCGTACCTCTAGCTAAACTTAACAAGATAATCTTCAAAATCTTCAAAATAACGATAATAATAGGATAATTCTTTATTCATGGATGATCATATACCAAATAATAATAGTAAAAGGACTCTCTATAATTTAGATTATCATTACAGATATAATTCATGTGTTTATTTCACTAAAATTCAAAATAAATAAATAAAAAGATAATACAAGTCAAAATTCTCAATCCAATCATATGATTGATAATGCCACACAAGTTGTTGTAATTATTGTTGTTTAACAAGTAGTACAACAACAAATTTGGAGTAACACTCCCCACAAGAACCATCTTCTAATTTTGTCAATGGCAGCCACAACACTTTTCGAGCCTTGAATGCCGATATATAGTACAATGATGAGGCGGATAATAAGAGAGCCAAGCTCTAGTATTTTAGGCTTAAGACCACTATAGCCATAGCTAAAGTGGTAAGATTGTTATATGTTGGCATAAATACTAGAGCTTAAGTCTTATGTCAGCATCTTTTATTTCAAATTTGTAATGTTAAAAAAGAAAATTTTAAAGATTCAAAAACCCTCTTTAAAATGAAAATAATATCAATTTTTTTTCATTTAATTAATCCTTCAAACTGAAAAATATATAATATGTTTAATTGAAAGAGACGAACTTAAATTTTAACCGCATTAATCATGTATCTGTTAATAATTATTGATTTAACTAATTTTGATGATGTGATGGTTGGAGTAATGCTGATGTAGTATTATTTTTTTATATGTTATGTTAATAAATAATTTAATAATTATAAAAAATTTGAAAAGTAAAAAAAAAATTGTGAATTCCTCGATTCCTAAAATGAAAAACTTATTATTGAGGCTTTTTTTTATAATTTATAAAATTTTAAATAAATAATAATAAAATTGTATTTTTGACCCTTCAAAAATAATAAAAATTTGATTTAATTTTTTAAATTTTATAAAAATATAGGCTATTAAACTGTATTTTTACTATAATAAAAATATACAATTTAATTCTTCCTCCTTCCCCCAAAAGAATTTTTTGGTTTCATAGGGTTGTGGGAACTTGGAGGCAAGAGTTAGCTTACGTGATATTGAAACTTAAAGGAAAGTCTTGCTTGTTACTATACTCAAACTTACTTGGAGTGCATATTTATATGTGATATGGAGATAAAGGAAGAAGAAGAATTTCAGTACATCTTTCTTGACTGAAGATGTTGTCTTGGTACATATTAAAAAGATTGTACGAGCTCGTTTAGGAGGAAGACCAATAATAAAACTCACCATGTTAATGCTTCACTTTGCGCTTCTTGGGGCATCATTGTTTAATTTATTTATATAACTTAAAGTATAGTTACTATACAATATTTTTTGTTCTTTTGTAGCAGTTTAACTGTTTTCTTAAATTAATGAAAAATCCATTTTTCATCAAAAAAAAAAAGTTACAAACTCTCATAAGATTTATTTTCTATTTTTCTTAAATCCCATTAATTTTTCTTAAATCCTAGAAATTTTATACTTCTTAAGAATTTCTACGTTATAAAATAAACTCAACTATTAAACAATCTTGGGCATATAAATTACAATAGAAAACCCAATTCAATGAAAAGAATACGGTAGATGATAGAGCGGAATCAGCGGATAAGTCTAACTAAGCTTAGCCTTTTAAGACAACAAAAGCCAGCTGTGGCCTGTGGGGAGTCTAAGACAAAGAGAGTTGCAGTGCAGAGAATCTGAACTGGATTTTAGCTAATTGAATCTTTCGAAACAGCTGTCCGATCCGCAGTTCTCTGAATCCAAAAACAAAATAGACAGGTAGGGAGAGAGTACTTAAATTTAAAGCCCCTACATTGTCATTGTCATTGCCTTTTCTATGCAAGTATTTCGTGGTATTACCTCGAAAAGGAGCTTTGTTCAGAGCAGTGCACGTGTATAACCAGTACCACAAATATTTTCATGTCTCCCTCGTATCTTTTAAAAACAACCCCAGTCTCCCCTTCTCAAAGAACCATACATTTGTAATAGTTAACGACTATATATAAACAATCAAGATTTAAATGAACACAACAATGTAATGTTTGATATAGCAGGTTTGGTTCAATGTGTAATGAAGTATTTGCTGGTTTAGCTTTCCATTGAAAGATAATAAAATGAAATGCACTATTAGAAAAGAGAAGTATTAAAGTAAAAAGAAAAAAGAAAAAGAAAAACGAAACCTAAAATGATTGCTTCTTGAAAACCCAAATTTCCTAACTAGCTACAAATTCAGTGCTGGAAACTGTTAGCTAAAATGGAGGACGACCAGAAGGCCAAAATGCTTCATTTGGTAATTGAATAGGGTTGAGAAGATTAGGTGCTAATCCATGAAAAAGAGGCACATTTGACTCAGCTAATGCTTGTTGTTCTTGTTGCTGTAGTTGCCCTCCACCTGCAGTTGGTGATCCAATTGCACCCCCTTGCATTGGAAGCTGTGGCTCTTCTTCTTCTAATGGGAGCCGCTCATAAGCGGCGTTACTAAAAGAAGCTGCCATGATTACAACGGGGCCTGAACATGTAAGTGTACCTACAACACTGCCACCTACAACTTGCCCTTGTCCACCAGCCAAATATATGGTTAATCCCGTAGCTGCAGGCGGTGCTGGTGGTGGCAAGAATGATCCTGCTAATGATAATATCTCGAATCTACCATGTAAAGTCACAACTGCACCTGCTGAAGCTGGTTGTCTAAGGGTTACATTTGTTACAGTCCCGGTTCCACTCATTATACAAACCCCTCTTTGGCGTCTTCTTGCAAATGTTGCAACGCTTTCAACAATGTCACAACCATCACCTATTTCCATAACATGAGTACGGAGAGCATTGGCACTGTCTCGGGTTACGATGATTGGTGGTTTAGGCTTGTTCTTGGAACCAGCAGGTCTGCCTCTTGGTCTTCTATTGATCTCTCCTTCACCAGTGCCTTGTAAATTAAGGTCTTTCTCTTCGTTATTTCCACCGCTGCTACTGTTGTTGTTGTTATCGTCTCGATCCCGTTTCTTTAAACCACTGCTGCTTCCACTTTGTTCGTCTTCGGAATTTTGGTGATGAAATTGATGTTGATGTTCTTGTTGTTGTTGATGCTGATGCTGATGCTGATGCTGCTGGTGGTGATGGTGAAGATTGAAATCTCTAAAATTAAATGGAGGTGGAAGTGAAAGACCATGTGATGTAACTGGATCCATCGCTTGAATTTTGCACTCGTTCTACAATCTCTTCTTTTAATTCCCTAAACCAGAACCCATAAGCTGAATTGATTTGGGGTTTCACCAGCTGAATTGACCATACAGAGCCTGAGATAAAACTGGGGTTGGAAGAGGTTAGGATTTGATATACCAAGAGAAAGGAATAGATGGGGATTGGGATTGGTTTTTGACAAAGCCTGCGTGTTTAAGGGGTACCTTATGGGCGGTGGAGTAAGGTCCCCACTTCTTCTCTGATCTTAATTTGTCTGCTCCAGCAGCACCCCACGTTCTTTCTCTTTCTTTTCTTAATGTGCAATATAATAATACTATGGTGTCTACTTTAACTCACCTTAAATACCCCCCTTATTACACAGTCCTTATCTACAATGAATTCTTTTTCATCAACCCTTTCATTATGTATATCAAAGTTTAAAGCATATCCAAGTGGCATCTGCTATAAGTACATATATATAAACAAATACATAGGTGATAGGACCATATGCCATCCCTCTATTGCTGGAGTTAATTCTTATCTCAAACGTAAGAAGTTTGAACAATTCTAACACGTTCAACCCATTGTAGATAATATATATATAAACAAGTTTTATTTTGATGAAGGTTATGAAAACGATGACTACATTAATTAACATGTTAATGTTCGTATGTGAGGGGAAAGCAGGTGGGAAAGTGAAGGTTTGACCGCATAATCCAGAGTGTTTGGGGGCGTGAGAGTTGGTGAGAAAAGACGCGTGGGAGGCGCTGACAGAGAAAGCACGAGGCAAAGGGCAAACTGGCATCGCATTGCATTGAATTGCAGTGCAGTGCAGTGCAGGGAGCAGTTTTAGGCAGCAGGAGAGGCATTGGTAATATAGTGTTGTTGGATTGATTGCTAGGGTAGCTAACAGCTAGATTCAAGGAATAAAAACAAGGACAGCAAGCCTTAGTTTCAACTTTCAATCACCTTTCTAACCATTTTCTCACATATCAAGAAGACGCTTATCTCGCTTGAGTTGCAATGGGGACGAAATCCTATGTATCAAAAGATGCTCTTTGTCGGCTTTTTATCTCTTTCCTCATGCATGCAGATGGAGGCCTTAATTTTTTTTTAAAATTATAGAATCATTATTATTCATTTTATGGTTTATAAAATTTAATATTTTTTGGATTTGTCCCTCAATCAGTATTATTTTCAAAATTCTAACTTGGGTTATTTCCTTCAAAATATAATGTATTTTCCTAATGCAACAAAGACCTTCATTTTAATTTATACCTTTTGCGCAACACCCTTTATTAATTTTTTTTATACGCTTCTTAAATTATCCTTAAATTCTTAATTAAACTCGTGCTGTAGCATCTATGATATCGATTGAGCTATTAATTACTACAATCTGAGATATATCTTTCCTCTCTTTCTGTGCACATTAAATAAAATCTAACTTCGATAAATTAATATTTTTTTAATTTAAAAAAAAATAAATTAATTGAATTTTTTATAAATCAACCAAATTTTGGTTAATTCTATTAATCAACAATTGAATTGGTTTTAGTTTATGTAACTTTAGCAGTGACGGAGTCCATATGTTAATATTGGGGAGTCAAGTTTAAATTAGATGTATAAAAATATTTTTGGGAGGGGTCTACTTATATTTTTAGGAGAGCTATAATATATATACAAAGAAAGAAATTGTAAAAATCTTAAACTTTAGAGGACCTACTTATATTTTTTTAGAGGGCCATAGTATATTTACAAATGACTAAATTGAAAAAAAAAAAAATAAACTTTGGGGGGCTATGACCTCTGGGCCTCTACTTGGCTCCGCTGTTGACCTCTAGTACCCCATCTGCGGCTTGTGACATTTGCATGAACCATATCATTAATTAATTTAAAGTATAATTATGGAATTGCATTTTTTTTGTGAGAAGAAATTACAAACAATTAACCTAAATCAAAAGGGTTGTTTGTAAATAAATGCAACCTATCCTCTTTATTAAAGTCTATTTTAGCCAATCTATTAGCTTCTATGTTTTCTTCCCTTGGGATGTACTCGGTTACCCAGTCCTCTACATTATTCAAGAAATGATAGATCTACCTAATAAGCGTCGACCTAGAATGCATTGAGATCTAATCTTGGATATCTTCAATAGCTTCCAAACTATCTGTTTGAATTAACACTTTATTATGTTGCTTCTCTTGCACAAGTATCAGACCATCCAAGATACCCCCATAGTTTAGCCTTAAGGATTGAGCAGTTTCTCAATTGATGATTAAAGCCAATGATCCAACCCCATGGTTCTCCCTCAAAATTCCCTACAACAGCATAACCTAAATCTATTTTAACTAAACCATCCGTTCTTAATTGCATATGGAATTGCAAAGAGTCGCTAAATGTATCTAAAATACATAATACATGAACTTCTTTAAAATTTGACCTAATATTTTTATTACAAGAATAGGAACGTCAGGGTTTGAAGTATAATTTCTAATTAGTAAAATAAAATTTGATACTATCCTAAATAAATAATTTCTCAATCTCAAGAAAATAAAAATAAAAAGAAACTTATTGAGGTATTTATGAGAAGAGTGTCCAATAATAAGATTTTTATTATTTTTTATTCTATGTAAAAGAATAAGAAACACAAGTCTATTATTTCACCCTTATCATGAAGATGTTATGATTTTTTTTTAAAATTATTGTTTTTTCAAATGAATTAAATAAATCAGAGGTTTTTTTTTCATATAAGTTTTACCGTTCGTATTGGAGTTTGTGATTGATCTTTCCAATAATATCATTTTCAATGTTCGAATTTGTATTTTCTTTTTAGTAGTGCAATGTACGTTATCGCTAAACCAAATTGGTAGAGGTTTTTATTCTTTTGAAAAATGAATTTAATTCGGTTAAAACATGTCATAAGTCATTGTACTCTTTAAAAATTTAGAATTTAATCTATGTACTTTTATTTTCAGGAATTTAGTCCCTTTACTTTTTAAATTTTTATAATTCAAGTATAACTATTAAGATTGTTACTTTTTTTCTTTTGTTAAATTCAGGTTAATTATAACATCATTTTTTAATTACATGACTACCAAGTGAGTATTTTTTTTATTTTAAAATGTCACACCAACAAATTTAATAAAAAAAACTATATTAACAATTAGACATGAATTTTAAAATATGAAAAGTAGACGACTAAATCCCTATAAATAAAAGTATAGAGATTAAATTCCAAATCTTAAAATTGTAGAGCAACCTATGGAATATTTTAACCTTTTTAATTTCTTTTGTATTTGTGGGAAACTCAATCTTGTCGAAATTCATGTCATAGTTCAATACATAATTTATTAACTTAGACGTCTTGCAGCCATATGCATATAAAACCTTGCACATTCCCTATTCTAAGGTTTAGTATATATTATGACAAAGATTCAATGTATATTATTAAACTCTAATAAATGTTAGCCAAAAAAGTAATAGCAATAATGAGTTGAAAGTGTAGATTTTGGAACACATTAAATATACTAAATCAAACGCAATTTGAGTATAAGTCAGAGGATAATTAAGCAAATTTGTAAAGTTTAGTCTCCTTTATATATACTAACCACACACCAACTCAACAACTCAATTAGCAAAACATTAAAAAGAACAAATTTTATTATAAGCCTTTATATCATTCAATAATTTTGTATTTTTTTCTATATTAAATAGCTAAAACAATAATTTTGAAATAAATATGGGGAAGTTAAAATATTTAAAATTATTTGGATGTGGTTCAATTTTAGTGTTTATTTTATATATCTTTTCTTTGCTCTTAATGTTTTAATATATTACCAAATCTTTGATTTTGGTGTTACAAATTAAGTGATCTGTGAATTTAGTTTCAATAAATTGTATTATAAAAGCACTTTTTTTTTTAGTTTCAAATTTCTTTATATAAGATATTTTTGAATGCTAAAAAAATTTATCTTTACACGAAACTTACAATTTATTTTGAAAACAATTAATTAAGTCTAGTAAAAATATTTATCATTCACTTAAAAACACATCATTAATTACTTTAAAAAAATTCCTTTTCCTTTTACAGAGTCGTTTATATGATACTTGAATTGTAGTTCATATGTATATATACAACTTTAATTTTAATTCAATGGTACACATTAAAAAAATGAATACATATGCTTTCATATTTGATTAATATAAGTGTTTGTATATGCAATATATTAACATAAAATAATGTTAATTCGATAATATTGTTAGTGGTTAATTTATAAAAATTGAATCAAATTAAAATTTTATATATATAAAATCACACAAAATCAAAGTTTATGTATAACATTACATATTAAATCAAAGTTTATGTATAATTTTGATATTTTTGTCCCTAAATATAATCCCTTAATCAACTAAGTTGATACCAAGTTGAGGGTTCGAACCTTGACATCCACTTACCTGATACCCTTGATTATACCCTTGATTAAATAAATAATTAAATATATATATTTTTTTAAAAGCAGGCATAATAACTTATTTGATCCTCCAACGTTATAAAAAAAAGTCATCTTAGCCTTTCACTTAATTTTTACCTAATTATTTACCTATTTTAGCCCTGAAACTTACATTATTTGTCAAATCACCCCAAAATAGATGAAAAAGTTAACATTTGTTAACTTTGCTTACATGACATTCACGTGTATGCCAGGTTCACAATTCATTAATTTTTTTAAAAATTAAAAATATTTTTTATAATTTTTATACTCTTTAATCATTTTAATAATTTAAATAGATGATTAAAATTACCTTTTTTTAAAAATTAAAAAACCAAATAAATTATTACACCTAAAATGGGACAAAGTCAATAGGACCATGCTTGATTAAATGTTGCGATTTCACTTTTAATCTCGCTTAAAAATTAACAATACAAATTAACTCATTTTAGCTTAGTTTGAATGGAAAAAAGAAAATAGATTTGTATGTCCTCCAAAATATTAATGATTCAATTTAACCTATTTCACATAAAATGTCTCTCTACATCTTTAAATATTATTTTTAACCCTTAATACCAAATTCCTTACATCATCGTTACATGCAAAGAAGTCTTTCTGATGAAAACTTAGAAAAGATCACAACTTTGAATGCGAACAAGTGACTCATACATACCATATTTTAAATCCCTTATCTTAATCAACTTCATATAATAATAATATTCCATTAAACAAATCAACCAGTCACAATCTTGCACTTCTTAATTATTAAGGAAGAAAAAAGTTAAAGAAAACAAATAAATTAAACAACATGTGAAGTGCAACCCCATTGCCTGGAATCAGCTGTCAGATGCCATGGTTTATGCTTTTTCTCCTAGCTCTTACCAGTTCAACACCTATTAGCTTTCACATGTCAACAGAACTCAATTAAAGATTAGATGTTTCCCACCTCATTTGATCATATCATCACAAATCCCGGATTCAATGTTAATTTACTTCTCATTATATTACTATATTTTTTAAAAATTTTATGAGTCGGAAGTAGATTTATGTTTCATGTGAATATAATTAGTTAGGGTTTGAGAAATTAAAGATAGGGTTAATATCATTTTTAATCTCTTAATTTGGTAATCAGCTTTACTTTAGTATTTGTATTTTTTTTTGTCTACTTTAGCACTTAAACTTGACAATTAAGAATATAAAATTTTGATGATATGGTACTTTGAGATTATGCCACATCATCACTTGAAAATTAAAAAAAAATTATATAAATTTTCAAGTGAAGTTGTGGTACAATCTAAGAGTGTCACATTTAGTGTTTTAATAATCGAACTGGTACTTAAACAAGTTAAACCACCAGTTTTTGATTTAACTAGTTTGATCAGTCTAACTATTTGACTAAATTAATTAAAAATTCATATATCTTTTTAAATTTAAAGTTGTTCAACTTGTTCAGTTGTCGATTTTGTCCCGATTTTTTATTGTTGTAAATTTCAAGCAATTTCTTAGCCAATTGGTTCAATCCCTTTGTTCGGACTATTATATAAATCAGTTCTCAGTCTGTCCAATCTGGTATTATTCTAGTAACACTGGTCAGATCATCAAATTTTGACAGAATTTAGGTCTAGGGACCAAACCGAAATTAGTTGTCAACTTCAAGTACCAAAGTGGACCAATAAAAAATAAAGATATCAAAATAGACCTAATTACCAAATTTAAGGAGCAAAAATTATATTATCCTTTAAAGATATTGAAAGAGATGTTTAATTACATTAATTTCTTTTATGTTTAATTATATAGAATAGCTGAAGCAACTTTTTAGTTACAATCTAAAAATCATAGAAGTTGGCTTAATATACACTTTAGTTCTTGAAGTATATTTGTTTTTCTCATTTTGGTCATTTTTTATTACTTCAATCCCTAACGTTATCAGCTATTCATAATTTAGTCCCTAATGATATCATACATTTTCTGTTCAATCCTTTAGGAGTTAAAAAAAAAAAAGCCAACCAATTATATCTTGCCACATGCCATACCATGACATCACTGTGACACCATCATTTGAAAAAAAAAACCTTAAAAATTGTAATTTTTTTAAAACTTACAAAAAAAATATTAAAACTTTAAAATTTACAAAAAAATATAAAATATAAAAATACTGGATTTGACTATTTAAAAAATTAGAAATTTTAGTTTTTTTTTAGATTTTTATAAATCACATTTACTAAAGCTTGAACATGAGATCATTGTCTTTTGGAATGATATTACTTATGGTAGTTGTTTTATAATTTAATTAATCGAAACTTATAGTTGGTAGATTTTTTCGGCAATAAATTTGGATAAGTTTTTTTTTCAAATTATTTAAATAATGAAAAAAAATACTATTTTAATTAACATGATGGGAAAAAAATAACATTATTTTTCATTATTTAAATAATTAAAAAACTTATCCTAAATTTATCACCTAAATATTTTAAAATATTTAAATTTCTATTTTTAAAAAAATAATTATTTAATTATTATATTTTTGTATTGTTTTTGTAGCTTTGTTTTTTCCCCTATTTTTAATAATTTTTTGTAAAATTTTCCCCCTTTTTAAAGGTTTTTTTAAGATTTATCCAAAGATGATATCATTATCATGTGACACATGGAAACATATGATTGGCTAAATATCTCAACCTTAGTTCTTAAATGTCCAAAATAGTAAACTAGAAACTCTAATAACATTAGGGACTGAAGTGAGCAAAAAAACTTTAAGAATCAAAATAGAAAAAGTTATATACTTTAGGGACTAAAATGTGAATTAAGTATTAAAAGTTTGACATTGTTAACGTAATGTAAAAAAAACTTGGAAAAAGAGCTTTATAAAGTTTAATGTTAAAAACTAAAATAAAAAGAAACATTGCTAAAAGATTTGGTCACTTACTTCAAATATGTAAAGATTTGTACGGAAATATTCTAGATATTGAAGACCAAATTGAAGATTTTGAGACGATATGTTACATTATAAATACATTTTTTTAGCCTTTTGGAAATATAAATTGTAATATTTTAATTACAAATCAATCTACAAATATCATCATATAATAATTATTTTTAAAATTTACAAGTACAATATAATTAAACTATAAGTACAAATACATGTTTTAATAATCATTGGGTGTGATCAAATTACAAGTTAGAACAAATTCAAACTATAAATTAATCAATTAAATTAAAACTCACACATAACAATAATTTATAGTGAGAATTCAACATGTGAAGTTGGATTAATCATTTTCTTTGATTTGTAATATCAAAATTTTGGATGTGCAAGTTTTTGCAGCAAAATTCGTGGTCTGACCCATGAATTAAATAATTAATTAAGTGAGCCAAAATTAAGCTAAACTCAATTAGTGGATCCAAATTTTCATAGCAAGGCCGGCTTGTTTAAAAGCCTTTTACATGTTTGAGAAAATATAGTAATCAAGTTGAAACTTGAAGTAATTTATGATAATCCTTATCATCATCATCATCACCATTATTATCATCATCATTTACATTGGGGCATTTAGAAATATGAATAACTTTAGAATATATATTCAATATTAATACTGTACAATAGGTCAACCCAAATCTTAAGCTGCCATTCACGTGAGCACCCCTAACAGGATCTCCTAAGTTAATTATTAAGAGGATTTACAAATTTAAAACTAGTTTGGCATAAAAACTCATACTGTTTTTTTTTTATATCAATTAATAATTATAGTAAACTTAATAGCACAATATATCACCAATCAACATAAAATAAAACACAATAATCATAAAAAAATCAATTAAACGAGACAAGTGACTTTTTACGGGAAAAACCCAAACAAAAGATAAAAACCATGGGACTTGAAAGTCCACTCAAAAACTTCACTACATTCAAAGGTTCGCTACGAGATCAAATACAACGCCACAGTAAAAAGCATACAACTCTTAACAAGACTATCAACAAAAAAATCTCAAGCAAACAAAGGAAAAGAGTTGAGAATATCACCCAAATATGACTAACATTGAAAATAAAAAACCTAAAGATACAAAATCCGTATGAAAATGCCATCCTTGCACAATCGAAATCCGCGAGCCTACTAGCCATTGTCCAAAAATCATCTCAAACAGACATCAGATAAACCCTCGATCGAGGAGTTGATCAACACTGCATTGGTGAACCAAAGCTGTCTTTTATATTATAGCTCTTCAATGTTGAAAAGGAGAACAATTCACTCTGACTCAAGCCCTATCAGCATCTCCCTTTACATCCAAAGAGAAATCAGAAATTTCATGAGTGGATACTGGATAATTCATGGAACATAAGCAGTACTGGTTTTAATAAAAGGTTAAAACATGAAAATCTCATCGTCCTTAAATTAGAATAGCAGAAAAAAAGGATAAACAAAGCAATATATGACTTGTAGTTCCAAACTAAATCAATGTTTTATGGAGTTATGTGATTCAATTTAGTTGTGCATTGCAAATGACTATATATAGCAAGAGAGTTACCATATCCGCAAAATCTTTATCAAATAAAAACTTAAAAGCCAGTTTGTAAATTGCAAAGATAATCACATCATAGAAAGAAGTGTCATAAATTGCATGAGAAGGAAATCGAAGTATTGCAAGAAACTTGCTCATTGATCACAACTTAACATCAGTTCTTGCAAGAAGACACAAATGCAATGCAAAACAAGATACAAGCTTCTGATTAGAATCCAAAGTATGGTGAATTTGTTGTCAATCACAATAGTACCAATCACAATTGCAATTCAAAGCTGTTCTTTATTGGTTGCATGATCTATGATTCTCAAATACAAAAGAATAAAAGTTCGGAAGGAAAAGAAATTTCGTAATAAAGCTAGTTGAAGTTATTCTCAATGGTCATACACCACTTACCTTAAATATGTCACCAAGGGCAGCATAAAACCCGGATCAGTGAAATGAATTTCATTTCAAATGAATATAGATAACTTACAATACAGTATGATTTGAGAACTTCGTAAGAGAGGGCTGCAATGAGATATTTGTGTAGGAAAGACAACAAATCCATGAAATCTTTATCAAAATTTAAAGTTAAAAATATGAGATATGACAAAAGGGACTTATGATATCCATGGAATTATTTATCAAGGCAAAATATAAAGGCGTAATATCATAATTTTCATGGAAAGGAAATTAGAAGCACAGCTTACTTATGTGTCCACGGATCAATTCAAAATTTGGGGGTCTATAAGCGAGACTCTCAAAAGATTTGAAGCCCAAACTAGTCATGCAACATTATGCCACAAAAGCCAAAAAAATTTTAAAAGAAGGATTTATATGAGACAAAATCAAGTAACTTAGGATGAGAAGAACAAAGGGTATAACTATAAAAAGTATCAAGAGAGGATTAGTATATTTTATATCAAAAACCAAAAGATGCAGAGTTGTGGTTCAAGTAACTGAACTTACCTCCAATCATTAATAAGTACAAGTGGAAGGTGGGAAATCTTGGACCATTCAGGGCCACTCTCCCTCTCACATCTTGGCTCTAATAGAGGACACCCTTTAATGCTCATTGCTATTAATCTGGAGAGGCTTCGCATAACATCTACAGAAGGCAAGTACATGAGCTTATCACAGAACTGGATACTCAGACACTCTAGAGAAGAGAGATTTCTGAACGAGTCTGGCAAGGCTTCTATTTCATGAAAACTGTCAATAGTCAACTCTTCAAGGGTACTGGGGAGATGAAGTTGGTGAGGAAGACTCTTTAGCTTTCCAAAACCACTCAAATATAGACGCTTCAGAGAAGAGAGATTTCCCAACCACTCTGGAAAGGCTTCTACTCCTTGAAACCCTTCTATCGTCAATTCTTCGAGGGCAGTGAAGAACTGAAGTTGGTGAGGAAGACTCTTTAGCTTTTCCCAACCAGTCAGTTTTAGAACTAGAAGGGAGGCACTGAGATATTGAATGGAACTGGACCACGGGAATTCTTGTAGCTCTTCTGAGAAACCACCGATAGCTAATTCTCTCAAGCAGTTAAGCCTACCAAGGCTGTCATCTTGAATCCATATCAGATCAGGAATATTTAATATTGTTAGACTGCAAAGGGAAACGTTGGATTGCAACATATTTGGTAGCAGATGACTCCATCCTTCGCCTACTTTCTCAAATTCTAATTCTGTGAGAGAAGAGAGTCCATCTAAACTTGGAATGGGCCTCAAATTAGGGCAATCACCTATCAACATTTTTTTAAGCGATGACAGTGGTGCTGTTATTGGAAGAACTTCCAATTTGTCGCACCTTCGAACTGACAGATATTGAAGAGAGGAAAATCCTTCCAAATTTGGGATCGAACTTAAATCAGGACAATCGTCTAGATCTAATTCTTTGAGACAAGTGGAGGTAGATAATCCATCTCCAATCTTGCTTAATTTTTCACAATCACAAATGCGAAGCTTTTCAAGAGATGAACATCCTCCAGTTATTGGAAGAACTTCCAATTTGAGGCACCTGTGAACTGACAGATATTGAAGAGAGGAAAATCCTTCCAAATTTGGGATCGAACTTAAATCAAGACAATTGTCTAGATCTAATTCTTTGAGACAAGTGGAGGTAGATAATCCATCTCCAATCTTGCTTAATTTTTCACAACCGAAAATGCAAAGCTTTTCAACAGATGAACATCCTCCAGTTATTGGAAGAACTTCCAATTTGACGCACCTTCGAACTGACAGATCTTGAAGAGAGGAAAATCCTTCCAAATTTGGGATCGAACTTAAATCAGGACAATCGTCTAGATCTAATTCTTTGAGATAAGTGGAAGTAGATAATCCATCTCCAATCTTGCTTAATTTTTCACAATCGCAAATGCGAAGCTTTTCAAGAGATGAACATCCTCCGGTTATTGGAAGAACTTCCAATTTCTTGCACCATCGAACTGATAGATATTGAAGAGAGGAAAATCCTTCCAAATTTGGGATCGAACTTAAATCAGGACAAATGTCTAGATCTAATTCTTTGAGACAAGTGGAGGTAGATAATCCATCTCCAATCTTGCTTAATTTTTCACAATCGCAAATGCGAAGCTTTTCAAGAGATGAACATCCTCCAGTTATTGGAAGAACTTCCAATTTGAGGCACCTGTGAACTGACAGAAATTGAAGAGAGGAAAATCCTTCCAAATTTGGGATCGAACTTAAATCAGGACAATCGCCTAGATCTAATTCTTTGAGACAAGTGGAGGTAGATAATCCATCTCCAATCTTGCTTAATTTTTCGCAATTGAAAATTCTAAGCTTTTCAAGAGATGAACATCCTCCAGTTATTGGAAGAACTTCCAATTTGAGGCACCCTTGAACTGACAGATCTTGAAGAGAGGAAAATCCTTCCAAATTTGGGATCGAACTTAAATCAGGACAAATGTCTAGATCTAATTCTTTGAGACAAGTGGAGGTAGATAATCCATCTCCAATCTTGCTTAATTTTTCACAATCGCAAATGCGAAGCTTTTCAAGAGATGAACATCCTCCAGTTATTGGAAGAACTTCCAATTTGAGGCACCTGTGAACTGACAGAAATTGAAGAGAGGAAAATCCTTCCAAATTTGGGATCGAACTTAAATCAGGACAATCGCCTAGATCTAATTCTTTGAGACAAGTGGAGGTAGATAATCCATCTCCAATCTTGCTTAATTTTCCACAACCGACAATGCGAAGCTTTTCAAGAGATGAACATCCTCCAGTTATTGGAAGAACTTCCAATTTGTCGCACCGTTTAACTGACAGATTTTGAAGAGAGGAAAATCCTTCCAAATTTGGGATCGAACTTAAATCAGAACAATACCGTAGATCTAATTCTTTGAGACAAGTGGAGGTAGATAATCCATCTCCAATCTTGCTTAATTTTTCACAATCGCAAATGCGAAGCTTTTCAAGAGATGAACATCCTCCAGTTATTGGAAGAACTTCCAATTTGAGGCACCTGTGAACTGACAGATATTGAAGAGAGGAAAATCCTTCCAAATTTGGGATCGAACTTAAATCAGGACAATAGTATAGATCTAATTCTTTGAGACAAGTGGAGGTAGATAATCCATCTCCAATCTTGCTTAATTTTTCACAATCGCAAATGCGAAGCTTTTCAAGAGATGAACATCCTCCAGTTATTGGAAGAACTTCCAATTTGTTGCACATTTTAACTGACAGATATTGAAGAGAGGAAAATCCTTCCAAATTTGGGATCGAACTTAAATCAGGACAATTGTCTAGATCTAATTCTTTGAGACAAGTGGAGGTAGATAATCCATCTCCAATCTTGCTTAATTTTTCGCAATTGAAAATTCTAAGCTTTTCAAGAGATGAACATCCTCCAGTTATTGGAAGAACTTCCAATTTGAGGCACCCTTGAACTGACAGATCTTGAAGAGAGGAAAATCCTTCCAAATTTGGGATCGAACTTAAATCAGGACAATTGTCTAGATCTAATTCTTTGAGACAAGTGGAGGTAGATAATCCATCTCCAATCTTGCTTAATTTTTCGCAATTGAAAATTCTAAGCTTTTCAAGAGATGAACATCCTCCAGTTATTGGAAGAACTTCCAATTTGAGGCACCCTTGAACTGACAGATCTTGAAGAGAGGAAAATCCTTCCAAATTTGGGATCGAACTTAAATCAGGACAATTGTCTAGATCTAATTCTTTGAGACAAGTGGAGGTAGATAATCCATCTCCAATCTTGCTTAATTTTCCACAACCGACAATGCGAAGCTTTTCAAGAGATGAACATTGTCCCGTTAGTGGAACACTTTTCAACAAGGGACAAACCCAAATCTTCAGCCGCTCCAAGCAAGGAAACATGATCATCTTTGTTTCCGCCATTGCTGTCCATTCTTCTAGACTTTCCATCCCACTTAAGGTGAATTTTTTCAATGCAGGAAACACCTTGATCACCTTGTTCATACCATCAACACCTTCGTTGCAATAAAATTCATTACCCATGCGTTTCACTTTCTTCAGATTTCTCAACTTAAGATACTGGAGATTGTGCAATTGGCCCAGAGGTGGAAGACTTTCACAGTTGATGCAATAGAAAAACTTCAGCTCCACCAAATTGTGCAGTAAAAACAAATCAGTATTAGAATCACCAACAGGTCTTAACATCCACGAGGGAAAGCTTCGACCTCCGTAATGCCAAACAGTTAAGCTTTGCAAATTTGAGTGTGGTTGGAGACCTTCCATCACTTCCTCACTGTTATAACCACTACTCCCACTATCACACCCTCCAAAATCAAATATCACCTTGCATAATTTTTCTTTACGGTGCAGATTTGCTCCACTAGCCTCTTGTTTGTCTCTAACACCCCCAAGATGGCGTATCTCCAGTTCTCCACGCAGTTCGTTTAGGGATCCTAACTCCTTAATCGAACATCCCCTTTCTGATCCCACAAAAAATATGGGTAATGTTTGAAGCCGAGTTAGGTTTCCAATATTAACTGGCTGAAGTTCTTTTATATCAAAATATAAGTGCTTCAAGCTTATCAACTTTTCCAATCCATCCGGAAAGGTGAGTCTCAGTAAACCCAAGAGCCTCAATGTCTGCAGATTGTAAAGTTTGGTTGTGGACTTGTGCAGTGCTTCAATAGAAGTCCATGAGATGTCCAAATACCTCAAGTGCTTTAATTCTCCAAGGGAATCTGGCAACTCACAAATATTAGCAGCGCCAACAAACTTTAGGACTCTTAATCTTGTGAAGCTTTTTGATAGTTTCTTGAACACATCAATCTCCGAAAACAGTGAGTATAATTTTGGAACAACCGCCGTTAAAACTTCTGGTAACGATTCCCCATCACCCCCAACATTGAGATGACGAATATGAGAACACTCTTTTGAGGTGAGACTGGAATTCTCTTGAAAAAACAAAGTATCAAACTGTGACACAGACAAAGATAAATCATGCACCAAGTCGTGCATCTTGAATGTGAGGATATTCCCGAATTTGTCCTTCTCGACATCTTGAAATAAGGAATTTGATAACAACTCATTCAAGTATTTGTCACCAATATCCTCCATTGCCATAGAGCTGCCAAGAAATCCTTCAGCCATCCACAGTTGCTTAGAGCTGCCAAGAAATCCTTCAGCCATCCACAGTTGCTTCAATTCCTCTGTTTCAAAGCAATAATCTTTAGGAAACATAGCACAGTACGCAAAACACTTCTTCAAAGATGGAGAAGGCAAGCGATCAAAACTTAATTTTAACACACTTTCCACTGAACCCCATACTCTACTTTTTTGAATTTCCAACCATGCGCGGCGACTCCTTTCTTTTTTCATTGTCCCTCCAATAACTTTAGCTAACAATGGCACACCTCGACACTGCTTAGCAATCTCCTTTCCAATAGGCTCTAAATCGTGAGACATTGGAGAGGGTGTCAATGCTAGTTGTTTAATTACGGACCAGCATTCTTCATCTTCTAGTATTCCTGGTTGATGCCTTTGATCCGAAAGTGCTTGCACTGTTGATGCTACATCTTCTTTGCGTGTTGTCACAATAACTCCATTCCCGCCATTTGTACTGATTCCTTTCAGACAAAGCTTTAGATCCTCCCATTTCTTAACATCCCACACATCATCAAGTACAAGAAGATACTTGATCTGATCTTTTTCTCCTTTGGCCTGTTCAATCTTCTCCTTGAGCTTCATAATCATTGCATCCCTGTTTTCTGGCATTGAGGTATGTCTATCACCAGTAAGCTGTTCAAACATCGCTCCTAAAATCTTTTTGACATCAAAATGATCAGAAACACAGACCCAGGATTTGACACCAAAATGCCTTTTCACACGCAGATCATCATACACCAGCTTTGCCAATGCAGTTTTGCCAAGACCTGCCATACCTACTATAGGTACAACAGAAACAACCTGCTCATCTTTAGGATTGACTAACAGGTCAACCACCTTTGAGACATCATTTTCCCTTCCAACAATGGTCGAGTCATCCATGACAGAGGACGTCTCCACATTTGATCTTATAGGTACAGGAGACACATGTTTTGTAGCTCTCTGCTGAAGATCAAATGAACTGGCGAGCTTGTTAAGGCCATTCAGTTTTTCAAGGATGTCCTTAATTTTACCAGCCATCTTGCGACGAAATAAAATGGAATTGTTGGAAGAAAGGAAGTCGACTACCTTCCTTCGAATTTGGCTCCGAATCTTCAGTTTCCTTCGGAGAATTTCATAGTCAAACTCATCAAGGACATCAGCAGCCTCATCAGCAACATCTTTGAGCCTCTGCAACCAAAGCTTCACTGCTTCATTCTTTGTTTGCATTTCCTCTGCATCTTGCAAAAAAGCTTCCATTATTTCTAGTGAGTCGCCCAGTCTTCTCAGCTCCTTCTTGAAATTCCATATACGGCTGATTTGGTTAGTGGCAATTGAATTCGCTTTAGACACCGCTTCATTCAAAATAGCACCCAAAAGAACTTCTGCCATCATTGCTCCTGCCATCTGAAAGGTTTGAAATGTTAGGAAATAACTTGAAAAAAAATATCATTGAAAATAAAGAAGAAAAGAAGAGATTTCTAACCCAGAAAATTAAAGCAACAAGATACCGAGTCCAGGAATCGAAATGGAGAGAAGAAATGAAAGATGAGTTGCTTCGGTAAAATTAATTGAAGTGACTTTTGTGTACTAAATGTATGACATTATTTTGGGATTTTTTAAAATTTCTTGGGTAGTTTATAGTATTATCTTCAAATATAATAATAAGATTAAAATAAAAATTTTATTTTTATCATATATCAATGGCCGTGTCGTGTTGTCATATCATTGCAGCTGTAAAGCTTTTGTGTTCAAGTGGCAGGTAAGTGGTAGGCAAAATCTATGGTCTTAGAACAGTCCAACTTCTCTTTCGTTATCATACTACAATGTCTTTTAAATGTGATCTCTCTCTAACTTTTATATCTAATTCTGACAAAAAAAAGAAAAAAATGACTGTGCATTGGGTGCTGGCCATTGACAGGTCAGCACTCAAAAAATTTTATTTTTTTGTATATTAATATTATATAATTTTTTAAAAAAATACATGAATTTCGGCCATTAACAGGCTAAAACTTAAAAAATTAATTTTTTTAAGTGTGACAAAATGATTAGGCAATTATTAATACAAAAACGAGTGAGTACGGTTCATTTTAGATTATTTTAGTAATTATTTTTAAATTTAAATTATTTTTATAAATATAATATTTTTTTAAACTATTTTAGTAAAAGAGCCGAAGATGGATGATGCAGATGCAGTGGAATGAGACCATTGCTGTAAATCATATATCAATGCACCCTAAAATCTTAATAGCATGTACCTTAAGTTGATAGAAACAAATAAATGCCCGTATTGTCATATCATTGCAGCTTTAAAGCTTTTGTGTTTAAGAGGCAGGCAAGTGGTTGGTAAAATGTATGGTCTTAGAACACTCCTTTTCTTTTGTTATGATTGTACAATAACGTGTTTTAAATGTCATCACTATGCCTCTTGATTCATGACTATATCCGTTGAAAGTTTGTCTAAAAATTTGTGGAGATTTAAATATAAATTTAGATTTATTTTATAAAATTAATTAATTTTGTTTAAAATATAAATCGAGTTCAGACTTAAATATATAAGATTCAATTTAATTTTATTTGTTTTTAAAAATTTATAATGTTTTATATTCTATATTTTTATATATTATGTAATTTATAATACATAAAAATTAAATTTATAATAGTAAATAATAATATTATAATGTAAACATTAAAAAATGTTAATTTAACACCCCTTATCTGTGTCCGACGTCGGAATAGGGTACAAGGCATTACTAGACTTAAACACAATCAAACACACAAAACCAGACCATTTAAGTCCACTTTTCTTACCTTCATACTATCCTCCTGCACAAAAACACATTTATATACTAATAAAGTCCAACCAATCAACTGTTTCAAGCTAAAACATATATATTTCAATATCTAACACAACCATCACATTCAGATTTACTTTGCATACTTAATCATTCATACTATTACTTTTTACTTCAACCCCTATATATGCCATATAAATCAAAAAGTTGTTTAACAAAATCTATCGAGGTAAATTTGAATTGTGTGATCCTTGATGTAGATCTGATCCTCCGAACGTTTATACGTCAATCTACAAGAAACAATAAACACACGCAAATAAGCTTACAGAAAACTTAGTAAGTTCATAGGCTCATAATAAAATCTTACCAAAATTTCACTAACAATAATAATAAACAAGTATAATACAATATTTCTTGCCAACCATAATCTTAGACAATGAATTTACTCAATCTAGCTCAATATCAGATACCAACTTATTTCCAACATTTAGCTTCAATTGCACTTACAAATACTTGTCAAATTAAGGATCATCTTACGGATTTGAGTACGTCGTTTGCCCGGTGCCACGATTTGCTTGAATCATTTACAATGCTATAACTCAGTATGGTTTTATTCACTGAAATACCATACCTACTTTTCACAACTCAGTATGGTTTTCTTTACTGTAATACCATATTTACGTTCCACAACTCAGTATGGTTTTCTTTACTGAAATGCCATACCTACGTTCCACACTTTACCATGGATCCACCATGGACTTATTCGTTAATTCATCACTGGTTACTAAACGTACTCAATCTTGCGTATCACTTAATTTGAACTTAAATTTTGATTTTCACTTGTTTTTACAATAATCATAATTCAACTACAAAACACGAATTAATACATTATATCATTTCCCCATTAACAATTAATCATAAAAGTTCAGCTATATGAACTTACCTGGGCCAATTTGTAGGGGTTGTAATATTTCAGGAACTAATCAGCGACTTTTTATTTTTCTTGTTTCTCTTCAGATTCCCAATCTATAATATACATTTTTTTCATTCATTAGCATTTATTTTAATACTAATTCACTTCGCAATTTATGCCCTTCAATTTTTGAAATTATACTTTTACCCTAAAATTTATAGTTTTTACAATTTAGTCCCTACTCAATCAACAGTTCAATTGAACAAAATTTTCCTCAAATAACACTTTATCTAATCATTTTAGGCTATTATACAGCCTTTAAAATTCATAATTTTAGTACAAAACCCCAATTCCTAACTTTTTCACAATTAGGTCCTAAAAATCATTTTCTACTAAAATCACTTAATAAAATCATAATATAATGAAATTAAAGCTTCAAATCTATGATAATTCATCATAAACTTCCAGCACTTATTCATGGTAACTTACAAAATCACACATGGAATCAAAAACTAATGAATTCAATAGTTGAACCTAGTTGTAAAAATCACAAAACATAAAAATTTCAAAGAAAAGCAAGAGTTGAACTCACATGGTATAAAAATATGAGAAACCAGCTTGTTTCAGACCTCCTATGGTGTTTTTGCTGCTGAATTATGAAGAAATATCTAGATTTTTCAATTTTGTCTTTGTTTTATATGTTTAATTTGCAAAATTTCTAATTTTACCCTTGTTTCTCCTTGTTTTCTTGCTGATTTTCTTGCCCAAACCGTCCAGCCCATATAATTTGGGCCTAATTGCCTTTTAAATCCCTCTTTATTAGTCACTTAAGCTATTAATTATAATTTAACAAATTTTGCACTATTCTTAATTTAGTCTTTTTTAATTAATTGACCATTCAAACGTTAGAATTTTCTAACGAAACTTTAATACCAACTCAATGACACTCTATAAATATTTCTAAAAGTATTTATGGCTTGGTTTATGAGTTTGAGGTTTCGATACCTCGTTTTAGACCCAATTTACTTATTAATTTCTTTTTAAATCACAAAATTCACTAATCTAAAATTCTTCTATAATCATACTTGACTCATATGTATTTATTTATTAAATTTTAAAACTCACTGGTCGGATTTAGTGATCTCGAATCACTGTTTCCGACACCACTAAAAATTAGGCTGTTACAGTTAAGATGAATATATATAATTTTAATAAATATTAAATTGAAAACAATATAAATATATTTTATTTTTTAATTAATATGTACAAGCCTAAAATGGATTTTAATTACTAATTTATTAATATTGGTAAATTTGAGTAAAATTTTAGATTCATATTTTAAACTGAATTACGTTTGGTAAGTATAAAGTGTGTTAATATCATATCTAAACTCAACCCATAAACACCTCTAATCATGACTCATAATGATTAGACATGTTGAGGAATTGGATGATCCACCCGATTTGATCAATTTGATTTAATTTGGATAAAAATGTTTCCCTAACTTGATTTATCTAACCTGAGTTAAATGATTTTTAATTATAAAAATATATAAATATTAATATAAAAGTGTGTTTTAAAAAATATTATTATTCAAACCGTAATATAGGGTTATTGGGTGTGAGATGCTTGGAACCGGGTTTGACATTTTTTTTAAGTTGAGCCTTGATCCGGTTCAACCCATGTATATCTCTAGGTATGATAAAGATATTAAAATGAGCCTTTTCAAGTTTTAAGTGTCCTTTTGTGTAAATATTATATGCTGAGTTTCCTTTCAAATTTAAGTTGTCTCTATTTTCATGAAAAATAATATATAGATTTTTTTTTACATTTTCCAAATTTGTTTCATAAAAAATAATTTGGTAAACAAAAAAAAATGTGATACAAGTCAATAAAAAATAAATCATTTTTTCTAGAAATTGAATTCCTCTTTTGAAAAACATAAGTTTTTTTGTCCAAAAAAAGAACATTTTAAGAGTAAGCTTGATTTTTATGTAAAAATTAACTTGAATCTAACATAATATTATATTAAGGGTAAACTACACTCAAGGTCATTAAACTATTATTAAGTTTATATTTTGGTTACCCAACTTCATAAAGTTACAAAATGACCACTAAACTATTCAAAAGTTTTCATTTAAGTTACTAAACTATTTGAAAGTTTTTATTTAAGTCACTAGGTTGTTAAGTTATTTTTTTTTTTTTTTAAGTTTGGCTAGTGAACTACAATCTAACAATCAATGTCAAAAATATAAAAAAATAAAAAAATTATTTGAATTTTGATTCACAAATTTGTAATGAAAAATTGAACTATAAAAAATAAGGAAAATGGAAGCTTTTTATTAGTGTTAGGAGTGCGAACAGATAAGACCATACAATAACAATTTAATTACCCATTGACAGAAATAAAAACTCAAAAAGTTTAGTGGTCATTTTATAACTTTTTGAAGGATAATTTATTTATTTTTCAATAAAAACACTAATATACAATCCAAAATATAGTACAAAAAATTTTGTGATCTTCCCAACAATACTACTATACATTTAACAACATCGCTACTTCATATAACTAACAAAAATGCAGTCAAAGATGTAAATCTGAAATGTGGGGCAATCTTGGAATTTTGATGGGATGAAATCGAATACATTCAACATTGTTTAGATCTATAATTGGTGTTCTTTTATTCTTAATAAATATTAATCAATAATTATGGCAAACTTAATAGTATAATATATCACGGATCAGCTCAAAATAAAACAAAATAATTATAAGGAACAAATTAAATGAGACATGTAATTTTTTACACGAAAAACCCATTAAAGCAAAGGGTAAAAATCACGGGACTTGAAAGTTCACACAAAATAAAACACGAGAAAATGATATATATGTATCATCATATAGTAATTATTTTTAAAACATAAAATGATATATATGTATCATCAAATTATTATAGAACAAATTACTAGCTAGAACAAATTCAAACTATGAACTAATTAATTAAACTAAAATCAACCCATAACAATAATTTACGTTGAGAATTGAAAATCCACATTTTAATTAGGTGTGATGAGTTTCAAACTTGAATTAGTCATTTGTGGAAGTTGGATTAATCATTTTCTTTGATTTGTAATATCAAAATTTTGGATGTGCAAGATTTTGCAGCAAAATTCTTGGTCTGACCCATGAAATAAATAATTGATTAAGTGAGCCAAAATTAAGCTAAACTCAATTAGTGGATCCAAAATTTCATAGCAAGGCCGACTTGGATAATTATAAGTTATATTAATACAGTATAATAACTCAATCCAAATGTTAAGCTGCAGTTCATGTGAGCACCTCTAGTCAGGATCTCGTGAGTTAATTTTTAGGAGCATTTACAAATTTAAGACTATTTGGTATAAAAACTTATACTGTTTTTTTATATCAATTAATATTTATAGTAAACTTAATTGCACAAAATAAAACTCAATAATCGCAAGGAACCAATTAAACAAAACATGTGATCTTTTACGTGGAAAACCCCGTTGAAGCAAGGGTTGAGGGTAAAAACAAAGGGACATGAGGGTAAAAACCACAATAAAAAGCATACAACTCCAACAAAACTATTCGCTGGAAAGTAGAGGATCTCACCCAAATATGACTAACATTGAAAATGAAAAACCTAAAGATACAAAATCCGAACGAAAAATCCAACCTTGCACAATCGAAATCCTCGAGCCTATTAGCCATTGTCCAAAAATCAGCTGAGACAGACATCAGATAAACCCCTGAATTGGTGAACCAAAGCTGTCTTTTATATTATAGCTCTTCAATGTTGAAAAGGAGAACAATTCACTCTGACTCAAGCCCTGTCAGCATCTCCCTCTACATCCAAAGAGAAATCAGAAATTTCATGAGTGGATACTGGATAATTCATGGAACATATGCAGTACTGGTTTTAACAAAAGGTTAAAACATGAAAATCTCATCGTCCTTAAATTAGAATAGCAGAAAAAAAGGATAAACAATGCAATATATGAGACTTGTAGTTCCAAACTAAATGAATGTTTTATGGAGTTATGTGATTCAATTGAGTTGTACATTGCAAATGACGATATATAGAAAGAGACTTACCATATCCACAAAACCTTTATCAAATAAAAACATAAAAGCCAGTTTGTAAATTGCAAAGATAATCACATCATAGAATGAAGTGTCATAACTTGCATGAGAAGGAAATCGAAGTCTTGCAAGAAACTTGCTCATTGATCACAACTTAACATCAGTTCTTGCAAGGAGACACAAATGCAATGCAAAACAAGATACAAGCTTCTGATTAGAATCCAAAGTATGGTGAATTTGTTGTCAATCACAATAGTACCAATCACAATTGCAATTCAAAGCTGTTCTTTATTGGTTGCATGATCTATGATTCTCAAATGCAAAAGAATAAAAGTTCGGAAAGAAAAGAAATTTCGTAATAAAGCTAGTTGAAGTTATTCTCAATGGTCATACACCACTTACCTTAAATATGTCACCAAGGGCAGCATAAAACCCGGATCTGTGAAATGAATTTCATTTCAAATGAATATAGATAACTTACAATACAGTATGATTTGAGAACTTCGTAAGAGAGGGCTGCAATGAGATATTTGTGTAGGAAAGACGACAAATCCATGAAATCTTTATCAAAATTTAAAGTTAAAAATATGAGATATGAGAAAAGGGACTTATGATATCCATGGAATTATTTATCAAGGCAAAATCTAAAGGCATAATATCATAATTTTCATGGAAAGGAAATTAGAAGCACAGCTTACTTTTGTGTCCACGGATTCAATTCATAATTTGGTTCTCAAACTGATAGTCTCAAAAGATTCGATGCCCAAACTAAATCCTGCAACATTATGCCACAAAGCCAAAAAAATTTTAAAAGAAGGATTTATATGAGACAAAATCAAGTAACTTAGGATGAGAAGAACAAAGGGTATAACTATAAAAAGTATCAAGAGAGGATTAGTATATTTTATATCAAAAGCCAAAAGATGCAGAGTTGTGGTTCAAGTAACTGAACTTACCTCCGATGATTAATATATACATGTGGAATGTGGGAAATCTTGGACCATTCAGGGCCACTCTCCCGCTCACATCTCGTCTCTAATAGAGGACACCTTGTAATGCTCATTGCTTTTAATTTGGAGAGGCTTCGCATAACATCTACAGAAGGCAAGTACATGAGCTTATCACATAAATCGATACTCAGACACTTTAGAGAAGAGAGATTTCTGAACGAGTCTGGCAAGGCTTCTATTTCATGAAAACTGTAAATAGTCAAATTTTCAAGGGTAGTGGGGAGATGAAGTTGGTGAGGAAGACTCTTTAGCTTTCCAAAACCACTCAAATATAGACGCTTTAGAGAAGAGAGATTTCCCGACCACTCTGGAAAGGCTTCTACTCCTTCAAACCCTTCTATCGTCAATACTTCGAGGGCAGTGAAGAACTGAAGTTGGTGAGGAAGACTCTTTAGCTTTCCAAAACCACTCAAATATAGACGCTTTAGAGAAGAGAGATTTCCCGACCACTCTGGAAAGGCTTCTACTCCTTCAAACCCTTCTATCGTCAATACTTCGAGGGCAGTGAAGAACTGAAGTTGGTGAGGAAGACTCTTTAGCTTTCCAAAACCACTCAAATATAGACGCTTTAGAGAAGAGAGATTTCCCAACCACTCTGGAAAGGCTTCTACTCCTTCAAACCCTTCTATCGTCAATTCTTCGAGGGCAGTGAAGAACTGAAGTTGGTGAGGAAGACTCTTTAGCTTTCCAAAACCACTCAAATATAGACGCTTTAGAGAAGAGAGATTTCCCAACCACTCTGGAAAGGCTTCTACTCCTTCAAACCCTTCTATCGTCAATTCTTCGAGGGCAGTGAAGAACTGAAGTTGGTGAGGAAGACTCTTTAGCTTTTCCCAACCAGTCAGTTTTAGAACTAGAAGGGAGGCACTGAGATATTGAATGGAACTGAGCCACGGGAATTCTTGTAGCTCTTCTGAGAAACCACCGATAGCTAATTCTCTCAAGCAGTTAAGCCTACCAAGGCTGTCATCTTGAATCCATATCAGATCAGGACAACCGTCTAGATCTAATTTTTTGAGACAAGTGGAGGTAGATAATCCATCTCCAATCTTGCTTAATTTTTCACAACCGAAAATGCAAAGCTTTTCAAGAGATGAACATCCTCCAGTTATTGGAAGAACTTCCAATTTGTCGCACCGTTTAACTGACAGATTTTGAAGAGAGGAAAATCCTTCCAAATTTGGGATCGAACTTAAATCAGGACAATTGTCTAGATATAATTCTTTGAGACAAGTGGAGGTAGATAATCCATCTCCAATCTTGCTTAATTTTTCACAACCCAAAATGCAAAGCATTTCAAGAGATGAACATCCTCCAGTTATTGGAAGAACTTCCAATTTGTTGCAGCTTCCAACTGACAGATATTGAAGAGAGGAAAATCCTTCCAAATTTGGGATCGAACTTAAATCAGGACAACCGTATAGATCTAATTTTTTGAGACAAGTGGAGGTAGATAATCCATCTCCAATCTTGCTTAATTTTTTACAACCCAAAATCCAAAGCTTTTCAAGAGATGAACATCCTCCAGTTATTGGAAGAACTTCCAATTTGTTGCAGCTTCCTACTGACAGATATTGAAGAGAGGAAAATCCTTCCAAATTTGGGATCGAACTTAAATCAGGACAATTGTCTAGATCTAATTCTTTGAGACAAGTGGAGGTAGATAATCCTCCAATCTTGCTTAATTTTTCACAATCGCAAATGCGAAGCTTTTCAAGAGATGAACATCCTCCAGTTATTGGAAGAACTTCCAATTTGTTGCAGCTTCCAACTGACAGATATTGAAGAGAGGAAAATCCTTCCAAATTTGGGATCGAACTTAAATCAGGACAACCGCATAGATCTAATTTTTTGAGACAAGTGGAGGTAGATAATCCATCTCCAATCTTGCTTAATTTTTTACAACCCAAAATGCAAAGCTTTTCAAGAGATGAACATCCTCCAGTTATTGGAAGAACTTCCAATTTGTTGCAGCTTCCTACTGACAGATATTGAAGAGAGGAAAATCCTTCCAAATTTGGGATCGAACTTAAATCAGGACAATTGTCTAGATCTAATTCTTTGAGACAAGTGGAGGTAGATAATCCATCTCCAATCTTGCTTAATTTTCCACAACCGACAATGCGAAGCTTTTCAAGAGATGAACATCCTCCAGTTATTGGAAGAACTTCCAATTTGTCGCACCGTTTAACTGACAGATTTTGAAGAGAGGAAAATCCTTCCAAATTTGGGATCGAACTTAAATCAGAACAATACCGTAGATCTAATTCTTTGAGACAAGTGGAGGTAGATAATCCATCTCCAATCTTGCTTAATTTTTCACAACCCAAAATGCAAAGCTTTTCAAGAGATGAACATCCTCCAGTTATTGGAAGAACTTCCAATTTGTTGCACCTACGAACTGACAGATATTGAAGAGAGGAAAATCCTTCCAAATTTGGGATCGAACTTAAATCAGGACAATTGTCTAGATCTAATTCTTTGAGACAAGTGGTGGTAGATAATCCATCTCCAATCTTGCTTAATTTTTCACAACCCAAAATGCAAAGCTTTTCAAGAGATGAACATCCTCCAGTTATTGGAAGAACTTCCAATTTGTTGCACCTACGAACTGACAGATATTGAAGAGAGGAAAATCCTTCCAAATTTGGGATCGAACTTAAATCAGGACAATTGTCTAGATCTAATTCTTTGAGACAAGTGGTGGTAGATAATCCATCTCCAATCTTGCTTAATTTTCCACAACCGACAATGCGAAGCTTTTCAAGAGATGAACATCCTCCAGTTATTGGAAGAACTTCCAATTTGAGGCACCCTTGAACTGACAGATATTGAAGAGAGGAAAATCCTTCCAAATTTGGGATCGAACTTAAATCAGGACAATCATCTAGATCTAATTCTTTGAGACAAGTGGAGGTAGATAATCCATCTCCAATCTTGCTTAATTTTCCACAACTGGAAATGTGAAGCTTTTCAAGAGATGAACATTGTCCCGTTAGTGGAACACTATTCAACAAGGGACAAAACCAAATCCACAGCCGCTCCAAGCAAGGAAACATGATCATCTTTGTTTCCGCCATTGCTGTCCATTCTTCTAGACTTTCCATCCCACTTAAGGTGAATTTCTTCAATGCAGGAAACACCTTGATCACCTTATTCATACCATCAACACTTTCGTTGCAATAAAATTCATTACCCATGCGTTTCACTTTCTTCAGATTTCTCAACTCAAGATACTGGAGATTGTGCAATTGGCCCAGAGGTGGAAGACTTTCACAGTTGATGCCATTCAAAATATTCAGCTCCATCAAATTGTTAAGCAAAAACGGATCAGCATTAGAATCACTAACAGGTCTTAACATCCATGAGGGAAAGCTTTCACCTCCGTAATCCGAAACAGTTAAGCTTTGCAAATTTGAGTGTGGTTGGAGACCTTCCATCACTTCCTCACTGTTATAACCACTACTCCCACTATCACACCCTCCAAAATCAAATATCACCTTGCATAATTTTTCTTTACGGTGCAGATTTGCTCCACTAGCCTCTTGTTTGTCTCTAACACCCTCAAGATGGCGTATCTCCAGTTCTCCACGCAGTTCGTTTAGGGATCCTAGCTCCTTAATCGAACATCCCCTTTCTGATCCCACAAAAAATATGGGTAATGTTTGAAGCCGAGTTAGGTTTCCAATATTAACTGGCTGAAGTTCTTTTATATCAAAATATAAGTGCTTCAAGCTTATCATCTTTTCCAATCCATCCGGAAAGGTGAGTCTCAGTAAACCCAAGAGCCTCAATGTCTGCAGATTGTAAAGTTTGGTTGTGGACTTGTGCAGTGCTTCAATAGAAGTCCATGAGATGTCCAAATACCTCAAGTGCTTTAATTCTCCAAGGGAATCTGGCAACTCACAAATATTAGCAGCGCCAACAAACTTTAGGACTCTTAATCTTGTGAAGCTTTTTGATAGTTTCTTGAACACATCAATCTCCGAAAACAGTGAGTATAATTTTGGAACAACCGCCGTTAAAACTTCTGGTAATGATTCCCCATCACCCCCAACATTGAGATGACGAATATGAGAACACTCATTTGAGGTGAGACTGGAATTCTCTTGAAAACACAAAGTATCAAACTTTGACACAGACAAAGATAAATCATGCACCAAGTCGTGCATCTTGAATGCGAGAATATTCCCGAATGTATCCTTCTTGACATCTTGAAATAAGGAATTTGATAACAACTCATTCAAGTATTTGTCACCAATATCCTCCATTTCCATAGAGCTGCCAAGAAGGTTGCGGAAGCGACGATAATATTAATAACAATATTATCAGAAATATTTAGATAATTATTATGCCAACAATTATACTAAGAAAATTCCCAGTTAAATTGGAGGGGTCACAATGGTCCCGCTTAAAACCCAACAACTAGACAGAACTCACTTAGATATTTATAGCAATAATAACTAAATAAATATAACCAACATAAAGCTATTAAATAAAAGCAAACAAATAAGAAATAAAATACCAGAGTTTTAACGAGGTTCGGCCAATTTAGCTTACGTCCTCGGACACTACCAAATTAATATTTCCTCTAGAAATATTACAAAGGAGAAGATTTTGGGATGATACAACCAAAGGGGGAGGGGTTCTATATATAACAAACCAAACCCCCTCCCTTTCTATCTTTTCCTAATGTGGGATATTGCCAATATTCAACAAAGAAATCCTTCAGCCATCCACAGTTGCTTCAATTCCTCTGTTTCAAAGCAATAATCTTTAGGGAACATGGCACAGTACGCAAAACACTTCTTCAAAGATGAAGAAGTCAAGCGATCAAAACTTAATTTTAACACTTTTAACACACTGTCCGCTGAACTCCATACTCCACTTTCTTGAATTTCCAACCATGTGCTGCGACTCCTTTCTTTGCTCATTGTCCCTCCAATAACTTTAGCTACCAATGGCACACCTCGACACTGCTTAGCAATATCCTTTCCAATACGCTCTAAATCGTGAGACATTGGAGACGGTGTCAATGCTAGTTGTTTAATTATGGACCAGCATTCTTCATCTTCTAGTCTTCCTGGTTGTTGCCTTTGATCCGAAAGTGCTTGCACTGTTGATGCTACATCTTCTTTGCGTGTTGTCACAATAACTCCATTCCCGCCATTTGTACTGATTCCTTTCAGACAAAGCTTTAGATCCTCCCATTTCTCAACATCCCACACATCATCAAGTACAAGAAGATACTTGATCTGATCTTTTTCTCCTTTGGCCCGTTCAATCTTCTCCTTGAGCTTCATAATCATTGCATCCATATTTTCTGGCATTGAGGTATGTCTATCACCAGTAAGCTGTTCAAACATCGCCCCTAAAATCTTTTTGACATCAAAATGATCAGAAACACAGACCCAGGATTTGACATCAAAATGCGATTTCACACGCAGATCATCATACACCAGCTTTGCCAATGCAGTTTTGCCAAGACCTGCCATACCTACTATAGGTACAACAGAAACAACCTGCTCACCTTTAGGATTGACTAACAGGTCAACCACCTTTGAGACATCATTTTCCCTTCCAACAATGGGCGAGTCATCCATGACAGAGAACGTCTCCACATTTGATCTTCTAGGAGACACATGTTCTGTAGCTCTCTGCTGAAGACCAAATTCGTTGGCCTCTCTGTTAACGACCTCCAGTGTTTCAAGGATGTCCTTAATTTTTTTAGCCATCTTGAGACGAAATAAAATGGAATTGTTAGAAGAAAGGAAGTCGACTAACTTCCTTCGAATTTGGCTCCGAATCTTCAGTTTCCTTCGGAGAATTTCATAGTCAAACTCATCAAGGACATCAGCAGCCTCTTCAGCAACATCTTTGAGCCTCTGCAACCAAAGCTTCACTGCGTCCATCTTTGTTTGCTTTTTCTCCGCATCTTGCAAGAAAGCGTTCATCATTTCTAGTGAGTCACCCAGTCTTCTCAGCTCCTTCTTGAAATTCCATATACGGCTGATTTGGTTAGTGACAATTGAATTCGCTTTAGACACCGCTCCTTCCAAAAAAGCACCCAAAACAGCTTCTGTTATCAATGTTCCTGCCATCTGAAAGGTTTGAAATGTTAGGAAATAACTTGAAAAAAAATATCACTGAAAATAAAGAGGAAAAGAAGAGATCTCTAACCCAGAAAATTAAAGCAACAAGATACCGAGTCCAGGAATCGAAATGGAGAGAAGAAATGAAAGATGAATTGCTTCAGTAAAATTAATTGAAGTGAGTTTTGTGTACTAAATGTATGACATTATTTTGGGATTTTTTAAAATTTCTTGTTTAGTTTATAGTATTATCTTCAAATATAATAATAAGATTAAAATAAAAATTATATTTTTATCATATATCAATGGCCGTGTCGTGTTGTCATATCATTGCAGCTTTGAAGCTTTTGTGTTCAAGTGGCAGGTAAGTGGTAGGCAAAATGTATGGTCTTAGAACAGTCCACCTTCTCCTTTGTTATCATACTACAGTGTCTTTTAAATGTCATCTCTGATCAAAGTTTCTCTAACGTTTATTTCGCTTAAAATATCAACCGAGTTATATAAAATTAAATTTATTATAATTGTAAATAATATAATTATAATATAAATAAAAAATATTAAGATGATTATATATTAAATTTTAATAAATATTAAATTAAAATTAATATAAATAAATTTTAAATTATTTAAAAATAAAATGGATAAGTCTAAAATGAGCTTGAGTTATCAATTTATAAATATTAGTAAATTTGAATAAAATTTTAGGCTCATATTTTGAGTTGGATTGCGCTTAGGCAAGTATAAAACGTGTTAATATCATGCCTAAGTTCGACCCATGTCGATCCTATCATACATGTGCATTGTGAAAGAAGATTCATGTCGATCCCGGCTTTCAACTAAATGACATTCTCTGCTATCCTTGTTCCACAAATTACATCGAGTATGAGTTTGAATAACACGAACCAAATAATAGAAAATAAAATGATTTACTTACTTCCAGTTGGAAAGTTAGTTCTCTCCATAAAAATCGGTATATATCGAAATTCTCAGAAAATAAAATTTATTTTAAGTAAATAAATTCTCACTACTTTCTAGCAAAATAATGATAACTAGATAATTTATAAAGTGTGTTTTTAAGTCAACCGATGCTATCTCTTTACAGGAGAGGTACAAGAACCCTAGTTGAACAAGCCCTTAACAAATAATGTTATTTAAATAAAAATATGCTCCCACTCTAATTAGAGCAAGGAGGCGTGACACACCTTGTTAATTTTATTAGGGTTGTCGCCCCTTGTGTTCACACATGGGTTTAGATAGGCCTATTATGTATTGGGTTTAATTATATGTGTTTATTTAACTTTTGGCCTAACACTTTATAATTTAATCCAATCTAATAATTATTTTTATTTTCCAAAATAAATAAATAATAATTAATTAATTAAATTAGTTTCTAAACTCAATTCTACTACTACTAAAATCATAAAAACATTACTGTAGTAGAATTAATAAGAAAATATATTTGATTCAACAAATCTATAATGACTAATTAATTTAAGGGTAAATTACACCAACAGCCACTCAACTTTGATGTAGCTGGTAAAACAGTCACTGTGGTTCAATTCAGTCGCTCAACTTTAAAAAATGACAAATTGGTTACTACCGTTATAGACGTAACAGAAAACTGAGGTAGCCAATTAACTTGCCATGTTGGCATCCCACGTGGAAACGGTAGTCTCTATAGCATCCCCCTCATTAACTTGCAGTGGTAGAAAAAGAAGAATAAAGAAAAAAATTCCCCACTTAGGTCACATTTGATTCATCAGCGACAACCTCTACACC
Organism: Gossypium hirsutum; assembly: GCF_007990345.1. Taxonomy (NCBI): domain Eukaryota; kingdom Viridiplantae; phylum Streptophyta; class Magnoliopsida; order Malvales; family Malvaceae; genus Gossypium; species Gossypium hirsutum. Next base: position 52,588,399 of record NC_053439.1, on the reverse strand, counting down.
ATCCATAATCTCTTACCCTAAAAATCTGTTTTAAAAAGTATTATTATTCAAACAGTAATATAGGCTTATTAGGTGTGAGATGCTTGGAATCGGGTTTGACATTTTTTTAAGTTGAGCCTTGATCCGGTTTGACCCATGTATATCTCTAGGTATTATAAAGACATTAAGAATGAAACTTTTCAAGTTTTAAGTGTCATTTTGTGTAAATATTATATGCTAAGTTTCCTTTCAAATTTAAGTTGTCTCTACTTCATGAAAAATGATTTATAGATTTTTTTTTTACATTTTTCAAATTTGTTTCATAAAAAATAATTTAATAAACAAAAAATGAGATACAAGTCAATAAAAAATAAATCATTTTTTTCTACGAATCGAATTTATCTTTTGAAAAACATAAGTTGTTTTCCAAAAAAAGAACATTTAAAGAGTAATATTATATTAACTTGAATCTAACATAATATTATATTAAGAGTAAACTACATTCAATGTCATTAAACTATTATTAAGTTTATATTTTGGTTACCCAACTTCATAAAGTTACAAAATGATCACTAAACTATTCAAAAGTTTTCATTTAAGTTACTAAACTATTCGAAAGTTTTTATTTAAGTTATTAGATTGTTAAGTTGTTTTTTTTTTTTTAAGTTTGGCTAGTGAACTACAATCTAACAATCAATGTCAAAAATATAAAAAAATAAAAAAATTTGTTTGAATTTTGATTCGCAAATTTGTAATGAAAAATTAAACTATAAAAAAATAAGAAAAATGGGAGCTTTTGATTAGTATAAGGAGTGCGAACAGATAAGGCTATACAATAATAATTTAATTGCCCATTGGCTGAAATGGAAACTCAAATAATGTAGTAATCATTTTATAACTTTTTGAAGAATTAATTTATTTGTTTTTCAATAAAAAGACTAATATACAATCCAAAATATAGTACAAAAACTTTTGTGATCTTCCCAACAATACTGCTATACATTTAACAACATCGCTACTTCATATAACCCTAATTTATTTTTAAAATTTCTTAAACCTTAAATAAATAAAATCCTAAATTATATTAACAAAATACCAACACTATAATCCTAAAACCTAAACCCACAAACCCTAGGCACTAAACATGCAAATAGCCCTAACACTAGAAAAACATGGGCTAAAGTGCGTCCCTGAGGGAGCGATTTTGCCACGTTAGTAAAGCGCGTTCACGTCAGCGTATTCTGTGCTGACATGGCAAAATTGCTCCCTCAGGAACACGTTTTGCTAGAATTTCCCCTTAAAACGCTATTTTGTGGACGCGTTTTAGTGTTTTCAGCCCATTCCGGTAAATAATGAAAAAAGTGGTCTATTTTCGTAAATAAAGTTAGAAATGGGTCTTTATTGGTAAAATGGTCTAGTGTTTGGGTTTCAAGTAATATTGTATTTGATAATTTTTAATTTAACGAAAATATTTAAAGGATATATTTGGATAATTTAAATAAGAATATTATATATATTTTTAATTTTATTATTTTTTTTAAAAATGAAAAGAGTTTATTTTTGTTATCTTATATTTGTAATTTTTTTCTAACCAATCAAAAACAGGCAATTACTTCATCTGGTTTCAAAACATTTTACATAATCGTACTTCAGTTCAGTGCCACTATTGTGTCAGGTGGTACAAAAAAATCTTTTTTTAAAACACTGATGATTAATCATGATTAGAGAAAAAAGAAAGTGATACCGCCGATTGATTAAACGGCACCGACTAATACTATAACAAAAGAGTCGTTTTTGCATATAATTTTTCCTCCAAGACTATTTGGGTTTTTTATAGGAATATATTTAAAAATTTAAATACCGAAATAGGTTGTCAGATAGATTAATTACTGAAATGGTATGTTTTTTTAATGGCGCCTATCTGACAGGCGCTAATGAATTTTTTATATTATTTTTTCTTTTTAATGGCGCCTCTCTGACAGGTGCCAATGAATTTTTTATATTAAATTTTTTTCTTTTAATAAAATATTATTAATTTTTTTCAGATCAGTATATGACCCATTTTCTATATGAGTCAGGATTTGGATATAATTTTTGGTCTGAGCTCAGCTTGACTCTAGTATATTATGTTATAACAATATGATATTAATTATATATGTTAAATAATATTTATATTTATATTAAATCACTAATTCAATAACAATTGAATCCATTACCCAAAATCTAAAAAAAAACTTACCAAACTAAGTAACTCAACCCAAAATATAAAATTTTAAAAATTATATTTAATACAATAAAATATTTATTATATTTATAATAATATTTTTAATATAAATAGTTTTTAATGTATTTCTAATGTGTTAGAAAACTTTTATTTTAAAGTTTTTTAGTATTATATTTTTTAGAAATTTATTTTTAAATAAAAACTAATCTAAAAAAATCAAATATGAACGAGTTAGGCCAGACCCGAATTTACTTTTATTAAATTGAGTCAAATTTGGGCAAAAAAATAAATTCATTTTTTGAGCTGAGCCGAATCCAAACTTAAAAATTTGATCTAAATACATTACATAAACCTGACTCGGTACCAACATTAATCAATAAGTTTAATTTTAATCTATTGCCGACAAGATAAAAGGGATACAATTATATTATAGAAAATGGGTCATATACTGATCCGAAAAAAATAATATTTTATTAAAAGAAAAAAATTTAATATAAAAAATTTATTGGCGCCTGTCAGATAGGCGCCATTAAAAAAAACATACCATTTCGATAATTAATCTATTTGACAACCTATTTCGATATTTAAATTTTTTTAATATATTCCAATAAAAAACCCAGACTATTTTGTAGTTAATTAATATTTTTAGATTGTTTATATAAAAAAAAACATTATTTGGCCACGAAGAATGTAAAACTTAATAATAACAAACTTGTTAAAATTTTTATGTTAGTTTTTATAATTTTTATAATTTTTATAATTTTTCTATTTTAAATAATTTTAATAACTTTTTTTGTAATTTTTCATTTTTAAAGGTTTTTTAAATGATAGCATCATATTTATGACATGTAGTAACATATGATTATAACATATGATTGGATGAATATTTCAACCATTAGCTTTTAACATCTAAAGAATTAAATTGAGATCATATAATATTAAAAATGAAATGAACAAAAAAAAAATTAAAGACCGAAAATAGAAATGCGATTTACTTTATAGAGATTCCTTATGCCTTTGAATAAGGTAACAATGCATAATATTATATTATTTAAATCTTAATTTTTGATATTCATAAAATTAGGTTTTTCAAATTTATTGATTTGTTTTTTGAAAATTAATCTTAAAAAAGGGTTAAAATGGGAATTTATTATTATATTATTAGTGAATATTTAAAATTTGTCACTATATATTATTTTAATTAGTATTTATCATTATATTTTAAGAATAAAACTAAAATATAGTGGTAAAATTTTTTTTTTTGCTTTAAAGTATATTGATAAATATAACTTAAAATATAACATTAGGGTATAAATTTCAATTTGAGCTGCGAAATTTACACATTAACCCTTTTAAAAAAAAAAACTAGAGAGAATATGAGTGAGTGATAATGTGGAGACAGTTTCCATGTTTGGTCTGCATGGCGTTGGAAAGTCTCTGTCTCCTACCATTATTGCGATTGGGGCCGACTGAAACAATTACGTTGGAGATAAAAGAGGACCTTCAGTCATGGGTAAGAAACAGGGTGTCAGACAGGGAAATCAATGTATCAACAATGGCGGGTTTTAGGCTTCATCACCAATAAGAAGATGGATGATGCAGATGCAGATGCAGATGCAGATGCAGATGCTTTGGAATGAGACCATTGCTGTAAATCATATATCAGTGCACCCTAAAATATTAATACCATGTACGTTAAGGTGATAGAAACAAATAAATGCCCGTTTTGTCATATCATTGCAGCTTCAAAGCTTTTGTGTTTAAGAGGCAGGCAAGTGGTTGGTAAAATGTATGGTCTTAGAACACTCCTTTTCTTTTGTTATGATTGTACAACAACGTGTTTTAAATGTCAATACTGTACCTCTTGATTCATGACTATATCCGTTGAAAGTTTGTCTAAAATTTGTGGAGATTTAAATAAAAAATTTAGATTTATTTTATAAAATTAATTAATTTTGTTTAAAATATAAATCGAATTCAAACTTAAATATATAATATTCGATTTAATTCTATTTGTTTTTAAAAATTTATAATGTTTTATATTCTATTATTTTTATATATTATGTAATTTATAATACATAAAAATTAAATCTATAATAGTAAATAATAATATTATAATATAAACATTAAAAAATGTTAATGTAACACACTTTACCCGTGTCCGACGTTGGAATAGGGTACAAGGCATTACCAGATTTAAACACAATCAAACACACAAAACCAGACCATTTAAGTCCACTTTTCTTACCTTCATACTATCCTTCTACACAAAAACACATTTATATACTAATAAAGTCCAACCAATCAACCGTTTCAAGCTAAAACATATATATTTCAATATCTAACACAACCATCACATTCAGATTTACTTTGCATACTTAATCATTCATACTATTACTTTTTACTTCAACACCTATGCATGCCATATAAATTAAAAAGTTGTTTAACAAAATCTACGAGGTAAATCTGAATAGTGTGATCCTTGATGTAGACCTGATCCTCCGAACACATATACGTCAATCTACAAGAAACAATAAACACACGCATATAAGCTTACAGAAAGCTTAGTAAGTTCATAGGCTCATAATAAAATCTTACCAAAATTTCACTAACAATAATAATAAACAAGTATAATACAATATTTCTTGCCAACCACGATCTTAAACAATGAATTTACTCAATCTAGCTCAATATCAGATACCAACTTATTTCCAACATTTAGCTTCAATTGCATTTACAAATACTTGTCAAATTAAGGACCGTCTTATGGATTTGAGTAGGTCGTTTGCCCGGTGCCATGATTTGCTTGAATCCTTTACAATGCTATAACTCAGTATGATTTTCTTCACTGAAATACCATACCTACTTTTCACAACTTAGTATGGTTTTCTTTACTGAAATATCATACCTACGTTCCACAACTCAATATGGTTTTCTTTACTATAATACCATATTTACGTTCCACAACTCAGTATGGTTTTCTTTACTGAAATGCCATACCTACGTTCCACACTTTACCATGGATCCACCATGGACTTATTCGTTAATTCATCACTGGTTACTAAACGTACTCATTCTTGCGTATCTCTTAATTTGAACTTAAATTTTGATTTTTACTTTTTTTTATAATAATCATAATTCAACTACAAAACACGAATTAATACATTATATCATTCCCCCATTTACAATTAATCATAAAAGTTCAGCTGTATGAACTTACCTAGGCCAATTTGTAGGAGTTGTAATATTTTAGGAACTAATCAGCGACTTTTTCTTTTTCTTATTTATCTTCAGATTCCCAATCTATAATATAATTTTTTTCATTCATTAGCATCTATTTCAATACTAATTCATTTTTCAATTTATGCCCTTCAATTTTTGAAATTATATGTTTACCCCAAAATTTATAGTTTTTACAATTTAGTCCCTACTCAATTAACACTTCAATTGAACAAATTTGTCCTCAAACAACACTTTGTCTAATCATTTTAGGCTATTATACAGCCTTTAGTATTCAAAATTTCAGTACAAAACCCCAATTCCTAGCTTTTTCACAATTAGGTCCTAAAAATCATTTTCTACTAAAATCACTTAATAAAATCATAATATAATGAAATTAAAGCTTCAAATATATGATAACTCATCATAAACTTCCATCACTTATTCATGGTAACTTACAAAATCACACATGGAATAAAAAACTAATGAATTCAATTGTTGAACCTAGTTGTAAAAATCACAAAACATAAAAATTTCAAAGAAAAGCAAGAGTTGAACTCACATGGTATAAAAATATGAGAAATCAGCTTGTTTCAGACCTCCTGTGGTGTTTTTGCTGCTGAATTATGAAGAAATATCTAGATTTTTCAATTTTGTCTTTGTTTTATATGTTTAATTTGTAAAATTTCTAATTTTGCCCTTGTTTCTCCTTGTTTTCTTGCTGATTTTCTTGCCCAAACAGTCTAGCCCATATAATTTGGGCCTAATTGCCTTTTAAATCTATCCTTATTAGTCACTTAAGCTATTTAATCATAATTTAATAAATTTTGTACTATTCTTAATTTAGTCTTTTTTAATTAATTGACCATTCAAACGTTTGAATTTTCTAACGAAACTTTAATCCCAACTCAATGGCACTCTATAAATATTTTTAAAAATATTTATGGCTTGGTTTATGAGTTCGATGTTTCAATACCTCGTTTTAGACCCAATTTACTTATTATTTTCTTTTTAAATCACAGAATTCACTAATCTAAAATTCTTCTATAATCACACTTGACTCATATGTATTTATTTATTAAAATTTAAAACTCACTGGTCAGATTTAGTGATCTCGAATCACTGTTTTCGACACCACTAAAAATTAGGCTGTTACAGTTAAGATGAATATATATAATTTTAATAAATATTAAATTAAAAATAATATAAATATATTTTATTTTTTTAATTAACATGTACAAGCCTAAAATGGATTTGAATTAGCAATTTATTAATATTGATAAACTTGAGTAAAATTACTTTTGAATTAGCAATTTAAACTGAATTACGTTTGGTAAGTATAAAGTGTGTTAATATAATATCTAAACTCAACCCATAAACACCTCTAATCATGACTCATGATGAATGATTAGACATGTTGAGGAATTGGATGATCCACCCGAATTCGGTTTGATTTAATTTGGATAAAAATGTTTCCCTAACTTGATCTATCTAACCTGAGTTAAATAATTTTTAATTATAAAAACATATAAATATTAATATAAAAGTGTGTTTTAAAAAATATTATTATTCAAACCGTAATATAGGCTTATTGGGTGTGAGATGCTTGGAACCGGGTTTGACATTTTTTTTAAGTTGAGCCTTGATCCGGTTCGACCCATGTATATCTCTAGGTATGATAGAGACTTGTATATTTCAAGTTTTAAGTGTCATTTTGTGTAAATATTATATGCCGAGTTTCCTTTCAAATTTAAGTTGTCTCTATTTTCATGAAAAATTATTTACAGATTTTTTTACATTTTTTAAATTTGTTTCATAAAAAATAATTTGGTAAACAAAAAATGAGATACAAGTCAATAAAAAATAAATCATTTTTTTCTAGAAATTGAATTCCCCTTTTGAAAAACATAAGTTGTGTTCCGAAAAAAGAACATTTTAAGAGTAAACTTGATTTTTATGTAAAAATTAGCTTGAATCTAACATAATATTATATTAAGGGTAAACTACATTCAAGGTCATTAAACTATTATTAAGTTTATATTTTGGTTACCCAACTTCATAAAGTTACAAAATGATCACTAAACTATTCAAAAGTTTTCATTTAAGTTACTAAACTATTCGAAAGTTTTTATTTAAGTCACTAGATTGTTAAGTTTTTTTTTTAAGTTTGGCTAGTGAACTATAATCTAACAATCAATGTCAAAAATATAAAAAAATAAAAAATTGTTTGAAATTTGATTCACAAATTTGTAATGAAAAATTGAACTATAAAAAAAAAGGAAAATGAGAGCTTTTGATTAGTGTAAGAAGTGCGAACAGATAAGACCATACAATAACAATTTAATTGCACATTGACTGAAATAGAAATTCAAATAGTTTAGTGATCATTTTATAACTTTTTGAAGGATTAATTTATTTATTTTTCAATAAAGAGACTAATATACAATCCAAAATATTGTACAAAAAATTTTGTCATCTTCCCAACAATACTACTATACATTTAAAATTTGTCACTATATATTATTTTGATTAGTATTTATCATTATATTTTAAGAATAAAACTAAAATATAGTGGTATTTTTTTTTGCTTTAAAATATATTGATAAATATAACTTAAAATATAACATTATGGTATAAATTTCAATTTGAACTGAGAAATTTACACATTAACCCTTTAAAAAAAAACTAGAGAGGATATGAGTGAGTGATAATGTGGAGACAGTTTCCATGTTTGGTCTGCATGGCGTTGGAAAGTCTCTCTCTCCTACCATTATTGCGATTGGGGCCGACTGAAATAATTACGTTGGAGATAAAAGAGGACCTTCAGTCATGGGTAAGAAACAGGGTGTCAGACAGGGAAATCAATGTATCAACAATGGCGGGTTTTAGGCTTCATCACCAATAAGAAGATGGATGATGCAGATGCAGATGCAGATGCAGATGCAGATGCAGATGCTGTGGAATGAGACCATTGCTGTAAATCATATATCAGTGCACCCTAAAATATTAATACCATGTACGTTAAGTTGATAGAAACAAATAAATGCCCGTTTTGTCATATCATTGCAGCTTTAAAGCTTTTGTGTTTAAGAGGCAGGCAAGTGGTTGGTAAAATGTATGGTCTTAGAACACTCCTTTTCTTTTGTTATGATTGTACAACAACGTGTTTTAAATGTCAATACTGTACCTCTTGATTCATGACTATATCCGTTAAAAGTTTGTCTAAAATTTGTGAAGATTTAAATAAAAAAATTAGATTTATTTTATAAAATTAATTAATCTTGTTTAAAATATAAATCGAGTTCAGACTTAAATATATAAAATTCGATTTAATTTTATTTGTTTTTAAAGATTTATAATATTTTATATTATATTATTTTCATATATTATATAATTTATAATACATAAAAATTAAATTTATAATAATAAATAATAATATTATAATGTAAACATTAGAAAATGTTAAGATGAATATATATAATTTTAATAAATATTAAATTAAAAATAATATAAATGTATTTTATTTTTTAAATTAATATGTACAAGCCTAAAATGGATTTGAATTAGTAATTTATTAATATTAGTAAACTTGAGCAAAATTTTAGACTCATTTCTTAAATTGAATTACGTTTGGTAAGTATAAAATGTGTTAATATCATATCTAAACTCACCTATAAACACCTCTAATTATGACTCATGATGAATGATTAGACATGTTGAGGAATTGGATGATGCACCCGATTTGATCACTTTGATTTAATTTGGATAAAAAAGTTTCCCTAACTTGGAGTGAGTTTGGATAGGCAGTGCGTTTACCTGCGGTTAATGTAAAAACAGTGGTAGCGGTGAGATTAGATACTGTAACAACACTGTAGTGTGAGACAAAAAGTAGGCTAAACGCACTGCACCGCACTTAATCGCCCATCCAAACCCACCCTTGATCTCTCTAACTTGAGTTAAATAATTTTTAATTATAAAAATATATAAATATTAATATAAAAGTGTGTTTTAAAAAATATTATTATTCAAACCGTAATATAGGCTTATTGGGTATGAGATGCTTGGAACCGGGTTTGACTTTTTTTAAGTTGAGCCTTGATTCGGTTCGGCCCATGTATATCTGAAGGTATGATAGAGACATTAAGAATGAGACTTTTCAAGTTTTAAGTGTCATTTTGTGCAAATATTATATGCTGAGTAGAGGTGCTCATGGGCCAGGCGGCCCGGTTGGCGCGACGGCTCGCCCGAAATATGGGAGAATTTGGGTAAAAATATAGGCCCGAAATATGGGTTTGGGCAAAAAAATGAGGCCCGTTTAGAAAACGGATCTGGCCTCGAGCACAACTTTTTTGGCCCGGGCCTGGGCCCGGCCCGAATATAATAAATATATTTTTATTTTTTTAATTTTAAAATATTTTTAAAATATTTTTTTAAATTTTTTTTATTTTTAAAAAAAAATTTTGGTATTTATTTAAAAAGTGGACCAGGCCGGGCCAGGCTCGGGCTTAGGATTTTTTCCCCGGGCTTGGACAAAAATTCAAACCCATATTTCAGGCCGGGCCGGGCCGAGGCCTAGGACACGGGCTAAAATTTTTTCTGGGCCCGGCACGAACCCGGCCCATGAGCACCTCTAATACTGAGTTTCCTTTCAACTTTAAGTTGTCTCTACTTCTTGAAAAATGATTTATAGATTTTTTTTTATATTTTTCAAATTTGTTTCATAAAAAATAATTTGATAAACAAAAAATGAGATACAAGTCAATAAAAATTAAATCATTTTTTTCTAGAAATCGAATTCCTCTTTTCAAAAACATAAGTTGTTTTCCAAAAAAAGAACATTTTAAGAGTAAGCTTGATTTTTATGTAAAAATTAACTTGAATTTAACATAATATTATATTAAGGGTAAACTACACTTAAAGGTTACTAAACTATTATTAAGTTTATATTTTGGTTACCTAACCTCATAAAGTTACAAAATGACCACTAAACTATTCAAAAGTTTTCATTTAAATCATTAAACTATTTGAAAGTTTTTATTTAGTCAGTAGGTTGTTAAGTTTTTTTCTTAAAGTTTGGCTAGTGAACTACAATCTAACAATCAATGTCAAAAATATTAAAAAATAAAAAATTATTTGAATTTTGATTTATAAATTTGTAATGAAAATTTGAACTATAAAAAATAAGAAAAACGTGAGCTTTTGATTAGTGTAAGGAACGCAAACAGATAATGCCATGCAATAACAATTTAATTACCCATTGACTGAAATGGAAACTCAAATAATTTAGTAATCATTTTATAACTTTTTGAAGGATTAATTTATTCGTTTTTCAATAAAAAGACTAATATACAATTCAAAATATTGTAAAAAAAAATTGTGATCTTCCCAACAATACTACTATACATTTAACAACATCGCTACTTCATATAACTAACAAAAAATGCAGTCAAAGATGTAAATCTGAAATGTGAGGCACTCTTGGAATTTTGATGGGATGAAATCGAATACATTCAACATTGTTTAGATCTATAATTGGCGTTCTTTTATTCTTAATAAATATTAATTAATAATTATGGCAAACTTAATAGTATAATATATCATGGATCAGCTCAAAATAAAACAAAATAATTATAAGGAACAAATTAAATGAGACAAGTAATTTTTTACATGAAAAACCTATTAAAGTAAAGGGTAAAAACCGCGGGACTTAAAAGTTCACACAAAATAAAACACAAGAAAAATGATATATATGTATCACCAAATTATTATAGAACAAATTACTAGCTAGAACAAATTCAAACTATAAACTAATTAATTAAACTAAAATCAACCCATAACAATAATTTACGTTGAGAATTGAAAATCCACATTTTAATTACGTGTGATGAGTTTCAAACTTGAATTAGTCATTTGTGGAAGTTGGATTAATCATTTTCTTTGATTTGTAATATCAAAATTTTGGATGTGCAAGATTTTGCAGCAAAATTCTTGGTCTGACCCATGAAATAAATAATTGATTAAGTGAGCCAAAATTAAGCTAAACTCAATTAATGGATCCAAAAAGCCTTTATGAAAATATAATAATCAAGTTGAAACTTGAAGTATTACTATTTGATAAGGTCAAATGAATTAATTAAACATAAATCATTATGTGAATGGAGGTTTAAACTTTAAACATAAGGGTGAGCTTGGGGCATTTAGAAATATGAATGAGTTAGAAAAAATTAGACTAATATTTCGAATTCAACCCAACTTGGATAAATATAAGTTATATTAATACAGTATAATAACTTAATCCAAATGTTAAGCCGCCGTTCATGTGAGCACCTCTAATCAGGATCTCGTGAGTTAATTTTTAGGAGCATTTACAAATTTAAGACTATCTGGCATAAAAACTTATACTGTTTTTTTATATCAATTAATATTTATAGTAAACTTAATTGCACAAAATAAAACTCAATAATCGTAAGGAACCAATTAAACCAAACATGTGATCTTTTACGTGGAAAACCCCCTTGAAGCAAGGGGTTGAGGGTAAAAACAAAGGGACTTGAGGGTAAAAACCACAATAAAATGCATACAACTCCAACAAAACTATTCGCTGGAAAGTAGAGGATATCACCCAAATATGACTAACATTGAAAATGAAAAACCTAAAGATACAAAATCCGAATGAAAAATCCAACCTTGCACAATCGAAATCCTCGAGCCTATTAGCCATTGTCCAAAAATCAGCTCAGACAGACATCAGATAAACCCCTGAACTGGTGAACCAAAGCTGTCTTTTATATTATAGCTCTTCAATGTTGAAAAGGAGAACAATTCACTCTGACTCCAGCCCTATCAGCATCTCCCTTCATATCCAAAGAGAATTCAGAAAGTTCATGAGTGGATACTGGAAAATTCATCGAACATAAGCAGTACTGGTTTTAACAAAAGGTTAAAACATCAAAATCCGTCCTTCAATTAGAAGTAATAAAATAGCAGAAAGAAAGAATAAACAAAGAAATATAAGAGACTTGTAGTTCCAAACTAAATGAATGTTTTATGGAGTTATGTTATTCAATTTAGTTGTTCATTGCAAATGACTATATATAGAAAGAGACTTACCATATTCACTAAATCTTTATCAAATCAACACTCAAAAGCCAGTCTGTAAATTGCAAAGATAATCATAGAATGAAGCGTCATAAATTGCATGAGAAGGAAATCAAAGTCTTGCAAGAAACTTCCTCCATTGATCACAACTTGACATCAGTTCTTGAAAGGAGACACAAATGCAATGCAAGACAAGATACAAGCTTCTGATTAGAATCCAAAGAAAGGTGAATTTGTTGTCAATCACAAAAGTACCAATCACAATGGCAATTCAAAGCTGGTCTTTATTGGTTGCATGATCTATGATTCTCAAATACAAAACAATAAAAGTTTGAAAAGAAAAGAAATTTCCTAATAAAGCTAGTCGAAGTTATTCTCAAAGGTCATACACCAGTTACCTTAAATATGTCACAATATGATTTGAGAAGTTTGTAAGAGAGGGCAGCAATGATATATTTTTGTAGGAAAGACAAGAAGAAAAATATGATATCTATGAAACCTTTATCAAAATTTAAGTTAAAAATACAAGATATGAGAAAAGGGACTTATGATATCCATGGAATTTTTAATCAAGGCAAAATCTAAAGGCATCATATCATAATTTTCTTGGAAAGGAAATAGAACCACAACTTACTTTTGTGTCCACACATTCAATTCATAATTTGGTTCTCAAACGGATAGTCTCAAAGGTATCCATGCCCAATCACAATACTGCAACATTATGCCACAAAAGCCAAAAAAAAAATTAAAACAAGGCTTTATATGAGACTAAAGCTTAGGGTGAGAAGAACAAAGGGTATTACTGAACTTACATCCGAAGATTAATAGATATACGTGGAATGTGGGAAATCTTGGACCATTCAGGGCCACTCTCCCGCTCACATCTTGTCTCTAATTGAGGACAATCTAGAATGTCATTGCGTTTTAATTTGGAGAGGCTTTGCATAACATCTACAAAAGGCAGGTACATGAACTTATTGTATGAATGGATACACAGATACCTTAGGGAAGAGAGATTTCTGAACGAGTCTGGCAAGGCTTCTATTTCATGAAACCCCCTGAATGTCAACTCTTCAAGGGCAGTGGGGAGTTGAAGATGGTGAGGAGGACTCTTTAGCTTTCTAAAACTGTTGTGCGGAAGCGTGTAAAAGAGTAAAATTATTGTACTAAAAAATCACACTAAGTTCAATTCCCAGGAAAGAGAGGTGGATCACAAGGATCGCTTAAGTACCAAGTCTTTCCTAGCCAGAATATCCCTCAATCGTAATTTAATAGCACAATAAATCACTACAATCACACTCACAATTCATGCAGAATAATACTATAAAGAACACAAGTATTTAACGAGGTTCAGTAAATTTTGCCTACGTCCTCGGGCACTAGCAAATATATTTCACTCCAAAATACAAGTGAGAATTTACAAAGAGAGAGGGAGAGAGAATAATGCCTTAAGTAGAGAATGGCAAATATGGGATACAGAATGAAAGATGGTTATGCCTATTTATAGTTGAGGTTCAGGGATCAACTTGCAAAGTCACTTTACAATTAGGGACCAAATATTGTAAATATCTCAGATTTCTTATGCCAATATCTCGATACCGATATCTTTGACTTTCTAATATTTAATACCCATATTTTTGACTTTATTTGATACCCATATCTTTGACTTTATTTGATACCCATATCTTTGACTTTATTTGATACCCATATCTTTGACTTTCCATAAATATGGATGATTTCTAATAATCTTCATCTTGAAGATTTGATTCGAATAATCTTATCTTCACAAAATTCTCTCTGTCTTTGTCAACAACACTTGATAGTGCCTTCTTCAACTGTTAAACATGCAGAATATTGATCAAGTTCAAACAATGTTTGAACTTGATTGTTGTTACCATCTTGGTCATCATATCTGCGGGATTATCTGTAGTCTTAATATTCTGAAGGTGAATTTTCCCCTTATCAATAACTTTCCGCACAAAATGGAAACGTACGTCGATATGCTTTGTACGTGCATGATAGACTTGATTCTTTTCTAAATGAATAGCACTTTGACTATCACAATACACGTTAATATGTTCCTGAACCAATCCCAAGGTTTTAACCATACATTGTAACCAAATAGCTTCCTTTACAGCCTCTGTTACAGCCATGTATTCAGCTTCTGTGGTTGACAACGCAACTGTAGACTGCAGTGTAGACTTCCAACTTATTGGTCATCCAGCAAGTGTAAACACATAACCAGTGGTTGATCTTAGTTTGTCCAAATCACCGGCATAATCAGAATCAACGTACCCAATAACACCTTTACCAAGTGTAGTATCCTGCTTGAACAGTAATCCAATATCCATGGTATTTTGAATATACCGTAGAATCCATTTCACAGCTTGTCAATGTCCTTTTCCAGGATTATGCATATACCTGCTCACTATACTAACTGCCTGTGAAATGTTAGGTCTTGTACACACCATTGCATACATCAAGCTACCTACTGCATTAGAATACGAAACTTGTAACATGTATTCTTGTTTCATATTCGTCGAAGGAGATAGTTGTGCAGAAAGCTTGAAATGAGAAGCCAACGGGGTACTTACAGCTTTTGTCTGCTCGTTCATTCCAAACTTCTGTAGTACCTTCTTCAAATATTGCTTCTGAGACAAACTAACTCTACCATGAGCTCTATCCCTACATATTTCCATGGCAAGAATCTTCTTAGCTTCACCTAGATCTTTCATCTCAAACTCAAGGTTGAGTTGAGTCTTAAATCTCTCAATTTCAACTTTACTCTTAGATGCTATCAACATATCATCAACATATAAGAGCAAGTATACGAAAAATCCTTCTTGTAGCTTCTGAAAATACTCATGATCAAATTTACTTCTTGTGTACCTTTGCCCTTTCATGAACTGATCAAATCGCTTGTACCACTGCCTCGGAGATTGTTTCAATCCATAAAGCGACTTTGTCAGTTTGCAAACCCTATTTTCTTTATCAGCAACCTTGAATCCATCTGGCTGAGTCATATAGATTTTCTCTTCCAAATCACCGTGTAAAAATGCGGTCTTCACATCGAGCTGAACTAGTTCAAGATCATATTGCGCAATCAAGGCTAGCAAAATCTGAATAGACGAATAATTCACAACTGGAGAAAACACTTCATTGTAGTCTATTCCTTCTTTCTGAGCGTAACCCTTTGCTACCAATCTAGCCTTGTATTGAACTTCATTTTTACCAGGAAATCCTTCTTTCTTTGCATATACCCATTTGCATCCAATTGCCTTCTTTCCATTGGGTAGTGTCACCAACTCCCCAGTCCTATTTTTATGAAGAGACTGCATTTCTTCATTCATAGCTTGCTTCCACTTTACACCATCAGGGTTACTTTTTACTTCTGTGTAAGTAGAAGGAACATCATCATCTGCAATCGAAAGTGCATAGGCCACCATATCATCAAAGCGAGCAGGCATACGGATCTCTCTTCTTGGCCTCCTATATGCAATTGAATCATGTTGCTGTAGAAGTTCTTGGGTCGAAACTTCTTCATCATTTGTTCCTTCAATATTAGTTGGATCATCATTAACCTTTTCAAGCTCCACCTGCTGCAAAGTGCCACTGGTTTTGTTATCCTTTTGTGAATCCTTATTCTTCATCATGGTTGATTCATCAAAAGTTACATCTCTACTAAAAACAATCTTCCTTGTATCAGGACTCTAAAGAAGATATCCTTTTACTCCACCGGTTATACCCATGAATAATGCTTTCTTTACTCTTGGTTTTAACTTAGATTCTTTTACATGATAATATGCAGTGGAACCAAAAACATGTAAAGAATTATAATCAGTAGCAGGTTTACCAGCCCACCTCTCCATAGGAGTTTTTCCATTTATTGCAGCTGATGGCAACCGATTAATTAGATGGCAAGCATTTGTAACTGCCTCAGCCCAAAATTTCTTGCCCATTCCAGCATTGGACAACATTCATCGAACTTTCTCTAGTATAGTCCGATTCATACGTTCTGCCACCCCATTCTGTTGTGGTGTATCTCAAACAGTGAAGTGTCGCACAATGCCCTCATCTTGACATACTTGTAGAAATGGATCATTCTTGTACTCAGTACCATTGTCTGATCTAAGTCGTTTGACCTTTCGACCTGTCTGAGTCTCCACCATCTTCTTCCATTTCAGAAATACATCCAAAACTTTATTTTTTCTTTTCATTAGATACACCCATACTTTTCTTGAATAATCATCAACAAAAGTAACAAAATAGTACATACCTCCTTAAGAAGCCACTTTAGTAGGTCCCCATACATCACTATGAACATAGTCCAGAATTCCCTTTGTATTGTGAATTGCTGAACCAAATTTTATCCTCGTCTGCTTGCCCAGAACACAATGTTCACAGAATTCCAATTTGCAAGAATTTGCACCTTTCAACAAGCCTTGCTTCGTCAAACTCAGCAAAGCTTTTTCACCAGCATGTCCCAATCGCATATGCCATAACCTAGTAGCCTCTGAATCTGCATCTTTCGTAGAAGCTGTTGATGTTGATCCAATAAATGTACTTCCATTTAAATAGTACAGATTATTCCTTCTTGTGCCTTTCATCACCATCAATACCCCAGCTACTACCTTTAGTAATCCATCTCTCAAAGTGATTGTGAGCCATTTAGATTCTAGGACCCCTAATGAGATGAGATTTTTCTTCAAGCTAGGTATGTAGCGAACATCTGTCAAGACTTGAATTGAGCTGTCGTGATTCTTCAATTGGATTGTACGTACTCTCATTATCTTACAAGCGCTGTCATTGCCCATAAAAACAACTCCACCTTCTAGTTCTTTAAGACTAGAAAACCAGTCCTTATTAGGACATATATGATAAGTACATCCCGAATCCAAAATCCAGTCATCTGTATGACATGCCATTGCAATGCCAACCAAGTTAAAGTCTGACTCCTCATCATGCTCCGCTACACATGCATCAGAAATAGCCTTGCCTTTTTGTAACTTAGGACAATTCTTTTTCCAATGCCCTTTCTCACGACAAAAAGCACATTCATCTTTGGCAGGTCTCCCTTTAGACTTGCTCCTTCTACCAGATTTATTGTTGTGCGAACGACCTCTTACTGTTAAGACTTCTGTAGTTGTATCTCTGTGATCTTTTTTATCTTTCTTTCGAGTCTCAGATCTATACAACGCATTACAGACTGCATCAAATGTGATCGTATCCTTCCCATGAAGCAATGTGGTGGTAAGATGATCATATTCATCAGGAAGAGAATTCAACAACAGTAATGCCTTATCTTCATATTCAAATTTCTCATCCAAATTTAGCAAGTCTGCTAAAATTTTATTGAATGAGTTCACATGGTTATTCATTAACATACCGGGTGCATACGTGAATCGATAAAGTTTCTTTTTCATATAATGCTTATTTTCAAGACTTTTTGTTAGAAACTTTTCTTCCAGTGTATCCCACAACTTCTTCGCTGATGTCTCCCTCATGACAGAGTATTTCTGCTTTTTGGCCAAACATAGGCGAATTGTTCCACATGCCTGTCTATTGATCTTAGCCCACTTCTTGTCATCCATCTTTTCAGGTTTTTCTTCAAGGGCTATATCCAGCTCTTGCTGACATAAGACATCCAGGATCTCACATTGCCACATACCAAAATTATTGGTACCATCAAATTTCTCTACTTCAAACTTTGCATTGGTCACAGTAGTCTTTGCTGATGACGATACCTTTTCTATTTTTCTCCTCAATCCCAACTACTGTAAGTGAACAGTGCCATGAACGATTGTATTCCCCAAGTACGAATTTAGCTCTGATACCAATTGTTGTGCGGAAGCGTGTAAAAGAGTAAAATTATTGTACTAAAAAATCACACTAAGTTTAATTCCCAGGAAAGAGAGGTGGATCACAAGGATCGTTTAAGTACCAAGTCTTTCTTAGCCAGAATATCCCTCAATCGTAATTTAATAGCACAATAAATCACTACAATCACACTCACAATTCATGCAAAATAATACTATAAAGAAGACAAGTATTTAACGAGGTTCAACAAATTTTGCCTACATCCTCGGGCACTACCAAATATATTTCACTCCAAAATACAAGTGAGAATTTACAAAGAGAGAGAGATAACAATGCCTTAAGTAGAGAATGGCAAATATGGGATACAGAATGAGAGATGGTTATGCCTATTTATAGTTGAGGTTCAGGGATCAACTTGCAAAGTTACTTTACAATTAGGGACCAAATATGGCAAATATCTCAGATTTCTTATGCCAATATCTCGATACCCATATCTTTGACTTTCCATAAATATAGATGATTTCCAATAAAAACCATGCAAACATAGACGCTTTAGAGAAGAGAGATTTCCCAACCACTCTGGAAAGGCTTCTGTTCCTTTAAACCCTTCTATCTTCATTCTTCGAGGGCAGTGAAGAACTGAAGTTTGTGAGGAAGACTCTTTAGCTTTTCCCAACCAATCAGTTTTAGAAATAGAATGGAGGCACTGAGATATTGAATGGAACTGGGCCATGGGAATTCTTGCAGCTCTTCTGAGAAACCACCGGTAGCTAATTCTCTCTAGCAGTTAAGCCTACCAAGGCTGTCATCTTGAATCCATGTCAGATCAGGCAAATTTAATATTGTTAGACTGCAAAGGAAAACGTTGGATTGCAATATATTTGGTAGCAGACTATTCCATTCTTCACCTACATTCTTAAATTCTAATTTTGTGAGAGAAGAGGGTCCATCTAAACTGGAATGGGATTAAAATTAGGGCAATCACGTATCATCAATTCTTTAAGGGATGACAGTGGTGCTTTTAGTGGAAAGCTCTCCAATTTGTTGCACCATTTAACTTGACAGATATTGAAGAGAGGAAAATCCTTCCAAATTTGGGATCGAACTTAAATCATGACAATAGTCTAGATGTAATTCTTTGAAACAAGTGGAGGTAGATAATCCATTTCCAATCTTGCTTAATTTTTCACAACAGAAAATGCGAAGCTTTTCAAGAGATGTCAACCAGATAAATCTATCTTCGAGACAAGTGGAGGTAGATAATCCATCTCCAATCTTGCTTAATTCTTCACAACTGGAAATGCCAAGCTTTTCAAGAGATGAACATCCTTAAATTATTGGAAGAACTTCCAATTTGTTGCACCTTTGAACAGATAGATATTAAAGAGGGGAAAATCCTAAATTTGGGATCAAACTTAAATTAGGACAATCTTCTAGATGGAATTCTTTGAGACAAGTGGAAGTAGATAATCCAGCTCCAATCTTGCTTAATTTTTCACAACTGGAAATGTGAAGCTTTTCAAGAGATGAGCATTGTCCCGTTAGTGGAACACTTTTCAACAAGGGACAAACCCAAATCTTCAGCCGCTCCAAGCAAGGAAACATGATCATCTTTGTTTCCACCATTGCTGCCCATTCTTCTAGACTTTCCATCCCACTTAAGGTGAATTTTTTCAATGCAGGAAACACCTTGATCACCTTATTCATACCACCAACACTTTCGTTGCAATAAAATACATTACCCATGCGTTTCACTTTAGTCAGATTTCTCAACTTAAGATACTGGAGATTGTGCAATTGACCCAGAGGTGGAAGACTTTCACAGTTGATGCCATTGAAAAAATTCAGCTCCATCAAATTGTTAAGCAAAAACAGATCAGTATTAGAATCACCAACAGGTCTTAACATCCATGAGGGAAAGCTTTCACCTCCCTAATCCGAAACAGTTAAGCTTTGCAAATTTGAGTGTGGTTGGAGACCTTCCATCACTTCCTCACTGTTATAACCACTACTCCCACTATCACACCCTTCAAAATCAAATATCACCTTGCATAATTTTTCTTTACGGTGCAGATTTGCTCCACTAGCCTCTTGTTTGTCTCTAACACCCTCAAGATGGTGTATCTCCAGTTCTCCACACAGTTTGTTTAGGGATTCTAACTCCTTAATTGAACATCCCCTTTCTGATCCCACAATAAATATGGGTAATGTTTGAAGCCAAGTTAGGTTTCCAATATTAACTGGCTGAAGTTCTTTTCTATTAAAATATAAGTGCTTCAAGCTTATCAACTTTTCCAATTCATCCGGAAAGGTGAGTCTCAGTAAACCCAAGAGCCTCAATGTTTGTAGATTGTAAAGTTTGGTTGTGGACTTGGGCAGTGCTTCAATAGAAGTCCATGAGATGTCCAAATACCTCAAGTGCTTTAATTCTCCAAGGGAATCTGGCAACTCACAAATATTAGCAGCGCCAACAAACTTTAGGACTCTTAATCTTGTGAAGCTTTTTGATAGTTTCTTGAACACATCAATCTCTGAAAACAACGAGTATAATTTCGGAGCAACCGCTGTTAAAATTTCTGGTAATGATTCCCCATCGCACCCAACATTGAGATGACGAATATGAGAACACTCTTTTGAGGTGAGACTGGAATTCTCTTGAAAAAACAAAGTATCAAACTTTGACACAGACAAAGATAAATCATGCACCGAGTCGTGCATCTTGAATGTGAGAATATTCCCGAATTTTTCCTTCTCGACATCTTGAAATAAGGAATTTGATAACAACTCATTCAAGTATTTGTCACCAATATCCACCATTGCCATAGGGCTGCCAAGAAATCCTTCAGCCATCCACAGTTGCTTCAATTCCTCTGTTTCAAAGCAATAATCTTTAGGAAACATGGCACAGTACGCAAAACACTTCTTCAAAGATGGAGAAGGCAAGCGATCAAAACTTAATTTTAACAAACTTTCCACTTTTTTGAATTTCCAACCATGTGCGGCGACTCCTTTCTTTGCTCATTGTCCCTCCAATAACTTTAGCTAACAATGGCACACCTCGACACTGCTTAGCAATCTCCTTTCCAATAGGCTCTCAATCGTGAGACATTGGAGAGGGTGTCAATGCTAGTTGTTTAATTACGGACCAGCATTCTTCATCTTCTAGCCTTCCTGGTTGATGCCTTTGATCCGAAAGTGCTTGCATTGTTATTGCTACATCTTCTTTGCGTGTTGTCACAATAACTCCATTCCCGCCATTTGTATTGATTCCTTTCAGACAGAGCTTTAGATCCTCCCATTTCTTAACATCCCACACATCATCAAGTACAAGAAGATACTTGATCTGATCTTTTTCTCCTTTGGCCTGTTCAATCTTCTCCTTGAGCTTCATCATCATTGCATCCATATTTTCTGGCATTGAGGTATGTCTATCACCAGTAAGCTGTTCAAACATCGCCCCTAAAATCTTTTTGACATCAAAATGATCAGAAACAAAGACCCAGGATTTGACATCAAAATGCCTTTTCACACGCAGATCATACACCAGCTTTGCCAATGCAGTTTTGCCAAGACCTGCCATACCTACAATGGGTACAACAGAAACAACCTGCTTATCTTTAGGATTGACTAACAGGTCAACCACCTTTGAGACATCATTTTCCCTTCCAACAATGGTCGAGTCATCCATGACAGAGAACGTCTCGACATTTGATCTTCTAGGTACAGGAGACACATGTTCTGTAGCTCTCTGCTGAAGACCAAATGAACTGGTGTCTTTGTTAAGGCCATCCAGTGTTTCAAGGATGTCCTTAATTTTTTTAGCCATCTTGAGACGATATAAAATGGAATTGTTAGAAGAAAGGAAGTCGAGTACCTTCCTTCGAATTTGGTTCCGAATCTTCAGTTTCCTCCGGAGAATTTCACAGTCAAACTCATCAAGTACATCAGCAACCTCATCAGCAACATCTTTGAGCCTCTGCAACCAAAGCTCAAAGCTTCACTGCGTCCTTCTTTGTTTGCATTTCCTCTGCATCTTGCAAGAAAGCTTCCATCATTTCTAGTGAGTCACCCAGTCTTGTCAGCTCCTTCTTGAAATTCCATATACGGCTGATTTGGTTAGTGGCAATTGAATTCGCTTTAGACACCGCTTCTTCCAAAATAGCACCCAAAAGAACTTCTGCCATCTTTGCTTCTGTAATCTGAAAGGATTGAAATGTTAAGAAATAACGTGAAAAAAAAATATCATTGAAAATAAAGAAGAAAAGAATCTAACCCATAAAATTAAAGCAACAAGATACCGAGTCCAGGAAACGAAAAGGAGAGAAGAAATGAAAGATGAGTTGCTTCAGTAAAATTGAATTGAAGTGAGTTTTGTGAAATCTCATTGATTCTTTACATGAATATTATATTTTTTTATACATTCATATATTAAAGAATTATGCGTAATATTGATAAATGTATTAAAATTTTATTTTTATCATCTCTCAATGGCCGTGTTGTCATATCATTGCAGCTTTAAAGCTTTTGCGTTCAAGTGGCAGGCAAGTGGTACGTTAAACGTATGATCTTAGGTTAGAACAGTGCTCCTTCTCTTTTGTTATCATACTACACTGTCTTTTAAATGTCATCCATCATATACCTCTTGATCCATGACTCTGTTCAAAGTTTCTGTAACATTTATTTCGCTTAAAATATCAACCGAGTTATATAAAATTAAATTTATAATTGTAAATAATATTATTATAATATAAATATTAAAAAATTATTAAGATGTTTATATATTACATTTTAATAAATATCAAATTAAAAATAATATAAATATATTTTAAATTATTTAAAAAATAAAATGGATGAGCCTAAGATGAATTTGAATTATAATTTATAAATACGAGTAAACTTGAGCAAAAATTTAAGTTCATATTTTGAGTCAGGTTACATTTGGGCAAATATAAAGTATATTAATATCATACCTAAGTTTAACTCATGTCGATCCTATAATATATGTGCTTTGTGAGAAATGGATTCATGTCAATTCCTACTTTCAACTGAATAACATTCTCTGGTATCCTCATTTCACGAATTACATTGAGTGTGAGTTCAAGCAACACGAACCAAAGAATAGAAAATATTACTCACTTCCCGTAGGAAAGTTAATTCTTTCTATAAAGATCGGTATAGATCGAAATTCTCCGAAAATAAAATTTATTCTAAAGAAATAAATTACATATACTTTGTAGCAAAATAATGATAACTAGATAATTTATGAAGTGTGTTTTTAATTCAACCAGTGCTCTCTATTTACAGTTAAGGTACAAGAACCCTGGTTGAACAAGCCCTTAATAAATAATGTTATTTAAATAAAAATATACTCCAACTCTAATTAGAGCGAGGAGGCGCAACACACCGTTGTTAATATTATCAAGGTTGTCGCCCCTTGTGTTCACACAAGGGTTAAGATAGGTCTATTATGTATTGGGTCTAATATATGTATTTATTTAATTTTTGGCTTAACATTTTATAATTTAGTCATATCAAATAATTATTTTTTATTCTCCAAAATAAATATTAATTAATTTAATTAGTTTCTGAACTCAATTCTACTACTGCTAAAAATCATAAAAACTTTACTGTAATAGAATCAATAAGGAAATATATTTATTCAACAAATTCATAATGACTAATTAATTTAAGGGTAAATTACACCAACAACACTCAACTTTGATATAGCTGGCAAAACAGTCACTCTGGTTTCATCAATCACTTAATTTTTAGAAAATGACAAATCGATCACTACCATTACAGACGTAACAGAAAGTTGAGGTGGCCAATTAACTTGCCATATTAGCATCCTACGTGGAAACGACAGCCTCTGTAGCATACCCCATTTAACTTGTAGTAGTCCAAGAAGAATAATAATAAAGAAAAAAAATTTCTCCACTCAGGTCACCTTTGATTCATCAATGACAGCCTCTACATCATCCCTAATCTCTTACCTTACAAGAATGCGACCCTCTCCCTTAACGAAAAATGTTAAGTTTATAACGAAAAATGTTAGTGGGTGACTGATTTGTCACTTTTCGATAACGTTAGTGATCGATTTATCATTTTTCAAAAATTGAGCGACTAAATTGAAACTAGAGTACTGTTCTGTCAGATATATCAAAGTTGAGTGATTGTTGGTGTAATTAACAATTAATTGAATTTAATTTTCAAGTTTCAATTATAATTAAATAATAACCCGAAAAACCTAAAATTAATTCTCAAGTCATTTTCTGTACTTAGCGAAAAAACCATGTTCACTGTAAATGCGATTCATTTCTCTTACTTAATCATTTCTTTTCATTTCTATTTATTTGGTTTTACATGCAATTTATTCATTGTTTCAACAAGCTAGAAGAAAGACCAATTAGATATGCAATGGGGACTAAAATAATTTATAATTAAGTTTCGACTTTTCAGCTATTCATTATAAATTTATTTAGTCATGAATTCATTCCAGTAAAGTATTGTGACTGAGCTCTCACTTATTGCATACCATTACGTAAGCTACTTAAAAAGTACTCGTTCAATGATCTTGTCAAAAGTGTGTTACTCTTAGAAGAAAATTATTAATTAATTAATTATGTTTTTTACATTTTGCATTGTATAAAATTAGCATATGCAATTATTAATTAATTAAAAATTAATTAAAGATTTTAAATAAGTAAATTAAAAATTTTAAAAATCTCTCACATTCATTAATTATCTAATAATATTTATGGAAATTATATCTTAAGACTTATTAAAAGGTAAATTAATTTCCCATAAATAATATATCTTATATTTTTCAATTACCAAGAAATAAATTTCGTGGAAATATGGAAGATATACTTTTAATTTTTTTTTACTAAAAAATATGCAAGAATTTATTCATGTAATTGTATAATTAAGACACAAATTTCATCGTGGAAAACATTAAGTTAGGAGGATAAAAAGTTATAAGTAAAGAGGCTTCAGTTTTTCTTTAGAATATGAGTAAATAAATAAAAGTACAATATAGATTACATCTAAATTTAAATGTACTAAATGTATAAAACTCAAATCCTAAATATAAAAGCCCTAACTTGGGTACAAAGTTCTTCTCGATGGCTATCACGAAACTTTCTCTAAAACTCATCTTACGACTACATTTTGTCTCTCTTAATTGACCCATCAAAATAGAGATACAATGACCCCTTTAAATAGACTAAGATTTGAGGTCTAATTATATTAAAATATCCTTGAAGTAATCAAAACTGGGAGACAGAACTTTGCTAGGAGTTTAAAACGTGGCTACTTACTTAAGTAATATGTAGCATCGTCACGACATCCCATGCTTTCTCATCATGACATCGCACGTGTGTTGAGTGAGAAAATTCCAACAACAATTGTAGCATCCTATGGCTCGAACCTGACGGTCGGGTTAGACAAGAGATTTTATATTTTTAACCTTTTGGAAATATAAATTATGACCCATATAGTAATAACATATTTTTTTTATAGTAATAATATTTTAACTATAAACCAATCTACAAAGGAAATGATATATTTAATAATATATATGTGAATAATTCATATAATAATTATTTTTAAAATTTATAAGTAGAATATAATTAAAGTATATATATAAATACATGTCCTAATAATCACTTGGTGTGTAATTAAATTATTATAGCATAAATAGATTAAGAATTAAAACAAAAAAAATCAAATTATTATAGCATAAACTACGAGTTTGTCTAAATCCAGATTATAAATTAACTAACATAACTTAAACTTCAAAATCTACATATTTTAATTGCGTGTGGTGAATTTCGAACTTGAATTAATCATTTATGTTTAAAGTTAAATTAATCAATTTATTTTCTTTTTGCGGTATCAAAATTTTGGATGTGGAAGTTTTTGCAGCAAAATTCGTGGCCTGACCCATGAAATCAATTAGAGATAAATCATTATGGTAATCATCATCATCATTTACATTGTGAATCGAGGTTTAAACATAAGAGTGAGCCTAAAACGAACGGGTTTAGGATTTAAGAAATATGAGCGATTAAGAAATATGAATGACTTGAAAAAAAATTTTAAATTACATGTCGGATTAAATTCGACTTAAACAAGTATAAATATATTATAGATTGAGACTGTCTTTCGCATTACCACCTCTAACAGGGATCTCATGACTTAAATTTTAGGAGATTTTAATTAGTATATAACAAGTAGTAAACCATTTTCAAATTTAAAAATAGTTTGGCATAAAAACTCATGCTGTTTTTTATATGAGCACCTTTTGCTCCCAACTTCAGTGGTGCTGCATAGTAACTGTAGCTGTTTTAAAAACTTTTGAGAGGCCATTGGATCTTTCTATCTATAATGGTATATATATATGGTTGCTATTTCCCTTGTTGTCTGGACTGAAATTAGATAATTTAACAACATTGTTGCTTCATATAACTAACAAAAAATTGCAGCCAAGGAAAATGGATATCACTTGAATGTGGGGCAATCTTTGAATATTGATGGGATGGAACCCAATACATTAGTATAATTGGTGTTCTTTAGCTTTTAATAAATATCAATTAATAATTACGATAACTTTAATAACACAATATATCATTAATCAACATAAAATAAAACATAATAATCATGAAAAATAAATTAAACGAAACACATGATTTTTTACGTGGAAAACTCCTTTAAAACAAAGGATAAAAACCACGGGACTTGAAAGTCCATATAAAAACTTTACTATATTCAAAAGTTTTGCTACAAAATCACAATCCAAAGCCAATAAAGAACATATACCTCCAACAAAGTTAATTATTTCATGCAGATTAAAGAGAAACAAAAAAAAACATTTGTAATTCAGACTTTATCCTATTATTATAATTCATAAAAAAAAAACCCCTAAAGTTACCCAATCGTATGGAAAATCCAAATTGAAATCCTCAAGCCTACTAGCCATTATCCAAAAATCAGCTCAGACAAACCTCAGATAAGCCCCCAATCGAAGAGTTGATCAACACTGCATTGGTGAACCAAAGCTGTCTTTTATATTATAGCTCTTCAATGTTGGAAAGGATATCAATACACTGACGCAAGCCCTATCAACATCTCCCTTCACATCCAAAGAGAATTCAAAATTTTCATGAGTAGATACTGGATAATTCATGAAATATAAGCAGTACTGGCTTTAACAAAAGGTTAAACCATGAAAATTTCATCGTCCTTAAATTAGAAGCAATAGAATAGCAGAAAACAAAGGATGAACAAAGCAATATATGAGACTTGTAGCTCCAAACTAAATGAATGTTTTATGGAGTTATGGTAATGTTCAGGAATTAAATGAGGCTCATTTGCAATGTGATTGAATTTATAGTTGTACATTGCAATGACTATATATAGAAAGGGACTTACCATATCCACAAAATCTTTATCAAATAAAAACATAAAAACCAGTTTGTCAATTGCAAAGATAATCATAGAAAACATTCAGTGCTTCAATAGACTAAAAGAACAGCCTACAAATAGTTCCATAGAAATCAATGCTAGGAATGAGAAACTTCAACATGTATGTTGGAAGTGATTTGATGCAGCTTTTAACTATTAAATGATCAAGTTTCTGCCATCAGTTTTAAATACTGTCTACATATTTTGGAGTAGAGAAGAATTGGCTAATTTGTCATAAGAAATGCTTACTTTTCTATCCATAATTTTGCTCGCAAACAGAGTCTTAAAGGTATCCGTGCCCAAACTAGATCCTGCAGAATAATGCCAAAAAGAGACCAAAAGAAAATCAAAAGGAAGTTTTATAAGAGACTAAACCAAATAGAAAGGGGATACTAATTATATGAAGCCTAAAGAGGTAAGAGTTGTGGTTTAAGATATTGAACTTACCTCCGACCATTAAAAATTATTTGTGGAATGTGGGAAATCTTGGACCATTCAGGGCCACTCTCCCTCTCACATCTTGTCTCTAATTGAGGACACATCAAAATGTCAATTGTTTTTAATTTGGAGAGGCTTCGCATAACATCTACAGAAGGCAGGTACATGAGTTTATTGCATGAATTGATATGCAGACGCCTTAGGGAAGAGAGATTTCCCAACAACTCTGGCAAGGCTTCTATTTCATGAAACCTCGACATAGTCAAATCTTCAAGGGCACTGGGGAGTTGAAGTTGGTGAGGAAGGCTCTTTAGCTTTCCAAAACCACTCAAATATAGATACCTTAGCGAAGAAAGCTTTCCCAACCACTCCGGAAAGGCTTCTATTCCTTGAAACTCTTCTATAGTCAAATATTTAAGGGTAGAAAGGAATTGAAGTTGGTGAGGAAAACTCTTTAACTTTCGAAAACCACTCAAATATAGACGCTTTAGAGAAGAGAGATTTCCCAGCCACTCTGGCAAGGCTTCTATTTCATGAAACCCCGACATAGTCAAATCTTCAAGGGCAGTGAGGTGTTGAAGTTGGTGAGGAAAACTCTTTAGCTTTCCAAAACCAATCAAACTTAGACGCCATAGAGAAGAGAGATTTCCCAACCACTCAGGAAAGCCTTCTATTCCTTGAAACTCTTGTACCAGAAGAACTTCAAATTCATTGCAGCTATCAATTGACAGATCTTGAAGAGAGGAAAATCCTTCCAAATTTGGAATCCAACTTAAATTAGGACAATTCTTTAGACCTAATTCCTTGAGACAAATGAAGGTAGATAATTTGTCTCCAATCTTTCTTAGTTTTTCACAATAGAAAATGCTGAGCTTTTCAAGAGATGAACACCTTCCAGTTATCGGAAGAACTTCCAATTCGTTGCAGCTATCAATTGACAGATTTTGAAGAGAGGAAAATCCTTCCAAATTTGGAATCCAACTTAAATTAGGACAATTCTTTAGACCTAATTCTCTGAGACAAGTAGAGGTAGATAATCCGTCTCCAATCTTGCTTAATTTTTTGCAATCGGAAATGCTAAGCTTTTCGAGAGATGAACACCTTCCAATTATTGGAAGAACTTCCAATCCGTTGCAGCTATCAATCGAGATATTTTGAAGATAGGAAAATCCTTCTAAATTTGGAATTAAACTTAAATTAGGACAATTCTTTAGACCTAATTCTTTGAGACAAGTGGAGGTAGATAATCCGTCTCCAATCTTGCTTAATTTTTCGCAACCGAAAATGTTAAGCTTTTCAAGAGATGAGCATGCTCCAAATATCGGAAGAACTTCCAATCCGTTGCAGGTATGAATTGACAGATTTTGGAGACACGAAAATCCTTTCAAATTTGGAATCGAACTTAAATTAGGACAATCTTCTAGATTTAATTCTTTGAGACAAGTGTAGGTAAATAATCTGTCTCCAATCTTGGATAATGTTTTACACTTGGAAATGCTAAGCTTTACAAAAACTGAACATCCTCCGGATATCTCAAGAACTTCCAATTTGATGCAGCTATCAATTGACAGATTCTGAATAGACGAAAATCCTTCCAATTTTGGAATGGAAGTTAAATTAGGACACCACAATAGCTCTAATTCTTTAAGACAAGTGGAGGTAGATAAACCGTACCCAATCTTTCTTAATTTCTCGCAATCGAGAATGCTAAGCTTTTCAAGAGATGAACACCTCCCAGTTATTGGAAGAGCTTCCAATTCATTGCAGCTATCAATTGACAGATTTTGAAGAGAGGAAAATCCTTCCAAATTTGGAATCCAACTTAAATTAGGACAATTCTTTAGAGCTAATTCTTTGAGACAAGTGGAGGTAGATAATCCGTCTCCAATCTTGCTTAAGTTTTTGCAATCGAAAATGCTAAGCTTTTCAAGAGATGAACATTGTCCCGTAAGTGGAACACTTTTCAACATGGGACAATCCCAAATATTCAGCTCCACCAAGCAAGGAAACATGATCGTCTTTGTCGCCGCCATTGCTGTCCATTTTTTAAGATTTGCCATCCCATTTAAGGTGAATTTTTTCAATGCAGGAAACACCTTGATCACCTTATTCATACCATCAATACCTTCGTTGCCATAAAATTCATTACCCATGTGTTTCACTTTCTTCATATTTCTCAACTCAAGAAACTGGAGATTGTGCAATTGGCCCAGAGGTGGAAGACTTTCACAGTTGATGCAATCGTAAAAATTCAGCTCCATCAAATTGTTAAGCAAAAACAAACCAGTATTAGAATCACCAACAGGTTTTAACATCCATGAGGGAAAGCTTTCACCTTCATAATTCCTAACAATTAAGCTTTGCAAATTTGAGTGAGGTTGGAGACCTTCCATCACTTCTTCACAGTTATAACCACCCCCACTGTGACTCCCTTCAAAATCAAATATCAACTTGCATAATTTTTCTTTACGGTGCAGATTTGCTCCATTAGCCTCTTGTTTGTCTCTAACACCCCCAAGATGGCATATCTTCAGTTTTCCACGCAGTTCGTTTAAGGATCCTAGCTCCTTAATCGAACGTCCCCTTTCTGAACCCACAACAAATAGGGGTAATGTTTGAAGACAAGTTAGGTTTCCAATATTATTTGGCTGAACTTCTTGACTATCAAAATATAAGTGCGTCAAGCTTATCAAATTTTCCAATCCATCTGGAAGGGTGAGTCTCGGCAAATCCAAGAGCCTTAATGTTTGGAGATGGTAAAGTTTAGCTGTGGACTTAGGCAGTGCTTTGATAAAGGTCCCTGAGATGTCCAAATACCTCAAGTGCTTCAATTCTCCAAGGGAATCTGGCAACTCAAGAACATAATTAGCACCGACAAACTTTAGGACTCGTAATCTTGTGAAGCTTATTGATAGTTGCTTGAACACATCAATCTCAGAAAACAGTGAGTGTAAGTGTGGAGCTACCTTCTTTAAGATTTCTGGTAATAATTTCCCGTCACATCCAACATTGAGATGACGAATATGAGAACACTGAGCTGAGGTGAGAGTGGAATTTTCTCGAAAAAACAAAGTATCAAACTTTGACACAGACAAAGATAAATCATGCACCAAGTCGTGCATCTTGAATGTGAGAATATTCCCGAATTTGTCCTTCTTGACATCTTGAAATAAGGAATTTGATAACAATTCATTCAAGTATTGGTCACCAATATCTACCATTTCCATAGAGCTGCCAAGAAATCCTTCAGCCGTCCACAGTTGGATCAATTCCTCTTTCCCAAAGCAATAATCTTTAGGAAACATGGCACAGTATTCAAAACACTTCTTCACATATGGAGAAGACAAGTGATCGAAACTTAACTTTAACACACTTTCCATTGAACCCCATGCATCAGTTCTTTGATTTTTCGACCATGCGCGAGGACTCATTTCAATTTTGCACATTATCCCTCCCATAAGTTTAGCTACCAACGGCACTCCTCGACATTGCTTAGCAATTTCCTTTCCAATTAACTCTAATTCGTGAGATATTGGAGAGTCCATCAATGCTCGTTGTTTAATTATGGACCAACATTCTTCATCTTCTAGTCTTCCTGCTTGATGCCTTCGATTTGGAAGGGCTTGCACTTTTGATGCTACATCTTGAATGCGTGTTGTGACAATAATTCCATTCCCACCATTTGTACTAACTCCTTTCAGACAAAGCTGTAGTTCCTCCCATTTCTCAACATCCCAGACATCATCAAGGACAAGAAGATACTTGCTCTGATCCTTTTCTATCCTCTCCTTGAGCTTCATAATCATTGCATTCATATTTTCTGGCATTGAGGTATGTCTATCACCAGTAAGCTGTTCAAACATCGCTCCTAAAATCTTTTTGACACTAAAATGATCAGAAACACAGACCCAGGATTTGACACCAAAATGCCTTTTCACACGCAGATCATCATACACCAGCTTTGCCAATGCAGTTTTGCCAAGACCTGCCATACCTACTATAGGTACAACAGAAACAACCTGCTCATCTTTAGGATTGACTAACAGGTCAACCACCTTTGAGACATCATTTTCCCTTCCAACAATGGTCGATTCATCCATGACAGAGAACGTCTCCACATTTGATCTTCTAGGTACAGGAGACACATGTTCTGTAGCTCTCTGCTGAAGACCAAATGAACTGGCGTCTCTGTTAAGGCCATCCAGTGTTTCAAGGATGTCCTTAATTTTTTTAGCCATCTTGAGACTAAATAAAATGGAATTGTTAGAAGAAAGGAAGTCGAGTACCTTTCTTCGAATTTGGTTCCGAATCTTCAGTTTCATTCGGAGAATTTCATAGTCATACTCATCAAGGATATCAGCAGCCTCATCAGCAACATCTTTGAGCCTCTGCAACCAAAGCTTCACTGCGTCCTTCTTTGTTTGCATTTCCTCTGCATCTTGCAAGAAAGCTTCCATCATTTCTAGTGATTCTCCCAGTCTTTTTAGATCCTTCTTGAAATTCCGTATACGGCTGAATTGGTTAGTGGCCATTGAATTCGCTTCAGACACTAGTGCATGTAGGGTAGCATCTAAAAGACCTTTTGCTATCATTTCTCCTGCCATCTGAAAGGTTTGCATTGAAAATAAAGAAGAAAAGAAGAGATTTCTAACCCTGAAAATTAAAGCAACAAGATACCGAGTCCAGGAACCGAAATGGAGAGAAGAAATGGAGAGAAGAAATGAAGATGAATTGCTTCAGTAAAAGTGAATTGAAGTGAGTTTTGCGTATTGAATGTATGACATTATTTTGTGAATTTTTAAATGTATTTTGTTTAATATATGGCATCAGCTTCGAATATAATAATAAGGTTAATTTATGCAATAAATCCCTAAACTCTTTATAAATTAAGAATTTAGCCCATATACTATTATTTTTAAGAATTTAGTGTTTTTTTTCAAATTTCAAAAATCAAGTTCAAATGTTAAATTTATTAACATTATTTTGTTAAATTTAAGTCCATACAACATTAATTACTGAGTATTTTTTAAAATATTTCATATTTGAATTTTAAAATCTAAAAAATATAATTAAATTTTAAAAATAAAAATTTAGAAACTAAAATTTAAATTTATAAGAAGGATAGACATTATATTTTTGCTACCATAAAAATTACAATTTAATTTCGTCTCCTAGAAGATTTTTTAACTTTGTCCCTACGTAGAGTGAAATTTTTCGTAAAAAGTTATGAAAAAAAAATAATGCTTATGTTCATGTTTTAACCTGATTTTAAAAAATATAATTTATACTCTATTGTTTGAATTCCTTCCTTAAATTGATAAAAAGAAAAACCTTTTGTTAATTGGTATAATAGCACATTTAATCTTCAATATTTATTTATTCTATCAATTTGATCCTCAAACTGTTTTTAAAATAGAGGCATTCCACACCTGTTAATTGTTTTATTTAGGATTGAAATTATCCAATTTGGTACTAATCTTTTTTATTAATTGTAACAGCCTAATTTTGGGTCTAGTCGGAATAGTGGTTTCGAGACCACAAATCCGACGAGAAAAAATGTAATGACCTGAATTTTCAAAGGTGTCGGAACGGTGATTCGAGATCATTAAATTCGACAAATGAGTAGAAAATATTATTAATTTAATGAATATAAGTTAAATGTGAAGTTAGGAAAAAATTTGAAATAGTGAATAGTGCACTAGAAATAAATATTAAAATAATTAGAATAAGAAACGAGGTATTGAGACCTCGAAGATTTTAAACCGAGCCATAAATATTTTTATAAATAGTTATGGAGTGTTAAAAAGTTAGTATTAAAGTTTCGTCAAGAAATTTTAAAGTTCCGATAATTAATTGAACAAAAAGGAGTAAATTGTAACAAATACAAAATTATAGGAAATGATTAAATAGCTTAAATGATAAAAAGAAGATGGCTTAAAAGGAAAATGGACCCAAGTTCTATTTGGGCTGGACGGTAAAGGCATGAAATCAGCAAGAAAGTAAGGAGAATTAAGGGCAAAATTAGAATATTACAAAATTTGCTTAATAAAGTTAGGACCAAAGTGGAATTATCTAGATATCTCTTCATTTTTCTGCATTCTCATCAGCTAAAACGCCATAGAAGGGTTTCTTCAAGCTGGTTCTTCATATTTTTACTGCAAGTAAGTTCAATTCTTGATTATTTCTTGAAATTTTTGTGTTTTTGTAACTTTTACAACTAGGCCCACTTGTTAAATTCATTGGTTTTTGATTCTATGTAAGAAGTTGAAAGTTGCTATGAATACATGCTGGAAGTATATGATGATTTAGCATGGCATTAGAGTCTTAAATTGTTCATATGCTGATTTTATTGAAAGAATTGAATATAAAGTGAATGTTTGGGACTAATAGTAAAAGAGTTTGAAGTTAGGATTTTATGTGGAAATTCTGAATTTCAATAGTTGGGAAATAACTTATAATGTCTAGTTAAAGTAATAATTGAGAAAAATTAGCTTAATTGAGGGGTTAATTGAGCAAGGACTGAACTGTATGAACTGTGAAATTTGGGGCAAAATGGAAATCAGTATTTTGGACTAAAACAGTTTTGGACAGCAGCAGTGGTTTAACTTTGAAAAATCACCAAAAATTGTGGGAATTGAATTATAGGGTCAATAAAATATGAAATTAAAGCTTATTGAGTCTAGTTTCTCATAAAGAAACGGTGTAAGTAATGGATTTGTAAATTATGAGATATAATAAATTTTGTGAGACAATGTCAGAATGATTTCGGGTTCCCCTGTTCTGACTTTGGAAAATCATCAAAAATTGAATAAAAATAATTATGAGTTATAATTTATATGCTTATAATACTTAGTGAGTCTATTTTCAAAGGAAACAAACGGAAATATCATCCAAATTCTGTACAATTAGATAATTCATTTTTAGTGAAGAGTGGTCGGAACTGTCAGACAGTAAAATAGGGAAAAACTTTAAAGAATAAACTGTACTATTTGGCTAAACCAAAAATTTTTAAATTTTTATGGTAAGAATATATGTGAGTCTAGTTTCAGGGGAAATTAACAGATCTTAATTTGGAGCTCTGTAGCTCCAGATAAAAATAATTTAGTGACCCTGACTCGGATAAACAGATTTGAATATTCATGTGAGTGAATAGTGAAATTATAGTTAATATTGTTTAAGTGTGTTATACACATTAAGGATGTGGAATGGAGAGGAGGAGGAGGAAAATTGGGAAATATATGAATGATTTGTGTATAATTGGTCATATGTTTGATTATAATTGATAAACGATGAAATAGAAATGATGCTTATATTTGTGCATTATTGGTCATGGTTTAAGCTCATGTGTGAAAATAAAGTTTCATAGTATGTGTGTATGGTATATTCGGTATATGATTTGGCATGAAATAATGTCATGAATGGTTTGTCATGTGGTTAGTTCCAAAAAGAGTTATGTTTAAATACACTAGCTTGCAACTATGGTTAAATGATATGTTTATATCTTGTGTGATGCGCATAGGAAACAAGTGTGGAAAGATAATGAAATAGTAAGTTCATATGGCTAAAATTTAATGGTTAAATGTTAATTTCATGAATTATATGATGCATGATGAGATATATTTATTTTTGAAATAAAAATAAAAATAAAAAAAATAAAAAAAAATATGTGAATCTTTGAAATGTATATGGACTGAAAAGTAATTAGTGATTTGAATTTGATTGGAAAATAAATAATATATATATATGAACTGAATAAAAGTGAATTAAAGTATGAATAAGTGTGAATACTTGAATTGAGTATTGACTGAAAAGTGGTTTGAATTGAATCGAAGTATGATTACATGTGAATATCTGGAATATGTATTGGTAGATTAGAAAGTGGAAAGTGAATTTGAATTGAAATGTGATTATTGAATAGAAGTTGAAATGGTTTGAATTGAATTATTGAATTGAACTGGAATATTGAAATTGGTGAGTGATATGGATTTTATTGGAATTGAAATTGAGAAAGTGGAAATTGATATGTGAGACTAATACTGAACTGAATTATGGAATACTGAATACTGTTATGTGTACTGCATTGAACTGTGAAAATCCTAAAGTAATAAATTACTGCAATACTGTGAAACTTATTGAAATAAGGAATTATAATTGATACTGAACTAAGATGAAAATTGTACTGAAAAGTGAATTAAATGCCCTATTAACTAGTCGGGCTAGTCGGATATAGTTGGCATGCCATAGGATATGGAAGAGTACGGGTATTTGCCGGCTTACTGATTCGGCACTTTGTGTGTCGAACTGTTACTGTTACTGTTACCGATTCGACACTTTGTGTGTCGAATACTGTTACTGTTACTGTTACAGATTCAGCACTTTGTGTGTTGAATACTGTTACTGTTACTGCTACCGTTACTGATTACTGTTTACTGGTGTATTTGGTTGGAATCCGTGTATCCGCCAAGTCTGAGTCAAGTTAATAAGGGCAAATGAAATAAAGTTACTGATAAAACTAAATCTGAATGATATGACATATGTGAAAGGGTAAGAATTATGGTTCAAGAAACAGATAAGGATAAATTTTATGAAATAGATTTTGATAATATGAAATAATGTAAAAATGAGAAGTGAAAATAAAATAATTTGAAATAGTGAAATAATACTTGAATTTAATTGAATACAAGTTATTGAGATATATTTGTTGATTTACTGTATGAATTGAGTATTTAAAGATTACAATTGTAAATTGAGTATAAAAGAACGAATTGACAATGGAAACCGATGATGGATGAATTATTAAAATGTAATGGGAAATTGAAATGAATGTGAAATAGTCATTGAAAGACTAATGTTGTAAGGTTTTAGATATGAAATAGGATAAGTTATTGAATTGAGATGTATAAATGAAATATATGAAATAATGATTTTATGAATGATTATTGGTGAAATGCATGAAATATATTAGGTATGTTCTAAGTATTAGTTTTGTGTTCAAATTATATTAGTAATTAGCCAAGAATTAATTTGGCACCAAATGTAATATTCCTATATCAAGTTCCTTAAGTCGAACATGGTATAGGGGTGTTACATTAATATTTTTAAGAAGTTAGTATTAGATATTAACTAAACAATATTAAAAATAATAGAAAATACTAATTTTTAAAAATATAATATATGATAAAATTATATAAATAATTTAATATATGTAAAAAATAATTTTTCACTTTCACTATCATAATTTTAGTTTTTAATTAATTTGATTAATAATTGTTATCACAAATTATAAAATTTTTAAAAAAACCTTAAAACATTCAAAAATATGTTCTAGAAAATTTGTAATATTTTTTCCAAAAAATTCTATAATCTAAATATTCAAAAAAATGAATAAAAAATAGAAAAATAGAAAAAGTTTTAAAAAAAAATCTTAATGTCTAGAATTTGAAAAAGTTTAGTTGAATTTTTTTAAAAAAAGAAAAATATATAATTTTTATAATTTTTTATGTTTTAAAAAATTTGAAAAAAGTATATATTTTAAAAAAATTATGCAAATTTGAAAATATTTAAAAGCCAAAGAAAACATCGATCAACGAATGGTGAAAGTGAAAGTATTTTTAAAAATATTTAATTTTTAAATATTCTTTCTTTTTCTATTTTTTAATTTTAGTAAACCTATTGCAATATGGCACATTCTAATTAGCTAGATATGTCACATGACACATTTTAATTACTGCCACATGTCAATCAATTTTTTAATTCGATTAAAAAAATAAGTGAAATGGGAATGGAGGGTAGTTTTAACTAGCAAAGTGAGACAAAAAAAAATTTATGTATTAAAATGGGAACAAGTATAGTTTGAAGAACAAACTTAGCATTAAACCTTATACAAAAAGAGTAAACTTGACTTTTTTTTTATAGATATTAACTTGAATATAACATAATATTATAAGATTAATAATAAATTTTAAATTTTAAAGATTTAAAAATATTAAAATATTGATATCAAATACTATAATTTTCAACGTTATTAAAGATACATACTTATATTTAATAATATAATAAATTACTACTATAATTTATTTTTTAAATAAAATTATTCAATATTAAAATTAATTTTAAAACTAATAATAATTTTAAATATTAAAAAATATTCTTAATATTTTATTAAAATATTTGTCTAAGTAATTGTTACCTTTATGTATCTTTTTCAACTTTAATTCATCATTATTTACTCTTATATGTAATATATGTAACTTCAAATTAAGTTTTAATTAGACCTTGGTTATTATTGAGTGAATATAAGATATTAATTATTATAAATGATATTATCTATATTAAAATAAATTCTTCTATATTATTTTGTGACAAATATAATTTATATTATGTTTCACTAAAAACAACTTTTAAAAAAATTATTTAAACAAAATATTAGCTCTTAAAAAATCAATATATTTCCCAAAAATTATTTTCTGAAAATTGTTTTAAGTGAAACAAAAACAAACATATATAACTTCAAATTAAGTTTTAATTAAATCCAGATATGTTTTGTACTGAGTTAATTCTAGTTATTTTGCAAACACGTATCATTTGTGATTATATTATTTTTTTTATTTTAATATTCTAGTTGTATTATTCTTAAAAAAGATTGAAAATTGGTGAATGTTAAAATTTGTTACTATACTTTATTTTGATTAGTATTTGTTATTATTCTGCAATTAAATTTATCACACAGCTACTATGAGATTAAATTTACCTCTAACTTTGATTTCTAATTAAAGTTGACTGCTTACTAATGATTTTGACACACCATTTTTCTAAAATACGTGAAGCGAAGCTCTTTCTAAAAAAGTAATAGTTACTGAATAGCGAATACTTTATTTGATTTGTGTTTTTGAGGTCAATCATAATGTGGACACAGTTTCCATTATTTGCATCACTTTGAAAAGTCTAGTTGAGAGAAATAACGAGGAAAGTGAGGTGAAAGTATTATGAAAATTATGAAGTGAAGGTTTTGATTTTTTATTATAAAATAGTAAATTAATTTTTATATATGTTAGATTAAAGCATAGTTTGTAGACTGATTTTTTTAAATAATTATTTTTTTATATGGTTAAAAATTAATATAATTAATAAAGTAATTTGATAACATGTCACACGTATTTCATAATTTTTAACAATAAAAAATAAAAATTTTAATAAAATAATTAATTTATTTTTTAATTTAAACAAAATTACTTATTTTTAAATATAAACATCTTTGTTAGACATTTATTTGTAGGCGATCATAATGGACTTATGGTTGTTAAAAAAAGGATGGTCAACTGTGGCGGGTTTTACACTTCATTGATTTTACATTAATTTCAAATGCCGGCTAAATCATATTTTTAATGAAGTAAAATTTGAATTATAAAATTTTGAGATATTAATATATAAATTTTATCATGTATTACTTTATAATTTTGTATAGAATTTTTTTATAGGGGACAAGGCATCATTTTATCTTATATCAATTTATAATTTGATTATCTTTAAAGGACTAGAACTAGAATTTTTCATTTTTTAGGGGTGAGGTCCCTTCTTGGGCCCCTTGTATTCTCTCCTGACAAGTGATACCTAAATTATTTTTTCTTTAAGTTGGTACTTTGTTTGTTAAATGCTACTCAAATCGTTAAGTCTAGTTTTTAAAAATGCTTAAGCCATAATTCAGTATCTAAACTATGTCATTTCTCTCATTTTGGTACTTAGATATTTTTTATCACACGTGGCACTTAAACTGATTTTTTCACCCAAATCGGTATCGTTGTCACTAATCAAATTGTCAATTTTGAATATTGTTAACATTGCTCGGCAATATAAAGGAATAAAAAAATAAACAAAATAGTGGGAGAAATAATGTAAAAGAAAATAAAAGAATTAAAAAATTATTTCTTAAAACATATATGACATGACAATTTGTTATTAATTAAATTTTTTAACAAATATAATATTTTGGTGTAAAATAGATAATTAAAAAATACTACATATTTTTATATACATTCCTATGTTAAAGAAATGTGTATACCTAACTTATATTCATGAATGTATTATAAATAATTAAAAAATTTATTAGTAAAAAAAGGGAAAGTGAAAAACTATGCCACCTTTGCTTCCACAATCCGTACTCTAATGTGCATTGTAATGTCTGTATAATGAAAATGTTGAATTGGATATATATATTAGATTAGAGCGTAGATTGTAGACTGATTTTTTTAAATAATTATTTTTTTTATATTGTTAAAAATTAGTATAATTAATTAAATAATCTGATCAACACATAACACATCACACGTATTTCATATTGACGTATAATGATCAATTTTTAAAAAAATTTAATAAAATAAATAAATAATTTTTTAATTTAACATATTGACACAAAATTACTTATTTTTAAATATAAATATATTCGTTACACATTTATTTGTAGGCGATCATAATGGACTTACAGTCGTTTAATTTAGATGCTAATTTAACAAAAAAATAGATCTGTCATATCATTGCAGTTTAATGTTTACTTTCTAACAATGCAACTTTAAAGTAGGCAAAATGTCTTGTTAGAACAGTCCTCCTTTCTCTTTTTTCCAAATGAACAACTCGTTTCTTTTGCAATGGCAGTAGACCAACGTGTTTAAAGGGATTAGACCTGTCGACGAAATGGATGTGTTTTAGTTTGATTTGATTTCCCACAAAAATATATTTTAAAATATTATTATTTATTTAAATCATAATATGTTGTTTTTATTCACGTCCGAAATTTTTAGATCAAATTAGTATAGAAATTTTAATGAAGCAGTTAGAAGGTAAATATAAAATTATAAGATTGAATTATTAAGTGATTATAAATATAGTACAAATTGATTAAACTTGAGAAATTAGATGAATTATTAAGCAAAGCCTAGGCCCTAATGAAAACATGGTTAGTGGATGGACCTAATCTCATCCATCAAATTCCACTAATATTTTCATGGTAAGATCTCAACCATTAGATTTATTAATAAATTTTAATCTATTAGAAAAATATTAGGTAAAGTAGACGAAAGATGAATGAAGTTTCTTCTCCTGCAGCGCCGAAACTAGAAAGAAAAGAAAGGAGAAATGCATGTGTCGTGCACCATCTACAAGGTTAGGAGCCTCATTCTTTTTAATTTTTGCTACATTATTAGTTTGTGACGCCAGATGAACAGAACTCCTTCGTTCACCATTATTGAATGCTTTTCTTACCATTGATTATGGGTTGAATCGAGATTTAAAGGCTCGTTCAAAAAGTGAAAGGATTTAAATAAAAATTTAAATTCAGAAAATAGGTTTAGACAAAAAATAAGGCTCATTTTTTAAATAAGTTATGTTTTGGGTAAGCTTTTTCAGCCTGGATCCGGCCCATATTTACAAAAAATAATTATTACGGTTTTTTACTCTTTTTTGTTATTGTTTTGCTGTCATTTTGCTATTATATTGCTATTATTTTGTTGTTATTTTTTAGATATTATGTTACTCTTGTTTTATTTTTAGTTTTTCTACTATTTTAGAGGCA
Source organism: Gossypium hirsutum (assembly GCF_007990345.1). Lineage (NCBI taxonomy): Eukaryota > Viridiplantae > Streptophyta > Magnoliopsida > Malvales > Malvaceae > Gossypium > Gossypium hirsutum. Next base: position 52,546,595 of record NC_053439.1, on the reverse strand, counting down.
TTTACTTATTAAGTTGCACATATGTTTGTTATTGAAGTATAATTTTTTTTTCATTTGTTAGGAAACATTTATTTTAATATTTTTAGTATATTTGACGTATTATGTTTTTTAAATTTATTTTATATAACAATTAATATAAAAAATTTTAAGACAGATAAGTCAAACTCAAATTTTAATATTTTTATTCAAGCCGAGCTGAAATAAAATTTCAAGCACATTTTTTAGTCCAACCCAAAAAATAGGGTTAAAATTTTGAATCCGGCCCAATTTATAATCACATGATCCATGAATGTTTTAGTAGTTTTCAAGCTTGAATTATGGACAAACAAGTTGGAAATGAAATGGATTGTGTAGGAACAAGGTTTTATTAAGCTTAGTGTAGATAGTCATCTATGAACACTTATAAAGTAGAGAGAGAAAGTGATGAGGACTTTGGATAAAAAAATATTTTCTTATAAGTTTTTTAATTTTTTTCCATTTGTTGGGAAACATTTATTTTATTTTTTTAATGTATTTGATGTATTATATTTTTAAAATTTATTTTTATATAAAAATTTTAATACGATCTAGCCGGACTCGAGTTTTAGCATTTTTATCCGCGTTAAGCTTTGACAAAAAATTAGGTCCACCTTTTCGGCCCATGATCAATTCTAACCATGTCTCAAGACACAATATCAAATGTCTTGAGACATATTAATTTCAAATAAAAAATACCTAAAATAAAAACAAGGTCAATCTCGAGACACTCTTGAGACAAAAAGTCCCCTTTCTCAAGATACAACATTGAAACTTGATAGTTGAATTTGGATTCAAGTCCTAATTCTAAATTCAATCTTTCATAACTTCGTAAAATGATGAATTTGAAACTTAGACATTATGAATGTATATTTGTGAATATGATTGATTGATTAAATTGGTTTGAATGATAATTATAATTATAATTTTATGGTTATATAATCAAATAAATCGAGTTCTTTCTACAACGTAGTGTGACATCACACATTCGGATTCGACAATCAGATCAAGTATGAGATATAATATTTAGTGCTCTAAACAAGTTAGAAACGATGCATTACATGTTTTGACTTTAATGAATTCAATATCTCATTTTAATATTCGAAACTATAATGTATATATAGTAGTAGTTTACCCTATTTATTAAAGAGCATTCATAAATAGCATACCAAAGCTTGATGTTTTTGGTAGTAATAAATTTTTTTCTAATTAGAATTTTATTAATAATAAAAGAAAATTACAAAATGGAAGTATGTTAGACACCCACCATAACCAACAAAGCACCAAAACATCACCCAAGACACTTATGATGCCAAAGCAGACCAGGCACAAAGCATCAGTGGTGAAGTGGGGCTGGTAGGGTACTACTACTGGTCCATCTAAAATAATTTTTTTTATTTAAGTTTTTTTTATAATTTATGAAATTTAAATTAATAATAATAAAATTTTACTTTGATATCTTTAAAAATAATAAAATTTTAATTTAATTTTTTAAAATTTATAAATATATAAACTATTAAAATAATAAAATTACTCAAAAAAATTTCTATAAGTTCGCACTTTAAAAGCGTACATATAACAGAGACAAATATAAAGCAAATATTCCTCAAAAAATTGCAGAAGCAATCATGGCCCCGGAAACAAGATGTCTTAACAAGTTCCTGCTTTAGGTCTGACATCCACACACCACAGCTGTCCTCCGATTCTTCACTAAGGCTAACGTTTCCACTCAACGAGCAAGGGTCTCGAGATTCTTCAAATCGACATAACGAAGATAATCAACACATCCTATTAAAACCAACATGTTAAAACAAACACTATAGATGTTAATTCAAATACATAAACACTAGTTTATACCACCCTCCAAGTAGCCACCACTATCCTACTCCTATAATCTTCTCATTTCTATTGCTGCCAAATCTTTGATCTCCTCACCCTCATCGCCCCAAACTCGAAGACCCGCCATTTTACCAATCTCCCATTCCGTTTTCGCTTCTTTCAAAACCATCAGTTTTCAGTCCAAGAAATTCGAATCTGAAAGAGATGCATTAACAACTCTAATAGATTCGGGGATATCAACCACCCCACCTTTCCTTTATTTTCCATTTCTTCTTTTCAGCATTGTTTTTTTTGTTTCTTCTCAAAAGATGAAAGAAAAAGATCTTCTATAGCATTTATTGTCCTCACCTTATGATTGCATGCAGGAGATTCAATTTGCTGGTTCTGCAAATCCTGCCCCAACTCTTCATCAATGGAATTAGGCACTGCCTCTGCACTAATTACCATCCTTCCTTGATCATTCTTATCCAACCTGTCCTCGTACACTATTGGACCATCAATTTGTCCCATATTTCCATCTTCATTTTGGCTCGATTCAACCACCCTGCCCTTCTTGGACAGGCGAGCCACATCCTCTATTGATAAATCTTCAGCAATTAAATCATTAATTGGATCTGATAAGTGCCAAAAGTAACCTATTTTAACATTATTCTTAATGCATTTTTGGATGATTATTCGATTTAAAATGATAAATTTTATGCTCCTAATTCTTTAAATTCATCTCTCTATATTTAAGAGAGCATTTGGAAGAAAAATGAGCGAAAAACAAGCAAAAACCAAAAAATCAGAACAAGTTGCCACACGGGTTGGACCTTTCCACACGGGCTAGACACACGGCCACGTGAGCCACACGAACTACCATCCAAACCCACCCTTCATCTGCATTTGGATCTAAATACACATCCCACGTTGATTTTAATTTTACTGCTACAATATTCAATTTTATTTCTACAGTAATTAATCTCATTATAACCGTTATTTTTAACTTCACTTAAGATAAATACATCAACTATCTGAAAGAAGCCTTAATAATACTATTTTATTAGTATTTATTGGATAACGATTTATTGAATAGTGAGAACTTTATTTGAATCATATTTAAGTAACGTATCAACATGTAATATTATATAGTATTTCAATCTTAATTATTGGTCTTCATAAAATCATGATTTTCAAATTTGATTTGTGTTTTCAAATTTAATTTAATTTTTTTTAAAAAGAGAGAGAGAGAAAATGAGGTTAATTATAATATGGAGACAATTTTTACGTTTGGTCTGCATCAAGGGTAAAGTTAGAAATTATTTTTAGAAGGAGTCAAAATTAAATAGTAATTTTTACGATAGTAAAAATACAATTTCACCATTTTAATAGTTTATATATTTATCATTTTTAAAAGATTAAATCAGATTTGAATTATTTTTAGAACGTCAAAGTGCAATTTTATCTTGACTAATTTAAAATTTTAAAAATTTTAAAAGACCTGAATAAAAAATTTTCCATTTTAAGGAGTATTGGGGCCATTGTCAACCCCTTAGCTACGCCCTTAGTTTGCATGGCTTTGAAAAGTCTAATTGAGGAGCCATTCTCTCTCTCCCTCTTGTTATTATTGCTATTGGGGCAAATCGAAATAATGAGGTGAGGTAAAAGTATTATAGATTTATGTAATGAAAGTCGATTGTATTTTTTTTTAAATGAGTAAATTAGTTTTTATATATTAGATCAAAGAGTAGATTTATTTTTTTTGTTAAAATTTTTATTTATTTGTACTGTTAAAAACTAATGTAGTTGATAAAATAATCAAACAGTAACATATGACATATGACATGCCACACATACCTCATGTTGATGTACAGTAACTAGAAATAAATAAAAATTTTAACAAAAATAACTAATTTACTATTTGATTTAATATGTTTTATTTTAATGATATTCTCTTCCCTCATCATAGTAATTATTAGCTTGGATTTTGTTATTGGTTTAATTTTCAAGCAAAGGAAAGTGGTGACATTCCAAGCAAAGGCAAGATCAAAATGGTTGATTAAAAACCTTGTTGAGAATTTAGAAACTTGAATAGCCTAGCTAAGGTGTGTTGTCCATGAATTTAGTAGGAATTTTATAATGACCATTGAAGAGTAGACAGTACCATTAGGTGCTATAATGTTAAGAAGCATTGATGTAAGCCTAAAGAATGAACCATATGTGTTTAAAAGCTAGGCAATATCTGAAATAGAATTTTGGGAATTTATTTTAATAGAAAAAAGAGTACATTTGCTATGAAATTTAAAAGACATGGGATTGGTGACTAATAAATATATGATTTAAACTAAGGAATAATCTAAGAGTAAACTTTGATTATCAGATGCTCTTGAAATCTCATATTATTAAGTAACGAAATTTGTGGTTTCTGCATGTGCAATGACAAAACCGTGAGGTAAGTGCATTGCCATTATCAACTTCAAGTGTTAAGCAATTCGTTGATTGATTTGTATGAATTATTAAATAATGTGGTTAATGATTTATCGACGGTGTATAATAAGTTTTCGTAAACCGTAATGTGAATTTGGTCGGGGTATAATATTGCATTCTTGATTATGATTATTGTGTACAATACAATAACACATTAATGTAAGTATTTGTTGAACTGATTATTATGTATATTCATGAAATGAATCTGATTTGCAGCAAAATTATTTGTTAAGTGGCCCAAAATTGAGACGAATCCACTTAATTGATCCAAATTTCCATAGCCAGAACGGCCCATTTAAAAGTTCATTACATGATTTGTCCTGTTGAAATTTGATTTCTCAAATGAATTAATTACAGATAAATCATTATCATCATAATTGACACTGTGAAATGTTTGAATGTAGCTTTAATTAAATCATGAAGTAGCTTTCTTCGACAATTATTTTGCTATCAATAAATGTTAATGGGTACAATATTCATTATCAAAATCTATCACTAATAACAATTAAAATGCAGATACTTGGAGTTCATTTTAATTGATAGATAACTTATATGGGATCATTTTCAAAATTGAAACCAATAAAACTCTTGCATTTTTTTTTTTGCAATGATCAAAGATTTAAGAGGGGTACAAGAAAAATTGAACTTTATTTTTCTTCTTTTGTGTTACGTCTCTGTCTATCTTTTTAGCGTTTCCTTCCTTGCTGTGTTGTCATCATGCACCCATCATTTATGGAGTGAAACAAAGTTAAGAGGTACAACTTTGATTCCACTAAAAAATTAAATCAAATACTATAATAATAATATCATGATTGGTTTGCCCCCATTAGTGTCAATGAGCTTGTATACTTTGATTAAGCTTTACCATAAACTCTCATGGAAGTTATTGATGTTTTTAGTCACAGATTGGGTATGGAGATAGCTTATTGAGAATGGTGGATTGAATTTAGGTTATTGGTCTTTATCCCTGCAATCAAAACTAGAGAATTGGTAACACTATGGGGTATCCTTGGTCTTTGCCTTTATCCCTTTCCATTGCTTTGACTGATTCTTTTTGTAATTTATGGGGTCGGAATTGGCCATTTGACAGTGTGGCTTTGCACAAAATTCACAATCTTCAAAGCTTAATTATTAAAGCTTCCATATAATTGCAATTTGGGACTTATCTGAATAGCCTACGAGTGCTTAATTAGATAAAGAAAACAAAAGAAGTTGGAAGATGAGGTGGCTTTCCAGCCAGATATTGCTCAATCATTTCCGACCATGCATCTTTCATCAAATAAGGCCCTTATAGTGCAGCAGCGAATCCTGCCAATCATTAACTTCAAGAGTATGTGTATACAGGCTTGAACTTTGATTGCATCAAAACAGCCCATTATTGTAAAAATTTGTGTAGAATCAAATGATAGAGGATTGATATGGTGTTGAGTTATGTCAGCATACAAAGATCAAAAACAATAAAATTTGTGTTTGAAAGATGAAAAACAAAAGCAAAACAGGCGTTGGTTGAGAGGAAAAATTGACAACTCTCATTACTTGAATAATCAACATTACATGTACATAAGTAGCTTCATTACATTAGAAGAAAACAAAACATTACTTGTGCTAGTATCCAAACTATAAAATCAGCTTAATGATAACCTAAGGCTACTAAATCAGCTAAGTACTTGACTAATCCTTGGCAAAACAAAATTTACAAACAAACTAAACATAAGTCACATGTTACAAAAAGTTTTAATCAACCAATTACACATTGGACATTTGCTTGTTGTTGCATTGCTTCCAAATTTCAACACTCCTCCTTGGCCACAAAGCAGTAGACTCCAATTCCTTTCCTCAAATACTCAAACCTTGCATTAACTAGTGGCTTGGTCAGAATGTCTGCAAGCTGAACCTCCGAATAGCAGTGAGTCAAATTGACTTCCCTTGATAGTTCTGTCTCCCTTACAAAATGATACTTGATCTTGAAGTGCTTGGTCTGCCAACTTTCAACACTCCTCCTTAGCCACAAAGCAGCAAACGCCAATTCTTTTCCTCAAATACTCAAACCTTGCATTAGCTAGTGGCTTGGTCAGAATGTCTGCAAGCTGAACCTTCGAACAGCAGTGAGTCAAATTGACTTCCCTTGATAGTTCTGTCTCCCTTACAAAATGATACTTGATCTTGAAGTGCTTGGTCTTGCCATGAATTACAGGATTCTTGGCAATAGCAACAGCTGACTAGTTATCCACTTTGATCTTTGTTGTTTCCTCTTGATCAACATTCAAGTCACTCAAAAGTTTTCTAAGCCAAATGGCTTGATTAACAGCAGTCACAGCTGCAATGTACTCTTCCTTTGCAGTGGATTGAGTTACTGTTTGTTGTTTCTTAGAACTCTAACAAAAAACCCCTGAACCTAAAGTGAAAAAATAGCTCGATATGCTCTTCATGTCATCAATTGAGCTTGCCCAGTCACTATCTGAATAGCCAACCAGTTTCAGCTCCTCAGCCTTCACAAACTTCACTCTATAGCTTAAGGTCCCTTTGACATACTTAAGACTCTTTTTGCAGCCTTGAAATGAGCAACATTGCAACAATGCATGAACCTAGCTTGATAGAAGGCTGATTGCATACATGATATCTGACCTTGTTGCTGTCAAATAGAGCAGGCAACCAACTAGACTTCTGTAACCCTTTTCATCCACTCGTTCATGGTCACTATTGCTGGAGAGTTTTTCTCCTTGTGCCACAGGAGTGCTAGCAGGTTCGCTGTTTTCCATGTAAAACTTGCTTAAAATCTTTAGAGCAAAAGCATGTTCGCTTATGAAGATGCCATGCTCATTCTTATTTACTTTCATACTAAGAAAGTAGGTCATCAAACCTACATCAGTCATCTCAAAGACATCTTGCATCTGTTTCTTGAATTCTTCAATCAATTCATTCCTACCCCTGAACCTAAAGTGAAAAAATAGCTCGATGTGCTCTTCATGTCATCAATTGATCCTGCCCAGTCACTATCTGAATAGCCAACCAGTTTCAGCTCCTCAGCCTTCACAAACTTCACTCTATAGCTTAAGGTCCCTTTGACATACCTTAAGACTCTTTTTGCAGCCTTGAAATGAGCAACATTGCAACAATGCATGAACCTAGCTTGATAGAAGGTTGACTGCATACATGATATCTGAACTTTTTGCTGTCAAATAGAGCAGGCAACCAACTAGACTTCTGTAACCCTTCTCATCCACTCGTTCATGGTCACTATTGCTGGAGAGTTTTTCTCCTTGTGCCACAGGAGTGCTAGCAGGTTTTCTGTTTTTCATGCAAAACTTGCTTAAAATCTTTAGAGCAAAAGCATGTTGGCTTATGAAGATGCCATGCTCATTCTTATTTACTTTCATACCAAGAAAGTAGGTCATAAAACCTGCATCAGTCATCTCAAAGACATCTAGCATTTGTTTCTTGAATTCTTCAATCAATTCATTCCTACAACCAGTAACTAGTAAATCATCCACATACAATGACATAATCAGTAAAGTTTCTTTCTCAAATTTCTTCACATAAAGTGTAGGCTCACTAATGCTCTTTTTGAACCCCAGCTTTGACAAGTAGGCATCAATTCTATCATACCAGGCCCTTGGAGCCTATTTTAGGCCATACAAAGCCTTCTTGAGCTTGTAAACCTTGTGCTCTTCACCAAGAACCTTGAATCCATTTGGCTGCTCAACAAAGATCTCTTCCTTGAGAAATCCATCTGCCTATCAACCAACTCCCATGTATCGTTTTTGTGAATCGTTTCCATTTCTACCTCCATTACTTTTTTCTAGCAACCCTCCTTTGCAGCCTCATTAAAGTTGAAAGGCTCAACAATAGTCATATCACATCTTTCATAGATGTCCATAATAGTCCTTGTACCTCTGACAGGTACATCATCATATACTTCCTCAATTTCAGCTTCATTCTCAATATGCTACAAGTCAAGATCTTGTTGTTCTTGCTCAGACAGGCTTGCATCTATTCCATCCCATTTCCAACAGCTGCCTTTATTGAATTTTACATCTTTGCTCACAACAATTCTTTTAGTGGATGGATTAAAGACCCTATACCCTTTCTTTATGCTACTATAGCTAACAAAGACTCTAGGCATGTACCACTTTTCTAGCTTGGTTCTCTTTTCAGCTGGCACAAGTGTGTAGCATATACAGCTAAACACATTCAAGTGGTATACTTGTATTCAAACCAAGCTTTAAATGGTGTTTTGCCTTTGACTGCATTTGTTGGTAGTCTATGTTAGTACAAAACTCCGGTAAGGAAAAAACTCGAACACACGATCGGAACTCGAAAAGAAAAATAAGAAATAGGACAGGCTCCAAGGCGTGTATCAAGCCACTATCTTTAAGGTTATATTCGCCCCCACTTATCTTCAGTGTGCAAACGAGTTCCAAGCAAATTAACCTCGAGGATACAATGAAGCCAATGACTATTTGCGTTTTGCACTGACGAGAATAGTCCACTATGCACTGAGTAATGTATAATAAAAACTCAATTTCTACAAAGGATTTTTGTAGCAATACTTTATAGAATAATCTAATAATATTAGAAAATGAAGGAAGAGAAGAAATAATATTATAATTTGTTGATATGATTTCCAAATGAAATCCCATTCCTATTTATAGGAATTTTCATATCTCTTCATAGAGACATCTTTCAATAGGTGTCTTTATGAATAAATAAATAATAATAATTATTCATTTAATTTTGTAACTATTCAAATAATATTTTTTGAATAGTTATAATTCTTTTTAAAAAATCAAATGATATAACTTTTGACCAATGACCAAAAGTTTTATCTTTTGATTAATTACACCCATTCATTTATAGTTATTGGGATACTATAAATATTTGAAAATATTCCAACAGTCTATTGAGTAAATACACAGAGGTATTTACTGCCTCAGCCCAAAAAATGTTATGCATTTTCCCATCAAATAACAAACACCTGGCCATATTGAGAATAGTTCTGTTCTTCCTCTCACAAACACCATTTTGCTATGGTGTGTAGATGGTGGTTAACTGATGCTGAATTCCAGCTTCATCATAAATCTCCTGAAACTTTTGAGACACATATTCAGCCCCATTGTCTAACCTCAATACCTTCAACTTACAACTTGTTTGATTCTCAACTAAGGCCTTAAACTTGCAAAAGAAACCAGCCACCTCTAACTTTTGTTTCAAAAAACTCACCCAACAGAATCTGGTGCAATCATCAATGAACGACACAAAATACTTGCACCATTTAAAGAGGAGGTCTTTATAGGTCCACAAATATCAGTATAGGCTAGTTAAAGCCTCTCTTGAGCTCTCCAAGCTTTGTTAACAGGAAAAGGTAGTCTAGTCTACTTGCCAAGCTGACAGGCCTCACATACTTCATTTTTAGGCTCAATATTGGACATGTCTTCAACTAAGCTCATCTTATGCAGTAAACCAAGTGACTTATAGTTCACATGTCCCAATCTCTTGTGCCACAAACATGATTCATCAGTTAGAGTAATATATGCCTTTGCTTCTAACTGATTCACATCTAGAGTGAAGGATCTGTCATGCATAGCTGCTGTCACAAAGCTTTTGACCAAAAAGATCTTTAATTATACAAGTTTTTCCTTCAAAAATAAGGGAATAACCCTTCTCTAACAACTGACCAACACTAAGTAAATTCCGGTCATTATATAGTATAAAAAGAACTTCTGAAATCGTTTTATCACCTAATTAAGTGCAGATCATTGCTTTCCCTTTGCCTTTGGCCTCAATGAATTCACCAATCCCAATTCTGACCTTAGACACAAAGCTGGTATCTAGTTCCATAAACATGCCTTTGTTTGATACATGAGTGCAACCACTGTCAATCAACTAATTATTTCTAACCTTGCTTGAACTTGTAAAACAAGAAGCAGTAAAAATATGCTCCTCCTGAGCTTGAACATCCTCAATAGCTTGAGCTTGATTTTGTTGCTATGACTGTGTTTTTGCCTTGTTTTTACAAACTTTTTCCATGTGACCAAGTTGCTTGCAACTTCTACATTGAATGTCAGGCCTATACCAGCAATACTTTTCTAAATGAGTGGACTTCTTGCTGTGAGTGCATGGTGGAAACTTCTTTTTTGCAGCATCTTTATTTTCCTTTTTCTTTCTTTTCAGACCAAGGTTTTTTGCCCTTGTAACTTGAGCTCGACCTTGATCTTTCTTTGCTTCTAGCTTGAAAGGCTCTTTCAGAATGCTCCTCCATCCTGTTTGCCCTTTTCTACTCTTGTACATAGAGAGCATTTATCAGCTCTGTCAAAGATATAGCTGATAGGTCCCTAGAGTCCTCCAAGGAAGAAATTTTTGACTCATACTTCTCTGAAAGAGTTGTAATGACCTTTTCAACTATTCTTTTGTCACTGAAATCATCCCCAAGAAGCCTAATATTGTTAACTGTAGCCATAATCTTGTCAAAATACTACTTGATGGATTCAGACTCCTTCATCTTCAGATTCTCGAAGTCCCTCATTAGGTTGATCAACTGCTGCTGCCTGGTTTTATCTGACCCTTGAAACTCTTCCTTGAGTTTGTCCTAGGCCTGCTTTGGAGTGTCACAAGCTATTATCCTTGTGAAGATTACATCTGAGACTCCATTTTGAAGGCATGACATAGCCTTATACTTTTTGGCACAATCCTCATTGTGCTACCTAATTTAAGCTGGTTGGATTAGCTCTCAAAGGTGGTGGCTCTGTGTCAGCTTGAACAACACTCCACAGATCATAAGCCTGCAGGTATGTTTTCATTTTCATAGCCTAAATATTGTAATTTTCACCAGCAAAAACAGGTGGTGGTGGTGGTGAGAAACTCATTCTTTTGCAACAACTAAACAAACCAAAAAAAAAACAGCTTATGTTTCTTTTCTTTCAAGCACAAATCACTCAAAATGAACAACACACAACAAAAGGCCCTCAAAGATGACAGGCTCTTGATACCATTTGTTGAGTTATGTTAGCATACAAAGATCAAAAACAATAAATAAAATTTGTGTTTGAAAGATGAAAAACAGAAGCAAAACAGGCGTTGGTTGAGAGGAAAATTTTACAACTCTCATTACTTGAATAAGCAACATTACATGTACATAAGTAGCTTCATTACATTAGAAGAAAATAAAACATTACTTGTGCTAGTATCCAAACTGTAAAATCAGCTTAATAATAACCTAAAAGGCTACTAAATCAGCTAAGTATTTGACTAATCCTTAGCAAAACAAAAATTACAAACAAACTAAGCATAAGTCACATATTACAAAAAATTTTAATCAACCAATTACATGTTGGACATTTGCTTGTTGCTGCATTGTTTCCAACTGTCAACATATGGTTTATTAATTAGATAATAACACTATGCTGCCGTGCATGCATCTCCAACCTACTCGACCCTGCAACATCTACATCAAACCAAATAAGATTGGTGTCTATCATTTCTTATCTATGTTATTAAAAAGTGAAAATGAAATTAAAACCAGGTGCCTCTTCTTTTTTCTAAAAAAATAAAGATACCCTTTTTTGGGATGTGGTGCATAGTTGTTTGAAATCCCAATGATTGAATATTTTACTCTCACTATGATAAGATATGGTAATGGTGTTGTTTATCTCAAAAAGTCCTATGTTATCCTACCTTTCAGGCTACTGAATTAAGCCAATAACATAATCTGATAGTTCCACAAATCCTTACTTTGCACAATGCTTCCGTTAAAGTAGCACTCCTTACACTCCTCCTATATGTGATTAATTCCTTAGGGTTTTGGCAGTATATTCCTAAGAACTTTTCACATAAAATACTACTGATTTCATTGAACTTATACTCTAATTCTGCCTAATTGCACGACTCTTAGAGAGAGGTAATTTTTTTTTTATAATGAAAGTATCCTTCATGTTCATTTTACGATTTAAATTATTAATTTTTACAAATACATAATTTTTTTCTTTCAACAATTTCTTCTTCAAAATTTTAACTTGAGTGCTCTAAAAGGAGATGCAATGCTTTTTATCAATGCATCCAACAGCTTTAACACTGAAGTTATAACTTAGTTCTGTTTTATATCCTATAAAGTTGTATGTAAACTGATAAAATATGAAGTGATAAGAATATTAATAAACTATTACATACTTTAGAAAATGAAAGCAAAATACTTAGATATGGACTGGCCTACCTACCCCACTTTTGATTCCTTATAGCATAGAATTTTCAGCAAAACCCCATTCTTCATCAAAAGCCACAGCATTATTGCTCCCACCTTTTACACCAAATATCCCACCTTCATTATATTAATCCTCCAATTATTGTACACCTTTATAATTGCAATGCAATGGCAACTGAAACCAGATGTCAACATTCTGTTGTTTTTCTCTCGCAAATTATGTGATCATGTTCTTTATTTAGTTTTGTTTTGAAACTTCACACATAGGGATGAGTTTTCAATTACCCTTGTTTCAAAGCTATATTCGCCCTATATGAACAAAAGAAAGCATGCAAAGCATCTGATTGGATGCCTTACACGACATCCTAGTTACTAGTTAATCAAATGAATCAGGTGCTAAAGAGAATGGTTAATTAGATAGTAAAAGTAAATAGTCTAATGAAAGAAAAACCAATGAACGAATATCTCACGAGATGTGAAGATGTTTTGCCTTATCATCACGCACTAAAAATCGACCACCCAACTCTCTCTTCATTAATTGGCTGTAACGAGCTTGCAATAAACAGCTTTGCTCCTTAAGAAATTGATACCCTCACGAAACTCATGCACTAGCAGGCATTCAGCCATCAATTCTTTCTTATTTAAACAAACCAGATTTCCCGTCTTATATATTCGGATTTTGGAGCAACCCCAACAATTTACTTCCATAATGCCTGCAACTGCAACATCAAGAGTGGAAGAGATCCCAACTGACAAACCATCTCAGTCACCTTCAGTTTCATATCCCACCAAGAAATGGCCGGCCAACCTATTGCAGATAATGCTTTCAGAGCTGAAAATACAGAGAGGACTAGCACTTCCATTGGTGGCCATGAACGTAACCTGGTTTGTGAAGGTCGCGGTGACTACAGCTTTTCTAGGCAGGCTTGGGGAGCTCCAGTTAGCCGGTGGGACACTCGGTTTCACCTTCGCTAATGTCACCGGTTTCTCCGTCCTCAATGGACTTTGTGGTGCCATGGAACCTATCTGTGGTCAAGCTTTTGGAGCTAAAAACTTCAGGCTCCTTCACAAGACACTTTTGATGGCCACAATCTTGTTACTGTTAACTACATTGCCTGTTTCGTTCCTGTGGCTTAATGTTGATAAAATTCTAATCCATTTTGGCCAAAAAGAAGACATTTCAGCTGTTGCAAAGACGTATCTTTTCTATCTTCTCCCTGATTTGGTTGTCACTTCATTGCTATGCCCTCTCAAGGCCTATTTGAGCTCTCAAAGCATAACTATCCCCATCATGTTTAGCTCGGCTTTAGCGCTTGCTCTTCACATCCCCATCAATATCTTTCTTGCAAAAGCTAAGGGTATTGAAGGGGTTTCGATGGCAATCTGGATAAGCGATCTCATTGCTGCAATCCTTCTGGTCTTGTATGTAGTGGTGAAAGAGAATAGAAAGGGAGAGAAATGGAATGAGGGAGGATGGTGGGATCAAAGAGTTGAAGACTTGCTTAGACTGCTCAAGCTTAGTGGACCATGTTGTCTTACCACCTGCCTTGAATGGTGGTGCTATGAGATTCTAGTCTTGCTTACCGGAAGGCTACGGAATGCCAAGCAGGCAGTCGGAGTGATTGCTATCGTTCTGAACTTCGACTACTTGCTCTACTCTGTGATGTTGTCACTAGCCACGTGTGCATCTACTCGTGTATCTAATGAGCTCGGTTCAAACCAGCCCATAGCCGCCTACCAGTCTGCATACGTAACTCTTGCAGTGAGCACAATTTCCGGTTGCGTTGGTGCATTGGCAATGGTGGGCGCGAGAGGCGTTTGGGCTCCTCTGTTTAGCCATGACAAAGGAATCATAAAAGGAGTGAAAAAGATGATGCTGCTAATGGCAGTGATTGAAGTTGTAAACTTCCCCTTAGCTGTTTGTGGAGGAATTGTTCGTGGAACAGCTCGGCCATGGTTGGCGATGTATGCAAACCTTGGGGGCTTCTATCTCTTAGCTTTACCGTTGGGTGTTGTTTTGGCCTTCAAAGCTGCACTTGGACTGAGCGGGTTATTGATAGGACTTTTAGTTGGGATGGCAACATGTTTGGCATTGTTGTTGGTGATGGTTGTGAGAATAAAGTGGCATGAAGAAGCCGATAAGGCGCATATACTTGCCTCTGATGGGAATCTGGAAACAGTTAACAAGGTAAATGACAACGAAGTATGAAAAGCACACGATGATAAGATTGTTAGAGCTTCAAAGCAAGCCACACAGCATAACATAGACACTAACAACAATCTCCAATCTGCTTTCACCCATTAAGTGTAATACAGAGGAATTTTTAATCCTCGTGAATTATCATTCAGGCCTGTTTTAATGAGCCTAAATTCTACATATGAAGAACTTGATATGATCTTGAAGAATGTTGCAAACAAATATTTGAAGAATTCAGCACCTTTCTTTAAATGCTGGAGAACGATGATCATGTTCATATGTCCATCCAGAATACAGCCCAAACAAACAAGCTAAACAGGGAAGCAAAATGCCAGGTTCTTTTTTTAACTTTTATGAGTGCATGGATAGGCATGACCGGCAACATCATTCGAAAGATGGATTCATCATTCGAATAATGAGAATAATTACATCTCACAATGAGTACCAAAGACATGTATTACCCATCTACAGATTCAGGTTCAGAACTCGAAGTGAGCTCCTTAGATTTGGCATCATTGAAGCCAAGAGCTGCCATTATCTTGTGACCAGGTGATTCCACTTCAGACCAAATGCCAAGAAGCAAATGAGTTGTTGTAATTTCCCCATCACCACCTGCAATTTGAAGAATAAACAACATCAGGTATGGAATAATGAAAACTGAGGAATTCATATTACTGCTTTTTCTTGTTCAGTGTACTTTATGAAGTCATAATAAGAAATTAATAGAACCAGATACATCCTTATCCCAGATCTTGTAATTGTTTAACTGATTCGTAAACTTGAGCACCTTAAAGAAAAAACAAATTCTGCTATAAAACGAACTAAAGAAAAAATGGAAATTTACCAGATTTTAGTTTCTCATCAACAGCCCAATCAAGTGCCCTTTGAGCATCTTCTGTCAAAGGAGGATGCTCGGGACTGAAAAAGAACATGTCACCCTTTCCTAATAATTTGACAGTCTCATCACGAACCTTGGAAAGAGTGATACCATTTGCACGCAAAAATTTTGCAGCCAGATTAGTTCCTGCCCAGCAAATGAACTTCAAATATGGCATGGTATAACATTTACAGAATTATGAGTTTTTAGAACATCTGATGAATATTTTTGCATTGCAAAGATGGATTCCAAAAGGACCCAAACTGTAACGTATGAGAAATGCATGAACTTTGAACACGTGCATTATGCAACCCTGAATACAGCAGCCAAATCAAAATTAACAATTGCATATTCTTTCACTTTCACAATGTTCTCACAAACATGGCCTAATTTTCTTGTCACTTCACTAAAGGTACAGATATTGGTGAAGTACAGGGATTTTCCAACACAACTGATAATAAAATTGACAACAAAATGAAATCCAGCACTTGCTTTTCCCGTCTTTGAAAAACTTCTATTCTGTTCCACAAAAAGAAAACTAAAAACAATGATTTTGCAGAGAACCCATCTTGTACTGCCCCAGCCATGTACATACTATTACTTCTAACATGTAATTCACCATCTTTTTTTGGTACCCTCCATGTCCATTTTACGGTCCATGACCGCGATTGGAGGCTGCCCCTCCCAGTAATGTCATCTCCAAGATCTAAACCTACATTCTCTCCTTGGGAATGCAATGTGCCTTATCATTGCACTCAACACTTGTTGGTATATTATTCACCATTAACAGTACTACAATTGAACAAATATATTCCCATTCACAGAAAGGTTATACTTTTACTTCTAAGTTCTAACATGTTATTCAACATTAAGAGAAGGAAATTAATGACAAATTTGAAAACAATTAACAACATGAAAACTATCAAATACTACTCCCACAAAAAAGAGAAATAGTGCTGTTGCAGTGCATTACAGGGAAATACCAGTCTTGTAACTAAATCAATGGGGCAGCTTCAAGCTGTAAAGAGAGAAAAGGTTTCTTATTTAATTGACCAACCAGAATGCAAAGATGCCTCAAAACTTTATACCCCAAAAGCGCTTGCTTATCATGCAAGTATGTTATTAGTACCTACCAACTAAGGCAGTGCTAAAACGTAACATATTACACATTTGCTTGATGGAAACCATGCTAACAACAAGCTTTTGCATCCTATTGACCCACGGTAGCTCACTTCTCAATAACTCTGATTCTCATTTTCAATAATGACTAACATTATCAATTAACACACATTGCCCCTTCCCTGTTGGGACTATTACAAGAGCTTTAAATGGAAATGGGTAGCAAAAAATGTGATTACCTTCAATCAATATGCCCATGAGCAACGACTCAGTTCCAGTAGTTGGATACTTGAGTTTCCTAGCTTCCAATTCAGCCATAGCAAATGACTTTATCGCTCTCCTTGACCATCTGTATTTTACTCATTATCTCAATAAAACAAAAACAAAAAGGTATGAAATTTATGTACATGGAAAAAAAACCAAATGAGCTGAGCTTACTTGGGAACTTTCCCAGCTGAAGCAACCCTATCTGTTTTCCTAAAACCATAAAAATTACATTAGAAAAAACAGAACCCAAAAACAAAAAAGATATTGCAGCTTAGTTAATGAAGAAAAGATAAGGAAAATGAGGATTTTACGAAGTGGGGAGACTTAAGGAGATAGTTGCAGTGATGGTGCGATGGTTGGGCAAGTAGGGTCTGGTTTTTGATGGCTGAAAGGAAATTTTGAAGCCAAGCCAAGGACTTTGTAGACTGTGGGGCTTTAGAAATGAAGGAGGAGAAGTGGGTTTTGATTGGTTTCTGGATTGGGAAATTAGTGAGGTGGTGGAAGATGGATTTGAGAGAGACCGGGCAGCTGCCATTTTTTTTCTTTGATCCAGAAACTAGAAAATGAGTGCCGAGTTTGGATAGGCAAGATTTTGTGGATTAAAAACAACTGAAACGGCATCGTTTCCATGCCCATCTATTAACCGAATTGGCAAAAAATAAAAGCAATTATTGAACTTTGTACATCAATTTTAATATTTTACCACAGTTAAAATTATACATCAATTTGATTTAACATACAATTATATATATAAACTTTAATTTGGTGCAATTAGACACGTAAAACTTTAATTGTGATTTAAACATATACTTGAAAGTTTAATTCTGATTCAATCATGTACATTAAAGGAATAAATACATCAATTTATATGTACTTTTTATGTGTTATGTTTATTTTAATCAAAAGGCAAAAACATATAAATTTCAATTAATTCTAACTGAATTAACCGAAATATTTCAGTTCATTTAATGGTTAAAATTTTTTACATTTCGAATAGTTCGGTTAATAATAATTCGATTCGGTTACTATTTGAACACCCTTAATTATAAGCATGTGTAAAGTATTATTAATATTTATATAAATGTAAATACTTTAATAATTTGTGTTCTAATTTCTTTTTAGCCTAGGAAAGGGTCAAATAAATATCATACAAAAATGGATTTGAGCTGAGATTGGATCCTAAAAGAAAGCCCACAAACTATATTCTTTGGGCTTACTTGAGGATAGCCCATAGGTGTTAACTTAAATAGCCGATTGGGCATGCTATCCACCTTAATGACTGATAACAATGATAAAACATGATCAAAAAACTTGGTATAGATGAGGATGGCAGAGACTTTGGGTGCTGTGTATTTCATGTGAGATTCATCGTTTGCAACTATATGTGTAAGTTTTAGGTTATTAGTTAGTGTTAATTTAGATTATTCCAATTCTCAGTATTAATTTATCTTAGTCTTAATCCGAGTTCCACCATATATGGTTTTAGTTTGATTAGTTCGACTTAATTTGAATTATGTCAATTCTTAGTATATTTGTGCCGTATACATTATTTGCAAGTGTCAAATTTTGGTGTGGGATTGTGGTGTGTGGGGATCCTCTTTCAGCCTGGGACACAGGCTTCGACCCTTAATCGAGCAAATCATGCTCGTCTGGTCCGTGACACCTGTACCACTCCCACACCGAACGAAGAAAAAATGTGAACAATCAAGTGGTTCCCACTTTTATTTTCAGAAACTGTTTGGTTTTAGAGGAAGACTAAAGAGGGTAGAAACTAGTGAGTCAATGTCTTTCTTTTGGGCGGTTCGAAACTAGTGAGTCAAAGGTCAAGAAAGAAAGAACCGAAATTTCTTTAGCTCACTAAACTAAGAAGATTTTGGAGCCCTATAGGATAGCAAAAGATCTGCTGCATGTGCACCACTAGATATCATATCTCCTAATGGGCCACCCTTTTCATTCGGGTGATTCCGGTTTGATTTCTTTCGATTGAATTTTTTGAACTATTCATCATAATCGATTCGGTTTAATTTGATTACTAATTTTTATATTATTTTTTATTTTGGACTTTTTTACTTTTTTAATTAAATCAATTTTGTTTTATGGTTCTATAAGAAAATGATGTAAGATATTTTACGGGTTAACATTGAATTAATCGATCAAACTAATCTATTTTGGTTAATCATTCGGTTAATCGATCTAGTTCGTTCGGAGGTCGGTTAAAATTTTTTTAAAATTTTTGTTAACGATTAATTCCGTTCGAAATTGGGTAATTAACCGAATTAACCGAATTTAATAAATAATATTACATATTATATGTATTAGGCTATTACTAGTTCGGTTAATTTGGTCAAATGAACATTATAAATTTATTTATTTTATAAGTTTTATACTTGTTTTAACCCAAAAAATATATAAATTTTGTTAATGGGGTTAACCGGCCGAATTAACCGAAATATTTCGGTTTGGTTAATTTTTTTTGAAAAAAATCGATTCGATTAACGGTTAAAGGATTAAAAAGTTTGATTAATACTAGTTCGATTCGATTAACCATTTAAACAACCCTAATTTGAACATTGGTGAGAACAAAATATTATGAGAAAGTAAAAACACCATACTGAAAATGATATTATTATATAATTTGTTAATTTATCATAAGTAAATAATGTTTTATATTTAAAATAAAATTAAAAATTCTATAAAATAAAAAAGAAAATGTGATGGATATTAAGAAATGTGATTTACATACTAGAAAACATATATATAACTTCATGAGCATATATTATGCAAATATGCGATTATTTAATAAATATAAAGGTAATTACGCATTTAAAAGTGTGTTTTTGCATGTAGTAAATATGTAATTTAATGAATGTAAATTAAAATTGCATACTCAAATATATAATTACTTTTTGAAAATATGAAAATATCATCTAAATACCAAAGATGAAACTCATTCAAGCAATTCAGAAAAGATTTTAGAATTTCGATTATTTATTTTGAAAACCATAAAAATATAAGTTGATACAATGATAAAATTACATTGTAATTCACATAGAAATGTATGATTTAATCTCGATCCTTTTTTTAAAACATTTTACTTCGTCCAAAAACAATACTTAAGGAAGCTAATTTTGCAAGGATTTAAACATGTTAGCAAGAAAATACATACAAAAATGTCATTATCGAGCATGAAAATTAAGCAAAACATGTTAGCAAAACGTGTGTCTAATACTCATACCAGTAAATGAAATTAGTTGGACCTGTCTGCCTACCAATTTGTAATGAAAGCTAGAAACAAGAACCAAAACTACAAAACCACGTACCAAAAATGTACACCAAATTAGGAACATAATTAGCTTTATTGTTAAATAAATCCAAATATGTACTCAGCATTCAAATAGTTTAATTTCTTTTAAATTAATTAAGCAGTAACTAATCACATTGTTTAAGGTAATAATTTATTAATTTTGCTCCTCCATGGATAGGGCGAGAAAGCATGACCAAAGGACTGAATAAGTAGTTAGGTCATTTCTCTCATGTCACATTGCACCATAATATGATTTGATCCTATCAATCTAAAACTAAACTAGTAAAAAACAGTGGTTAACCAATTATTGCTTCAATTTTGCTCCAAAAAATAGGTATAGCTTAATAAAATCTAAAATTTGATTTTACATTATATAACGACGGGCTAAATATTAAATTTATATATAAATTTTATTTTAATATATTGTTTGTGTTATAATAAACGTCGACGATAGAATAATCGCGAAGCAATAAGAAAAGAAAAATAAGAATATATAGGTTTTACGTGAAAACCCTTTCGGGAAAAAATCACGGGCAGAGGAGTAGAAAATTACTAATGATGATAAACGAATAGTTCATGAGGAAATTCAACTACATCTATTTAAGGGTTGAAAAACCCTACGATTCTCAGCCTTTCGCCCCTACAGATCCCCTTATTTTGCCATTGTATTTATTTCTTTAACAAGTGACAAGATTCGAGTCACACAATCTTTAACAGTTTTATATATGAACTTTTAATTGATGTAATTATACACTTGAAACTTATATTGTTGTTCATATGTATGCATGAAACTTTGATTTTTGTTCAATTGTACACATTTAAAAAAATAAATACATACATTTATTTTTGTTATACCCTTTCCCCAATAAGGCTATGTGGCAGAACAATGAGTGGCTTGGTGAGAACCCAAATAGGTACCCACAAAGCCTCCAACTCCCCCAAGTCGAATACCCTTCAGGTTGAACCCCCTATTAGGCCATACATGACTAGCCAACTGTGAATTCCACTTAAACCAATTGAGAGGACACTCGCTTTTGGCCTCCAAGAGGCACCATAGAAGGACCATCAAGGCATAATAACCTCATACAGCCTCAATGAGAAGAATGTCCAAGCAGGGCCACATAGTATTATACATGAAGACAATTAACATGTAACGGACCAGCAACCTAGTCGACCACATGAAAAGCCTACCATCCTTATTGTTGGTGACATGGCACCACATGACAAAGGGACCTCCTTATATATACCCCAACACATGAAGAGCTAGGGATCTCCTTCTTCCGAAGCATTCATTTGTTACTTAGCATCCTATAGCCTCCTCCTTCATTCTCCCCTTCCTTAACTTCTAGCTTCGACTCTTGGCTTGTCTCAAGTGAATCGATCTCATTGTAACCACCACCTTTTTCTTTATTGATTTCTTCTTCTTATTTTTTGATACACCTCTTGTTGATTTCTTTTGCTAATTCGATAGTGTAGTTAATGATTTGTGAAAAATGAATCAAATTAAAATTTAATATATAAAACCACACAAAATCAAAATTTATGTACATTGCACATTACATCAAAGTTCATGTTTAATTTTAATATGTATCCCATTACGAGAGTCTAATTAGATTTATATTCTTCTATTTATTTTTTTAGGGTAAATTACACCAACAGTCACTCAATTTTGAGGTAGCTAACAAAATAGTCACCTTGGTTTCATTTCAGTCACTCAACTTTTAAAAAGTGACAAAATAGTCCTTTTGTCATTTTTCGTTACAGACGTAACGGTAAAGTGACGTGGCAGATGACGGCTTGCTTGGTATCATTAACCTTCTAGCTGGCCGGTTAGCATCTATTTAAACAACCATATCAGTAGCAATTTAGTGTTTATACAATAAAATAATAAGAGAATAAGAAGATGAAGAAGAAGAAGAATGAGAAGAGAAAAAATGGAGATGCTTAGAGATAAAACAGATGAAAAACATGTTCCCTCCTCTGTAAATTTTATTAGACTTCAATTTTTCTTTTCATAAATCTTTGGGTTTTCATGAAGGAAATCAATTGGGATACCCTTTTGCTCGAGGCTAATTTACCTGATTTTAAGGATATCTTAGATAATGAACCGGAATAGGTAAAGAAACCTCCTCCTCAACCTTGTTTGACCCAGAATCCTGATGAAGAAACGGCGGTGTCTTTGTGGATCGGAGAGATCAAGAAGGTTTTGACGGAGGATGATAATTTTGATCATATGGTTAAGACTCAACTTGTCCCTAATGATGATATCTTGGCTGATTTACTGGTCACCTCTTTGTAACAGCGGCGATGTGGTTGGCATCGACGGTGGTGATTTGTATAAACAGAGCCAGACCCACACCAACGTCGATAAATACGATCCGATTGCTAAGAAACAAAAAAGGTATAAATTCATATTCCCAATTTATCAGTCTTTGTTTATTGTTCTTTGAAACTTCATTTTGTTTCAATTTTGCTAGTTGCATGTCTAATTTGAGGTAAAGGTGTAATGGCTTACCTGAGGAACTCAATTTCAATCTAGTTTTACTTTTAAAGCTTGATTGATCTTCTCAATTTTCATACAAACCCAAGTATTTTGCAAATACCCAAAACTGAATATAATAAATGGTATTACTGCAATTGATGGATCTAAATGGTTTTTTTTTCAGATAGTTGAGAAACAAATGCAGTTGTGAGATCAAGGGAGATGAAGAAGATGTATGTCAAGGATCTTGAGATGAAGAGTAGGTATTTAGAAGGAGAATGTAGACGACTAAATCATGTGATTCAGTGCTTCATTGCTGAAAATCACACTCTTTAGATTTTCTTTTTCTCCTCCCCTTAATCACAACCAATTTCTATTGCTTTGCCCTAAACCAACCCAACCCTTCAAATTTTTTCCCTAAACCCACCTCAAACCTTGACCTATCATCTGCTTCACCAACGTCACAAGTTAACTGGCCACATCAGCTAGTTAACAATCCTGCTTGAAAAAATAATAGAATGTTGGCAATGACAATTTATCGCAAAGAAAAAAGAGAGAGAAAAATAAATAACACACAAATTTTACGTGGAAACCCTTTCGGGAAAAAACCACGGGCAAAGGAGAATAAAATTTACTATGTCAAATTCGAAATGATTACAAGAGGAATAGACTATGTCTATTTATAGGCTTGTAAAACCATATTCTAATAGGAGTGTAGTAAGATTGAAACACCTTATTCTAATCAATATCAAATAGATGGAGTTTAATAAGGTTTAAAAAACCTTATTCTAAAATAAAATAAAAGAAGTATAATTCTATAGGGATTTTACTTTTATTTTATTTTACCACTGTATTTTATTTAAATAAGGATTCAGGTCACTTAATTCTAACACTGCTAATGTCTTAACGGGAACTGTTAATCAGTGACTGCTTTGTCACTTTTTTATAACGTTAGTGATTGTTTTGTCATTTTTTTAAAATTTGAGTGACTGAAATGAAACCAAAGGGACTGTTTTGTCAGCTAACCCAAAGTTGAGTGACTGTTAGTGTAATTTATCTTTTCTTTTCATACTTTGTAGATCAAATTTACAACTTATTTTGAAAAGGTGTAAAATGTTGCTATAGCACTTCTTTGTATAGGAAAGTATCGAAAGATTGATGATATAAGATTTAAGTCATTAAAACTTATACTTCGAGACACTTTTTGATATTTTAATTAATAGCTATCTAAGAGAATTAAAAAAGAGTTATTACTTACCTTTTACCCGATTCAATTCATTATTATTACATCAAATCAACCAATTCAAAAATCTCCATGACTAAGGATTGTCAAACACCTTTCAAATCACCCAATATAATTACTTAGTTAAACCCCCCAAAAGATGTAAATTGTTGAAGCATAATCATTAAAAAAGAAGGTAAAAGATCAATAAATTGTTGTTTGTTAGATGGAGCAATCGGAATGGAATTAATCAAGATTTGTTCTCAAATAATTTAAAGGAAGGGGCACATAATGAGTAGGTAATTTGGATTTGATGCCTACTCGAAGAGAACCAAATGACCCACATCTAAAGTCTACCTCCTAATTTGACTTAAAATTTGCTTCAATGGCTATAGTCTTTGACAATTTAGGGTTTTTCTTTTCTTTTCACAACAACCAGATTAAGGGTTTCCAGCTGGCTGGACTTGATGGAATAACTGCTAGCTATTTGCATTTACTTATTCTTTGTTGGAAAGCTCATTTTCATATGCTTCACAAGATTGTGGAAAATAATATGTTAAAATGTATTCATTTCGTTAGGTTTCATAAGTTAAGTGTATTAATTATTTATTGAGAAAAGTAGTAATTTATTTGAAAAGGAGAGTGGAAACTGATATTAATATAAATAAAAAAGCGTTGTTGTCAGAGACAAATCGAGTTAATTGATTGAACTGGTTAACTTGAGAAATAATTATTAAATCAATCAAAATAGTTAAAAACCGATTAAAAATCTTTTGAATCAGGTTGAAATTAGTTTTTAAGTATATGATAGTGTTGTTTATTATTTATAAAATAGATTTTCAAGCTTCTATTTTTATTGTATTTTTTGATTTTTTATTTTATCATGATTGAACTAAAATTAATAATCTAATTAATTCAACCATCAATCAAAATTTTATGGTATCGAACAAAAGTAAATGAGAATAAAATAGTTTTATGAACATAAAATTTTCAATAATTTTAAGAGTTTAATGAATTTTTTTTAAAAAAAATTGAGGGTCTAATTAAAATTTATAATTTTTTTAGATTAATGAAAATGTTCAAAAAATTTAAGAGAACTTAATTACATTTTTAAAAAAAATAAAAGGGATAATGAGAAACTTCACGACTTTGAGGAGGCCTAATTAAAATTTTAGAAAAACTTCAAGGGAGAAATAAAATTTTCCAAAACTTGTAAGGGGCTAATTAATTTTTTTTTTAACTTCAAGGGAGAAATCAAAATTTCTCGAAATTTGAAGGGGTACCAAGGCCCTGTATAGACTCCATAAGGATCTGTCTCTAAACCATAATTTAAATTTCTCATGTACAATAACATCAAATTAAAACTTATAAATATATATCGAATTACATATTCAACTAAACTTCATATATAAATTTCGTATTAATCCCTAAAAAAATTAATCATTTAATCACATTGTCAAAACATCAAATCACCCATCATTTAATTAATCATTTAATTAAAGCTTCTCTCTAAGCCCCAACCGCCCCTAAAGTGCTTCAACTCTAAGTAACCAAAAAGTGTTTGGTGTCAATTATTTTTAATTATTGTAAATGACATATTAACTATTTTTAAATACTATTTAGAAACACTTAAAAAATTAAGGTCGATCAAGTAATCAAATGGTTTATTTTGAAAAACCAGCCTTGCAAGGCAAGCAATATCGTATAAATGGCTTTTTTTGTTGTTGTTGTTGGCTTTATGTTTACGTTTTACTTGTTAGCTCCACAGTCTCCCATTATCACTTGCTGTGAAGTAGAAATATTATCAGCCATTTGATTGAGATCTGACGGTCTGATAAGCAAAATCAGTTATATCTGAAATTGTGAATGCCTTATCGAGATAGGGAATTTTTTTTCAAAGATGAAAGAATATTCTCTACACGATTTAATAATGGAGATTTAGCGTAGAGAAGTGTTTAGGGTACTAATGGGGAAGAAAGACTCATTTCTCATTACTATGGAGGGTATCTATAGCGAAGATTTTCTTATTTGATAGTAGCGATTTGAAAAGTCGTTATCAATGTGTTGTTATCACGGAGTGTGTGGAGGACATATGTGATAGGACCCATTTTGTTATTTCTTTAAAGCAGTTCGAAATTGTTATGCTCGTGTGAATCCTAGTGATTTAAGTGTTTAAATTGAAAAGCTGGTGGCTTGAGGATGAATGATTAGTTGAATGCTATAAGGTAGGGGACTATTTGTGCGATCGCCAAGTGAGGAGCAAACCAAATAATATCAAGTGATAAGCGAATGGATATCCACCCGTGAACGTCTCTCAAAAGCCTTCACCTGATGTCACATGTTATTGCCATATTGATTTTTAATTGTAATATATATATGGGATTTAATTAAATTTCCTTAAAAAAAAACACATGCTTGATAGCAAGCCATAAAATCTTGTAAGTGATTGAAAAGTTTATATAAACCTCAATTTAGAAGAAAATAAAACGAGTAAATAAATGTCATTGTCTTTTGCTGTTGTCTCTATTTAAGAAAAGACGATCCAATAAATTCCACGTGTTTTGAAATATTTTTTCATACTTTTTTGAAAAATGATTTAGGAAATTATAATTTTATTTCAATCAATAAATTTTTTTTAAATGGCCACCATGATTGATTTGTAATTTAGTTTGTTTCTATATCGGATGACGTCATTAAATTGTTTAATTTGACATTGTAATTAATTTTGTAAAAAGAAATTTATGAGAAAAAAGCCATACTGTGTAATGGTGGGCAAAGCATATGAGTTGAGCTCAGGGAATCACATGGCCAAGATCTTTTGGTTGAGAAGATTTTAGTATCTTTGACTACTAAACGTACAAATAACATGCAATGTGCTAAAACGAGTCAAACTTAATTTTAGGAGAATCTTAAATTTTAATTTTTTTTAATTTAGTCCTTAAAATATTTGTATTATATTAATCAAATTTCTCTATCAATTTAATTATATAAACTTGTTGAGTGTCTTGCTATGTGTCCTCTCGATGAAGGGAATCGGTTATTGTTAATTAAAATGACATTTTAGGTAGGCTCCATACATACCAACACGTATACCGCTCACTTGTTCAGCGAACCGCTCACTTGACTTCGCACCATTTTCCTACGAATACCCAGGAAAATGTGAACCTGGCTCGCAAATTCTCCCCACGAGCCCTTGATGTCTCTAATTTGTGGGGCCCAGATTCTTCCGCATTTACTTTGGTTGTGGATCAATAGTTCAATATTATATTTGGACTTCGGGTCGGGAAATGTCATAACAAAATTTACCTATTAAATGTTAACTTAAATATGATATGAAACTGCCGGTAAAATTTTAAATATATATAAACCCGTTCCGTGAAAAACTTGAACTTCACATATTAAAAAGAAAAGTAACTGATTTAAAAAATTAAAAAAATTCCAAATAAATTCAACGAATGAACATGTTTAATCACGTAGAGGAAAACATGATTGGAGTGTGTATCGGAGAGAAATGCGGCACCGCTGTATTGAATCCTAGCCCACATCCTTTTGAACTCCCGCCCTTTTAAGTGTGAATAAAGCAGGTTTTCGAATTTGACGCCAAAATTAGTTGAATAACGGTAAAAAAGACAAAAGCCCCCGTTCCCGACCACCCAAAAATAAACAATTAATTTCGAAGTTAAATTAAATATAAAAATCTTAATTTCTTTTTTAAAGTTAAATTACTAAGTGACCCAGCTGCCGACTTGCTGAGCTGTCATTCACGTTTCGCTTTAGTTTCGCCCCGTACTTGACCCTTCGTTCCTCCAAATAGCCACCTAACTGTCCACTAAACTCGAATTATTTGGACAATATTATCCCAAATTAATAGATGTACAATTAATTTTTTTAAGAATTTTAAAATTAAAACATTCAACGATTCAATATTATGTAAGAAAATATAAAAACCATTATAAATAATTAAAATATTGTGAAAATTTTTAAATGCTTTCTTTTTCCTGGTTGTGTGGACATGGATATATGAAGGCTGATGTGACGCCACCATCGTGCTGGATTTGGTGGGAAAATTACCGCCATACCCAATCCGATGCTGATCCCTTTAGCTTTGGGGTTCCGATTTCTGAATGAAGATATGCCTCTAATTAAAAGTAGATAAGAACAAAATTTTGAATGTTAGGTAGAAATTTTATTATTATTATTAATTATAAATAAAAATAATTTTTGAGATTAATGTAGTAATTATCACTTTAATTAGACTTTTTAAAAGGAAATAGGAGATCAAAGTAAAAGCATAATAAAGTTTAACCGCCAATAACTGTCGCTGTTAACAGATGCGAAGAGGTAAAAGGAAATTAAATGCTCTGATTGCCACGTGGCAGTCAGTTGTGTTTTCAAAGAAATGAGACGGCGGTTGCTGTTTCTCATGTTTTTTTTTTCCGTTGACAGTTAACTGTTGGAAACGGTCTAAGTAAACCGGAGAGAACGTGTTCACTGACAACCCAGCACGTGATCTACAGAAAATGGCAACAAGTGTGTGTGTTTATGACAGCATGTCGTAGGGCAATGACTTGTATAATGGACACGTTCGAGTACATCAGTCCAAAAGAATTTAAAAAATATATAAAAAAGAAAAGGGTTAAAATGTGCTGTTAGTCTCTGTATTTTGACAAAATTTGAATTCAGTCCCCTTACTTTAAAAATTAAAAATTCAATCTAAAATATCAGTCACTTAATAAAATCGTAAGTATTTCTATCAATTTAGAATTTTGGTTAGACTGTAATTGCTAAAAAATAAACATGTTAAATTAATAAAATTTAATAAAAATTATAAATGAAGTTAATGACTTGAACTAGATTTTTAAATTAAAAAAAATAAGAGGTATAAGGACTAAAACTCAAATGTCATCAAAATACAGGGCTAACAACAGATTTTAACCAAAGGACAAACACCTCACCACAGTTTAAGGAGTAAAAGACGTAATAAGTCCGAAAGCGTGCCTCCACGACTACGTCTAAACCCATGCGCGCTGCCTCCCGACCAATTAATGGCGTCCACGTGATTTTTCTTTCCTTTTTCCTTTCTTTTTTTTTTAGCATTTACAATACTATTTTTAATAATAAGGATTATAGAAAGATAAAATTCAAATTTTAATTTCTAACTAAAAATCTTATAAAATACATTATCTCATTAGTAGATATTTTACCATCTCACAACTTTTTTAATAAAAATAATAAATATTAAAAATAAATATAAATATAAATTACAAATATAAATATGTCCGACCAATCACAATATAAAATTTAATCAACATAATACACAATGGATAATAATTCGAACTAATTCAAAATATTCAAACTTTAAAATTTCGAAACTTCCTTTACCGATAATACCCTAATCGGCTCTAATAATTTTATTTTACCATATTTGCCCTCTCATGTATCATGGCCGTACTAAAAGGAATATGAATATGCTTAGCAATTACGCTCACTCCTTACCCTAATAACAAATCGGTCCAATAGTATGGGTCCGAATCTTCAATTTTACGGCCTTCCTTTTTCTAGATGCGATCGATCTAATATATATTTTTTTCTTTTTAAATGAATAAAAAGACAGATGTGCCCACTATTAAAGTTAATCAATATGAAAAAGTTGAGGGTATAAAAGGTATTCGCATGGAATTATAAGCCAAAGTAAAGATCACAAAGATTAGATTACACAGAAAAAAACCGGCCGAGAAACCTGACAGAAGAAAAGCCGATTCGAGAGAGGATGTTGTCACGTGAGGGACGTCATAATTCCGGTCGGCAAAAGTTTAAAACTTAAATTTCAAGCCAAGATGGTCCCCGCTTTATCGACGTGGATAGATCCATGACCGTTGATCAGTGAATACTACTTTTAAAATATTGAGTCAAAGGAACGCAATAGTATCGTGTGGGCATAAGTACAGGTGGCATCCGAGCTGGACTTATGAACTACCAAGATTGGGGATCAAGCGACACGTGGCGTACTAAAAAGTTTGACGAGTGGGGAGTGTTATTGGGTCAGCGCGGGCAGACTTTTCGGGCAGGCGTTAGTCACGCCATGTGACTCTCTCTCCTCTTTTAAATTCCGTCTCTTCATTTCCGATGGTCTAATTTTGTTTTTAGTCCCTCTGCTATGTTAATATTTTTACAATGTTATTATCAAGCCCAAATTGATAATATTGTTTTTTGGTTTCATAAAAAACTTATATAAATTCATGATTAACTGAACATTATTGATTTTTTTCTATTTAAATTTATATTAAGTTGTTGATTAAGTTGGTGTCATAAATTAATCGGGTTTCAATTCAGTTAAAAAATTACTAAAACACCCTTTTATATATAAATTAAGTTATATTATTATTATGAGTGTTTTTATCTTTTTACACTTTTATCATATATCAAGCTTTGCCGTTTAAACCCGAACATCATTCATCTTTTGTATGAACTTTTAATAATACATTTGTTACGTAATTTTTACCCACGTCCAGGATGTACCATAATCTAGTCAGTTTAGATTAACTAATAACATGATAGGAAAAGGACCCAGTTATATCAAATTAAACTTGAGATATTAAATTCTAAAGTTCAACATAATAGAAGGACTAAAATGAAAATTAAACCATTTCCCATCACCCTTTCCGTATAAAAAATTTATTTATGAATCTTAAAAATACATATATAAGGGGAAGGTTAAGTCTTAATATAACAAAGGCGTGCTTTGCGCTTACAAAAAAACTTCAATATTCTTTTCCCAGAGACAAAAACGAGGGAAAGAAAAAAAAAGTTTGGTGGGCAGTTGTTAATAGCGATTTAGTCGAAGAACAAAACACAAAGTGCAAGTGTTTTGAGCATAACTGGCATTTAGCCTTGTTTGATTCAGCCAACACCATTTTTGTTTTTCCCTTCTTTTCTACACATAAAAAGGCTTCCTTTTCCCTTTCAAGCTTCCATCTTTCTTGGGGTTCTTCAAAGAAACAACAATCTAAAAAAAATGGAGTGGCATGCCTGTCTTGATGAATATGAAAAGCTTGTTAGAAGGATGAGTACACCCAGGTTTGTGTTCTGTTTGGTTTTGATTCTGGGTTTTCTTATGTTTTTTTTCTGGGTTTTTTAAATTTATGTTCTTGTGTGTTTCTTACAGGGTTGTGATCGACAATGGTGTTTGCCCCAGTGCGACTCTGGTCAAGGTTAGCTTTTTACGAAACCTTCTTCAAATATTAACACACCGCCCAAAATTTTGACTTGTGGGTCTCATGTTTTTCTATTGAATTTTCAAATTTTGACTCATTCAAGTTCCTGTTTTTTGGGGTTTTTTTTTTTATTTTGATCAGGTTGATAGTGCTAGAAGACATGGAATTTTGCTGGATGCTGTTCAAGTTTTAACGGATCTGAATCTTTCAATTAAAAAGGCTTATATTTCATCTGATGGACAGTGGTTTATGGATGGTAAGCTGATATTTTTACTTGAAACAAAAATTGATTTTTAATATAAAGTTTTCTCTATTACTTTATTAATATTTCTGGGTTTTTTTTTTAAATTTGCAGTTTTTCATGTGACTGATTTGAATGGAAACAAATTAACGGATGAGAGTGTTATTAGCTACATTGAACAGGTAATTTTTTCACAGTTCATTCCAATCACTGAATGCCCTTTTAATTTGCTATGAAACTGATTTTTTTTTGTTGTGTTTTTGTGTGGTTTATACAGTCCATTGAGACCACTCATTGTGATAGAAGCCATGGATTTAATGGTTTAACAGCCTTGGAATTAACCGGAACCGATAGAATCGGTCTTTTATCTGAAGTATTCGCGGTTTTAGCCGACTTGCAATGCGATGTGGTTGATGCTAAAGTATGGACTCATAACGGTCGAATTGCATCTTTGATTTTCGTTAAAGACTGTAATTCAGGGTCGCCAATCGAAGACTCGCAACAAATCGACAAAATTGAAGCACGTTTAAGGAATGTTTTGAAAGGAGATAACGATATTCGTAGCGCGAAAACCACGGTTTCTATGGCCGTAACTCATACCGAAAGAAGGTTGCATCAAATGATGTTCGCAGATCGTGATTACGAACGGAAACCGATTTTGGAACATAAGTCGGAGTTGTCGGCTGTCACCGTGCAAAACTGGGTGGAAAGGGGTTATTCTGTTGTGAATGTTCAATGCAAGGACCGAACTAAACTCCTGTTTGATGTTGTTTGCACATTGACAGATATGCAATATGTTGTGTTTCATGCCACTATCAAAACATCAGGCGATAAAGCATATTTGGTACTTCAAATTGTTTCTTTGTTCATAAAGTCTGTTAACATTTTATTACATGGTTTCGGTTTGTGTACTTAAAACTAGTTTGTGTTTCTTACAGGAATTTTATATTAGGCACAGAGACGGAATACTGGTTAGTTCAGAACCCGAACGACATCGTTTAATCCAATGTTTACAAGCTGCAGTCGAAAGAAGAGCATCCGAGGTATAATTCTATTCCAAGAACGTATCTTTTATTTGAAGATCGAATCTTTTGATTTCTAATGTTCGTCTCTTTGTGATTTGATTTCAGGGTGTAAGGCTCGAGTTATGCACATCGGATAGACAATGTTTATTAGCCGACGTAACTAGAACGTTCAGAGAAAATGGTCTTAACGTGACGAGAGCTGAGATATCAACCACGAGCGATGTAGCTCTAAATGTTTTTTATGTAACCGACGCAACGGGAAACCTAGCCGATCCCAAAACCATCGAAGCAGTACGACAAAAGATCGGTTTAGGTAACTTAAAGGTCAAGGAACTACCTTCGGTTTACCATGAAAAAGCCGAACCCGAAGAGCAACAAGCTGTTGGGGTCGGTGGGGCGGTATTGTTATCACTTGGTAGCCTAGTGAGAAGGAATCTATACAACTTGGGGTTGATTAAATCCTATTCTTGAATGGAAAAATTGCAAAAAGAAAGATTTGTTTCATTGGTTGGCAAATTGGCATATTCTTTGCTTAAGAGTTGGGATTTGGGGCCCCTTTTGTGTAAATATGAAAAAAGTAGCTGCAAAAATTTGGTGATTGTTGTTGTTGTTGAGATTTTGGGTGGTTGAATGGATAGGGGAAATCATATAGCCAATGTTGAAAGGCAGCTCCACCATTTTTTTATATTTACCCCCCTAGTCTTGTTTGGGGTTTGTGAATTTATGCTATAGATTAGAGAAAAAAAACAAGATTAGGTAGAAAAAAAATATGGTTCATTATTATTACACAACATTTGTACATATACCACCTTTTTAGTATTAATTAATTATAATGTTTGACTTGTTTTTATTTATTTATCAGTGTACCATTTTGCTTGGATATTGTTTTTGTCGGTAAAAGTATTATAGAAATTTTTATACTATAAATAAAATTAATATGATCTACATGTGTAGAAATGAACGAAACTTTTATTAGAAAAAATTGATTTATTCTTTAATGCAACATACAAAAATTTTCACGATACTTTACCTTCTAATACAAAAATTTTCACGATACTTTACCTTCTAATCCAATGTGTAAATCCATTGAATCAAGCACATGGAAAGTGATAAATCAGCAAGTTGGAAATAATCAAAGGAGAAAAAGATGAAAATAAAACTTATTTAATTTTCTTTTTCTTTTTGTTATTAACATCTTGCTTTATATAAAAGTAAACCTAATCTACCCTAAAATTTGGGTAGCTATTAGCATATAGGAGGGGTAGTATTTTAAGTATCAGCTTAATAAACCAAGCAATCTCTTTTTATGTTTAGCCCTAAATTCATCCAACTACTTTGAATTAAAATCAAGTGGCCTAAAATAACAAATTTAACATTAACTTTTTAACATTCATTTAAATGGGTAGTGAAGGTTAGGTGATTAGAAAAATCTAGCCTAACTTTTTAGATGTATAGAGTTATTATAAAGTATTCAACAATCAATTAACCCACATACACAAGTAATCATGGTAGAAATTTATAGTGGAATTCCTTTTATTAGGGTTAGAGATAGGGATGAAAATTTAAGTTATATATTTTTATAATTGTTAAAATGTAATTTTGAAATTCTAATATTTTTTGGGGTTAAATTATAATTTTATTCTATATGAATTTAAAATTTTATAAATTTTGAAAGGTCTAAAGCAACAATTTCTCATTTTAGGGGTCTAGGGGCTATGTTAGCCCCTCTCCCTTCTCCCCTATTAATAATAAACACAACATCATCAACTTAGTTAGAGACGAATACAAGGGGCAGGTAGGGGTCTTGATCCCTCCTAAAAATAAAAGATCGCTTTTTAGTGTCCGTATAAACAACGAAATTAAAAGTTTATATATGATAAAATCCTACTTTGGGTGGATTTGGATGGACGGTGCATTTACTTGCGGCTAGTGTAAAAACAGCGGTGACGGTGAGACTAGATACTATAGCGATATTGTAGCGTGAGACAAAAAGTAACTAAACGCAGTGCACCGCAACCCACCGCCCATCTAAACCCACTCTTTGTCTCCCTCTAAATGAAAAGATTTTTATTTAGTCCCTTCAAAAATGATAAAATTGTAAGTTCATACATGATAAAGTTACAATTTATCTCTCAAAATTTATATAATTTGATTCTTTTCGCCTTAAAAAAAATCATGAATTCATCCCTAGGTTTAGTTGAGAATTTAGGGTATAAATTGGTAAGACTTAGGGTGAGTTTGGATGGACGGTGCGTTTACCTGCGGTTAGTGTAAAAACAGCGGTGGCGGTGAGATTAGATACTGTAGCGATACTGTAACGTGAGACAAAAAGTAAACTAAACGCACCGTACGCACCCAATCGTCCATCCAAACCCATCCTTAATCTATGAGATTTTCATGCATAAATGAATGTGAAACAAATCAAATTGATATTATTAACTTTATGTATTTTGGCTAAAGCATCTCTATAGTAAACTAAAAATAACTAGAAAACCATTGTTAAAGACCTTGTTCATGCATTGACATGAGCCCTAGCTTGTTGTTATTGTTTGTCCTCATTGCTTTGTCTTTATATCAACAGGCAGAGCAGCCGATGATGTAGTAGATTATTGAAGGTCCCATATGAGATTATAAATTATAATTTATCTAATAAAATTGAACTTCAACGATTGGTCCAAAAGTTGGTGCCTATAGCTACTACTAACACTACTAGCTAGAGGGCTCTTCACTATTTTTGCTTTAAAAAAATAATTAATCAAATTGAATCAAATTGGCAATGAAAGTAGTCAAAAAGACAAGAGAAGCAAAAGTAAAAGTCGGCTGCTTGTCTTTACCATGTTTATTTTTATCTGCCTTTCCCGACAAGATCCTCTGTTGTCGAAAGGTTTAATTAATTGAAGGGTTATATAGGTTGTTTCGATTCACTCAACACATGCTGGTAAAAACCTCTCTAAACAGCTGTAAATAGCTGGTCTGTTTCAAAATTTACCCATTAATCTGTGGACTACGGGGGTGTCCCATTTCAAGAGAAAGAGGTAAAATTTCCATGGAACCTAGTGTATTACTAAAAAATAAGTAAATTAATTTTTATATATTAGATTAAAGAGTAAATTATCCAGTTTATTAAAAAATTTATTTATTTTTACTATTAAAAATTGACATAGTTGATGAAATAACTATACATTTATATATGACGTGTCATGCGTGCCTCATGCTGATGTATAAGAACTAATTTTTTAACAAAAAGGACTATTTTGCTCTTTAAATTTAACCTACAAAGATTAATTTACCTATTTTTTTAGTAGGGTGGCTAAAATACAATCCAACTACTGGTACGGGGGCCTTCATATTATTTTTACTAGAAAAAGATCTATCCGATCTCTCAATTTAAATATTGAGTAAATTAATTTTTCTAAAAATTCAGAACTATTTAATCTTTATAAATTTTAAAAGTGAACAATTAATAATAACATTAATGTTCTTCTATCAATTGTACATATTTTTTATTGATATAGTAACAAATTTAGCACACAATATTAACACATTCTATCAGCATTTATATAAAATATATAAATTTTGAGGGTTAAATTTATTATTATACCGATCAAAATTATGTATAATTAACGGAAAATAATTATGGTTGGCTATTCACTTTCAAAATGGGAAAATTTTGGGCGATTTGTATTGTAAGAGGTGGGAAACAACTAAGACATACTTTTGACCTTAAAAGACATGTAGCTGTAGGTATGCAGCACATAGAAATTTGAAGGGGGGGAGTTGAAAAACAGTTAACCGCGTGAGGTTTGGGGTGAGACTTTTTGGGCAGTCCTTGGCTCACATGCCGGCAAGTGCGCCGGTTATGGTGGGTTTGACGCTGACACTGATACTGCTGGAGGGTAGTGCACATGGTTTAAGGCTGAAGTTTGATGGATGATGGCCTGCACTGCAGTAGCTTAGTTTCTCTGATATCAATGGCTCTCCTTTTCATATTAGTTTTTGTTTTTCTGTTTTGTTGGTCTCCTCATCTACCTCTCTTTTCATTGCCTTTGGACTCCAAACAGTGGATACTGACGCTTTAATGCATTTTTGTTAAAGAGATAAAGTAACATTTAATCCGAAAATTTTGTGTTCTTTCTAATTTGATCCTTAAAATTTTTTGCCTCATATTAGTCTTAGAATTTTGCAACTTTTTTCAGTTTTAATTTATGTGATGGCGTGAGACTTTGATATTGTACCATGCTATCACTTGAAAATTTTAGGCAATGTCATAACTAAATTTTAGAGGGCCAAATTATCACAGGGATCAAAATTTAAAAGATTATAAAATTCAAAGATTAATGTGGACAAAAAAATTCAATGATTAAGAAAAGTTGTTAAATTCAAAAACTAAACCTTGGTTTATCCTTTCTTACTTGTTAAGTCCAATGATAAAAAATTCTATAATTTTTATAAAATTTTTATTCAACTTTGAATTTAATAATCATAAAAAAATATTATAAAACACCCAAGAGTTTGAAACTACGAAAAATAAAAACAAAACAAATATATAATAACATTTGAATGAAAAAAAATGTAAATTTTGAGATTTAAAATTTAAATCTATTAAACGTAATTACGAGTTAATATAATGGATCAATTATCTATCAATATTTTGATAGTATCAATATTCAAGTCTCATCAGTAACGAAATCTATTACATGCTTAACTTTAAACTCGGATAACGTTTAAAAAGTTAATTAAAAGAATCTAAATTGCCAAACTCCATCTTTTTAACTCCCCTTGTCCCTACCAACTTTTATTCCAAAACATATTGTCATGGCTTCTAAAGCTTTTGATCTTCAATTTTACCTAAAAAAAAAACCCTCTCCCATGTGAATTTTACACCCAAAATGGAATGCCTCTCTCTAACAAATTATTCAAACTAGACTTAGCATAACTTAATTAGGCAACATTCATTATCCACCAAGAAAACTAAAAATTGGGTTTGGTTCATGAATCTCCTTCTTCACAATTGGAATATATAGGAGTGAATTTTATTTGATTTTTCGTCTATATATATTATATTAATTGAATTTTATATTATAATTGATCACACATATATATATTTTATATTATTTTTGTTTTCTAAGAATGGAAATATTTTGTAGAGAGATTGTTTGCATATACGTCTCTCTTTTATTCTTTGTATTAAGATTCTTTATGCTTTTAATTTTGTCTATGGCTTTTTCTTAGTTGGTGTTACTATTTGGCATAGCTAGCTTTCAAACTTCTTGTTTACATCCCCCCACAATGTATACACCAAAAGCATTTTTTATTTCTCTGAAGGAGATTCTTGGCTTTACTTGTCAACCAACTCAAAATGGAATGCCACATTTCAATGATTTTCTAACCCAATTACTGCAAATTATCTCTTATTTTATTGATTATAATATAAAAACAGGAAGCCAACCATTGTTATCTCTTCTGTCTATGGGCTCCTATTTATTTGGCTTCTATATACTTCACCCAAGATTCCAATATTATTTAAATAAAAAGATATTATCAAGCTTAAAACTTTATTACATATTCTGATTATATCTATTCTTTTTTTTACATAATGTTTAAAACTATTCATAATCTTTCTCCAATTCGTAAATAGGAGGATAATGCGTTTCAACGCACTCAAACCCACATCTCTTAGCAATAATACCCATACCAATAAAACTAAGACTCAATCTACGTAATTTAAACTCTATATGTATATTAATTGTTGTGAGTTGGAGTTGTCAATGTTTTGTAATGTGAAGTGATAATTCAATGTGCATTGTGTCCCACTAAAGTAAATATAATTAAGTGTTAATATTCTCCAACCCATCTCCCATTGTCCCAGCCAGCATATATTCCAAAACATACTGTGGTATGGCTTCGTAAAGTTTTGCTTTGAATTTTCCTAAAACAAATAATTAATGGGATCAATTTTACAGCTAAATATGGGTGATGGATCATTGGAACTATTTGAGTGGGAATCGGAGGGGACCAAATTGCATGGGTTGTTGGGTCAGAAGTCCTCATTTGATCAAAGCCATGTCTGATCATTTAAAAAATGTGTGGTAACTTTCTAACTCTTTCAATCGGTTATCACTTGTCAAATAAAGAGAGAATAACCCTCAATGTTTGCAGCTTTAGAAATTCTTTAGGTTTCCTTATTACGAAAATGAATCATTTTGAACAATAATAAATGACGTCGTCAACATCCCAAATTGTATCACTTATAAAAAATAACATTTTAATAAAAATAATATTTAATTTAAAAGGGTGTGGCTAAAAGAAGGCAGCACCCTTACAATCACCATTTTATTTTTTTTTAATTTTATATTTTATAGTTGTTAGAGTTGTATGATTTAAATCCTATTTAATTCAGCTTGAAAAGTTCGAAATATAACTCACTTATTAAAGAAACAAAATAGAAAGGTCAAATTGAAGATCCGTGGGGTAAAGGATTGAGAGTTGAAGGACTATAAAAAGGGGTCACCCCAAGCTATTCTATATATTCATAAATTCAAAAAGCCCAGAAGATCTCTATAGCAATCTTTAAAGAAGTCGAAGGACTTAAAGAAATTCTAACAAATACCATACTCGTTTTAAAGAAAAGTCGTTTTTGAATAAAGGCACCTTTCGATCCAAATCAATTGAAGAAATTCTGATGCACACCTACTCGTTTTCAAGAAAAGTCACCTTCCAATCCAATTCAATTGTGGAGAAAAAGTCAAAAGTCATTTTTGAAGAAAGCCACGTTTCGATCCAAATAAATTGAAGACAGAAGGTTCAAACCCGTTTTTAAGATCAAATCTTAACGACCCTTGAAATAAACATTATTGATTCAAAGTCTCAATGATCCTTGAGTCCAAATTCAAATCAAATTTCTATCTAAGCATCTCTCCTTCAAATTAAGTCAAATCACCCTTAAATCAAAGTTCACACTCAAGAAAAGAATCAAAAGAGATTTCTTTACTAAGAAATTTCGCAAGATTCTAACCTCTTTTGAAGCTATCAATAAAAGTTGACTTCGAAATTTCTAGTTAACTTTTAATTTGAACCCACTAAATTGAGTATAATTGGAGCACTTTAATTACACTGTGAGCGAGTGAGAATTGCCGTATTTATGCAATTACACTAAATCAAATTATCCTACCGCATGTCCATACATGATTTAACTTTAAATTTTTATTTTATACAATACCGATAGTAAATTAATTTTAATGCATATATATTTAAATATAAATATATGTTATTTATCTCATCTAATTAATCTATAACAAGCTTGATGAGAGATTATTTCCCATACATTTTTACTGACTAAATAATTAACTAAATTATATGGTTTATAAAAATATTTATAAAAAATTTAAATAAATTGCATAATATTTATTATTTATTTATATGTGGTCAAGAACCAATTGATAGTGATGAGTATATGTTTAATGCTATAGAGAATAATCGAACAAATAATGAATAATAGTTAGATAAAATTGCATAAAATATTTATCTTTTTGTTAATTTTATTATTAATTGTATTGCTGAATACTTTCTTGGATTAACATATTATATATGATTGTTTGATTTTAAGTTTTGTTACTTGTTTAGAATATTTTTTCTTAAGCATTATTGATATTTTTATAACAACTAATATTCTTTTTTGGAATTTAAATTACATAGTTATGTAATTACAATTTATACTACAAAACATGACATAACATTCTATCTGTCAAACGCGTTTAAGGATTCTTTGTAATTACAAGAGGGTGTAATTACTACCTTAGTAATTACAATTACATCTTGTATACTCTTTGTTGTCTAAACACACCCTTAGGCAAAAGATATTAATTTGTTTGTTTTCTATTTTGTTGAAGGTATTATTTCATTATATTTGTTTTCTTATATATTGGTTTTTAGAGGGCAAAAAATATATTAATGCACTAAAAAAGCTCTTCTGATAATTATCACCCAGAAGCTCAAGGACGACACAATGGGGTAGGTAGGGGCTCAACCCCTTTAAAATGGTAAAAATTTAATTTAGTTCTTTAAAGTTTTTAAAATTATAAGTTAGTTTAATGGTAAAAATACACTTTGCTCCCCTCCAAAGATGAAAAAAGTTCAGTTAATCCCTTTCAAATTCTAAAATAACAAGCATATACAAAGGTAAAATTGTACTTTGATCTTTTTAGAACTTATAATTTAATTTTGGCTCTCCAAAGATAAACTTCTGGCTTTGTCCTTGCAAAAGTTTAAGCTGTCTTGGACACTGCCATTTCACAAGCTCTTTGTTTATCCTTATTCAACAAACTCTTTTGTTATAAGAAAAGGGGCAGGAACAACACGCGGAGAAGATACTCAACGAGACTGAAAGAAAGTGAAAAAAATTCACTTGGTGCATTTTGAAACCAACCACTTATGTTATTTATATAAGCGTCAAACTCCTTTCTTCCTTAATAATGTGGGATCGAGTAAAAATTCTTTTGAAATATCTTATTTTTTAAGAGTTTTCTAAATGATGGTAATTAATTGAAAAAGCTTACCACACATTTTTCAGATTATCCAACTTGACTTGTTCCGATGGCCCATCTAATTTGATACCCACTTAAAATTTCTCCCATGATCGTCATCACCCAAAAATGGAGTTCCTCACAATCCCATTTTTCAAACTATAGGAAAACTTAATTAGGCAACCTTATCCACCAAAAAAACTAGGTCGGTTTCATGAATTTCCCCTTTCATTGCACCTAGCTACTTCAAGTCTCCTTCTTATGTTTTCAACCCTAGCTTTCAATTAGCATATCTTTCAACTCCACAGTGTTTACACCTCAAAAGTTTATGCCTAACTCAATTCCAATAGTACATATGCATATATATGCCTTGCACTAACACATGAGGATTGAAATTGACATATATATATATATATAACATTTTGTGTGTGCGTGTGTATGGGGGTTATCCACGAAACCAAATGCTGTGTAGAGATTTGTTTTCATATAATTTGCCATTTTGTTCTTTGAATTAAAATTCTCTATGACTTGAATGCATTAATTTGTCTATGCCTTTGTCTTAGTTGGTGTTGCTAGCTTTCAACTTCTTGTTTACATCCCCACACAATGTATACAACAAAAGCATTTTCCTCTAAAGGAGATTCTTGGCCTTTCTTGTTAACTAACAAAAACAAAATACTATAATATAATGCCGTATTTCAATGATTATTTAAGCCAATTAATACTAATTTATTATATAAAAATAGAAAGGCAACCATTGTTGTCTCATCTTTCTATAGGCTCCTACATGTTTGGCTTCTATATACTTGACCTGAGATTCCAGCATTATTTAAGAAGAGTACATCATCAAGCTTGCAACACCATTGATAGTTAAATCACTTTTGTTTAAAATTAACGATGTTTGTCTTACATTCATACTTGTAATTTTTAAAATTTCAAATTATTATTGTTTTGGTGCTATTTTGTTGCAATCATTCTTACCATTTCTAGATTAAGTTGGTGTGACGATATAGCTGAATATTAGAGATAATAAACATTATTATAATACTACTTTATAATTTTAATATTTTTAACTAAAATCTTTACACAAAACAAGTAAAAATCACTATCTAAAATAATTTATACGTTAAACGATTGAATCCAAGTTTAATGAAATTTTATATATGTTGTATTATACGTTAATAATAGTAGTAGGAATGATCGCAAAGTAATAAGAAGAAAAATAAGAATACACAGATTTTATATGGAAAAAATTTTATCAACAAGCGAATTGCACCTCAAATTTTTCAGGCCAGATCAAATGGGATTCGGGTCACACAACTCTAACAATATATATACTCTTGATGAATAAATCTTTTGTATAATTTTATATAAAGTTTTTTCTTTTACCCACATTATTGGCGGTAACATAATCTAATTTTTATTATAAACCTAGCAGTCTACATTTACTCTTTAAATCCTAAATTCTTTGAATATATGATTTGATTTCTTTTTTACATAATGCATAAAACTATTTATAGTTCCTTCCTAACCCTTAAATAAGAGGATAATGGGTTTCAGTGCACTCAAACCCACGTCCTCCTGTACTAACGATAATACCACTACCATCGACCAAAACTCACTAAATTTAAATAAATAAAAAAAACAAGAACATTAGTATCAATAACTAGAATAATTAGATAATGGAGTTTTTCTTTTTGGTTAGGATAACACATTTATAGTGTTAGGGTGGCATTTGGTCAAACAAGTTTAAAGGCCCAAAAACCTTAAGGGCAGGCCTTATACGATAACCATCGACATGAAATAAGGATAATATTTTCTTTACAAAGTTCAATTCCCATTTGGGCTGAATATGAGATTATAAAATGTACTTGAATCAGTTAAATTATTGGTATGTGACTTAATTTGCCTAAAATTTTTTGAAGATTTGATTTTTCGATCCTTCAGCAGTTGTTTTGTTTGACCAGACTAAATATGTCGAAGTTATTTTCCATGTTGGGGGTCTTTGAGTTTAATCCCCTCCTCCTTCACCACATTGGAGACCAACAAAAAAAAGAGTAGTATTGAGCATTTGACCTTTCAATGTCTAGATTGGACATGTATTGTTAAGTTGAAAAAGAAGAACCAAACTTAAAGTGAAAGAATGATAGTAGAAGAAGTCCAAACTAAAAAATGAAAGGTTGGAGAAGCAATGTCTCAAAAATCTCAAATGAAATTGACCTTTTACCATAAAAAGAGCAACTCCTAGATTCTTTCTTTGTCTCTTCTCTCCTTCACATTCACATCATGATAAAATAAGGTACACTCCTTTCCATTGCTCTTTCAATCCACACTTGTTCCATTTGGGCTTCCACATTTTTAAACCATTTCTTCTTTTTCATTTTTATATTCTGATTTTTCTTTTATTTTTATATCTCATGTCATATAAAAAAAATTAAATATACATACTATAATATCATTAAAAAAAACATTTATGTTA
Source organism: Gossypium hirsutum (assembly GCF_007990345.1). Lineage (NCBI taxonomy): Eukaryota > Viridiplantae > Streptophyta > Magnoliopsida > Malvales > Malvaceae > Gossypium > Gossypium hirsutum. The sequence continues at coordinate 52,503,132 of NC_053439.1, read as the reverse complement.
TTTATGTTTTAAAACTTAATAAAATAAAAAAATATATAAAATTAGTAAAATAAAAACAAACATACCTTTTATAATATATATATATATAAGTGAGCTTATATGAATCATAAATGGTCCATAAAAATAGAGATGTCCATTGGCTAAGTCGAGTTAAGGCTCGATTTTTCTAAGTTTGGGCTTGAACTTAGCCTGACCCAAACCACCCCAAAATTCTTATTATCAATGTATTTGTACTTGTCGTGCATTTAAATTTTTGAATGGATCCGATACCTCTATCATATCAATCTAAAACATTGTCTCTGTTACTATGTATTTAACAGTTGAAAGTTTTTTACATGAAACAAGTAGTTAAAAAATTTTAATTTATCCATGATCTACTTAAATGAAACATGAAATATGACGCCTAATTTATTAAAATATTGATCCTATAAAAAACTATAAAAAGATTGAAAACTACTTTAGTTTTAAACCATCCCTTTCTATATTTTTTAATTAAATTTAAATAAACATATTTCTAAAATTATTTTTATTAAGATTCAAACCGGATTCAACTAACCCGTGAACAAAAACTTTATCTAAATCTAACCTCAACCGGACCCAACCAAGCCAATCACCCTTATACACAGCTACATGAAAGTAGTAATGATAAATTAAGTAGAAACTAAAACTTCATTGGAATGCCGGCAATTTAAATTTAATTATTAATTTTTAAAAATAATCAAATAATTTTTATTTAAAAGAAATATTAATTTTTAATAATATTGACATGACAATCCATGTGATAATTTATATACGCTTCTTATTATCATTTATGATACTATTTATCTTATATGATACGCCAACAAATAAATATTTAAATGAAACAAAATAGAATATTGGTAATATTATTTTCCAAAGTTTCAACCAGCTGACATAGACATGCAATAGGAGCACCACTTAGCTTAAATTTAACCTCAACTGTTATTTTTTTATGGAGAAATAATTTAGAATTTATAAATAATTTATTCCAATTTTCTCCTTTCGAATGAGCTAGAAACCAAAAAATTAAAAAAAATTAAAAAATAATAAAAAAGAGTTAGGTCTGATTACTAAATTAAAGAAATTAAACGATGCTCGTGATTTCTACAATTAAATATTTAAATAATAATTGTCATTATTAATACCATTAAAAAAACAAATTAATATTCATCGGTTTCCTCACCAATATTAATAAATAATAATTAAATAATTTGTGTTCTTATCTTACCCAAATTCTTTTAATATTATTTCTTTGTTTTTGGCAACTTGCTTTTCCAAAATTTGTTAATATTTTCTAGCATTTTTGTTGGGTCAATGCTTGTGGTCCATCCCATTAACACATTAATTATTTATTATTTTTATGCAATTATATGATTACTTTCATTTTCCATTAAACTTTTTTTTTAATTTTTTAATATGACTAATATTTTTTTTCTTCCATTTTGCTTTAAAAAAATTGGATTTGGTTGGATTTGATTTCAATATTTCACATTAAAGGGTTTTCAATAATTTTACTTTTTTAAGTATTAAAAAATCATTATTTTATTCGTATTTAATAAATATTTTACTTTTAAATAAAACTAAAAAGAAAAAAGAATATTGAAAATGATGATCGTGCTTTATATTTTATATGTAAGTAATTATTTCTCGTGAAGCCCAGATCTATTCTAGAAAAAAGGGAAAATTTACATAAATAAATATATATATAGTATTAATAAAGTAAATTTATTTATTTAAATAATAAGATATTCGTTATATCATGTCTGTAAAAAAGCACTTTTCACATGGGGTTTGGGTGGGAGTGATGTGTGTTTGGTGAGAGATTATATTTCATACTAATTTTATGAAGAGCTTCTTTTCTTGGGAAATTCTTAATTTTTAATTTTATATAATATTCTGTATTTTTTAAATAAAAAAGGGGTTAAATTGCTAGTATTTGCTTGCCTTAACTCATTCCTCTAATTGTTTTTCCCTTATTACACAATTTCTTCAAGTTTTGGCAACCTAATTTTACTTGTTATTCACTCCAAATAATAAAAAAATAAATATTTATAAATATATACCCCACTTTTATTGTACTTTAAAAAAATTTTTAAAAAAGAAAAAGGAAAAATCATCTGGCACTTTCTAATTTTCATTTTAATATATAATTTTTTATTTATCAGATTCCAACCAAACACAAATACCAATATTTAATATAGTAAAATAATTAATCATTACAAAAAAATAATAATATTTTTCATTAAAGCCCCATTTATTGAATAATTACCTTTCCCCTCATTATTTTATTAAAAAGGTTAGAAGCAAATTAGCTAGCTCAACAATATATATCAATAATAATATAAAAATCTTTCTTTTTTTATATATCTCATACCATTTTCCCTTTTTTTTTTAAGAAAAAAAAATTTACAGAGAGCTCAAAATCATAATCTTTTTTCATTTTTATTTTTCCTTCTCAAATCCCATACTCCAAAAAAAAATTTCAAAAAAATTTAGAAACCCCTTCATAATTTTTCTGTAAAAAAAACGAATTTTTAAGTTCAAAACCCTATATTAGTACCATAAAAACTCAATTATTTTCCTGGTTTTGAACTTGGAAATTTGTACTTTTTTGGGGGTAAAAATTTGATCTTGGTTTTAGTTGTTTGAGCTAAAAATCCAAATGTGTTTTTGATAAAAAACCATTTTTGTATTTTGTATTTTTTTTTTTTTGCAAAGGTGTAAGTTGTTAGCTATGGAGTCAAGAGAAATTGTAACTACAAATACTGCAACTGGTGGAGTTAAGGTGGTAGGATCCGATGCTCCATCGGATTATCATATAGCTCCAAGGTCCGAAAACCCGACCCAAAACCCAACTCCCGGATCCGCTCCACCGTCGCAGCCTCAACCACAGTCTGCAGCTCAACCCGTCCCACCACCGGTTTCGGTGGTGGGGATGCCGTTGAAGAAAAAAAGAGGAAGGCCAAGAAAATATGGACCGGACGGTTCAGTCACTATGGCACTCTCTCCAAAACCCATATCAACGGCAGCTCCGCCTCCGGTTATAGACTTCTCAGCCGCGAAAAGAGGAAAAGTGAAGTCTCCGACGCCGGTTTCAAAAGCTAAGTTCGAGGTGGAAAATATAGGTAAGAAAAAAACACTTAGCCATTTTTATAGATACCCTTTTTTGTTCCAAGTGATTTGGTACTTAAAAAAGTTGGGTTTCTTTGATGTTTTTATGGTGGATATTGTTGTTTCTAGTGTTGGGTTTTTTATGTATTGTGAAGTGGGACCTTAGAGCTGTTTTACTAGTTGCCCTTCTTGAAAGATCTCTTGATAATTGTGTATATGTGTGTATGTGGATAGTGTTTTTTGAAGGATAGTGAGAGTTTTTATGGGTTTGGTTTGGTATGCATAATATGTGAGAATGGTGGAATCTTCATTGTTATGAGTGTCCTTTGCCACTTGGCATCCTTTATACCAAGTGATGGTGAACAGACTTGGTTCTGCTAATTGTTGCCTGGCCCTTACTACCTGCTTTTATGCTCTCTGGGTCACTCAGCTTGTATTAATGTTCTTAGATGTTTGGTGGTATTTTGTGACTATATGTCAATTGTATGAGCTTTTAGAACTAGCAAATGATTCAAATCCTAGTTACTTAAATTTCCCAGTATGTTCCAAGTTCGAACCCTGGAGTCATAATTGATGAGAGTACTTCACCTAAATACCGCAATCTTTGTTGGATTTGAGCTAGGCAATGACCTTATAGGCCTTCATGTTTGTTGTTAGTTTGTTTTGAATCTTGATTACAGTGTGCTTATCTCTGGGCAAACTTGCTATTTATGCATTTTAAGGACGTATTATCTCTGGGGGAACTTGCTATTTTGCACTCATTATGTCCTACATCGTTTTATCCGGTGGCTGATTTTGTAAGACTTTGTCTATTTGTAGGGGAATGGGTTTCATGCTCTGTTGGGGCTAATTTTACGCCGCATATCATCACAGTTAATGCCGGTGAGGTATGTTGTAAACACGACTGTTATCTTTGAAGTTATGTGTCGAGGTTGCGTGATATTTTTATTTGGCATGGATGCTAAAACTCCATAATTTGATTGCTGGATAAAAATATGATTTGCGTATGTTGGTGATTTTCTTTTTGATTGTTTTAGGATGTCACGATGAAGATTATTTCGTTTTCTCAACAAGGGCCTCGAGCTATATGCATTCTTTCTGCAAACGGGGTGATCTCGAGTGTCACTCTTCGTCAACCTGATTCTTCCGGGGGTACATTGACATATGAGGTAATGATTTATGTCTAGGATTAGTTATGTTGAAAACTAATGCATGAACATGAAGCATAAGCAATTTGTTGGAGTTATGTCACGCACATCCCTTATCTATATAAATTTCTTGCAGGGTCGTTTCGAGATACTGTCCTTATCCGGTTCTTTCATGCCAAATGACACTGGTGGAACAAGAAGCCGATCCGGTGGAATGAGTGTTTCATTAGCAAGTCCAGACGGGCGTGTTGTAGGCGGTGGAGTTGCCGGTCTCCTAGTTGCTGCTGGCCCCGTGCAGGTTCGATTTCACCATTTTTCTCCAGTTTTCTGGCTTTTCTCAACTTAAACCGAACATCTAAGTCCCTCATTTGGCTGTTTCAAACCAGGTCGTAGTAGGCAGTTTCCTTGCAGGGAACCAACACGAACAGAACCCCAAGAAACAGAAATTTGAACCCGTATCTGCTGCCACAGTGATGGCCGCTATTCCCATTTCTTGTGCTGACCCAAAATCAAACGTCTCCACATCCTTCCGCGGCAACAACGATACTTGGCCTACCATGCCATCAGATACAACGAATAAGCCTGCTGACATTAACGTATCGTTGCCCGGAATCTAATCTAAAATTCCCTTACGTTCGATACTGACAGCACTGGTAATCCAAAGTACACAATTGATGAAATATCATTCCCAGTCCCCACACATTTGATGTTGTTTTATTTATGTGTAAGCTCATCGATAATTCTCACAGGTACCACCAGCATGTTCATTTTCATTTTGGGTTTTTTTTTTTTTACCCTATTTATTTTCAAACGATAGTTTTTAGTTAGTGAGCTGATTAGAGATAGGGGTTTCCGCCATTGTTGTGTCATGTAGAATATTTTTAAATGTAATGTTTTATCAAAAGAATTGGCCTTTTCTTGGAATTGGTGAGCAATTTTTGCAGTTATTAATCAATGAATAAACTCACATTAAAAAAAATCCTCATCAATAGCATTTAATAGTATTAATAATTTAGATAAAAAAAATTCAATCTCAAATTTAAGCATTAGACTAAGAAATAAAATAAAATAAGTCAGATGCGAAAAACCCTAATCGAGCAATCAAGATCCATTTGTTTTCGATGTAAACTGAAAGCTATAAAATATAAATCAATCAGTAAGGAATGATTAGTTGCCATGGAAAATGACTTAATGGTTTTTTGGTAGGTTAGGCTTTATATATCAAATATTTTACTTGTTAACTTCAAATCAAATTATTTTATATCTCAGGAGAATGAAATTATTTAATATTGACCAAAATCTGCTTGGGTTTTAGATTTTATCTAATCTTATTTATATTTGCAAATGGATAATTCAAGTCTATTTAATTTGTCTCATGAATTTCGGAACTAAATTTATTTTAGTAATTGGCAATTCGATCCATTTGGATTCGGTTAAAATTTGATGATGTGACCAATGTTCTTGGAACATGAATGGATTGGTCAACCAGACTAATTGGATTGAAAATCGACCGATATATTGGTCCAAATAAAAGGGTTGAAACATGAACCGATTGAATCAAAAATTGCTTAAAATTAGTAAAAATTGAAAATTAAAAAAAAAGTAGTTGAATAGGTTGATTAGGTTTAATATTTTTTTATGATTTTTAATTAATTAATTATTTATTATTGGCCTAGTCGTTGAATCGATCAAACCGATTGAATTTGGAAGCAATAGTTTGACTAGTTCAAGCACTGGTCCAATTATTAGAACATTATATATGACACTCTAAATTGTGTCATATCATCATAATATCAACATGCCGCGTTATCAAACTTTGATATTTTTCAAGTTGAAGGACCAAAATAAATCTAGTTGCCCAGCTTAGATACCAAACTAGACCAAAAAAAAGTACAGATACCAAAGTGGTCTAGTTGCAACGTTCAGGAGCCAAAAATTAATATTATCCCAAAAAAATATCATAATAAAAACTTAAAAATAGACCAAATTAAACTAAATTCGAACTTTAAATAATCGGGTCCAAACTTAACACATATTTTAAACTGATTTAATTTTCTTTCACAAAGAGCTTCATATGTCCAAATCCTTGGATAAATCTTCCAACATAGCCTACTTATACTTATAATCTGAATGCTGTCGTTGAATGTTGACTTGTTGATCACTTATGATGTAATATATTTATATACAGCTAGTACGCGTAAAGCTTGGGTTTGACTTATAATTTAGTTTTGTACAAAGACATAGTACTTGGAAACTTGAACAGCAATCAATTGCAAATCTTGGTCTTAGATTCTTCTATATCCGCATCACATTCTTCAAATACCTGAAAAAGAACTAAACTCACAAGAAACCAGATCTAGATGGTCTGTCAGATTAGTTTAAGATTAAAAGTTACAGTTAACCATGTTTCATGTTGTACTTTTTTTACCTGTCTTAACAGACAACATAAACAAAACTTGCCGAGTAACTTCCTTAATATCCTATCTTATGCTTCAAAGTCTTCATTACTTGAGAAAATAAATTAATAAACAATCCCCCATTACTTGTTCTGGGAAATCACCTCTGTTTTTTTTTTCTTTTAAACTTCTATAAATTGTATCCCTCATAACAAAAGGGACAACCAACAATGAATACAGACACAGACAAATATATGTTCTGTTAGTAGACACTTGAATGAAGCTCTTTTGTTCATGTTTGATTCTCTTTGTAGTTTCCCTTTTGTTGTTGAGATCTTTGTCTACCCACAATCTCGAGTTCTTGCATAATCCGGTTTCTTTGTTCGTGTTGTTTAACGCCATGCTTATATCTGTAACTTTTGCGAGTCATAAACAATCTACGAATGAAGTTGATGGAGAATTCACGTATTTGGGCTCGTCATGTGAAGTGGGGGCTTCCTTTGATGATACTCAACAGTGTGCAGATATGGTTGATGTATGCAGAGATGATACCGGTTGTTCCGACGGCTATTATGAAGATGATGATAGTGACAGTGATGACAATGATGGTTGGTTTGCTGAAGAAGGAGACTACAGTGATGATTTGCAGCGAAGAATCGAAGACTTCATAGCTAAGGTCAATAATGGATGGAGGGAAGAATGGTTAAATGAAAAAGATGATCCGATAACTGAATGGTCTGAGTCGAGTTAATTCAAATGAAATTCGAAACTACTATTTGTTTGAATAAGTAGTATAAACGACTTATATTTGATGTACTGACAAAAACCGGATGCTGAAAATATATTTTCATCTAAAATCAACTGAAAATTCTCCCAATCTTACAACTTCGAAATTTATGGTTATATCAGTTGCAACTTACAACAGAAGAAGCTGAAACAAAGACATCAAATGTAAACAGCCGATGCACGTTCCGATTAAGAAAGCTGCCGGGGTCCGGTTAATCATCTTCGTATTCTAATGCAGAGAAGATAATCCTAAACAAATACATATACAAGTTCCTATGTTAGCAAGCGCATGTTTAGAGGGAAGAATTTTGTGTATTTGTAATAACAACAGAACTTACCAGAATAAGGAGATAAATAGGAGAATGACGAGGTAGGCGAGTTTATAGTAGCGTCGGTTCTTCTCCCTATTAAGCGAGTTAAATATCTCCGTGACATCGACCAGGTGTTGTTTCAACATGTAACTGATTACAACAGAAAGTTCGGGAAAACAACCATGAGCACGTACAATTAGAACAGCCCTCAGAAAATCATAAACCTTAACAGCACGATAGCGCCATGACTAACGCATGCAATAAGTTAATTTAACCTAATGCACGACGAGGGAGGATCGAAATACCAGCAAAGTGAAGGAATATAACAAAAGTTCCATTGCTACCTATATCAATTGATGCATGTCTCTGTGCACAAATCTTTCGATTATTCACGGTATCAAACAAGTTCTTCGAACTAAAGAGAATTGATCAACCAGTCGGGGGCTTAACCGTGAACTGAAGGTAACGAAAACTATTATTCGAATTAGAAGCAGAGAGAAAAAAGAACTTACACTTTGACATTGTAGTATAAATATGGAGTGCATAACAGTGACATGACCCAATGTCCTGTTACTAGATAGAATAAGCATAAAAATCCTTGCACGAAGAATTCTGGCAAGACGACTTTGTTTATCCGAGATGAAGAGTCGTACGGATTGATGTAATCGAACTCTAAATCAGCCAAGCATGTGAGCTGCAGCAAAATTCATCAAAGCTTTTAAGTTTCATACTAAGTTCTTATATATATACACAGAACAATCAACCAATGAACATAGTTTAAACCGGACATTTTGCTCCATGACTAAAAAAATGGATAAATTAGTTCATCTATGTTAGATTAAAAAGCAAATTGATCATTTCTGTTAAAAATTTTAGCTAAAAAGACCTCTCCAATCCCTCTAAAAACAATTAGAACAATTTAATTCCTGTCAATTTCGAAAGTGACCAACTAAAGAGAATTAATCATGGCGTTAATGTGTTCCATCAATTGTACAAAATTTTGATTGATATAATAACAAATTTAACCTTCAATATTATCTATTTTGTCATTTTAGCCTTAATTCTAAAAATCCAGCCTCAACATTCACTCAAATATTGTCGGATAAATTTGTTAAATTGGCACCAATTTGATAGAATGTGTAAAATTTGAGGGCTAAATTATTATATCAATCAAAATCATGTAGAATTGATGAAAAACATTAACGTCATGATTAATTGTCCTTAGTTGCTTACTTTCGAAATTGATAGGTATTAAATTGCTTTGATTTCTTTGAGAGGGATTGGAGAGGTCTTTTTACTAAAATTTTATCTATTTATACTATCAAAAACTTAGGATTAAACAACCCAATAGCAACACGCGGCATGCTACATATACCTCAAGTTGAGGTATAGAGACTAATTTTTAATAGTAAAAATAGATGACTAATTTGCTATTTGATCTATTGTACTTATTTTTTGAGTGAAATGGCCAAACTATAATTTAACTCTTAGTTCAGGGCCTCTATGCTATTAAGCCACAAAAGAAAGCCCCAAATTGGTTCTACAGATTTAACTTCAAACCCTAGATTCTTCTCAAATAAATTCACAAAAATATAAGCTTTTTTACAACAAAATTCAATACACCCAGACAAATACATCCCAAAAATACCATCTTTTGATCTTTTCTCTTTATTTCTGAACAAAAAGCACTAAACTTTGCGTTTATTTAAGTGATTTTGATGCAAATAAACAAAGAAATCAACTAAATAACAAATACCCACGAAGCTAATACCAAAGCATAATGTAAAGTTCAAACAAAAAAGAAGCAAACCCAGGAAAGAAAAAAAGAACAAAGATTGTAGGGTTTATAAAGGAAATTGACCTGATAAATGAGGAGAACAATAATGGCAATGATGATGAAGAAAGAAATAAGCCATATGAAGATATCTAACATGGCTCTCTTTTTCCCTTATTTCTGTCCTTGAAGATGAAGCTTAAACAGGATTTGAGTATGGTGGGTGATCAACAGGCAAGGGTTTGTTTGCTTAACTTGTCATTGACATTATTAGGAAGAAATAGAGAGGAAAGGTGTTTCGTTGGCTTTGCTTGTCTCAGAAACGATTGAAAGATTCGAAACCGATAGTAGTCAAAGGAAAGTTAAGTGTCTGTCTTAAAGACTTAAAAGGTTGAGAGTAGAACAGTAAAACTTTCTGGTGTTTGTGCCGCCATGGATATAGTTGTTGCCCACCAACAATGCCATTCCTTGAAAAAAATGGTCATTATAACCTGGAAAAATGCAAGATTCGACATTAAAATAATATAAAATTATTTTATAATGCAATGAATGATAATCCTTCTCTGATCATCAAAGCTTTGGTTGAAATTCACCATCTTTGCTTGTCTCTTGATTGAGTTGAGTTTGAGAATTTTATAATGCAATGAATGATAATGTGAGTGGGTTGATTTTTGGATAAGTTAATTTAGAGAAATTATTTTATGGACTTTTTTTTAATTATTTAATAATATTTTAATAATTTTTTATGTTATTGGCACATAATTTTGTTTTTTTTATTCTGAACAATAAATTCTAAACATTGAACTTGAATCTTGAACCTCAAACTTTGATTCGAGTTTAGGGTATATGGTTTTATGTTCGAGGTTTAATGTTTATGGTTTAAAATTTAAGGTTCTAGGTTTAGAGTTTATGATTCAATGTTTAGGGTAAAAAAATTACTAAAATTACGTATGAACGACATGAAAAAATTGTTGAAGTGCTATTAAATAATTGAAAAAGGACCACAAATGATGTGATGAGAAGGATTCATAAAATAATTTCTCTTTAACTTGGATTTTAAATTTTGAGGAGTTTAATTCGAAAACTAATATAATCCTATCTGACTCCAATTCTATTCAATTTAAGTTTAAATACAAATTAATTTAAATTTAAATTATTTCAAATTTGAATGAGTTAAGTGAATTTCAATTAAGTACCTTTCAAGTTGATGTTGAAGGTGTATGACAATCCATTCAAAAAAAAAGAAAAAAAGAAGGTGTATGACAAATTAACCTTAGCCTCAAATCAGATTAGGTTAGATCAATAGACCAAACCTAACCTTGATTCAAAATCTATATGTTGGGCTAAAAAATAAAGCTTTTTGGGTCTAATATTTTCATAGCCCTAAAATTGGGTTTATTGGACTGAACAATGAGAGAAGAAAAAAAATGAAAACTTTAGTATATAAAATTTGGTATAATTGTCCAATCTTGTTAACTTTAAGTGAGGTCCAGATGTAAGTAATCAAACCGCAAGGATTTCACCAAAAAATAAAAAGGGGTGGGTCCAAATAAAATCATGTAGTTGATCAAAGCCAGCTGGTTCATAATTTTGCAAAAACAAGTTTCAGCTCTCAATAGGGTATTTGGGTCCCTATCTAATCCCCCACCTTTTATAAAGAGAGGGGAAGAGGGGGGAAATTGCTAATGACTTTTCTCATCATTTCCCAAACTTTATGCCATTCTTTTTCATAGCATCATTGTGTGGGGTGAAAAAGAATTGTTCATCCATAATTTCCACGTGGCATAAATCACTAGGTTAATCATGGACCCTTAGGTGAACAATGGGGTCACTGATAAAAGAATTAGAACAAGACCAACCAAGTTTTGTTTCAATTTGGTCCACTTTGTTGATTTTGTGATATGGATTTGGTCCACTTTATTGTAATTTGGTGAACCCCGTAATGAATGAGACTTTGAGGAATGTGTTTTAATTTAATTAATTTTGGGGTGGGTTCTTTTTGGAGAAAGTATCTGCTAAGTCATTCTATTATAGGGATCGGATCGAATTAGTCCCTATATTATTAAATGTATCAATCTAATCCTTATACTGTTAAAACGACATAATTTTTTTTTTTAAATTTGAAGAACCATAAAAAGCTTTTAAAATTTTAACTTTGTTAATAGTAAATGACATTTTTTAAATAATAAATATTAACTCTATTGAAATTTGGACTTATTTGATTCTTTTTAATAGTACATGGTCTAAATTAATTCATTTAATCAACATATTTATTATTTAATTATTAAATGTAATGTTTTATAAATAGCCCATTTGTGTTTTTTTTTTCAAAATTGACATCCCTAGAATGCAAAACTTTGAAGGCAAAAAACATAAACATTGGACTTAATTGAATTTTTCTAATTTATACTAAAATCCATTTGAAAATTGAAAGCAATTGACATTTTCAAAATAAGATAGCAATTGTACATATTATTTCCCATGATTATTTTAGTATTTTAATTTGCACAAAAATTTATATAGGTAATTATTTTATACACTGTCAATGAAATTAAAAAAAAACACAAACGAATTTAGGATGTTCTCGTGTGTATTTTTTTTGTCTTTTTATTTTATTTTATAAGGAAACACGACAACATCCTAAACAGGGGTGAAGTAAAAAAATTTATAATAAAGAAAATTGAATTGGGAAATTTTGAGAGACCAAAAAAGAAATTTTACTATTTAACTAATCATAACAATGTAAACTTAACGGTGTAAGTGACAATATCACTAAGGATAGATTTGGATAGGCGATGCAGTGCAGTTTATAAAGCAAATCCTTCAAGATTCACTTTAAAATCTAATATAAAGCAATCTTATATAAACATCATCTTAAGATGTTTCTTTAAAGGATATGGGATTATGAAAATCTTTGGATTCAAATCCTAATTGAAGTCAAAAGAACAAAAAAAAATGACACAATAAACTATAGAAGTACCACAAAAACTCTTGTATTATACCCTAAATTGAATTTTAGCTCTTTATTAAAAATTGTATTATACCCTAAATTGAATTGCCCCATGTATGTTAGATGAGTGAGCAATACAACCGTTCTACTAAAATTTGGTGTTTATCTATAAGGTATAATAATAAATTTAGCCCTCAACATTTACGCATTTATTCAATTTGACCCCTATTGTTTTATTGGATGTAAATTAGAAAATTTTGAAACTAATAAGGCTAAAGGATAAAAAATGCCTTAGTAGCAAAATAAATAAAAACAATTAAGCCCATTTAAAATTTAAAAATTATTAAAAAATCATAAAAATTATAAGCAAAAGTTATTTAAAAAAAGTTATAAACATTTTAAAATTATAAATATTTTATTAAAAAATAACAATATTGACCTATTAAAATCTAATGGTTATAATATTTTTTAAAAAAATTGACATCTACTCTTTTAATGGGTCGGTATTGTTATTTTTTAATTAAAAAGTTCTAATTTTTAATTTTAAAAGGGCTTAATTGATTTTTATTTTTATTTTTTTTACTAATGCCTTCTTGACCCTTTAGTCTTATTAGTTTCAAAAATTTCTAATTTACTTCCAGTAAAAGAGTATGGTCCAAATTGAATAAATGTGTAAAGGTTGAGGGTTAAATTTGTTATTATACCTTATATATAAACACCAAAACAAACATTTAACGATACAATTTAACAGAAAGACTATTTTGCTCACTCATTTGACGTACATGGATTAATTTGTCTATTTTTTCAATAAAAAAACTAAAATACAATCTAGAATATAATATAGGGAGTTTTGGTACTTTTACCCAGAATAAAGATGCTAAAGTAAATAAATATTATTTAATTGTTAAATGTAATATTTTATAAATACTTATTTTTTTTCTTCAAAATTGACTACAAGGCATGATTTAGATGAAAATAATGTATGTTGACATGAAATAATGGTTTCATAAAATATTTATTATAGACTAAGATGTTTACTTCTTCATTTTCAGCAAGGGCTAAAAAGAAAAATGTATATAAGATATTGTATTTAATTCCTTTTAAATAAAATATAAGGTTTTGAATTTAAATTTATAATACGGAGTATGATGCTGATTTTTCATAATTCAATAACGAGTCAAACATTAAAAGGAAAAAAAAATAAAAAATAAAATAAAATTTATGGGTGACATCCCTACAATGCAAAATTTGGAGGGGGAAAACATAAAACTTTGGACTTTTTTGAATTTTGCTAATTTATACTAAAACCCATTGAAAAGCAATTGATGAGGAAAGTTTTGACATTTTCAAAATAAGATAGCAATTATACCCATTTTTCCCATAAAAAGAACATATATGTTATACCCCTACCCAACTCGGACACATGGCATCACAATAATCTGTTTAAGAAATACTCATGAATGGCCCTTCATCTCATTCCAGTGGCAACCATCTGCATGCTTCACGAGAAGATCACTTGTTAATAGTGGATCCCCTATTAAACTACCTACGGTTAGTGAGTACACACTCATCAAAATAAGACCAACTAAGCAAAGGGAATGTAAAAGCCGTCCTACACTTGCCAACAACCAGCATATAACAACCTTGCCACTCGGCCAACCACACGTTTGCCATACATCGAGATTGTTGGTGTTGTGATATAATTGGAGAGGAGACTCCCTACCTATAAATACCCCAAGGCGCGATGAATGAGAGATCGACTCCTTTTAGCAACCCTAGTAGCATACCTAGCTCACTATTTCCCTTATTTTCTCCTTCCACCTTTTCTCTCCTTGTTTACACTAGCTTTTCGCTTACCACAAGTGATTCGACTTTCTTATCTCTATTACTATCTCTTCCTTGTCTTGCCCTTGCTAATATCCAATATCAACAATATATATATAGGATAATTATTTTATAAACAATTAGTGAAATTTAAAAAATAAATCACATCCTAAATAAGGGTAGTCGAAAATTTTATAGCGAGGGATTAAAATTGAAGTATAAATTTTTGAGGGGTCAAAATAAAAATTTTACTAAACATAACATTGTAAACTTTAAGTGTCTAAAAAAACAATACCACCCCTAATCCTAAATTATCTTGTAAAATTCTTTTATTACATTAATTATTCATATATATACTTGTAAAGCAAAAATATGCACATTTAAAACCCAAAAAATGGCTCCATATAGAAAGCTAAATGAAATGACAAAGGCTACATCAAGACCTATATGTATGTAGTTCAAAGTTGAAATTGATGTCAAAAGGAAAAAGAAAATAGACAGAATAATCATGATTAATTTTAAAAGAATTGAGGCCAAACATAATGATAATCTGTGCTTCAAACATTGTATTTTGCATTTGTTGAACATTAATGTAGTAGTGGGGTTTGGTAGTAGCTAAGAACATCAAGTATGAACGTGTAAGAACACTGCTAAGTTTGAGTTGATGGGTAAATAATGCCATCATTAATTAATTTTCTTTTTATGTAGATGGATTCGATCAACAATGTGTTGTTTTTTTCTTTTGACTTTTTGTCCAATAAATAGATGAGTTGCTAATGGTTTTTATGTTGGGTTAATATAAAAATAAGAAATTTTGAAAGGGTTAAAGTTAAAATGATTTCAATTAAATTATTAATTTTTTGGAGGAGTAAAAATATTTTTTTTTCATTTACCCAAAATTAGAAAGATTAAATTGAACTATTAGTTTTTAAGATGTATTAAAAGTGCAATTACACCATTTAATTAAGGAAACAAAGGGTCTTACCCCTAAGCTTTGTCCTTTTTTTTTTCAGTACTATTATTCTCCCTGGTTTTTAAAGCATGCTTTATATTTCATAGTTATAAACATGAGAAAGAAAATGAAATAGGATTAAAAATATGATATAAATGTCAAGAATACAATATTATTTTAAAATTTATATATTAAAAATATTTTATATCAAAATTTCTATAAATATAATACTCAAAACATGATCATTATATAAAAAATAAAAAGAAGATAATTGTTAATGCAAGTCACCAATAAGGAGGAGATGACGGTGGAGAGAAGTACAAATTTATCTGTAACAGGCGAAGAGCCGGAGTAAGGAGAAGAAGAAAGATTGTTGGGGTTGTTGTGTAGGGTTTTTTAGGGGAAAATGAGTCAACCATTGGTCTCTCGTGCACTCAAGCTTATATAGGGGGTTACCTCCTGTCTTATAGTGTCATGTAGGCGACAGTATAGTGTCCTGCATGGTTGTGCGTGTTGGTCAGATGGTAGAGTAATTAAGGCCAGTTGTCTTCATGGAGTGTAATGCGTGGTTATGCTTTGACATTCTCTTCCTTGGTGTTGTACAAGAGGTGCGTAGCAAGTTGTCTCAAGGCTGCCCCATACAAATGGTTGATACGAATGGCTCCTTATTAAGGGTTGTATGTAGACCGTTCCTGATAGAAGATCATTTACGGACTGTCCAACAACTTGTCACATGTCATGCTGAAATAAGGATATAACAATAATAAAGATGCATAGTTGATTGTAATGAAAATTTTACTTTTATCGAATACTTAAAAAAAATTAAAAATGGATATTTTTACATAAATGGATTTCCAATGATTTAGAAAAGAAATTATATTTATTATTCCATTGGTTAATACATTAACAAATTACAACCAAAAGTAGATAGAAAACATGTGAAAGTGTCACCAAATCTGCTAACTACTGAGGAGGTTTTCTCCATTAATAACAAGTCAATATTGAAAACACCCCACACATACAACTTAATTTATTTATAGATGGAAAAATTGATAATATTTCCCTTTTTGTTGGAAAGATAGTGAACAAAGGACAAATACCTCCAAACAAAGAATAAAAGTTTTGAAAACGACCACTTTTGAACCATTTTTTTAGGAAATTATTTAAGACTAATTTTTAGACTCCAAAAGTAAAGTGAGGTCAGAATTAAATTATAATTTTATCGTTTATGGACTTATAATTTCACTATTTTGAAGGAATTAAACATAAATTTTCATTTTTAATGGGCCAAAATATAATTTCATCATATACTAATTTCAATCTTTAAAAGTTTGAGGAACTAAAGGTTAAAAAATTAAATATTTAAAAAAAAACTATTATTTAACTGGTGAAAAGAAATTTCATTTTACAAATATCGTTAAAATAAGGACACGTGTCTTTTAAAATAAATAATTTTAATACATACATCATCTTAATATTGCATGTGAATACTGTATTCAATACTAACCCTATTTTTATTAACTAAAAAAATCCAACACTTTTTCCCCCTAGTTTCCACATTTTTTTTTCATGAATAAATTTGATCATTTAGAAAATTAATTATGCTGTCATTTTTATTATATAAAAAACAAAAGGGTAAACTACTTGTCTGTCCTATTTTGGTCACTTTAATTTTTCTCTCAATTTATCACTCCAAATAAGATAATTGTGTGAATTAGTCATTGTCATTGAAATTTCTATTTTCCTTTAACGGATTGTTGACGTGACACATTGCTCGATTGTTAACTTTTGACTAAAGTTTAAGGAGAAAAAGATTTGGACTAATTATAGGAAAGTCCCTAAACTTTAATCAAAAGTCAATAAAAAATGTCACGTGTCAATCACTCAATATGCTAATGTGCCAAATTAGCAATCCGTTAAAAGAAAATGCAAAATAAGACATAAGTATAGTTTGCCTCATTTAAAAAGAATTGAAAAAGAAATTGCAGTGACTAATTCACACAGCTATCTTATTTAGAGTGACTAAATTGAAAAAGAATTTGAAGTGTCCAAAATAAGACACACCCTATTTTTAGAGGGACCATAAGTATAGTTTACCCAAAACAAAACTACCAATTAAATTATGGTATCTAAAAATTGTAAAGAATTCAAAATTGAAAAAAGGTGGATGACAGTTGGGTGACATATGGTTTTATTGTTTCAATGGAAATAAAAATTGACCTTTTCCTTCTCCTAATTAATGTCTTTTTATATAAAAAACAGCTTGCTCCATTTAAGGACCAACTAAACTTCATTTTAACAATTTAATCTTAGCCCTTTCCCATTAATTTAGGGTTTAATTAGTAACAACCTTTGTTTTAAAAAGATATGTTTTCTTACTTAATCTCCTCCCCCACACTAATCACAATACATTAGGGAAAAAATTTTCATGTTTGGAAAGAAATTTTAACTTAGATTTTTCTTTTTCTTTTTTTTTTACCTCAAACTTTAAATTTACTTGATCTAGAAATCTTAATGAAACTTTGGCATCTTTTTAGGTTTAAATATGCTATAAGGACATATATATATTCTTGCCAAATTTAAAATTTATTTTTTACATTTTAAATGTAAGATGTTGAGTTATTTATTTTAAATTTTTTCGGGTTTAATAACTTTTTTTGGTTAATGAGATTGGCATGATCAAGTGATATTAGAAAAATCTCGAGGGGTTCGGAAATCTTGGTCACTTAAATCCTAATAAAGAATATTATGATAACAAATTTAGCTTTTAATACACTTTGGCCTTAACTCGTTTCTTTATTACTTTGCCTTTCAAGTTTTAAAATTTGGTTAAATTATCTTTTTTAGATGAAAAATTGATTGGAATGTTGAAATTATAATAGCACGGACATGGGAACGAGTATGGCGGTTCGCATGTACTTCATAAAATTAAAAAAAAAAAACTCATGTAAAATCATTTAAAAACAGAACATGTAAAACTATTATGCATTCTACCATGTTAATGATGTTAAAATTTTAACAAATTCATAAACTTTTTCATTAAAATATGTAAATTAGCTAAAATTTGAAGGTAGATAGCCAAAGTGATCAAAAGAAGAACATTGAATTAAGACTCAAGTGACAAAATGAATAAACGTTAAGGCTTAAATTTTGTCTTATACCAACACATTCTAAGAACTAAACTCAAAACAACATATTTTTGGAAATTAAAAAAAAAAAAGTTGTCATCTTTTTCCTTGCCAACTTACCATTTTTGTCTCGATTCAACCTCATTAATCGCAAAATAGGCAATATTAACAATTGGGCCAATGATGTTAAATTTCAAAAAAGTATAAAAATTCAATGTCTTAAAATTAATACAATGATTAAATTTTAAAAAATTCACAAAAGTACAAAAACTTTTGACATATTTAAACTTTTTTAACAACTAATTTTTTTTAAAAAAAGAAGTAAATCGTTAACATTAATCCTTTAAAGATTATAAAATATACAACATGACTCCTTTATTATTAAATTTTACAATATAAAAATAAAGATTTCTCAAACCGGTCCCTAGATGACAAATCTTCCAAAAATTTCGTTCCTTGAGTATAAATAATCCAATTGGGGGTATTTTGTACATGGAAAAAGAAAAAGAATATACAAATATTGATTTATTTTTAGATTACAATCTGAAATGCATGATTGTGTCTATGATGACATCACTTAATGTATTTGTGCCATGATTTAGCTTTATTACAAAAATTTAAGTTGAAAAAGAAAGTAAAAAAGGTTATTGATGTGATTAAATAGCTAATTTGAAATTCTTAATTCTTTTGTTCCATTTTAATCAATTTACCTTTTAAGTAGTTTCCTTTTTCATTGATAAATGAAGGGAGCCTCCCATCAAAATCAAATCAAATTTAATTTTCCCATTAAATTTCAGTCATGAGTGTATGATGAGGAATTAATTAGTAACCCATGTGTTTTGAAATTAAATATAAATAAAACCATAATTACTTGCTACATTATTTTGAATTTTGAATTTTAAACAATATTTTTGAAAATTGGTGGTTGTATCCATCGATTTGATTGGATTATCTGGTTTAAATCAAATAAAATTTGGTTCAATTATTTTTTTCAGCCTAGTTCAACTGATTCGTACCGATTCATAGGTCAATAGTTTTTACCTCTCTTCGGATTGATATCTCGACTGATTCTTAATCCAACAAATATTTAGTGTCAATGTAAAATCATTTTAACTGAACCCAAAATGTTCAGTCAAATAATACAACCTCTTGTTTTGAATCGACATCCCAATTGTTCTCATTTCGATTACCAAACTATGACTAAACATTTCAAGGTTCATGGGTGTTTCAATTAACATTATCATCTCAAAGATTTAAGCTTGAATACTCTTTGATAATGAAATATATCTTACTACTACACAAAACACTCATCGATTATCACGATGCAATATTATCATAACATGTAATAATATGACGAAAAATAATTAAAAAATACAATTCGTTAAATTTTATAATAAATTATTTAAAATAAAGAAAAATGAAAAGTGAAAAATACCAAAGCTTGATTATATAGGGGTAGGGTGTTTGGTGGAACTTTTTCAAGGCCAAGTTTTGGTTAACTTTGGTCAACACTGTCCAAAACCAAGAAGGAAAAATGGTTGAAATTAGGGAAAAAAAAATTCATTAAATTCCTAGGTTACCCTTTTTATGTCCATATTCTGTAATAAAAAAAACACATACATCAACACCAACAGGTAATAAAAGGAAACCCATTTTAACTCAATACTGCTATACTTTGTTTGCCCAAAAAGAAAGAAAGAAATATTTATTTATTTTTCAAATAATATGAAAATTATCAAAAATAAAATAAAATAAAAAAGAAGACAAGGACAAACAAGACCCCAACAACACAAAAAAGAAAAAAAAAAAAAAAAAAAGGGGGATGAAAAACATGAAAGTGATACCAAAACTAGAACCCTTTTAAAGCGCGTGAAGTATACTCTCCAATCACCTGTTGGTGACAACCAGTGTCAGATAGTAAATGTTTTCGTACGTTTGGACTTTGGTGTTACTTTCATTACACCAATTTACATCAAGACATCAACATCTATCCCTTCTTTCACTTGTTCCCCACGCTCATCTCGACGGCGCGTTGAAGCGCGTGGTTGTATAATTCTCTCTCTGTTTCCCTCGTATTCTTTCTCTTTATTTTTTTTCTTCTCTTACCTTACCCTACGTCCCTACCCATTTCACCTCTCTCACTTTCTTTTTTTACTTTGAAATTTCAAAAAAAGAGAGAGAGAGACTCAATAACAAAAAACTGCATGGAAAGTCGCCGGGAAATCAAGATCCGGCCGTTGCCGGTGGATTTTCCCGGTTAAATGCAAGAACCCTTAAAATGTTGTCGTTTATATAATCAGAAGCGTTGCCAAAATTTCTTTGTTTTTGTTTTTCTCATTTCGAGTTTATTTGCAATGGCTGCCACGACTAATACGACAACTACTCCGCCGGACTCAGTGTCGGCCGATGAATTAGCTGCCAAGGCAGTACACAAGAGATACGAAGGGTTAGTCATGGTTCGAACCAAGGCAATAAAAGGTAAAGGAGCTTGGTATTGGGCTCATCTTGAGCCTATGCTTGTTCACAACACCGATACCGGACTTCCCAAAGCTGTGAAACTCCGGTGTTCTTTGTGCGACGCCGTTTTCTCAGCTTCCAATCCTTCAAGAACAGCTTCAGAACATTTAAAGCGAGGAACTTGTCCTAACTTTAACTCCCTTGCTAAACCCATTTCATCTGTTTCACCATCTCCGACAGCGATGACAACTCCAACAGCAACACAAAGTAATAGAAAACGAAGTTCATCTTCGGTTACAGTGACAGCCGCTGGTGGTGTCCTTGTTGCTTCGGGTTCTGGTTCTGTTTCAGGTTCAGGTTGTTCTTATCAAGCTACTCCTTTGGCTATTGTTGACCCATCAAGGTTTTGTGGGGAGTTAGCTTATTCACCCTCACCAGGGGCGGTTGTGATAGCAAGTGGTGGAACTGGAAACTTGTTACCACAACAACAACATTTGGTTTTGTCTGGTGGAAGAGAAGATTTAGGTGCTTTGGCTATGTTGGAAGATAGAGTGAAGAAGCTAAAAAGTCCTAAAGCATCACCTGGACCAACTTTAAGCAAATCCCAAATTGAGTGTGCTGTTGGTTTTTTAGCTGATTGGATGTATGAATGTTGTGGGTCGGTTTCATTTTCAAGTCTTGAACATCCAAAGTTCAGAGCTTTTCTTAACCAAGTTGGGTTACCACCAGTTTCAACAAGGGAGCTTGTTGGGTCTAGATTGGATGTTAAGTACGAGGAAGTGAAAGCTGAATCAGAAGCAAGGATTAGAGATGCCATGTTCTTTCAAATTGCAGCTGATGGATGGAAAGTTAAGAACTTTTCTAGTGGAGAAGAAAGCTTGGTGAATTTGACTGTGAATTTGCCTAATGGGACTAGTTTGTATAGAAAAGCAATTTTCTTTACTGGTTCAGTCCCTTCTAAATATGCAGAAGAGGTCTTGTTGGAGACATTAACAGGTATTTGTGGGAATGCTGTTCAACAATGTGCAGGGATTGTTGCTGATAAATTCAAGTCTAAAGCTTTAAGGAATTTAGAGAGTCAGCATCATTGGATGGTTAACCTTTCTTGTCAATTTCAAGGTTTCAACAGTTTAATGAAGGACTTCACCAAGGAACTTCCCTTGTTCAAGACAGTGACAGAGAATGCCTTGAAGGTTGCAAATTTCATAAACAGCACCAGTCAAATCCAAAGTAGTTTTCAAAAGTATCAATTGCAGGAGTGTGGGATTGCTAGGTTATTGAGAGTGCCTTTGCGTGATCACGAATTTGGACCGGTGTACACAATGGTTGAAGATATGCTGAACTCTTCTCAAGCACTTCAGTTGGTTCTACTCGATGAAACGTATAAGTTGGTATCCATGGAAGATCCAGTTGCTAGGGAAGTCGCGGAGATGATTCGAGATATGGGGTTTTGGAACGATTTAGAGGCGGTGCATTCGTTGGTTAAATTGATCAAAGAAATGGCTCATGAGATTGAAACCGAAAGACCACTTGTTGGACAATGTTTACCACTTTGGGATGAACTTAGAACCAAAGTGAAGGAATGGTGTTCAAAGTTTCAAATTCCAGAAGGTCCGGTAGAGAAAGTGATCGAAAGGCGGTTCAAGAAGAACTACCACCCAGCTTGGTCCGCCGCATATATTCTCGATCCTCTTTATTTGATAAAAGACATGAGTGGAAAGTACCTTCCTCCATTCAAATGCTTGACACCAGAGCAAGAAAAAGATGTTGACAAGCTCATAACCAGGCTTGTATCAACGGAAGAAGCTCATATTGCACTTATGGAACTTATGAAATGGAGAACTGAAGGGCTTGATCCGGTATATGCACGAGCAGTACAAATGAAGGAGCGAGATCCCATCACTGGGAAAATGAAAATTGTTAACCCGCAAAGCAGTAGGCTCGTATGGGAAACGTATCTAACCGAGTTCAAGTTCCTCGGAAAAGTTGCAGCTAGGCTTATATTCCTACACGCAACTTCATGTGGATTCAAATGCAACTGGTCCATGTTAAGATGGATAGCAGCTCATGGACATTCAAGGGTAAGCATTGAAAAAGCTCAAAAGTTGATATTTATCGCAGCACATAACAAGCTCGAGCGGCGCGATTTTTCCAGCGACGAAGAGAAGGATGCACAGCTTTTCGCATTAGCAAACAATGAGGATGATGTGCTAAATGAGGTTCTTGTTGAAACATCCTCAGTGTGACCTTTTTTTTCACCATTTTAGAAATTTGATAAAAAAATTAGGATTTTTTGAAATTCTTTTTACTAGTTTTACTTATTTTAGAAGATTTTAAGAGAGTCAAGTGGGAAGGAAAAAAGGGACTGATTGTGAACTAAACATTGTATATTTCCCACCACTGTTGAGCTTGATTTTGGGGCTTTTGGATTTGCAAAAAAAAAAGTCTTCTTGTTTATTAAGAAACACAAATGCTGCTTGAATATACAAGTTCAAGAACAGGAAGAACATTTGTAAATTCTTTTCCTCTTTGCATTTTTGATTAAACAAAGTAATATCTATAAAGGGGAAAGATTTATTTTGGTATGAACGCGAAAAAGTGGTTCCTCGTCTAGGCGGATTCGCCATTTTAGTGTGTTATTTGATGTAGTAATCAATCTTTTGAAGACAAATGACCTTTCTGTCTGAAAAAGGTTTTTCTTTATTTAGATGAACTGAAACTTTTTATAATTGATATAATGGAAACATAACTGGTCCCTTGTTCTTTCTTTTCAATATTTATTTGAAATTTGTGGGTGCTTTGTATGATTGATCATCTCATTTCCTTTAGCTTGATCCACACTCTTTGTTTATACAAATTTCACACATGTCCGATTTCGTTATCATTTGCCCTTTTGAGTGTATGGTAAAATGATTGGGAGGAAGACTAATTCTAGTCTTTGGTACTAGAAATTTTGCTGCTTAATGGTCCATTACATGTGATATTTAGACAGGTTCCAAGCTTAGGTTCGTTCTTGCACCAAAGACAGGTCATTTGCCTGGACCACGCTCGTATCAGTCCAACAGATACCCGAATTCCATAAGGTTTCTGCCTTTTGTATGTCAAAGTGTGTTTAGTTTCTATGACTTGTGATGCAAGTAAGCATTTTTTGTTAGGTTTTCATTTCTTCTTTGAACACACTTAGTATAAGGGCTTCCATGATATTTTTACTCCCAAATGTCTCTTTTGGTTTGGCCGAAGCATGTGACTTAAGATATTGTCAGGCCGGAGAGACCACCAAAGACGGTTGCTTTTGGGCAGAAAGAAGTATATGTTTGCCCATGAACCGGTTGGGTGGACACTGCAAAGGCGATGTGGGACAGGCAACCTCAGAAGGACACCGAAGACCAGACCATTCTAGCTGGAGAACCACTTCTAACTGTTTCCATCTTATCTTACAAATCTCCTGTTTTTTGTCTTTGGGGGAGATTAGATTGTCCCACCATGGAAGAAGTGGAAGTCTTTTTCTAAGCTTTGGTTTGTTCCCCCCCACCCCCCCCTCTTTTTTTACACATCAAATCATCTTTGAGGGGTAACTTGTCTTTTAAACATTCCAAACCTCATAATGTACATGCAATGTTATTGGTTAATGCCATCACCCCATGATTGCAAGAAAGGTCTTAAAAGAGGACCCTCCAAAACACCACCATGGAGAAGAGATCCTACATTGGTTCCTCCATTACTTAAGCCATTTTTACCATATCTTCACTGTAAAAAAGTTGGGTCAGTGAGAAAGCTGTGGAAGAGATTACAACAGGTAGTTTTTTGTGTCAAAAAAAGGGAAAAAGAAAAGCAAGCTCAAAAGAGTAAAGGGCATTGAGTTGCAGAGCAGATATATATATATATTGTAGATATTAAAGGAGGCAGATAAGGAGTGAATTGAAAATGGCAGGTTATCAACCATATTGCACTTTCTTCTAATTATAGTAAGCTAACACTGTTCAATGTTGGAACCCTTCATGCAAACCAAATATGGATTGTTCAAGAAACTATCCAGCTTTCCTTTTTTTTTATAATGTGATATTTAGCCTTTAATATTTATATATTATCAATTTAGTCCTTATTTTTTAAGCTAAATTTAGTCTTTTTTTTTAAGTTAACCTCACTACTATTTTAAGAGTTAACCTCACTACTAATTTTTTAAATATATTTTAAACAGAAATATTGATTAATACATTAAATTTTAAAACACAATAAGTTTGCATGACAATTTGTGTACTTCATGCTATTTTTTATAATTTTTATTTTTTAAATTATTTGTTGATTTGACATAAAAGATAAATAGTAATATGCCACGCTACTATAGTTAAAAAAAATCAATATTTTAGTAAATATTTTCGTTAAAAAATGATTTCACTTTAAAATGTTAATTATTAAATTTAACTAAAAACTAAAGATTAAATTAAGAGAAATTTTTTGAAAACTCTCCCTCTTGGTGCATAATGCTTCCACAGAATTGGATTCACCCCCCACCCATCCACAGTTAAAAAAGCAAATATGGTAAAAAAAAAAGTGAAGTAAATTTATGTTAATTACTGTTCTATTTTACCATAAAATATATACAGATATTGTTGTCGGCAAGAATTGTTTAATGCTGACTGCTCACCAAACTCATCTACTAATCTTTTCTTTTTCTCATCGTATGGTATGCTTTACTCCACTCGTTTTTTTTTTCTTTCTGTTTGGTTAAAAAGAAAAGAAAAGAAAAGAAAATATAATGATTAGTATAGGACGACAGACACTTTTCTTTATACAAAGAATCTTTGCATCTACCAATGCTTAATAATCATCATACAACACCCTCTCTTTATACATATTTGCACTTTATTCTTGGTTTTACTCATTGAAGTGCTCATTGTTCTCTTTTGAAATTTTCTCAGCTGCCCATTAGCTACCTCCATTAAAATTGTCTCAGCCGGGTCAGTTTTTTGTCTGCTGCGTCTTCTTTTATTTTGGTGCTCTAATATAAATCGGTTGATTAAATTTGAAGTCGAGTGAAATCGAATATTTAAGTAGAGAAAATCGTTTCGATATTATTTTTCTATTCATAAACTCAAAGTTAAGATTATGTTTAAAGGATATTGAGTTCTTTACCATTCGACTTAACAAATGTTTAGGGTACTAAAATAAATCCTAAACAGTAAACTTTAAACCTTAATCCTTGAACCCTGTACATAAAATACATTACTTTTGTTATACAAATTTGAGATCATGTTTAAAGGTACCCAAAAAAACCCTAAACCTCAAACTGTATATATAAAAAAACATTTCTTTTACTATACAAATTCGAAATCATGTTTGAGGGTACTAAAATAAACCCTAAACCTTAAACCCTATGCATAAAAAGGCACTACTTTTACAATACAAATTCAAGATCATGTGTATGGGACATCGAAATAAACCCTAAATGCTGTATACATAAAAAGACATTCCTTTTACTATACAAAGTTGAGATTATGTTCAAGAGGCATCGAATAAGTCTTAAAACTTTATACGTCCAAACAAAATCATACAAAATTAAGGTCATGTTTACGAACACTAAAATAAATCATAAACTTTAAATTCTATACTATACAAATTCGGGACACTGAAAAAAACTCTAACTTTTAAATCCTAAACGTTACTTGTATTATATAAATTCAAGATCATATTTAAATGGATTCAAACTTTAAACTTTATACCTAAAAAAAAAAACCCTTACTTTTATTATACAGAATTGAGATGATGTTTAGAGGGCATTGAGGTGTTTATCAATGTGCCTCATACTTGAGTTATTTTCAGTGACTGTTCCCTCACATGGGGATATTAGACATATAATAATAAGCCATTGTTTTGAGTAAAATTAGATTGTTTTATATTAGATTTTTACATACTGCCAAAAAGCCTTACCTCTTTATGTTTCTTTTACCTGCACCCTCAGTTGAGTTAATTATTTATGTCTTCATCTGTCTAAGATATGAACATTTTTTTAAAAAACAATTATGTACTTTTTTACAATGTGGTCCTATGCCTATAGATCCCATAATTCATGTATATAAAAAAATCATGATTACTTCTATATTTTTGATATTTTATTATTATTTAAGAAATGTTGATTTCAAATTGAATTCCTACCATTAATTCATAAAAAATTTGTAAAAATAGGATGCAAGTCGAACCTTTGAAAGATCAAATTAAATTAGTATGAATTTCTATATTAATTAATT
Source organism: Gossypium hirsutum (assembly GCF_007990345.1). Lineage (NCBI taxonomy): Eukaryota > Viridiplantae > Streptophyta > Magnoliopsida > Malvales > Malvaceae > Gossypium > Gossypium hirsutum. The sequence continues at coordinate 52,476,032 of NC_053439.1, read as the reverse complement.
AAAAATTATTATGATTTTTATTTTTCATAATTACAGCTCAAACTCTTTAAAACAAAATTAATTAGAGTCAACTGTTTAGATCGCAATTCTCCAATTAGAATCACTTCTACATTTAAGAATTTTTCAATACTTACGCGTTAAAATAATGATGTGTCACATCATTAAAAAAATTAATTAATTAATAAATATGGGGGTTAATAATGATATGGGGGTGTGTTACATATAATTCGACGGCACGTGTCACAATCATGTGCTTTGTATGATGGTTATGTTACCGTACGGTAGGGGTCCATGTGAAAGAAATCATCATGTGGGTTTATTTTTAGCCCCAACTTTGATGAGCTACGATACGCATCAGAGCCGTCTATACCTCTGGAGAGGGACCACGTGTACGGCCCTGATGGTTTTATAAAAATTATTTTCAGATGTTGACTGTCGGCACACAAAGAGCTTTCAATTTAAAATTAGGCCCCCCACCTCACCGCAAACAAAGGTATAACAAATTCAGTTTTTATTAAATTTGTTATTTAAATATTTTTATTCCATCAACCACATCTTGGCATTGGTGGCAAAATACATAAACTCGAGTTTTTCATACCTAATTGTTATGTATGAATTTTCAATTTTACTATATACATTTGCTTGTTCGATGTGTGAATTGTATTGAGATATACGTAATTTGGTGTAACTTTTATGATCATATCTACTTTTCTTAGACAATATCTAAAATTACTCATACCTTTTCCTTAACCCATAAATAGGAGGATAGTGCGTTTTAGTGCACTTGAACCTATGTCCTCCTGCATTGAAAACAATGTTCATACTAATCGAGTTAAAACTCAATCGACTAACTTTTAAGTTTTAAAATGAAAGAAAAAGCATAATTACTCTCATTTAATTAAATTTACTTTTTACTTTTTTATAATATGAGAACAAGTAACTCATAAATAAATAGATTCAAATAGAGAAAATTTGGTTCGTTTTTCTTTCCAATTTAATAAAGTAAACATTTATCTTAAAATTGGACAAAATTTCTCATCTTAATTTCTTAAATTTTTTGGGTTTACATTAGACATGGAATTTAGCAACTAAATTTAATTTTGGTTCATCTGATGATATGATATTTTGACATTCACTTGATGGATTTAGAGACTAAGTTGAAAAATTACAAAGTTGAGGGGCTAAACGTTGTTTTACCCATTTTAATAATAGGTTATATAATTTGGGGCGTAGTGCGTTTGGGAAAAGTAACAAAAGGAAGAGGGGAACCTTGACGCAACTAAAAAAAGACTAGAGTATATAATAAAATTGAGAATAGTCACGTGGTCAACGACTGTGGGGGATGATTATTCATGGGATTTCGATCTTATTGGTCAATCTCCGTACCATCCACGCCACCCTCTTTTCCACACCTTACGTCACTTTTTTTTATGAGATGTTTTTTAATTCGATATTGCAGGTTTTATTATTTATATTATTAGAATCCATTCTAGTTGGATGATTTGGATCTGCTTATTCATTCGCTACACATAAAACAAATCCTTCCATTTTTATTCAATTATAAATCATTTGATTAAATCGATAATTAATGATGATTGTTGATCTTGGGAGAAAAAAAAGTTGATTAAGTTTTAGCTCAGTTGGTCGATTGAGTCTTAGCACAATTGGTATTAATATTATTATCGATGCATGAGAGGCTATGGATTTAGGAGGAGTTATAAGTAGTTCTAGACGTTGTGTAAAAAAACAGAATCTATAATAAAATTATTAAAAAAAAACCCGGACCCATTTTCGTTTATGTATGATGTATGACCCCTCAAAACAAAATGTATGATGTATGATGATGGGTGAGGAATAATAATACCTTACTCAATGCCGTCAATTTAGTGTAAAAGTTATAACTTTCAAATCATGTGCTACTAACATTTAAGGCAAAAAATTGGCAATCAATGCATGGTCTCTCATATGTTGTTGGAATTATTTCGGATAGGTTCCTAGTTTAGATATCAAATAAGGGTGAAGTTAAAAATTCTTTTAGGAGGTTAAAATTTTCATCCGTATGTATTTTTATAATTTTTAAAAGATTAAATTAAACTTTTATCATTTTTAGGGGAGTCAAAGTGTAATTTTACTTTTATAAATTTAAAATTTTAAAAATTTTAAAGGACTTAAATGAAAAATATAGCCAGCTCCTAGTTTCGTCCCTAATATCAAATATGGTTTAGATTCTAAATAAAATGAAAACATTTAAAACAAATTTATTAGGGAAAACTTGTTTTCTCAATCAAATTTGATTTGAAAATTTATCGAGTCAAGTCGAAAGAAAAAAATCGAGTCATAAATCTTTTTAATTTAAAATAAATATTAAGTATAATAAAGCAAGTTTTATAAAATTTAGGTGACTTAATAATTAGTCGTTGACTTTGTCAATGCATCCATTTCTCGAAATGATTTTAATTAGGTGGATGATATTAGATTTTATATGCATCTTGACTCGAGTTTAGAGATTAGTTATGTTATTTACTTGAATTTTTGTTGTTAATGTTTGTTTTGGTGATTTAATTTTCAAAATTTCAATTATGATTTAGGAATAATAATGTTAATATTTTAATTGAATTTAGAATGTTTAATTTATGTTTATATCATTATTGTTATTTATTTGTGTTTGTAGTTTTTCTTAAAAGATTTTTTTTTCTATTTTCTGATTATTTTTTTAATTATTTTGGATGATTGAAGTGGCGGTCTAACTGGTTCGATGACCTACTGAGTTCTAAAAACATTGTCGTCTCCTATTGAATTTAAATAGAACAATAGTTTATCTAAATTTAATCATATTTAAATGAATTATTTTTTATTTTATGGTAAACCATACCAATCATATTTGAAGTTGATCATTTAAGTCACTCTTCCATTAACTTGCTAATGGACGTCAACATGGGCCGTTAATTTACTTTTCCACATATCCGCTACTATTCAATAATCACTAACTCAACTATTCCTCGAAAGAGGTTGGCTTGGAAGTTGCTTGTTGGGATCTAAGGATCGATATCATGCAAAATGAAGGGTAAACAATGGGGGTGCTATAGCTTTTTCTTTGGGACTCTTTTCGATGCTTAATTTAGGGGAGGAAGATGATGGAAATAAGGAGTAACTGTAAGGTTAAAGAGATGATGAAGGTGAATGAAAGCATACTAAAATCATTTTTAGGATAGGGTTTTTGGGATTAAGGTGTAATTTTACTATTGTATTACATAGAAACTTTACAATTTTTATAAGGATTAAATGAGAATATACCCTTTTTTTGGCAGCAAAGGCCCTTGCCTTTCCCTTTAGCATCGTCCTTGATCATTGCATGTGATTAATTGGAGTAGACACCCCCAGGGAGACAGGACTGTGCCTAAAGCGTTTTTGTTGGTCCCGTTTTCTAATTTGTGAGGTATTTTTTTATATTATAATTAATTATAATATATGGTAAAGATCGACCGTATAAACAACAAGATAATAAAAATGAAAAAGAATTAATATAAATATTTTAAGTGAAAAACTCCTATAAAGAGGAGAAAAATCACGGGCAAAGAAAGTTTTGATTTTTCACTAATTGAGTAAACAAATAAGAGAACACTATAGAGAAAATAAACCTAAATGTACATTACCCAAAACCTTGAATAAAAAACTCAAAATTTCAAGGAGCAAACCGGTAAATAAAACCCTAAATTTCATAAGACACTCACAAAAGGAGTATAAAATATTCTCCATAATTATCACGAAAACTCTCACCAAAACTCATCTGCGACTATATCTTGTCGCCTAAAAAAGAAAGCCCTGTAGTTGATTGGCGTGTCTAAACAAGGAGACAACGGCTCCTTCAAATAGGCTTAGATTAGACTTCTAATCATCCTAAAATATTTCTGGAATAATCAGAGTCCAATTTGGAGAAGAAATTCTAATTGAAGTCTAAAACGTGGTTACCAAATAGGAGAACACGTTGTGACGTCACAACATCTCATTCTTCTCGTCATGTCGTCCTGACATCAGGCTTGTTTTGACATTTCTTCGAATGCTCGTCGACTCTAGTCCAAATACTTGCAACATGTCTAATAAATACGAGTCACACTCCACAATATATATCATCGTAAAAAGAAACTGATATTTGAGTCTCTAATAAAGTATACATATTGTAAAGTAATTTAACAATTATTATAATAATTATATCAAACATTCTTAAATAATTGCACCCATGTGACCGTCCGGGGAATTTCGAGACAGACTCAATATGTTGCAACAAAGAGTCATACATCATCACAAGAAAAAGTATCTTCTTTATTACTTTAATTAAAACAATTTTTTTAAAAAATAAAAAATAAAAATCATTTTTCAATAGAATAAAATTTCAATCATAATAAAGTAATAAAAACCTTCTTTTTTGAAGCTTAGCTTTCAATTATAACCAACCAACCATATTTTATTTTCACTTAATCTCATAACTAATTTGTTTTACTTATTATTTTAATCACAATGATTAAACAAATCTTTAAGCTATTTTTTTTTAGTTATAGTTTTACCAATTTTAATGTTATAGTAGATTGGTTCACTAACTGTCCGTAAATATTAATAGGTTAAAATATATTTCTTTTTATAATCGGGCTTTATAGTTGTAATTTTCAACAAGGTTGTTTTCAAGGTTTGAAATTAGATATTTGTTTTCGAAGTACAATGTGTTTTATCATTACACTCAACCACTTCTTAGTGGTTAAAATATATTTTAATTCTTTGGGTTCTTTATACATTTGGAATTTATTTTATTTTATTTTTATTTTAAGGAATGTAATCTCTTTATTTTTTAGATTTAAAAATTTAAGTCTAATTGTTAATTCTAGTAAATTTTTTTGTTAAATTCTAGTTTATTAATATATATATTATATTAAATGACTTCTATTTTTTTGTCATTTCTTAAGGTATCTACTGGAACGAGTCCAGTAACTAATCATCCGCATTCTGTAGATTAATGGAGTAAATGTTGGTCATGAGTTTTAAAGCTGCTTCATACTCAGGGCGAAGATCGAACCCTGGACCACTGGTTAAGGTAGGAAGTATTATTTTATTTTAAATTGTCACACCAACTAATTTAATAAAAAGAATATGAAAAATATGAGGATTAAATTTTTAAAAATATAAAATAAAAAGTAAATATCACAAAATGAGGTTAATTTTTAGGAGGAAAGTGGGATTCAATGACTTGTTTACTGGGGTGTGTTGAAAAAGTCCTTGGTCTCCAATTAACATTATTTGATTGACCAAAAATTCAAAATCCCATATTTTACCTTTTACTTTATTTTTTTAAAGAAATTCTAATTGCCAATCTTGGTTGATTTTATTATTATTTCTTTATGAGTACAATTATTTTAGTGGGTCCACAAGTATAGTAACATTAGGGGTAGGATTTGGTAACCCATTATTTTCATCAACTTAGAAGTTAGACCTATATATCCCCTAATATTTAACATTACAAAATCTTAAAATGTCCTCTACTTCCTAGGTTGAAATTCTTTCCACAATGGTATTTTCGTCATTTCCAAAAAGAAAAAGGTTTTTGAGAAGAAAAATATTTATTGGTAATGCTAACTTATTAGCCAGGCTTAGAAAAGGTTGGTAATGCTGACTTACTAGGGGCAAAATGTGAATTTTTATTATACTAATTTATATTATAAAATTTAAAGGGATAACATAACAATTTTCCCATTTTTTAAGGCCAAGCCACTGCGTAAAAGGAGGCATCCTATAAAAAGGTAAATTACTTAGTTCATCACCTAAGTTTTTGGACACTTTTATTTTAGTCACCTAAATGAAAAAACTATTGCCATTTCAATAATTAATCGTTTTAACCACCCAACCATTTTCTTATTAATGATGTTTGATGTGGAATTACACTTCATGTCCACATAAGCACTCCTTGCTGGTAAATAGTTTCCAAGTAATCATGTAATTTTTTTAAAATTCATTTTATTTCACCTATTTTTATCGTAAAAAACCATAACCTAGAAAATATTTTTTCCATAAGGTTCATTGTCTGCCTCGTGGGAAAATAGGGAAATGAAATTAAAGCTTCAATGACAACAAATTGGTTTACCCAATGCTATCCCAATGTGCTATTGTGGCTTGCCAACTTCCTTACTCATAGCTGGGGCCATATATGCATATTCAGCCCCTAACATAAAGTTTTTGCCTTTCTAGATCACAAAGAAAACGAAGCAATTTTAGATCTCACAAGAGCACTAGCTTGCAAGCCAGACCACATTTTTGAGTTGCTTTCCATGATTCGAAGGGTGATCATGCATCCGTAGTTAGAGACTATGAAGCAGCCTTATGTCTTGAACCCAACCACTTTGATACTCTTAAGCTATATTGTAACATCCTCGTTATGCCTTGGAGTTAGGAACTGTTGACACCATTTTTTTGATGAAAACGGGGTCGACTTGGATTTAAAAAAGAATGAAAACGGGAGTCGCCACCAATCCTTTTTTGACGAGGTGTGATCGGGTCACCTCAAAAAGTGGTTGTTTTTAATAAATGATTTAATTTTATTAAAACAACAATTTTGGTCTACGAAATTCAGAAAAATGAGTTCGGGAGCCGGTTACGCACGAGGAAGGATTAGCACCCTCGATACGCCCAAAATTGGTACCTAGTTGATTAATTAGTGTCTTAGTGTCGAAAATTGAAAATTTGAAGAGTTTTAAAAAATACGATCCTTAAAAGAAAATCTGATATCGTGAATTGAAACATAAGATTCTCTTGTTCCGAAGGAATATCACATCCAGCATGTTAGGACACGATACTCTAAACCATCGAAACCAAGATCACCTTATAGTTTAATGAAACCATACTTTGAAGCTTTAAGAGGATATTTGGCTATTTAGTCAAACGAGAAATCGAAACCCAACACGTTAGGGCACGTTTTCTCGAGTTTCCAAACGCGAAATATTGCCTTATTTAGAAAAATTTTCCTTTTGGTGTTTAGTGTCAATGCTTGACAAAACAATAACGAATACGACAAGGTGAGCAAAGTAAAGTGAGTAACAACAATGCAATAGGCAAAATGAAATGACGAGGCGATTACATAAACAAAGCATACAAATAAATAAATAGAACTAACATTTAAAAAAGGCACAAGTGTACATGAATAAATAAACAAACACCAAATAACAATGATGACAATAAATACACTTATGTAAAAATGTATATGCATGTATAATTTAAAGCCATAAAATAAGAAATGCATATAAATTATAGAATATGAAACATAGATAAATATATACATATATATATAAAATCGGTAAGTATTATAAAAATAAAAATGTAAATGTGTTATATATATTTACAAATTGTGATAATATAAAATATATGTATGTGAATTATAAAATATGTGAAATATACAAAAAGCATTTTTAAGAATATAAAGAATATATATAAGTATGTATATGATGTAAAATATGCATAAATATATGTAAGTATATAAGAATTATGAAATATGAAAAATATATTTAAGTATGTATAAGTACGTATATATACATATATATGAATTAAGATGTATGTATTTATGCTTATACCTATGTGTACATAAAAATATGAGATATAAAAATATAAAAAAGTATATTTATAATAAATGAAAAGTATGTACGTAAATATATTATAAAAATGTATCAACAATTTGAAATTATGAATATTAAAATATTTTAATATAAATAATATATAAGATGATGACATATATATTTAGCGATATTAAAAATCCATATAACATACATAGAACATATATAGTATATGCATACCTTAGAAATGATAAGAATGATAATAAAACTATTTTCTACACTACATAAATACATACACATATATATACGTATAGACATACATATTTTCATTATATATATACCTACATAGTTTTTTTTGTATTTTAAATTTTTTAAAATTCATACATACATTTTTAAAATTTTTATAATTTTATTCATTTCTTTATTATTATTATTGTTTTACTTTATGTTTATTTATTTATTTATGTGTCCATTATTATTTTTAAAAAAAATATTTCAGTTTTTTTATTTTGTTTATTTACTTGTTATTGTATATAATTGATTTTTTATATATTTATTTTTGTTATTTTTGCTCGTATTATTTTTACTCGCATTATCGTAATTGTTATTCCGTCACATCAACTTTTACCCAAATTCGTAAAAAAGGAAAATTTTGGAAATAAAGGTAATACTCGATACTTGGGATCTTCGAGAGAATTGGGCCCTAACGTGCTGGGTTCTAATTTTCTGTTGAATCTAAATACTCGAGAATGCTCTTTAATAAAAAACATAAATAAAAACTCATTATCGGGATTTCAATATGTTGTGTCCTAACGCATTGGATATGACACGTGGTTTTCTCGATATGAGGATTTTTCGAAAGTAAAGGCAATATTCCGTATTTAGAAAATTCGAGAAATCGTGCCCTAACTTACTGAGCTTCGATTTTTCTCGTTGATTCTAAGTAATCGAATATCCTTTTAAAATTAAAATAAATGATGTTTAAATAAAAAAATGAAAGGCAAGCTTACTCTAAAAAATACGAGGTGTCGTGTCCTAACTTACTGGATGTAACATCTTGTTACTTCGAGATAAGAAGGCATTTTCCATTTTGATTTATTTGAGTATTTTTAAAATAACACGATATAAGGAGGGATCATATTTTTAAAGTTCTTTTCGAGTTTCTAATTTTCGACATTAAGACACTAACTAATCAACTAGGTACCAATTTTGGGCGTTACGAGGGTGCTAATCCTTCCTCGTACGTAACCGACTCCCGAACCCGTTTTCTGAATTTCGTAGACCAAACTCATTGTTTTAATAAAATCAAATTGTTTATTAAAAACAACTGCTTTTAAAGGTGACCCGATCACACCTCATCAAAAAAGATTGGTGGCGACTCCCACTTTCGTTTTCATTTTTCAAAACCCAAGTCGACCCCGTTTTTCAAAAAAATGGTGTCAACAGCTTGGCGACTCCACTGGGGACAATAAGAGAGTCAAGCCACGTGTTGATTATTTCTTGTCTTTTTGTCGAAAGTTGAAAATTCGATTTAAATTTACGATCCTCTCATTGCATCTATTTTGTTTTGAGTTATATTTTTTATCGTGTTCTGTATTTTATTTTATACCTCCGCACATTGCATTGCATGACCGCTGGTCATACCCTTTTAAGTGGGAGTGAGAAACTACGCCTTCGTGAGGTTTTCACCTCCGCATGGGCTAGGGGATCGCTTCCGGAATACATCTGTACTTATGTCTTCGTGAGGTTTTCACCTCCGCATGGCCATAGGGAAATGTATTCCCCTGAACTGAACTCGGTCCATATGAGCCTATAATGGGTGAGGATCGAGGAATATGCTGGTTCAGGTACCCTTACTTTAGAACCAAACCTCATGTAGTGAACCTTAGGAACCCACCCTAGGTAGAACCACTTCGAACCCCTAGTATTCACCCAAATAGGTGTTCTATTTATTCTTGCTTGCTTTTGCTTTGTACTAACATGTTTTCTTTTGTTATGATTGCATTGCGTTTTCATCATAAAAAGAGGTGTTGATTCACGTTCGGTTGTTAAATAGAGAGCTTGTCATAAGGAAATGAGTTTCTTGATAAAGTGGATAATAATACGGTTGTCCGAATATGGTCCAAGAAAACATGATAAGAGAAGGATGGTAATTTAATGGAGGACTACACAACCATTGCTCCGTTGCCTGAGAATTCAAGATGACAAAGATTATTTGAGAGCTGCTGAACTTTCTTAAAAGAGAAGCCAACGAGGATCACGAGATTGAGTGAGCAACGAGTCACGGCCCGAATCAAGTAAAATGGAGATAGAAGCGACGTCCCTTTTGAAGAATTCATGAGACTTACCTTAACGCTCGATTGAAGAAGAGGATCGAAGGACTCCGCCTACGAGGGCAAAACTGTATATATCCATTTTATGTAAAGAGATTTGTTTTCTAGTAAAGTTGTTCTAATAGAATTGAATCAAGAATCAGCGTCTCTTTTTGCATTCATGCATCTGCATTACATTTTATTGCATGCATTTTTTTCATTCATTAACATTACATTTCATTGCATACAATAAATTTCCTAAAATCCAAAAGTGCATTGAGTTCAGAACTCTAGTACAGAGACAGATAGATGATGAAGATTTGGAATTCTCTGAAGATATCGATGGTATGGAAAGGAAAGGTGTTTGTGCCTTTGAAGAAGAACTAAAAAACGAAAAAACCTATCATTTTCTAAATCCCTAGAGGTGTTCTAAACAACTGGACTGTGGAGGAGATTTTTGTAATTTTTAGGACCATTTCAGAGTAATATTCAGAACACTCTTATTGCTCTAAGCCTGGGAGCAATAGAAAATCCTTTTGTGAAAAAGGCACATGTCCATTATTCTTTATTTCAACGAAATGCATCTTTGTGTCTTGTTTTGGCAAACATCCTTTTGTTCCTTCCATTTCATTCATGCTCATACTACACAGATAATTATCCTTGGATTCATTTGTTCGTTGAGTCTTCTTTCGTTCCTATAACAGGTCTCTAGATATCAATGATATGAGCGACACTGCTATTGACTCAGAATCTCCTTTTGAGCAAGATATGTGTCCAGAGGTACCTCAAAACTTTGAAGACGATCGAGACTGTAGCTTATCTCCTGATTGTTAAGGATGGTAGAACAAGTCGAGAAACAGATCTTGCTTTACAAAGAATCAGTGAAAATTGTGAGCTTAAGAGAAGAGAAAAAGTTGATTATCAGAGCCTGTATCACCGCGGAGACAAAGCGAGATGTCATTCAATGATGTTTTCACATGACCATACCAAGATATGCCTGAGCTACTAAGACGTGCGGACACTGTTGAGGCTAAAAAAATGTGTTTGAGGAACACATGCATTGATATTGTAATGGCCAAGTGAATCATGAAATATGGGTACTGCTGGTCCACAATGGAAGGGGATTGCATCAGTTATACCAAGAAACGCCACAAGGGCCAAATTTACAGAGACAAGATTTATGTGCTTCATTTATCTCTTCATGTTATGACTTTTCCATCGACTTTCTCTATGAGGGGCATGGATGTCATTGGGCCGACCTCACCAAAAGCTTTTGGCGGTTATCGATTCATCTTTGTGTTCGTCGATTACTTTATCAAGTGGGTAGAGGTTGTTTCATATGCCAATATCATAAAGTCGACACTCGACAAATTTCTTGAAGAATCATATGTGAATGAGGAATGCCAAAAAGGATCATATTAGACAATGCATTGAATTTGAACAACCGCACGACATCAGAAGTTTGCAGTCTGTTCAAGATTAACACTATATCGCCTCAAAATGAACAGTTCAGTGGGGGCAAAAAAAAAAAAGAAAAAGTAAAAAAAAGAGAAAATAAAAAGAAAAAAAAACAAAAAAAACCAAATAAAAGAAAAACCTCTACTGGAGCAACTCAGTTCTCACTAGTATATGGAATAGAGGTAGTTTTACCCATCAAAGTTGATATTTCTACCCTTCAAGTCTTGTCAGAGCTGAATCTGGATGAAGCAAATCCAAGCCCGATATGATCAGTTAAATTTGATTGAAGAGGAAAGATTCAAAGTTATCCGTCTTGGTCAAAAGTACCAAAAATAAAATACGCGAGCTCACCAAAAAAAGTTCGCCCCAGAGAATTCCAAGAAGGGGACCTGATGTCGAAGAATATTCTTGCCATACAAAAGGACTTCAGAAGAAAATAGATGCCAAACTGGAAAGGACCTTATGTGGAAGGCCTTATCTGAAAAAGCGTTGATATTGACAGGATGGATGGCAAGAACCTGCCTAATCTCGAGAATTCTGATTCAAGAAATAAATACTTCATTAAAAAAAACGAAAAGAAAAATGAAAAAATGAAAAAGAAAAAAAAGAAAAAGAAAAAGGAGAGGCCAAGGCGAAAACCCGCAAAGGGCGCCTTGAGACCAAAGGGTTTTGAATTGAAAACCCATGAATGGGCAGTTCAAATTTTGTTCAAAGGTGGGGCATGCGGTAGTCTCGCCCTTTCTGAATTAATAAGAAGGAGAGATGCTACATCTTGGGGCATCAACAAAGCCTTCTAGGACTTCTAAACACATATCAAGTTCAAAAGGGTCCTTAAGAAGTTTGGGGCAGAGAAGCTCATGCTACGATATCTGGGGCACCTATTTCCATTTTATTCATTTTTTGTATTTTTGACAAAATACATCATCTTGATTAATTTATTCTCATTTTGTATTCTAGCAAAATTTGCTATCCTGATTAATGTGTTCATTTAGAGCTTTGCTCTCAACAAATTTTCATCTTATCCACTGTGATAATATTTTCCATCTTATTCATCTCGTATCTCAGCAAAATTTGCTATCTTGATTGATTTGTTTGTTTAGAGCTTTGCTCTCAACAAAATTTCATTTTGTCCATTTTGATAATCTTTTTCAAGCATTTTTCATTGAAATAACGATTAATGGACTGACAATACACATGCAGAAGGAGTTCTGCATATTACTCTGAAAGTTTCTAAATAATACGAGGACCTGAAACAGGACTATTGTTTAGAACTAACCAAACCTAAGGGTTGGAAACATTTGAGAAATGATAGTCTAAATAGCGACTATTTCTTTGGGTTTTCTGTCAGAGGTACTGGCTGAACAAGAAGGCATCAGCGATAGAACCTTGATGAACAATGAGGAATGACAACCTAAGCATTAGAAATGGATCATTCTCATTACATTCTACAAATATAATACATACACATCTAGTTAGGAGCATTTGATTCATTCTGATCATGTCATCCTAAACACTAGGCATAAATAGGTCCATGAAATGGATTTTGCAGGTCATGTTCCCCAGAGAACAGATCAAAGAAACAAATCCTATACCCCTGAAGTTACAGTGGGATGGATTGAAGTCATTAAAGCAGATCTTGTCTTCATGTATTGGCGTGAAGTAGATCAAAGATAACAGGTCCGGTTTTCCTATATTGGTAGGAAGGGGATCGACGATGCAGATCTTGTCTTCCTATATTGGTGGCGAAGTAGATCGCAGAAAGCAGATCTTGTCTTCATGTATTGGTAGGAAGTAGATCGAAGAAAGCAGATCTTGTCTTCATGTATTGGCGTGAAGTAGATCGAAGATAGCAGGTCCTATCTTCCTATATTGGTAGGAAGTGGATCGACGACGCAGATCTTGTCTTCCCATACTGGTGGCGAAGTAGATCGCAGAAAACAGATCTTGTCTTCATGTATTGGCGTGAAGTAGATCGAAGATAGCAGGTCCTATCTTCCTATATTGGTAGGAAGTGGATCGACGACGCAGATCTTGTCTTCCCATACTGGTGGCGAAGTAGATCGCAGAAAACAGATCTTGTCTTCATGTATTGGCGTGAAGTAGATCGAAGATAGCAGGTCCTATCTTCCTATATTGGTAGGAAGTGGATCGAAGATGCAGATCTTGTCTTCCCATACTGGTGGCGAAGTAGATCGCAGAAAACAGATCTTGTCTTCATGTATTGGCGGGAAGTAGATTGAAGATAGCAGGTCCTATCTTCCTATATTGGTAGGAAGTGGATCGAAGACGTAGATCTTGTCTTCCCATACTGGTGGCGAAGTAGATCGCAGAAAACAGATCTTGTCTTCATGTATTGGCGTGAAGTAGATCGAAGATAGCAGGTCCTATCTTCCTATATTGGTAGGAAGTGGATCGAAGATGCAAATCTTGTCTTCCCATATTGGTGGCGAAGTAGATCGAAGAAAGCAAATCTTGTCTTCATGTATTGGCGTGAAGTAGATCGAAGGTAGCAGATCCTATCTTCCTATATTGGTAGGAAGTGGATCGAAGATGCAGATCTTGTCTTCCCATATTGGTGGCGAAGTAGATCACAGAAAGCAGATCTTGTCTTCATGTATTGGCGTGAAGTAGATCGAAGGTAGCAGATCCTATCTTCCTATATTGGTAGGAAGTGGATCGAAGATGCAGATCTTGTCTTCCCATATTGGTGGCGAAGTAGATCACAGAAAGCAGATCTTGTCTTCATGTATTGGCGTGAAGTAGATCGAAGATAGTAGGTCCTATCTTCCTATATTGATAGGAAGTGGATCGAAGATTGCAGATCTTGTCTTCCCATACTGGTGGCGAAGTAGATCGAAGAAAGCAGATCTTATCTTCATGTATTGGCGTGAAGTAGATCGAAGATTGCAGATCTTGCCTTCCTGTATTTGGCAGCGAAGCAGATCAAAGATGGCAGATTTTACCTCCATGTGACTACAGTGGAGTACATTGAAGCCGATAACTCTATCTCCCTGTATTTGGCAGTGGAATAGATTGAAGATTGCAGATCTTGCCTTCCTGTATTTGGCAGCGAAGCAGATCAAAGATGGCAGATTTTACCTCCATGTGACTACAGTGGAGTACATTGAAGCCGATAACTCTATCTCCCTGTATTTGGCAGTGGAATAGATTGAAGATTGCAGATCTTGCCTTCCTGTATTTGGCAGCGAAGCAGATCAAAGATGGCAGATTTTACCTCCATGTGACTACAGTGGAGTACATTGAAGCCGATAACTCTATCTCCCTGTATTTGGCAGTGGAATAGATTTAAGATTGCAGATCTTGCCTTCCTGTATTTGGCAGCGAAGCAGATCAAAGATGGCAGATTTTACCTCCCTGACTACAGTGGAGTACATTGAAGCCGATAACTCTATCTCTCTGTATTTGGCAGTGGAATAGATTGAAGATTGCAGATCTTGCCTTCCTGTATTTGGCAGCGAAGTAGATCGAAGATGGCAGATTTTACCTCTCTGTGACTACAGTGGAGTACATTGAAGCCGATAGTTCTATCTTCCTGGGCAACAGTGGAATAGATCGAAGATTACAGATCTTATCTCCCTAAGCAATAGTGGAGCAGGTCGAAGATGGCGGATTTTACCTCCCTGATTACGGTGGAGTACATTAAAGCCAGTAGTTCTATCTCCCTGGGCAACAGTGGAATAGAGTGAAGATTGCAGATCTTGCCTTCCTGTATTTGGCAGCGAAGCAGATCGAAGATGGCAGATTTTACCTCCCACTGATTACGGTGGAGTACATTGAAGCTGGTAGTTCTATCTCCCTAGGCAACAGTGGAATAGAGTGAAGAGCACAGATCTTATCTCCCTAAGCAGTAGTGGAGCAGATCACATCCAGTCTTATCTCCCTAAGTAGTAGTGGAGCAGACTAAAAACACAAATCTCATTCCCATGGAATCGTAGCAGAGTAGATTGGAGTCATATCTCTCTAAAGATGCCGTAAAGAGGATCAAAATAATAAGACGAAGTGGATTGGAGCAGTACCCAAAAAAGCCAAGCCTCGGCGAGACCAGATAAATTTGGTCCTTCTTAGTCTTTGCTCTGTTCTCGTTACACGAAAACGAGCAAAGAGGGGCAGCTGTAGAAGCCCAAATTTGCTGGCCTAGTAAAAATAATAACCCAATCACAAATGGGCCCAAAAATTAAAAACCTAGCCCAAACAACATTAACATTTTCAGCAGAAATGAGTAAAAGAAACCCTAGGAGCCGCATGCCTCGGGTGGCCTCCTCGTCTGCCACCCCCAGCCACCAGGCACCTTCATCGCACGCCTCTGCCATCGCCTGTACCAACGCGTCTGACACCTGCAAAACGAGTAACACGCAACAACAAAAGAAACAAACAGCAAACAGACAAAAAATAGAAATTAAGAAGTTGTTTAGATTGGCTATAAAGCCAAAAATGAAAGACTTGTAATCGGCTTCTTCTCTTGGACAAATCTGGAGAAATAAAAAGAAAGAAACAAAGTTTTAAGGATTCTCTTTATTTTCAATCTTTCTATATTCTTTTACCATTATTTTTTTTATTATTGTTTTTTTTATTTTTGATAAACGAAAATAAAAGGAGGAAAGAAATACCTGGGGCGCCCTTGGCCGTGTCGTCGGAGCCCTCTCCGTCGCCGAAATCGGCTCTAAAGGCGGGGCCAAAAGGTTCTTTCTCTCGGTATTCAGGCCAAGCAAGCTCGGCCTCTGAACAGGATCTGAAACGGGGCTCAAAGTAGCCCCTATGTGCAGCGACGGCCACCGTCCAAGGCGATCACGACGGTGCATGGCAATGGCCTTGTTGGCCGGATCTGGAAAGGCTGAGAGGGAGAGACCCTTGGCTCTCTGTTTTTTCTTTCTAAAAGTAAAGGAGAGGACTTTTTTGTTTTTTTGTTTTTTTTTTGTTTTTTTGTTGTTTATAGAAGCTAAAGCGGCGCCATTTGAGGGAGAGACCCGCGCCTCTTTGCCCTAATGGGTAATTTTCACATTTGGTCCCTCCATCTGGCGCTGAGGTGCAATTTGACCTTTTTATTATTTCCGATTTTGGCCATATAATTTGGCGCCTATTCCAACCTAGTCCTGCGCAAAACGATGCGCATAAGGGAAGGGGAATTTTCACAATCGGTCCCTTGATTTTGAGCACGTTTCATTTCAGTCATCGGCGATCCCTTTTATTTATTTACAGTTTGGACCCCCGGATTTTGATTTGATTTTAATTTCATCCTTTAGTTCATTTAATTATTTTTTTTTAGAAAAGGGGAGTTCCTCTATTATTTATTTTAAGTTATATATATATTTATTATTTACCTAATATCTTTCTTTTTATTTGTATTATTTGATTTAAGTCATTATATATGCACATACATATTCTTTTTATAATTTATATACATGTACATATTCTTTATTTATTTTAAATATATATTTTTTATATTTCATATTTTCTACATGCATATGTATATACTTATATATTTACATATTTTAATTCATATATTTATAAATGTATGTACATACTTACGTTATTTTATTTTTATAACATACATATTTATATTTTTTTTGTCTTTATGTAATATATATACACACATGCGCATGTTATTTATATATATGTAATTATATTTTCATATTTTATAATTCTTATACATACACATATATATACGTATAGACATACATATTTTCATTATATATATACCTATATAGTTTTTTTTGTATTTTAAATTTTTTAAAATTCATACATACATTTTTAAAATTTTATTCATTTCTTTATTATTATTATTGTTTTACTTTATGTTTATTTATTTATTTATGTGTCCATTATTATTTTAAAAAAAATATTTCAGTTTTTTTATTTTGTTTATTTACTTGTTATTGTATATAATTGATTTTTTATATATTTATTTTTGTTATTTTTGCTCGTATTATTTTTACTCGCATTATCGTAATTGTTATTCCGTCACATCAACTTTTACCCAAATTCGTAAAAAAGGAAAATTTTGGAAATAAAGGTAATACTCGATACTTGGGATCTTCGAGAGAATTGGGCCCTAACGTGCTGGGTTCTAATTTTCTGTTGAATCTAAATACTCGAGAATGCTCTTTAATAAAAAACATAAATAAAAACTCATTATCGGGATTTCAATATGTTGTGTCCTAACGCATTGGATATGACACGTGGTTTTCTCGATATGAGGATTTTTCGAAAGTAAAGGCAATATTCCGTATTTAGAAAATTCGAGAAATCGTGCCCTAACTTACTGAGCTTCGATTTTTCTCGTTGATTCTAAGTAATCGAATATCCTTTTAAAATTAAAATAAATGATGTTTAAATAAAAAAATGAAAGGCAAGCTTACTCTAAAAAATACGAGGTGTCGTGTCCTAACTTACTGGATGTAACATCTTGTTACTTCGAGATAAGAAGGCATTTTCCATTTTGATTTATTTGAGTATTTTTAAAATAACACGATATAAGGAGGGATCATATTTTTAAAGTTCTTTTCGAGTTTCTAATTTTCGACATTAAGACACTAACTAATCAACTAGGTACCAATTTTGGGCGTTACGAGGGTGCTAATCCTTCCTCGTACGTAACCGACTCCCGAACCCGTTTTCTGAATTTCGTAGACCAAACTCATTGTTTTAATAAAATCAAATTGTTTATTAAAAACAACTGCTTTTAAAGGTGACCCGATCACACCTCATCAAAAAAGATTGGTGGCGACTCCCACTTTCGTTTTCATTTTTCAAAACCCAAGTCGACCCCGTTTTTCAAAAAAATGGTGTCAACAGGAACAATATTAAGTTGGGTCAAGAATATTAGAGAATTTTATAAAATAGATAAAATAGGAATTTCGAGTAATGGTATAGAAAGTAGTTAAAGCTGGTAGAAAATTAGAAATACTTTCGAGATGAGAAAAATTAATTCAAGGTATTAACTTAATTGTAGGAGAATGGAAAATGTAGGGGTAAAAGTAAGAAAATCAAAAGTTTAAAATGATTACATTGAATTAGAGGAAAAAGGAGGAAGAACCAGAAATGAAATATTTACCAAAGTAAAGTATGAATCATGCATGGTATTGTAGAGAAAGTTGAAGGACTAAATGATAATTACTTAATTACTTTTGGCTTGTACATAGGTAATGTTGGTTATAAATGAAATGTTTTAATGGACCTAAATGTAGAACTTGGATACTTTTTTTAATCTTAAAAGTTTAGCCTTACCAAAAGAGTTTATGATGAATTATATGATTATTGAAATTGAAATTGAGCTTATGTGGTTGAATTGTGAATTGGATTGGTTGAATTTTGAGTTTAGTGCAGGGACTTAAGTGATATAGATTTGAAACTTAGGCAAAATTTTCCCTTAATTTTTCAAACATCGAACCATAAAATGGTATCTATACTGTCAAGGGTATCAATACTTTGAGGAAGGTATCGATACTATGACAAGGGTATCGATACTTTTGATTTTTGCTAAACTTTTCCAAACATCGATGCTTAATTTGATATCGATACCAAGCAAGGGTATCGATACTTGGGCTAGGGGTATCGATACCCTATAAAAAAGTACTAATACTTTGATTCCAAAAAGTAGCTTTATACTTAATAAAATGATTTGAAACAAATTGTTACTCGAAATTTTACCGGAATGAATTCAATATAGAAGATTAATTGAGAAGTCTAAGTTTGTTACATCGCAATATTCATTAAATAAATCTAGAGTAACAAAACACATCTGTTGTTGCTTTGACAACAAATGTAGCATCCTAATACCTTGACCTAGTGGCCGGATCGGGCAAGTAGGTCAAAGAGCAATAGTGAGAAAATCATATCCCCATAAATCATTTCCTCTCTTCATTGTTCATTGCAGGCAACCTGATTTTTGCCATCATTTTTCTTTTTTTGTTCGATTACCAAAAATGGGACACCGTTATTTGTGGACATGTCCTTGGAAAATTTAGAAGCATCGCCATTATTTTTGGATGAGGTGACTGGTCGGTTGTCACACTATTGATCGTGAAGTTTCATGAAAAGATTCGAGTAACGAGATTTCATTTTGCTAGGATCAAGCTCCTTGAAAGCTGAAGAATTCGAAGAGATGTAACAACATTGATGAAGTAGAAATGCCTCGTCTTAAACCCTTGTCGAGTATATATATTTGTTGCTGCTGAGGCTTCAATTCGTTCCCCTATTCTCTCACGAGGTAGACAATGAACCTTATCAGGAAAAAAAAAAAACAAATTTGAGTTTAGGATTCTTACTTTACAGTAAAAATAGGAGAAATAAAATGGATTAAAAAATACACATAATAACAGAGAAATTATTTACCAACAAGGAGTGCTTATATGGACATGACGTGTAATGCCACATCAAATGTGGTTGGTGAAAAAACGATTGAGTGACTAAAACGATTAATTATTGTAACACCAATGATTAAATTGAAAGTTTTTTATTTTGGGTGACCAAAATAAAAATACCCCAAAAGTTAGGTGACCCACTAAGTAATTTACCCTAAAAAAGATGTCCTTATTTAAAGACATAATAAAATAAAGATATGTCATTATTTTTTAAAGACGTAAAATATATCTATATAAAATTAGCTCTCTAACTCAATTTAACTAAAATTAAATTATTTTGAGAATAAAAAAAATTAAAATTTTCAAAAATAAGAGACGAAGGTTGAAACTTAAGGTTGATTGAAAAGAAAAATGATAAATATTAAAATTATACATGCAATTTGATCCAATGTGCATTGTCATATATGAACATTAATTTTGTGCGATTTTATACATAAAATTTTAATTTGGTTCAATTTTCATAAATCACTAACAGTATTATGAAATTAGCATCATTTTATGTTGATATATTTATACACAGACAAAATTATATTCATTCAATGTGAAATAAATTTATGTATTCATTTTTTTAAATGTATACAATTGAATCAAAATTAAATTTTCATGTATACATATAAACCACAATTCAAGTTTCACGTGTATAGTTACATTAAATCAAAGTTCATGTATCAAATTGCACATTAAATCAAAGTTTATATATAAATTTGATATTTATTTTCATCAATTCTCAAAATTATTTTCATCAATTCTTTACCCAATGAAGAACAAGGAATTAATTTAATTAATTGTAACGATTTTTTTCTTTTCTTTTAGCTTAGCTTGAAAGATTCGAGATTATATAATCAAAATAAATTTAAGTTTCGTAGACTATTATTAAATATGTGTTATTTGATATTGATTTCATTAAGGATAATTTGGAAACATCAGTCATTAAGGATAATCAAGTCAAGCTAAGTTTGAGTTTGGATAATTTTCTAGAATCGAAACATCAGTCGGCCAAATTTTTAAATATCTCTATTTCAAAAATTCAGATTTTTCAAATTCAGATGTTATGAGTTTGAATCAATTTCTAGTTACTCATACAAATCATATGAGCTCGGATTAAATATATTGGAATGATTAAGTAATTATCATTAAATCAAATTGATACATATTAATCAAATTAAATTTTTGGGTTCGGATTCGAATTTGGAATTTAGATGTCCAACCATGGCCACAACTGAGTTGCTTATGGGTTGCTCAATTTGTCAGCATAGGATTGCATAATTTTCTTGTTGAAAATTGTGTCCTCCTTTTGCTATCTTTTACTTTTTAAGTTGTTGGGATTGGGTCACAATGACTCACAAACCTTGACTTTCTAGCTGAGAGATAATATATCAGTCTTTTCTTGCTAAAGTTTTTAGTAAATACTATGTAGTCCTTGTTTCAGATCTTATTTCTGTACCAATCACATATCAAGTTTTGGTTAAAATATGCTTATAGTCCCTCTACTTGTATTTCTAAGAATTTAGTCCTCTTTACTTTTTAGATTTCAAAATCCAGGCCTAACTGTTAATATTGTTAATATTTTTTTAGTTACAACATCTTTTTTTTTTCATCGCATGGCTGTTAAGTGAGTAGTGTTTTTTATTTCAAAATAATACAGCACCAAATTTTACAAAAAAAAAATAACAGTGTTAATAATTAAACTTGAATTTTAAAATCCAAAACGTAGAGAGACTAAATTCCAATTCTTAGTCTACATCTACCGAAATTAATATATATGTTCAAACTCAGCATTAAAATGTGGTCATGGTAAAAAACTTATTTTCATCTCTTTAAAAATTATAGATCAATAAAATGATAACATTATATTTTGACCCCTCCAGATTTATAATTTAATCCCGTGATCTCAAATAAAAATTTTTCCTTGATATTATCTACCACATGAACCACTCCAAGACTATTAAGAGAACACACATATATAGTCTTTCTCTATCAAACTATATTATTTTATTTGTAGAAACAAATTCAAAACAAACTAAACTACAAATTATTTGAATTCAAAGCAATTCGAACTCGAATAACTTGCATTAGAAGTAACCAAAGTTTGAAATGATTTAAATACATAATAATTTAACTTTGAAATTTTTGAAAGTCAAAGATCTGAAATTCAAATGCAATAAAAAAAAACCCAAACTGAATCTAAAATAACCCTAACCTAAAATAATAGCGTAGCCAACGTTTTTGACTTGTAATGTTGTAATGTTGTAATTATTTAACGTAGGGAGGTTGCTTGTCTAGGCTTATTTCAAGTGTCAACAGATTTGGTCATTTAATTTACGAGACAGGTGATGTGATATTGGGGTTTACGAGTGCCTAATCTCTTAAAATAAAAAATTTTCTTTTTAAATTCTTTAAAATTTTATAAGTTAATATATGAAAATTACATTTTAATCTCAAGAATGATAAAATTATAACTTAATTTTATAAAAACAATGATGAAATTATATTTTTAACTCTAATAGAATTTTAATAATTTAATTTTTCTCCAAAAAGTTTATGGTTTCGCCCCTCTATATATTTATTACTTAACGATTCAACATATATGTATGTATATATATAGTTTTTTGACTGTTTACCAATGGTTTTAGAATTAATCAGTGTTTGAATTAGTCAGATTGTTAGTTTTCGGCCCATTTAGTTCAAATTAACTAATTATTAATTTTTTATAAGAAATTAAAAAAATTAATTTAACCGATATGTATAAATTCACAAATAAACTTTTTTTCACCTCTCTTTAAAACGATACCTTAATTTTTTGATCCAATTAATCCAACTAACCGATATAATCCATTTTAAACAACTGGGAAAACATGGAATGATATAATTAACTTTGTCAATAAGCACATTATGAACTAAATCAAGATTCTCAAGTCATAGATTAAACGAAAACCGACAATGATTTGATTAAACAGATAAAAAAACAAGCAAAACCCAACAGAAACTAACTGAAAGGGTTTTGTAAAAAAAAGTTGAAGTAAGGGATGAAATAAAAAAAAAAACATTAATTTCATATCATAATAATGATTCTAAATAGTTTTCCACCAAATCATGATTTCGTTTCATAGAAGAAAAAAAGAACCCTAAAGCCCCTGATAACTTTACAAAACCGACCAAGAAGAACACAAATGTCTAAAAGTGTGAAAGATTTTCTAGCTGTAATGAAAGTGACAGAAACCTAAATGGAACATGGAATTTACTGCAGATTTCAGGCACCCAACTTAATAAAAGTGTATGATGTTTTGAAGTAGATATAGCAAAAGTTGAAATCTTTAAAGCAAACTGGATGTGTATGATAACGACATAGTGACAGACAACATTGAAAACAAGGAGCAAAGCAGCAAATTTAGTCATGCTTTATGTCGGATTCTGATTAAATGCTGTATGATCTTCAGCAGAGCTTGCAAGCAAAAGCGACGGGAAATTATGTGATAGGTCGAAATAATTTTTTTTTTTAATTTTGAAGGTTGAAGTTAATAAGTTGTACCAAAATGATTTAAATTGAAAATTTCGTTGACACTGAAAAAGGTAATTTTTTTTTATTAATGAAGAAGGCAAGAGATTGTATTAAATTATTATTTAAAAAGGATTAAAATTATAATTATACCACGAGAATGGAAGCATGTTTTGCGATTGTAAAGCCTGTGCTTAGATTAAAATAAAATAAAATAATTAAGATAAAGAGTTAATGTGAAAGAGATCCTTTGATCATGATGGCACAACTACTATCACAAAATTTAGAAAAACAAAATGCATAACTTGGAATTTACAACCCAACTTTCGATCCAATTTTAATTTAGTCAACATTATTGTTATTGTAAGAAAGATGCGGTTGGAATGTGTTTAAATAAAAAAAAATTCTAATTTAAAGGTTGAAAAAATTATGTGTAAAAGTAAGTATTGTATCAAAACTTGATTCCATATTTTCTCGGTGCTCATTTAAATGAATTTAAATAATAAGATTATTTGGTATTAATGGGATATTTAAACTTTATAAATAGGATTATGTTGTGGATCAACCCATATAAAAATAAAATAATAAAAGTGGAGAAAAACGAATATAAATATTTTACATGAAAAATCCTCAAAGAGGGAAAAACTAGGAGCAAATGAGGCACTCGCTTATCATTAATGGAGTAAGTAAAATGAGAGTACAATGAGAATACTAAAACCCAAACCTCGAATACAAATCTCACACCCAAAGCTCTCGCAAAAGAGGTTTCACAAAATTCTCTTAAAGTTGCCACGAAAACTCTCATCAAAACTCATCGGCTACTACATCTTGTCGCCCCCAAAAGAAAAGCTCTGTAGTACTACATCTTTAATTGTCTCTTAATTAGTCTCTTTTAAATAGGCTTAGATTAGATTTCTAATCATATTAAAATATCACTGGAATAATCAGAGTTTACTTGGGAGAAGAAATCCTGCTTGGAGTCTAAAATGTGGCCGCATAACTTAGAGAAATCGTCGTGACGTCCCATGTATGCTCGTCACGACATTGCCGCCATGTTCATTTGGAGTTTCGTCACAACGCCGCTTGTCTTCTTGTTGTGATGTCACCTTTATTTTACCTCTTTTTTGGTAAATCGTCGAATGTCTTCCTAAGTGTCTGCAAAACTTCTAATAAATGCGAAAGACATCCCATATATTAGAAGGGTAACACATATAAATTTTGTAGTAAAAAATAAGAAAGAAAAAACACGTGATAATTTTTTAATTTGTGAATTTAAAAATTTTATTGTGATTAAATCAAGTCACATTATCAATTAAAATATACACAAAACAAATTCTTTACTTGTAAATTTATATAAATTTATAATACATTAAGTGCATAAAAACAATAGACATAAATTTTAGGCTTAGCTACTATTAGTGTCATACATTATAAATATTATTTTTAAAAGTTATAGATTTTATTTTTATATGTTATAAATTATAAAAAGATGTTAAGTTTATAATATAACATCACTCCTATATTAACCCTCTAATAGAAATTAGGATAAACTAAATTAATAGTCTTTCAATTATGTATTAATTTTCATTTTTCATCACTCAAGTAAAAAAAATATAATTTTATCATTAATATTTTTGAGATTATTTTTTATATCACTTGACCGTTAAGTGATTAACAAAATGATGACATGACACTTTTTTTAACTAATAAAATAATAAATTTAGTTTTTTAACTTTTATACTTTTTGTGAATTTGACTCTAATTTAATATAAAAATTATAAAAAATAAAATTCTTTAAAAAAGTTAGAGATTTCTATATATATAGAGAAAATTATGAAAATACAAAAAATAATAAATCTCAAAACTATATACAAGCTTTGATCAAATATGTAATTTGATACGAACTTTGATTTGGTACAATTGTATACATGATATTTTTTTGGTACAAGAAGAAGGATAAAAACTATAACTAGGCAAGGCGAGGCCAAGCTATTCTAGAGCAATCATCCTGTAGCAGTTGAAGAACTTCATCTGGCAGTTGTATGTAGATATACTACTCGGAGGTCTTGAGGATGCAATTGATGCTAAACCATCGGCTACCCGGTTATCCTCTCTAAATACATGTGTAACTCGAACCATCCAAGAAGTTAGAATAGATCTTTAATAACTCGTAACACAGCTGAGCAATGCTGTTCTATTGAAGTTGCTTGAATCAAATGAATAGTTGCAGTACTATCCATCTCAAGCACCACCTTTTTTAGCTCTAGATTCCAAGTTACTTGTAGTCCTTCAAAAGCACCCCAAAGCTCGGCATTGAGTACAGAACAACAACCAATATTTTTAGAAAAACTAGCAATCTAATTGCCATGTTGGTCATAGATTAAACCACCAGCTGAAGCATTCCTAAGCACATTACTAACAGCACCATTGGCATCCACATTATGTCACCCATCCTTAAGTGGAATCCACTTAAATAATCTGCAAATTTTAGTTTGTCTTTTCTTCAAAGAACTCGCCATCTCATGATTAGAATCAAGATAAACATCTCTTTGTAGCTCTTCTCCAAGACACTATCACATTCAATGAAGAAAAACAAAATTGTTTCTTCTAATCTATTTTTACAAATTGCAATTTTGATCCCTCTTCTTTGTTCACATTTAGGATTTAATTTTTATATTTTACTTTAACATAATTTGTTCATCTATTTTTACAATGACATTAGTTAATCCATATAGTTAATATCCTTAACAATTATAGTTAAAATATTGACGTCAAATTTTCTTTAAAATATCTTTCTAGCACACATAAAAAAATTATTTCATCATGATAAGTTTGAATTAGTATTTTCTTTAAAAAAAAAATCTACCTTAATATTTTGACCAGAATAATTAAGGGTATCATATATTTGGATTAACTAATAATATTATAAAAGTAGAGGAATCAAATTATGTCAAATTAAAGTATAACTATTCAAATTTAAATTTAAACATAATAAAGGGACCATAACCATAATTTAACCTAGAACAATTTGTACTCGCAATAATTTGTCATTTGATTTGATATTTTTTTAAAAGTATTTTTAATCAATAAAAATATTTTCACCTATTATGATTAGATTTAATTGCACAAACATCCCCAAATTATGACCCTCATTCTAAATTGGTCTTTAAATGACATCCCCAAACTATGATTAGAGTCATTCTAATTACAACTCAAGCTATCAGGGTTATATCATTTAGGTCCCTAGACTACTAAAAATCGTTAATTTAACTGTTAAATGGCATGCTAGATCTTATGTGTCATAATATTAAATGAAAACTTTAAAAAAATGAAAATTGTAAAAATGATGTTTTAAAAACTTTAATTTTACGGTTTCGAAACTTTTATAGAAACTTTATCGTTCACTTTTTTTCCCATTTTGCTTTGTTTTTTAGTTTTTAAAGTTATACGCCAACATTCTATTTCTACAAAATTTTTATTTTAAAGTCAACTGCATAAGATTTTACGTGTCATTTAATGGTTTTAATAACAAAAATACCTAATTGATATAACATTGATAGTTTAGGATGTAACTAGAATGTTTTGAAGTTTATGACCAGTTTAAAATAATTATTTCAATAATTATATATTAAAATTTTAATAAACATATGATATATAATTATAGGTTAAAATATGTCATAAGTCTCTATACTTTCAAAAATTAGAAGTTTAGTCCAAATACTTCTATTTCATGGAATTTAGTCCCTTTAATTTTTTAGTTTTTAAAAGTCAGGTCCAATTGTTAACAGTGATATTTTTTTTGTTAAATTTGCTACTATGACATTTTTAAAATAATAAACATACTCACTTGGTAGCCATGTAATTAAAAAATAACTTTGTAATTAACTTGAATTTAACCAAAAAAATTAATAGTGTTAACAGTAAGACCTGAATTTTGAAATGTGAAAAGTAAAGGACTAAATTCCATGAAATAAATGTACAGGGACTAAATTATTAATTTCCAAACGTACAGGGACTTGTGGCAAATTTTAACTATAATTATATATTAAAAAACAGTTGAAGCCTATAGTTCGCAGGTAAAGTTAATAACCAAATTAACCAAATTAAGTCTATTTCGTGACTAAGTACCACGTGTCAGATTTCTATCTTATCCACGTATATCGTGTCAAAACCACAACTTCAAACGGTATCTGGCTGCCAGCTTCCCTCCAATTTCTCTTCATCCTCAATCAATCCCCCCCCGCCTTGCTAAACTACGCCCTCCACCCTACTGGCGCACTTTAGCAAACGCCCTTCGCTTCCCTCCCTCTTTATCCTCTCCATGGCTTCTCTACCTTCAGCTTCAACCAAACCAACCTCCGTACAACTGGGTCGGATTCATGTCCTTAAGGAAGGGTCTCATCCACCGCAAAATGGTCCCGTTGTGTACTGGATGTTTAGAGATCAACGGTTGAACGACAACTGGGCTTTGATCCACGCCGTTGATCAAGCCAACAAGGCCAATGTGCCCGTCGCTATAGCTTTCAATCTTTTTGATCAATTCTTAGGGGCTAAAGCAAGGCAATTAGGGTTCATGCTTAAGGGTTTACGTCAATTACAGAAAAGTATTGAACATACCCAGATTCCATTCTTCTTGTTTCAAGTAAGTGTTTTTATGGTTTTTTTTAATTAAACCCATTTTTTGTTTTAGGGTTTTGGAAATTATAGTCCAAAGTGTTTCACCAATTTGTTTTGAATGTTCAAGTAAATTATGTATTAAATGAATGACTTTATTAGCATTGTTCATGTAAAAGGTTGTGAATTACGTGTTTATTCTTTAGGGAACAGCTGAAGAAACAATACCAAAGTTTCTTGGTGAATGTAAAGCTTCACTTTTAGTTACAGATTTCTCACCATTAAGGCAGATTCGAAAATGTAAAGATGAAATTTGTAAAAGAGTGAGTGATTCAGTGACTATACATGAGGTTGATGCTCATAATGTAGTTCCTGTTTGGCTTGCATCGGATAAGCTGGAGTATAGTGCTAAGACAATTAGGGGTAAGATAAATAAACTGATTCCTGAGTACTTAATCGATTTTCCGACTCTGCAACCACCGAATAAGAAATGGGACGATGCAACGGATCGGTTTTTAGATTGGGATGGTCTCATTGCCGATGTTTTGAGGTTAGAAATTTGTACATTTGGGTGGAGTTGAGATGAGAGTAACTTTTGGGTTGATAATGCTGGTGTTTTTTTATGGCCAGGAATGGGGCTGAAGTACCTGAAATTGAATGGTGCGAACCCGGAGAAACTGCAGCAATGGAAGTATTGATGGGAAATAAAGATGGTTTCTTGACAAAAAGGTTGAAGAGTTATAGTATGGACCGGAATAATCCTTTAAAACCGCGAGCTCTCTCTTGTTTGTCTCCTTATCTGCATTTTGGTCAGATATCTGCACAGAGATGTGCCTTAGAGGCACGTAGTTTTCGGAAACATAATGCTCAGGTTTGTAGCAATTGATTCTCTAATCATTCTATAGCTTGCTTTTTTTAATGTCTGATCCATGGTGTTCATTGTTTCATCTTACTTGCTACGCTGAAGGCGGTTGATACGTTTTTAGAAGAGTTGATTGTGCGCAGAGAACTTGCCGATAACTTTTGCTATTATCAGCCGAATTATGATGCTATGCAGGGGGCATGGGAATGGGCACGAAAGACATTGATGGACCATGCCTCTGATAAACGAGAACATACTTACACGTGAGTGGTTTTCTGTTGTCTTGATCATTCACTTTGTTTCGAGTGAATTGCAAATAACTCTTGAATTTGTAGGATGGAGCAATTGGAGAAGGCACAAACGGCTGATCCCGTAAGCAAACTGTTGACTTTCATTGTGTTCTTTGCTATGCCGAGGGTTTTTGTTTTCGCTCTAAGTTTTTATTATTCTGCCCCTACTTTCAGCTTTGGAATGCTTCACAGCTTGAGATGGTTCATTATGGGAAAATGCACGGCTTTATGCGGCAAGTGATTTCTCGATAAACTCTAGTTTTTTCTTTTTTATTGCAAGTTGAGAATGTAGTTTGCATATCTCTTCTCAGTTATTCGGGATGTGCTTGTTCTAAATTTCAAAACCATATACAGCATGTATTGGGCAAAAAAGATTCTGGAGTGGACAAAGGGACCTAAAGAGGCACTTGAAATATGCATATATCTAAATGACAAGGTAAGTAATGATGCATTTTCCTTCCCTTGATATCAATGCAAAAGTGACATGAAACTCTTCGTTGCAGTACGAAATTGATGGGAGGGATCCAAATGGTTACGTTGGTTGCATGTGGTCAATATGCGGCGTGCATGACCAGGTTTGTCTTTGTTGTTTTAGTTTCTGTCTTATGGTTTGATTCATGACAATGCCTCTTGTTGCCTTCTCATTCGTGCTATCCTACATTTGTTTCACTGGCAATTAAATTAGGGATGGCGAGAGAGACCTGTTTTCGGGAAAATACGATACATGAACTATGCTGGATGCAAAAGGAAATTCAATGTTGACGGATACATAGCTTACGTCAAGAGACTAGTTGGTGAAATCAAGAAGAGAAAAGCAGAAAGCCCGGTGGGTCAAAAGACAAAGCAGCCGCGCAACGAACAACATTAACATCTCGCTGCCTGTCTGTTGTGAAACTCTTTTATCTAAACTCCATGGTTGTAGTACCACTAACCATATTGTGTTAGAAATGACAATGACATGCTAGGCTTTGTTGGTTTGGTAGGAAGTGAAAATCATTATTAGTTCATGAAATGTATGATTTAGTTATGATTTTTCATTTGATGTACTGAATTTTGGAATAGTTTGGGATTAAGCTAATTTGAAATGACTTTTCCTTTAATTAAGACTAGTAAATATCTGTGATTTATAAATATTTGTACATGAAATGTCATGGTGTGTTGGTGTAGTTAAAGATCTTGCATGTGGTTATTAGTGCTTATTATTTATAGTGGTAATAGGTAAATAAACATGGGAGTTACGTGAAATGGTGAGGGTCTCTCTTATTTTAACCGGTGGTTGAGGGTTTAATTTTCACCTTGCAGTAATTTCAAAACTCATGGTTAGCGTTTATCCCCTTAATGAGCCTACTGAATGTGAAATTCCAGTACCTTGGGCAACCAAAAAAAAGAAATCAATGATTTATGAATAATTTTGGCTAATATGCTAAAAGTTCCCTTAGACTAGTTTGTTTTATTCATGTAAGGTCCTTAAACTAGTCCCTATTTTAATTTTCAAGAACAGAGCAAACTATCAATAAATTTGCTAGGGAGAAGAATTTGGAGAAAAAGGGAGGCAAAGAACCTTGATTTACACATGTTCATGGGCTCGATGGCCCGCTCGCTTCGGCCATATTGGGCAATAATTTTAAAATATTTTTATTTAAATTTAAAAATAAAATATATATATATTAATATAAAAGTTTAAATTTAATGTCAGTCGTGGGAACTTTAATTCAATCAATTTCAGTCGGTGTAATTTTTAAAAATTGAAATTTTAGTTTTGACGTAAATCACCGTCATTAATCGATTAATTAGATTTTCAATGAATAGTATGTAGAATTAATAAAGTAACATGATATTACACATATGCTAATATATTTGCCGTATCAAATTTTGAAAATAAAAGAACTTAATGATTTAACTGTTATTATTTGGTGATGACCAACATTTTTTAAGGATTGGACCCCAACTTGATCCATTAACATCTCTACTTTAACTCTTTTTTTTTAATGTTTTTAAAATTGAATCGCTTGTCCGATTAAAAAACATTAAGAATTTTAAAAAATAAAAAAAAATAAAAAGCTCAATTCAACTGATTCGTGTCAACTCTCAATTTATCTGATTTAAAATCATTCTTCAAACAAATACTTAAACTGATTTCCAATCTTACCTATCTAACTAACCGATCTAGGCAAATTCAAACATCCTTAATTTTTTTTCTTACATAAACATCCTTTCTTATGAGAGTTATGATAGTGAAACTCCATGGTTTTGTGTTTTTTTCTTTAATTAGCATGAACTAAATTTATTTTTCTAGGGCTACAATGGATGTTGGCATTTCGCTTAAATTTTATGTAATCTTTGATCTATTTTCTTAATGAATTTGAGATTTTTGTTTAATTTAAACTTTATGTATCTAAATTCACCATCTTTTTAGATTGAATTAAGATAAGTAATTCTTGAAAAATAAAATCGAAGAGACAAGATGAAGTTGTTGTTAATCAGAGGTATACATGATATGGACCAGCTTGTGAACCATGTATTCATGGGAGAAGGCTGAACAATCACGTAGTCCTAAGTTAGGAAAAAGATTATGCTCCAATCATGTAGTCTTATTTTTGAGGCAATGCCTAAAAATATCGATAATGTGCTTTAGTACACTCGAACGTTGATAATGTGCTTCAGTACACTCAAACGCATATCCTCCTATATTGACAACAATACTCATACCAATTGAGTTAATACTCAATCGATCATTACCATCATTATTATTGAGAGTCTACTAACTTAAGTTATTGTATATCTTATAGGTTAAAATCTAAATGGTTCGTTTATAGCATCACTAAGCTTGGGCAGTTATTGACTAGATTGTTCGATAAGGACCAGCCACAGAGGTAAAGTTAGGAGGCCGGCCTAAAATGAAAAATTTTACTTTTAATCTTTTTATAATTTATACAATTTTAAATTAGTATACGGTAAAAATAATAAAAAATTCATTTAATCATAAATTATTAAAATAGTAAAATTACATTTATGCTATCGTACATATATACAACTTAATTTCGCCCAAAAAAAAATCTACTTCTCTCAAACCAATTAATATCCCATTATGGTATTTCTTAATGTTTTCACTGACCTATTTATCTCCTAGAGTAACTAATAATTATGATCTCAAATAATTGATCTAGTTATTAGCCTTAATCTGGTTTTATCCTATTTCAATTATTAAACAATTTTACTATGATCTAGTTTATGCTTAATGCTTTTATTATTATTATTATTATTATTTTGCATTAATGGTTGAATCCATAGTTTAAATTCACAATTGAGTGTATAAAGGAGGGTTACTGAGTTGGTAAATCCTTAATTGAATTGCTGAGATTGTTTTAACATCAGTTTTAAATTGTCAAAATAATAACACCTATTTTATTTAGGTTCAAAATTTAACCATATTTTTACAATTGACAAAAAGAAATTATAGTATAAAAATAGAAGGTGCATCATGAATAAAAAATAAGGTTTACATCTCCCATATTTAATTATCAATTTTAGTAATGGAATAAATTTTTTATTATAGGAATAAAATTTTATTATCCTAGATACAATTCAAATATTAATTTATTACTTAATCATGAGATGTGATGCACTGGGTGTTCACCTTATCTCTTAATCGAGTAATTAGAAGTTTGATACTCTTTTATGAGAATGAAATTGGGAATAAAATTAGTAAATTTTTTAGATCAAAATTAAATTGTATATTTTTAAAATAATAAAAATATAATTTTATCATTTTAATATTTATATGGAGAGCCGAACCCTTACCAGCCCTTAAACTTGGTTCTTAAATAAATATTTCATTATTAACTATTTATTTCATCGAACAGTACTCACGGGATTAATAATATATATGGCTTCACACGTGGGCATCGACGTGTTAATTATTCGGGAGAACTCGGCCATCTACTAGAACTTTCCTTCCATCTCTTTCGTACAAAATCAGAGAAACCATAAACATATATTTCTAAAAAAAATCCTCAAAATAATCCATACAAATAAATAGACACTTAAAACCACATTTCGATCATTCATCCTAGCACTTTGGGTTTTCGATCATCTCCCCAAATTTGCCTGAATTTCCCCGCTTTTTCATTTCAAAGGTACCATCTTTCTCTATTTCTTTTTGGGTTTAATTTTCGTATATGTTACGATGATCACGTTGATCTTGCTAATTATGTATTATCTTTCAGTGATTTTTTGCATGAAAATGTTCCTTTAAATGGTTGGTTTTTGTGGTTTTTGATCGAAATTATCGTTTCTGGAATGGTACACGATCGCTTCATCTTTTTGTATGTAAAAAAGTTTTTAAATTCCGTTGCAGAGTTTAGAAGATAAAAGAAAATGCAGGGCGGCAGAGGCGGAAGGGATCCATTCTTTGAATTTGGTGGTGATCCCTTTGGTGGTTTTGGGGGTCATAAAAGTTTACTATCCAATTTCTTTAATGGAAGGGACCCTTTTGATGATCCTTTCTTCACACGTCCTTTTGATAGCATGTTTGAATCAAGCTTCTTTGGCCCTGGTCATAATCCTTTCCCTGATATGCACCCATCTGGGTTCATTGAACAACAAGCCCCAGAGCCAAAACGACCAAGCGGTCCTATTATCCAAGAATTAGATTCTGATGATGAAAAAGAGATGAAAGAAAATCCCAGAAAACATGGTAGGTCTAAGGATGAACCTCATGTCGAGGTACCAGATGATGAAACTGAACAATCTGAGAGAAGGAATGGGCATTTGCAGTATATGAATGGCTATAATGGTTCATATCAACGACAACAGCAACCACCTCAAACTCGTAGCTTTACATTTCAAAGCTCCACCGTTACGTATGGTGGTGCTAATGGGGCTTACTATACTTCATCCAAAACAAGGAGGAGTGGAAGTGATGGGGTAAGTATTTAATGATATGTTCATTTATAAGCCCTTGAATTTGTTTTATGTGTTTCGCATTACATTGTTGTGGTGTAGATTACCTTTGAAGAAAGCAAAGAAGCTAACACAGCTACAGGTCAAGCAAGCCACCGGGTTTCAAGGGGACTTCATGACAAGGTACCTCTCAAAATGTTATTTGCTATTAGTGTGATTGTAGAGTTAATTTATGAGAATTTTCGATGTAGGGTCATTCGGTTACGAGAAAGCTGAATTCGGATGGTAGGGTGGAAACAATGCAGGCCTTGCACAATTTGAATGAAGGTAAGATAAGAACAGTTATATGTGACAGTCGGGTATGTTATACTTGTTTGTAGAGGCATATATACTTGTCCAGGGCAGTTAATGTATATGATCCGAATCTGTGAATGTTACACAGATGAGCTTTCTGGTTTTGAAGAAGCTTGGAATGGAAATGCTAGAAAGCATTTGCCTGGCTGGTCTGGAAGTTCTAATGTCCATGATACAACAGGTAAGATTCGTCTTCGAATGCATTAAGCATGCTCATTTTCGTGTTACCTAGACTTCGCGATTGATTTAACCATCTTGAAATATTGTCTCAGGGACAAGTTGGGGTCAGAATGGGCAAGCAAGTCATGGAGGATGGGCACTTCCTTCTACCGAGCGTTCTCAGCAGTCGGGAAAAGCAATGATGGATGCCAAAGACAGTGCAGGGCCATCACGCGGCCAGAATTCTACAAAGGCGAAAGGTTTGGGAGCCCTTAAAGATAAGATTTCTCAGACACTAGGGAAGAAAAAGAACCAAGTTTGAACTTTGAAGCACTGAGTTGATCATCTAGAGAGTTTATATTGTGTTCTCTCATATAACATATCAACATGCCCTTTTTTGGACATAACTACCCATCTAGTTCTTCAGTTTTCAGACCATCGATAGCATATCTTTGTCATGTGTCTGTTTCTGTAGTACAAGACCTTTTTGGTGTTGTGGTGGTTAATGCAGAGAGGTATAGACAATTTCTGCAAATGGCACCCTTTTAGGTTATGGATATTACAACATTATAATATGGATTTTTTAATGCATAAAACTTTGCCTTTTCATGGTTTCTTCCTTTTTGCATTTGTGTTGAATATGAATATGATCCTGTTGTTGAAAGCTTAAATGGGTGAATTGAATTGAATTGGAAAATTCAGTTACATTTGTGAATTAAGTTTTGATGTCATCTAGTGTAGGGCAGTTTTAACCTGTAATATTACACTAATCTCAAAATAAATTGAATCTAGGCTGAATTATATGAATATTTGAAATTAGTTGATGGAACTCTTGAATCTAATACCGCATATGAGGTATCGGTACATTAGCTCACGTATTGGAACATGTAAATGTTTGAATTTTGGCACTTAAGGTATTGCAATTTGCCCTTCGTTTTGGTTAAATTCGTAATTTAATTCTTGTATTTTTATTTATTTTTTAAAATTCTTTTATTTTTAAATACTAAAATTTCAGTTCGATTTTCATCAAATAATAATTATTAAATTTATTAAATAAATTTATGTTATTTTTAAAATTTGATGCATCAAACCTTTTATAATTTATTATTTTTATAAATTTAAGATTAAAATTTAAAAATTTAAAAAATATAAGAATTTAGATAATCACATAGGAGAAAATAAACTAAATTTATAATTGGAAACAAATTAAAATAGTAGCAATATGATGGTGAAATGATAGCAAAACAAAATTGTAATTTTTTTCTCATAAATTTGGGTAAGTTGAGTCAGACCCGAGATAAAAAATTTACACGAGGTCCGACCTATTTAGTATTTAGAAAACGAATTTAATTTTTTTTGCTTAATCTTAATTTTTAAACCTATACTAGTATAAAAAAAATATAATCCAAAAAAGACAACGTGCCTTGTCAAACGAAAAACACACATAAAAAGAAGCAGCAACCCAAGCCACTGAGTTCACTCAAATACTCCTAAAAAATAAACCCGAACCCCAAAATTCCACAAAACCCAAACCAGAAACAACTGCTGTGCAGAAACATTTTGAACCACAAACTCTCAAGTTTTTAAAGACAAAAGTGCCATTTCTAGAGTTCCAAATGTCAGTTATTAGGACAAGTGCTAACATGATTATGAAACAACTCCTCCATCACCCGCCGTTATCTTTCATCTCATTCTCCGGTCGGCCGCTTCTTCCCTGTTCCCGTAACCCCATCATCCGACTGACGCCCAATCGTGGAATCAGTTGTAGTCCCATTCGTTGCGCCGCACCCGACGCCGATGCCGACAGAAAAGTCTCCGCTCGTCTCTCGCAAATGCAGCAGCTCCTTCAGGAAGCGGAAGAGCGAGCCAGCTCCGCCGGGAATGGGCTCACTCCTCAAATCACTTTGGGTAACTAATGATATTCGATATGCTTTACTGTTATAGGGTTTATTTCTGTCAGAGGAGAAGTCGGGATTTTTTTTTTGGATGGCCGAAATTAAATTAAAATTTGAATGGACCTGAAGTTTATTTATTTTTATTGTAAGCTTTAAACTTTATAATCTTTAGAAAGGCTAAAATCACAATTTTATCATTTTAGGAGCTAGAGGTTGAACTGCAATTTTATCATGTATGAATTCGTAACTTTTTAGATTTTAGAGGGGCTAAAATTTCAATTTTTCATTTTAGGGCAGTTACAAAGA
Organism: Gossypium hirsutum; assembly: GCF_007990345.1. Taxonomy (NCBI): domain Eukaryota; kingdom Viridiplantae; phylum Streptophyta; class Magnoliopsida; order Malvales; family Malvaceae; genus Gossypium; species Gossypium hirsutum. Next base: position 52,439,417 of record NC_053439.1, on the reverse strand, counting down.
GCCAAAAAACATTTATGGTGCTGAATTCTTGTTTACAGATCATGTTACGGTGAGTTTTGCAAGGAGTGGTGGCCCTGGTGGTCAAAATGTAAACAAGGGTATATTGTATATATCTTCTTCATGTTTGAGAATCTAGGTCATCTCTTGTTGCTAAGATTTATAGTGGATTTACTTTTGTTGCTACATGTGCAGTTAACACCAAGGTGGACATGCGGTTCAATGTAAAACAGGCTTATTGGCTTAGTGACAGGATTAGAGAGAGGATTATGCAAATGGTTTGTCACTGCCATCTATTATCTTTTAAAGAATTTATGATATTGCTAATCGTTTGCCTTCGAGATAAGAACTGAAATGAAGCTGATTTGTACTTGTGCATTGATTTTACTTTTACAACCCTGTGATTTTATACTTGATTCTCACATAATCGAGAAAAGCTCCAAAGTATCGTGCCATGGCTGTAAATGAGAAGGCTTTAAGCAATGTTTTGCCAAGACTAGCAGAAGCAAGCAACTATTACTTCTTCTTTTTCTTTCTCTTCTATTTATAGCTTGTCCTGTTCGTGGAGTTAGGGTATTATCATCAAGCAATTTAGCTTTTATACAGTCATAATTTAGAACTGTTTGCTGAGATCATAGCTAAACCAACATAATAGTAGTTATGTGAAGACCGTGGCTAGTTCAGGATTGTTTAAGGGAACTTAAATGGTACTTTAGGTTAAGTCTGCTGGGAATTTGCGTAAGGTAGAAGAAAAAGCGTGACGATATGATCAGAGGTCATAAAAGTGGCAAGAAGAAAATCACGCTATACGGACGAAAGTGCAAATGAACTGTAAACAGCATCAACATGGATGAAAGTGCTTGAATTTGGAGTGCTAACAGTGCTTTGTTAGTTTCAGAGATATGACCTCGATTGTACTAATTCACATTTGCTTGCAGTTTAGATTTCCTTTCATCTGGTTATGTCCAGGAATTCTCAATTTTCAATAACCTAAACTCACTATGAACAGGAAAAGAACCGTATAAACAAGGATGGAGAAATCGTGATATCATCAACCAAGACTAGGACGCAAAAGTTTGTTTTGCTCCTGTTTATTTTTGTTGTTCTGTTTCCTTTTAGTGCGTTATGTATGTATTCATTTGAATTGAACTTTGTTCAGGGGAAACATCGATGATGCTTTGGCAAAACTACAGGTTCGTAAACAGTCTTTCTAATGCCTAGCATTTGGTTGTTATCCATCAAAGATGCAATTGAATTGGACGTAGTGTGAGATATTGGCAGTTGTATGATTTGCTGGGTTTCTGAATATGGTGATGACTTGATCATATTTTTGTCCATTTTGCTTGAACCAAACAGGCAATCATTGATGCTGCTGCTTATGTGCCACCACCTCCATCGGAAGAACAAAAGAAGAAAATCGCAAAGATGTATGATTTCATTGCATTTACAAGTGCACATGCGCAGCTGTTTTACCTGTTTGGCAATACCTGTGCCAATTGCGAATTTATTTTGTGTTTCCATGCTTCTTGCAGGGCTGCAATTGGGGAGCAAAAACGCCTTAAAAGCAAGAAGGTCCTTTCAGACAAGAAAGCATTTCGAAGAAGCCGGGACAGTTGGGACTAAAATGTGGTGTCACAACTCTTCAAGTTCATAGTGTCTGAAGATCATTGAATCTCAGTCGAGAAGTAGACGGCTGGAATGGAGCCTGAAGGAGTATTTTGTCCTTAAAGTTATTCATGGTTAGGCAAAAGAGCTACCATCTCTTGATGTAATATAACCATATATCCAACATAGGCTACCGAGACACATCATTGTTATAGACATTACACCAAAATTTTTGCATGGAAACCATTAGTGATTTATTCAATGAAGTTAATATGAATGTTCTAAGGTCTAAAATCTCTCATCATGTTAAGAATCAAGAATCTAAATACAATTCAACAAGTAAATGAATGGTCTCCTTTTCAAGAGGAGTAATTGGACATTATTTTACTTTCGTATGGCAAATTCATCCCCCGTTCGTCGATTGACAAGCTTGATCCACCTCCTTTTACCTTCTCTTGAACTCGAATTTCCAGCACAGCTCCCTACATGTGCTATATCCAATCCTTCCCCTACCGGAAGAAAGATGGAACGTATGAGCCAATGCGATCCATCATAGACAACATTTCTCCAACTGAAACTTGAGGCACTTCTGGAATTATTGTTCTTGCATACCATAACTGCCCCCTTGTTACTAAGCTTTGCTAGCTTTAATACCCTGGAAAAGCGATTCTGCTGACTATCCACCACCAGGAAATCTATGCCGTTTAATCCACTCATTAACTCCTCAGGCTCGCCAACAATCACTTCCGGTGACATGCCGGCCACTTCCGGGACTTTAACGTATTCTAATCTCGATCTTTCATCAGGAACTATACATACGTGTCTTCCATTTGTATGTCTACAAGCAACAGTTAAACCCATGCTTGTCGCGGTACCTCCACCGTGTGACCACGCCTCCACAATGAAGCTCGCATTCCACCCAGCAGCCATTGATGAAACAAGCTCCGCTATACCAGAATCATTACAAACACCGCACTGCAAAACAAAAACAATTAACCAGGCATGAATGAAATAAAAAATTTCAGAAAATTGCTTAAATTAAATGCTTACAAGTTCAACAGTATCAATATAAGCCTTGGCTGCTGTCTCGGGACACCAAGCCAGCTTCATTTCTTCAACGATTTTCAAGATAAATCCGAAAATGAAAAGAACAGTAAGGTATCAGGTTTTATATTGGAGACAAAACAAAATTTTATCAAAACTGATACGTGTTGAGCCGTTTAAAACAAAACAAGACAAAGACAAACCCAACGTGTAGATTGTTTCCACCATGACTGATGTGAAACAACCTGGTTATTTCATGACCTTTGGAATTGTCTGTTTCCATAGTACATTCATTGCAGATAACCCAAATGATCAACGGATATTTCAAAGCAACATTACTCGGTGCTTGGCCTTGATTTTTGGCAACTTGGGTTAATTAAAATTGATTATTCAAAAGAGATGAAAGGGAAGCATTTACGCGGCTTAGCCTACTTTGAGAAAAATATTTAAAGTTGAAGTTAATGCTAGCCTATTTATCAATTGATTAATTAGTGTTTTATACGTACAATCTTGCTTGCTGTTTGTTTTCATGTTTATTAGCCGCTGTCTAGGTACTTTTACATGCATAATTTTCATTATATTGATTTCTAACTTTTCTTCATATTATCATTCCATAACCTACTTCGGTATATATAGTAAGTTGTTCTTTCACACTGTGTTATCTATACATTCAATTATTTTTTTTATGATTAATATTTTAGTAATTCAACGGTTGATATTTGTATTTATCACGCATTAAAATTTTTGAATTTATTCATGATCTTTTTCATATTGATTTAAAAAAAAACGTCTATATTAATATATATTTAACGGTTGAAATTTTTTTATATAAAATAAATAGTTAGAAAATTTTAATTTACTCTAAACTTGACATGCATAATTTATATAAATGAAACCTGAAATATGACGATTGAATTATTAAAATATTAATAGTATAAAAAATTTTAAAGTGCGTAAAACTATTCTATATATATAAAAGAATATTGAATGTCATCATGTAAAAGTAATTGTCTAAGCCAAATCAAAGTTTTCTACTTAAATATACAAAGATATTTTACTTCGATGAGTTAATTCAGATTTTAACAATTTTAGATTTAAGTTAATTTTGAGTTAGGGTCAATTTCAAGTTTTAACCATTTTAGGTATATATCATTTTGATTTATTTGTTCAAATCATTAGGATCTGGATCGGGTGAAGCTAGAAATTTTTTGAGGGATAAATTAAGTTGTTTATTTGTATAAAAGCTAAAATATAATTGTACAATTTTAATAATTTATATCTTCGGAGGATCAAATTTTTATGAGTTTGGATTGATAATTAAAAAAGGTGTAGGTAGATAGCAATAAGGCATATGTAGGGATGTGATTTTGCTTCCATGTGAACGTGATGTGAAGATGATGGCAGCCCATTTATTGGTAGTGTGAATGTTGGATTTTATTTTTGGCACGCAAAATAAATAGAAAGAACATATCTATTGAATCATCTTCACTTAATTTAATCATCCCAAAGCAATAAAACTTCCATAAATTAATAATAATTTTATATAAATTAATTTAATACTACCATATCAACAATGTGTTATTATTGTATGTTTTAATTAAATTAATTTTACGTGTTAATTAAATAATAATTAAAAAATATTACTTTATAAATTAAAGTATATCATTTTTTATTTTTATATAATTTGTAAAAAATAATATTGATCCCTTATTTATTTTTATATTAAGTATTTGTTAAAATGATTTAATGTAATTTAATTAGTTCCCTAGTGGAGGCGAAACGATGAATTTAATGATTAAGTTTTTGACAAATATTAAGGGCTAGTTTGGCAATGCTTTTAAAAAGTGCTTTTAAAAAGTGCTGTGGAAAAGTACTTTTGAGAAATGCTTTTGACAAATTTAAGTGTTTGTAGCATTGCTGTCAAAAAGTGCTTTTAAGAAATAAAATGTCCATTTTAGACATAATATTATAAAGTAACAAATATGTATTTAAATAATGTTTAAATTAGTTAATATTATGATATTTTAGTAAAAATATAAAAAATAATTTATTATAACTTATTGTTAATATTTTAATATATAATATTAATTTTAAATATTCTAAGTAATTAATATTAATTATTTATTAAATTTAATTAGAATATATAAACTATATTTAAATATTTAAATATAATAATTAAATATTTCATAAAATCAAACAATTAGAAAATAACTAAATACTAAAGCATAATGATCAATTAAAGAGAAGAAGAAGAGAAGAAAAAGATAAACTCACCGGTGGAGAAGAGGAACAAAGAACCAGAGGAAAAAGTAAAGTTCAGACAAAAGAGAAAAGGGAAGAAAAAGAGTCTTCTAACGTCTATTTGGAAGAAGGAATAGTAAGGTTAAAAAAATAAAATATCAGCCAAAAGCACTTTTGGGCTGAAAAAAGCTAAAAATTTTTACTTTTTCATCTGTGAAAAAGCACGTAAAATAAGTTAAAAAATTTTCTACAATGACGTCTGTTCTTTATTATTTTTTAAGAAAAAATACTTTTTAATAGAAAAGCTCATCTATGAAGTATTGGAGAACACAACCTAAGTCACTATAGAAAAAGATTAAAAATTAGCTGTTGAATTTGAGTATATAATATGTGGTCGTTTTCAGTGTTGATATTAAGTATAAAAAAAATGAATTTTAATGATCATGAATTGGATAAAGCCTGAATTTCACTAAGCTCCAAAAACTAAACGATTTAGCTTTGAATACCTTGCTTGAATAAGCTTTGCCAAGTCAAATGTTCTTAATTATTGGATTTGAGTTTCTGTGGATAATATTTCTAAATTTGATGTTTATCACCACAAATGTTGAAAGGATTTCTTATTTAAATATGCTAGAATAAATTGTTTTTGGAGAATATTTCGGTATTTATAAATGTCAAAGTTTATTTAATGTAACATCTCTCTTTTAGTCTTTTTGTTGTGGACACTTAAAAGAGTCGAAATCTTTGTATAAATTTTTAAAAAATTTAACCTGATCTATTAAGATTTAGTTTGAATCGAAATTTTTTTTAAAATATTTAAAGTTACTCGACACTCATGATTGTCGAGATTTCTTTAGAAACTCAAAGAAACTCCCAAACCTTAATTGGTCTTTTAAAATAAAAGAAAATCTCATAAATTTAAAACAACCTCACTAGTCGTGGGTGTCAGAAGTCTTATCCCAATTGTTTCTTTTCTATACAAAATCCTAAAATCCTTTATACATCTTCTATACTATCTTGTACTCCTTAAATTTTCTACATTTGATTTTTAAAGTTGTATAATGGTTGCTTCTTATTGAAATTGGAACATGATGTCGCTTACCATGCAACCATAATGGAAAGATATTTAGTGTCTTGATATCGTAGTAACTTGAAAATAAAATGAATTTTCGACTCGATATTAGTACTTAAAAGGTGATAATTTTCATCACGTTAATCAAGTTAGAAGATTTTACTTTCGTTTTAGCATTTATTTTTGTTTAGATTGAACAATAGACTTGAGATCCATACGTTTTTCTCTATAATAACGCTGAAAGATGTAATGTTATTGATGAGTTTTTTAGTCAACGAGCTACTATTAACGGGAAAGTTTGATAATAATTTGGCAACTATACTAGTTGAAGTGTTCAGAAGGGCACTGACTATAAGTTCAACTCCAATGGTTTTTAAATTAATTTTACATGGTTAAGGAGGTACTTCAACCAGCTCCCACAACATCCAACTCCTTTTAATATTGAGCGTCTTGCTATAGCTTACATCCTCCCATTGATTGGAGGTGTGATGCTGCCATAAAAGTTTAACAAAGTTCATTCAACATATCTCCCATGATCTTTAGCTAATTTCCTAACAGTTGGAACATACAATTGGAAGGAAGTCTACGATTATGACATGCCTTTTATCAGTATCATGCTAATTGGATTTGCTATGGATACAGAGAAAAGAGGAGCGCAATTTGTTGTATGTTTCGGGCCAATTGCCCTGGGCATATCTCAGAGGTTGTAGAAGATGATAATTTTGCACCAAACTCAATTTATAACAAATGGTTTAAGGCTTACGGTAATCCATATCTATATCGACTGAAAGATCTTCCTCACTTTCCAAGAATTCATGCAAGCTCATGGCATCGAAAGAAGAACATGAAAGTGTGTGGTGAAGCTGCCAAAGTTGGCCAACTTGATGAACGAAGAAATCTGTGACGTCGTGATTAAGGCAGAGGCCATGCTGCTTAAATTGCTTAAGCTCTCGTACTTGGTGAACTTACCCAAGCTACACAACTTGTGCAACTCCTAATATAATAAGGATGCCTATGCTTGATTTGTCCAGCATCGATCTTGAATTTGTGTAGTTCAAACACCTGTAGATGTTAAGGTCATGCTATATCTGTTTAGAATCTATATCAACTAAGTATAAGAATTCAAAAAAGAATCCTAAAAACTGACCTCGATATTCAAATAAGATCATCTCATTAACAACAAATTATTCAAATACAAATTTGGCTATGAGTTAAAAAAAAAATCCTCTTCCATTTTAAACTTATTTAAAAAAAATATTTTTTTACGATATTGAAATAAAATGCAATGTACGTTTGAATAAATAAACTTAGTTGATGTGACAATATAATATATGGGTAAATTACACAGTTGACAAGGGTGAATCTAATTTTTTTTTGAAGGGTTAAAATTGAATTACAATTTTTTGAGATGTCAAATATAGATTTTTTTCATTTTTGAAAGGATTAAATAGAATATTTTTCAATTTTAGAGGGCCAAAACATAATTTTCTCTTATATTAATTTATAATTTGATATTTTATAGGGAGATAAGATTGCAATTTTCTAAATTTTTTTTGGGAGGTCCTAAAAAATTTGCAATTTAAGCATTGTCGTTACACATATTTTAATTATCGTCATTACATAAATTTATCATTTTAATCAATTCGTTGTTAATTTACCATTAAATACACTCATTTTGGTCACTTAATTTTTTAAAATTAATTTTAGTTTAAAAAAAAACTAAAATTTTATAAGGAATAAATCAAATTCTTGTAAAAACCCAAGTCTTCTTTTGAAAAAAAAAACTTGAATCTAAACAAAAAAAAATTAGTGGCCAACTAAAATGAAGGTATTTAATGACAAATTAAGGAAGAACGAATAAAATGATAAAAATATATAACAACAGTTTCTAAATTGTAATTTTTTTTTATTTTTGGTTCCAAAAACTTATCATCTATGTACTTTACCCTAATATCTGCCCCAAATCCAAACATTTCCAAATCTCATTCAGGAAATTCGTCGAACATCTGTTGTGTGTGTACTTCGTAGTCATCTTGCTCCAAACGTGGGGGTTTTTTACCTAATTAGGATAGAAAAAAAAATTACTGAAATAGTATGTCAGAAAAAAAATTTACCAAAATGGGTTACTTTTTCATTGGAACCTATTTCGTAGGCGCCAATGAATAAAATAATAATAATTTTTTTAATAAAATATAATTTTATATTTTTTTAATATTTTTTTGAAAAAAATACGGATCTAAAATACGGGTCGGGTCGGGTGGCGCCTCTCGAGTAGGCGCCAATGAAGGAGCCTGATGGAGAGGTGCCAATGGGTGTCAGCCCCCCTGCATGCTGCTGCTGGTGCTAGTGAATTGTCCCTTCATAAGCTTTTATTTTTGCTATAAGTAATAGTAAATGGTCCCAAAATCAGTCCACATGGTAGAGAAAAAAAAAGAGAGAAAGGAGAAGAAGAGAAGGAGAAGAAGAAAGAAAAAAAAAAGGTAATGTATTTTTTTAATAAATAATTTTGTTTATAATTTAAAAGGTTTATAGGTTGTGAAATTTTTAGGATATATTTTAGAAAATATTGTGAATTTTTTATTAATTATTAATTATAAATTATCTATATTTAGTGTTTATAGTTTAGATTAGAATTTTGTATGAATATTTTAAATTTTTTGTATGAATATTATAATTTTTTATGAATATTGTAATGTTGTATGAATATTGTAATTATTTTATAATTAAATTTGTATTTATAGTTTTGGATTAGTAATTTTTTGTATGAATATTGTAATTTTGTATGAATATTATAAATTTTTTGTATGAATATTGTAATATTATAGTTTTGTATGAATATTTCAATTTTTTGTATGAATATTGTAATTTTGTAATTTTGTATGAATATTATATTTTTTTGTATGAATATTGTAATATTATAATTTTGTATGAATATTGCAATTTTTTTGTATGAATATTGTAATATTGTAATTTTGCATGAATATTATAATTTTTTATGAATATTGTAATGTTGTATGAATATTGTAATATTATAATTTTGTATGAATATTGCAATTTTTTGTATGAATATTGTAATATTGTAATTTTGTATGAATATTGTAATGTGGGGATATATTGTAATATTGTAATTTTTTGTATGAATATTGTAATTATTTTATAATTAATTTGTTAGTAATTTGGGAAAAATTCACAATATTTTGTGTTTGTAATTATTTTAAATTTAATTTATTAGTAATTTAGGATTAAGCTATAAGTTGTTGTGTTTAGTAATTTAGGATTAAGCTATAAGTTGTTGTGTTTAGTTTAGTATTTGGTGAGTTTAACATATAAAGTTTATAAAAAAATTAAAAATCATTTCATTAAAAGTTTAATTATAAATAAATTAAAAATCATTTTATTAAAAGTTTAATTATAACTGACTTTTTTAATCATATAGTTGTTGTTAACAAATTTAATTTTTATATAATGTAACTTCTATATAAATAAATTTTATTTGATTTTGTATTTATTTAACAGAAATTATTGATTTTTTGAAACAAATTAACTGAATTCATTTTTTTATTGCAGATTTGTAGGAAATGGGTTCTCTAATTAATAATAATAATCACATATCAAGTACTATTAATGAGATGGTAATAAAATTTGTTTTTGATATTCATGTTATTTGTTGAATTAAATTATATTGTATTAATTATTTTGCTAATTTAATAATGTCTGGGTCCGTACCGCGCATTGAGGAGCCGTGTTAATAGTGTAGGGTTTCAGCCAGATGAATGCCTAATACCATACTTAGAGTTAGCCGGGTTCGGATCAGCGGCATTGATTCAGACTTTTGAACTGCGATACGACTTGATTTCCGCTTTAGTCGAGCGATGCGTTCGGAGACCCACACATTTCATCTACCGTGCGGAGAGTGTACCGTCACTCTAGAGGATGTTGCACTACAGCTCGGGCTTCCCATAGACGGGAATGCAGTCACGGGCGTAAGTTCAATCTTTAGGCCGGCTACCCTTTGCAATGAATTACTTGGACGCTCGCCAAGTCAGGGGAAATTTACCAGTTTGAGATTTTCATGGCTACATGCCAATTTTGAGCATTTGCCAAGTACTGCTAATGAATGGGAGGTGATGCAGGCTGTTCGAGCTTACATTATGCACCTTATAGGAGGTGTACTCATGCCGGATGCAAACGGCAGTAAGGTCCACTTGATGTACTTACCCTTATTATCCAATTTGCATAACACTCGTTCATATAGTTGGGGGTCCGCAGTTTTAGCCATGCTGTATCGCGAACTTTGTCGGACAACAGCTCCTTCTGCGGTTGACATGGGCGGATGCCTCATACTGCTGCAGTCATGGGCACTTTACCGGATGCCATTCTTGGCATCCATTAGGCATCAATCATATGTATTTCCACTCGTTAATAGGTGATGAATTTTTACTCATTATAATAATTAGTTGACTTTTTCTATATTATATTATTCTAACATTTTTGTTTTCGTAGGTGGAGTAGTAATCCGAGTATCGGGAAGTCACAGACGGTTCCGATGTATCGTCTAATGATTGAGAATCATGCTGGAGAGGGGTAAATTTTTAGGATATAAACTTAATTTTATTATTTTATCTCACTCAACCAGCGTTAATATAACAACGTTATTAACTGTGCAGTTCATTTGGATGCCGTATTCTACTCCAGAAATTATGGCAGTTATCCCATCATCTGCCCACGTCCACTCAAACCTATGGTGTATTAGTGCACCCATTATCAATTTTAACGTAGTGGAGTGGTATCATGGCAATCGAGTACTTCGATAATTCGGTTGCATACAGTATATCCCGACACTGCCAATACAATTGGGGGAGATCCATAGGATGAACAAGAAGGGGAGGTATGGAGATAATTGGGAAGAAGTGCACGAAGAATACATTACGATATGGAACAACCGGTTCGGGAGGGTACCTCAGATGGATCGTGCTCCGGATTTGCAGCCCTCGATAGAGTATATGCAGTGGTACTGTGAGACAGGGAAACCATTTCTGTTTGGTGGGCGGTCGATTGTAGTCCCTCCGTATACGACACGAATTATGCAACCCCTTCGAGATCTGCATCATGCACCGGAGCCAGAGCCAGACCCAGAGCCAGCGCCAGAGCCGGAGCCAGACCCAGAACCACATTCTAGGGATAGTTCTTATCATCCAGAATTAGGGGGCGATGACTATTTCGTGGCCTCGTATCCACCTCAGTACTCCGCTCCTTCCGGCCAATATCCACCGTCGTACTCCTCTCCTCCCAGATCAAGTTCATCGATGTCATTTCAGACATATGATTATTCATCTATGTTTCAGACACCCTGACATACTGTCGAGGAGAATGTTGATAATCATAATCGCCCACAACGTGAGCGTCGAGCTCCACAAAAATATACCCCTAGAACCACACCATCAAACCATCAATTTTAGGGGTTTTGTAATAAACAACCGCATATTTATGTAATGATAGTTCTTATCTAAATAAAATTACAATGGTTTAGAAATGTCTCCATAACTGCAATAAATTGTAGACAATTTTGTGATTCAAACCATATTTATGTAATGAAGTACATATCAATTTCTACTCGATTGAGACGATTGTCCAACATGGTAGTTTCGAAGAGGGCATTTACTCCGATTATGATAGGGTAATCTGCATACGCCACACAAATTGCCGTCAGATTTCTCCCTAATGTCCATTTCGTTATGGATTCTGGATGATTGCGGACGACCTTTCAGGTTTCTACGCAACCTTATGTCTGGGACTAGCTCGAAGGTCGCCGGAGGTACCTCCCAAGCAAATAGGTCAGGAAGCACGGGGAACTCGTTTTCCCATACACGCAACGTGCGTTCGATGGTGTACACTTCATCGATAAATTGTTCTACATTGAGCCCAACTTTAGCACAAGCTGCCACGACGTGTGCACATGGAAAATGAAGTGTTTGAAACCTTCTGCAATCGCACCGTCTATTTCAGAGATCAACTCTGTAGGACCTAGGTGGTATACTGGGTCGACGACCGATGGTCTCTGTAACTCGAAACGTTTCATTATGTCATGAATATACTTCTACTGTCATCGACCTCGCCATTCAACGGTTTACAACCATTGCATCCCTAATGCCTTCGACAAAGACATGACCCGCCTCCATCTGGTTCACTTGTTGCTGACCCATTCTTGGCATCAAGGTAGCCAACCTGAAGAACGTTGCCGAGAAGACAGATGAAATTGGAAGATGCCATGTTTTTAATAACACAGTGTTGATCCCCTCCACTAAGTTTGTAGTCATTTGACCATAACGAAAGCCCTCGTCAAAACTTTGAGTCCATTGCCACGGCTCCATGGTCCCCAGCCACTGCCGAGAAGATGTGTTGGTTTGACCCTCCATGTCACTCTCAAGCCGGGCCATTTTTTGGCGAAAAATGTGTGGCTCTAGCTCGTACGCTGCATATGTATTAAAAAAAATTTAAGTTACAATATTGCTCTAAAACATTAAAACTTATATTTAAAAGATAAGGTAATTCTTTACCCATTCTCACAACTTGTCTCTTCCAGTCTACATTCTTATAATATCGCTGGAAGTTAGCCGCGATGTGCCGGATGTAGTAAACAGATCGCCATGGTACACCAGAACGCCTAATGGCTGCAATTAATCCTTTTCCTCTATCGGAAATGATGCAAATATTATCATTGCTAATCACATACCTTCACAGGTTGGTAAGAAAGAACTCCCACGATTCCATGTTCTCCTTATCGACGATGGCAAATGCTATCGGGAGTACGTTCCTATTGCCGTCTTGAGCAACCGCAAGAAGTAAGATCTGTGTGTATTTTCCATATAGCCAGGTTCCATCTACTTGCACAAATGGTTTGCAGTGGGGAAATGCGCATATACATTGATCAAAAGTCCAGAACATCCGATGGAAAATTCTTTTTCTCGATTGTAGTTGGTCATTTGGACCGTCATAAGATCGTGTCTGCAACTCAATTACAGTCCCCGGTACGTGTTCCCTCATGGCGGCTATCCATCCCTGTAATTCATTGTACGATGCATCGAAATCTCCGTACAATTGCTCCATTGCCATCTGTTTAGCTATCCATGCCTTCCGGTATGATACTCGATACTGGAATCGTGCTTGTATTTCAGCAATCAGTACCGAAACTTTAATGGTCGGCATGTCCTTCACCATTGGCATGATGCATGTACAGATAGTTTTGGAGTCAAGTTTTCGATGATCTTCTGTCATACGTGTTGAAGTGCATGTGTGGGGCTCCACAAATTTTCGTATTTCCCACATCTGCGACTTCTGCATAAATGCAGCTCGTACCCGCCAATTGCAGCCTTCTGCCGACCTCTAACACTCTCCAATATATAATGTTGGTTTAGACTCGATGACTTTGTAATCTACTGATATATTCATGCTATACCGCTTAATTACAAACATACATTCTTCCTTACTTTCAAATCTCTGGCCCACGCGCAACTCATCTGGATCAGAATATACGCCCATTCGGTAACCATGTGGTATTTCAGGGTACTCCGGAAACTCAGCTGCCCGTGCCGCATCGGGGTCTATCCGAGACATGTGTGCCCCAGGATTATTGTGTATCACAATACGACGAATCTGGTTTCCGACTGAAGACGCATTAACATTTTCATCCTCATTCACCCCTTCGTCGTCAATATCATCCGGGACCTCGTCTGCGTCGGGATCACTCTCACTATCCACTTCGTAATCAACAGGATCACTACTATAGTATACATCATCACCAACCACATCAGTCTCGGCTGCATCATTAAGATCAATATTTATCCCATGTATAGGTGATTGACTATCAACATATGATACCGGAACCACCATACACGGCGCTTCAACTCCATCTTCTTCACCTAATGGAGTGGGATATTCAGTTGCCTCCACACTGGCTAACTCAGCAAATAACTGAATCGGTGCATTTTTGTTACTCGAAGTCCCACAATAAAGAGCGACCATTGTTTCCACCTCTTCATCGTCTACAAGTTCCATTTCGGTAAATTTTATTGGATCTGTTGATACTGGAAACTTGTAGAAAACTTTTGATATCCTTCTCCCACAACGTCTATAAATTTTTTCACTAATTTTTTCCTTCATATCATCAAACAAGATATTTCTATCAAATCTCATTGCTACTTGTTTGCGACATTCAAATATACATCCCACAGTTGTTGTTAAAATTTCTCAATCGAAATAAACGCATACAAAAAACTGATTCTTCATTTTCAATACTAGATCTGTAAAAAAATAATTTCAAATTTCTTAAAACAGTTTCAAAATGTAAACAAAATACATAAAAATTTTAATGTAAAATTTTTCATTCAGAAACTAACAAAATTAATAACATGGCAAAATAACTTTCAAATAATAAAATTACTAACAAAACTCTACATTCTATTTTAAAAAAAACCAAAATACCTACTTTTTTTCTTCTTTTCCTTCCTTCTTTTCTTCTGCTTCCTTCCTTCTTCTCTCTTCCATTTTTGTAGTCAAATTTATGTCTGTGTTGGGGGTATTTATAGAGAAAAATCACAGCATTTGCGCCTTCTAATATGACACCACCATTGGCGCCTGCTACATAGGCACCACCATTGGCGCTTCCCAAATAGGCACTACCATTGGCGCCTCCCAAATAGGCACCACCATTGGAGCCTTCCAAATAGACGCCAATACTATGTATTATACGGGTTATATACTAACCCGAAAAAGTATAATTTATATTTTATTAAAAAAATTATTATTATTTTATTCATTGGCGCCTACGAAATAGGCTCCAATGAAAAAGTAACCCATTTTGATAATTTTTTTTCTGACATTTTTTTTTTCTATCCTAATTGGGTAAAAAACCCTCCAAACGTGTTTATGTCACGATCCTAAAACTTGAGCGAAGGCTACGTGTGAACCTACATACTAACTTATAACAAATATTACAAACCAAATCTTCATCCCAAAACGACTCCAAAATGAACCGTTTCAGGCCTTGTCTTCTCATCCACCATCGTCACCTTCACCAACTTCAAAATGCCGGTCCTCTTTGCTCTCAGTTAAAGTCCCGGTCCGTAATACGATTCTCGGGACCCGACACCATCAAATTCCTTCAGGGTCTTTTATCCAACGATGTACGGAGGTTCGGTGAATCCCCACATGAAGATAACTCGCCCGTAGTTCCGCATATGTATGCAGCTCTTTTGACTCCTCAAGGAAGGTTTTTGTATGACTTCTTCTTGTATAGACAATCCCGGCCGGAGGAGAAGCTGGACAGGAATGGGTCGGTGGAGATTTTGGCCGATGTTGATGGATCGGTCTTGGATGAGTTGTTGGCTACTCTTAAGAAGTGGGTATTTTTAGTTTTTCTTAAAGATTGTTTATTTATTTATAATTTTGATTGAATTTAGATTTTCAAAGAACAATTTTTTTGTTGTTGTTTAAAGAAGATAAGTAATTAGTATGTTCTTGTTTTTTTTTTAACTCACAATCAGCATGAATTCTATATTGTTTGTTGAATTAAATCTAAACTGTTCTTGTATCTTTTAAGGCATTGATCATTATACCAACTAGTGTGATGTGTGCTTGTCTTTTACAGTAATAGGAACTCTAAAATTGCTGTTATTGCTTGTTGCATTTACTTAATGTTGCAGATACCGGTTGAGGTCTAAAGTTGATATTGAGAATGTGGCGGAAGACTTCTATTGCTGGCAGAGGTATGGTCGGGGTCTGTCTGAAAAGACCCCATCCGTTGAAGAACCAGTGGCAGCTTCAGTTGGTTGGAGGGGTGGCGACGATCGTTCTGGCAATTCAGCTTCACATGGAAATGATGTTGGATGGCAATGGTTTAAGGATCCTAGATTGGATTGTCTCGGTTTTAGGGGAATTTTCCCATCTGGTACCACGCGTGAGTTCACCGAACTTTCGTCATTGGCTTTGAGATAACAATCAGTTTTAAGATGTATTGTTTCGTAAGAGTCGCACCACTCATGCATGCTACCTATTTGTCGCTTATATGTATTATTTTCTCTGTTGCAGCACCTTTAGTTGAGTCCGATAAAGAAACGGATGAAGAGAAATACCTTTTGTGGAGATTAGAAAAGGGTGTTGCAGAAGGCTCAACTGAAATTCCAAAAGGTGCTTGTTTGATTTGCTGCTAATGGTATACTTAAGTTTCTCGAATATTTCTTGCATGTTTCAACTTCGATTTTATAGTTTGCATCTGTTTGTGACATTGTTATTATGTTGTTTAGGGGAGGCAATTCCACTTGAATACAATTTTTGCAGGCCTAAGTGCAATCAGCTTCGATAAAGGGTGCTATGTTGGGCAAGAGCTTATAGCTCGTGCACACCACGGGGTTATTCGCAAACGTTTGCTTCCTTTAAAGTTTCTTGATAATAACGGAAAAGGTAATCTCCCTCGGGTAGGATTTGACAAAGTTAATTATCTTTGTGACAACACGGCTAACACCTTTCTGTTATTTCAGAGGTAGAAAGGAAAGTTACTGCTGGTTCGGAGGTGATTAACACTGCCTCCGGTAAGAAAACAGGGAGTGTGACCACTGCATTTGGTTTTTGTGGAATGGGTGTCTTGCGGCTAGAAGAAGCCTTCGAAGGGTCTGATTCATTGACAATACTGGGACAGGAAGATATAAAGGTTGAAGCAATTAGAGCAGAATGGTGGCCCTCAGAATGGTTTCGAGATCAGCAACATACAGCAGTCGCATAGACTGCCTTTCATGCATTGATAAGTTCACCAGGTTTTTGGCCTGGCTTGGCTGTTCACATGGTACGAGACACCGGAACAAGGGGCTCCTCCATGTGTCCGTGTTTCATAGATTATAAATTCTTCTAGAAGAGAGCTTTGATGCCATTTTGTTTGAATTTCAGTTTAGCTGTAACTTCAAGAAATAGAATAAAGGCAAGAAGAAAGTATAACATTTGCAAATGCAAATCTATTTCATTGAATTAAAATAATGTTTAAATATAAAAAATTCAACAACCCTAACCTCGGATTAAGTAATTATATTACACGTGATTTCATGATCAATAAACTCTTAAAAATTATCAACTCAGTTAACAATACTAAAATAGCTAAAAAATACATGAGAAAAATCAGTGAGCAACAACAATGAGAAAGAAACTGCTAAGTTATGTTCTATTTTACACCAGTTTTCTGAATTTCCAAACATTATTTTCCGTAATGTACAATGAGCAAACATAAATGGGAAGCAATGAGAAGATAAAGAACTCCCAAGTCAACTGAAGGAGGACTCCGGTGGCTAAAATGAGTTGATCCTTCATCAATGTTGAATCTTCGCGACCTATGGAAATGACTTTTGCACTGCTGAGTAGCTGATCATATAGGCCGTGATATTCTGAACTTTCAGGAGCCGGAGGTGACTGGCTTTCTTTGGAAGTACTTTCGGGATTGCCCCCATGGCCGTTTGGTTGGTCATCATGATCCTTCTTTTCATCATTCTCTTTGCCGGGGCTCCCACCAAAGCCATCTTTTGGGATGGTTCGAACCAAATCTGGCTTAGCTTCTACTCCAACTCGTCTAAGGTGCAGCTGCCATGTTTAACACACCAGTAGAAATAACAGGCTTCTGAACATACTGACAGTACTAAACATTATGAGAGAAGTCATGTATTTAAGTATTACACGTTATGTACCTGAAGATGTAGGTTAACTTCATCTGGGCGGGAAAGAAATGGGAAATCCCCGCCTGTTTTCAGATAAGCTCGCCTAGCAGCGGGATACCTCTCACCGAGCTGATCTTTGAGTTCTTGAGGAATTGAAGAGTAGTCATTTGTCTACAAGACCACATAGTCAATGTTAATAATAGAGCCATCAGCTAAAGCTTATTTTAAGCATCCAAGTAACAATGAAGAACTCAACGAAAAATTATTATAAAATCACACTTAAAAGGAATTACAATATATATTTCCTTCACTTTTAAAGGAAAAAAAGGCTAATGATGTACGTAGGAAATAACCCTTGTTTCCTATAAAAGCATGAATACTTGAAATATGTTTGTGTACAAACCCATGAAAAGTGAGTTTCGGACAACTTACATCCATTATAGTAATTAATGAATCTGAAAGTAGAAGAGGTCCAACTGAAGCATTATCAACTGTGAAAGCCAACCTGGATGCTAAGTCATCTCTTGAGAGAGTTTCGACCTGAAATGATTGTCATATATGGCCTCAGATCACAAGAGCATGATACATAATGCAGACTTCTAACCGAAAAGGCAATAGCCTATAGAAAAGTAAAAGCGTTCAGAATTTCACTGAACATAAAGATGATACACGGAGTGAGATCCACCTTACCTGATTACATTTCTAAATTGATAGAACAAAGTTAAAAATCTAGCAAAACTGTACTAGTATTACATCTAGCTTACGGAAACAAGAACTTTTTCTTGCCAGGATGACCAATTCTAACAGCAGAAGAGGATGTGAAATGCATTGTACATTTATAAACTACCAAGCAGAAGACCAAAAATGCATTGTACATTTATAAACTTGATGCAAGATTGCTTCAAGATCTCATGTGAAAACTATATGAAAGCAACACGTGCCTCACACAAAATGACGGTCACAATAAACCAAAAAAGAAAAATGGTCTATGTTCCTAGAAACTTACCTGTGAAACAACGAAATCTACAGAATCAGCGATGAAAGGTTCTTGAGGTCCATCATGTATTCCTGTTAAGATGTATCGTTTCAACAAAAAAGATGGGGCCCAACCAACACTGCATGTGACAAGGTAATATTTTAGGAACACTCATTTTTACAAGAAACAAGTAATAAAGATCATGAAAGGAGAAAAAACTGAGCAGAAACTGAAAAGTATTGATTAAACTTAATAGTTAATATACACCTATGTATAGCAATAGGTAAACCTATATCACAAGGCAATACTAGCTCATATAGAAAAAAGAATGTGAAAGCAGAATGAATACACTTTTTCATTCACCCAATAAATGCACGTGTAAAAGCAGGTGGTCAATTTACAGGAATTGACTCATTGCAAGGAAAATTGTCCTTTACTCGATGCCACACCAAACTGCACATGAATAGTTATTTGTTTTCAAAATGCCAATAAATTTAAAGCACGCTATGAGGCAAACCTCATGAAAATGATCACTGCATGCACAATCCAACAAATAAAACAACTATAATATAATCCAGCCTAGAGTTGATAAGAAGAAAGTAGAGACATACATAGGTGCCCAACGCATTGCCGCTGAAAAACGGCTTGTCTCCAAAAATGTATTTGATAGAATTAAGGATTTAACCCGTCTAGGACGATGTTGGGCAAAAAGTTGAGCTAGGAAGCCTCCAAGAGATGTGCCATATAAATGTATCTGTAAAAGATATGTTACTCAGTTTACTACGCAAATGCTAGAATTCAAATTAACAGCTGCTGCCATAAACCAGCAAATTGGGATAAGATTGCCATTTTAGAACCATGAAACGAACTTACTATGAAAGTAATTGAGTAAAATATTGTGTCACTTTATGTAGGCAGCCTATTCTTCATTCCGAAAGATATAAAAGGAATAATAAATATCAAATATCCGCAGAAAAGGAAAAAGACAGATGCTGTAGGTAGGGAAGGAATGAAGGATATGCCATAAAATTAAATAAGTTCTTACATGGTGAACATCAATGGCATCCAAGAACTTTTCGAAACTTTGAATCCACTCTTGATGATTCCAAACACATGGAATATCAACAGAAATTACCCGATAACCCTAAACATTTGTGAAATTTAAACTATTAGACGAAACAAGTAAAAATACGTCACCGTCATAAACATAATGTTTGGTAAGAGACCATATAGTTATTTGAAAATCCATCTACAAGAAACAAGTAAAATGTTTCCACCAACCAACAAATGAAATGGGAGCCTTTCAGGCTGGCAGTGGTTATAAGGAATTACAGAACTACAAAACATCCAGTATATCTTAATACTAAAAGCAATAAGGAGACAAATATAGCAGCCATAAAAAAGAACTGATAGCCTATGAAGGTTTCCTTCTATTGTTCTTGTGGGTTTAGAGAGATAAAACAGCCTATCTCAGCTCCCAAAGGAATTCTTCCAAGAACTAAAACAAGGGGAAAAAAAGTACCAAGATTTTATCAAAGAGATTACAATAAATATCTTACAACCTTCATGGACAAGGACATGATCTGTTTGTAGTAGACATCCGCTGTCCCAGCAGTTCCAGGAAGACATATAAGTGGAGGAACTACTTTGGGACCAAAATCATAATATCGCCACTGCTTTGTGCCAATCTGTGAAAACAATATGAAACTTCAAAAATAAGTATAAGAAGTAATAGCAGAGACTTGCTGTGTGTCTCCTTTCGAGACACATGCTAAGCAATATAAAAACCAAGAAGGACTGGTCAACTATCCTAGACTTGAAAAAAAAGCATAATACTTATCAGAAATCAAAATGTACCTTATATGACCAACCATATACTTAAAAACAGCTGCCAAGTTACACCATAGAGAAGATAAGGAATCCAAAATCATAAGCATAGAAGTTTAAAAATAATAACAAAACTTCAGCAGCATTAACGAAAACCAGACAACTACAAACTGGTTAATAACTTCTCATAGAATAAAAATACGTTCTTCCCCAGTGAAATAACAATGTCAACTAGTAAACCTGGGCAGATAAAAATTCAATAATTTACATAATCCAAAACCAACCCTTCAGATATCAAATTGAAATCCCTTAAAAAAAATTTCTCAATGGGGAAATCAAAGTTCATATGGATCAGTGGCTTAATAAAGAAAAGCACATTCACAGATGAAACAAAATTAATACAACAGCTTGACTTATAAATTTATAAAAGTAAAACATAGAATTAAACAAATTATAGGACCAGCTCGAACAACACTTGGCAATTCCGCAATCGAAATTATCACCAACATGACAACCACACAATAGACCATAGCTAAAACAAAAACATACCCAGTACCACAGTAAGCGTAAATCATTAAACCCATGATCAAAATTTTATAAAAATTACAAAAAACGAAATAAAAAAATAAATTACAGGGATCTTGTGAAGAGGGACTTGGGACTTGAAGTGGATATAATCTCCGGGCGCCGAGTAGACGCCTTTCATTGTTGAATCCACTGACTCTTACATTCATTCCATTCGATTCTGTTGTTTTGAATCAATCAATTAAATCGATATTCGATAGGCGATCCCTCCGTTTTTATTTATTTATTTGTCCCTTTTATTATTGTTTTCTAACTTTCTGAGTATTAGCTGTTCTTTCTAATTATGGGTGGGATTAGATATACTGTGCGTTAATTTGTAATTACTGTAAAAATAGTGGTAGCGATAAAATTAAATAAAGTAGCATGAGATAAAAAGTAAGTTAAAGTTACCGCACCGCACCCAATCTCCTATCTAAACTCATCCTATTATTCCTTTAATTTTTTTTTCACTTGGCTTAATCTATGATTTGATGCTTAAGTTTCTCATTTTTTTTCTAATTTAGTACTTATATTTTTGGTTTAATCTGTTACATGTATTAAATTTATATATTTTGGTCCGGGCATAACTACGGTCCAGCAGGGGCCCTAAAATAAAAATTTTTTTATTTAAGCTCTTTAAAAATTTTAAATTTTAAACTAATAATGGTAAAATTTCACTTTCACCTCTCTAAAAATAATAAAATTTTGATTTAATCTTTTAAAAAATTTAAAGATATAAGTTATTAAAATGGAGAAATTGTATTTTTACTATCGTAAAAATTATAATTTAATTTCGATTTTCTTGTTTTGAGAAAAAAGATTCATATATCTATGAAGGTGATTCATATAAATGATACACATTGAGTAATACATTCACGAAAGCCGAAAGACTCTAGTGAAGTAAGAAAAACCAAATAAAAAACAACAATCAATGACCCCAAACATGACAAAAATCCCTACAAAAACTATGAATATTTCCGCTAAGCGTGCGAGACACAATAGGTTGAATGACTTTCTCATTAAAAATGGTATCTATTTTATATAAAAACAAATAAGATCAACTTAGTTGAAAGTTGATCGACTACGATGACTGATCTTGGCTTGTTGGTGTTGGTTTACTTGCTGTGGGGTCTAAAGGAGGATCCAATGTGCCTCTGATCTCGGGTTGTTCGTTCCTCTGCTTCTTGGGCTGTGTTTCGCCATTATTGGCTATGAATGGTTGCAAGTGTGGGGAGTCTGTCCTTTGGTATGCTTGTTTTCTCTCTAATTTTACACTTAAGTTTGTTTGTGGCCTGGTTTCACGTTGCTTGTCCCAATGTTATCTCCTAGTTTAGCCACTTTTTGAGTATCTACTTTTTGGTGATAAGCATCCTCAAAGATTTCGGTCTTTTTGGTTTTGCAAATTTACTTGGTTGGAGTATTCCCTTATTAAAGATGCAACATATTATTTCTCATGCTATCTTTTTTTCAAAATAGATTGTTCATCATGGAACAGATGCATTCATTGTTAAAGGTTTTAATAATTGGGAAAAACTTAATAATGGAAAAAGGTGTGCTTTCTTGAATCATATTGGCCAAGGTCCATGCTCTTCACATAATAATGCTGAGAAAAGTTGTCAAGATTTGTTAAATTAATCTCAGCACATTGACAAGGTTATCAATGCACATTAGATAAAAAAAAGGTAACCGCTTACAAGTCAAGACTTCAATTGATGTTGTTCAATGGTTAACTTTGCAAGGATGTGCTTTTAGAAGTCATGATGAAACTTCTAATTCAAAAAATCAAGGTAATTTTCTTGAATTGATTACACTGTTAGCTTCCTATATTAATAAAGTTTCCAAAGTTGTTTTGGACAATGCTCCAAAAAAATGCTAAATGTACTTCTCATATGATCCAAAAGGAGATTTTACATATTCTTGTAAATAAAGTGCATCATAAAATTCGTGAAGGCATTGGAGATTCTAATTTTTTTTATCAATATTATTAATGAGGCACATGATGAATCTAAAAGGGAGCAGATGGCTATTATTTTGAGACATGTTGATGAGAAAGGATTTATAAAAGAGCATTTCTTTGATATTGTACATGTCCAAGATATTGCACCAATAACTTTGAAAGAGGAAGTATGTGTTATTCTTTCTCGGCATTGTCTTGATGTTCAAAATATCTGAGGTCAAGGATATGATGGTGCTAGCAACATGCGGGGTGAATGGAACAGTTTGCAAGCATTGTTTTTAAATGATTGTCCTTATGCATATTATGTTCATTGCTTGGCTCATCGACTCTAGTTGGCACTAGTTGCTGTTTCTCGAGAGGTAATTCCTACTCATAATTTTTTCTCTGATTTGAACTTTATTATTAATATAATTAGTGCATCTTGCAAATGCCATGATCAATTACAAGTTGCCCAATCATTTGAAATTGCAAATATGTTGGCAATTTATGAACTTGAAATTGGTAAAGGACTTAACCAAATTGGCACTGTGAAACGAGCTAGAGAAACCCATTGGAGCTCTCATTTTAGTTATGTTTGTAGCTTGATAACGATGATTGATGCTACTTGTTCTGTTCTACAAAATATTATTGAAAGTGGCTTTAATTATTCTATCCGTGGGGATGTAGCTACAACATATAAGAAGATTACATCTTTTGATTTTGTTTTTATCTTATATCTAGTGTTACATCCCAAAAATCGGGTTAGTAGAAGCTGGGTTAATGAACCGAGAATGGTCACATCCGAATTTTTTTAGATGACCTTATCACATTTGATAATAAATATCAATTATAGTGATTGAGTAGTGGTGGAGCTGTCATTAATGATCTGAGTTCGAATCCCTTTCCTCTCGTTAATTTCTATTTGGTGCAAATTTGTTTTAAACCCTTAGCAAATGTCATCCCATGCTTTTAAATATTTTTTGTTAAAATGATAACAAGCAACTGAGTGGTCAAGTTGTTAAGAGCTTAATTAGTTTCCTTTTGTTCTATCTTTTCATTTTTTTCCTTTTCATTGTCATTCCTCTCCTTTGCTCTTCTATTTTCTCTCTTCCTCCCCTTTTGCACCATCTTGAACCACCATTATTTTGATTTTGGTATCATTTTCTCCACTGTTAGCCACCACCATTCAACATAAACACCACAACTCCATCACCCATCCTCATCTTCTCTTCTTCTTTTTGTTCCACTGTCGCCCTTAGCGCTAACCTCCACCACTATGGCAACCACTATGTAACTCCTCTCTTTTTCTTATTTTTCTTTCTTCTCATTTCTCTTCTTTAAGTGAGTGACCGAACCCATATTCTTTTTTTCTCCTCCGTCGAACTCCCACCTCTGCCGTCAGACCACCGCCATCATTGCCGCTGTAGCACCACCGCTGACGGTTGTGTTTCCTTCTTTTTTCTTCATCATTTTTCAACCTACATCATTTCTTTTAGTAAAAAAAATCCTGCACTATTTATTTCACTTAGTTTCTTATATTCTAAGTATTTATTTTGTAAACTTACTCTTAATCAACCCCCTTTTTAGATCGTTTAATTTTTTCGAATCAAAATTAAGACGATCTATCGATCTCTCCTTTTCAACTGAGATAGAGTAAGTACAAGGGTTGAATTAGAACCACTCCTCCTTCACTATTTCTCTCTTGACCGAATATTCATAAGAGTTATAGTGAGTTTTTTCCTTGTTTATTAACTTTTAGTTATGATGTCTTGTTGAAGGGCCGATCAACATCAACATGGAAAATCGTCAAACTTTTGAAAGGAATCATGATTCTTAATTCACAAGGGTAAGTGTCAAATGGGAGATTCTTTCAATAAACTTATCTCTTATGGTGATCATGGTAAACTTTAACGAAGGACTATCGCTTGTGTGACTAGGTGATCCACTGGATAGATCCAAGTGTAGGCGTCTTAGAAAGTTGTAACACATCATATTTACAATCAGGTGTGGGTTCTACATTAATTAAAAAATATATGAAAATATGTTTCATGTTGTTGAAATTTTATTAGTATTATTAAATAGTGCTTATCAAGAATACTCTATGTATTCAAAAAGAGGAATAAAAACCCATCAAATTAGAATATCCAAGTAAGTGAAACTTTTTTTTTTGTGATTTGTATGATGTGTGATCTTGATTATTATTATTGATATAAAATGTATGAAAATCTCATTCTCATGTCATGTGATGTTATGGCATACGTGAGTTTCATATGATTTATAAAATGTGAAATATTGATATATATTGTAAATATGTGATCAGCATGTTAAGCATGCCTATGTGATTTTAAGTGATAAGTGATATAATGACCTTGTCTCACATGCCAAAGTGAAAAAGTGATTTTTGTGGCCATATCACATGCATGGTGTGGGATATGTGAAAGGATGAAGAAGTGTCAGTTTATCTACCAAAGTGGTGGCTTGTCTACAATATTATAAAGTGGTAGTTTATCTGCATTACTGTGACACTGTTCACAAATTGGAATGTTTGGATGGACGAATTCTGGGGAACTCGATTGTGGTGTGTATCGGTGATGGGTAAGATATTTTAAATAAAATTACATAAATGTTTTATAAAACAACATAACCATGATCATGTGCATAAAGTGAAATATTTACTTGATTGATCATTATGTGTTTAATTACATTTATTTGTTAAAAGACCCACACTGGGCTTTAAAAGTTCACCCTTTTAGTGCTATAACCTTTTAGGTAATACTCGGACATAGGGCTTGGATTCAACATTCGGTGGAGCCTCTCAAATGGTTTATTTTATGGATTTTTAAACTATATGGTTTCTATTTGTGGACTTTGGACACTTCTTTTATTTTGGGTTGTTGGTTATTTTAAAACTTAGAACTGCTATGCATGCATAAAAAAATTATGCGATTTCAAGTATTTTAAAATATGGAGTTTATTTAAATTATTTACGATTTTACGTGGTTTAAAACAAAATTATAATCCGTAATTTTCTAAGTAGTTTTATGAAAGTCCGCTGCGAAAGATTTTTACCCAAAACCTTTTTAATAAATAATTATAATACAAAATCTTCATTTTCAAATAACTTAAAATGACATTATAATATAATGTCGTACTTTACTTTAAAAATATTATATTTTTAATAAATATTTTTTTCAAAGAAACAAAATCATTAAATTTTTAAATTTTTAAGTTTTCACAAAACACCTCAACCCTAGTCAATTTCAAAAAGTAAATAATTTCAAGTATTGTTAATGTAACTTCTGATATTCGGCCATAACGTCTAGGCCGGGTTTGGGGTGTTACATCTAGTGAAAGAGATAATGAGTATTACAGATATTCTTTGTCAACATCTACAACAAAAATCCCAAGATATAATAAATGCTATGTATTTAGTCTCAAACACCAAAACTTTGAAACAAAAGTTGAGAGAAGATTGTTGGGACAATTTGTTGGAAGTTGTGAATGTAATCACTGAATTTTGTCCGGGAAATTTTGTGTTTTTATTTAAAAAATTACATTTCGACCCCTAAACTTTCTCAAAATTACATTTTGACCCCAAAATTTTCTCAAAATTATGTTTCAACCCCAAAACTTTTACTGCGTTTACATATTGATCCTTCTGGCAGCCACCAGTGCAAGTTGCACCTGCAACGGTGGCGGCCGACCTAGCCTTCCCTAGCCACCTGCAACCTGCAAAAAAAGAAGAGAAAAATCAACAATTTAAAAGGGGTTTCAAACCCCCCAAAATGGGGGCGAAGGAAGGAAGAAGGGAAAAAAAATCAAAAAAATTTTGAGCGAAAAATAAAAAAAACAACAGCACACCGCCGACTGTCACACCAGCGCCACCGTGCCCACCGCCGCAACTCTCCCATCGCCGACACCTAGCAAAGCAAACAAGAGCCAAAGCAAAAAAAAAAGAGAAAGAAAAAGCAAGCAAAAAAAAACAAGAAGAAGAAAGAATAGAAAAAAGAAAACAACAAAAGAGTGGGGAAGAAGAAGAAAGAAGGAAAGGAGAGAAATGGGGGAAGGGGAGAAACCGGCAGCCGTGCACAGCCGGACGGTGACGGCGAGTCCGAGCTAAGGCTGAAGGAGAAGAGAAAAAAGAGAAGAAAAAAGAAAGAAGAAAGGAAAAGAAAAAAATAATTAACAGTCGAGCCAAACTGACCCGACCCGACCCGATCCCGTGACCCGACCCGACTGACTGACCCGTCCCAGCAGGCCCAGAGGCAGCAGCCCAATAAAAAAACAGCAAAAAAAAGGGCAGCAGGCCATTTTTAGCAGGCCAACAGCAGGCCCATTTTCTGCCAGCCCAGCAGGCCCCCAAGCCCAGTCCAGTAGCAGCCCAGCAGCCTCCCAGGCCTAGCAGCAGCCCAACAGGCCAGCCCAGCAGGAAAAAAAAGGAAAAAAAAAAGAAAAAAAAAGAAAAAGGGTTCAATTTGCGTAACCCGTTCAACCAAGCTTGTATTTTTGAATATTTTCGGTAATTTCGTTTATTTCACTTTTAATTTAATGCACGTAATTTTATGCTATTCTGTTTTAATATTATTGGTACTTATATGCATTTTTATATTTTTGTATTTATATTTTTAATTTAATTCAATTTTATTTTATTTTAAATAATTTCAATAAATAAGGCAACAAATCGATTTAACACTAAGCCGTCGATTTCATCGCTATGTTGGGTGAATATTATCGGTTTGTGTTAAATACGAGACGCCCTTCTAAAAATTGAGAAACTTAAAAGTTCTCATGTTCCAAAAATTTCCATGTTTTTGTAGTTTTTTGTATTTATGTTTTCTTAAATTTTTTTTAAAAAAAATTAATAAATAAGGTAACAAATCGATTTGACACTAATTCGTTGATTTTATTGTTATGTTGAGTGAATATCACCGGTTCGTGTTAAATACGATACGTCCTTAAGAAAAAAAATCAAAAAATTCGTGTTTCAAAAAATTCGTGTTTTCAAAAAAATATCCCGTGTTTCATAAATTTCCGTGTTTTCAAAAATTCTTGTGTTTCAAAAATTTTCGTGTTTTCAAAAATTTTCGTGTTTCAAAAGTTTTCGTGTTTCAAAAAATTCCTTTGTTTCAAAAATTATCGTGTCTTCAAAAAATATTGTGTTTCAAAATTATCGTGTTTTAAAAAAATATCGTATTTCAATTGGATCACAATTAAGTGTTAAATTGAACTCATATTTTTAAAAATTAAGACAACGTGCGCTTAACAAGATACCAATTTTGGGCGTCGCGAGGGTGCTAATACCTTCCTCGCTCGTAACTGACTCCCGAACTCTAATTTTCTCTGGATTTCCACGTAGACCTAAAATTACCTCTTTTTTTAGAAAAGTTTAAAAATAAAATTTTCTTTTAAAAAGAGAATTTATTAGGTGTCCGGTCACACCTAGAAAAAAGATCAGTGGCGACTCCTCTTTTGTAAAAAAATCGAGACTTTGTTTTCAAATTTTCAACAATCAATTCGACTAGCGCCCGTGCTCAAATTTTTAGGTCGCTACAGCTGGCGACTCTGCTGGGGAACTTTTTTTCGAGAGTCAAGTCTGATGTTAAACGCGTGTTGTCAAAATTTTTAAATTTTCTTGTTCAAATTAATATTTAATCGTGATCCTTGAACTTTATTTTTGAAAAGTCATGCATTTGAATTCGGTTTTTAAATTAATATTTTTTCTAACTCGTTTTATTTTTCTATTTTTTTTTCAGCTCTAAGTTTTACATTTTTTTTAGTTTGGTTTTTTTTAATAAAAATAAAAAAAATAAAAGGTTTGTGAGTTTCTCCCCACACGCCGTGCACTTGCATAACATGAGCTCTCTATCCGGGCTCTATCCATTTAAGTGGAAGTAAATGTTACACCTTCGTGAGTTAACTCGTCCCTCCGCACAGGCTAGTAAATTACTTCCGCGTTACATATGACTTATGCTTTCGTGAGTTAACTTGTCCCTTCGTATAGGCATAAGTAAATGTAATCCCTTGAATTGAGCTCGCAAGCCCATGACGAGCGATAACCAAGGCTCCGTACTAACCTTAGTAGGTGACAGTATGGACAATTCGAGTACCTCTCTAGAACCGAAACCACATATAGTAAACCGTACGAGCCACCCAATTAGAGCTATGTCGAACCTCTGTTCGTTGAATAGCCACCAAAATAAGTACATGGGAGAAACGCCTCTTACCTTTTATTTCTTTTACATTTACATTTTTTTTTGCAAGGGAGTTAAGTCTGTTTAATAAATTGGATTTGGTAGATTATCTGATGAGTATGTGGGGTAGGTT
Source organism: Gossypium hirsutum (assembly GCF_007990345.1). NCBI lineage: Eukaryota > Viridiplantae > Streptophyta > Magnoliopsida > Malvales > Malvaceae > Gossypium > Gossypium hirsutum. The sequence goes on along the minus strand of NC_053439.1, from coordinate 52,410,138 downwards.
TCTCGTAAAGCATGATGGGGCAAAAAAAAACTTAGGTCTGTTTCACCGAATTGCATGATTGAAAAGCTTAATTTGTTAGATTTTCTATAGTTTTTAGTTATTTCCTCTGTTTATATCTGTTGTGATTACTAACCAAGGTTATTTGTCTTGATTTTATTTCTCATCATGTATCATAGGCATTTTATTAGGAATGTGTTGATTAGAGATTGATTGCCAAAAAAAGGTTTCTGATGGAAGAGTCAATTACACAAGTAACTGCGAAAAATGTTGTAGTCCAAGACTGGTCTTCGAGGATTCAGATAGTAAAAGGGGATAGTTTAAAGGAAGGATATATCTCCGATCTTTCTAGACATGTAACTTCGAATGCGCTAGAATAACTTCGACGACTTGATTAAGATATGGAAACAAGGGGACTCGGGCACTAGGGGCATCTTCATTGGCAAAATATTTTGTAATGGACTCTTTTGATAAATAAAAAGCCAAAATATGGGGCTATCTTAAAATCAATACCATTTTTTGCATATCTACGCATGACAAACATCCATTGGTCATTCATTCATTCATTCATTGCATGTACATGTCACCCTTACCATTCACTGAGGCTAAAACAGTATAATCCACAGTTGCAACACAAGTTTGGAATCACGTCATCCTTACAGGACACGTCTAAGAACCAGAGCTATGGGTACTGAACTCAATGAAAGAATCAAAATGATGGAAATAATCCAAAAAGAGCTACAAGAGCAATTGGCCAAGTCACAATAAGAGGCGAGAGATATGATGGTTAGATCTCGAGAAGAATCACTCGAACAAAGAGATCTAATGGCCAAAATGATGGAGATGATGACAGCTTTGGTTAAAGGAAAGGGACCCATGCAGAGCCTTGATGTTGTGGTGCCTCAGTTAAGAACTAATAATGATCAAGATCCGCTCTATCCCCCAGGATTCACTCCACCTCACGCTCATGCAATGCAAAGAGGATATCCTCAAGGGGAACCTACAGTCCTAGAACAACGTCCTGTACCACCTGTTCATCTAGGGCAAGGTATATTCGTATCGAACCTCGGGACTAATCCAGCAGATCCAATTGTTCTAGATCTGGACGATCCTGTAGAGATAGCAAAGTTGCAAACTGATGATTATGACACTCAAGATAGGTACAAAATCCTGGAAGAAAGGATCAAGGCAATAGAAGGTGCTGAAGTCTTCTCTGCCTTGAGTGCTAAAGAACTCAGTTTGGTGCCCGATCTAGTTCTACCCTCGAAATTCAAGGCACCAGGTTTTAAAAAGTATGATAGGACGCGATGTCTAAAGGCGCATCTTGTCATGTTTTGTCAGAAGATGACTGGTTACGTGAATGAGGATAAATTACTGATACACTGTTTTCAGGATAGTTTGGTTGGATCAGCTCTTCGGTGGTATAATCAGTTTAGTAGAGAAAAAATTCAATCATGAAATGACTTAGCATCAGCATTTTGCGAGCAATACAAACATGTATTAGATATGGTACCCGATCGACTAACCTTACAGATGATGGAAAAGAAGCCAGCAGAGACTTTCAAATAATATGCGTAAAGATGGAGGGATATTTCAGCTCAAGTGGAACACCTGTTAACTAAAACGGAGATAACAGTACTCTTCATCAATACTCTGAAGGCGTTGTTTTATGATAAGTTAGTAGGAAGCGCTATGAAAGACTTTGTAGATGTTGTAATATCTAGGGAGCTTATAGAGAACGCCATAAAGAGTGGGAGGATGGAAGGCCCTGAAATTTCAAAAAGGACAGTACCCGCAAGAAAAAAGGAGGTAGAAACCCATATGGTCGGAAATGGGAGCCACTATACTTCCAGTCCGTACCTAGCCCAACAACGACCTCATTATCGCCCACCTTCAAACTTCTACTTTCCTCCCCAAGGTCCTTACTATCCAACACCTCCTCATTATCCCGTCTACGCCATGAACAACCAAAGACCGTTCACCGTGTTTCCACCAAACACTATGCCTATACAAAGTCAACCCAAAAATGAACAAAGACCAGTGAAACCCAATCCTGAAAAACCTCAGTTCACCCAAATTCCCGTGTCATACGGAGAATTGTACCCGAAATTATTAGAGAAGCAATTAATATCCCCGCATTACATGGCACCCCTGAAGCCCCCATACCCAAAATGGTATGATCCTAATGCTAGTTGCATGTATCACGCTGGAAATCAGGGGTATTCTACAGAAAACTACCTTGCCTTTAAAAGAAGGGTTCAAGATCTCATTGATGCTGGCATTCTGCGATTTGATGGCATTAGTAATCCTCTTCCTAACCATGTTGATGGGAATGTGAATATGGTAACAAATGAAGATGAGGGGCAGGACAATCCAAGAAACACTTTGATTGAAAAAGGTCTTCAGAACATCAGCATAAATGTTGATGACAAGGAGGGTGATGCAATCGAGATGATACACCCTTATCCTCCAGGATGTGTTTTGAACAATTGGACTGCTGTTGACCTCATTGTAGTTTCTAAGTCCTCTCCAGAGTAATGCTCAATGTTAATTCTCCATTTTTTATGTCACTAAATAATGGAATTCTTTTTTTAAGAGCTTATGTTTGCTTTTTATCATTTCAATGAACATCAATGAATGTTTGCTTTTTATCATTTCAATGAACATCAATGAAGATGCATTTTGTCATAGTCTTTTTATTTCCATTAGCTTCGTAATTATCCATTCTCTTCATATCATCTCCCTACATGTATTTCATATTATTCTATAACATTGTATGTGTTGATTCCAGTACTTTGATGCTCCTCTATAGTTTTCTTTCTCATTCACCTTTTCAGGTGCTCAGATATCCATAGCATGAACAATCCCGTTACAAATCTTGAAATCGATTTCGAGAAGACTGTTTGTTTAGGAGAATTCGAAACTGAGGAAGATGCTGAAAATTGTGACCCGCCTCCTGACTTACTGAGAATGGTTGAACAAGAAGAGAAACAGATTTCACCCTATTAAGAATCTGTTGAGACAATGAACTTGAGAAGTGAAGAAAAGAAACAAGAAGTGAAGATTGGGACTTCCATTCCAAAGAACACCAAATAGAATTTGATCGCCTTGCTCCGTGAGTATAAAGATGTATTTGCTTGGTCTTATCAGGACATGCCAGGGTTGAACGAGGATGTGGTGGTCCACAAGCTCCCATTGAAACCAGAATGCAAGCCCGTTCAGTAGAAGTTAAGAAGGATGAGACCTGAAATGCTGTTAAAGATATAAGAAGAAGTCAAGAAACAATATGATGCTGACTTCTTAGAGGTATCTAAATATCCATAATGGGTAGCTAACATAGTCCCGGTACCGAAGAAAGACGACAAGGTATGAATGTGCGTAGATTATCGTGATCTGAATCGAGCAAGCCCTAAGGATAATTTTTCTTTACCACACATCAATACGTTGGTAGATAACACGGGAAAGAATTTATTATTTTTTTTCATGGATGGTTTTTCTGGTTAAAATCAGATAAAGATGGTTACCGAAGATATGGAGAACTACATTCGTGACAATGTGGGAAACATTTTGCTATAAAGTGATGCTGTTTGGATTGAAGAATGCTGGGGTAACATATCAGAGAGCCATGGTGATGCTGTTCTATGACATGATACACAAAGAAATAGAAGTTTATGTCGATGATATGATTGCCAAATCCCTGAGAGAAGAAGACTATATTGGAAACCTTAGAAAGCTGTTCGAATGATTAAGAAAGTTCCAGTTGAAGCTTAACCCAGCCAAGTGTACATTTGGGGCTACCTCGGGAAAATTGCTAGGTTTCATTGTCAGCGAGAGAGGTATTGAGGTTGATTCAGACAAGATAAAGGTCATACAGGAACTGCCACCTCCGCGTACATAAAAAGAAGTCAGAGGGTTTTTAGGAAGATTGAATTACATTGCTCGATTTATTTCTCAACTTACCAACCAATGTAATCCAATTTTTCGACTTCTTCAAAAATATAATCCAGGAGAGTGGAATGAGGAGTGCCAAGTGGCTTTTGACAAGATAAAATAGTACTTATCTAATCCTCCGATGCTAGTACCGTCGACCCTTAGAAAACCTTTAATATTGTACCTGACTGTGTTCGAAAACTTAATGGGTTATGTACTAGGGCAACATGATGAGTTAGGGAAAAGAGAAAATGTGATTTACTACCACAGCAGAAAGTTTACGGAATATGAGGCAAAGTACCCGTCAATTGAAAATTTTTGTTGTACATTGGTCTGGGTAGTTCGGAGGCTCAGACAATACATGTTGTATCATACAACGTGGTTAATTTCAAAGCTAGATCTATTAAAGTACTTGATTGAATCACCCGCACATCTCAGGGATAATGGCACGATGGTAGATCTTATTGTCTAAGTATGACATTGTGTATGTGAGCCAAAAGTCGTTAAAGAGGAGCGCAATAGCTAACTTCTTGGCAAGTTGAGTGATGGAAGAATATGAACCGCTAAGATTTGATTTCCCAGATGAAGACTTGATGTGCATTTTCGAAGGTGAATCATCAAAAGATCAATCATGGAAGATGATTTTTGATGGTGTGAATCATCAAAAGATCAATCATGGAAGATAAGTTTTGATGGTGCATCGAACGCATTGGGGCACGGGATAGGAGCAGTCTTGGTGTCTCCAGAAGGAAATCATTACCCGCTCACTACATGTTTTAATTTCTTCTGTACTAATAACATAGCAGAATATGAAGCTTGCATCATGGGACTTCGTTCAGTTATTGAATGGAAAATAAAAGTCTTAGAGGTGTATGGGGACTCAGCGTTAGTGATTTATCAAATTCGCGGAGATTGGGCAGTGAGAGATTCAAAATTAGTCAAATATCGTGATCTCGTGGCGGAATTGGTCAAAGAATTCAAAGAAGTGACTTTTCATTACTTCCCACGAGAAGAAAACCAGTTGGCTGACACCCTGGACACATTGGCTTAATGTTCAAAGCAAACAGAGAAACTGAAATAATGCCTCTCCAAATGAGCATATATGATGTCCCCGCACACTGTTTTAGCATTGAGAATGAGTCAGATAGACGGCTATGGTTTCATGATATCTTGGAGTATATTAAGAATCAAAAGTATCTTGAGCAAGAAAACGAGAATGACAAGAGAACAATTAGGAGAATGGCAGTTGGGTTTGTCCTTGATGGGGATATCCTATACAAATGAGGAAATGATCAAATGCTCCTAAGATACGTGGATGCTGTTGAAGCCAGAAGAATACTTGAAGATGTCCATGAAGGAATTTGTGGAATGCATGCCAATGGGTTTACTATGGCTAGACAGATTATGAGACTTGGTTATTTTTGGTTGACAATAGAAAATGATTGCATTAGCTACGCACGAAAGTGCCACAAGTGTCAAATCTACAGCTATAAAATTCATGCAGCTCATTCGCCTCTTCATGTCATGACTTCTCCGTGACCTTTTTCCATATAGGGCATAGATGTTATAGAGCCAATTTTCCCGAAGGCTTCTAATGGGTATCAATTATTTTTTGTAGTTATAAATTATTTTACAAAATGGGTAGAAGCCGCTTCATTTGCTAATGTGACGAAGAGTGCAGTCTGCAGGTTCCTAAAAAGGAGATCATATGTCGATATGGTTTGCCTGAGAGAATCATTTCGGATAATACTTTGAATCTGAACAATAAAATAATGAAAGAAGTGTGTGAGCAATTCCGGATAAAGCATCATAATTCATCACCTTATCGTCCGAAAATGAATGGAGCTGTTGAGGCGGCCAACAAAAACATTAAGAGGATTATCGGGAAGATGATTAAGATATATAAAGATTGGCACGAAAAACTACCATTCGCTTTGTATGCATACCGCACCTCTATACGGACATCTACGGGAGCTACTCCTTTTTCCCTGGTCTACGGGATGGAAGCCGTTTTGCCTATTGAAGTAGAGATCCCATCCCTGTGAGTCTTGATGGAGTTAAAACTAGAAGAGTCAGAATGGGTTCGAGCTCGATATGACCAACTAAACCTTATTGAAGGAAAACGCTTGGAGGCAATTTGTCACGGACAGATGTACCAAAAGAGAATGATCACAGCCCATGATAAAAAAGTGCGGCTAAGAGAATTCCGCGAAGGGGAACTTGTACTAAGAAAAATCCTCCCGATACAAAAAGACTTGCGAGGAAGATGATCACCAAATTGGAAAGGGCCATACGTTGTAAAAAAGGCATTCTCGGGAGGGGTTCTGATTCTCATTGAAATGGATGAGAAAGAATTACCTAGTCCAGTGACTCAGATGCTGTGAAGAAATATTATGCCTAAAAAAAGAGAAAAAAATCAAGATAAAAACCCGAAAAGGGCGTCTTGATAAACAAAAGATTAGGATGAAAACCCGAAAGGGCTTCCTAATAAGCAGGTTCGAACTTAAGGAGCAAGACGACTTGAACGGGGAGTCGAATGACGGGGAGTCGACCTGAAGGAGCATTTTTAGAAGCTTTCTTTTCATTATGATACTTTCTTTATTTGAATTACTCTTTGTTAATTTTCTTTGTTTGTTGTTTTTGAAAAGAATATGAATGTGAGGTATTTTTTTCATGCCTACTGTGCCATTGTCAAGCATATCATGGTTTGGTTCAATTAAATGATAAATAGTAAAATGACTTACTCTAAACAAAAGGAATGTTGAGCATTACCTAGATGAGAATTTGATAAATACAAGAACCCTGAAGCAAGAACAAAGTTCAACAAGGGGGCAGAAAGGTGGTATACGAAAATGTGGGTTACTCACAGAACATGAGGATGAGTACAAAACTGGAGAGAAAAGTCAAGACTTGAGGAAATGAATGCGGACCCTCACGAAAATCAAAAAGTGGGGCACGTGACAAACAGCCCAGGGTGCATGGCATGATCATGTAGACACAAAAGCATTTAGGACAAACACATGCATATCATAATAACATCATACATGACATATACAGGTATACCAATAGAGCAAGGAATACTAGGAGAAAGCTGCACAGAATCAATGAAGAAGAAGGTTTTTAGTTTCACCTGATGTTTTTTAAAACCCTGTTTCTTTCAAGAAATATTTTTCAACTTCTGTTTTTTTTTCAAAAATCAACTCATATTGCGAGAGGTGAGTTGAGCCTCAGGTCACATATCGAGGTATTTTTTTAAATTTCTATTTTTTTCAAAAAAATCAAATCATATTGCGAGAGGTGAGTTGAGCCTCGGACACACGCTGAGGTATTTTTAAAATTTTTGTTTTTCAAAAATCAACTCATATTGCGAGAGGTGATTTGAGCCTCAGGTCACACACTGAGGTATTTTTTAAATTTCTATTTTTTTCAAAAAATCAACTCATATTGCGAGAGGTGAGTTGAGTCTTGGACACATGCCGTTGTATTTCTTTTAAATTTTTGTTTTTCAAAAATCAACTCATATTGCGAGAGGTGAGTTGAGCCTCAGGTCACACGCCGAGGTATTTTTCAATTTCTGTTTTTTCAAAAATCAACTCATATTGCGAGAGGTGAGTTGAGCCTCGGTCATGCTGAGGTATTTTTCAATTTCTGCTTTTCAAAAATCAACTCATATTGTGAGAGGTGAGTTGAGCATTGGGTCACATGCTGAGGTATTTCTTTTAAATTTTTGTTTTTCAAAAATCAAGTCATATTGCAAGAGGTGAGTTGAGCCTCGGGTCATGCTGATGTATTTCTTTTAAACTTCTGTTTTTCAAAAATCAACTCATATTGTGAGAGGTGAGTTGAGCCTCGGGTCACACACCGAGGTATTTTTTAAATTTCTTTTTTTCAAAAACTAACTCATATTGCGAGAGATGAGTTGAGCCTTGGGTCGCACGCTGAGGTATTTTAAGTTTCTGTTTTTCAAAAATTAACTCATATTGCGAGAGGTGAGTTGAGCCTTGGGTCGCACGCCGAGCTATTCTCGATTTTTGCTTTTCAAATAAAAAGAAAATTTTAGATAGTCGAACAAAATTCAGTGCTTTTAAGTCTTTGCTCTATCCCTGTTTCACAGCGATGAGCAAAGAGGGGCAGCTGTAATCACTGAATTTTGTCCGAGAAATTTCTTGTTTTTCTTTAAAAAAATTACATTTCAACCCTTGAACTTTCTCAAAATTATATTTTGACCTCGAAATTTTCTCAAAATTATGTTTTGACCCTAAAACTTTTACTGGGTTTACATATTGGTCTTTCTGGCAGCCACTAGTGCAAATTGCACCTGCAACGGCAGCGGCCGACCTAGCCCTTCTTAGCCACCTGCAACCTACAAAAAAAGAAGAGAAAAATCAACTATTTAAAAGGGATTTCAAACCCCCAAAATGGGGCAAAGGAAGGAAGAAGGAAAAAAATCAAAAAAAATTTGAGCAAAAAATAAAAAAACAGCAGCACACCGCCGGCCGTCGCACCAGCGCCATCGTGCCCACCACCGCAGCACTCCCATTGCCGACACCGAGCAAAGCAAACAAGAGCCAAAGCAAAAAAAGAGAAAGAAAAAGAAAGCGAAAAAAAAAACAACAAGAAGAAAGAATAGAAAAAAAGAGACAAAAAAGTGGGGAAGAAGAAGAAAGAAGGAAAGGAGAGAAAGGAGGGAAGGGGAGAAACCAGCAGCCATGCACAGTCGGACGGCGACAGCGAGTCCGAGCTAAGGCCGAAGGAGAAGAGAAAAAAGAGAAGAAAGAAAGAAGAAGAAAAAAGAAGAAAGGGAAAGAAAAAAATAATTAACAGTCGGGTCAAACCGACCCGACTCGATCCGACTGATTGACTCGTCCGAGCGGGCCTAGAGGCAGCAGCCCAATAAAAAAGGAAAAAAAGGCAGTAGGCCATTTTTTAGCAGGCCAACAGCAGGCCCATTTTCTGCCAGCCGAGCAGTTCAGCCCAGCAGGCTCAGTCCAGTAGCAGCCCAGCAGGCCCCCAGGCCTAGCAGCAGCCCAACAGGCCAGCCCAGCAGAAAAAAAGGGAAAAAAGAAAAGAAAAAAAAAGAAAGAAAAAAAGGAAAAAAAGAAAGAAAAGGGGTTCAATTTGCGTAACCCTTTCGGCCAAGCTCGTATTTTTGAACATTTTTAGTAATTTCGTTTATTTCACTTTTAATTTAATACACGTATTTTTATGCTATTCCATTTTAATATTATTGGTACTTATATGCATTTTTATATTTTTGTATTTATATTTTTAATTTAATTTAATTTAATTTTAAATAATTTTAATAAATAAGGCAACGAATCGATTTAACACTAAGCCGTCAATTTCATCGCTATGTTGGGTGAATATTATCGATTTGTGTTAAATACGAGACACCCTTTTAAAAATTGAGAAACTTGAAAGTTCTCGTGTTCCAAAAATTTCCATTTTTTTTAGTTTTTTGTATTTATGTTTTTTTATTTTTTTTTAAAAATTAATAAATAAGGTAACAAATCGATTTGATACTAATTCGTTGATTTTATTGCTATGTTGAGTGAATATCACCAGTTTGTGTTAAATACGATACGTCCTTAAGAAAAAAATCAAAAAATTCATGTTTCAAAAAATTCGTGTTTTCAAAAAAATATCCCGTGTTTCATAAATTTCCGTGTTTTCAAAAGTTCCCGTGTTTCAAAAATTTTCGTGTTTTCAAAAATTTTCGTGTTTCAAAAGTTTTTGTGTTTCAAAAAAATTCTTTGTTTCAAAAATTTTCGTGTCTTCAAAAAATATTGTGTTTCAAAATTATCGTGTTTTAAAAAAAAATTCTTGTATTTCAATCAGATCACAATTAAGTATTAAATTGAACTCGTATTTTTGAAAATTAAGACAACGCGCGCTTAATAAGATACCAATTTTGGGCGTCGGGAGGGTGCTAATACCTTCCTCGCGCGTAATCGGCTCTCAAACTCTAATTTTCTCTGGATTTCCACGTAGACCTAAAATTACCTCTTTTTTAGAAAAGTTTAAAAATAAAATTTTCTTTTAAAAAGTGAATTTATTAGGTGTCCGGTCACACCTAGAAAAAAGATCAGTGGCGACTCCTCTTTTGTAAAAAAATCGAGACTTTGTTTTCAAATTTTCAACAATCAATTCGACTAGCGCCCATGCTCAAATTTTTAGGTTGCTACAGTGAAAGCATTTTGTGAAAAGTACAATATTGAGGTTCTTGATATAGATTCTCCATATGTGGTAAAACGTGGTCGTCACTAACATATTGATTTCAATATGGAGCACCATTATCAGGTTGAGATATTCAATGCTGCTATAGATTCTCACTTCTTGAGCTAAATAGTAAATTTAATGAACGGACAATTGATCTTCTTACCCTTAGCTCTGCTTTGGATCCTAAGGATGCTTATAAATCCTTCAGTATGGATTATATTTGTTGTATTGTGGAAAAATATTATCTTTTTTATTTCACTGAGTAAGAGAAAGTAATCTTCAAGTATTAGCTGCAACATTATAAGTAAAATGTTCCAAATCATCTGAAATTGTAAAATCTGTCCACAATTTCTGATCTTTGTGAAGGATTAGCAGAGACACAAATATCAAAGGTATATTTTCTTGTTGATAGATTAATCCGTCTTTTGTTGACTCTTCCTGATTCATCTGCAACCACAGAAAGAGCATTTTCAGTGATGAAAATTGTCAAAATAAGGCTTCGCAACAAAATGAAGGAAGAGTTTCTTATAGATAATTTTGTTGTTTATATTGAGAGAGAGATTGCTGAAACTTTTGATTCAGACTTTATATTTAGTGATTTTATTTCCTTGAAAGAATGTCGTGTACATTTTTAAGTAATGATATGTTATTTCTTCTTAATTTTTGGAATATTGCTTCTTTTGAATCGATTTTTTACGTTTAAATCGATTGTCATGTTGGAATACTGCTTCTTCTGAAGCGATTTTTTATATGTTTAATTCGATTGTTATGTTGGAATATTACTTCTTTTGAATCGATTGTTTATATGTTTAAATCGATTGTTACATAACACGTCTAATTTTAGCTTGCCCCCTAAGATTAACATCCTGCCTTCGCCACTGCCCACATCTTTTGCATAATACAGTTCAGTAAACACATAATAATTGAAATCTAAATCATGCAATTAGAGTAAAACAATAAATTTAACATATCTTTTCTTGCAATAAAGATTTCTTTTAAATCAAAATTTGACAAGGTCATTAACCTTGATGCAACTACATTTGCCAATATCCGTCCTCATAGTATGCTTGTAGTGGCATGTGAATACGTGGTTACAGACAATTCTTTTTTAATTTCTCATAAAATGCTAAAATAAAACCTTAAAATTGTTGGTGTGTGAAGATAAAAGTAAACTTATGAGAAATTAACGAATACTTCAGGGCGTGTATCAATGTCACTTTCTTTAATGTTCTATTCACCCCCACCTATATTATGGTGTGCAAAAGAGTTACTGACAAATGAATCTCAAGGATACAATGAAAACCCAATGACTGTCTACATTTTACATTGATAGAAACAGTCCACTGAGTATTATGTAAAGAATAGCAACGATATTAATTTCTATAAAGAATTTTTGCAGTAATTCTTTATAAAACAACATATTAATGCAAAAGAAGGTGGCAGAAATAGAAAAAAAAACTTTATTTCTATATTTTTAAATATTTTATACAAATGAAAGTTGACTCTTATTTATAAAAGATCTTATTTCTATTCATAGAGATATTATTACCTAAATAGACGGTCATATCTTTAATAATAAATATAATTATTTAATAGATATCTAATGAATTATTATGAGGATTTATTAATAATTAAAATCATAACTTTTGAATTAAAAAAAGGATATCACTATAAATAATAGTAATTTTTAGTTAATAACCAAGTTATAACTTTTCATTTGAATCACTGCATATAATTACAACAGGTACCGACGATGATAAATGACAAGTTCTACTAGATACGGCCGGCCACATGAAATTTCGTCTTTCATATCACAACCGAAGCAACAATAAAGGCTTGGCCACTCTGATCTGAATTACCTTTAGCTTTTAGGGGAAATTATGGAGAAAACTTCATGTCTTCATTTCTGTTTCATTTCATGCTTAGTTTTATTCATTATTGTAGGTTCATGGTACCGTTCTAGCATTTCACCGTTGCCTGGTTACTCACTGCAAACTCAAAAACCGATAGATCACTCAGCTGAGACCCCTCACCATCCACTTGATCCTCTTACCGTGAAAGAAATCAACAGGGTCCGGACCATCCTCTCATCTTATGAACCCTTTTCATTTACCTTCCCTACTGTTCATACTATACTGCTCGATGAACCAGACAAGGTGCAGGTTCTGAAGTGGAGAAAAGGTGACCCATTTCCACCACGAAAAGCACAAGTTTTGGCTCTGCTGAATGGCCAGTCCCATGTGCTTAATGTGGACTTGGATTCTAGACGTGTCACTGGCCATGCCATCAATCCAAGCTCAGGCTATCCGATGCTATCTATGGACGATATTTCGGCGGCGTCTAAAGCACCGTTTTCTAATGCGGAATTCAACAAATCCATTGCCGCCCGGGGGGTCTCATCATCAGATATGCTTACCACCTTCGGCAGGCTGGTTTGGGCCAAATGAAGAAGGCAAAAGAGTTGTAAAGGTCCTGTGTTACTCTAAAGAAAGCACACCCAATTTCTACATGAGGCCCATTGAAGGGCTCGTCATGACGGTGGACTTGGATACATTGGAGGTGCTGAAATTCTCTGATACGGGCCGAGATATCCCCATTCCAAAAAGTACCGATACAGATTACAGGTACACAGCTCAAACGAAGGAACCACAAATGGAACCATTGAACCCAATTTCCATAGAACAATCAAAAGGACCAAGTTTTAGAGTTGAAGATGGGCATATAGTTAAGTGGGCCAACTGGGTGTTTCACCTCAAGGCTGACCACCGCGCTGGTTTGGTGATTTCAAGAGTCATGGTACGGGACTCGGAGAATGGTGAGCTGAGGGATGTGATGTACAAAGGGTTCGCTTCAGAATTTTTTGTACCATACATGGACCTTGATGAGTCCTGGTATTTTAAGTCGTATATGGATGCTGGTGAGTATGGTTTAGGGATGTCAGCCCTTCCACTTGTGCCACTAAATGATTGTCCAAGGCACTCTTATTACATGGACGGCATTTTTGCTACTCCCGATGGAAACCCATTTGTTCAACCCAACATGATTTGCCTGTTTGAGCGCTATTCCGGCGACATCAGTTGGCGACATTCAGAGGGCCTACTCACTGATTTCCAGGTAATAATAACTCCAACAATAGTAACAATAATAAACCCTGATACTTTTAAAATAAGCTTAACTACGAAATAGGCCCACAAATTATATTATTCTTTCCACTTAAGTACTAAAGTTGTTCGGGGGAAAATGTACTTAAATAATAATTCCTCTCATGTTGTCTACAACATCCAATTAAAAACGTGTCATATATTGTATGCTTATTGCTTGATATGAATTTGAGTAAATGGCAAAATAATTGATAGTATAGAAAACACTTTTTTACCAAAAAAAGAAACTTTTAAGAACGAGAGCCTTGCGACATGTTTCAAAAGTTGATTTCTATCTACTTTTAATGTTTAATTAAGATATAAAATAATCTAAACTTAACACGTTTCTATTTAATCTAATAGAGGTGAAACTTTTATTTTAACATCGTTATAGCTCTATAATCATACCAACTTTATAAGAATAATATGAATTTAACACAATCCTATTTAATTTAATAGAGGTGAAACTTTTATTCTAGCTCGTTGTAGCTCTATAGTCTATAATCATACCAACTTCATAAATAAATCATTTTTAAAGTAAAGAAAATTAAGAGAACTTGATTTTAGCTTTTCAAATACAGAGAGTAGATTGCAAACATTATAAAAATTATAATCAATGAAAACATATTTTAATTTGTTTTTCTATTTCCATTATTGTACTTGTAGATTAGGGAGGCAAGACCAAAAGTAACTCTCGTTGCTCGTACGGCAGCATCAGTGGGAAACTACGATTACATCTTTGATTGGGAGTTTCAAACAGATGGTTTAATAAATGTTAAGGTCATTCTCTTATGCCATTAATTTTCATCAACTTCTTCCTCAGCAATAGTGTTTGCCATTCATTTTGTATGATTTAACTTTGTACAGGTAGGGCTTTCAGGAATGCTAATGGTGAAAGGCAGTCCTTACCATCAAGCGCCTAACCAAGATGCCATGTCGGGTCCTCTCATTTCCGAGAATCTTATCGGAGTAGTTCACGATCACTTTGTTACCTTTCACCTCGACATGGATATCGATGGGGCGAACAATTCGTTTGTTAATGTTAATCTTGTTAAGGAACGGAGTTTACCAGGGGAATCCCCTAGGAAGAGCTACTTGAAAGCTAAGAGAAAAATAGCTAAGACTGAAAAAGATGCACAAATTAAGCTTAAATTGTATGATCCCTCAGAGTTTCATATGATTAATCCTTCTAAAAGGTCTAGGCTAGGAAATCCTACAGGATACAAGATTGTTCCTGGAGGAACTGCAGCTAGTTTGCTTGATCATGATGATCCTCCACAACTAAGAAGCGCCTTCACCAACAACCAGGTAAAACCCTTTTATCCTTTTTTTGCTCTTGAGTTAATGATTTTGCACTCTTTATTGAGCTCTTTTTTTGAATAGATATGGGTGACTCCTTATAACAAGAGTGAACAATGGGCTGGTGGGCTTCTAACTTATCAAAGTAGGGGAGATGACACTCTTGCTGTGTGGTCTGAAAGGTATAAAACTCGATAAATGAATCAATTGTTGTAATGCATACGTTCTACCCTGATTTTCTGCTTTAATCCATCGAGAACAGGGATCGTTCTATTGAAAATAAGGATATCGTGTTGTGGTACACATTGGGATTCCATCACATTCCATGCCAAGAAGATTTCCCTGTAATGCCAACAGTGACATCAGGGTTTGAGCTAAAGCCTGTCAATTTCTTCGAAAGCAATCCAATTCTTCGAGCTGCCCCAGCTTTTGAGAAAGACTTACCTGTTTGCAGGTCTAGTGCTTCCTCTTGAAATCTTGATTACCACTTGAAAATCCCTTTCTCTCTAACCATATCATCCTAGTTCATGCCTGGAGGAGGATACTTGTCGGTGTTAAAGAACAAAGAAAGAAAGCAAAACAGAGAATTAGCGGTATATCGAGTCTGCTCTATATTTCATTTTTTCAAACTTTACAATATATATGAATTATTTTACAAGAGTACATAAAATAAATTAACCAAATATGTGAATCATTACTTAAACACATAAAAAAATCTACCAACTAAGGTTGATTTTATCTAAAACAAACACGCACTCATCACTGGTAGCGTGCACCAAAACAACTTCATTCTAACTGCGGATACAGTCCGCAGGCACATTTCACGAATATACGCCACATTTCTTCAATCCCGTCATACAGATTGCAGCTTCATGTGTCCGCAAATTTGTTCTCTCTTGACAGTCCGCCAGACTTGTATCATATAGATTGTCTGCATAATGTCAGTCCACGAGACAGTTCGTTAAATAACAATCCGCTAAGTGATTCGCATTTAAACTGTTCGCCATTTGTACGAGCTATTGCATGATTGGCCATCTCACAACAATGCTGCAGACAATTAATTTATCTCCCAGAAAGAAAAAAAATCGTATTATTATCAAGATCAAATGTATTATAGTAATATATTATTGACTGGAAATTACATACATATGGAATTATAATTTTTTTAAATATATTTATTTCCCTAAAAGAAAAGGATCATATTTTTTTTCTTTCTCAACAACAAAAGTGAAATGCATTTATCAAATACTTTATATTAATTTTAAAATCAAATTTCACGAATGTAATTTTTAAGAAAAATTTAAGGTAACATTTTAAGGTAAAATATGATGTAAAATGAAATGTTATATTATCAATCAACCGAATTATATTTTCATATCTCTACAAATTTAGATCATGAGCTTGTGAATTGAATTGGTAGATAGCATGGCATCCAATCGAAGAGACCTATTCCCCCGAGGTTTGGTACAAATTGGGAATCAATTGGGTGATAAGCCAAGTAGAGCACTCTTTGGTAAGTCGGGTTGGACAATTATTCAATGGGAGGAGCAATTCTCAAAAGCTAATTATTATTGTAGCAATTTGGGCAATTTAGCTCTCAAGGAATAGGTTGGTGCATGAAAGCAAACAGCAAACAAGTTTTGAGACTTTTACCTTTGTATTGGGTTATGCTAGAGAATTAGAAACATTGGGTTATGCTAGAGAATTAGAAACACTAACAAGGGAACAGTTAAAGCTTAAGCCAACAAAGTCAATAGGGTGGCGACCTCTTTTGGAGCCTTTTGTTCGGGTAAACTTCGATGTAAGCTTCAACAAGGATCTGGAAGGATTAAGGACATGTATTATCATAAAAAAACGAAGGATTTATTATGGACACAACTTGTTTATGGAATCGTTACACACTTGATGTTCTAACTGCAGAGGCCTTAGCAAGTACGTACCTAAGCAATCAGAATCACTCAGGAGATGGGTTTCCGGTTTGTGGAAGTAGAAGGCGACTCCTTGGCGGTAATAAAGAAGCTTAAAGCAACATGCATAGACAAATTGGTGACTAGTAATTTCATCTGGGAAGCGAAACAAATTTCTGCGAGCTTTAAAAAATCAAGTTCTAACATATAAAGAGGGGGAAATCGAGTAGCCCACCTACTGGCCAAGGAAGGATTTCGACGAAAACATGATGTCTGGTGGATCGAAGAAGCTCCGACGGTGGTTCAAGAGGTTGTGGGGACAGAGGCAAAACATCCATCATCCTAGCTGAGTGTCATGAAACAGATGTCTTGAGCAGCTAGAAGGTCTTATTCATTCTCTAGTAGATGAGTGATTGTCTTAGATTTGATCTAGTTTATCATTTTAATATGTGATCTGAGATTTCGTACTGGCATGGAGAGGTCCCTAATGTAGAGAAGAGGAAAGGATTTGGTTTTCTTTAATTGTAACTGTGGTTAAACCTTATAAACTCCTTTCACTTCTCTTTTGAGGTAAGAAAGCATCCAGTAACTTTCCATAGCTTTGACATTTACCACGAAACCACCTCCAGTTCACGTTCGCCTATAGGTTTTCGATGCACACTGAGATCACCATCACGCCTGTCCTTTATAGGGCAACTAGCTGAGAACTTATGAGGATATGGGCAATTTAGATATTGTACCTAATTTTCTGTAATCGAGCTAAATAGTAAGAATTTAAGCAAATTCAGAATCTTGAGCACAAAAATGCATTTTAGAATAAAAGATTTGTTGATTTCACTTAATACACAGTATCATTGTATTGCTGTAGCGTCGGGAAAGAGCTCATTGCTTATGATGTATAATAAACACATTATTCTTCACCATATAGCCAAACTTATTACTTAGAATTGTTGCCTAAACATGACAAAGAGGAAATAAAGTGGTATAAAAGAAATACAATAGTAAAGTTACTTCATATAGTGCTGGAGATTTGATGGTCTTGGTGTAGGAACAAGAATTAAAGGCTTCTTTTTCTTCATAATAATTCCAAATAAGCCAATCAAGTCATTTTCTTCACCGTCGGCCAACTTCCAATCATAAGCATGGATCATTGCCGCCAAGGAGGAATACAACATCTTTTCACCGAGAGATACTCCAGCACATATTCTCCTTCCAGAACCAAACGGCATGTAACGGGAATCGTTTCCTAAATAATCGAGCTTCTCATGATCAGTCAAGAACCTCTCAGGCTTGAATTCTAAAGGATTTTCCCAAAGTTGTGGATCCCTCTGAATACACCAAATGTTTAAGAAGACCCTGGTGCCCTTTGGTACGCTATAGCCACCAACGTTGCTTAAGTCGCCCGGGCAACGCGGTACAAGGAGTGGCAACGGTGGGTGCAATCGGAAGGCCTCCTTTACTGCAGCATCTAGATAGCGCAACTTAGGCAAGTGAGTCTCATCGACGGCGGCATCCGAACCGACAACATCGTCTATTTCTTGCTTCACCTTTTTCATTGCTTCAGGATTTGCAATTAGTTCAGCCATTGTCCATTCCATCATGGTTGATGTTGTATCAGTTCCACCCACCACAATGTCCTGATTAAAAAAAAAAACTTATTAGCATCTTTTTGGTGGCTAGCAGTCAACAGCCATGAATACGAGCTGAAAGCTATTTGCAACATCTTTTTCCTTCTTGAGGAAAACCAAGAAGTTTTAAGTTGAAAACATAGAGGTAACCAACCAGGAACTGCAATAATATTGCTGTGAAGTGGCCATAATTTATAGTACTCCTACTACGTACGTAGCACAGAGCCAATGGTCTACTTTTCTAAAATAATGAAGTTAAAGCACGTAGTTGTAGACTTGTAACTTGCTGAAATTCAAGTCCAACGAGAGAGCTAACCACGAGCATACACTACACCAGAACAGGTTTTTAGTGGTGTTTTTTTAGGCCTTTAGCGGCGCTTCTTAACGCCACTAAAGGCATTTGCGGCACTTGAAGAAGCGCTACAAGAAATGCCGCTAACGACAACGTCGTTAACTTTTGCGGCGTTTATAGAAAAAACGTCGCTAAAGATCATGTTCTTTAGCGGCGCTAAGGAAATAAACGCCGCTAAAGATCATGTTCTTTAGCGGCGCTTAGGAAGAAAACGCTGCTAAAAGTAGTGTTCTTTAGCGGTGCTTATTTCACAAAAGCCACTATTTGATATGACTTTTAGCGGCGCTTTTTTAAAAAACGCCACTAATTTTGGGATTTTTTTAAAATAAATTTTTTTGTTTTTTTCAGCCTTCCTGCAATAACAAATCAAAAACAACCAGATCTAAACTAACCAAAAACAATAAATTTATATAATATTTCAAATTAAATGACAAATAATATTAATTGATATAAATAAAAGTGAATTCATACTTTTCTTTACAAAAACGTTAAAAGTTAAAATGATAAAAATATTTATGCAACATACACTATGACGACGGGAGTTGCGACTGCTGAAACATCTTCATCTTCATCATAATCTGAAGCTGCTGTTGAAGTTCGTCGTACTTTTTGCTTTGCTCTGCTTCTCTCGATGCCACATCTTTTTGAAGTCGTAGCTGTAGTTCTTCATATTTCTTTTGAACCTCTGCTTCTATCGCTACTTCTCTCCTTGCTTCTCTTGTTGCAGCCAGAAAGAAAAAAAATCGTATTATTATCAAGATCAAATGTATTTTAGTAATATATTATTGACTGGAAATTACATACATATGGAAATTTTTTTTAAGTATATTTATTTCCCTAAAAGAAAAGGATCATATTTTTTTTTCTTTCTCAACAACAAAAGTGAAATGCATTTATCAAATACTTTATATTAATTTTAAAATCAAGTTTCACGAATGTAATTTTTAAGAAAAATTTAAGGTAACATTTTAAGGTAAAATATGATGTAAAATGAAATGTTATATTATTAATCAACCGAACTATATTTTCAAATCTCTACAAATTTAGATCATGAGCTTGTGAATTGAATTGGTAGATAGCATGGCACCCAATCGAAGAGACCTATTCTTCCCTTACTTTGCAGTCTAAAAACATGCTTAGATTGCACAATAGCCTTACAGGTTTGGTACAATTGGGAATCAATTGGGTGATAAGCCAAGTAGAGCACTCTTTGGTAAGTCGGTTGGACAATTATTCAATGGGAGGAGCAATTATCAAAAGCTAATTATTATTGTAGCAATTTCGGCAATTTAGCTCTCAAGGAATAGGTTGGTGCATGAAAGCAAACAGCAAACAAGTTTTGAGACTTTTACCTTTGTATTGGGTTATGCTAGAGAATTAGAAACACTAACAAGAGAACAGTTACAGAGTCAATAGGGTGGCGACCTCCTTTGGAGCCTTTTGTTCGGGTAAACTTCGATGTAACCTTCAACAAGGATCTAGAAGCATCAAGTACATGTATTATCCTAAAAAAATAATGAAGGATTTATTATGGACACAACTTGCTTATGGAATCATTACATACTTGATGTTCTAACTGCAGAGGCCTTAGCAAGTACCTAAGCAATCAGATTCACTCAGGAGATGGGTTTCAGGTTTGTGGAAGTAGAAGGCGACTCCTTGGCGGTAATAAAGAAGCTTAAAGCGACATGCATTGACAAATTGATAACTAGTAAATTTATCTGGGAAGCGAAATAAATTTCTGCGAGCTTTGAAAGAATCTGTTAGAACAATGGCAGCAGCAAACAAAGAAAAATGAAACTTCACAGAGCATAAGCTCACAAAACAGCAAAGAAAAACAATGAAAAAGATGGAAGACTAAGAACAACCAGTAACCGATGAAGCAAAATCAATTTTCTCATTGAAACTTTGAAATATATGGTGTTACAAAAAAAAGTATGACAGTTACCTAACATTTGTAACTGCTCCCATCAGTTTTAGCAAGTTGCACTACAAAATAATACAAATTAAAGAGCTGAATAATTCAGCCATTACATCTATCAAATTCAAATCCTAACAACTCTAAGGTCTAGTTACATTCAAGCTTTGATAGCATTACAAAATAATAAAAAGTAAACAAAAGAACCAAACTGCTTCTGGTCCTGCTCGAATGTTGGTCTGCTGCACCTGCTTGTCTGCTTCCTGGCCTTTTGTTGCATTGCAATCCATGTTCAACACTCCTCCTTGGACTGTAGGTGACAAACACCAACTGATTCTCTAAGAAATTCAAACCTCATAGTACCAAGAGGCTTTGTCAGAATATCAACCAATTGGTCTTGTGAGCTACAATGTGCAAGACTTACATCCTTTGATTGCACCGCCTCTCGAACAAAATAGAATTTAAGTTTAAAATGTTTTGTTTTGCCATGAAAAACAACATTCTTGGAGATAGCTATTGCTGACTGATTATCAACCATAATTTCGGTAGGTTCAAATTGTTCCTTATTCAAATCATACAACAATTTTCTAAGCCAAATAGTCTGGCTTACTGCTCCAGCTGCTGCTATATACTCTGCCTCAGCAGTTGATTGAGCAACCGTTTGTTGCTTTTTAAAGCTCCAACAGAAAGCTCCCGAACCAAGTGTAAAAAGATAGCCTGAGATACTCCTCATATCATCAATCGAACCTCCCTAGTCACTGTCTGAGTAGCCAGTTAACTTCAGCTTACTTCCTTACTTGAACATCACTCCAAATTTCAAGGTTCCTTTGACATGCCTGAGGATTCTCTTTGCTGCCTTTAAATGTGATGTGTTGCAGCTATGCATGAAACGAGATAACAAACTGACCGAGTGCATAAGATCAGGTCTAGTTGCTGTTAAGTATAGTAAAAATCCAATTAGACTCCTATACTCCCTTTCATCCACTTTTTCTTCATTTCCATAGCTGCTTAACTTTAGTCCTATAACCAGAGGTGTACTCACTGGCTTGCAATTTTCCATATGAAATTTAGTGAGTATCTTTAAGGCAAATGCATGTTGACTAATGAAAATGCCTTGATAAACCTGACTCACTTCCATACCAAGGAAATAGCTCATAGTTCCCAAGTCTGTCATATCGAACATGACTTGCATTTTCTCATTGAACTCTTGAATCAGCTCAATTTTGCTTCCAGTCACTAACAAATTATCCACATATATTGACACAATCAACAGTGTCTCATCTTTGGACTTCTTCGCAAACAAAGTTGGTTCACTCAAGCTTTTCTCAAAGTTGAGTTTAGACAGATATTCATCAATTCTGTCATACCAGGCTCGAGGAGCCTGCTTCAAACCATAAAGTGCCTTTTTTAGACTATAAACCTTGTCTTCCTTTCCTTGATCTTTAAATCCATCAGGCTGTTCAACATAAATCTCCTCTTTAAGGAAGCCATTTAAGAAAGCTGACTTGACATCAAGCTGGTGAACCTTCCACTGTTTCTGTGCAACCAAGGCAAACAGTAACTTTATAGTATCCAGCCTTGCTACTAGAGCAAAAGTTTCCTCAAAATCAATGCCAAACTGTTGGCTGTACCCTTTCACTACAAGCCTTGCCTTGTGCTTATTCAGAGAGCTATCTGTATTGAACTTGACCTTGTAAACCCACTTGACACTAATGACTTTCTTCTGTTCAGGTCTGTCCACTAGATCCCAAGTGTCATTCTTGTGGACCATATTGATCTCAGACTCCATAGCTTTCTTCCAACTCTTACTTCTAGCAGCCTCTTTATAGCTTGAGGGTTCAACAATGGCTACATTGCATCTCTGGTAGATATCAGCAATGGACCTGGTCCCTCTCACAGAATCAGCATCAACATTGGCATTACTGACTTCACTTTTTGCCAATTCCAGGTTACTATCACCTTTCTGTTCTTCAAATTGACTTGTATCTATACCATCAAAGTTCCAAAACCTTGTTTCATCAAATTTAACATCCCTACTTACCAAAATCTTCTTGGTCGAGGGATCAAATATTCTGTAGCCCTTCTTACAGCTACTGTAGCTAACAAATATGCCAGCAATTGACCTCTTCTCAAGTTTGGTCCTTCTTTCTGCTGGTACAAGTACATAACATATGCAGCCAAACAATTTTAAATGTGAGACAACAAGTTTAAGACCATACCAAGCTTCAAAAGGGGTCTTGTCATTCATAGCATGTGTTGGGAGCCTATTGAGCAAGTATACTGAAGTATTGTCACCTTCAGCCTAAAAAATGCCTGGAAGCTTGCTTTGGAACAACAAACACCTAGTCCTGTTCATCACTATCCTGTTCTTCCTCTCACTCACTCTATTTTGTTGAGGAGTGTACATTATGGTCAGCTGATGATGGATTCCAGCCTATTCACATAGCTTCTGGAATCTTTCAGACAAGTATTTAGAACCATTGTTTGTCCTTAAGGCCTTAATCTTGCAGCTTGCTTGATTTTCTGACAAGCCTTGAACTTTCCAAACATTTTAAACACCTCTGATTTCTGTTTCATAAAGTAAACCCAGCAAAATCTGGTCAAATCATCAATAAACAATATAAAGTACTTACTGTCATTCAATAAAGGTGTCTTTATTAGTCCACAGACATCTGAGTGCACCAGCTCAAGTCTGTCTCGAGCCCTCCATGCCTGGTTTGCTGGAAAAGGCAGCCTAGCCTATTTACCAAGCTGACACACCTCACAAACTGATTCACTTGCATTAACCTTCACCATGTCCTCTGTCATACTGATTTTGTGCAGCAAATCGAGTGACTTGAGATTAACATGGCCAAACCTCTTGTGCCAAAGATCAGTATTATCAACTGAGCTTGTAGAGGCACTTTTCTCAAGCTGACTCACATCCAACATGAAACACTTGTCTGCCATAGGTGCTGAGACTATCTCCCTACCATGGGCATCACTTATAACACAAGAATCATTCTTGAAAACTAGAGAATAGCCTTTATTGACTAAATGACCTACACTAAGCAAATTCTGATCAATTTCAGGCATAAAGAGAACATCAGAAATGACTTTGTTACCTGATCCAGTGTAGATCACAACATCACCTCTGCCCTTTGCTTCAATCAAGTTCCCATTACCTATCCTGACCTTCAAGACATAGCTCCTGTCAAGGTTCTTAAACAAACTCTCATCAGCAGCCATGTGGTGTGAGCAACCACTATCCACAAGCCAACTACACTTGTTGTTGACTGCAAAACATGAGGTAGTGAATACATGCTCCTCCTAAGCTTGTATGTCCTCAGCAGTCTTGGCTTGTACTGGCTGATCTTAAGGCTTCTCATGATTTCTACAAATCTTCTCATGATGGTCATACTGCTTGCAACTCTTACACTGTATGTCTGGTCTGGTCCGACAAAATTTCTCCAAATGATTTGTCTTTTTGCAGTGAATGCATGGTGGAAACCTCCTTCTGCCTGCTTCTCTGTTTGCTTCTCTCCTTACTTTGTCCTTTCTTTCAAACCAATGTTTCTTAGCTCTCTGATTTGAGCTAGAACCTTCTCTGGCTCTTGCTTGAAAGGCTCCTTCAGGGTTCTCCTCCTGTCTGCTAGCTCTCCTCTACTCGAGTGCAAAGAGAGAATTAACCAATTCAGACAATGAAATGGTTGTGAGGTCCCTCGAATCCTCCAGCGAGGAGATTTTTGATTCAAATCTCTCTGGAAGAGTGGTAATCACCTTCTCAACCACTCTACTGTCATTAAAATCCTCTCATAGGAGTCTTATGTTATTGACAGTAGCCATTATTCTATCAGAATACTGTTTAATAGTTTCTGACTCCTTCATTTTTAAATTTTCAAACTCCCTTCTTAGGTTGATGACTTGTTGCTGCCTGGTCAAGTCTGATCCCATAAACTCCTCTTTCAGCCTGTCCCATGCCTGCTTAGGAGATTCATAGGCCATGATGCGAGTAAAGATAACATCAGACACACCATTCTGCAAACAGGCTATTGCTTGGTGCTTCTTGGCTCGTTCCTCACCATGTTGTCTGATCTGAGCAATGGTAGGATTTTTTCTTAATGGTGGTGGCTCGACTTCACTTTCAACTGCACTCTAGAGGTTAAGTGCTCAGAGATATGTCTTCATCTTGACTACCCAAATGTGGTAGTTGTCTCTAGCAAAAACTGGTGGTGGAAGAGGAGCAAAACTCATGCTGCTGAAACTGACTTTGCAAACACGATTCTGACTTTTTTTTGAAAACTAAAACTTAAACAACAGAGGTCCTCAAAGATAGGAGGCTGTGATTACCATTTTTTGGAACAATGGCAGCAGCAAACAAAGAAAAATGAAACTTCACAGAGCATAAGCTCACAAAACAACAAAGAAAAACAATGAAAAATATAGAAGACTAAGAACAACCAGTAACCGATGAAGCAAAATCAATTTTCTCATTGAAACTTTGAAATATATGGTGTTACAAAAAAAGTATGACAGTTACCTAACATTTGTAACTGCTCCCATTAGTTTTAACAAGTTGCGTTACAAAATAATACAAATTAAAGAGCTGAATAATCCAGTCATTACATCTATCAAATTCAAATTCAAATCCTAACAACTCTAAGGTCTAGTTACATTCAAGCTTTGATAGCATTACAAAATAATCAAAAGTAAACAAAAGAACCAAGCTGCTTCTGGTCTTGCTTGAATGCTGGTCTGCTGTAGCTGCTTGTCTGCTTCCTGGCCTTTTGTTGCATTGCAGTCCATGTTCAACAGAATCAAGTTCTAACATATAAAGAGGGGGAAATCGAGTAGCCCACCTACTAGCCAAGGAAGGATTTCGGCGAAAACATGATGTCTGGTGGATCGAAGAAGCTCTGACGGTGGTTCAAGAGGTTGTGGGGACAGAGGCAAAACATCAATCATCCTAGCTGAGTGTCATGAAACAGATGTCTTGAACAGCTAGAAGGTCTTATTCATTCTCTAGTAGATGAGTGATTGTCTTAGATTTGATCTAGTTTATCGTTTTAATATGTGATCTGAAATTTCGTACTGGCATGGAGAGGTCCCTAATGTAGAGAAGAGGAAAGGATTTGGTTTTCTTTAATCTTTGTTTTTCTTGTTTTGTAATTGTGGTTAAACCTTATAAACTCCTTTCACTTCTCTTTTGAGGTAAGAAAGCATCCAGTAACTTTCCATAGCTTTGACATTTACCACGAAACCACCTCCAGTTCACGTTCGCCTGTAGGCTTTCGATGCACACTGAGATCACCATCACGCCTGTCCTTTATAGGGCAACTAGCTGAGAACTTATGAGGATATGGGCAATTTAGATATTGTACCTAATTTTCTGTAATCGAGCTGAATAGTAAGAATTTAAGCAAATTCAAAATCTTGAGCACAAAAATGCATTTTAGAATAAAAGATTTGTTGATTTCACTTAATACACAGTATCATTGTATTGCTCTAGGGTCGGGAAAGAGCTCATTGCTTATGATGTATAATAAACACATTATTCTTCACCATATAGCCAAACTTATTACTTAGAATTGTTGCCTAAACATGACAAAGAGGAAATAAAGTGGTATAAAAGAAATACAATAGTAAAGTTACTTCATATAGTGCTGGAGATTTGATGGTCTTGGTGTAGGAACAAGAATTAAAGGCTTCTTTTTCTTCATGATAATTCCAAATAAGCCAATCAAGTCATTTTCTTCACCGTCGGCCAAATTCCAATCATAAGCATGGATCATTGCCGCCAAGGAGGAATACAACATCTTTTCACCGAGAGATACTCCGGCACACATTCTCCTTCCGGAACCAAACGGCATGTACCGGGAATCGTTTCCTAAATAATCGAGCTTTTGATGATCAGTCAAGAACCTCTCAGGCTTGAATTCTAAAGGATTTTCCCAAAGCTGTGGATCCCTCTGAATACACCAAATGTTTAAGAAGACCCTGGTGCCCTTTGGTACGCTATAGCCACCAACGTTGCTTAAGTCACCTGGGCAACGGGGTACAAGGAGTGGCATCGGTGGGTGCAATCGGAAGGTCTCCTTTACTGCAGCATCTAGATAGCGCAACTTAGGCAAGTGAGTCTCATCGACGGCGGCATCCGAACCGACAACATCGTCTATTTCTTGCTTCACCTTTTTCATTGCTTCAGGATTTGCAATTAGTTCAGCCATTGTCCATTCCATCATGGTTGATGTTGTATCAGTTCCACCGACCACAATGTCCTGAATAAAAAAAAAACTTATTAGCATCCCAAGAAAATAAGGTAATAAAAAAGAAAGATGATCTATGCAGTATGATAGATGAAGAAGCTTACCATGAGCAAGGCCTTGACTTGATTCATTGTTATCGATATTCCGCTATCGTTCTTCTGCTTGAGTTCCAAAAGAAGCTGCAAGAAGTCTTTTGCTTCAGTGTTTCCATCTTCTTTGCTCAATTTGTTGCTAAAGTTCTCTCTTTCTTCAATCATGGAGTTGAAAAGCTTATCGAAAGAATTAACGATTTTAGTCATCTCTTTCTCCAATCCCTGTATGTCAAACCTTGCAAGCACCGGGAAAATATCAGAAACGTTTGGTTTTCCAAGAATCACCATTAGTTCGGTTATGAGATCTCGAAATTGGCCCCAAACGTCGGCCCCTTTCTGCTCTCCTCCCTGTTTGCCACCCCACAGCATGCTCATCATCGCATTGATTGATGTTAAAAATGCCGTTTCACCAAAATCAATTGGCTTGCCAGCACTTTGAGCAACATTTTGTACGCCTTTAAGCACTTGTTCCCTCCTTAGACCATAACAAGCTTTAATGCTACTATGGCTAAGCATTTCACGTACCAGCACTTTTCTCTTCATTCTCCAATCTGGACTACTGTAAGAATCAAATACAATATCATTGAGGCCAAAGGTAATAATCTTTGCACAAACGGGAGGATCCCTCTCCGAAAATGTGATGTCGTTGTCACGAACCACTTCTTTCGCCAGTGGTGCCGAGCTAATGACTACGCATAATTTGTTTCCGAGCCAAAGCTTGTAGATGGGACCATAAGCTGCAGCCAAATCTGTAAACACCAAGTGAAGATTATCAGTTCCAAGATATGGAAGATATCCCACTATTGGCAACCCACGGGGACCCGGCGGTAATGGGGCGATGTCTTTCTTTGGCTTTCTTATGGTCCATACGTGCCACAATGAAATGCCCAATATGGCTACCAAAAATGACAAAGCTACTGGGAACAACATTCCATCTTTCTGGTGGCTAGCAGTCAACAGCCATGAATACGAGCTGAAAGCTATTTGCAACATCTTCTTCCTTCTTGAGGAAAACCAAGAAATTTTAAGTTGAAAACTCTGAGGTAACCAACCAGGAACTGCAATAATATTGCTGTAAAGTGGCCATAATTTATAGTACTCCTACAACGTACGTAGCACAGAGCCAATGGTCTACTTCTCTAAAACAATGAAGTTAAAGCACGTAGTTGTAGACTTGTAATTTGCTGAAATTCAAGTCCAACGAGAGAGCTAACCGCCAGCATAACAGTCAGAGTCGATGGCCACTGCCGTATTACTTTAATGAAAATTAATTTGTATATTTGTTAGTCCAATTCAGATGCAATAGATAATTTCAAACTAATATCGTACAAGTTATTATCATTGAATAACATTACAAATTAAATTTATTAACTTGTATTTAAAAATATTTAACTTTCAACATACAACAACTATATTTAATTTTCTATAATATCAAATGATGTGTAACAAACGAGTTTATGATTTATGATATTTTTAAAAGTTTTAGTTCTCTAAAAACATGTTTTAGTAATTATGATACACTCTATAACATTAAATTAATTTGTTCTAATATTATCTAAATCGAATCGAATCAATCAGTCAAATCAATTGAATCAATAGTCAATTGAAGTACTGATTTGGAAAATTCTGAACTGATTGAATAAAGAATCGAAACGGACCCATTCAACCGGGCTAAAAGATCGATTTCAACGTGAATTAACACATACCCAACTTAACCTGGTTATGAAAACATATATTAATCACCTTCAAGAAAATGAAATAGGTAAAAATTATTATTTATGCCATGGTTAGGGGGGAAACTTTGGAGAAACTATAATAAAGAGAATTAATAAAGCATGGCGTACTTGTTATTTTGTTATTAAAAAAATTGGTGGGAGGGGACACTTGGGGTCTGCCATGTGCATCACTGTGTAGTGTATTCAATTCAAGGCAGCGGAATCTATCTTTCCAAATATGGACTGACCGTATAGTAGGACATAAATGATGATTATTACTACTATCATTTGGACTAAAAGTCCAATAATAATCCATTATTTTATGGGGGCTTCTTCAATCTCTTACGTTGGCCCCAAAGGATATAGGAATGGCAGCACCAGAACAATGGTGTTCCATTGCCGGCACCAACCTGCCCAACACTTCCAGTTAAAACTCATCTTCTTAACTTTATAAATATTTTTGGTTTGTTTTCTTCTGTAGTGATGTCAGTATTGAGGGTTGAATGAAAACAAAATAAGTCAGTATTGTGGACTACGGCTCTACACTATTAATTTTTTTCGGAATAAAATGTATTTTGACTCTTATACTGATATATATATTTAATAAAATGCTTAAAATATGATTAATATCAATCGATTTAAGATTCAATCGACAATACTTATTGATAATATATTATATTGATAGCGTTACAATTTCGTTGCTTATTTCTGCGACAGTTAAAAGCTTACAAAATAAGATATTTGGATAATACTTTCCAGCCACCTTGTTTGAACTCCAATATTATTCAAGGAGAAATTTACTTTTTCTTCAAATTTGGTTTGTCATTATTTTCTATGGGGTAGAATTTAACAGCAATTTCTATTTTCCATTTTATTGAAAAGGGTTAATATTATATTCATATATCAACGTTAATTTAGTGTGTAATGTATAATTTAGTGTTAATTTCAACGTTAATTGTATGTATAAATATTTGGTTTTGATTTAATTGAATTCCATGAGGATGAAATAGCATGTAGAATCTTGATTTGGTCAAACTTGATGACGAAGTTTTTGATTTTTCTTTTGAAAATTCTATGAACATACGATGTTGAATTCTATAACAATTATAAAAAGAACTTTCAAATTTATCATTTGTATTTTTTTCAATAAATTTTTTTACGTTATATCTGAGTTTATGTGTTTATTATTCTTAATTTTTGTTATTTTTCATACAATACTTAAAATTACTTATAGTCTCTCCCAACCCTTAAATAAGAAAATAGTGCGTTTCAACGTATTCAAACTCATATTTTCTTGCACTCGATACAATATCAATACCTACTTAGATAAGATTCAATTAGCAATTTTATATATTATTAAAATATAAGTCTAAGTCAAAATTGAATAAGTAATTTAAATAATAACAAAAGCAACACGAATTCCAACGGACGGTAATTTCAAACTTAATAAAACATTTTTCTACTTCTAAATATAATAATAATAATAAAAACTAAAATGTTATTTTTATTTCTTCAAAAGTTTCTTGGAAAGTTTCAAACTCACCTGCATTGCACGTGAGTATATATTTTTAATTATTTATTATAAAAAAATTTATAAGAAAAGAACTCAAATCATACTTAACATCATTGTAATTAAATATAATTAAAAAAATATGAAAATGTTGCATATCCATATTTTTAATTATTTTAATATCTACAAAATGGGTGTAAATAAATTAGTTGTATTATCAATGCATTAAAAATAAGGTTATTTTGAACTTTTAAATGAATAATTTGTATGTATCTTTGTTGTAGTAATACATGTTTATAAGTGTAATTTAGTATGCATTCGAAGTTAGTAATCGTAACACTAATAATGAAAATATTATTAATAAAATAAAATAATTCTAATTACTTTGTATTGATTAATAAATTTTTACCCTAAAGAAACTTGAAACCTATCTATTTTGATAAAAAAAAATTTTATTAACACAGTTGTAATTATTTTTTATTAATTATTTGTTATAAAAAAATTAAACAAATGTATTAGATCTATATATATTTTTAATATTAACATAAGGTTGATGACAGGGGCGAAACTAGAAAATTTTTTTAGGGAGAGCCAAAATTAAATTGTAACTTTTACGATAGAAAAGAAATTAATTTTTTATATTTTTAAAGGGGCAAAGGACAATTTTACCTTTATTAATTTAAAATTTTAAAAATTTTAAAGGGATCGTATGAAAAAAATCATTTTAGGGGGGCCGGGGCCAGGCCCTGCCAGCCCCCCTAGTTTCGCCACTAGTCGGTTAGAAGAACATTATTAATAATTATAATTATGAAAGTGTTGAATGACAGGTTAAGCTATATGTTAGTTGCAACTTAAGAAAACACTAAAAATTAAAAAAAGTAATGGAGAAGTAAAATGATGAATAAAATTAATTGGTTACGTAGTTTAGATCCAATTTTATGTTTATGAGGTCATGTCTACTAAATAATTCATTATAGTCTTAACAACATAAAATATGATTTAAGCTTAAGCTTATTCATAACTTCACTCTCGTAAAATTTTAAAAATGAACTCTTTCTACAAGAATAGGGTAATTTCTTAAATTTTATTGATAGACATCAAGACTCCAGTTCTTCATTGCTTAAAAAAAACACTTCTGACTCTAAAAGCACTTTTGAAAGAAAAGCTGTGAAGAACAAGCTGTTTTTGGCTGAAATTTTTAGCTTTTCAGAAGTGCTTTTGAAAAGCACTTCTGAAAAGGAGAAGCTAAAAATTTTAGTTTTTCCTCTCTCAAAAGAACTTTTGGTGCTTAATTATTTTCACCCCTCCAATAACACGGTATTTTTATTTTTTTTTCTTGGTGCTTAATTACAATTGTATTAAAATCATTAATTAAAAATAAAAAAATATTTTTTTTAAATACTAATTACAAATATTTAATGGTTATATTTAAAATATAGTTTATATATTCTAATTAAATTTTATAAATAATTATTATTTATTACTTAAAAATATTTAAAATTTATATTTCATATATTAAAATATTAACAACAAATTATAATAAATTTTTTATATTCTTACTATAATAATATTAACTAATTTAAATATTATTTAAATACATATTTGTTACTTGATAATAACATATCTAAAATGGACATTTTATTTCTCAAAAACACTTTTTGACAGCAATGCTAAACACTTAAATTTTAAACTAAACTTTTCAAAAGCACTTTTCCACAGCACTTTTCAAAAGCAATCAAGAACTGGTGGTGATGGAGGAGGAGAACACTCACCGCGAGCCATTTAGAATGATAAAAGAAAAAAAATTTCAAAAACCTTATTCAGATACCATGACAAGAATGGGGTAATCTCTTAAATTTTATTGATAAATCTCAAGAGTATATATATACACAGTAATAATTACGTAGAAATCAAATTACTAAAAGATAATATCTCATAATAATATACTAACACTTTCTCATTAGTACATTTTCAATGAAAATTTACAACGATTTAATTATACACTCAAATAAGTTCATTTACTGAATAATCATACAAAATCTGGAAGCAAAGACATTAATATATAAGTCTTCTTATCAAGGAAAGAGATAAGATGGAGATAAAATAAGAAGAAAGCTTCTTCAGTTTTGCTGTAAATTTTCTTCTTATTAAGGAAAGAGACAAAATAGAGTTTTGCTGTAATAAGTTTCTTTCTCCGCTTTCTTGCGATTTGAGGAACAAAGGATGCAAGAGGAACATCATCATCAACAGCAGCAAAGACAGGGATCGATTAGAAGTTTTTTAAAATTTTGGGTCAGCATATTTCAATTAATCAACTAAATCAAATTAGTTAGATTAATAATTCACCGAAATATGTTATATAAATATTTTAAATTCATTTATAAATTCTTGCATAAAATAAAATAAATTAAATTAAATTAAATTAAAAATGAATTGAAAAAAGAAACAAAATAAATCATGGACGCCGATAATTCAATCCTGGTGTGCTGAATGCTATTTTAGTACTATAAATTATGGTCACTTCTTAGTAGGCACTGCACTTACCGGGTAAATCTCAGTGTAAAAATTTCCTGGTTTTCCTCACAAAAGCGAAAAAGATGTTCCAAACAGCTTACAGCTTGCTTTCATGGCTGTTGAATGGTGGCAACCAGAAAGATGGATTCTTACCAGCAGCTTTCCTATTTCTGGTTGCCATGTTGGGGCTTTCACTCTGGTACCTATTTCTAAAGGCAAGGAAACCGATGGCTCCATTACCGCCTGGTCCCCTTGGTTTGCCAATAGTGGGGTATCTTCCATTTCTTGGATTCGATAATCTCCATCTGGTCTTTACGGAGTTGGCCGGAGTTTACGGTCCTATCTACAAACTTTGGCTTGGAAACAAGCTAATCGTAGTAATTAGCTCTCCATCGCTTGTAAAAGAAGTGGTCCGTGACCATGATATAGCCTTTTCAGAGCGAGAATCTCCCATTGCGGCGGAGATTATTACCTTCGGCACTAATGATATTGCATTCGACTCTTACAGCAGTCCCAGCTGGAAACACAAGCGCAAAATTCTCGCATCCGATATGCTTAGCAACGCTAATCCGATATGCTTAGCAGCGCTAATCTTAATGCCTGTTATGATCTACGGCGAGAAAAAGTGATGGAAATGGTGGGGGATGTGTATGAAAACGTCGGTAAGCTGATTGATGTCGGTGAATTGGCATTTCGTACGTTAACCAGTTTGATCGGCAACATGGTGTGGGGAGGCGAAATCCAAGGAGAGCAAAGGACTATCGTGGAGAGTCAGTTCAAAAAGATTTTTGCAGAGATAATGGTGTTTTAGGGAAAACCAAACATTTCCGATATTTTTCCATCGATTGCTTGGTTTGACATACAAGGCATTGAGAGGGGAATGAAGAAAATCCGTCAATCGTTCAATGAATTTTTGGATTCAGTGATTGAAGAAAGAATGAAGAAGGAAACTGGTGAACAAAAATCTGATGTGTTACAGATGCTCTTGGATTTACATAAGAACCAAGATAGCCCTTCATCACTTACAATGAATCAAATCAAGGGTATCCTAGTAGTAAGTTTCTATGTTTTTAACTATCCTATTTTTTTCTTCTTCCTTTTATTTGTTTTGGGTGCTAATGTATTTTAAATTAGAACATTGTGGTGGCTGGAACAGATACTACTTCGGGTTCAACAGAGTGGGCAATGTCAGAGCTGATGCAACATCCAGAAATGATGGAGAAAGTGAAGAAAGAATTAAATGATGTCATTGGGGTAAACAACACTGTTGAAGAGTTTCACTTGCCTAATTTAAGATACCTAAATGCAGTGATAAAGGAAACCTTCCGATTACATCCAGTATTGCCGCTCCTTGTTCCCCGATGTTCAGCCCGATCGCTCACTGTGGGTGGCTATACCATACCAAAGGGTAGTAGGGTGTTCCTAAATACGTGGTCCATTCACAGGGACCCTAATATTTGGGACAATCCTATGGAATTTCAACCTGAGAGGTTTTTAAATGAGCCTGGAAAATTAGATTTCCGTGGAAATGATTTTCGATATTTGCCGTTCGGGTCCGGAAGGAGAAAGTGTCCAGGCATTAACTTGGGGGAGAAGATGTTATCTTTCATATTGGCCTCATTGCTGCATTCTTTTGAGTGGAAATTGCCCCAAGACGAAAAGGTTGACCTTTCTGGTAAATTTGGAATCATTATGGGTAAAAAGAACCCTTTACATCTGATTCCCACACCAAGATTAACTAATCTTGAGCTTTACAAAAGAAAATCGTAAACTATTGATAATTGTCCAATTTCTCTATTTATCAGTCATATTTTTCACCTTATGCTAGTTATGTTAATAATTATATTATTTATACTTATATTTTATATATTATTTATTTAGGGTATAATTTGAGAAAAGAAAGTTTAAAGTTTATTTTTTGCAAGTTTTACGGCTTAGACTTTCACATATTGCAACTTTAGTATTTTTATCATAATTTGAGCTACAACCGTCTGTTTTGCACTCATAATATACTGATTTGAAGGAAATTAAAATATTTAAGTAAGATTTTTTTTTCAAAAATGACCCGAAAAATTTATTATTTACAAAAATGACTTAGATTCAAAACCTATAATGAAAATGACCTATAATCTGTAATGTTGGGCGATGCCGACACTCCAATGGTCAGCACCAAAATGCATCACTGTGTAATCATTGCTTGTTGATTGGGTCGAAGATAAAAATTATTTTTTTATGCCGACACTGCAATGTAACTTATATTCTATATGAACGGCATTTTAGTACTTTTTGGTTGATCCTAATACCAGCTAAGTTAAGGGCACACAAACTCGTTCAGCAGCAATATAGTATTATTAAACTTGGCAATATATACCTACTTGGCATTTAGCTTTTTTTGGACCTAACGGATACCTAAACTTACAAACTGTAAGTTAAATTGGTACTTCTTTTAGGTATCTAACTAACACTCGTTAAGATTTTTATCTCAACAAATCAAATTATACCACATGTAATCAACTATACCAATCATATTACACCACATGTATTGAAAAATAATTTAAATTATTTTTTCAATTCTCCTTTAATTTCTATTAATTAAAAATAAATTTAATTTATTATCTCATTCTCTTCTCCACTTCAAAAAAATTCAAAATATCATATTTATTTGAACTAAATTAGTCATTCAAATTGATTAGACCGAGAATTGATCGGCATAATATTGTTTAAAGAAAGGCTTCAGACCAATTGAACAGGAACTGGTACGAACCAGGTTAAAAAAATTAGTTAAACTTTAAATTGAAAATTGAAAACTTTAAAAAGATTTAAAAATACAATCCTTTATTAAAATGTTAATTTTTTTTGGGAAAGTAGGCATATTTCACGTTAATCGAGAAAAAGAATCATATCCAGTAAGTTAGGACACAATGTCTCGAATTCCCGATACAAGAATAAATGCCGAAAATTTATTAGAAATATCCTCATCTTGAGAAAACGACGTGTCATATCTAATGTGTTAGGACACAATGTATCGAATTCCCGATACGAGAATAAATACCGAAAATTTACTTATTTAAAAATATATTTAATTATCTCTAGTTTAGAAGAGGGATCATGCCCAGTAAGTTAGGACACGATCTTTTTTAATGCCCGAGATCGTCTAGAACTAGAGTTTGAAAAGATTCGTGTATTTAGATTTATTGCGAAAATCGAAACCCAGTAAGTTAGGGTACGACCTTCTCGAATCTAAACACGAGATTTTGCTTATTCAAAAATCATAATTTATGCATCAAATAAAATTAATCTAATACGAAATAATAGAAATAAAACACAATGCTAATACTCGCAACCAAAGCAATAATGAATTAGATAGTGTAGGTATGAATAATATGAACAATCATCAAAAATGAAATGAAATAAATAAATATAAAAGATATAATTGCAAGTAAGTAAACGAATAGAATTAAAATATTTTAAAATAATAATGAACATGCAAATAACTAAATAAATAAAGAAAATGAATAAAAGTATAAAAATGTAGAAGATATATACGTGTATATACATAAAGTTATGAAAATGTGAAAAGTGTATGTCTATATACATATTATAAAACTATTAAATATATATATAAATATATATATATATGTAAGTATATATATTTACAAAAGTTAAAAATATGTTCGTATATATATTATAAAAAAATATGCATACATATATAAATTATAAAGTCTAAAAAATATATAAGTATGTATATATATATAACAAAATCTAAAAGGGGAATAAATGGGTAAATAAAAATAATAATAAGGTAAGTAATAATAAATACAATAATAATAATAATAATAATAATAATAATAATAATAATAATAATAATTAGCTAAATAATAAAAGTGCTAAAACACGAACTAAATCGAAATAAAAATGAAAATATTGGGCGAATTCCAAAATAAAAGGGATTAAATTGCAACATGTGCCCAAAATAAGGGGACCAAAACAGTAAATACCTCGCCTCCAAAACACATCACTTTGCGCAGGACTAAAATGAAACAAAAATAAAATTATGCGGCTAAATTAAAATAAAAGAAAAGAAGGGAAAATGACTAAATTGTGAAACGTTGCAAAAGCAGAAGGATCGCACGCGGAAATAATCCCTCCCTAGAAAACACGCAGATCCTTGGCGGAGTGGGTTGGGTCGACCCGATCCAGTGTCAAAACAACATCATTTTGAGGCTTAAGGACGCTGAGCAAAACGGCATCGTTTTGTTTGGCTATAAAAGCCAAATTTTTTTCAAAAAAAAATCATTTAATCCTTCTCACCCCCCAAAAAAAATCTGATATGCTCTCCCCCTCTCTTTCTCTGCTCCTCTCTCCGGCCAAGGGCCGACCGAGAGCCACCGCACCGACCGTCGATAGCCGGCACCGGCGCCGCCGTGGGAGACCAAAAGTTCCCCTTTTTCTCTCCGATGCTTCTCCTCGGCCTCCTAAACACTCCGGCGGCAACCAAAAGGGTAAAAAGGCTTCCTTTTTTGTTTTATTTTGTATTTCGAATAATAAAAATAAAAAGAAAATGAAACAAAAACAAAAATAATAAAAAAGGTGACCTTTTTTTTATTTTTGATTGAATCTCCTTTTATTCAACCCTCTCTTTTTTTGTTACAAAGGTTTTCAATCGGTTTTTATACCGAAAACAAAAAAACAAAATCCCCCTTTTTACATTGCGTTCCATTTGGCTCTTATAGCCGATTACACTACTGTGTTCTGTTCTTTGTTGCTGTTTCTTTTGCTTTTGTTGTTGTTTGCAGGTCTTCTTTTGCAAGCATTAGAGTGGCTTGCCGTTTTTCATCTCAACAAATCAAATTATATCACATGTATTCAACTACCAATCATATTACACCACATGTATTGAAAAATAATTTAAATTATTTTTTTCAATTCTCCTTTAATTTCTATTAATTAAAAATAAATTTAATTTATTATCTCATTCTCTTCTCCACTTCAAAAAAATTCAAAATATCATATTTATTTGAATTAAATTAGTCTGTCAAATCGGTTAGACCGAGAATTGATAGGCATAATATTGTTTAGAGAAAGGCTTCAAACCAATTGAGCAGGAACTGGTACGAACCAGATTAAAAAAATTAGTTAAACTAGTTTTTATCTTCTTTTATTTTTATGAATACCGTACAATATTTAACTTTCAACATAAAACAACTATATTTAATTTTTTATAATGTCAAATGATGTGTAACAAACGAGTTTATGATTTATGATATTTTTAAAAGTTTTAGTTCTCTAAAATCATGTTTTAGTAATTATGATACACTCTATAACATTAAATTAATTTGTCCTAATATTATCTAAATCAATTGAATCAAGAGTCGATTGGAGTACTAATTTAAAAGACTTTGAACTGATTAAATAAAAAATTGAAACGGATCCATTCAACCGGACTAAAAAATCGATTTCAACACAAATTAACACATACCCAACTTAACCTAGTTATGAAAACATATATTAATCACCTTAAAAGAAAATGAAATAGGTAAAAATTATTATTATTTTATGCCATGGTTAGGGGGGAAATTTTGAAGAAACTATAATAAAGAGAATTAATAAAGCATGGCGTACTTGTTATTTTGTTATTAAAAAAATTGGACAAATTACAAAAAAAAGCCTTATTTTTTAAAATTTACCGAAATGAGCCCGGTAAATAATTATTTACCGGAATGGGCCCATACTGAGAAAATGCGTCCACGTCATCGTGCTATCTGCTGACATGGAAACAAAACGCATCCTCAAGGGTGCGCTTTGTCCACGTGGATAGAAAGCGCGTTGACGTGGACGCGTTTTCCTGCCACGTCAGGGCGTCCCTGGGGATGCGTTTTCCCCGCTCGTGAACAGTGCAACAGCTATTTTTTGACCGTTGGTGAACCTCCCAACGGTAAAAAAATATATATAAAAACCCCTCCACCCCTTCATTCTTTTTCACAAATTAATCCTTTTTCTATTATTCTCTCAACAACATCTCAATTTCCTCTCAATTTGCTCTCACTTTCCTTCCAAATTTCTCTCAAATTCATATTTAATCTCAATTTGCTCTCAAATTTCTCTTAAATCCCTATTTTTTAATTATTTTTAACAAAATTTTAATTTTTTTAATTTTTTTAAATCGTAAAAATTTGTACGAATTTAGCAATGGCCGGAGAATTAATTTGTCTTGATAACAAGCACATATCCGTCGAACAAATGAAAATGGTAAGTGTTAAATTTATTTTTAAATATTATTTAAGATTTTTTTATTTATGCATTTTTAAATAATTATTAATTTATTATTTGTTATAAAAGTCTGTAGATCGGATATTGGAATGCTATATTCGTAATATGCATGGTCCTCGATCACTGTTGGTAGAGAATTACCTGCGGGAAGTGAGTTTTTAGCACGTGACAACGGTAGGCCGGGGATGCAAGTTGGACCCAAAACTTATCAGTGTGTTGATTGAGAGGTGGAGACCCGAGGCGCATACATTCCATCTTCATGTGGAGAGTGCACTATCACTTTGGAAGATGTCAATCTGCAATTGGGATTACCAGTGAACGGATACCCAATCACCGGGTCTGTTCAATCTGGCGATTGGAGAGTAGTGTGCTACGAGCTTTTGGGCGCTATTTCAGAGAAAATTAACGGAGGTCGGATCGAGATGGGCTGGTTACGAGACACATTCCCGGATCCGAATGATGATTCAACCGAAGTAGAAAGAATTTGATATGTTGGGCATACATTCTTCAGATAATTGGAGGTTATCTGATGCCGGACTTGTCATAGAACCTCGTACATCTAAGATGGCTGTTGAAACTCGTTGATTTTAGAGCAACTGGTGAATTGAGTTGGGGGTCTGCCGTGTTGGCAACATTATATCGGGAGATGTGCGGGGCGACGCGACCGAGTAAAGCAAAAATCGGAGGTTGCCTGTCACTACAGCAGTCATGGGCACGGTTTCGCTTTCCATTTTTACGTTTTCGAGTGGACCATCCATATACATTCCCACTCATAACGAGGTAAATTTTATATTAGATTTTACAATTATTACGTAGATTTTAAAAATAATAGTATGCTAAAAATTTATTTAATTAGGTGGAACCATTCGGCAAGTTATGCTCGATTACCTACCTCTCTTGAAGTTATACGACTTCTATTAGACCAACAGTCGGAAGCACAAGGAAGTATTAAATAAAATTGATATTTCCATCATGAGCTAGTCGATTGGTATTTAGTATTTAGTATTTATTATTATGTATTATGTATATAACTAATATTTCCATCATGTTCATATACTTTCAATGGACACCATATGAGGATCTGGCAATTTGGACAGTAATTTAGGATGAGTACCTCCAAAATTCGAACACTTGGCATGCGAAAGTACCATTGGTCAACTATACGACCGTGGAGATGCACCAGTCAGACAGAGTATTACGGTAATTTGGATGTAGACAACCGATTCCCGTGGCACCTGAAGTGTTTGATGATTAGTACAAAATCGACCTACGGCAATTGCATACGGATTGGCCGAGATTCTGGTCATACTACATCCAAATGTGGGAAGATCGGTATGATTATATACCTACTCGAGAATTGATCATCGTTTCGGAGTTAGCGTGCGTGTCGGAATACATGCCATGGTTTAGGATC
Source organism: Gossypium hirsutum (assembly GCF_007990345.1). NCBI lineage: Eukaryota > Viridiplantae > Streptophyta > Magnoliopsida > Malvales > Malvaceae > Gossypium > Gossypium hirsutum. The sequence goes on along the minus strand of NC_053439.1, from coordinate 52,369,988 downwards.
CATGGCAAGCCATATTTGCTGTCGGCAGAAGAGAGGCAATGAAAATTACGTATCCAAAGGGAACGACGTGAGCCTTTAAATCCAAGACGAATAGACGACGACGCAGGCCCATCAACGAGGCCCAGACATTCACCCGGCCCATATCAGCGGCCATTAAATCACCAGGCCCAACGAGAGCACCGACACAGTCACCCGACCTAGCAGTTCAACTGACGATGCCCACAGTACAGCCTTTTCTGATGATGCCAGGTGCGTATTCTAACCCTTATATGTATCCTAACCCTTATATGTTTCCTTTTCCGAGTCCTATGGCAGGTTGGAGTCCATGGCCTGGTTCATCTCCATTTTTCGTTACGCCGAGTGGACCGCCGATGTATATGTCAGCGTCGTACGAGGGATCGCAAGAGGGGTCGTCGGGGAGCTCTTCTTTCTACCAATCTCAATCACCGTATGGGTTTCAAATAGCTTCGCCGTTGGTGATGCAAACACCTCAACAGTCACTATTCTATCAAGGTGGCTCATCATCCCAACATCGACAACCAGATACCCTATCGGAGGAACCAGAATCCCCATCGGAGCAACCACAACCCCCGCCAGAAGCTGGACAAAGGAGGAATCCAACGCGTAACCGTCGACGGTCGCCATGTGGCACTGAATCCAGCGGGCACGGAGATTGATTTTTATTTTAATATATTTGTACAAACATTTTGAATATTTTGATATTATTTGATGTAATCAAATAGAAATTCTTCTATATTTGTACACTTCGTACTAAAATAGAAATTTACTTTTACATTTTTAATATAATAGAAATTCTTTTAAATAAGGCAATATATTGAATATTTCTATATTATTTCATTTAATAAAATAAAACGTTGTTTTGAATAAAGTAATTTTAATTTACTTTAATATTTTTAATAAAATAGACTTTCTTTTAAATAAGTCAATATTTTGAATATTTGTACCAATTTTTGATTTTAAAAATATAAATAATATATAATCTTTTTAAAAACCCTTAACTTAAAAACACCATAAACCCTAACCCTAACCTTAACCCTAATTTGATTTTTAAATTTTTTTTAAATTACTCAAGTAACCCTAAACCCTAATTTAATTGATTTTTCTTAAAAAAATAATAAACACGAAAACTAATCCAATTTTGAAAAATTTATAAATAATTTAATTGACAAACCCTAAACTCTAAACCCTAATTTATTTGATTTTTTCTTAAAAACCCTTAACTTAAAAACACCCTAGACCCTAACTCTAACCCTAACCCTAATCTGATTTTTAAATTTTTTAATTAAATTACTCAAGTAACCCTAAACCCTAAACTCTAAACCCTAATTTATTTGATTTTTCCTTAAAACCCCTTAACTTAAAAACACCCTAGAACCTAACCCTAATCTAATTTTTAAAATTTTTTTAATTAAATTACTCAAGTAACCCTAAACCCTAATTAATTGATTTTTTCTTAAAAAATAATAAACACGAAAACTAATCCAATTTTGAAAAATTTATAAATAATATAATTGAAAAACCCTAAACTAGAGATGTTCATGGGCCGGGCAAAAAATATAGGAGGATTCGGGTAAAAATATAGGCCCGAAATATGGGTTTTGTAACAGCCCAATTTTTTTACCCTAATCAGAACAGTGGTTTCGGGACTACAAATTCGAATTAGAAAAATATTTTAATATTATTTTCTGTGTTTATTATGTGTGAATTTACTAGTGTGAAAATTTCGTGCTTTAATTTCGTCGTTTGAGTGTCCGATTAAATAAAATGATTAAATCGCGTAAAATAAAAATTTAATGGTTATTTCTAAAAAGGGGCTGAATAGTGGTTATTCTTTTAATATGGAGGTTTTGTTTTGCAATTTGACCATTAAAAAGATAGTGGGCGGCATTATGTGTATAATATATATAGTTTTTTATATTAATTATAAATGTTATAATATATATTATATTATAATATTATAATTAAACAAATAAAGGCCACCATCATCTTTTATTTCATTATTATCTAACCAAAACTAAGAAAAGAAAATAAAAGAAGAACAACCAAGCTATTCAGCCATCTTGATGCTTGATTTAAGGTATATTTGGTTTCGGTTTTTGATGATTTTTGCATTTTTGTGATCGTTGCTTCGTGTTATATCTAGCCCATGCTTTAATTTTAGAATTTGATGGTGATTTTGAGACATGCCATTTATGAATACTTGAGTTTGATAATAGTTGATGATGAAATATGAAAGATATGTGATAGATTATAATGTGCGTTCTTGAATTTTTGATGAATTTGATTATTTTGGGTTAATTTGTAAGAAAATATTTAATTGGGGGACTAAAAGGTGAAATAAATGACATGCAAGGATCTATATGGGTCTAGGAAATATTCGGCCAAAACATAGTGTGGTCAATTTGGAATATTTTGTGTTTTGTACATTTTGGACTAAATTGTAAAAATGTTAAATATTAGGGGCAAAATGGTAAATTGCCCATTTATGTGTTGTTGGACAAAATTGAATAAAATTATGCTTGAATGAGTTGAATTTGAATGTGTTTAGATCAAGAATTAAAGAAATCAGACTTGGCTCAGGGGAAGACTAAAGTCGTTGACTAATCGTTCCGTTTCGATTATCGTTGTCCGAGGTAAGTTTATCAACAATTATATGTTAAAATTTCTGAATAAATGTTAGTTATATATATGCTGAAATGAAATGTGCAAATACATATATATATATATAGCTGAATGCGTTTTAGTTCAGAAAGTAGAAATAGATATGAATGCGATTTATCGATATTTAGCACTAAGTGTGCGAGTATGGAATAGCTATGGCTATATGAACGGCACTAAGTGTGCGAAATTAAAAGGATGATGTTGAATAACGGGCACTAAGTGTGCGATACCGAGAGCAACTTGGTTAGATGAGAAAGAGCACTAATTGTGTAACTACATTATGGTCTTGACCAATTATTTAGTACATGATAGTACAAGTATACAATGGATGAATAATACTTAATATCAAGGTAAGTTGGTTATTTCAATTGTGATGAGAAAAATTTACACGAGGTAAATGAAAGTATATGAGAATATGAAAGTTTATATTCGGCCAAATGGTAACTATATGTGATATTATAATTATGTTTTAAATGCATTTATATATGAATAAGTACATTCGATAAAGAGTGGGTATATGAATTGAAGATGAAAATAACTATGTTATTATTTAAAGGCATATTCGGCCAAGCTGAAATTAGTTCATAGTTACATATTTGATATTTAAGTTTTGCAAGCTTGAATATGTATATATGAATATGATTGCATTATTCGATTTTGTTATTGAATTATTAATGTCATTAAATTGTTCAATTGCTTATGACTTAATAAGTTGTGATAGCTTATTTTGTATATGTGTTTCCTTCGGTTTTATAGATTTTGGAAGCTAGCTACAGGTTCGGGGATCGTCAGCGTAGTTAATCACACTATCGTCTGTTCATCGGTACTTATAAAAGTTAAATATAAAAATCTATGGCATGTATAGGCTATACTCCTCTTTTGAATATATTTTGAACGAAGTGTATATATATATAATAGGCCATGCAAAAATGGCTTGTTTATTTTGACATGAATGGTTTCATGCTTTGAATATTATTATGGTTGATGATTTGGCTATGTTTATAGATGGTTGAGACTAATATAAATGATGTTATGCTTTGGAAGATTTTCAATTTTGATAATTTTGCATATTGGTTGGGATAGACAAGTAAAGATGATTGATATGACACAATGTAAGTATAAGTTACATTTGAATTCATGGATGGAAATATCTTAGTTTTTGGCAATTGAGATTGAATTTGAATTATCATATACTATGTGAAGGTTGTATATTTATTTTCTATGAAAATAAAGTAATTAAAATTGGTAATTTGCACAATGAGCATTGTTTATGGAATTGGTCTTGTAAACGACCCTTGATACATTGAGAGATAAATAATACATAGTAAACATATATATATATATAGGATCGGCCTTGGTATGTTATGCAGCGAATCGTTTTATTATTGATGTATTTGACATTAGTTAAAGCATAAGTATTTTAACTTAATTGTATTTGGCTAAAGCTTGAGAAATTGACCATATGAATAGTAATTATAATTATTTGACTAATAAATATTTGTATGAAATTTGATAGGTAGTTTTGATTATTTGAATTTGAATTTGGTTTGGTAATACCTTGTAACCTTGTTCCGGTGACGGACACGGGTTCGGGGTGTTACACGTTTGGGCAAAAAAGCGAGGCCCGTTTAAAAAACGAGCGGGGCCTCGGGCACCACTTTTTTGGCTCGAGCCCAGTATGGCCCGACCCGAATATATAATAAATATTTTTAATTCTTTAATTTTAAAATACTTTTTTTATTCTTTTTATATTTTAAAAAAATTGGTGTTTATTAAAAAATGGGTCGGGGCAGGCCTGGCTCAAGCTTAGAAATTTTTTCCCGCGCCGGGCCTGGACAAAATTTTAGGCCCATAGTTTGGGCTGGGCCGACCCTGGGCCTAGGAAGTGGGCCAAAATTTTTTTGGGCCTAGCCCATGAACACCTCTACCCTAAACTCTAATCCCTTATTTATTTAATTTTTAACCCTAAACCCTAAATTCTAAAACCCTAAACCTTAAAACCTAGAAACGGGCAAAACACGTCCTTGAGGGAGCGTTTTCTTGTCACGTACCTTGACATCCGCTGACGTGGACGCACTTTCGGGGAAATGGGCCCATTCCGTAAATAATTATTTACCAGGACCATTTCGATAAATTTTAAAAAAATAGGGCTTTATGTGTAATTTGCCAAAAAAATTGGTGGGAGGGGGCACTTGGGGTCTGCCATGTGCGTCATTGTGTAGTGTATTCAATTCAAGGTAGCGGAATCTATCTTTCCAAACATGGACTAACTATGTAGTAGGACATAAATGATGATTATTACTACTGATATTTTGACTAAAAATCCAATAATAATCCATTATTTTATGGGGGCTTCTTCAATCTCTTACGTTGGCTCCAAAGGATATAGGAATGGCAGCACCAGAACAATGGCGTTCCCTTGCCGGTACCAACCTGCCCAACACTTCCAGTCAAAGCTCATCTTCTTAACTTTATAAATATTTCTGGTTTGTTCTTCTGTAGTGATGTCAGTATTGAGGGTTGAATGAAAACAAAATAAGTCAGTATTCCGGACTACGGCTCTACATTATTAGATTTTTTCGGGGTAAAATGTATTTTAACTCTTATACTGACATATATATTTGGTATAATGCCTAAAACAATATTGATATCAATCGATTTAAAATTCAATCGACAATACTTATTGATAATATATTATATTGACCGCATTACAATTTCGTTGCTTATTTCTGCAAAAGTTAAAAGCTTACAAAATTAATTTATTTTTCCATTTTCGGATTTAGAATTTAAGAATTAATGTTAATGGTATAGAGTTTTAGGCTTTATGGTGTACTATATTTTGGGCTAGGGATTGAAAGTTTGATGTTCAATGTTTAAAGTACTATTTGAAAACTAATTAAAAAATAACATTTGAATTTTACTGGGATTCATGCCACTTTGTAGCACACCTATATTATTATAATATAATTAAGAATATAAAATATATGTTTTGTACTAAACTAACATTGGCCACCAATATTCCCAAATATATGGTTTAGGATTAATATGGGTTATGATTTATTATTTAGATCACTTTAGGGTTTGGCTAGTTTTAGGATTTAGACTTTATGGTTTGGTGGTTGTTGTTTGTGGTTTACGGGTTTAATGTTTATGGTTTAGGGTTTAAAATTTATGGTTAATGTTTACGATATAATGTGGATTGGATTTTGGTGTTTGGTGGTTTGGTGTTTTATGGTTAATTGACGGGTTGGGGTTTACGGGTTGGAGTTTGGGGTTTAGGTTTTATAGTTTAGGGTTTAATATTTAGGGTTAAGACTTACAATATAGTGGGAATTGGATTTTAGGGTTTGATGGTTTGGTATTTTACATGGTTGATGGTGTCGAAACCATTTTTTGAAAAATAAAAATTTAGTTATCGACTTTAAAAACAAAAATTAGAGTCGCCACCGATCTTTAATTGAGGTGTGATCGGTTTACCTTAAAAATAATTTTGGCCTGCGAAATTTGAGAAAACAGGTTCGGGAGTCAATTACGCACGAGGAAGGGTTAGCACCCTCGTAACGCTCAAAAATCGGTACCAAATTGATTATTTAATGTCTTGGTGTCAAAAATTAAAAAGATTTTGTTGAACTCAAATTTTGAATATCGCTTTTTCATTAATTTTTTTAAAGAAAATCTTCATTTCGAGAAAGCAATATGTCATGCCCAATGCATTAGGACATAACATATTAAATTCCCGAAAATGATTTTTGTTTATATTTTAAATAACGAATATTCTCGGTTATTTGGAATTAACAAAGAAAATCGAAACCAAATACGTTAGTGCTCAATTTTCCTCAAAAATCCCTAACTTTGAATATCGTTTTTATTTTGAAAACCTTTGAATCATAAAAAATAATTTTAATGTTTTGATAGAATCAAAATATTTATTTTTAAATAGTATGATAAGATATTGATGCATATATATACATGTATACAAAAATGACAAAAATAACAAAATAAAAAAAATTTATACAAAAAAATAAAAATAAAATTATAAACATAATATACTAGTAATTTTTTAAAAAATATGGATATATATGCATATATAAAAGAGATTTGAAAGTTATATTTATAAAAGTGTCGAATAATGTAGTTATATATATACATATTATAAAAAATATTTGGACTATAAGATAGAGAAAATATATAAGTATTATAAAATACGAATATATATGCATACATATGTACATAAAGCTAAGAAAACTAAAGTAATAATAAAATATATGATATGTATATAGTATATATATTTACAACATTTAAGAAATAAAAAAAAACGTGTGTTAATATGCATATGCGGTAAGTATAATAATAAAAATATATAATATAATAATAAACTAATAATAATTCAGTAATAATAATGTAATATATAAAAAACCCAAAATAGCAAATTAAGGATTAAACTAAGAAACAACAAAATTTGAGAGCTGAATTTGAAAATAAAAACAAGAAAAGGAGTAATTCAAAACATGCGCAACAGGGGAAGGACTGAAGGAGTAAATTACCCAAAAAACACTGCACAGCAATGCGCAACATTGGATTAAATCAAAACATTAACAATATTTCATGGAAAAATTTGAAAATAATAAAAAAACAGTGATTTTGAAAACCATAAAAAATGAAGGGCCTAAATTATAAATAACCCATCAACTTAAAATCAAACAAAAACCCCCTTTTAAAACCCTAAAAAGAACATTTTCTTTCTTTCTTTGACATTGCGCCGTAATGTTCTCCTTCTGCCCTCCTCTGCTCCTATGGCGATGAAACAAAGGAGCTTCAACGACGCCACACCGGTAAGTTCCCTTTACTCCCTTCCTCGTTTTGTTTATTTGTTGTTTTTTAGAAGCAAAAGAAAAGAACTAAAATAAATTGAAAAAAAAACAGTAAAGGAACAGAGAAAAATAAAACCAAATCCCACCTTCAAAAATATTTTTCTGTATATTTTCTTTTTGATTTCGGTACAAAAAAAATTTTGCTCCCCATTACAAAGATCGATTGGCCTTTATATGGTCGAATCAAAAAAACAAGCCCTCGAAAACTTCCCCCCATTTACATTTTTGTCATATTTTCTGCCATTATCGATTGTTTGTTGCATGTGTATGGAAAACGTGCGTTGTGCGGGGCTACTGGACGTGCGAGCAAGAACGTGGAGCAACGGGACAGTTGCTGCGACATGAGGACGTGTGCGGCGTTGGGAAAACTGCCTGGGGTTTCTGCTGATCTTTGAACTTTTTAGGCCACTCTGTAATTGGGCTAGGGTTAATGGTTTGGTCTTTATTGGGTTCAATTGGTTAATGGGTTTAGGTTATTTGTAAAAATGGATTATGTATTTATTTGGGCCCGGGCAAAAATGGCCTATTATAGATGGTTTTAGGGTTTCCACTTTAGGGTTTGGGAATTTGTGTTTAATCTTGGATATTTTAGAATATAAATGTAAATAATATAAATATAAATTAATATTTACAAAAATATATCAAAATGGGTTAAATCCCAAAAGCACACATGAACAATGTTTTATTGTTCAATTGTATACATTAACTTTTAATTAGTTTGATCCAGATATTGTAAAATAGCTTACATAAATATTGATATAATTAAAATAATTTTTTATTTATATTGCATACAAAATATTTAAATTTATTCAATATAAAAAATACATTGATGTATTTATTTTTTAGAATTTGTAATTATTTTTTAAAAATACATTACTCTCCTTTTTTTTATTATTTATTATTTTCTCTCTAATTTAAAAATGAAATTAGCGGCGTGTTTATAAACGCCACAAATGTTACTCAAAATGTTAGCAAAACATGATCGTTTTGTTCTTTGCTTTTGGTGGCGCTTTTTTGTAAACGCCGCAAAAAGTGTATTATGAGTTAAGAAACTGCGTCGTTTGGAATTGTTTATAGTGGCGCTTTCCTTAAAGCGCCGCAAATATGTTTTAAGTTTTACATAAAACGGTGCCGTTTTTCGTATACAGATTGTGGCGTTTTTGAAAAGCGCCACCAAAGGTAGACATTAGCGGCGCTTCAGTAGAAGTGCCAGAAAGTTTCTTTCTGGTATAAACAAAACGGTTTCGTTTTACCTTATCTACTAACGGCATTAGTGGCGCTAGGATAAAAACGTCGCAAGCTTGCATTCTCGTAAGACGCTGTCGGTTTTTATTCCTGTATTTCATTTCAACCCTTAGCCGAAAATGCTCATTTTTGGTTCAGTGTATTGCTTTAGTGGCGCTTTTAGATAAACGCCGCAAACATATTTATAAATTTGAATATTGATAGTATTTAAGTATTTATAAATTTGAATATTTAGAAATTTATTAAATTTGTATAATTAAAAACAATATCTTAAATCTGTATCATATTTTTAAATAATATTATAAAAAATGGATAATTTCATTATAAAATATTAAAATTTGTATAATTAAAAATAATATCTTAAATCTGTATCATATTTTTAAGTAATATTATTTTATTAAAATGGATAATTTTATTATAAAATATTAAAATTTGTATAATTAAAAACAATTTCTTAAATCTGTATCATATTTTTAAATAATATTATTGAAATAAAAGGGATAATTTCATTATAAAATGTTAAAATTTTTAATAATGTCATAACATTTATCCAATTGTAATATCTATTAGAAATGAAAATATCTACTGGCGTTTCTACGCAAAACGTCGGAAATACACAATTGAAATTGAACAAAAACGGCGCCATATCGTTAACGAGTTTATTGGGTACTGGCGTTTTTTTTCAAAAAGCCGCAAAATCTGTAGCGTTAGTGGCGTTTTTCTTTAAACGCCACAAAATTATTAAAATTAAATGGCGTCGTTTTGTATGTATATCAATTTTGGGGTATATCCCCGCACCCAGCCCCAAATCCCCTTCACTCAAATCCCTAAGTGTTTCGTGAATGGTCTCCGAATTCCCCCCATCCAATTTCTTCATCTCTTTCATATTCCTGTTTGTTTCTTTCGATTTCTTGCAAAAATACCAATAAAAAACCTTCATACATTCTATTTGTTGGTACGTTTTAACATTATTTGCGGCGAAGAAGACGGAGAACGTCGAGGACCATCATTTAAGGTTCGAATGTCCGATTCTGCATTTTTATACATTGGGTTTTGTGGTATTTGTTAATTTGATGTTGCTTTGTGTTTAGGTTGCTTTGTGATTATATTTTGTATTTAAAGCTTGCATTTTCTTGTTTTTGTTAAATTTATTGTTTGTAATTTGTTGATTACCCGTTGAATGAACTGAAATGCGAGTGTTCTCTGTGTTTAGGGTTTGTTCGGGGCTTTCATTTCTGTTCATCGCAATCAAGGTACTATAATGCTTTAATTTCTTTTATATTGGGAATGCGCACAATGCTTTCTTGACGGTGTTCAATGATTTTTAGGGTTTTGGGAAGTTTAGGGTCTTCTCTGTGTTTAGGGTTAGTAGGATTGTTGATTTTTAAAAACACATTACTTCTTATTCTGTTTTGGCACAACAGTTAAGCATATGAGTTTGTGGAGTTGATAGATTTATGTCGTATTGCACATTTAAGCATGGTGTTGATTGGCACAGTTTCTTCAGTCTTCTCGTATTGCACATTTTGAATGTTAAGCATATGAGTTTCTTCACTTGGGTTAAACATAAACATAAACTGAACAAAATTATAATCTTTGAAAACTATGTTAAGCTATGTTAAACATTTTGAATGTTAATCATAGTTTTGAATGTTAAGCTATGTTTTGAATGTTAAACATTTTGAATGTTAAGCATATGAGATTCTGCACTTGAATGTTAAGCTATGTTGTTTAGATTTAAATTATAATCTTTGCAAACTGAACAAAAAAATGATGCACAGTTAAACATAAACCAAACAAAAACAGTTTAGTTAAAGACTGAACAGAAATTAAGCAAATGTTTCCTATTTGTTACTGATTAACAAATTTATTTAGAAGGATTGTGGCAGAAATATGTATTTAGTTTGACGTGCTTTATTTTATGTCAAGTTTTCTGAATTGGTTTTTTTGTATACTGCATTGTTCTGCATGTAAGAGGGTTGGACAATTCTGATTGTCCTAATCCTTGTTCGTTTTGTTCTTAAACAAGTTTTCTTACATGGACTTCTCATCAGCTTTGCCATAATAAATTATATGGTTTTGAGACTATTTATTTATATTTTCAGCATATTTAATATTATTGATATTATATTATTTATTTATATTTTCAGCGTGTTTATATAAACATCTGAGTTGTTATAACCCGCAGCAATTTATTTATATTTCTATATTTATATTTTCAGCGTATTCGAAATTATATTCATTGAAGAAACTGATGAGTTTCAACTCTCTAAAATGAATTTTTTTTATTTAAGCTCTTTAAGATTTTAAAAATTTTAAATTAATAAATATAAAATTGCACGTCGACTTCTCTTAAAAATGATAAAAATTTGATTTAATCCTTTTTTGTTAAGAAAAATGCCATTTTAGTTTATATTTTAAAAATGATAAAAAATTGATTTAACAATGTAAAATTATGAATATTTTAAATTATTTAAATAATGTTCAGTTTTTTGGCACTTTCGAATTAAATTTTCTATCATATAAGATAACAATGTAAAATATTTAAATAATGTTCAGTTTTTTTGTTAACAAAAATGTCATATTGGTTTATATTTTAAAAATGATAAAAAATTGATTTAGTCCTTTTAAAATTATGAATATTTTGACTATTAAAATTTCGAGATCTTCTAAAAAATTTTTTTGACTTCGCCTCTATAAATATACCATTTTTAATATATATTAGTTTTTCTAAATTTAAAAATTAATAAAAATAAAAATATTGTAGGATTTGAACTTGAACTAATTACATTAGTAAAATTTTTAATTTACCACTCAACTAAAATATTATTTAAATTATTTAAATAATGTTCAGTTTTTTTGACACTTTCGAATTAAATTTTCTATCATATAAGATAACAATGTAAATTATTTAAATAATGCTCAGTTTTTTTGTTAAGAAAAATGCCATATTGGTTTATATTTTAAAAATGATAAAAAATTGATTTAGTCCTTTTAAAATTATGAATATTTTGACTATTAAAATTTCGAGATCTTCTAAAAAAAATTTCTGACTTCGCCTCTATAAATATACCATTTTTAATATATATTAGTTTTTCTAAATTTAAAAATTAATAAAAATAAAAATATTGTAGGATTTGAACTTGAACTAATTACATTAGTAAAATTTTTAATTTACCACTCAACTAAAATATTATTTAAATTATTTAAATAATGTTCAATTTTTTGACACTTTCGAATTAAATTTTTTATCATATACGATAACAATGTAAATTATTTAAATAATGTTCAGTTTTTTTGTTAAGAAAAATGCCATATTGGTTTATATTTTGAAAATGATAAAAAATTGATTTAGTCCTTTTAAAATTATGAATATTTTGACTATTAAAATTTCGAGATCTTCTAAAAAAAATTTCTGACTCCACCTCTGTAAATATACCATTTTTAATATATATTAGTTTTTCTAAATTTAAAAATTAATAAAAATAAAAATATTGTAGGATTTGAACTTGAACTAATTACATTAGTAAAATTTTTAATTTACCACTCAACTAAAATATTATTTAAATTATTTAAATAATGTTCAGTTTTTTGACACTTTCGAATTAAATTTTCTATCATATAAGATAACAATGTAAATTATTTAAATAATGTTCAGTTTTTTTGTTAAGAAAAATGCCATATTGGTTTATATTTTAAAAATGATAAAAAATTGATTTAGTCCTTTTAAAATTATGAATATTTTGACTATTAAAATTTCGAGATCTTCTAAAAAAATTTCTGACTTCGCCTCTGTAAATATACCATTTTTAATATATATTAGTTTTTCTAAATTTAAAAATCAATAAAAATAAAAATATTGTAGGATTTGAACTTGAACTAATAATATTAGTAAATTTTTTTATTTGCCACTCAACTAAAATATTATTTAAATTATTTAAATAATGTTCAGGTTTTTGACACTTTCGAATTAAATTTTCTATCATATAAGATAACAATGCAAATTATTTAAATAATGTTCAGTTTTTTTTTTAAGAAAAATGCCATATTGGTTTATATTTTAAAAACATAACTTAATTACATGATTATCACATCTTACATAACTTACATAGCTTAATTATACTTAACTTACATAACTTACATACACAACTTACATAACTTTCATTATACACATACATAACTTACATATAATACACAACAATATTGAACTTACATAATTTTCATAATACATAACTTACTTAATTTTCATAAAAAATAACTTACATAACTTACAAAATTTTCGTAACCTACATAACTTATACAATACACAACTTACATAACTTACATCATTTTCATAGTACATAAGTTACATAATATTGAACTTACATAATTTTCATAATACATAAGTTACTTATTTTTCATAATAAAAAACTTACATAACTTATATAACTTATACAGTACACAGCTTACATAATTTTCATAATACATAACTTACATAATTGATCATAATACAGCACTAACTTAATTCACAACTTACATAATATTCATAATACATAACTTACATAATTTTCATAATAAATAACTTAATGCATAACTTACATAATACATAACTTACATAACTTACATAGCTTAATTATACTTATTCTTAAATCCTAAACCCGTGCAATTTATTGTCAAGATCAGACTTCAAGAATTAAGAAATGGACCGGTCTTGGATGAATTTGTCAAGGGTAAGCAACAGTTATCGAAATGGAGTACAGACATTTCTAAATTTTGCATTTCAATATGCAAGCCAAGAGAACATGATTCTTTGCCCCTGTAAGAATTTTGTGAACATAAACTGGCATTATCGTGAGGTTGTGTACGAGCATCTAATTGTTGATGGGTTTGTTCGGGGTTATAAACAATGGTTATTTCATGGAGAATGCCCGCCTAGTACTTCCTCTTCAAGGATGGATGTATCTTATTCTGGTACTGCTTACCATCAGTCTGATAGAGGGGATGACATGGAAGGTATGTTGCGGGATGCATTTAATATGCACAATCATGGTGTCCAGTCGATCCCAGCGGACTTTGTGGCTTCTAATGATTGTAATATTGGGAGAAATGCTTTTATCGAACATGGAAGTAGTGTACCTCATGAAGAGCCGAATGAAGAAGCGGCGAAGTTCTACGCGCTTCTTAATGACATGAACAAAGAACTGTATGAGGGATCAAAATTTTCAAAAATGTCTTTCTGTGTTCGTCTTTTTCAATTAAAATGTTTGGGAGGGTGGACCGAAAACTCTTTGACAATGCTGTTAGAGTTTTTGAGAGAAATGTTTCCGTTTGCAAAAATCCCTCAGTCATGCAAAGATATGAAGAAAATGATAAAAGATTTAGGCCTTGGGTACAACAAAATCCATAGTTGCCCAAATGACTGCATGTTGTATTGGGGCGATCGGAGAAGCCAACAGTGCTGTCATGTATGCGGCCACTCCCGTTGGATAAGTAAAAACGCAGAAGATGGGAACGACAATGAAAATGATGCACAGTCAAGAAAGAAGCCAGTCAAGATTTTATGGTATTTTCCGCTGACACCAAGGCTTCAAAGGCTTTTCATGTCGTCGAAGATAGCGGAGTCTATGACGTGGCACCATGATGGACGAACCGATGATGGATTATTAAGGCATCCAGCAGATTCTTTAGCTTGGAAATCATTTGACAATAAATTTCCAAGCTTTGCAAGTGATCCTAGGAGTGTGAGGCTTGGGCTAGCATCTGATGGATTTAATCCTTTCAAGATCATGAGCACTGCGTATAGTACTTGGCCAGTAGTGCTTGTTCCTTACAATCTGCCTCCGTGGATTTGCATGAAGCAATCTTCCCTTATCTTACCTATGATTATCCCTGGGGAGAAAGGGCCCGGGAATGATATCGACATTTATTTACAGCCACTTATTGAAGAGTTAAAACAATTAAGGGCTGGTGTCGAGACATACGATGTGCTGAGAAAGGAGAACTTTAATTTACGTGCAGCTTTGATGTGGACCATTAATGACTTTCCCGCTTATGCCAATTTATCCGGTTGGAGTACTAAGGGTCATTATGCGTGTCCTTGTTGTGCTGCACAAACATGTTCGCAATGGTTGTACAATAGGAAGAAGTTCTCTTACATGGGGCATCGTCAGTGGTTACCGAAAAATTATAGATTTAGATTTTAGAGTTCTGTATTTGACGGCACTGAAGAGTTCAGAGAAGTTCCTTCGCAGACCAGTGGCTTTGAAATCTTGTTTATGTTGGAAGATATGAATTTCATTTATGGGAAGATAAACCAACCGCCAAACACGCAAAGAAGCAGAAGATCAAATCATGAAGCTGATGATGACTCCGATGAAGAGGACGATCCTAATGAGGTGGACTTGAGGAAAAAAAGAAGTATTTTTTTTTGAGTTGCCTTATTGGGAGCATCACCTTTTACGACACAATCTTGATGTTATGTACATTGAGAAAAATGTCTGTGAGAACATTGTGGGTAAAATTTTGAATGTCGACGAAAAATCAAAAGACAATCTTCAGAGTCGACTTGATTTAGCCCGAATGGGAATTCGACCAGATCTTCATCCCAATTCACTTCCGAATGGGAAATATCGGTTGCCGCCTTCTATTTTCTCAATGTCCAAGACGGAGAAAGAACTGTTTTGCATGGTGCTGAAGGATATAAAGGTTCCAGATGCGTATGCATCAAATATATTTCGATGTGTTAGTGTTAAAGATCGAAGATTATATTCGCTAAAATCACATGACTATCACATCTTGATGCAAGATTTACTACCAGTTGCTCTACGATGTTGTATGTCCAAGAAGGTAACGTCTTGTATAATTAAACTATCCAATATAATGAAAGCCATTTGTGGCAAAGTTTTGGATGTTCAAGAACTTCAGAAGGTACAGGATCAAGCCGTTTTGACTTTATGCAACATGGAGAAAATCTTCCCACCTTCCTTCTTCACCATTATGGTTCACTTGATAATCCATCTCCCCCATGAAGCAATTCTTGGCGGACCCATTTTCTATCGATGGATGTATCCCATAGAAATGTATTAATTAAATTTTTTAAAATTTTCCTTCATTCACCTCTATGCCTTTAGTTACAACTTTTGATAATGTTATATATCGTGTTTAGGTTCTTATCCAAATTAAAGTCTTACTGCCGCAACAAGCGATATCCAGAAGGATCGATTGCTGAAGGCTACTTGGTAGAGGAATGTATGACCTTCTGTTCAAGATATTTGGAAGATGTTGAAACAAGGTTGAACAGACCAAATAGGACTGCTGGACTCACGGACCATAACTTCGCCGATACTTATTTGTTCCAAAGTTTTGGAACACCAATCGGCAAAGTTGAAATTGCAAAATTAGATCATTTATCGTGGGTACAAGCACATCGATATGTTCTGTTTCACCATGAATCAATTGAACATTTACGGAAGTAAGTTCTACAAAATTGATAAATATTTATCAAATTAAAAATTGTTTATCTTCTACCAAAGTGAACATTTTTTTAACATAGTGAGTACAAACAAATATTGAGATCTCGTTCGCGCTCCCGAAGAACACAACATCGAGATATCAATAAGTTGTTCACAGAATCTTTTTATGAATGGTTAAGCGAAACGGTATGCAGTTGGAGCTTCCGCTTACAAATAATAATGTTTTCTCATAACATTTTTAATTACTCGGTTTACTTTTCATTCAATAGGTTCGGAGTGGGAAGAACGTAAACGACGAAATTAAATGGCTCTCCTAAGGTTCAGATCGAGTGGTTAAAAGATATAGTGCGTTCCTCATCAACGGAATCAGATTTCATACAAAATATCGCGAAAGGTTGAGAAGAACGCAAAATTGTGGAATAGTTGTTAATTCCTCAATTACAAGTTATGCTAGTGCTAGGGACAATAATCCTGTCGAGGGAAATGTGGAATATTTCGGACTTCTTACTGACATAATTGAGTTGGATTACTATGGCAAATGGAAAGTTGTCTTATTTCGAGGCGACTGGGCCGATGTTAATACTGCTCGTGGAATTAAGCAAGATCAATTTGATTTTACAATGGTGAACTTCGCCCGATTGATTCACACAGGACAACAACTGATAGATGAGCCGTATGTATTCTCATCTCAAGTTAGACAAGTTTTTTACTCAAAAGATCCAACTGATGAGGGTTGGTACGTTGTACTTCATAACATCCCTAGAGACTTGTTTGACATGGGCAGTGGAAGTAGAGATAACATCGACGACAGATCAGAAACTTTGCCCTTTCCAGAACAAAACTTAAACGATAATATCCCTAGTACTAGTGCACAATTTCAATGGGTTCGTCAGGATACAGATGAAGATATTTACGAATAATGATGTAGTAAGATTTTACGATTGTATAATTATATGTAATATCATAATTTAAATCTTGGTCTTATTATAGATTTCAACTATTTTATATGTGTTGTTATTGTTGTAATTAGTTATTAAGTTTTCAACTATTTTATGTGTATTGCAGATAAAATGCCTAAAAGAAAAATTCTAAGGGGAAGCATTGTTCAAAATGATCCAAACTCGACAGAAACAAATAATACTGAACAACAGATAGCAATTGGATCTTCGAATGTTCTGATTACACCTGAGGATCCTACAGAAGTTCAAAGTAATTTTACATTTAATTTACATGAGTGTTGACTTGTAATTGATTTATTTTTCAAATTTTTATATTATAATTTACCATTTGTAGCTGAAAATGGTGGGACGCGCAGAGGTCGAGGACGCACGCTACTTAAAGAGTTATACGAGTTAGATCCGGTCGAGCGTGTCAAAGTTGGACGAAACAGTTTTGGTCAGCCTGTTGGATCAGAAGCTCGACTTTTAGCAGGATACATGGGCATTTTAGCACGAAATGCGAATATGTTGCCTATCAACTACGAGTCATGGCATCAAATGCCCGATAGCAAAAAAAACCAAGCCCTCGATAATATTAAGGTAACAAAATGTTAATGTCATCTGTAATACTTGGGAAATAGTTTCATTTATATTTACTTTATTAACTCGTGTTTTTTGTAGGCGAGGTTTGCTTTAGAGGTCTCGGATGCTTATGTAAAGAAGGCATTGGGAAAAAGATAGAGAGACAATAAAAGTACTTTGAAGAAAAATTCCCAAAAACGTAGTGCTCACAGAACTTTAGTTTGCAAATTCCTTACCCATCAAGAAGTCCTCTTTTGCTCAATTCTACCATGTCATTCTCACTCATATGCCCTAGGTGCATATGCCAAAGTTTAGTAATATCATCATCTGACAAGGAAGAGGATGCGACAGTTACATCACCAGTAATAGTAGAACCCTGCAAAACATATAACTTAGCAGTCTTTCTCTGCTCTTTCATCACAATGAGAGAACCTTTGGAAATCTTCAAAACCCCACTTTCAGCTGTGTATTTGTACCCTTTTGAATCAAGAGTACTCAACGAAATTAAATTTCTCTTTAATTCTGGAACATGTCGTACGTCACTAAGTGTTCTGACAACTCCATCAAACATCTTAGCTTTAATTGTTCCAACACCTGTAATTTTACATGAAGCATTATTTCCCATCAAAACAATACCTTTAGACACTGTTTCGTAAGTTGTAAACCAATCCCGATTGGGACTTATGTGGAAGGTGCAGCCTGAATCAAGGATCCACTCCTCGCTCACTTTAAAATTGTTGACAGAAGCGACTAGAAGTTCACCATCGCTGTAGTCTTCTACAACATCAGCCATACCAGAATTTTTTGGTTGTTTTCCATTTTGATTCGTAGCCTCTCTTTTGATCTAATTCTGTAGCTTATAGCACTTAGATTTAATGTTCCCTTCCTTCTTGCAAAAGTTACAAGTTTTACCTCTATTTGAAGACTTCGATGTACCCTTAGATTTATCGCGAGGATTCCGTTCCTGTGTCCTTCCACGATCATCATCAGCATTTCGGTCTTGTCTCCCACGAACAATGAGACCCTCTCCTTGAGAGTCGATTTTAACTACAAAATGCTTCATCTTATCATACGAGGTTAAAGAATCATAAACCTCATCAACTATAAGAGACTCGCGACTATATAAAATTATATCTCTAAAGGTTGAATAAAATGGGGGTAATGAACAAAGTAGAATCAACCCTAGATCTGTAACACTCCTTACCCATATTCGATGCCGGAATAGGGTACGAGGTATTACCAGAACACATACACTTTTAACCGTATTAAACTAAGTTGTAAAATTTCATCTAAATTAAAACTTTCAAATTGTTATTCTTGAGTCACTAATTAGGGTTTACGTGGCGCAATATACTCACAATCTTTCACTTCCTCGTCGTATGAATTTATAAATTTTTAGTTATTTGTTGATTTCGTCACGAGTACCTGAATTGATCCATATCATTACATATTCTCATATCGTCACATTTTTCCTACTTAACTATTTTAATATATCAATTACTTAATATCTCATAAGCTAAGTGTCACATATACATTATCTATTCATCTCCCATTTAGCTATCAATATTAGCCATAAAGATAGTACAACTTTTCTCTATTCGATGTTAAACCAAAACCTGTTATTTCATTACCAACTAACATTACAAAATATACACCTTATACTAGCCCAAGTGTTTATCCATTCACCCATGACATAAATATATTTTATCTATTATTACCGAATATAGATATGCTTCACAAATCATAATTCACCTCACCTAGTTACCGAATTAATCAATGCAATCTCAATGATGTAATCATCCTTTTAACTTACTTAACCAAGCCAAATCATACCATCATCTCACACATAAAATGACCCACCTATCGTACTTCTCAATTATGTCACTTAATAGACCAAATATACCTAACATTTATCATCAAGATCAATCCACAACCAAAATACATCCATAATCAAAATTACCACACATATATATACTATGATTAAATTTCTTAAACATTTGATCAAT
Organism: Gossypium hirsutum; assembly: GCF_007990345.1. Taxonomy (NCBI): domain Eukaryota; kingdom Viridiplantae; phylum Streptophyta; class Magnoliopsida; order Malvales; family Malvaceae; genus Gossypium; species Gossypium hirsutum. Next base: position 52,350,213 of record NC_053439.1, on the reverse strand, counting down.
TGCTTTTCAATACCACAATAATTCTTTCAATATCAATACGTATTTACCATTCAATTTAACATTTACTGATTATAAGCGGGCATATAACCATTTATACACAATTCATTCATATATTTTATTGTCCGCCTCCTCCTCTCCATTCCACATCCTTAATGTATATAACACACTTAAACAACATTAACTATATTTTCACTGTTTACTTATATGTAAATTCAAAGCTGTCTATCCGAGTCAGAGTCATTAAATTATTTATATCTCAAGCTACAAAGCTTCAAATTAAGATCTGTTAATTTTTCCAGAAACTAAACTCATATATATTCTTACCATAAAATTTTCATAATTTTTTTCTTATCCAATTAGTACAGTTTATTCTTTAAATTCTCCCCTATTTCACTATTCGGTAGTTCTGACCTTTCTTCACTAAAAATTAATTATCTTATTGTACAGAGTTTGGATGACATTCTTGTTTGTTTATCTTGAAAATATAATCTTTCAAGATTTTAAACACATATATTATAACTCATAACTATTTTTTTACAATTTTTAATGATTTTCCAAAGTCAGAACAGGGGATTCCAAAATCATTCTGACCCTGTCTTACTAAAATTTAAATATCTCAAAATATATAACTCTTTTGCTTTCTCTGTTTCTTTTATGTGAAAATATACTCATTTAGACTTAATTTCATATATTATTAAACCTCTAATTCGATTTCCACCATTTTTGGTGATTTTTCAAAGTCACACAACTGTTGCTGTCCAAAATTATTTTGTTGCTAAATTTACTCTTTCATAATTTCACTTACTCTATTTCACTGATCAATGTCAATTTCTCGTCTTTCATGATTTATAATAGCAAATTTAGCTTATTTAATACTCACATTTATCAAAACAGTCCTTGACTCAAACTTTGGCAAAATTATGATTTTGCCCCTAAACTTTTGCATATTTACATTTTTTTTCGAAAAGCTCGAAAATTAAACTTCAACCCTTATTATTATGTTTTATGACATGTTGAACATTTTTCCCTTCTATGGAAACATCAAATTCCCACTCTAACACCTACTTATGAACATTAGGTATTTTTACCGATTATGTCATTTTACTCGTTTTCACTTAAAATCGCCTAGCAAAAGTTGTCTAACATAATTTAAAGCTTCATGTTCTATCATAAAACATCAAAATAAACACATTTCACCTATGGGTATTTTTCCAAATATGAACCCTATGTTAAATTATTGCTAGAATAAGCTAAATTAAGTTACCAGAACTCTAAAAACGTAAAGAACATTAAAAACGGGGCTTGGAATCACTTATTATGGAGCTTGGAAGCTTGAAAACCCTAACTATGGCTTCCCCCTTGCTATACTCGGCCACCATGGAGAAGATGAGCACATTTTGCCATCCTTTTTCCCTTTTTATTTCTTTTTATTACTAAATTACCAAATTGCCCCTAAATCAAAATTTTCCTATTTCACTTATCTCATGTCCATTTTTGTCCATAATTTAACCAATGGTCTAATCATCATATAAAGACCTCCAATTTAAAATTTCATAACAATTGGACACCTCTAACATGTAGAACTCAAGTTTTGTGCTTTTTACAATTTGGTCCTTTTTACTAAATTGAGTGCCCAAACGTCGAAATTTTCAAACAAAATTTTCACAAAATCATTCCATGAAATTGTAGACCATAAAAATATAATAAAAATAAAATTTTCCTTGTCGGATTTGTGGTCCTGAAACCACTGTTCCGACTAGGCCCAAAATCGGGTTGTTACAAGATCTTCCTTATCATACTGAACCTCCATGGCCTCCAAATTTGAGAGAATTTCTTTAAACACTGTCAAGTGTTTGTGCACAGACGCACATTCCTCCAAACGATGAGCATAAAGACGCTGCTTCATATGCAGCTTACTAGTTAGAGTTTTTGACATACATATTTGTTCCAACCTCTTCCATAATCCAGCGACGGTCTTCTCCTTCATCACATCATGCAAAATTTCGTTAGTAAGAACTGCCTGCATCTTTATCTGCCACAATGCGAATCTGGTGTTGTGATCCAACAGCAGAATTTCATATTTCAAAGACGCCATTTTCGTGATTGAGATGAACAACCCAGAAGCTCTGATACCAATTTGTAAAAATAGAATATCGGTAATGACAATATATCTCAAAGAAAATAGAAATAGAAATAAAAATAAAGAACACACAAATTTTACGTGGAAACCCTTTCGAGAAAAAATCACGGGCAGAGGAGAAGAAAATTACTATGTCGAATTCGAATAATTACAAGAGTTAACTATGTCTATTTATATGCTTATAAAACCATATTCCAATAGGAGTGAAACACCTTATTCTAATCAATATCAAATAGATGGAGTTTAATAAGGTTTAAAAAACCTTATTCTAAAATAAATAAAAGAAGTATAATTATATAGGAATTTTACTTTTATTTTATTTTACCACACTATTTTATTTAAATAAGGATTCGGGTCATTTAATTCTAACAGTCTCTTTGTCCACTTTCTTGCGATTTGAGGAACAAAGGATGCAAGAGGAACATCATCATCAATAGCAGCAAAGATAGGGATCGGTTAGAAGTTTTTTAAAATTTTGAGTCAGCATATTTCAACTAATCAACTAAATCAAATTAGTTAGATTAATAATTCACCGAAATATGTTATATAAATATTTTAAATTCACTTTATAAATTCTTGCATAAATTAAATTAAATTAAATTAAATTGAAAATGAATTTAAAAAAAAAACAAAATAAATTACCAAACAGCTATTTTAGTACTATAAATTATGGTCACTTCTTAGTGGGCACTGCACTTACCGGATAAATCTCAGTGTAAAAATTTCCTGGTTTTCCTCACAAAAGCGAAAAAGATGTTCCAAACAGCTTACAGCTTGCTTTCATGGCTGTTGAATGGTGGCAACCAGAAAGATGGATTGTTACCAGCAGCTTTCCCATTTCTGGTTGCCATGTTGGGGCTTTCACTCTGGTACCTATTTCTAAAGGCAAGGAAACCGATGGCTCCATTACCGCCTGGTCCCCTTGGGTTGCCAATAGTGGGGTATCTTCCATTTCTTGGATTCGATAATCTCCATCTGGTCTTTACGGAGTTGGCCGGAGTTTACGGTCCTATCTACAAACTTTGGCTTGGAAACAAGTTAATCGTAGTAATTAGCTCTCCATCGCTTGTAAAAGAAGTGGTTCGTGACCATGATATAGCCTTTTCAGAGCGAGAATCTCCCATTGCTGCACAGATTATTACCTTCGGCTCTAATGATATTGCATTCGACTCTTACAGCAGTCCCAGCTGGAAACACAAGCGCAAAATTCTCGCATCCGATATGCTTAGCAACGCTAATCTTAATGCCTGTTATGATCTACGGCGAGAAAAAGTGATGGAAATGGTGGGGGATGTGTATGAAAACGTCGGTATGCTGACTGATGTCGGTGAATTGGCATTTCGTACGTTAACCAGTTTGATCGGCAACATGGTGTGGGGAGGCGAAATCCAAGGAGAGCAAAGGACTATCGTGGAAAGTCAGTTCAAAAAGATTTTTGCAGAGATAGTGGTGTTTTTGGGAAAACCAAACATTTCCGATATTTTTCCATCGATTGCTTGGTTTGACATACAAGGCATTGAGAGGGGAATGAAGAAAATCTGTCAATCGTTCAATGAATTTTTGGATTCAGTGATTGAAGAAAGAATGAAGAAGGAAACTGGTGAACAAAAATCTGATGTGTTACAGATGCTCTTGGATTTACATAAGAACCAAGATAGCCCTTCATCACTTACAATGAATCAAATCAAGGGTATCCTAGTAGTAAGTTTCTATGTTTTTAACTATCCTATTTTTTTCTTCTTCCTTTTATTTGTTTTGGGTGCTAATGTATTTTAAATTAGAACATTGTGGTGGCTGGAACAGATACTACTTCGGGTTCAACAGAGTGGGCAATGTCAGAGCTGATGCAACATCCAGAAATAATGGAGAAAGTGAAGAAAGAATTAAATGATGTCATTGGGGTAAACAACACTGTTGAAGAGTTTCACTTGCCTAATTTAAGATACCTAAATGCAGTGATAAAGGAAACCTTCCGATTACATCCAGTATTGCCGCTCCTTTTTCCCCGATGTTCAGCCCGATCGCTCACTGTGGGTGGCTATACCATACCAAAAGATAGTAGGGTGTTCCTAAATACGTGGTCCATTCACAGGGACCCTAATATTTGGGACAATCCTATGGAATTTCAACCTGAGAGGTTTTTAAATGAGCCTGGAAAATTAGATTTCCGTGGAAATGATTTTCGATATTTGCCGTTCGGGTCCGAAAGGAGAAAGTGTCCAGGCATTAACTTGGGGGAGAAGATGTTATCTTTCATATTGGCCTCATTGCTGCATTCTTTTGAGTGGAAATTGCCCCAAGACGAAAAGGTTGACCTTTCTGGTAAATTTGGAATCATTATGGGTAAAAAGAACCCTTTACATCTGATTCCCACACCAAGATTAACTAATCTTGAGCTTTACAAAAGAAAATCGTGAACTATTGATAATTGTCCAATTTCTCTATCTATCAGTCATATTTTTCACCTTATGCTAGTTATGTTGATAATTATATTATTTATACTTATATTTTATCTATTATTAATTTAGAGAATAACTTGAGAAAAAAAAGTTTAAAGTTTATTTTTGGCAAGTTTTACAGCTGAGACTTTCACATACTGCAACTTTAGCATTTTTATCATAATTTGAGCTACAACCCTCTGTTTTGCACTCATAATATACTGATTTGAAGGAAATTAAAAGATCTAATTAAGACATTTTTTTTCAAAAATGACCCGAAAAATTTCTTATTTACGAAAAAGACAGATTCAAAACCTATAACTAAAATGACCTGTAATCTAAAATGTTGGACGATGCTGACACTCCGATGGTCAGCACCAAAGTTCATCACTGTGTAACCATTGCTTGTTGATTGGGTCGGGGATAAAAAATATTTTTTTATGCCGACACTGCAATGTAACTTATATTCTATATGAACGGCATTTTAGTACTTTTCGGTTGATCCTGCTACCAGCTAAGTTAAGGGCGCACACACTCGTTCAGCAACAATATAGTATATATTATTAAACTTGGCAATATGTACCTACTTGGCATTTAGCTTTTTTTGGACCTAACGGATACCTAAACTTACAAACTATAAGTTAAATTGGTACTTCTTTTAGGTATCTAACTAACACTCATTAAGATTTTTATCTCAACAAATCAAATTATACCACATGTATTCAGCTACCAATCATATTACACCACATGTATTGAAAAATAATTTAAATTATTTTTTTCAATTCTCCTTTAATTTCTATTAATTAAAAATAAATTTAATTTATTATCTCATTCTCTTCTCCACTTCAAAAAAATTCAAAATATCATATTTATTTGAACTAAATTAGTCAATCAAATTGATTAGACCGAGAATTGATCGGCATAATATTGTTTAAAGAAAGGCTTCAAACCAATTGAACAGGAACTGGTACGAACCAGGTTAAAAAAATTAGTTAAACTAGTTTTTATCTTCTTTTATTTTTATGATTTTTTAATTATTTATTTACTCGAACCATCTAGATCGACAAACCGATGGTTTAATTAGTTCAACACGGATCCAATTCTAATAACTTACAAAATATTTTTAAGAAGACTTATTGGTACAATAAGCCCTTGAAATTTTTCCAAAAAATCAACTCAACTCCTTCAAATTGTTTTGCACCCATTTAAACCCTCAAATCACTAAAAAGAAAAAAAAAGTTTATAACAAAAAAAAGGAAAAAAATTCGTTCGAAAACAAAACCTAAACAAAAATTTGTTCCATGAACCCATCTTCACATTTATTGTAATGAAACTTCGACAGTGAAATATTAAGTTCCCTTTCGAATAGACATTTATTTTTAATGCGGTGTGTTTAATTTTTGTTTTGTTTTACGCTATAATATCTAATCTCACTATCACTATTGGTTTTACAATAATCACAAATAAAAACACCATACTTTTAAAAAAATATTAAATCTAGAAATCACTAAACCCTTAAAATCCCTAAAACCCACAAAAACTGTTACTGGAACTTTGAAATTTGTTGTGGTTATAAAAGCAGAAAGGTAAGCATGGATTTGTCTTCATATGTGTATTGTGTTTGTGATGTTGAAAAGAGATACATGATCCCATTCTTCAAAGCTTTCTTGTGAATCTTCACTAAACACTGTTTGTGAAATAGACACATGGTCCCAATTTTTGTATTGTGCATTTGTCAGTATAGTTAATTCTCTTATTTTGATATGTGTGAAAAATTATATTTTAGTTTTGATATATTAAAGTACTTTTTTTTTCATTTGCTGGGAAATTATACTATTATTTGCACTATAGATAACTTTGTTTGTTGTGGAGCTTGTATGTTTGATGTTGAAAAATTATGTTAACACTCACACCAACAATATGTGGTCATAAGAATGGGAAAATTTGATGGGAATATTAATAGGTTGAGCATTGAATTTAATTTAATAAAATCATTTAAATTAAATTAAAAAAACTTGTTAAATTAAATTTTGTTAATTAGAGTGTACATAAATTTGGAAAAAATTTTAAAGTAAAATAAGAGGAAAAAAGATATTTCAGTATGATAAATTTGAATTAATAATTTATTTGTTTAGCTCCTCAAAATTATTATTTTGAAAATTTTTAAAATTTTAAACTTTTTTATATATTCTTTAGAATCTTTTAAAGATTTTTTAATTTTTTAAATTTAAAAAATTATGAAAATTTGGATTATTTATAAATATTTTAAATTTTTAAAAATTATTTTAATTATTTTGTAATTTTACTTATTTTCTAAATTTACAGGGACAAAAGAGTATTTACAACAACTTATTATTCTAGTTATTTGAATTATTGGTGCTATTCGAGTTGTAAAATTCAACTCAAAACTTGTTCGAAAGCGAAAAATTGAAATATTTCTTCGAGCTGACTAAAAAAAATGAATATCTCGAATAACTCAATTCTATTAAGTTGAATTTTAAAATTTTCTTTTATGAATATAATGCATTCATATCATACATGTAAATACGATTACACATTATACAAACCAGAGATAATCTCAATATATAAATATTAGGCTTAATACATAATTTGGTACTTAAGTTTGATTTTTTTTAAATGTGGTATCTATGTTTTCTGCCCAATGTGATACTCGTGGCTATACATTTTAATATCTAAAGGTAACAGTGCTAATATTTTAGTGTTTAGTTAGAGTTTTAGGGTTAATTTAATGAAAGTTAATTGTTAATATATAACTTCAATGAATTTTCATAAAACTCTAAAACTCGAATTAAATATTAAAAAGTTAACACCATTACCTTTGAGTATCGAAATATATAACTTTTGTCAAATATAAATACTAGATTGAACAAAAAATAATACATATACCACATTAAAAAATATATTAAATTTAAGTATTAAATAATACATTAAACCTATAGTCAAAAGTCGATAACGTTTCAAACAGCTTACTCAAATCCAGAAACAAAAACAAAAAACTTAGTAAATGGGGTCGACTGAACTGATATCTTATTAATTTTGGATTCTTCTATGAGAAGTCGCTATGGTGAAGGTTCACTTGGACGTTTCCTCTTGTAGTTTTCTCTGCAACGATCTGACAAGAAATGCGTAAAGTCAAAACAATTCAAGCTAAAACTAAGTTCATCCACTCAATTCAAATGAAAACCAGAAATGGGATTATTTTTTTTCTTTGAAATGGGAATATGGCCACCCATACAAATAGTGGAAGAGATATTGGATATCATGAATTAAATAATTGAGTCTTGATTTTTTTTTAAAGAAAAATTACTTATCATTAAAAGAAATTATGAACAAGACAATAAGGAAGCACTAATTGTAGATAGAAGCCAAGAGGCGAGCAACTTATCTTGTTGAACAAACAAAGACGCGTTAGGATTCGGAGTTAAAACACCTTTCGAAGATGCCACAAATCTAGGCGGAGCAGGTAACGTGTCCTCTAAATATCCTTGCAACTCATATCCTTCTGTGATTAAACGAACATGTTGCTGCCATGGCACGAAATTCCCTTCATCCAATTTCACGGTGTCATGACACAGAAATGACTGAACCAAATGTGAGCTGGAGAACGGACTAGTATGACCAACAGAAGTAGAACCTGTTGAACTAGCCATGGATCGGTAGCGGAAGCAAATACCTGGAAATTAGGCGACTGATACCATGTTAGTAACTTACACTTCCTAATTTTCGGATACAAGATAAGGAATCAACAGAAAACAATTGAACACCACAATCGGCCAAGATAGGAGGCTGATTTCAACAACAAAATGAAGGAAAATGTTAGTGCTGGAAACAAAGAACAAGCAAGCTTAGCTTGTGTCTTGAGCAGCAAGGCTCGATACTTGCTGAGGAAACAATTGAATTTGAAACAAAAGAAAGAAGAAAAGCAAAGAAAATGGAGAGTATTTTTGAAGAAAACTAAACTGATTTGATTCATAGTTGAACAATGGCATAATGCCAATACATAAACCAAGCAATTTGCTTGTCAAAATCTGCATAATGTCACCTAATCATCACTTACCACCACTAATACATTGAAACTTGAAAAACTAAGCTTGCACACTTAAACAAAGCTGAGTTAACTGCTCATTTGTCATCAAAATTACATCAATCATAAACCTAACATAGTTCTAAATGAACTAAAGTACATTACATTAACTTAAGATTGCAAAATTAACAAAATAGGAACAGTTGATCTCGTTCCAGTAGCTCCTGCATGGCTTGATCTTCATGGCCTGCTTGCTGTCTGCTTCATGGCTGCATGCTGACCATCATTCAACAGAAAATGAGAGCAAATAGGTGTGGCAATGGCAAAAAATCATCAGTAAAGTTCAACCACAACAGAGAAGTGAACAGATGAATAAAAATTAAAAGAAAACAAGAGGAGGAGACGATCAATGGGATGTGGCGGCCACAAATGGAGGAAGGGAAGAAAGAGGCGGCAAAAAGATGGACAAATTAGGGTTTTAGGGCAGCAAGGCAAGGATGAGGAAAAATTGAAGAATGAGAGAAAGAGAGGAGGGTGGGACAGCAAAGAGAAAAGAATAAATGATCCAAAGAGGTTGAACAGAAAATTAAATAATATTTATATCTAGGGTTACAGCATGGGACAATACAGCTAGGGTTTTAGGCAAAAATATAAAAAAATAAAAGTTACATGAGGGAAGGAAATCAAATTTAAATTTCAAAGATAAATTCACTTACTCTTAATCATCAAACTAATAACTCTTTTTTTATTCAATCGAATAAAAGATATCAATAAAATCGTGACATTAGAGTTGATATCCCAGTCCTAGATGACATGCCAAGATTTATAGACAAACAGTAATTTGCAAAAGGGGATACATATAATAATAGTTTATAACCATTACTTTTTGTAAAGCACATGATCAGACAATCTCGGTATGGGAATAAGACGTAAAGGGTTCTTTTTCTTCATAACAATTCCAAATTTGCTTGAAAGACCAAGCTGTTCGCCTTGGGGCAATTTCCATTCAAAAGAATGCAGCAATGAGGCCAAGATGAAAGATAACATCTTCTCCCCTAGGGTTATGCCTGGACACCGTCTCCTTCCTGACCCAAATGGCATATATCGGAAATCATTTCCGAGAAAATCGAACTTTCCAGGCTCATCCAAGAACCTTTCGGGTCGAAATTCTGAAGGGTTGTCCCAAATATTGGGGTCCGTGTGAATGAACCACATGTTTAAAAACACCTTGCTACCCTTTGGTATGTTATAGCCACCCACAGTGAGTGATTGAGCAGAACAACGAGGAAAAAGAAGGGGCACGGGTGGATGCAATCTGAAGGTCTCCTTTATCACTGCACTTAGGTAACTTAAATTAGGCAAGTGAAACTCTTCAATGATTTCATTTACCCCAACAACATCAGTTAATTCTTTCTTCACTTTCTCCATTATTTCTGGATGTTGCATTAGCTCTGCCATTGCCCACTCTGTCGTAGTTGAAGTCGTATCTGTTGCACCCACCACAATGTCCTATTACAAACCACCAATTACTCAAAACGAATTAAAGAAGGAAAAATAATGTATGATAGCTAAAAATCATAAAATCTTACCATGAGAAGGCCCTTTACTTGATTCATCGTAAGTGATGAAGGGCTATCTTGGTTCTTGTGTAAATCCAAGAGCAATTGTAAGAAGTCGGATTTTTGTTCACTCGTTTCTTTCTCAGTCACCGTGTTCATTCTGAGTTCAATCACAGACTCTAAAAGTTCATTGAACGATTGACGGATTTACTTAATTCCCCTCTGGATACCTTGCATGTCGAACCATGCAATCGCGGGGAAAATATCGGAAATGTTTGGTTTTCCCATTAACACCACCATCTGCGAAGAAATCTCTTTGAAGCGACCCTCAACCGCAGTCCCTTTCTCTCCTCGGAGTGCGCCACCCCACACCATCTTTCCGATCAAATTGATTAACGTACAGAATGCCAATTCGCCGATATCAATTGGCTTGCCAACGTTTTCATACACATCCTCGACCATTTTCATCACTTGCTCTCGTCGTAGATCATAACAGGCGTTAAGGTTAGCGTTGCTTAGCATATCGGTCGCGAGAACTTTGCGCTTGTTTTTCCAGCTGGGACTGCTGTAAGAGTCGAACGCAATATCACTGGAGCCAAAGGTAATAATCTGTGCGGCAATGGGAGGTTCTCGCTCTGAAAATGCTATATCATGGTCACGAACCACTTCTTTTACAAGCGATGGAGAGCTAATTACTACGGTTAGCTTGTTCCCAAGCCAAAGCTTGTAAATGGGACCATAAACTCCACCCAACTCCGTAAAGACCAGATGGAGATTATCGAATCCAAGAAATGGAAGATACCCCAGGATTGGCAACCCACGGGGACCAGGTGGTAATGGAGCCATCGGTTTCCTTGCCTTCCAAAATGAGTACAAGAGTGAAATTCCCAATATGGCAACCAGAAACGAGAAAGATGCTGGGAACAGTCCATCTTTCTGGTTGCCAACATTCAACACCCACGAAAACGAGATGCAAGCTGTTTGCAACATCTTGTTGCTTTGGGAGGAAAACCAAGAAATTTTAAGGTGAACCCACTGAGCTTATCACGAGGTGCTGTCACTGCTGTGTCTACTATTGCTGAAAAGGGACCATGATTTATAGTACAACTACGTTATTGGTTTAGATAAAAAGAATATTTCCTACTTCAACTTTGAGAAAAAATTTTTAATATGATAATTAAAATTTTAAAATATTTTTAATTTTGATTAATTCTAGTGATTATATTTTTCGAATTAATCAATATTATGACGTATTTACTCATATATTTAGTAGAAGTATAATTAATCAAAATAAATTAATCATATATTTAGTAGAATTAATCATTGCATTTTGGTAGATTATTGTTTTGGTTCCCACTTTTTATCATTACAAAAATAAATTATATTTGATAAATATAATATGACATATTCACTCGTAAAATTCACTTTGGTTCAGGCTTCCAAAGATTAAGTAATAGGCTTTTATTTGAGTAGTTTCTTTTGAACTAATGCATACGTATGTATAGTATGGGTATGCCCCTACTTTGGGTGTGAACACTAACCCTTTAATTATACCATAAAAAGAAATTGTTAGTCATCACACATCTTGTTATCTTTTTTGTTCATATGATTACCTGTGTGCGGAGAAGTCCAAAGGTTAAAAATTATTTTTTGAAAATATATTGTTAGAAATTGTAATTTTTTTAAGTATTTAATATTATTGTGACATTATATTGAAATGTAAAAATTAATTTAATTTAAATTATATTTAAATTCATTAATATTGCGATATATGAAATATAATTTTTTTAAAATTTAATTTGACTATATATATATGATATTTCAAATATCAAAATCACATAATCTTTACAAATTCTAGTATATAATTTCAAAAGGGAAAACAATTGTATAACCTTTTAAATCTATATTATATTCAAAAAGCAGATTATGTAGATATCACTTGTCAACGGTTTCCCAACTTAGTTGAGTAATTACTATAAACTCTCCCTTTTATAAATTAATAAATATTATTATGAGAGTAAATTTTTTTATCATTTTAATTCATGTAAAATTTACAAAAATGTACTTGATAAGATTCGAACCCAAAATTTATGAATATAATGCATTCATATCATACATGTAAATACGATTACACATTATACAAACCATACATAATCTCGATATATAAATATTAGGCTCATTACATAATTTGGTACTTAAGTTTGATATTTTTTAAATGTAGTATCTATGTTTTCTGTCAAATGTGATACTTGTGGATATACATTTTAATACCTAAAGGTAACAGTGCTAATATTTTAGTGTTTAGTTCAGGTTTTAGGTTTAATTTGATGAAAGTTAATTGTTAATATATAGCTTTAATGAATTTTCATCAAGCTCTAAAACTCGAATTAAATATTAAAAAATTAACACCATTGCCTTTGGGTATCGAAATATATAACTTTTGTCAAATATAAATACTAGATTGAACAAAAAATAATACATATACCACATTAAAAAATATATTAAAATTGAGTATTAAATAATACATTAAGCCTATAGTCAAAAGTCGACTGAACTGATATCTTATTAATTTTGGATTCTTCTATGAGAAGTCGTTATGGTGAAGATTCACTTGGACGTTTCCTCTTGCAGTTTTCTCTGTAACGATGTGACAATAAATGCATAAAGTCAAAACAATTCAAGCTAAAACTAAGTTCGTCCACTCAATTAAAATGAAAACCAGAAATGGGATTTTTTTTTTCTTTGAAATGGGAATATGGCCACCCATACAAGTAGTGGAAGAGATATTGGATATCACGAATTAAATAATTGAGTCTTGACATTTTTTTTAAAGAAAAATTATTTATCATTAAAAGAAATTATAAACAAGTCAATAAGGAAGCACTAATAGTAGATAGAAGTCAAGACGCGAGCAACTTATCTTGTTGAACAAACTAGGACGCATGAGGATTCGGAGTTAAAACACTTTCCGGAGATGCCACAAATCTAGGCAGAGCAGGTAACGTGCCCTCTAAATATCCTTGCAACATTAAACGAACATGTTGCTGCCATTGCACAAAATTCCCTTCATCCAATTTCACGGTGTCATGACGCAGAAATGACTGAACCAAATGTGAGCTGAAAAGTGGACTAGTATGACCAGCAGAAGTAGAATCTGTTGAATTAGCCATGGATCGGCAACGGAAGCAAGTACCTGGAAATTAGGCGATTGATACCATGTTAGTAACTAGATTATTATGTAAAACAGTGAACAATATTGAAAGATTAGAAAATACAGAAAATTTTGCTAGTGTTTATATACTTATACATGAGTAACTGCTGTTAACCAACTTCATACCAGACTAGGTACCAGAATAATAACAGACTAGCAGTCTCTATACTCTAACAATGAATACATAGAAATAATATTTATTTGTAAAATTTATATTAAACACTTTATGAGTTTATTACAAAATTAATTATAGACAAATTATACTAACTTTGTGGATGATATGGAAAACTATTTTTTTGAATTTTCATGGTTTCTACTATGTGTTACACCTTCCCATTTAGCCCACACAAATGCAAATTTCATATTAAAATCACATATGACCAGCACATTAATTGGTATTATTGCATGAATAAGCCCCATCAAGTTCACCATTAGTACCCTATTTGCAATTAATAAGAAAAAATATTATTATAATAAATAAATAAGATATAATCATATAATAAGTAATTTATTACCTTAAATACATCTCTCAATTATTGATAATATGGCTCATGTGTTACTTCAACTGCTTGTGTAGGCACAACCATTTCTTTTGAAAAAAGAAGCATTGAGTTCAACATTCCATGAAAGTAAAGTGATTAAATCTTCTTTTTATAGCACAATTTCTCATCAAATAATGATGTCATCTCCTCCACAAATTGTAATCCAGTGTATAAAGTACTGTTAGCATGACCATAATCAAAAAATGTAAAAGGCAAAGAGGCCTAATTGGCAAATTTACCACTCAAGATTTCAAAATCTGAAGCAAATGGGAAATAAAAGGGATTGATATTGATATTGTTCCTAATTTGGCCTCCGACTAGACTAAAACCAATTTGGTTTAACATTAAAAATTGTGCTTGGAAAACAAAACATTTTGGCCTTTGAATTTAAATGATCTTTCACCCAAACCCCGACATGATTTTTTTTTTATTTTCTAAAAACATAATTTTAGTTTATTTAAAATAAAACTTTGATTTTATTATTATTTTTCCAAAAAAACACACAAGTAGATATCCAAATATCTACCCCATTTGATGCCAAAATTAAATTGAAAACTATTTAAAATTGAAGTCAAATCAAGTCGAAATTGAGATTGTAAGCCTCGACAAAACTTAATGTTTACGGTAAGTTCCAACAAAATTAAATCATTGAAAATATTAATTTTTAATTAATTTGTTTTTCATTATAAATTAATAAAATTAAAATTTGATTTGATTTAGATAATTACAATTATAATTTCTATTTTAAAAAATCTCCAAATCCTCTTAATTCAAATTGTTTTTTGATTTTTTTTTCGAATTAAATTCAATGTAATATATGCGCTTTATTACCAAAATATCCAATATCAATGCCATATTGGATACCTACAACATAAAAAGACAATTATAGTTTAAAACGCATTAAATATAAAACAAGGAGATACATTAATAAATTCTAAATTTAATTATTAAAGTGCGGATAAGAGATTCAATCATCGTCTTTTTTGCATTTTTAACCATTAGCATCAAGATTTGTCAATCTTGGTGTAGGAATAAGAAGTATAGGTTCCTTTTTCTTCATAACAATTCCAAATTTGCCGGACATGTCAAGCACTATTCCGTGTGGCAATCTCCACTCAAAAGAATGCAACAATGAAGCCAATATGAAAAACAATAGCTTCTCCCCTAAGGGTATTCCTGGGCACTTTCTCCTTCCGGACCCAAATGGCATGAACCGAAAATCATTTCCATAATGATTTGAATTATCGGGATCATTTAAGAATCTTTCTGGTCGAAATTCTAAAGGATTCTCCCAAATACGAGGATCCCTATGAATGCACCACATGTTTATGAACAACCTACTGCCCTTTGGTATGGTATAGCCGTTGAGATGGACGGATCGGGCCGGACATCGAGGAACAAGGAGCGGTAGTGCTGGATGCAGTCGGAAGGTTTCCTTTATCACAACGTTTAGGTAACTTAAATTAGACAAGTGAAACTCTTCAACGGTGTTGTTTACCCCAACAACATCACTTAATTCTTTCTTCACTTTCTCCATTATTTCTGGATGTTGCATTAGCACTGCCATTGTCCACTCTACCATAGTTGTAGTAGTATCTGTCCCACCCACCAATATATCCTAAAAGTTCAAAATTAATAGCATTAATTACCCAAACTAGAAAGCAAAGATAAAAGGGTATATTATGCAAAGATAAAGGGTATATTATATATATAGTAATTACTTTTTATTTTCGTAGTCGGTTGGGTATATTAATTTTATAATATTTTTAAAACATTAAATTTTGTTTAAAATCATTAATGAATTGAAAAATAATAATATAATTACAAAATATTTTTAAAAAAATATTTAATTAACTTATATTAATATTATTTAATGTTAAAACAATACAAAAATTTATCATAGTTTGAATATTAATATCAATTTATTAAAATTTAAATAATTATATTAATATTTTTATAATTTATTTATTTTATATATACTAGTTCATATGTTAAGTACATAACACTAAAATTTTATTTTTTTTCATTTAACTCTGTAGATATTATTTTAAATGAAAATATCTTACCAATACATCTATTTATAGTGCTAAAAATTAGTTTTAATTGGTATAGGTAATTATAATTATTTTATAAATTTTATAAATTTTTAAAAAAATAATAATATTAAGAAACATAGATAATGCAATATACTAAATTTTAATTAATTGACTTTCTTCATCTTATTTTCTTAAATAGATATGAGTCAAACTATTTGTTGAGTTGAGATTTGTGTTGAATTGAATAAATTTAATTAGATGCAATTAATATTTATAAAAAAATATTTAATTTAATTATAAAATATATTTATTTTCTTTTGAGTTTTTACATATAAATTAAGGATAAATAAATAAATTCATACATTGTAGATTATATTATCAGTATATTGATATTATTTTTATATATATAATGTTAGTCTCGCACATTTAGTTCTTATTAATTATATAAAAATGATTTTAAAATTATTAATTATTAACATATTTAAAATAAAATCATATTTATATATAAATTGTGTTTATTTAATTAAAAAAACTTAGTTTGTGTTTTTAATTTATCCAATTATATTCAATGATTTTATAGATTTATAATTTTATTAATTAATAATATATTTTATTATTTTTTAACTAAAACTTTTAAAAGATATGATCAAATTAATTAATTTCACATTAATATACTATCATGTTAACTTTTATTATTATCACATAATAATAATATTAATAAATTATTATTTTAATGTCAATTTAATAATATATTTAACAATAAAGGGTATCTCAAAAATCATGCTTATATATATTAAAGATGGTTAAATTAATTTGTTTTAACATGAAAGTTGTTAATATTCAATTTTATACAAAGGTAAATTTGTGCTATTAGTTATTTTTAGTGTAATATTCAAAAAAAATTAAAAATTCCAAAAATAAATAAATAAATAACTAACAAATTAAAAAAATGAAAACCAAATTCACAACTTACCACGACCAGACCCTTGACTTCATCCATTGTAAGAGGTGATGCATTATCTTCGTTGTTATTGCGTTCCAAATGCAATAGCAGCTCTAAGAAGCCTAATTTTTGTTCACGACTCTTCATATCTTTTTCCTTATCAATGGCCACTTCAATTACAGATTCAAGAAGTCGATTGAACTGTTGGTTGATTTTCCTCATTCCCCTCTCAATACCTTGTATGTCAAACCGTGCAATCGCCGGAAAAATATCGGAGACGTTCGGTTTTCCCATTAACACCATTGATTCAGACGAATTCTCTTTCAGGTTACCTTCAATGGCCGCCCCTTTCTCACCTGGGAGTTCACCTCCCAAAATCATGCTGATGGCCACATTTAATGCCACTAAATATGTCCATTTCCCAATATCAATTGGCTTGCCAACATTTTCATACACATCTTTAAGGCCATTCATTACTTGTTCTCTTCGTAGACCATAACAAGCATTCAGCCTAGCATTGGTAAGCAACTCGGTTGCAAGAACTTTACGTTTGTTTTTCCATCGAGGATTGCTGTAAGAATCGAATGCAATATCATTGCAACCAAAGCTAGCAACTTGTGCAGCAATGGGTGGATCTCGTTCAGAGAAAGTTACATCATGATCACGAACCACTTCTTTTGCTAGTTCCGGTGAGCTAATTACGACACATAGCTTGTTGCCAAGCCAAAGTTTGAAGATGGGACCATAGGTTGCAGCCAGTTCGGTGAAGGACAGGTGAAGATTATCGGTTCCAAGAAATGGAAGATATCCCACTATCGGCAACCCTCGAGGGCCCGGCGGCAACTGAGCGACGATCTTCTTGGACTTCTTAACGAACCATAGGTGCCAAAGTGAAATTGCAAGTATGACCATGAAAAAGGATAAGACAGCTCGAAAGAGTCCATCTTTCGGCTTGCTCAAATCTAATAGCCATGGATACAAGGCGTAAGCTGTCTGCAACATTCTAGGGGGGAGCTAGAGAAAAAAAAAAAGATGATTCACAATAAGAAAGTAGACATGATTTTATATAGGAGATTTAATTAGAGGATAAAAGCAACTATGAATGACTTAGCTGGAACTTGGCCACATATAGTCTTCATGCTCTGATATTTCGTTTAATCATAACCTCTAAATCTATTTTGAAAAAAAAAATCAATTAATCCAATTTTCTTTTTCAAAATATCCGACCATAGACTCAACCAGATTTTTATTCTAGTTTGTTCAAATAATCATGATTTTTTTTTTACTCAATTGAGACATTAATGAACGAGAAATTATTTTATGGACCCTTCTCACCACATTATTTATGGTATCTTATTAATTATTTAATGATATTTCAATAATTTTTTTTTGTTATTCACATAATTTTGATTATTTTTTTACTCTCAACCCCAAATCCTGAATCTAAAATCTCAAACCTTAAACTCCAAATTCTAAACCCGAACACTAAATCTATAACCTCGAACCTTAAACCTCAAACTCGTAACTTATAACCTTAGATTTTAGTTTGAATGATTCCCATATTTCCTAAGAGAAGGAATTACTTAGTTTTCAATAGAGTGAATTTAGATTGTTTTGAAAATTTTAATATTTTAAATTTATATTTTAAGTTCGATTAGTTTTGTTTTCGGATCATTTCAAATTTAGGACAATTCGAATTTGGATCATTCGAGTTTGCCAATCGATTTTTCAAATTAAGTATTTTAGGTTCAAATTTGACATCTAAATTTGAGTAATTTTAAATTACTTGAGTCGTAACCAATTTTCAATTAAAATTAAAAATTAGATTAACAATTTTAGAACATTTTTGGAAATTTCAATGTTGAAAAACACAAGGGTTTAATTATAATAAGTGTTATCATCATTTTTTTTGGCTGTGTTTTTAGAAATCTATAAAATCATCTTTTTAAATGAAAAATTAGTCAATATTTTGGAAATAAAAAAAATTTATAGAATTAGAAGTTAATTAGGTGCGAAAAAAGTTTTAGTGCCTTCGCATCATCTAAAATAGATATCTTATTAAATACAAGTTGTCTTTAATTTTTTAAAATTTAATGTTAAAACTAACTATTTTAAGTGGTAAGACTCTCGTGCCAACTAAAATTTTAAAACTATTGTTGAGAAATAAGCTAAGTATTTAAAACGAGTGACAAGGGAGTGTGCACTTCTTCACTATTACAAGTAAAATAATAAACTAATAGAATATACGAGTTGTTTACGCAGTTCAATTTGCTATGTCTGCAGAGTCCAACTCAGTGAGAAATATTCATTATTTCAACACTCTCAGTGAGAAATATTCATTATTTCAACACTTACACTTTATACTTTGAATAATGATATTCTCACCACTAAATTCACCCATGTGAATTCAGCAAGTAAAACCACAAAATGCAATGTTTTACTATCAATTTACACTCATAAAATAAAGTTCCTCACAATGATAGATTGAGTGCTTAAATCTCTCACTACAGTGATGTATACATGTCTCAATTATATAGAATATTTTGAGACTTGCTAACATAAGGAAATCTATATTAATCCCTATAAAATAACAATAAGATAAGCTGAATATAATATAATATAATAATAATGTACAATGTAAACATGGACTCTTGACAGCTAAGTAATCAGGGTTCCAATTCAATCCAATATCCACGATCAAAGGGATTAAATAGGGTAATTTAATTCGATCCAATCTCTAAAATATGTTTCCCAGAGTGATATGATTTTTATTGATGGGTTAGATATCATCCATATGCTCAGCACAACCCATAAATATTATTCAATAATTGTTAACAACTCAAATATGAAAATAACTTTTTTCCAATGATTTAATTTTTTACACATATTTGATCATCTAAAACAAAAGCAATCAGATAGAAAAATTTTTACAAAATAAACGTGTGGAAAATGATAAGTAAATAAGAGCTACTTACCACTTAATGGAAAATATTTTTCATTAATTCAATTTTATTTTATTTATTTTAATATTAGGTAGCATTTGGTGTTTTCCCATGCTATGATTCTAACAAAATGTGATTGCTAAGAAAGTTACTTTGTAACGTTTGGTATAAATCGAAATGCGTTGATTAAAATTCTTAGAATGTTTTATTATTACGTTTGATTCACTAGATAATTTTCTAAAAATATAATAATTTACAAATTTACCCTTACTAAATTAAAATAATATTAATGTATTTAATATTTTACAATAAATTAACTGTAATAATATTTTTTTTGGATTAAAAATCTAATAATATATTAATTGATCATTTTAAATTATTATTTTAATTTATAATTTCAATTGAAGTCAAATTTATTTTAGATTTATTTTAAATCAAAATATATAAATTCCTAAATATATAAAACTCTTTTTGGAATAAATATTATAATGAAAAGTTGAAAATATATACCAGAACAGTTTCCATTCAAAATTAATCCAATCGTTGCCTTTTAGGGTGAAAATATACATCAAACATTCAACCAATTGTTAATTTTGTTCAATAGCATTTAGGTTAAAAGTCGTTGTACATTCAGGTATTTGACCATCCCAGGTGTAGTCTGGGTTTAAATCGCGTTAGTTATATTTATTATTCGGGTTTTATCTTATTATTGTAATTCATTAAAAAAATTCAGAATAACATTTCTTAATTGGGTAAATTCTAATAATAGTCACCCAATTATATTATTGTTCATGTTTTGGTCACTCAACTTTAATCATTTTCAATTTAGGCACTAAAGTTTGAATTTTTTACTATTTTGGTCACATATTGTTAAATTGATAACGGAAGCCTTTTTCTAACTGGTATAATAACACATTTAGTCATCAATACTTTCATATTCTATCAACTTGATCCTAATTCTAAATAATTCAATAAATTTAACCCTTCACATTTATAAATTCTATCAATTTGATCCTCAAACTTCCTAACCAAAGCTTTCAGATTTTAAAACAAAGACATTCCACATCTATTAATTGTTTTATCTATGTTGAAATTATCTAATTCGGTACATAACCCCTTTTGTTTATATTTTTAAGAAGTTAGTGTTAGAAATTAAGTAAACACCATTAAAAATAATAGAGAATATAAATTTTAAAATTATATAAATAATTTAATATTTGTCAAAAATAATTTTTTACTCTAACTAGCTTAATTTTAGTTTTTAATTAATTTAGTAAATAATTTGACACTAAATCAGATTATTAGTGATACGTATTGCTTATTATGGATTTAAAAATTAAAAATAAATAGAACACATAATAATCTCTTAATCAATTTATAAAATTAAAAAAATAATTATGAATCTAACAAAAGGAAATTCAATTAATTCTTTCACATTTTTTTTCTTATGAAAATTTAAATGTTCATAATTTTTTTGTTATATAAGTCATATTTGAATTTTTCAAAGTCATATTTTTTAACTCTAGATTGAGTTTCCAATTTCAAGAACCAACTTTGAGGACTATTTCTATGTACTTTGAAGGAAATATCATATTGTTAACAAGAGTAAATCTAAAGTGTTTTATTAAGGTTTTCCCACTTTCTTTAGCCAAAATTTTATCAATCAAAATGTTATAAGATATTATATTTAGAAGAAAATTAATGAAAAAAAATTTCAAGATAAACTCATTAGTATCAAGAATTGGCTCGGAAAACAACTTATTAGTTAAGAGAATTTTGTTTTTCTTTTTTGGGTTTTACAACTTTATAAATATGGAATGCCTCTGTTTTAAAAGCTAAAAGTTTTGGCTAGGAAGTTTAAGTTTGAGAATTAAATTGATAGAATTTGGAAATGTGTGAAGGGTTAAATTTATTAAATTATTTGGAATTAGGACCAAATTGATAGAATATGCAAATTATTGAAGACTAAATGTGTTGTTGTATTAGTTAAAAAAAGGCTTTTCATTATCAATTTAATGGTGAGTGACCTAAACAGGAACAAATTCAAGCGTTAGTGCCTAAATTAAAAAATTTTAAAGTTGGATAACCAAAATAAGAATGCGAAAATAGTTGGGTGACCATTTGTATAGTTTACCCTTCCTAATTTGAATTCCAAAATTATATTCTCAATAGTGACAATATTCTAAAATATATGTTGGAGTAATTTCATTACCATTTCTTTATTAGGTAATGTTTTATAGGTAATTATTTGGTCCACTGCTAGTGAAGTAAAAAAAAAACTCCACAAGCGGATACAAGAGGATAGAAAATGTCTTTTTTAATTATCTAATTATTATTTTATTATACTCTAAAAACAAATGATATCAATATATTCGTATAAGATAATCATCCGTCTTATATTCCTAAGGTGAAATTTTTACAATTTTATCTTATTTTTAATGATTCTAAGTTATTTTACTTAGCCTAAATGGAAAGATAATTACAATTGATTAATTATTTTTTATGGTTCTTTTACATTTTTTTCAAGTAATATTTTAACCATATATTTATTATTGTTATTAATATTTTGTTTATTTCATTCTCCCTAAAATGTTGCATTTATAATAATTTACCATTAGTTTTTTTATAATTTAGTTAAATTTATCTTAACGCAAAAAACAAATAACGTGTTTTAATAAAAAATATATTTCTTTCTTTCGTTTTTCACGTCATTTTGATCATATAAAAGCTCTAGCTACTTATTGCTCTTCTTCAATTTTAGTTTATTTATTTGAAAAAATATATATGAAATTAATTTACTAGAAAAATATATTCATTTACTAATAAAGTAAAATACTATAAGAGTTGTAAAGAACAAAAAAAAATAGACGGAAATTAATTGAAAATAAATTTTAAAAAAACAAAATAAATTACCAAACAGCTATTTTAGTACTGTACAAGCCCAATTATGCCTGGCCCAAACTAAATTACCCAAGCCCAATTTACATCAAACCCTAGCCCAAATAATAAGCCCATTTGCTTAAGATTTTTCAGCAACCCTTACCCCCACGCGTCTGACACCGGCTGCCACCGCCCAAGCATCTGCCACCATGATGCCCATACCGGCCATACCCTGCAAACACACAAACGACAAAAAGGCAGCCACAACAGAGGAATAGGGCATTTTTTGGAATCGATTATAAAAGGGGGGGATTTTTGTAAACACAGGGGGGAAAAATCGGAAACAAACATAAACAAAAAGGGTAGCAAGAAATCAAAAAAGGTTGATTTTCACTTTCGTTCTAAGATCTGAGTTCATTTATTTTCTATTTTTTTTTATATACGAAAATAGACAAAAAGTAAAAGAAAAGAAATAAGTAAAACTCACCTGAAACCACGGATGCGTCGCCGGAGAACCTTCTCCATCGTGGCGATCGGGTTCGAAGGAGAGGGCCACGGGTTTCTCTCTTGGCTCCCAAAGGACGTCGAGGTGCTTGGCCTTCGAAGGGCTCTCAAGCGGGGTTTAAATACCCACGGCCGCGCGTCGCCGGGCACCGAAGCCTGGAATCGCGTCGCCGGAGCCTCTGCTCCGTGATTGAGACCGATTCAAAAGGGAAATAAAAAGGGGTCTATCCTCATAAACTCTTGGATGCCTTGAACAGAGGCGGAAAGCCCCTTTTCGCATACCCTTAACCACCGTCTGCGGTGGGAATTACGGCGGCCACAAAAAGCCACGACGATGGCGGCGATGATGGGTGTTAAAGCCCTAGCCGAAATGAGAAAATGGAGGAGGGAGAGAGAGTTTAAAGGATTGTTTCAGTTTTTTTTATTTATTTTGAAGGCTAAAATGATTTTTGTAACAAAAATTGGGCCTTATTTACACTCACAAAACGACAGCGTTTTGGGTGGGTGGTCTAAGTGCTGAAACGGCACCGTTTCATTTGGCCCGAATGTGACCCGACCCGCGCTCACGGAGGATCCGCGCATTTTGTCCGGATGGTCTATTTGTGCATGGGATCCTTCTACTTTCTTGGCGCGTTCCAATGTGGTCCTCCTTTTTATTTCGAATTCGCCCCAAATTTGTGTTCCAAAATTCAATATAGTTCCTTTTTAATTATTCAACCATTTTGTTATTAATTAATCAAATTTATTTTTATTATTAATTCTATTATTGCTACTTATTATTATTGCCATTATTCTATTATTTCTTATATTTTATCATTATTGATGTTACTATTTATATCACTGTTTTACATAATAGTTATAATCATTATTATTCTTTATTTGTTATTGTTGTTATTCTATTATTGTCATTGTTGCTAATATTGGAGCTATTTTTGTCCTTATTGTTTTATTGATATCATTGTTTTCTATGTCATTATTATTGTGTTATCATTAGTATCACCACTATGTCATCAAATCAATCAATTTTATATTAAATTTGTCATATTATATGATTTTATCTTCTTGTTTCTTATCTACATTATTATTACTATTATTATTGGCATTATTTTGAATATATCACATATTCTAAATCATTACCACTTTTAAAAATTTTTGCATATATGTTATTTCTTCTGAATCATCATACGTAATATTCATTTTAAATTTTTATATGTATCTTTATACTCTAAATTATTATGTATATATACGTACTTATACATACTTAAATATATTTTTTCACATTTCATGATTCTTATATACTTACATATGTTTATGCATGTTTTACATCATATACATACTTATATATTCTTTATATTCTTAAAAATGCTTTTTGTATATTTCACATATTTTATGATTCACATACATATACTTTATGTTATCACAATTTGTAAGTATATATAAACACATATTCACATTTTTATTTTTATAATACTTACCGATTTTTTTTATATGTATATGTTTACCTATGTTTTCATATTCTATAATTTATACGCATTTCTTATTTTATGGCTTAAAATTATACATGTATATGTATTTTACATAATTGTATTCATTGTCATCATTGTTATTTGGTGTTTGTTTATTTATCCATGTACACTTGTGCTTTTTCTAAAACGTTGGTTCTATTCATTTATTTGTATGCTTTGTTTATGTAATCGCCTCGTCATTTCATTTTGCCTATTGTATTGTTGTTACTCAGTTTACTTTGCTTACCTTGTCGTATTCGTTATTGTTTCGTCAAGCATTAACACCAAACATCAAAAGGAAAATTTTTCTAAATAAGGCAATATTTCGCGTTTGGAAAATCGAGAAAACGTGCCCTAACGTGCTGGGTTTCGATTTCTCGTTCGACTAAACAGCCAAATATCCTCTTAAAGCTTCAAAATATGGTTTCATTAAACTATAAGGTGATCTTGGTTTCGATGGTTTAGGGTATCGTGTCCTAATGTGCTGGATGTGATATTCCTTCGGAACAAGAGAATCTTATATTTCAATTCACGTTATCAGAGTTTTCTTTTAAGGATCGTATTTTTAAAAAAACCCTTCAAATTTTCAATTTTCGACACTAAGACACTAATTAATCAACTAGGTACCAATTTTGGGCGTATCGAGGGTGCTAATCCTTCCTCGTGCGTAACCGACTCCCGAACCCGTTTTTTTAATTTTCATAGACCAAAATCTTTGTTTTAATAAAAATTAAATCGTTTATTAAAAACAACCACTTTTCAAGGTGACCCGATTACACCTCATCAAAAAGGATCGGTGGCGACTCCCGTTTTCATTCTTTTTTTAAATCCAAGTCGACCCCGTTTTCATTCAAAAAATGGTGTCAACAGCTTGGCGACTCCGCTGGGGAGAATAAGAGAGTCAAGCCACGTGTTGATTATTTCTTGTCTTTTTGTCGAAAGTTGAAAATTCGATTTAAATTTTCGATCCTCTCATTGCATCTCTTTTGTTTTGAGTTATATTTTATCGTGTTCTGTATTTTATTTTATACCCCGCACATTGCATTGCATGACCGCTGGTCATACCCTTTTAAGTGGGAGTGAGAAACTACGCCTTCGTGAGGTTTTCACCTCCGCATGGGATAGTGAATCGCTTCCGGGATACATCCGTACCTATGTCTTCGTGAGATTTTCATCTCCGCATGGCCATAGGGAAATGTATTCCCCTGAACTGAACTCGGTCCATATGAGCCTATAATGGGTGAGGATCGAGGAATCTGCTGGTTCAGGTACCCTCACTTTAGAACCAAACCACACATAGCGAGCCATAAGAACCCACCGAGATAGAGCTATTCTAGACCCTAGTGCTTACCGAATAGATGCTTTATTTATTATTGTTTATTTTAAATCCTAGATCTAATTTGCTTTGTTTGTGATTGCATGGCATTTTCATTTCAAAAGAGGTGTCGATTCACGTTCAGTATAGATAGAAAGCTTATCATGGAAAAAAGGTTTCTTGATAAAGTAGAAGACAATGCAACTGTACGATTATGGGCTGAGACGATGTGGAGAGAGAAGGGCGATAGTCTTGCAGAAGGGTACGTATCAGAGTTATGGGACTTCACCCGTATCAGCGTAGTCCAAAATGATCTGCGAGAAATGAAGGAAATATGGGATCAATGGGACGACGGGACCAAGCAGATGTTTTACTGTGATTACGGGGACTTGCCTCACATACTTGGTGTCAAAGTGGACAAGCATTTATTCCGAGCCCTAGCCCAGTTTTGGAATCCTGCTTACAGTTGTTTCACTTTTGGAAAAGTAGACTTGGTGCCCACCGTGGAAGAATATACGACCTTGCTTCGGTGTCCAAAGATTCAAATTGACAAAGCCTATTCTAGAGCTGCTAGTGTCCCGACATTATTAAAAAAATTGATGAGCATTACAGGGATGAGCGAACAGTGGGTCGCTGCCCGGATCCAACAGAAAGGAGACAGTAAATGCGTTCCTTGGAAAAGCTTGCGAGATTTAGTATTAGCACACCCTGATGTGAAGAAAAGAGTGGATGTCTTCGCTCTAGGTATCTATGGTTTGGTAATTTTCCCTAGAGCTTTAGGGCACGTAGATGAGGCCGTCTCTGATTTGTTCGATCGGCTTAGTAAGGGAGTCACGCCCATCCCGGCAATCTTAGCAGAAACCTTCAGATCTCTAAGCGCATGTCGAAGAGCAGGGGAGGGAAGGTTCATCGGATGCGCACAGCTACTATTGGTGTGGTTCCATAGTCACTTTTGGAAGGTGGAAAATGTCTCTTATCGAGTCTTCTCAGAAGGTTATTCCCCGTTGAAGGAACAAGTTGCTACACCAAGACGAGACGACATCACGGAAGAGAAGTGGATGACGATTCTCCAAAATCTTCAGGAGGATGACGTTGAATGGAAAGCTCCTTGGATGGTACCCGACGAGATCCTGTATCGATGTGGTGATTTCGACTGGGTCCCTTTACTCGGAATTTGGGGAGCTATCGGTTATGCGCCTTTACTCGTATTAAGACAATATAGATCGAGACAGTTCATACCAGCAACACAAGGGTTGGCTCAATGTGAGTTTTCTTATAAGGATGAAAACTACAAGAGAAAAACTCGAGAAATATCTAACGCTTGGAAACAGGTTCACCGAATGAAAAGATTTACCATAGGAGCGATGGCAACTTCAGAATATTATGGGTGGTGGAGTAAAAGAGTCAATGACAACATCCCTAAGCCGAGGGAAGATTGCGTTCAGTCTATAGAAGAGCATCTACAAGTAGTTCCGTCAGAATTAGAGATCATCAAACGAGACTTTGAGAAAAGAAATTCTGAGTTGGGAAAGAGGATAGAACAGTTAGAAGAAGAAAGAGTGCATTTGGGATTAGACATCGATATCCACAAGCTAGAAGCCGAGAAATTAAGGAAGGGAAAGAACAAAGCTGAAGAGGATTTGGATAGTCTAAAAACAGATTACAAGAAGCTGCGATTGTCGATGAGAGCTGTCGGTCTGGGCAAAACGTCAGAGCAGTGGCGACAAGAGATCAATGAGGAAAAGAATAGGGCCGATCAGTGGGAAAAGAAATTTCAAGATGCTCGAGCTCGAGAAAACGCTTTGGAAAGGAGTTTGTTAGAGTGCCGAAATGAGAAGGCAGGATTAAAGGCCAAGGTGACAGAGCTAGAAAAGTCACTTCACTCGTACCGTAGTCGCAACTCCATGATCGAATTAAGAGCAAGCTTAAATAAGATCGAAGAACTGAAGGAAAAGGTAGAGGAGCTTGAGGACGCATTACACAATTCTGAGCTACGAATGGAGCTTCTTGAGAGGAGTAATGATCAATGGCAAGAGCAATTCCATCATTCTCAAAGGCAGATTAGAGACAGAGATTACGTTATGGGCGAAGCTGTGACTCAAGTGCGGGAAGTGGCTGATCATCTGCAAACATTAGCAGTTCAGGCCGATGTATTGAGTTTAAAATATGAGTCAGAATCAAGCCGAGGTCGAGATTTAGCTTGGCTTCTTAGGAAGGTTAAGGCCTTGGGTATAAAGGCGAAGTCGTATATGTAATTTATTTTATGTAAAGAAATTTGCTTTCTAGTTGAGTTTTCTAATGAAATTGAATTCGAATCAATGCCTCTTTTTGCATTCATTTCATACATTTGCATTACATCATATGCAGTAAGTTTCATAAAATGACCCTAATAAAATTAAATTATGACAGTTACCCTGGAAACCAACAAAAATCTAATCAAATATCACTACGGTACTCGTCGCCAAACAAAAGTAATGGATCAAAGGATGGAAAGATTGGAACAGTTGCAACGAGAGATGCAAGATCAGATGCATGAACGACTGGAAAAAATCCAGCAGGACATGTTAGAATCCCAGAACACTGTGATGAACCAATTAAAGCAGTTATTGGCTGGAGGGAATAACAAAGGAAAAGACCCCGTAGTTGATGCTGGGGAGGATCACGATGACCCTGTTTATCCTCCAGGTTTTACCCCAACTAACATCCAAGCACAACCAGAGGTGTACCCACAGAGGATACCGGTTACCATTAGACCTCAATGTCTGGCTAGTGCCTCGGTACCAGTGCATTTTCAAATGGGCTCGGGTTCTAATCCCGGGGATAATCCCACTAATCCTGTGGTCCCGGACCTCGATGACGTGGTAGAAACAGAAAAAACAAGAATGAACCTGCCAAAACAGCTGGAGGACCGATGTAGATGGTTAGAGGAAAAATTTAGAGTCATGGAGAACATCGACTATCATCGCGGGGTTGACGCCAAGGATCTGAGTCTGGTCCCTGATTTAGTACTCCCACCTAAGTTCAAAATGCCGGAATTCGAAAAATATAATGGGACTAGTTGTCCTGAAGCTCATATAACTATGTTCTGTCGAAGAATGACAGGATACGTCAACAATGATCAGCTGTTAATCCACTGCTTCCAGGACAGTTTGATCGGATCTGCAGCCAAATGGTACAACCAACTGAGTCGTGCTAAAGTTAGTTCATGGAGAGACTTGGCGCAAGCTTTTATGAAGCAATACAGTCATGTAACGGATATAACACCCGATCGAATTACGTTACAAAACATGGAGAAAAAGCCTAGCGAGAATTTCAGGCAGTACGCCCAACGATGGAGAGAAGTGGCAACACAAGTCCAGCCACCCCTTTTGGAAAAAGAGGTCACCATGTTGTTTATCAACACTTTGAAAGCCCCGTTCATCAACCACATGTTGGGGAGTGCTACCAAGAGCTTCTCGGATATGGTAATGTCCGGTGAAATGATTGAGAACGCGGTAAGGAGCGGTAAAATCGACACGGGAGAAAGCTTCAAAAGACCAGCCCCAAGGAAAAAGGAGGGCGAAGTAAACAACGTAAGCACATATAGCAAGAGCCATTCAAAACCGATTACCGTTGGCCCTCCAAAAATGATAACCACTAGTCACCAAGCCCCCTCGAGGCAGGAACCCAACACAAGGCCCAACACAAGGACTAACACAGAGAGACTTCAGTTCACGCCCATTCCAATAACATACGGGGAACTGTATCAGAAGTTATTTGATGCACACATAGTATCCCCATTTTATCTCGAGCCCATGCAACCTCCATATCCCAAATGGTATGACACGAATGCCCAATGTGAATACCATGCAGGGATACCAGGACACTCGATTGAGAACTGTACTGGGTTTAAAAAGGCAGTGGAAAGGTTCATTAAGATGGGGATTGTGAAGTTTGACGACCCATTAGGACCCAACGTAGCAGCAAATCCGTTACCAACCATGCTGATAAAGGGGTAAACGCAATAATCGAAGGTGAGAAAAAGAGAATCAAAACCGACATTGCAGAGATAAAAACCCCATTGAGTTGGGTCTGGAGACAAATGGTAGAAGGAGGTCTCATCAAACAAGATTCAAAAGAAAGGCCCGAAGGAACGAAGACGTACTGCGAGTTTCATGCTGAAGAAGACCATGACATTCGAAACTGCACTGAATTCAAGGCCTTGGTGCAAAATCTGATGGACAATAAAGAGCTAGAATTTTATGAAGAGATCAAAGGACTTGAAAATGGAGAAGTTTATGCCTCGGAGGAGGGGCCTACGGGAAAGGCCCCAAATCACCCAGTGGTGATTATTTCAAGGCCAACGAGTACAGGATCCGGAATACAATTGGCGCCAAGGGTCATAATCCAAAAACCTGTAGCCTTTCCTTACAAGGATAGCAAAAAGGTTCCTTGGAATTACGACTGCAATGTGATGATCACGGGAGAGGAGAACCCGATAAATGCTTCAGAAGAGGGTAATGACGCAGGTTTCTATACGCGTAGTGGAAAACGTTACGACCTGGGAAATACAAAAAGGGAACCTATAAAAGGAAAAGCCTTGGCGGTTGAACAAAATAAAACGAAGACGACCGGAATTGAACCGCAAATTAACACACCGGTGACCGAAAATGAGGCTAGAGAATTCCTAAAATTCTTGAAGCATAGGAGTATAGCGTGGTGGAACAATTGCATAAGCAACCCGCTCGCATCTCAGTGCTCGAGTTACTTCTAAGTTCAGAGATACATCGTAATGCGTTGGTAAAAGTGCTAAATGAGACCTATGTCGCTAAAGATATCTCAGTGAACAAATTGGATCGCCTGGTTAACAATATAAATGCCGATAATTTCATCTTCTTCAACGATGATGAGATCCCGCCAGGTGGTATGGGATCTACCAAGGCCTTGCACATACTGCCCGTTGCAAGGGGTGTATACTACCGGCAGTACTCGTGGACAATGGATCGGCCCTGAATGTTTTACCCCTGTCCACATTAAACAGGTTACCTGTGGACAGTTCTCACATAAATCATGTCAAAATATAGTGAGAGCATTTGATGGCACTGAGAGAAAAGTGATGGGGAGAATCGAGATACCTCTATTGATTGGTCCAAATACATATGAGGTAGACTTTTTGGTAATGGATATTAAACCATCTTACAATTGCCTATTGGGGAGGCCTTGGATCCATTCTGCAGGAGCTGTACCATCGTCACTTCACCAAAAGTTAAAATTGGTGATGGAGGGTCGATTGGTGACTATAGGTGCAGAAGAAGACATCATTGCGTCAGTCACCGATGATATGCCATACATAGAGGCTGATAGTGAAGCGATAGAATGCTCATTCCGGTCATTGGAATTCGTAAATGCCACATTTGTCATCGAGATGAGCAAAATCCCAGAGCCTAAGATATCCAAAGCTACGTCAATGAGCTTACAGCTAACGATGGGAAAGGGAGCATTGCCTGGAAGAGGATTGGGAAAATACCTCCAGGGAAGGGTCGGAGTACCGATCCTGGTTAACAAACAGGACCGTTATGGTTTGGGATATAAGCCTAATGCGATGGAAAGGAGGAAAGAGATGAGAGAAAGCAAGAAAAGAGAAGAGCACATTTGAGCGGGATAGAAGTCAAGTGGGGGCCGATAACCTTTCCCCATATATCTAAGACTTTTGTTTCAAGGGGAATTGTCTACCCTGAAGAGAAGGATGAGTTACAGAAGGAAGGATTGAGAGGTTGGACATCAATGCCATATCCGCGGAAGAAAGGGTGGAAAGGAATTTATCAGGCATTCGTCCTTGCGAACCTGGAAGTGTTTTGAATAACTGGACTGCAGAAGAGATCCCTGTAACATTTAGAACTAATTCAGAGTAATATTCAGAACACTTGTTGCCCTAAGCCTGGGGGTGATAAGAATCTTTTGTAAAAGGCACATGTCCAAAATCTAATTTCAGTGAAAACTTATCATTCAGTTTCATCTTGAGCAAATATTCTTTCATTCTTTTCATTCCCTTTATAATCATAGTATGCATACAAGTATTCTTAGATTCTTTTATTTGGGCCTCCATTTGTTCCAATAACAGGTCTTCAGATATCAACGAGATGAGCGACTCTGTTACTAATTCAGAGTCTCTATTTGAGCAAGACATGAGTATAGATAATCCTCAAGATTTTGAAGGTGACCAAGACAGCGTTTTATCTCCGGATTTGTTAAGAATGATGGAAGAAGAAGAAAAACAAATTCTACCCTATAAGGAGTCAGTAGAAGTCGTGATCTTAGAAGAGGGCAGAGAGGTAAAAGTTGGCGCTTGCATTGCCAAGGAAACAAGGCGAGACCTTGTTGAGTTGCTTCAAGAGTTTAAAGATGTCTTCGCATGGTCCTACCAAGATATGCCAGGTTTAAGTACTGATATTGTGGTGCACCGATTGCCTATAAAGGAAGAATGCAAACCAGTCCAACAAAAGCTTCGAAGGATGAGGCCTGATGTCTTGCTAAAAATAAAGGAAGAAGTCAAGAAGCAATTCGATGCTGGTTTCTTACAGGTGGTCAAGTACTCAGAATGGGTAGCCAATATAGTCCCTGTTCCTAAGAAAGATGGGAAGGTGCGAATGTGTGTGGACTACAGAGACTTGAACAAAGCCAGCCCAAAAGATAATTTCCCACTGCCTCATATCGATACCTTGGTAGACAACACGGCCGGATACTCACTGTTCTCTTTCATGGATGGTTTCTCCGGGTACAACCAAATTAAGATGCTTTCTGAAGACAAGGAAAAGACCACATTCATAACGATGTGGGGGACGTTTTGTTATAAAGTGATGCCTTTTGGATTGAAAAATGCGGGAGCAACATATCAGAGAGCCATGGTAGCATTATTCCATGATATGATGCATAAAGAGATAGAAGTTTATGTTGATGACATGATCGCAAAATCCAGAACAGAAAGGGAACACGTGCAAGTTCTGAGAAAACTGTTTCTGAGGTTAAGGAAGTTCCAGCTAAAACTTAACCCAGCCAAGTGTACTTTCGGGGCTAGATCAGGAAAACTGCTAGGATTCTTAGTCAGCGAAAAGGGAATTGAAATTGACCCAGACAAAGTTAAGGCCATACAAGAATTACCTCCGCCAAGTACTCAAAAAGAAGTTCGGGGTTCCTAGGAAGACTGAATTACATCGCTCGATTCATTTCACAATTAACTGAGAAATGTGACCCCATATTCCGCCTTCTTAGGAAACACAATCCAGGTGTATGGGATGAGGAGTGCCAGGAAACTTTCGAAAGAGTTAAACATTACTTGTCCAACGCCCCAGTACTGATGCCACCTTGCCCTGACAAACCACTAATACTATACTTGGCAGTATTTGAGAATTCCATGGGGTGCGTGCTCGGCCAACATGATGAGTCAGGACGAAAAGAAAGAGCGATCTATTATCTCAGTAAGAAGTTCACTGAATGCGAAACGAGATATTCGCCAATTGAAAAATTATGTTGCGCATTGGTTTGGACTACTCGGAGATTGAGACAATACATGTTGTACCATACGACTTGGTTAATCTCAAAGTTAGACCCTCTGAAATACATGATGGAGTCAACTGCTCTAAACGGAAGGATGGCCCGATGGCAAATTCTACTATCTGAATTCGACATAACCTATGTGAATCAAAAGGCTGTAAAAGGGAGCGCGATAGCAGATTTCTAGCAAGTAGAGCCCTGGACGATTATGAGCCTTTGAACTTTGACTTCCCAAATGAGGATCTGATGTATGTGGCAACTACTGAAGCGGCACACAAGAAGGCAATACTTGGAAATTAAATTTTGACGGAGCCTCAAATGCCATGGGCAACGGGATTGGGGCAGTCTTGGTATCTCCAAACGGTGATCATTATCCTTTCACCAGTAAACTAGATTTTGATTGCACAAATAACATGGCGGAATATGAAGCATGTATCATGGGAATCCGCGCGGCTATGGAACGCAAAATCAAGGTACTTGAGGTATATGGGGATTCGGCATTGGTAATTTATCAGCTCAAAGGCGAATGGGAAACAAGAGACCCTAAATTGATTAGTTACCGAAGGATAGTCCTAGAATTGATTGAGGAGTTTGACGACATCACTTTTTGTTATCTCCCACGAGACGAGAATCAGATGGCCGACGCTTTAGCTACATTGGCTTCCATGATCAAAGTAAATAGACCAGAGGATGTGAAGCCTATCCAAATGAGCATTTATGATGCTCCAGCCCACTGTTGTAATATTGACGAGGAAGAAGAAAAGGACGACAACCTTGGTATCAGGACATATTGCGATACGTGAAAAATTGTGAATACCCGAACCAAGCAACTGAGAATGACAAGAGAATGTTGAGGAGGCTGGCCAGTGGTTACGTCTTAGATGGGGAAATCCTGTACAAAAGAGGAAAAGATCAGGTGCTGTTAAGATGTGTAGACGCTGTGGAGCCAAGCAGATCTTGGAAGAAGTCCATGATGGTATTTGTGGAACACACGCTAACGGTTTCACAATGGCCAGACAGATCATGAGATTTGGATATTATTGGTCTACCATGGAAGGAGACTGCATCAAGTATGCTAAGAAGTGCCATAAATGCCAGATTTACGGAGACAAAATTCATGTGCCTCCATCACCTCTTCACGTCATGACTTCCCCATGGCCTTTCTCCATGTGGGGCATGGACGTCATTGGGCCGATATCGCCAAAGGCTTCAAACGGACATCGTTTCATTTTGTAGTGATTGACTACTTTACTAAGTGGGTAGAGGCTACTTCTTACGCCAACGTCACAAAGACAGCTGTCAGCAAGTTTTTAAAGAAGGAAATCATATGTCGGTATGGAATGCCTGAAAGGATCATATCAGACAACGCATTAAATTTGAATAATAGCACGATAGCAGAGGTTTGTAATCAATTCAAGATCAAGCACCACAACTCATCGCCATATCGTCCGAAGATGAATGGTGCGGTGGAGGCAGCCAATAAAAATATCAAAAAGATTGTGGGGAAAATGACTGAGACCTATAGAGATTGGCACGAGAAGTTGCCATTCGCCCTCTATGCTTATCGAACATCCGTCAGGACTTCTACCGGGGCAACACCATTCTCTTTGGTTTATGGATGGAGGCAGTGCTACCAATTGAGGTTGAAATTCCCTCTCTCCGAGTTTTTTCAGAACTAAAGTTAGATGAAGCAGAATGGGTCCAAGCCCGATATGATCAGCTGAACTTGATTGAGAAAGGAGGTTAAGAGCTATCCGTCATGGTCAAATGTACCAGAAACGAATGATGCGAGCTTACAATAAGAAAGTTCGTCCTAGAAACTTCCATGAAGGGGACTTGGTACTGAAGAAGATCCTTCCCATACAAAAGGACTTCAGAGGAAAGTGGATGCCAAACTGGGAGGGACCTTATGTAGTAAAAAAGGCCTTTTCAGGAGGGGCATTAATTTTAACTGGGATGGATGGCAAAAGCTTGCCCAATCCTGTGAATTCAGATTCAGTGAAGAGGTACTTTGCCTAAAAAAAAAAAAAAAAAAAGGGAGAGGCCAAGGCGAAAACCCGCAAAGGGCACCTTGAGACCAAAGGGGTTTTGGATTGAAAACCCAGAAATGGGCAATTCAAATTTTCGATCAAAGACGAGGCATAGAGTAGTTTTGTCTTCTCCGAATTAACAAGAAGGAGAGATGCTACATCTTAGGGCATCAACAAAGTCTTTTAGGATTTCTAAACACAGAGTTTGTGCAGAGGAGCTCATGCTGCGATATCTGGAGCACCTGTTTTTTTATCTTATCTTAGCAAAATTTGCTATTTGTTCATTTAGAGCTCTGCTCTCAATAAAATTCCATCTTATTCATTGTGATAATCTTTTTCATCATATCTCAGCAAAGTTTGCTATCTTGATTGATTTATTCATTTCGAGCTTTGCTCTCAGCAAAATTTTATTTTGTCCATTTTGATAATCTTTCAAGCATTTTTCCTTGAAATAACGATTAATGGATTGACAATACACATGCAGAAGGAGTTCTGCATATTACTCTGAAAGTTTCTAAATAATACGAGGACCTGAAACAGGACTATTGTTTAGAACTAACCAAACCTAAGGGTTGGAAACATTTGAGAAATGATAGTCTAAATAGCGTCTATTTCTTTGGGTTTTCTGTCAAACTGGCTGAACAAGAAGACATCAGTGATAGAACCCTGATGAACAATGAGGAATGACAACCTAAGCATTAAAAATGGATCATTCTCATGACATTCTACAAATATAATACATACACATCTAGTTAGGAGCATTTGATTCATTCTGATCATGTCATCCTAAACACTAGGCATAAATAGGTCCATGAAATGGATTTTACAGGTCATGTTCCCCAGAGAACAGATCAAAGAAACAAATCCTATACCCCTGAAGTTACAGTGGGATAGATTGAAGATAAAGCAGATCTTGTTTTCATGTATTGGCGTGAAGTAGATCGAAGGTAGCAGATCCTATTTTCCTATATTGGTAGGAAGTGGATCGAAGATGCAGATCTTGTCTTCCCATATTGGTGGCGAAGTAGATCGCAGAAAGCAGATCTTGTCTTCATGTATTGGCGTGAAATAGATCGAAGGTAGCAGATCCTATTTCCTATATTGGTAGGAAGTGGATCGAAGATGCAGATCTTGTCTTCCCATATTGGTGGCGAAGTAGATCGCAGAAACAGATCTTGTCTTCATGTATTGGCGTGAAGTAGATCGAAGATATCAGATCCTATCTTCCTATATTGGTAAGAAGTGGATCGAAGATGCAGATCTTGTCTTCCCATATTGGTGGCGAAGTAGATCGAAGAAAGCAGATCTTGTCTTCATGTATTGGCGTGAAGTAGATCGAAGATATCAGATCCTATCTTCCTATATTGGTAGGAAGTGGATCGAAGATGCAGATCTTGTCTTCCCATATTGGTGGCGAAGTAGATCGAAGAAAGCAGATCTTATCTTCATGTATTGGCGTGAAGTAGATCGA
The DNA here is from genome assembly GCF_007990345.1 of Gossypium hirsutum. NCBI lineage: Eukaryota > Viridiplantae > Streptophyta > Magnoliopsida > Malvales > Malvaceae > Gossypium > Gossypium hirsutum. Next base: position 52,313,122 of record NC_053439.1, on the reverse strand, counting down.
AGACAGCAAGTCCTGTCTTCCTATATTGGTAGGAAGTGGATCGACGATGCAGATCTTGTCTTCCCATACTGGTGGTGAAGTAGATCGAAGAAAGCAGACCGACGATGGCGGATTTTACCTCCCTGACTACAGTGGAGTACATTGAAGCCAATAACTCTATCTCCCTGCATTTGGCAGTGGAATAGATTGATCGCATCAAGTCTTATCTCCCTAAGCAGTAGTGGAGCAGACCAAAAACACAAATCTCATCCCCATAGAGTCGTAACAGAGCAAATTGAAGCTTAGATCTTATCTTTATGAAGTTACATTGGAGTAGATCGAAGCTACAAGGCATATGTCAGAAAATGTAGTAGATTGAATATAAAGCTACAAGATGCAGTGGATTGGAAGAAGATTATCTGAACCAGAAGAACACCAATGAAGTCGAGACCCAGCAAGACCAGGCAAAATTGGCCTTTCATCATGTCTTTGCTCCATTCCCGTTACACGACAATGAGCAAAGAGGGGCAGCTGTACAGGCCAATTTTGGGCCATCCCCAAAACCCAATAACTAACCTACCCTAATCCAAAAAAAACCCTAAAGCCCATTAAACAAAACAAGCCCAACTATTTCAAAATTTTTCAGCCGCAACTCAGCCCCAGGTGTGCTGCCGAACCCCTAGGCCAACCATCGGCCACTTACGCACTACCGCCGTTGCCCATACCCTGCTCCACTATAGCGGCGCACTACCCCCTCGTCCACCACGCCCACGACCTGCAACAGAGACAGAAACAACGGCAAAAGCAGCATGCGAGGGATGGGGGCAAAGAATAAACAAAACAGAAACAAAAAAACAAGAGAAATGAATCGGCTTTAAAAAGCCAAAATCAAGAACAACAAGGGGGTTCTTTTTTTTCTTTTTTTCTCTCTTCGGGGATATATATTTTTTACGAACGAATACACAATAGGCAATACAAAAAAAGCAATATTGGAAGGTGATTTCTCCGATCTAAATCTCCTGGGCTTTCTCTTTGTGATTATTTTCTTGCTTTTTTTTATTTCGAGAGTAAATAAAAGAAAAGGGGAACACGAACACAGACGCACACAGAATATACACACACAGAAATATAAAAAAAAGCAATTAAGAATTTGCAAGGGTAATCTCAAGTTTCTTTCGTTCTTTCTTTCTTTTTTTTTCTTTTTTGTTTGGTTTAGATCGTCTTTTAGTAGGTAAATCGACTCCAATGAGATCCCGAATACTTTAAGATACAAAAGTAGGGGAGAGGGGTCATGGGGTGTTGAATCTCTATTTTATGAACTTTCTTCGTTTTTTTTAAAAAAATGTATGAGATTTGAAGTTTTATTTTTTCTCAAGTAAAAAAGAAAAATACTTACTAATTTCCTCAAGGCATGGTCGAATACTTACAACAACAGAATCAGGAATTGTTTTGCGCGCCGCTGGACACCAAATCGATAGAGATTCAGCCGCTTGTAAAAGGAACCCTAGCAAATTTAATTTCAAGGCTGCTGGTTTTTGTTAAAATGGATGGGTATTTGAAAGGAAAGGAAGGGAAAAATGGTTTAAAATGGTCTGAAATACAAAACAGTGCTGCCCATGACCATAAGGGTCCGCGCGTGGGCCCGAATAGAAAAATGGATCTGCGCCATGTTGTGTGAATGGGGAAATTGCGCGCTGAATCCTTCCCTTGCGCACAACCTTCAATTTGCGCCCCAATTTCCCTCCCTTATGTTTTAAAATTTAGCTCGCTAATTCATGCGTTGCTTCACTTTGATCCACGATCCAGTTTAGTATTATGGGCCCAGGATATTTTCACTTTTAATCCTTCCCGTGTTTTAGCGTGTTCCAATTGGTCCTTCTCTTTTATATATTTCTTTTTAAAATTGCCCCTAACCTTTTTTTATTTCGATTTTCATCCCTTTTTTGCTTCTCATCATTATTTTATTTTAATTTCAATATTATTTATACTAATATATTCTATTAACGTTACTATTATTATATTTTTAGTATTTTATTGTTGTTATTCTACTTAATACTAACCTGTATATGTTATGTAGTATTATTAAGGGTTTAATATCATTATTTTGTTAGTATATTTGTATATCACCTATGCATTCTTTAAATATATACATTTACACATATATCCTAAAATTATATTACACATATTTGTTTTATATGTATTTATCTACGTATATTATGTCTCTATTTTAATATATTTACATATAGTAGTTAGATATAGTTCTTATACATTTCCATGTACATATTTCTATACCATCTTATGTATATATTTACCTATGTTTCGTATCTATGAATATATCTTTAATACATATAAGTATATATTTATTATTAATAGATGTTTTCAACATTATTATTATATATATTATGTGAATATTTTAACATTACATTATATATGTATTTATATATATTACGCATATATATATACCCCCTTTTTTAATATTATATTTTTTACACATATATATAGATATACGTACTTATACCTACTTAAATATATTTTTTCACATTTCATAATTCTTATATACTTACATATATTTATGCATATTTTACATCATATACATACTTATATATTTTATACTCTTAAAAATGTTTTTGTATATTGCACATATTTTATAATTCACATACATATATTTTATATTATCACGATTTGTAAATATATAAATACACATTTACATTTTTTATAATATTTACCGATTTTATATATATATACGTACTTATCCATGTTTTCATATTCTGTAATTTATATATATTTCTTATTTTATGGTTTTAAATTATACATGCACATATATATATATATTTTACATAATTGTATTCATTGTCATCGTTGTTATTTGGTGTTTGTTTATTTATCCATGTACACTTGTGCTTTTTCTAAAACGTTAGTTCTATTTATTTATTTGTATGCTTTGTTTATGTAATCGCCTCGTCATTTCATTTTGCCTATTGCATTGTTGTTACTCATTTTACTTTGCTCACCTTGTCGCATTCGTTATTGTTTTGTCAAGCATTGACACTAAACACCAAAAGGAAAATTTTTCTAAATAAGGCAATATTTCGCGTTTGGGAACTCGAGAAAACGTGCCCTAACGTGCTGGGTTTCGATTTCTCGTTTGACTAAATAGCCAAATATCCTCTTAAAGCTTCAAAGTATGGTTTCATTAAACTATAAGGTGATCTTGGTTTCGATGGTTAGAGTATCGTGTCCTAACGTGCTGGATGTGATATTCCTTCGGAACAAGAGAATCTTATGTTTCAATTCATGATATCAGATTTTCTTTTAAGGATCGCATTTTTAAAAAAAACTCTTCAAATTTTTAATTTTCGACACTAAGACACTAATTAATCAACTAGGTACCAATTTTGGGCGTATCGAGGGTGCTAATCCTTCCTCGTGCATAACCGGCTCCCGAACTCATTTTTCTGGATTTCGTAGACCAAAATCGTTGTTTTAATAAAATTAAATCATTTATAAAAAACAACCACTTTTTTGAGGTGACCCGATCACACCTCGTCAAAAAAGGGATTGGTGGCGACTCCCGTTTTCATTTTTTAAATCCAAGTCGACCCCGTTTTCATCCAAAAAAATGGTGTCAACACTATCTGTATCACAAAGTCATATAACTAGCCGAGTCAATCCTATATATAGACTTTGTGTATAGAAACTTGTAGCCATATGCTTTGGTGCTATATCTTTATATTATTCACATCTCTCGAAACCAAATTTTTAGCTGCAAGTTGTTAGCCACCTACGCATAAATAAAAACCCAAAATTTAGTGGTTTTCGTTTGCCATATTATTTAAACCTAAATATAATTTTGCTGACATTTTGGCTACAAAATGACCTACCCGGAGATTCTATGTTTTAAAATATGCATGGATCAAAGGTAACAGTCTTTGCAGAGATATAGGGAGATCAATTCTCAAATTAGATTTCGATAATTTGGTTTCTTATGGGTGTAAGTAAAAGTTGTTAAAGTGTTGTTGACACAAGATGATAAAATCTAAAGGCTTAACATATAGGATTCCGATACAAGTTTAATATAAGGTTAATATACTATTATTTAGTTGTGTTTAGTTTTAATGTTCACTTTAATATCTGAATTTTTTTTTCAATTTGATACTTGAATTTTTGTTCCAGTTAAGTACTTGAGATTGACTTCATTGATACTTGAGTTTTTTTTTTGTTCCAATCTGGTATTTAAATTTAGCTTCAATGTTTATTTTGGAACCTGAGTTTTTTCAATTTGGTACTTGAATTTTGTCTCAGTTAAGTATTTAAATTTATTTTCAATGTTCAATTTAGTACTTGAGCCATTTTTTGTCCTAATTAAGTACTTAGATTTTTTTTATTAGAACACGTTTCAAACAGTCATCGATACAGATAATTTCATTTTGTCTTGATATCAAACTGAATTTTGAAACTAAATTCAAGTAGCATATGGTATATTAACCTTTTTCACATATATATTTATATATATATATATATCCATACATATGTGATCACGTGATAAATAGTATCAACCTTTTTCTTTTGGACACTAAAATTAAATGGTGTTGAAAAGTTATCCATACTGTCAAAGAGCCAACTCTTAGTTGAGACTGAGAGTATCATTAGTAATCACCATAGCTTTATGAGAAAATGAAAAGTGACTTAACCTAAGAGTGGGAAAAAGGACTTTGGAAGTTGTGTGAAAAGAAGGGAAGGATCCGAGAGAATCAATCTTAGTTGGTGAAATTGCTTTAAAGATTTGCCTTAAAATAAAGCTTTAAGAGCTGCATGATCGAGCATAATGAAAATATTAAGGTGAGTTTGGATGGGCGGTGCGTTTACTTCGGTTAGTGTAAAAATAGCGGTGGCGGTAAAATTAGACACTGTAACGATACTGTAAGGTAAGACAAAAAGGAAACTAAACGCACCGTCCATCCAAACTCACCCTTAAAAAGCTATATTCAAAAGTTATTTATGTTTGATTCTTTCCTTCTTCATGTAAGCAAACAATAGAGGAGAAGAGAAAGTCTTTAATATTTTTGTTATCATTAAAATATTGATGATAGGAATTAAATATTGAATGGTTTTAATGGGGCACGAATTGATGTTTAAATCATTTAATGATTTTTTTTATTTTTCGTGTTCTTTTTACAGTTTATGTTCAAAGTTTGTGGCTAATCCTCTCAATAATACTTTCTTCAAATTCAAATTCGAGTCGCCCTTTAAAAATGGCATGTAACTTACTAGCACTAAGAGAAAGAAAAATGATAATTTTAATTGATTCATACATATATTTTAAAGTTATAAAGATAAATTTAGCCCTTAACGTTTACATCTTTTGTCAAATTGACCCTTATTCTTTTTGAGCTAAATTTGATCCTCAACTTTTAAAAAATAGTCGAATTTAACCATCAACCTTTTAAAAAAGTAGAATTGTTGTTTTCAATAGAAATACTCACTAAAATGTTATTTTTTTAAACATGACTAATCACATGTACGTCATGCTATTGTTTTGAATTTTATGACATTTTATAATTTTTGAATATTTTAATAATTTTAAATTATTTTTCGATGTAACATATAAGACAAATAATGTCATGTTAACATGAAGTACACGTGAATCGCCACATGACTTACCATGCCAACATCGTTAAAAAAGTTATGGTTTTAGTCAGTATTTTGTTAAAAAAACAAATTGACACTTTTTTAATAAGTTAATGGTCAATTTTGGCTAAAAAAAAGAGAGAATAAATGTCAAATTCAAAAAAGATGTGAACGTTGAAAGCTAAATTTACCATGACTATATAAAATACAATATTTGAATAGACTTTGTCAATATTCAATGTGAAATTCTTTTCATTATAATAACTTTAATCCTTTTATGAAAGAAAAAACAAGATTAAAGGGTTAGTATCTCGTAGATAATTAATTAAGTTTTTTTTTTTAAATTTCACAATAGAATAAAAACTATCATTTGCGTCATTCATTTAGCTCGTGCTTCTTCAACTAAAAAAAATCACTCTTACTATACCAATAATTATCCAAGATTAGATATCATTAATCAATAAAGAGATTCTTCTTTTTAAGACATATCTAAGGATTATTATCATGTAATTTTTTTTTAACTTCGTAGGTGAGATTAAAACATCATCACGTGCTTAAGTTATTATTAAGAAAAAAATATAAAACGAACAGTTAACAATGTTTAATTCTGCATGTTCCACGCATTGTTATTTGGTCCGGATACGGTATTCGTTCATTGGGAATCAACTCCTGTTCTCACGGCATTTTTTTGTAAAGGATGCGTATCGATATCTCTCCGACCAACACGAGGCTAGAATACCCGCAACTACCCTTCGCGTGAATTGGAAAGCCTTATGGAAATCCGGCTTTTCTGATCTTCCTTTGGAAACTGTGCCGCAACTACCTCCCTCTCCGGATAGAACTGTGTTTTCGGAATATTACAAGGAACTCCAATTGTCCATTGTGTGATCGCATGGATGAAAACATTGACCACCTGTTCCGCACATGCTCTTTCGCCAGAGCTATATGGTTGGTTCTCAATACTCCATCCGGTCGGAATACTTGGGAGTAGCGGATATACGAGAATAGATCCTTCAGTGGTTCAACAATACTTAAAATCTGACCTCTTCCACCAAACATGTACAATGAATGGATCCTAAATATTCTTTGGCAACTATGGAAGCATCGCAACTGAGTTTGTTTCAACAATCAGACTGCTAATCGTATGGCACTGCTCCAAAGTGTACAATGTTGTTCACAACAGTACCAAGTCCTCTTACGATCGGACAAGCCAAATCCCTACATTTAAACCGGCCAAATCGAACAACCTGAACTGGAACTCAACTTTTCCCCAACAATTCACCCTTCTCGATCATACCGGTCTTCATTCACTCCAACACAACACATACTTTTGGGGCAGCAGTACTAATTGTTGGGTATACTCCTGTTCCAACATGCATGTCCACATATTACCAAGGTCATTCAAAACTACACAGCCAGCTACTCCTAGCTCGAATGATCTTACTCAAGCTAAAGCACATTGGGATCCAATTAACTCAACTGCATTGTCCCAACCGAAAATGGTATCCACTATTCCGAGGCAAAGTACTGGTCAGTGGAAGATCGAGCCCATCCATCAGGATATTAAATCGCTTCAGGAAGGAATAAGCTTTGAAATGTCAACCGGAAGGCACATGCTACATCGCAAACTCTATCACCTAGCCTATCGTCGCATAGTTACTCATCCTTTAGGGATTGGGCTAAATAATAATCACTCTATGCAGTTTATGCTTTTGTTATCTTACCAATAAAAAAATTCTGCATGTTGTATCAAAAGAAACTTCACCAAGTAATTATAATAGTTCACATGTACCAAGCTCTTATTTTTTTTATAAATATAATGCCTTAAAAAATCTAGTAATCTTCAAACTATTATGAACTTTAAAGCTTTCTTCTTCATTCGAAACCAAAATCAAAACGAAAATTTAAAATTTTAATTACTTTTAATTACTAAAAGTAATTAAAAATTTAAAAATAGGATGATTTTGTATGCAAATAAATGTTAACGAAAAAAGCTGGCAAAAACATAGGTACACACAGCGAAGAAACCTCTGGCAAACTGCGGGCTTACTTTGTAGCCCGTAAGCCATAAGAATCCTGCAGAATATATATAAAACGACACCGCTTATTTCACTACTGACGAGGAAAAAATAAATTGGCACTACAGGGCCCAACCGGGTTCGAACCGGTGACCTCTTGATCTGCAGTCAAATGCTCTACCACTGAGCTATGGACCCAAGCTGGTATACGAGTTAAAATAATTTATATATAGCAAATGTTAAGCACACTTGACACATGATATATATTTTTTTATGTTTTTTGGTCTCTCTCAAACTTGTTTCTTTGGTTCATCATCGCTAGGGATAACAACATAGAAAGCAATAGGTTCCAATTTCAAAAAATAAAGGAAGCTTGTTGCAAGAAAATATAGCAGTATTTAATTAATAAGCATTGTATCAAATATAACAATATATAACTAATAAGTGTTGGGTGCAATGGTAAGACACGTTTCAATTTTAACGTTGAAAGTTTTAAACTTGAAATGACAGAAGGTCAGTCATAATTTCGAACATGAACTATAAAAAAATAGTAATATATAGTCTAGTACAAACCAACCCCTCCTGTGAAGCTATTAGCTTGTAGAGTTGTAATAAAGAACATAATTATTTTGGATCCAAGATATATATTCAAGGGTAATTCTCCTTCGAGGGTTCTCTTTTTTCTCCGTCGTTTTCTTTATTAAGCTCAAATACTATACTTTCTTCATAATATCCATTTTTTTATTGACATAAGCATCAGAATTCGTCTAAAATACAAATTCTAATAAAGTAAGTACTCTTTAAACTCACGTTTATCTTGTAAATACCCGAACGTATTCACGTTATCTTTAATAATATATTTACAATTAAATATAATAACTAATTGTTGAATTTCTTCATACATGTGAGCTTTTGAGACAAAACTGACGATGAATTTGGATATATTCACGCATGCATCATCCCTCCTAATTTGCATTGTATTATTTTAAAATATTATCACCTTCGAAGTTGAAAATAAAAATATTTAAAAGAAAAATAGGATATCGATTCAATAAACCAATCTTAATTAAATAAAAAATATTTTTAAAATCTGTCAACAATGTGCTTTTCTTTTCTTTTTTCTTTTTAAAAATTGCACTAATATAAGCAAGAGCATAACAAAATCATGGGTTTTTAATTAGTTGGGTAAAATATTGCGGCCTAACTCAGAGCCTGCTATTCCGGTCCAAGCTAGCAGACGCTGGATCTTGGTTTGTCGGTTTTCCAAAGGGACAATATAATTTTTAACCCCTGAACTTAACAGTTAGTTCACTTTAGTATTTATATATATATATATTTGTTCACTTTTAATACCTAAATTTGGCAACTAGATTTATTTTGGTCCCTAAAATTTAGTTTCGTCGAGATTAATGACGTGACTAGTATTCTTGAAACATGATTGGATTGGTCCGTTGAATCGAGATTCGATC